>NC_139167.1:21876219-23172775 GCF_965202585.1 Thalia democratica | reverse complement strand
TGCTTACTTTAGATAACGTACTCACATGTTTTTTTTTTTTTACTAGAAATTTGTTAGATAATATTTAACTTATAAAATAGATAAGTACACATCATCATTTTAAGCTGTGTTTTATTTCCTAAAATAAAATTTCACTTAATAAAATAAAAATTTGTATGTTTTGAAATTTAATTTATTTGTAATTTATAATTATGTTGTTGTTAATATTAGGTATTTAACTACAACAAAATTTTTAAAAGACAATTATGTTGCTATCCTAACGCTTTCTATAGAACTAATATGTTATAGTAAGCTAAAAACACTAAAAAAACTTACTAAAAAACAATTGACACAAATTCAGCATTATTTTTTTTTATAAATCTATTATTCAACACACTCAAATATTTACCTCTTTATTACTGAATTGCGTTTCTTTCTGCTTGGTTCTTTGTTGTCAACACATTCTGAAATTGTCTTTGTAAAATTTTTGTTAGTTGTTAAATAGTTAACACTTATAAAAAAAAAACTTGAATAGTTTTCTGAGACAAGGTTTAGTGAAAATTAAGTTATTATATCTGAATTATGTTTATTTCTTTGCTTAGTCTAAACTCTAGAAACTTATCACTACATATCATAAAAGCATTATAGTTGTTTTTCATGTTATAAAAATGTCATACAAAAGCTAAGAAATATTACATGTCCTTGAAATACTCCTAAAAGTTTTATAAATTTTTATATTGGGTCAACTCTTGCCATATTCTTTCAGTAAGTTTAATTAGAAACCTTTTTTGTGTTTCTAGTTGTGGACGAAAAATTTTATACATAGGTAAAGTAAAACTAAATAAGTTAAATAAGTATAACAAAAAAATAAAATTACTTTAAAAAAGAGTAAATTATGATGGAAATTATTTGAATTTAGAATTTTACTTCTATGCAAATCTTTTGTTAGGTACTGATTATATTTAATTTAAACTTAAACTAAAATTGTTTAGTGTTATAAAGGAATTCGTCTAAAGTTTCATAAAAAATTTACATAAAACTATTTCAACGTATATGTGGTAAAAAACTTAATATAGATTTAATTATTATTAATCATAACAAAGTAAGTTTAGTTTGTAAAAATAAAAATCCTTCAATGATTAAGTATTACATTAAAAACTAAATTTTCATCTAGTCTACAAATAGTTTACTAAAAATTACTTTGATGATACTAGCTGATTATGCTTTACCTTAACCTTAACAATAAACAAAAATATTGTATAATTTATTGAATAGAACCTCTTATACAGCGTAATACTTGTAAATAGTTGCAGGACATTGAGAGGTTACAAAATAAAGATCTAGAAAACATTTTAATACGTGACTTGTTTCTTGTTATGATACTTTTCAAATGAATTAAAAAGAATAAACTAAATTTTTAAATATTGATTATGCTGACAAAATTGAATTAACGTTTTAATATGTTTGTAAACTTATGTCGTGTAATAAATAATTAAGTTTTATCATTAGCTTTTTAAAATTTGTTGAAATGTAAAATAAACAAAAAAGAACGATTTAAAACAAGAAGAAAATGAAATTTTTTGTTAAACGGTGCATAGCAAGCATTGTTAGTTTTAAATTTATAAAAATAGTATTAAAGTAAGGTATTCATTATACTTTTTAAAGTTTAAATAAACAATTTCTCAAAACATAGCTATGAAAACTTAAAACTTTCATTAAGCCTTGTATTTAATTTTTATTAAGTTAAGTATATTTTAAATAAGTACTTAACATTATTCAGATTTCAAAGATAAAAAGAAACAAAATATTAAAGAAGTAATTATCTAAAGCATTTTGACGAACTAAAGCTGATAAACAATATGGTTGTTAGTTGACTCCCATTCTCTTGTTAAAATAAGTTATTTAGTTTTGAATGCTTACAATTCATCATACATAGAATAAAAAAGGTTAGTTAGAAATAAACTATATTGTAAAATGTTTTTGAATCTAAGGCTGGTAAATAATATTAGTTGTAAGTCGACTCTCAGTTTCGTTCACATGTTCATACACTCCAGAAGCTTGATCTCCCAAGATCTTGGGACTCGATCCTTTCATGTTGTCTTCAGATCTTCTACCGTTCTTCAACTTCTTTAGAAGTCTCGATCTGTTGATTTAATTATACGTAACTTAAAGATGTAAATATATGGAACTAAACAGCTAAATTCATAAAACTTTATGTCTAAACAACTTGAAATTATACTGTTCCAATTTGAATAGTATTTTAGTTTGAAAAATTAGTTAGTTAACATTAATAAAATAATTAAATTTAAAGCAGCACTGTTTAACGTATTATAAATATTATTAAAAATATAACCTTTTTATTATTAATACTATTGCAGAAACTACAATGAAAACGGACAATCCAACAATAGTGTAAACATATTTGCTGTTATCCGATTCAGGACTATCTTTATCTGTTTTGGTAATGCTTCTAGCATCTTGTTTTGATTTGCCCGATTTGTTTGTTGGAACAGTTGT
Organism: Thalia democratica; assembly: GCF_965202585.1. Classification (NCBI taxonomy): domain Eukaryota; kingdom Metazoa; phylum Chordata; class Thaliacea; order Salpida; family Salpidae; genus Thalia; species Thalia democratica. Next base: position 23,170,279 of record NC_139167.1, on the reverse strand, counting down.
AGACGCTTCAGTAGCATCGACCGATGACGTTTTGAATGTGTTTTTGATATCTTTTGTTGTAGAAATTTTTAAAGCTATAGTAGTTGCACTAGAATTGAAACTGTCTTTTGAGTTTTCTAAGTTTCTTTTTGTTGTAACATTAGTGTGATTGTACAAAACACTTTGTTCTGTGGTTTTATTGTTGTTTGAAAAATAATTATTTAAAAGGGTTGTGATATTTTCTGAGTTTTCTAACGTTGTTTCCAACCTGTTTTTTAAACAGTTAAAAAAAGTAATAATATACTAGTTGTAAATTAAATAGTAAACTTAAAGTCAACCGAATACTTTACATCAATTGCACCTTACAGCAAATTAGTTTACACTCTTTTACCGTTGTAATGTATACAAACTCAACCAAAACACTAACGCTTGGCTGTTTTTGTTGTTGTGATTTTCATAGTACACAGGAATTACAAAATGGGAACTTTTGAACTTTTCATATATTAGCCCAGGTTGAGTTGAATTCAGCTTGAAAGCGTACTTCAGTAGGTTGCATGATTTCCCAGGTCTTTGCAGGTCACCATTGTAACAAAGATCAACTGTAATGAACTTGTCAGGGAAACATATTTATCTCAAATTAAAATTAATAATGAGGCTTAATGAGATCAAAAAATCACATTTAAAGTTTAATTTGGTAAGAATTTATTGTTAAACAAAATGTTATAAAAACCTGTTCAAGATTTACCAGATATTTTCAGGTCATCATTGTTACAGAGTATAATTGTTTTAAAATTGTATGAACTTGTAAAAAAAATGTTTCAACAGAAATTAAATTTCTGATTTGAGTTTAGCTTTTAAAAAGAATCGGATATGCAAATATCATAGCTAAATACTTTGGTTTTGAGATCTATACTAGTTAACTCTTATTAGGCAATTAATAGTAAGCTAAGTTTTAAACCTTAAAATTTCATTTATTAATTAAACTAGTAATGAAAACATTCTAATCTTTTAATATTTTTTATCTTTCAAAACACTATAAATAAATAATGTATTGAATAAAACAAACCTCGTTGTTTTATCATAACCCCATCAATTTTTCCACAAGGTGTCGTTGTGTAGTTACTAGCATAACAGGCAAAAATTAATATTTGTATTGACACTTCATCACTTTTAAGCTGTGTTTTGTTTCCTGAAATTAAAAGTCACTTGTTAAAACAAAAAAATATTTTTGTATGTTTTCAAAATTAAAATTATTTGTTATTTTTAATAATGTTATTGTTTATATTAGGTATTTAATTACAATATAAATTTTAAAAGACAATTACGTTGTTATCCTGACGCTTTCTATAGAACTATTCTCTTATAGTAAGATTAAAACACTAAAAAAACTTACTAAAATAAATAATTGAGATAAACTTAACATTATATTTTTAAATTTATTACTCTATTATTGAAACTATCTTCATAAAATATTCAATTATACAGAAAAACCAAAGCATAATTTTAGCTATTAAGCAAATGAAAACATGCTTAAGAAAAATCTTCGTAGATATTATTTTAGTTTAAAATTGTAATGTTTAAATTTATTTACCCATGATAGATACATTTTGAAAAGGCAAGAAGTTCTTACAATCACTGCAATAAGTAAACCTTTTATTAATTCTACAAACTTTATTTTGTTCACACTCAAAATGTCCGCGTAAGTAAGCCATTGATGAACCTATAATAATGTTTGTACAATGATTACTTATCATTTTTTTGCATAGTATTATATCTAATTGATAATTTAGTATAAGAAAAATTTAAAACATGTTAAATTTAAGAATCAAAATTGTTATTAAAAAAAAAAAGTTATCTAACTACAAATGAAATTTATTTGAAAAAACTATTTTACTAATGTGCATCTCTTTAAAATTGTATTTAAGAAACCCAAATATCTCTCTTGTATTTTATTTAAAAAAAACATAAGCGTTAACGAACAAAACAAATCAAAGACAAATAAAAAGTATATTAGATAAACAAAAACTATTAAAAGAAGTTACATAAAACAAATTGTTCACTTGCGTTACAATAAAACGCTCAATCATGTTGTTTAGTTTGTATTGTTCATAAGCAATATAAAACATCATTTATATAACTGTATAAAAAATGATAATAAATCTACAAAACCTGTTTTCAATCTTTCGTTTTTCAAGTTTAATTTCATCCATTTGCTCCTGTCAACACAAGAGAGTTTGAAAAATGTTGATCTCATGTTCGACCTCGGAGGCAATAGTTTTACCACAGAATCGTAATAAGCGTACGAGTGACTTACACATATTTGGCTGTTGTTACAGCCAGCCTGTAACCACTGTTTGTTTGTACAATATTCTGCTGAACTGTCTGTTAGTATGAACATATTTTGGTCAGTAGGTTTGAATATAAACAATATCAAGTTAACATAAAGTTATTAAAACTATTTTTTTCTAAATTAACTAACTATTTTTAAGAATAAATGCCTTTCGACGAGTATAAAATTGTTAAAGACTTCAGTTTTTAAAACTAATACACTTTATAAAAAAGTTTCAAAGTAAGGTTTATTTTAACTAAATGATGTTTTGAAATAATGTAATAAGATAATATTAGTAATAAAAAGTAGCTAGAAATTAGATTTTTTGCTGTCTAGTTGCATTAGTTTGGTTAACCATTTTTCTAGTTTAATCATTTTTTAGACAATCTTCTACTATTTTCAATTTATAAAATTACTTAATATACTAAAAGCATTTACGAGTATAAAAATAATTAATGAAATACTAAATATTAAAAAAATAATGTATAACGATAACTTTAATTTTGTAGTTAATACTTAACTTCATATCGTTGCCAAGAATCAAGTAAAATATTAAAAAATACTCACTTTCAATTAGTTCTTCCTCCAACACGTTACAATTTGTTCGACTTTGAGCATCCCAAATATCACAAACAACAAAAAAGTTTTCTGAAAAAATTATAGCTGACAACTTATAAATCTTACAACAGCTTTATAAAGCTGCTCTGCTAAAAAGTCTAAATATTTTGACAGTCTTGTAGTTTTTTTGAATTACAAAAATAATAGTACTTAAAATAAGAAATATAAAATTTGATAGTATTTTCGGTTATAAAGAAAGTATGTAAAACACAAAAAAAAATTCAGCTTGACTGGCATTGTTCACCACCAGATAAAAAAAATCTTACTAAATCATTGCTGAGCATTTTAAAACAATAATACAATAAATATTTAGGGTTCTTAAAAAGTTTAGCAGAAAAAGAAATATTTGTTTTTAAAATTAAAACTTAACAAACCTCTTGTACACGAAACAGTAAAGTAAGGGTGTGAAGTATAATTACTATTTTCAAATGGGTTACATTGAAAATATTGGGTATTATTGTTTCGTTTACAGATATTTCCGTTTCCAGATAAAACTTTTCTACTACAGTCGTTGAAATCTAAGAGCCAAAAACATAACATTTAAGTTTAAACTATGTTTATTATTTGACGACTACATTTTACTTTAAACGAAACAAAAAGAAAGTTTTTAGACAAGTTTTGTATGCAAAAAAAGAAAAATATTAAATAATCAAATATAAACTAAAAATTAATATAATTTTTAAGAACGATAACTTTTGTTATTTTTTTTTCAAAAATTAAAAATTATTGAATCATTGGTAAAAAAAAACATAATTAAAATTACACTTAGTTCGACATAATTCAAACTTTTTGAAAGTACTTTATTTTTAATGTTAGATTTACCCAAATAAGTCTTATTTTTTAAATAAAATAAATAAAACTAAAAAAATATAGTGCTTGAATAGATAAACTTATCTAAAACAGTTTCAGCATACCTAGATTGTAAATTAGTTTTTCAATTTGCCCTTTAAACTCCACTTTGTTATCATTATTAAGGTAGCTTTGTTTTGCATTTGCAAAACTTAAAATCCCCAGAACTATAACTAAAATAATCATTCTGAATAAAATCATTTCAAAGTAAAACTCTGAAAAGTTTAAGTTTATTTTAGGCATTACTGTCTCCAAAAAAATTCAAACAGCTAAACTCTTAACTTTTAACTGATCTTTTTATTTTGACTGACTAAATTGAACTACATTTACTAAATAATATAACCTATTTTCATAATTTTAAACTGACTAAAAAAGTATTATAGCTTTTTAGATCTTGTTTGTTTTCTAGATTTTAAAAAACTTAATGAAAACAATTTAAGTATTTATTGAAAGAAAAATGTAGCTACAGCTGAAAACTTTTGTCCTAAAATATTGTTTAAATATATTCTTCTTTTAATAGCAAATAAAAGTTGTAATTTTAAAAATGAAAAATTGTTAATTTAATCAACTGAATAGTTTTAGCCTTTTTTTATTTCTTTTCACCATGTTAAAAAAGTTGCAAAGTTTTGCCTTAAAAAATAATACCAGTTTGTAATTGATTTAATATAAAAAGCCTTAAACATAATACATTTTTTTAAATTCACTTATCTAAAAACTAATACAAGTTAGTAGGTTTCTCAAATAGCTTTTAAAGTACATGTTTGTAAATATTGTATATATTTTACCTTCAAATATACTTAGCTCAAAAGTCTTGTATGCAGCTTTGACAAGTGAGTTTCTCCTGCTCTTGTTTCCAATCACCATGGATTTAAATTCCGTGAAATAATGTGCATGTTGCAGGTAAAACTTGACTCCTATGTGCTCAGATGAATGTTCGATATTTTCACAGCAAGTTTGCCACTATCGTTTGTTTGGTTGTGAGAAAACAAAAACTAGTTAGCAAAAATAAACAAGAAATTAGTAGTATAACGTTACAATTATACAGCATACTTATATAATAAACAAACAATTTAGCTCAAAGTACACTTTTTATCAGAATAATTTTTATAAAGAGGTATGATAACCTTATTAGACTGCTGGTAAAATGTTAAGAGCTGATGTACACTTTATTTGAAACTTAATTTTACTCAAGTGCGTACCTTTTAAAGTGCGTACCTTATCGGTTTCTGTAAAGTGTTTGGCAAAAATTTTATAAGACTAAACAAATTTTATATAGGTATAAAGAAGTACATGTAATGAAAAAAAGTTGAGTAAAGGTGAAATTTTGACTCTCTTGAGGTAGCCTAGTAGTTTATTTCCAACAAGAGCATTTCGGCATCATACGCGTATGCTTAATGTTACACTAGTAAGAGATACGCTTTTGTGCGTTCGGTCGACTTGACGCTTAGGGATTTTATAATGCAAAGCGTTGTAGGCTTTTAACGAGGAAATGCCTGGCCGTAAAGGCGGGTAGACGTGAAGTCGTCAAGGCGGGTTGGTTGTTAATGCAGGCAGAGATTGGTAATAGCTTGAGTCGACTGGCCGTCGAGGCGAGTAGACGTGAAGTCGTCAAGGCAGGTTGTATTAATGCATGCAGAGATTGGTTATAGCTTGAGTCGACTGGCCGTAGAGGCGGGTAGACGTGAAGTCGTCAAGGCGGGTTGGTTGTTTATGCAGGCAGAGATTGGTTATAGCTTGAGTCGACTGGCCGTCGACTTAAGCTGGCATCGAAAGAGCGCAGCAGTTAAAGGTCGCATAGCAGACCCGATTGAATGTGTAGGAAGGGAAATTAGAGCAAGAATAAAGGCAATTACCGTCCGAAAGCAGCCATAGAAGTAAGCATAAAGCTCTGAGATGATTCAGCCCAGTTAAAAGAACGAGTGCAGAAATGAAGTGATTAAAGCCGTGCATTTATAGAAGCTTCAAGCGGGCGACTGAAGCAGAGAAGACGGAAGAAAATGCAGGGGCGAAAGGTGAAGCACACAAAATGTGACGGGCAGAGAAGCGGCTGCATCTCGCAGTCGCCGTCACGGTCAGAGCTGATAAAAAGCATTTTGCGGTGGAAGCAGAAGCTTTGAAAAAATATTTTCAAATTAAGGGAGGGGGAGTTTTTTCGAAAAGTTGTGAGAATTGAATTTTGAATGGAAAGTGAAGGATTGGTAGAGTATGGAAGAAAAAGTTGGAAAAAATTCGAGCAAAAAAGGCCCCAATTTCGCCCGCGGGCGAAATTGGGGCCTTTTTTGCTCGAATTTTTTCCAACTTTTTCTTCCATATTTTTTTTTTGAAAGACGTTCATCGTAAGATGAGCGTCTGTTTTTTTACCAATTTTTTACAAATTAGCTACCTCAAGAGAGTCATTTTTTTTTGTCGTTTGTAGCTGTATTTTTATCATTCCACTTATCATTTTTATGAATATATTTTTTTTCAAGTCTCAAACTTCTTGAAGGTGCCGCCGAAAGGTGAGCACCTTTTTTTTACCAATTTTTTGTTTCAATGAACCAAAAAAATCCCCTAACCGAAAACTGATTGATAGTCGCCTGAATATATTTACTTAAGTAGTGTTAATTTTTTTATTATAAGTTATAAGTTTGATAATTAAAAGATTATTTCTTAAATATACAATTAAGTTCACCTGGGGTTTTCAAATGACAAATTCTTTTGTTAAGCTCTTAATGTTATAAATAGCCTATGTAAATAGTAGTTTATGCTTTTAATAACTATAGTTTATACTTATAATAATTATAATTTTTTTTACTAATATAAGATAAAACTAAAACTATGATATTTGTGACAAGGGAAATAAATCGAAAATTGTTAAAAAAGTTTAACAAAACTCGAAACTTGTTCTTATCATAATTTGTTTTAGTTGATAAATTAGTTTAATTAATTTTTTATTTACAATACTTGACTTATTTTTAATTTATAACTTTTCAATACTTTGAATTGCATTTAATGTAATATGAAGATCAAAAATTAAGTATATTTATAACTTTTCACTAAAGTATTACTCTTTTCAAATGATGATTTCAAAACTAGCGTTCTAAACACAAAATATAATATTTTTTTTTCTATTAAAGGAGATAATAAAATACTTCATTGTAATATATTGTATAAGATATTGTATTATAAATATTCTTGATAAATTCATTTCTTTAAAAAAAACCTTAAGAATGCTAGAAAAATTGAATGTCTTTTTTATCAACAGTTAAGTACTAAAGTTTTTAGTTATTTATAAGTTATTCATATTATACATAAGCATTTACATAATTAGATAACTTAGCAATCTTTTCACTATGTGTAAAATACCCAAGTTATAAAATGTCTATATCAATTCATTTTAAAATATGCAAAAGAAAGCTAAATGCTTATGTCTATGTTTTTATCAAAAGTTATTAAGGATACAAAACTTAACTAAGGTTTAACAGTTGACTAATTTTTCACTAAAATATTAAAAACTTACAACAGCTTTAGTACAAAATCTTATTTTTCTGTTGTATGATATTAATAATGTTTCAGAATGCCAAAATTAATTCATACATTTTAAAATTTTCATTTAGACAAATTTTTGATAACTTTTAATTGACAAGCATATATTCAACACAAGGTTTTTTTAAATTATAGTTTTTTTTTAATAAAAAGTCCCGGATTTTATTTTTCCTAGTTTAGTAAAAACCCAGGTGTTAAGTATGCTTTTATATCCAAACTAAACAGTTAGCTTATAGTTACAAAATAATTTTATAAACATTTACTTTTGTATACACACATACTGATTAATGTAATATAGTTTAGAAAAAATTGAAAATCAAAAGCGCTTACTGAATAAAGGAATCGACAGTTATATATTATAATCAGATAATAATAAATATAAAAACAAATAAAATTTTATAATCAGTATGAGTTGTTATTGAAACAATAGATTTTTTATGAAAACTGAGTTTTAATAGTTCTGTAGTATATTAAAATTGTTATTCATGTTTACTTTTTGTATTGTATAACAACAGCTTCTAGTACGGATCAGAAGAGACATAATCTTTACTTTAAAATAAAAAGTCGTTTAAGGGTCACAGTGAGTTAAAGTAAGCTTTTTTTTGAAACATTGTACTTATTAAAAAAAAACTTTTATTGGTGAGCATGTTAAGATAGAACTGATAAGTTGCAAAGGTTGAAGCAAAGAAAATAAAAACACTTCAAGTATTAAATTTGTTATTGAAAGTCAAACCAAACTTAATGTTCATCATATACAATATACTTCGTTTTTTTATCTAAGATTTTAAAAAATTAATTCTTTTCATAGTAAAATTCGTAGAACAAAGAAACTATTTCTGCATAATGATTTAGCTAAACTTCACAAAAAACATTTATAAAAAGTAATAAAATTTGAGGCTAAGCTACAATTAGGCTATGTATTTACTAATTGCTATTGATTATGGTAAATTATCAAAGTTTTAGTTTAAATTTCACTAAATAAAACATTTATTAAATATAACTGCGATTTTTTTCTCAAAAGTCTGGCACGCGAGCAAACTATTCTTGAAAGACACGACTTATAAAAATCTGCCTACCCATGACATAGACCCTATAGGACTGATGTATGTAACTTTTAACAATAACTATGTGTGTTGACTGCAAAAAAATTATCTGGTAACAATACCGAATTCAAACAAAAAAATATTATTTGACAAACTTGTACAACATTTGTGCTGAAATTAAATAATCAAGAGTAGCTAGTAGTAAAAGAAGTTTTATAAATATTTAGCAGACATTTTTGTTTGATTAACCATCGCTTATTTCAAACATACAGAATAAAATATTTATAAAATTAAGCACTTCATACAGAATAAAACTAAAAGTAACGTCAATTGCTGGTACATATCGAATAATTGGTAACAATAGCTCCGACTTAAAATTATTATTACAATCATTATCTACATTAAAATATGTACGTTATCTTGATTTAATAACTTGTTACACTAGTTTATCTTTTATTTTAATACTAGTTGTTTTTAACTAACTAATTTTTTTAAAAGTTTGTGTTTTAATTTTTACTTGCTTGCATTAATTCGGAATTATTTAGTTTTACATACTGAATGGTATTTTGTAAAAATATATATAAATTTAAAATGTCTTAATCTTTTTATTCAGGCAGCAAACTGAATCAGTTACAAAAGCTTATAAACTTAACCTTCATTACTTCTTAGTGTATTCAATTGATTTCAGTCTACTTTATATCAATTTTACTAGAAACAATGAAGTAACAGTTTATTATAACTCTGTTTTATCAATTATATACATCGAGGTTTCCCGAAGTTGGACAATATGTCCCCTCGAGACGATTTTAGCTATCATGAGCAAAATAAGTAAGGAGATATACTATGTGTAAGTGATTCGTTAAATATAAAAGATTGTGAACAATTTTGCAAATGTATACTTTATTTGAACTAAACTTTTATCGAAAAAATGTTCAGATTATGAATAGTTTCAGTAAAAATAAAACCTTTTATTTAAACCTTACTGACATAAATTTGGTCGTAATCAATTGTAATAACATAATTAGTAGCATTTTGTACAAATATATATTTTACATGCTAAAATGTATGTTGTTGCAAAAATTTACCGTCGTGCAAAAGTATCTTCGTGTAGTTTTATGTCACCTCGTGCAAAAGTTTCTTCGTGCAATTTTGTGCCCTTGTGCAATTTCGTAAATTTGAGCTAATTTTACAGCTACCCAACATATTTAGTAGCATTTTGTACACATATATACATAGTTTAAATCAATTTATTGAGATAGAAAGCTGAGTTAGTTACAAAAGATAAAAAAAATTATTTAAGGCAAATAGCTTTAGAAACTTTCTTAGTGGAATAAAAACTCTTATAAATCTAAAGCAAAATCTTAATATTAAATTACTAAAACTAATAAATAAACTGACTTAGTTTGCAGTTGAAACAATCCTTCCAATAAGAACAGAATACTTTTGAACAGTTGTAAATTGTTTCTTGTTCCAAGCATAAGTGTGTGAGCATCTATCCGTCTAAAAAAATATTTATTTAATGTTGCTGTTCTTATTAACATATTTTATTTTATATAAATATTACCACTTAGTAACTTTGTTACTTGTTCCTTAATTTTTGGTGAACGATATCTATTGAATTTTATTTTGCATTAAATTTTTCAATAACAAACTTATACTTAAATAAGCAACAACTTGTTAGAACACTGTTAAAATACAATAACCTCTCACAAATCTACCCACTGTCGTTTGGTTACGTTTGTAAGAACTCCGAAAAAAAATTATAATCTAAAGCTTTTTTAATATTGTACCAATAAATTAATGTATGTTTTGAATTAACAAAATAATACTTTAAATCAAAAAGTTGGGTCGTAAAACTGCATATTATTGCGAATATTTAGTCTTTGTTTAACTTTGTAATGCACTTCTCGTTAAATAACATTCTTTCGTTTAACTACGCACTTTTTGCTGTGAGCACAATGTGCGTAAATTAAAGAGAGGTCACTGTAGTGTATACACACTAATAATAGATAAACTTAATAGTTTAATTGTTTCAAAACATTGTGAATAATATAAAGTCTACAATGGTTACTTTTCTAGTAAGATTCATTTCAAAGTTTCGTATATAATTTTATAACTAGTATAATTACTGTGATTCTTTTTTCTATGTATAATTTACAGATAGACCTAGGTAGACAAACTCAACTCAAATAATATTTTATTACAAGGTTTAACATTAGCTCTTGTTTAAAAGCTTAAAAGCATGAGCTACAAGTTGCTTTTAATAGATTATAAACGTTCAGGTATGTTTTGAAACAGTCATCTTGAAAAATTAGTCTTATACAAATGTAAAGAAAAACACTATTGGTGAAACACCCGGCATGAATTCACACCAATATCAAGCTGAAACTTTGCAGTTAGCCTTATGTCTATTTTAATAATCGTTGTTATTTAAACCATAACTTAAGGCTTAAAATCGTAACTTTTGTATAGGTATGAATAAATAATTATAAATTAGTTTGTAAATTAAATAATTTATATTGTGAAAATTATGATTTTTCACTTAATGTTTAATTGTAGTAAGAGTATACTCTGTACATAAAATTTTAAGTATATAACTGCTTTATTATAGACATAAATTTGTATGTAATTGTTTGATATTACATACTAAGTAGAAATATATACATATTTTAAATCTATTTATTAATTAAAAAGTTTATTCACTTAAAAAAGATAATAAAACTTATTTAACGCATACAACTTTAGAAACTTTTAGTGGAATAAAAACCCGTATAAATCTAAAGCAATCTCATTATATTAAAATACTAAAACTAATAAAAAAACTGACCTAGTTGGCAGTAGAAACGACCTTTCCAATAAGGACAGAAGAATTTTGAACTGTTTTGAATTGTTTCTTGTTCCAAAGTAAGTGAGCATCTATCTGTCTAGAAAAAATATTTATTTAATATTGTTCTTCTTACTAACATATTTTCAATAAGATAAATGTTACCGCTTGTTAATTCTATTACTTGTTCCTTAATTTTTGGTGAACGATATCTATTGAACTTTATTTTGTATTAAATTTTTCAATAACTAACTTATACTTAAAGAAGCAACAACTTGTTAGAACACTGTTTAAATACAACAACCTCTCACAAATCTACCCACTCTCGTTTAGTTACGTTTGTTAAAACTCTTAAAATAAATATTTATAATTTAAAGCTTTTTTAATATCGTACCAATAAGTTTATTGTATGTTTTAAATTAACAACAAATGCTTTAAAATAAAATGTTGGGTTGTAAAAATGCATATTCTTGCAAATATTCAGTCGTTTTCGTTTCAACTTTGTAATGCACCTCTCGTTAAATTACGTTCTCTCGTTTAATTACGCACTTTTTGCTGTGAGCACACTGTGCGTAAATACGCGAAAGGTCTATGTAATGTGTATACACTAGTCATGGATAAATTAAGTTTTTTCAAAAGTTTGCAAATGACATACTTTACAAAAACATTATAAAATATATTTCTAAAACCAAATAAACTTAGTCACTACCTTTTTACTAAACTCATATAAAAAAGGGAAAAGGTAAGCGACGCATTTGTACAACATTTGTGTCAACTTTGATGGACACAACTAAAGTAATTAGTAATAATGGACTACAGTCATCTCTCACAAATCTACGCGCTCATTTGGTTACCCATTACCGTTTAGTTAAGCATTTTAGAATTCTCACAGAATAAAAAATATAGTTTGAAATATTTCGTAAATAATTCAAATTTATATTTGGATAAATATAGAAGATATATTTTTTATTAAATAATGAATTTGCAATTTTAGTTAGTGCCTTCGATAAAAAACCTCTTAAACTGTACGGCTTTGTTATTTAAACTTTACGTTTTTTAGCCCCCTTCATACCTACAATTCAAACAAAGTACATTGTTTGCCCACAATATTTATGGCATAAAGTTTCATTTCATAGCAATAAATCTTTTATTTTAAGCATATTTTTTCTAAGCCCACCTAAGATTAAACTTATCTTGAGTGTTATTATAGAACAATATTTATTCAAGGTATATAATATATATTTTCTCAATAGATAAAAAAATTTTATTCAAAATTTTTCCACAATTAGAACTTGAATGAAACCTATTTCTGCGAACAACAAAAGCGGTAAAGTCCAAAAACTGTATTTAATCAAATACAATATAAAAAAAACAACCAATATAGAAGGTATATTTACTACCTCTTGTTTAGTTACACACTTTTGCTGTGGACACATTGTGCGTAGATTCGCGGGAGGTGAGTGTAATTAGCATAATCGTTTCAATTTGTTCTGACACGTTGTGTTAATAGTGCAAGGACTATTTTATAAAAAAAATTTGCTATTTACTTTTAAACAAATTACTGAGAAAATTAACAACAAAAAAACTGCTTTCCATAGGTTTATGCTGAAAATTTTTCACTAATTGACTTTTCATAAACAGATGACCAAGTATTTTATATTATTTAAAATTTTACTTCTAGTTTACATTCAAAGCTTTTATTTACAGCCTATTTCAACTTTTGCAAAACAATGTATTTCGTTTTTACAAATACCTATACATAAATAGATTATTAAAATCATCGTAACATTTGATAAGCCTACTTATAGTTCACATTCTAAGTATATAATTGATTTATTATGAACTTAAACTTGTTTGTAATTATTTGATATTACATACCAAGTACAATTTTGTACAAATTTATATACAAATTTTAAATCTATTTTAATCATATTTTAATAAATATATTATTTATTAAATATTTAAAAATTATTAAACGCAAATGGTTTTAGAAACTTTTTAGTGGAATAAAAACTCTTATAAATCTAAAGCAATACAAAGCTCATATTATTAATACACTAAAACTAATAAGAAAACTGACCTAGTTGGCAGTTGAAACGATCCTTCAAATAAGGACAGAATAATTTTGTACAGTTGTGAACTGTATCTTGTTCCAAGCATAAGTGTGTGAGCATTTAACCGTCTAAAAAATATTTATTTAATGTTGCTGTTCTTATTAACATATTTTAGTTTATATAAACGTTACCACTTAGTAATTTTATTACTTGTTCCTCAACTTAATATGAACGAAATCGATTGAATTTTATTTTGTATGAAATTTTTCAATAACTAACTTATACTTAGATAAGCAACAACTTGTTAGAACACTGTTTAAATACGATAACCTCTCACAAGTCTTCAAAAAAAATACAAAAATATATATAATTTGAAGCTTTTTCAATATTGTACCAATAAACTCATTGTAATGTTTGTTTTGAACTAACAAAATAATGCTATAAAATGGTTTTAACTTTATATAACACCTCTCGTTAAATTACGTTCTTTCGTTTAATTACACTTTTTTTGTGGGCACAGTATTTGTAAATTCGCGAGAGGCCACTGTATTTTATAATCACTAACCATAGATAAATTTTATACTTTAAAAGGATTGACGCATTTGTACAACATTTGATGGACCTAATAAAAATTAATTAGAATAATTAAATAATTAGCACAATTACTTTGTTCTGACGGGTTGATTTAAAAGTGCAAGGATCACTTAATCCGTCTAAAATAATTATTTACTGTTTCTATTGTTATTAACATATTTTTAAATTATACAAATATTACCAATTGATAATTTTATTACTTGTTCTTTAATTTTTGGTGAACGATATGTATTGAATTTTATTTTGTATGAAATTTTTCAATAACAAACTTATACTTAAAGAAGCAACAACTTATTATAACACTGTTTAAATACAATAACCTCTCACAAATCTACCCACTATCGTTTGGTAACGTTTGTTAGAACTCTCAAAACACATACATATAATTTAAAGCTTTTTTAATATAGTAGAAATAAATTTATTGTATGTCTTGAATTAACAACATAATACTTTAAATTAAAATAGTGGATTGTAAAAATGCATATTCTTGCAAATATTCAGTTGTTTTTCTTTCAACTTTGTTATGCACATCTCGGTAAATTACGATCTCTCTTTTAACTACGCAGTTTTTGCTTATTGTGCGTAAATTCGCGAGAGGTCACTGTAATACATATACACTAATCAAAGATATTTTTAATACTTCAAAAAGTTTGTCGCATTTCTACGACATTTATGGACTTAATAAAAATTAATTAGAATAATTAATTAATTAGCAAAGTTATTTTAATCTGACAGGTTGTTTTAATAGTGCAAGGATCACTTTATGAAAAAATCGATATTTACTCTTAATTGTAAAAATAAAAAAATACTTGTAGTCAGTTTATAATTTACTGAGAAAATTGGCAGTAAAAAAACTGCTGTTTAATGATTTATACTGAAATATTTTTACAAAATGACTATACATAAGTACATTATTAAAATTTTGTTAACATTTGATAAGCCTACTTATAGTTCACATTCTAAGTATATAATCGCTTTATTATGAACTTAAACTTGTTTGTAATTATTTGATATTATACACCAAGTAGAATGTTGTACAAATTTATATACAAATTTTAAATCTATTTTTTAGGATAGAAAGCTGAGTTACTTATAAAATATAAAATAAGTTATTTAACGCAAATGGTTTTAGAAACTTTATAATGGAATAAAAAGCAGTATAAATCTAAAGCAATACAAAGCTCATATTATTAATACACTAAAACTAATAAAAAAAACTGACCTAGTTTGCAGTTTAAACGATCCTTCCAATAAGAAGAATTTTGAACAGTTTTGAGTTTTATCTTGTTCCAAGCATAAGTGTGTGAGCATCTATCTGTCTCAAAAAAGTATCTATTTCATGTTGTTCTTCTTATTAGCATATTTTTAATAAGATAAATGTTACCGCTTGTTAATTGTATTAGTTGTTCCTAAATTTTTGGTGAACGATATCTATTGAATTTTTATTTGTGTGAAATTTTCAATAACAAACTTACTATTAGATAAGCAACAACTTGTTAAAACACTGAATAAATACAATAATCTCTCACAAATCTACAAAAAAACACAAAATTATATACAATTTGAAGTTTATCTACCAATAATTTATTGTAATGTATGTTTTGAATTAACAAAATAATGCTATAAACAACATTTACTTTTGTAAAAATGCATAATCTTGCAAATATTCACTTGTTTTTAGTTTTAAAATTACATTGCACCTGTCGTTAAATTACGTTCTTTCGTTTAACTACACTTTTTTTTGTAGGCACAGTATTCGTAAATTTGCGAGAGGTCACTGTAATGTATATACACTAACCACAGATAAATTTAATACTTTAAAAGATTGACGAATTTGTACAACATTTGATAGACCCAATAAGAATTAGTTAGTAATATTTAGTTGATTAAATAGCATAACTGTTTTGTTCTGACATGATGTTTTAATAGTGCAAGGATCGATTTATAGAAAAGGTATGTTTTAAACAGTCATCTTGAAAAATAAGTCTTATACAAATGTAAAGAAAACAATTATTGTTAAATACCCAGCATAAATTCGTACTAATATCGAGCTAAAACTATATAGTTGGCCTCATATTCATACTCGATGTTTTTTAGCAATAACTTTCAGACTAAACATCGTAACTGCTGTATAATTATGAATATATAATTATAAATTAGTTTATACACTAAATAATCATAACTATGAAAACTAGGATTTTTTACTTAAAGTTCAATTGTAGTAAGAACATAATTCATACATAAAACTTTAAGTATATATTAACTTAATTATGGAATTAAATTTGTTAGTAACTATTTGATATTGCGTACTAAGTAGCATTTTGTACAAATATATACAAACTAAATTTATTTATAAGGATAGAAAGCTGAGTCACTTACAAAAGTTAAAATTAAATTAAATTTATTAAACGCAAATAGTTTCAGAAACTTTTTAGTGGATTAAAAACCTGTATAAATCTTAATCATTACAAAGCTCATATTATCAAAACACTAAGTTTAATAAAAAAACTGACTTAGTTGGCAGTTGAAACAATCCTTCCAATAAGGGCAGAATACTTTTGTAAAGTTTTGATTTGTATCTTGTTCCAAGCGAAAGTGTGTGAGCATTTATCCGTCTAAAAAATACTTATTAACTGTTTCTATTTTTATTAGCATATTTTCAAATAGATAAATTCTACTGCTTAGTAACTTTTTTTTTTATAATTTTTGGTGAACGAAATCTATTGAACTTTATTTTGTATGAAATTTTTCAATAACAAACTTATACTTAAATAAGCAACAACTTGTTAGAACACTGTTTAAATACAATAACCTCTCACAAATCTACCCACTCTCGTTTGGTTACGTTTGTTAGAACTCTCAAAAAAAAATATTTATAATTTAAAGCTTTTTTACTGGTTAAATTACAATTCAAACTCGGACAACTCAAATTCTGACAACTCAAATTCTTAAAAAACTACTAAAAAGACTATATCTCATAAAGTAAAATAAATTTGAAAAAAATAAAAAATGCATATTTAGATGTTGTTAATATCTACAAGCTTTCTTTTTTGCAAAATCTAAAACATTTCAAAGATTTCATAAATTTACTAAAATAACTATGTTTTTTGATTTACTCAAGCCATATCTCAAAAAATACTAAGTTTATTGCAGAATATAAAAAATGTCTTGTAGATATTTATGTAACCTACATTTATATTTTTTATTTTTGACAAATATATCTTATTTTTTTACTTATAGCCTTAACAATTTTTTATTAAGAATTTAAATTGTCGGAATTTGAATAATCCGAATTTGAATAGTCGTGCACCCTTTTTTACTACTGAAGCAATAAATTTATTGTATTTTTTCAATTAACAACATAATACTTTAAATTAAAATGTACTTTTGTAAAAATGCATGTTCTTGCAAATATTCAGTAGGTTTTTTTTCAACTTTGTAATGCACCTCTTTTTAAATTACGTTCTCTTGTGTAACTACGCACTTTTGCTGTGGGAAAACTGTGCGTAGAGAGAGGTCACTGTAGTGTATATACACTAACTATAAGTATATTTAATATTTTGGAAAATTTACGCATTTGTATCAACATTGTGTCAACAATGATGGACCCAATTAAAATTAAATAGAATAATGAATTAATTAGCATAATTATTTTGTTCTGACAGGTTGCTTTAATAGTGCAAGGATAATTTTATAAAAAATTGGTATGTACTTTTAAAATTGAAAAGATTTGTAATTAAGTTAAATAATTAAGATAAAATTGACAGTTAAAAAAATGCTGTCCAATGGTTTATACTGTAACGTTATTACAAAATGGCTATAAATAAAAGACGAATATAACTTTTATATTATTTTAAAACTTACTAATAGTTCACATTCTAAACTTTCATTTAAGAGCCTATTTTAATCTTTGTAAAGCAATGTTGGAATAAACTGTGCCAATAACAGTAGTTATAACTGTATTTAAAAAAAAATTTCAAAATATTGTGAATGATATGAAGTCTCCAATGGTTACACTTTTAACGACATTCATTTAAAAGTTTTGTATATAATTTTATAACTAGTACAAATACGGTGATTCTTTCTTTTTTGTATAATTTAAAACTAGAACCTAGGTAGATAAAATCAATTTTAATAATATTTCATTAAAAAGTTTAACATTAGCTCCTGTTAGAAAGTTTAAAAGCAGGCGCTACAAGTTGCTTTTAACCTTTAAATTTTAGTTTGCTCCTACCATAAGCAAATTGTTAAACACTCAAACCTAGTCTGTAACATATCCAATGTAACTTTAAACTTAAAAAAAGGTGAAAAGTACTAGCCATATTCAAATTCAATGACAATTCAAATTTAAGCAAGTCAAACTTTAACAATTCAAAGTCCTATAAAAATATTTAAAAGACTATATCCCAAAAAGTATTATAAATTTGAAAAAATAAAAAATACAAATGTAGATTGTATCAATATCTACAAGCTGCTTTTTCTTTTTCGCAAAACCTTAAAAAATTTTTAAGATGTTTTAAAATTATTAAAATTAAATAAGTTTTTTACTTTTTTTAAGCCCCATCTCAAAAAATATTTTATGTTTTGCAAAAAGAAAAAAACGGATTGTAGATACTAATAGGATCTAAATATTTTTTTTTTATTTCCATATATACATTACTTTTTTAGTTGTTTCCTTTTCAACTTTTTTTTTAAGAATTTGAATTATCAGATTTTGAATAGTTGTGCACCCCCAGAAATACTGTTAAGCCAAATGTATAAATCAACAATAACTTCATAAAGTACATTAGTTTTATGTAACCATTTATATATTGAGCATAATATCAAAACTTTATGTAATAAGTACATTTATCAGTTTAATTTTTTTTTCATATATTTGTACAGTTATAACCATTACGTAAATATAAATACTGCTGAAACATTTCTTTTAAAAATATAATTATTTCAGCACTACATGTACTTTAAATTATTAATATACAATAAATTATATCAGTACAGTTAATCTGCAGCAGTTTTATTATTAATTTATTTATAATACAACTTATTAGTGTAAAATCCTATTAAACTGAAAAAAAGTTAATTAAACAAAACAACAAAACTAATGATTTAAATTTAACTTCAGGTAGTATGTTATTAAAAGAGTGGCCACTGGTATATAAGATATTTTTTCCAAGTTTTCTAATTTTCGTCCAGGTTTTTTTAAGCTCAAGCTTAATTGTCCTTTTTTAGTTAAAATTAAAATCTAAGACAAAAAATGTTTATTTTATCACTTAAAAGATATTAATATGATACTTTTAATATATAATAAAATAGTTATAGCTTTAAATAACAATAATTTTAATTTACATATCACAAATATTGATAATTACCCCCAGAAAACGTTTATCGTTGCAAGGGGTAGAGTTTGAGACTGATGTTTTTTTACCATAAAAAAAAAAAAGCATGATGTACACCAATATCAAACTGAAACTTTATTTTATTTGAGGTCTAGTTTAACAATAATTTGAGACAAAAACAACAATTTATAAACACATATAATAAAATCTAATTTATAAATCATAAATCAATAAAACTTGAATACTTAATCACTTTCATTTTAGAATAATTTATATTACTACAAATCTAGAAAATAAAAACTTAATTATTAAACAAATTTAATTTTATTTATCTATTTGTAAAGCTAGTTTAAAACAAAGTATCTCTTTAGATTAAACATACTAGGCTTTAAACATTGATTTTAAGCATAAAACTATGGTGACAATAGATATTAAATATGATGTAATTTCGATATTGGTGAACATCATGCTATGTAATTACTTAACTATTTTTGTTCAACTCAGAACTTATTATTTTAACTCATGAGAGTTTGTCAAAATTCAGATTTATCAAGTAAAATAGGCGCCCTATGTTGTACTTGTCACTTTGTAAATTATAGTAATTGAAATTAAAGTAAACTAAAACTTTGTAATGTATATGGTAAATAAGTATTATTAAGTATTATCAAACACATGGTACTTAAACTTACAGGGTTGCCAATCTTTGAGTCAAAAAACTGTACTAAGTGACCTTAAGCTATTCTGAGCTTTACTGATTTTTTAAAATCCTTAAAAGTGTTTTTTGCTGTAGCACAAACACAATGATATTTCTAAAAGTATTGAAAAGCCAGCAGGAAACTAAAACAAGCATTTCAAAGTCAATAAAAATCAAGTTCTTGAAGAAAACTAGTTATACTGAAAATAGCAATTATTAAACAAGATCAACTTAATCTGTCCTGATTTTTTTTCTATTGAACTATCTTAAGTCTATTATAAAAAACACAAAACTGTTATATAAATAAATTAATAAAATCCAGTTATCCTGAGATTTTCAAAAACTCAAAAATATCCTGAGCATAAGTGTGTGGCAACCTTAAATTTATTTTTATTTTTAATGTTTGCAACCAAAGCCATCAAAAAAGTTTTGAACAGTTTGAGAAATTTTATTTGAAATCCATGTGAATTTATTGCAGCCTGATTTTATTATGAGTATTTAAAATTTGAAAAAATAATAGATCATGCTTTTAATGCACTGGTTAAAAAACAAAAAATTCTGCTTTTTTATTTTCTTTCAGTTTTTTGGAAAACAAGTTTTGTTGCTAGATATAGCATAGAATAACCGGAAAGGTACTGTAATTCCTTTTAAAAAAAATATCTAACTAATTTATAAAATAATTTTGCATTATAATTACCTTCTAACTTATCTAGATTTCATTTTTTTACTAAATTTCATTAAAATTTTATTTAAATATTGGTTAATAACAAGATTTTTGTTTACATTTCCAGGTTTAAAGAAAAATATATTTAATTCTAGATCATATTTTCCTTAAGTTTTGAATTCCAGGTTATATCTGGACTCCAGAATATACATTAATCAAGCTTGAATATTTTCAAAAACCATTAGAATGGCTTAAGTTAAGATATATTTGAATAATTAAGATGAAATAAATTAATTTTAATGTAAAGAAAACAGCCTAATAATAAGAATATAAAATTTAAAAAGGTCTGACTTTAAAAAAAAACTTTAATCATGTCTGTGTTTTCTTAAATTTAAACTAGTCTGACTGTGTGGCAACTCTTATGTTATTTTTGTTAAGAACAATAAGGCCTATATGTGAAAATATGATATTTGTATCAGTAATTTTTTTTGTTGAGTTAGTCATTAAATAAATATTAAATAAATACATACCTGAATACTTTTGCCATCAAAGTCTTTTTGTTTTCATCTGTGCTTGGAAATTTTTTTTTCTGAAAATTTTACAGCACTGTGGGTTTTATTTTTGTTTATTAAATATCTTTACAACATCATGGGCGAAAAGTTAAATAAGCAAAAGTGTTTTTCAAATTTATTATTAGTTTAGTACAAGGCTTAAAAGTTTAATTTTGTACTAACAAAAATAATTATAGTTTTGTTTTGTAAGTTGAGTTATAAAAAATTAAATAATATGTAAGGCAACAAACTTAAATTAGAATTTAATGAATACTACGACATAAAAGTAAAAAAAGCAGTACATTTAAAGCTAACTATCATATTTGATTAAGTAACGACCTTTTTTAAACTTATACTTTACTTAATTTAATTTTTAAAGAAAATCTATATTATTATTTTCAAAAAAAGTTGCTTTTTCTATTTTTCGATAAACAATAATAATACATATTATTTATTGAACTACAAAAAATAATCGCTAAAAAGCTTGATCCTAGGACCTGGTGCACGAAGAACCTTTCGGTAATCGAGTCGCACACCACTTGGATACCTGTTATTTTCTTGTCCAGGACTTATTGCAAAACTTTACTTAGATAATTCAATTTGTTGAGAATAGTTGAATTTCAGTTTCTTAGATTGCAAAACATTTTATAAATACAATAAAATTTAACCCTTGAATAGGTTTATTTATTATTAAATTTAAATTTTTGAAAAACTTAAACTTAAACGGCGAGCTTAAGAGTTGTATGATTTAAAATTGTTAGCAAAAAGCATGAAAAAAATCTTATAATAACAACTAGCTTTGAAGTAGCTAGTTTAGGTAGAAAGAATACATAGAAATATCTTGTAGCCTAATTATTTTCAATTAGCCTTTTTTACTGCATCATTTTTCTATTTGTGATGTTTCATATAATACAAAGACTAACGTATTAAAAAAAATACTCTAGAAAATAGTTCTGCAAGAAGTTGTTTTAGATTTCTAATTTTCAAACAAGTTCAACAGTAAGTTAAATGCTCAATACTTGTCGTATTACGTAAGCACTTCAACACGAACTTGTATAAGACTTTTAACTTTGCCCTGGTATTTTTCAAGTATACGAACGTTCGAATGTTAAATTCCTACAGCTGATCAAACAGTACTTTGAATGATTTCCGATTTTATATGTGGTCTCTAATCTATTTATTGTAGCCCAATTGCCTATTACATGCCAATTTCGAATACCAATATTAAACTGATGTAGCCTGCAATAAAATATTTCAAATAAAATATTTTACGAACATATTTCTATTTTTATTTATTATATTTCTTAGCAGATGTATTTTTGCGACACAAAGTTTAATATCCAAAAATATTCATTTTATTAAATTTGTGGTAAAATAATTTCATAATCAATCTTTTATATGTTTTGTAGACTTAAATACAAGTTTAAAAAAAAGTTAAACTTTTTTAACAAGTACAATAAAGTGTATAAACACAAGAACAGTCTAATTTGTGGTTAATTGTATTTAAACTTGTCAGTATATCAAATTTTAATATCTTGTAAACATAAATAAAAACAAAAAAGTAGTTTGTTTTTGCATAAGCATAAAAATAAATTAAAAAAAATATTGTTTCTGACGCTTTCATAGATTAAGAACATTGCACAGGCACTGACTATTAAAAATTTACTGAAAACAAGTTTTTCAACTATTACAAAAAACACGAATTCCAAAGAATTTATAACGCGCTTTTGATGCTAGTTACAAAAACAAGAAACTTTAGTGCTTGTGATTTATTTGACGTGTTCGGTTACAATCAATCATTTTTTATTATTTAACAGAGTTATTTAAAGCTACATGTTAAAAATAATGTATTGTATAAGGTTTTTTTCAAGTAATGTTGTTGGTAATATTTCATTTTAACAGTTTAAAATAGTTACAGTATTAATAAATTTACTTTACTTGACAGATTTTATTTTGCATTAGACGGCCTTTACAATAAATAACTTATATAGTTATTTGTGTTCACTAAAAAATCTAAACTAAAATTATTTTATTTTACTTGAAAAGGTCGCAAGTTTTGTCACCAAAATCTGGTTGTGAATAAAGTATTTAGTTTTCACATCTTTATTTGATTAAATAACTTATAAACACAACAGAAAAAATCTTGTTCTCAAGTTTTACTTTTTTTTTTAAATAATTATTAATAAATCAGTGCTAGGCAGATAAATTTTTTGTTTTTACTGAGACTTATAAACAAAATAAGCTTTCATAAGTGTTTTTTTTGAACTTTAAAACTGTTTAAAGAAGACTTTAATCAAAAATTTTGCAATAATTGTTTCAAATGTACACAAAAAGTTATTTTTGTCATCATCGTAAAAATTTCAGTTGACAAAACAAACACTAGTTCAAAAACATAAAGTTTCACAAAAATATCTAGCATACCTTGCACATTAGTTCATAAATTTTGGTACATTAAGAAAAAAAGATTTCATTATCTATTGTCAACAGTGTTTCTTTACTATTTCATATTGTGTTGTAATTGAAACTAGTTTCCCTGTGGTGACTCAAACTTAATTTTTACAAAATTTTTTTTTCTAATTTAGCTCGTTTTTCTACGAACTGCTAATCAAAACACTAACGACGACAAACTTTACTGCCAATTCTCAATAAAAAGGAGATTAGACAGACCTTTCAGGCGATCTCGCTCAGAAATCCGATTAAATAAAAAGCCCTTTAGTGACCTTTGATGTAAATTGTGACATTTGATAAAGCTTCCATTGACCATTCATGAGATTTATTAGAATGTTAATCACTTAAACAACACTTTGTGCAGCTGTTAACCTTTAAGCTTCAATATTTGTAAATAGATATCAGGTTTTTAGATTAAATAGGTAAAAATATAAAAAGTTAAACTTTAACTATATTTTGCAGATATTGAAGGTTTTGACTAACTCCGGAGTGACAGATATAGTTGTAGAAATTGAAGATGTCAAAAAGAATGGAATCTCGTTAGTTATTTTTAGTTTAAATGTTTTATAAACAAAAAATATTGAGTTTAAGCAATAAAGTTGTTTTTTTAGTGCTGATGTTTTGATGGATTTGCAACGTAAAACTTTACAAAACTATTTTAACTAAGAGCTATCTATAATATTAAAACCTTTGTATGAAGCCTTCTAAAGCAGCTATTGCTTAAGCTTGTTACATGTATTTTTTTTTAATTTACATATTTTTTTTTACATTTCTTATACTTTTTATAAGTGCTATTAAATCTATACCGACTCCAATTTTTCACAAGAAACATCATAAATTTATATTTGACTCAAGTATTTGTATAAATTTCTAATAAATCATCCCTAAACACTAATATTTATTCTCTCATACAGATCAGAAGCAGTAGAAGAAGAAAATGAATACACAGTTAAGTACTCATTGTTCTCACCTACATACGCCAATAGAGAACTACAAGCTGAAGAATTGCAGGGACAACTTAAAACATTGTTGAGCAGCGAGAAGGAAATATTCAAAACTGATTCCATCAATGTTGAAGGTTTGTATCAGTTTTATACAAAAGAAACTAAACTAGTAGTAAATAAATGAAATAAGTCTGATGAAAAATAGTTATGTTTTTCAATTAAGTTAAATTTCTTACAGACTTACAAACGTTATGATTTTGAAAATCTAAATGTATAACTAAGCAGTTTTCTTGTTTTATTTACTGAACAAAACTATATATAATTGGAATTAAATAAAAATTGACTTTTTATCTACAGAAAACACAGACAAGTGTTTGCAGCAGTGCATATGTTTCTTCCGCGAGGGGTCGGGAAAGAAATGCAAAAAGGGAATTTCCCTCATGAGCCTGAGACCCGACGCCTGTTGCGGAGGATGCAACGGAGTACCCTACGCAAGTTCTAAAAAAGTGAGTACTTTTTATATAAGAGTTTTTGTGTTGTAAAAATAACAACAAACTGAAAAAAGATGCAAACTTGCTCAAAAATTATCCTCTCAAAGTTTATTCCAATCAGAAATAAAAAAAAACTTAATTTCAAAAAAACGGTGTAATTTGTTTATTGTAATGTGCATTATTTAAGGAAACTTTTGACTTTGATAGATAATTTTTATTTCTTTGATGATTTCCAAAAAATGATGGATACTGCCACTTAAATCTAAACATTTGGTATGTAGTGAAAAAGTAGGACTTGTTTAAGCCATCATACACCTATAAAGAGTCTTAAGTACTTACTTAAAATTAAAAACTTAATTTTATTGAATTTTTTTATTACTTTTTTAAATATCGTAAAAAAAATCGAAAATATTAAATCAGAAATTATAATTTTTTGTTGAGTCAAACAAATAGTATACTTTGGTTTTAAACACATACTTTGTTTTGTTATTGGAAAAATTTTGAAGTTATTTTTTACTTATTTACTATTATAAGTCTAAAACATAAATTGAAATTATTTATCAGAACAGTATATTAAACTAGTGAAATTAACAATGTAATCAGTCAATTTATAATTTGATATTTAACAACAAAAGTACGTGATAGATCGTTATCTTAACCGAAATTGTCTGTTAAGCAATTATTTTTTTTAGTATTTAAATAAACACTTGAATAAACCAGACATAAGCAATTGTTCTTTAAATGCTTTTATCTGATTTTTTGTTCAAAAAACGAGTTTTAGCTTGAAGGTTTTGGTTTGAGGTTTAAAATGAATTATCTGATTATTAAATATGTGTGTTTATGTAACGAAGAAAAAAGGAGAGGTCTTTCTTATTTAATTAATCTTTGTTTGTTTTATTCAAATCCGCAACACACAAGCATAAATTAAACGTAATTACAAAAACAGGGTTATGATAAAAAAAACTACAACTAATATAATTTAAGCTGATTAAGGCTTGATTAATAATAAAACCATGAAATTTATTACAATGTGACATTTCAAAAGAAAGTTAGAGAACCAAGTATAAAAAATTAAGATGTTTAATTTATGTGTACCAACCTTTAAAAATGTAGTTACGTCATCTTTTTTTTAACTTTGAAATCTAAAAAAAAATCTATAAATTAAAAAATAAAAACTTTTAAATCAATATTTTGCGTAAATTTTTGAAATGTTCTCTTTAAAGCTTCATTTTTTCCCGAGTCTGTTGTTGCAATACATAAAAACTAAATTTGTCACTATTTAATTTCTTAAAACATTTTAGTCGAGTATTGTACTTTTTAATTTTTTACATATAAGGCCTGAACACAAAACTTTATTACAAACATCAACTAGAATAAATTTTATGTTTTTCTCTATTATTGATATTTATTCATTCTATTTTCCAGGCTTGTTGCGGAGGATTGCACGTGTACGACCCATCGATATCTGTGTGCTGCGACGGAAGAATCAAAAAAGGGTCCCACTGCCCCCACAAGCTCCACCACTCTTGAATCCCGTATTTATCCCTGCTTAGTACAATACCGCCACTTTCGACTCGGGGAATTTCCCCTTTTGTCGTCTTTTCACTTTCTATGCATGAAGAAATATTTTATATATTCCGAAAAAGTATTCTATTTCTGACATATCGTAAGAACAAAGTATTTAATGAATTTAGTTTTTGTTGTTTGTAGTTCTGGTGGTTAAAGATTAAAATATATTTGTTAGTTTAGTTTGAATACGTATTGATTTTGAATTTTTCTTCTTTTTTACCGATTTATCCAGTTATTAAATATTTCTTTCTTAAATTTCTGTAAGTTAAAGGCACAAAGTTCTAAACTTTTAGACATTATTTAATTCTTATATTTAACTATTTTTCAAATAAATAAAACTTAAAACCTTTTTGTTCCGGCTAAACCTCAAAGAAAAGTTCCCATATAGAAAATTTTATAGCTTTTAATTATAAAAATAGTTTTTAAAACTTGAATAAAGTATAATTTGAAAATTTATTGCTTTGAAACTTAGCGTTTTAGATTTTTAAGTTGCTATTTGTTGCGAGAATAAATTAGTCAAAACTTTTAATGTTTGTTTTGTTTTAAGTTACTAATGGTGTTTGAAAAGAATATAAAATTTTATCTAATATATTAAGGAAAATCATGAAATATTTATTGTATTTTTGTAAATTTATTAGTTTATTAAATAAAACTTTAACCTTTTCTATAGTATACTTTAAAACAATCGGACATTTTAATATCTTAAAAAACTTACAACAGTTTAAAATACTTTTTTAGCTATATTTATTGTTAAACATAAAAGTATCAACAAAATCAACAATATATCCGAAAAAATTAAAGCACTTTATTTCATTTTGTTTTGATTTAGACTTGCAATTTATAACATTAAAAAACTGTAAAAAAGGAAAGTCTAAATACGAAATGAATGTATTAATAGCAAAATAGTTAAAAATACAGAGTGGTCCGGAAAAAGTTTAAAAAAAGTTAAGTATTTACTATCTTAATGTCTACTAAGTTTATTGAATTTTTCGACATATAATTTTTTCTAATCGTTTTCATACTCTTTCAGCTAAACAACTACATTTTATACATTGTTTTAATATAACAACTAACTTAACAACTTATTTATATACTAGTACAGGGGTCGGCAGGCAGTTGGTGGTTGCGGGCCAAATTTCAAGTTTCCAAATTCTTCGCGGGCCGCAGTTTTAGTTTTAGCGACATTTGAATAATGTTTTGGTTTTAGTTTTAGTCACACTAAAGAAAGGTTTTACTTTCATTCACCATATTTTTTTAAATGACTTTTAGCTATACATAGAATGCTTATTTTTATTAATATTTATTAGAATAGAATTTACATTGACTAATATATTAAGTGTTAATAAACTATGTACTTTCATAAGCACTTAATAAGTTAAACTTAATACTTTTATAATTTTACTTACAACCTAACTCTTTATAAAAACCTAACTTGAAAGACAATTTATGGATTACTTTTATACATTTGTTATATTATCAACCCTTTTTTCATATTTCTAAAAATATTTACTTCAAAAGTTTTTGGGTGTTAAATAATTTACACTCATTAGAAAATTTATTAATTAGTTAACTTAATAAAATTAATACATGTTTGTATTCCAGAAAGCTGAAACAAATTCTTTAACATAATTAATTCTCGAAAATCTTAATAAAATATCTTATTAGTAACTAGTATTTTACATGGTTGTCACTTAAAAAACAAAAATGTCTGAGTTGTATCAAACCAGCCTAAGTTTATTAAAAGTTGAAAAAGCTAATAAATAGTTGTTAATCAAGCTTAAATACCTAATTAAATATCATCATTATTAAAAAGTACACAAAATGTAAAAAAAAACAAGAAAAAATTACGATTAGTAAACTACACTACAGTCATAAAAACTATTTTGAGAATTGAAAGATTTCTTTAAAATGATTGAAATAAAAGTTTCACACTTGAGTTTTCAAGCTTTTAAAATAGCCTGTTTGTGTAGCAACCTAGTTAAAATAAAGTTCACAACATAAAGAAATAACGAAGGTTATTAATAGTAAATAAATTACATGCCAAAAAAATATAAGTCAGCTGGAGTGGACAATTAAGATTCTTAAACAAATTTAACAAAAGTATAAAATTCTGTTGAGTCATTAGCGAAGTAAAAAAACTTATTTTTATTAGGCATTTTAGCAATTTTTTATCTGAAATAAGCATATAGTATTTAAAAATAGTAATTGTAAAATATAAGACGAGCTACAAGAATAAAAAATACGTTAGTTAGGACTTATTGCGAGAAACGATAAAAAAACGAATCACCAAAGTCAGTTTTCCATCAAAGCACATGGTTATCTTCAGTAACTACAGAATGATCAGAAAAAATAGTTAAGGTAAGTTATAAAGTAGCAAAATTTATCAATTAAAATGAGATACCGTTTATAATTGAAAACTTTTCTAAAGAATTTATGTTGGCGGTAATGAAAAACTTTTGTTTATTTCTTCAATGACAACTAGACGTCGTGTTTAGGAAATGCGTTAAGGTTGTAGTCGCATAAATCAAATTAGGACTTTAATCAATCTGTTAACATGAGAGCACTGATAAAAAAAACTATTGCTCATCTTAGAGTTTTTATTAGAGATATTTTTACTAACTTTGACATTTTTGTAAAATTTCTCGGTTTAGTTTCAAAGCGAAGCACAACAATTGGTGAAATTTTACAAGTAAAGGTGCAATGCACCAAAACAAAGTTTTTGGAAGTACAATTCCTTCTTTTATTTTCAGTAGAAAGTTTAATTAAAGTTGAAAAAAATGTCTTAACAAATATATCGATATTAAAAAATACTGTTAAGCTACTTTAATATATTTTCTAATAGAAAAATATTTATTTGGTAAGTTTTTTGTGTTAAATCGAAATTTTATTACTTTACATGTAAAAATTGTTTGAAATTCCAGGTTTTTCCAAAAATTCTCAAATTCAAGTTTTTTTCCAGAATTCTTAAGCATAAATTTTCAAATTCAAAGCTTTTCCGGGATTCAAGTTTTTAGGCAACAGTGATTGTTCACATTTAAATGTACACAATATTATAAGTAGCATTTTGAATTATATTAGCTGCAAGACTTAAAATTTAACATATATTATAGCTCAAACTAACACTGTGGATTGAGCAAAACATACATCATAAGTTTAATTTGCTACTCTTTCAAGCAAAAACATTCCTGATATTTTATTATACAAAAAGCAATTCTAGCCAAAAACTTAAAAAAAGACTTAGTTAGCCTGAGATTTAAAGTCTTCAAATAGTGATAGTCTGAGTGTGTGGCAATGTTTCGTTGTTTATTTGCTTGAATTTGAACTATTTTGATTAACAATGTACAAACTTAATAAACTTACCTTGCCTAAATCTAGTTTATATAAAATAGGTAGCTCAAAAAAACAGAAATTGTGTGTATTGATATGCAAGACATAAAAATTAACTAAGTTTGACAAAAAAAAATGTTTGAAAAATGAAAAGGTATACCTAACAAAAACTATATTAATTTATGTCACATATATTGTTTTAAATGTGTGTGTACAATTTAGATATTACATGTAGAAACAACAATGTTAGAAAAATACGCATAAACTAAACGGTAACTAACTAAAGTATTAAATAAAAATTTGTTTAAACCATGAGCATCTTTTTAAGTTGGTGCGCATAGAAAATGATTTAAAGTGAAAGAAAACTTTTTAAAAATTAAAATGTATCAAAACAAAATTCAAATAAACCTTATTTTTTATTACTATGTTATGTTAAGTGTTTTTACACTAAAATATAACATTTACAAATAAAAAATCTATAAAGGAAACTTAGGTATAAAAAAATTTGAAAAAGAATATCTAAGCTATAAAGAAATGACACTTTAGTTAATTACTGTGCATTACTTTTGTACAAAATGGAAAACATTTGCATTTAGTTTATTTTATAAATAGGTATTATATATCTAATTTATTAAATCCGAGCACTCTTTACACTCTTTTTTCAGATAATTACTTGCTGTTGTAAAAAAGAAGTTATTATGAAACTGAGAAAAATATCGTGTTAGAATGCTAATCTGTATTTTTAAATTTTTAAACTAAAGCAGTAATTTCTTCTAATTATTTTTAAATATTATACAGAGACTTAAAACCAAACTAATCAAATTAAATCGAATTACGAAAAAATTTAACTTGAAATATATTTTTGCTCAGCGGGCCACATTAACATACTCGCGGACCACAAAATTTTCTTTCGCGGGCCGCATTCCGTTCAAAAAAATAACGTACTCGCGGGCCGCAGATTTTCCATTTGCGGGCCGCAGTTTGCCGACCCCTGTACTAGTAGTACCGTTTTCTAAAGAGAGCTATATCATAAAAATTACTTCACGGCTTTTTCACTTTTCTCAGTAAAAAAGGTATGAACAATCGTAGTAGAATACAAAAGCTTTTCTGTATGTGTGATGTTTATTGTTTTTGTGGTAAATGTTGTTTAACATCAATTATGTTAAGCAGGATACATACTGGCATTACTGACAAACAAATATAAAGTACATTTTAACAGAATACATACAACAGTTATTAAAGGTACCACCCAGTGTTTTTTGAAGCATACAGTTCATTAATAACTCACACTATAACTTTTTCATTATTTAAGAAGATGCGAGAACGACCGTATTAAGAAATTATTATGTTTCTTTAATGAAATGATTTGGCATTTAAATACAAAACAATAGTTTTAAGTAGTTCTAAAAATATCTAAAAGTAAACTTACTATATTATTAAAATAAAATTTTACTAAGAATGTGCTTATACAATAAACTGATATTAAATCTTAATTGAAATCCGTAAAAATTCTTAATAATAAAAAGGTTATATATAAGTAAACTAATATGTCTGAATTGGAAATAAAAAGTATCATTGAAAACTGCAAAGTTAGTAAAGCAACAAAGGAAAGTTTGCTACAACTAGGAAGAAAGAATGATGCAAAATTTCAGTCAATGGAAAAAGAAATCAATAACTTGAAAAGTCAGTATGAAACAAAAATCAAGGAACTTGAAATCAGTATCCAGAGTACACAAAAAACTCATGAGGAGGTCTACAAGAAACAAACTACAGAAAAGTCTCTTGATCACAAAATCAGTTCACTAAATGAGAGTTTTATGAAATTTAAAACAGAGTTCTGCAAAAAGTTTGATAATTTTGAAAAGAAACTTTCAATGTATGCAGAAGCATCAACAAACTCCTTTCAAAAACAACCAGATTTTATTAGTAACATTGACAGTAAATTGTCACTAGTAACACATCAAATAAATGCTGAAACTGAGAGGAAATTGAAAGAAAAAAAATCTTTGAATGTAATAGTATTTAATATTCCAGAAAACATTAGCAATACATCGGTTTATACGGTAGAAAATGCAAAAAATGACCTGAATAAAATACAAAGTTCTCTAGGTTCCAACAAGATAGCAGAAACTGAATTAGATACAATATACCGTATCGGTAAATACAACGGCAATAAAACGAGACCAATAATTTTGAAGCTACTGACACAATCTAGCAGAAAACGACTGTTGAATCTAAAAAACCTTAAAATACAGCATCTGGGAAAACAAATTAGTATCTACATTAATATTGATCGAACAAAATCAGAGATGGAACATTTTAGAAAATTGAGATTTGAACTAAAACAAAAACAAGCAGAAGCTGAAAGTAAAAATTTGAACATAAGATACGTTATAAAACAAAACAAAATAGTTGAAAGTACTCAACTGCCCTTTCGGTTTAACGCCCAGGATCTCTGGGCCTAATAAGTCTAGCTTAAACACTGACTTGCATCTTAAGTCATCTAGTTTAATCTTTAATTGTTCTAATACTAAGGCCTCAGGCACTGTTTTTTCTAATAGTTTAACCTCTAGTAGAGATTTATTTTTAAACATTTCATATACTAATATAAGATCTATTTTAAACAAAATAAGCTTCATTGAATGTTATATGTGTACACAAAATTTAGATTTATTTTTTTTTACTGAAACATGGTTAAATTCAAATGTTATTGATTCAAATTTTTGTCCTCTAGGGTATAATATAATCCGTAGTGACAGAATAGGCAGGGGAGGAGGCGTTGCTGTTATATTTAAAAACTTTTTAAAATTAATTGAAGTAAAAACTAATTTTGTTTCATCTGATGGTTTTGAATTTTTGTGTTTTGATTTGATTCTTAAAGGACTCAGATTGAGATTTTTATGTGTCTACATCCCTCCAAATTCTTCTAAATCTCTAGCTGTTGTTTCAAACATGATCGACTTAATCAGAAACCTTATTCCAAAACAGTCTCCTTTTTACATTTTAGGTGACTTTAATTTGCCAAATATAGACTGGAATATCCCAAGCACAACCTACAATGACTGTCACAAATGTTTTATTAAATTTTGTTCAGATAATCTCCTTACACAACTTATTGACTCACCTACCCATAAGAACGGTAATATCCTCGATTTACTGCTTTGTAATTATATGGCATTAGATAGAGTTAAGTTTCATTTGGTTGATTCACCTTTAACAAATATAAATGATCACAATGTTATTTTGTTTGGGATAAGTGTTCACAAAAGTAAAAAACCATCTCCTAAATCACTCTATCCAGATTTTCGTAGAGCAAATTTTGAGAATATTAATAAATTTTTATCAGATATAAATTGGAAAGTTCTTTTTAACAACTCAAAAAATCTACAAATGTTTTATGATAAATTTATCAAAACAATAAACTTTTCAATCAAACAATTTGTGCCTTTGATTAAACAAGACAGAAAAATGAAAACATATCCTTCTGATATAAAAAAGTTGTTAAGAGAAAAACTAAAACTCTACAAACAATGTAAGTTAGATAAGCAGATGATAGAAAAATACAAAACTGTATCAAAAAAATATGAAAAAGCAGTGAAAGTGTTCAACATAGAGCATGAAAAACGTTTTTGCCAAAACACAAACTCAAAAAAATTCTACAGCTATGTAAAATCAAAGCTCAAGTTAACACCTTCTTTACCTGTATTAATTAATGAAAATAATATTCCAATAATATCAGAACTTGATAAAGCCTCTTTTTTTAACAGGTCCTTTCAAAAGGTATTTATTAAAGATTGTGATGACAAAAATTTTACACTTGTTAGTAAAAAGTGTCTGGAAATGAAAAACTTCTTCATAAGCAATGATGAAATAATAAAGTCTGTTAATCATTTAAAAGATAAAATAATCAGAACGCCTGAAAACATTCCTTCATATTTTATTAAACGTACTATTCATTCTCTAATTCTTCCAATTTCACTAATTTTTAATTGTTCACTAGCTACATCCTCTGTACCAAACCAGTGGAAAGTCTCATATGTCATACCAGTGCACAAAAAAGGTAGTAAGTACAACCCTCTAAACTACAGACCCATTTCTTTAACAAGCAGTTTTTGTAGAATTTTCGAACATATAATTTCCCTAAAAATACTTGATCACCTTTTTTTAAATAAGCTAATTTCACATAAACAGTTTGGTTTTCTACCTAATCGATCATCTAGTTATCAACTGTTGAATTGCTTACACTCATGGCTGGTTTCATTTCTAAGCAATAAGTCAACTAAAGTTATTTACACAGACATTCAAAAGGCCTTTGACTCTGTATCCCATTTTAAACTAATAAAGACTTTAACTCAATACAAAATTCATAAAAGTTTAGTTAGCTGGTTCAAAGAGTTCCTTGAAAACAGAACCCAAAAAGTAGTTATTGGTAACACTTTTTCAGAGTCTTTACCTGTTTTCAGTGGAGTGCCTCAAGGAGGGGTTATTGGCCCACTTTTATTTATAATTTATATCAATGATATAGCTTTAGAAGTAGATGTCGATAGCAACATAAATCTCTTTGCAGACGATACAAAAATTTTTAGCCATTCTAACACAATTCTACAAAAATCTTTGGATAAAATTTATCATTGGCTAAAAGAAAGAAAACTAGTTTTAAATCCTAGTAAATGTCAGGTTCTGAACATTCAAAAAAATACATCTAGTATCACTTCTGAATTTAGAATAAACAACATAAGGTTACCTTCAACTAAAGTGTTTAAAGATCTGGGAATTTTTATTGCTGAAAACCTAAAATGGAACCACCACATCAATTACGTTTATCAAATTGCATCAACTATTTCTTTTCAAGTTTTAAAGAGTTTTAAATCTACAGATATAAACATTCTCAAAAAAATTTATCTCGTTTACATTCGTCCTAAGTTAGAATACAACACACCAATTTGGTCTCCATACCTGAAGAAAGATATTAACCATCTTGAATCCATTCAAAGAAAATATACAAGAATAGTCTTCAACCGTTGTAACATCTCATACACATCTTATTTTGATAGACTCTCAAAACTTGGTATTAAGTCTTTAGAGTATAGAAGGATTGAGTTTGACTTAATTACTTTTTTCAAACTGATTAATAGTGAAACTACAATTAATTTACAGTCTATTTTTGAACCTCATAAATGTACTTATTTACTGAGAGGTAACAGCAGAAAATTTACATGCAGACATAGTTTCAATAATAATGTTTGGCATAATTCTTTTTTTTATCGTTCAGTTGAATTATGGAACAAGCTTCCAAACGAATTAGTTTCTTGTAAAAAAGTTGAGCATTTTCGGTTAAGGTTAAAAAAGTTTGATTTAAAAAAATATTTTGTTAGCAAAATTCATATGTGATTTTTTTTTTTTGTTCTTATTTCTTCATTAACCACTGATTGTATTTGTCTAATTTGGTTTAACCTATAGCTTTATTTTATTGGCGGCGCCTTTCCTCTGTGTATAACAAAACCTGTTCCTTAATACATAGTTTATTGGGCTATTAAAGTGCTAGAGGCCTTGGGTTCTTAAGTTTTGTTTATAGTCAGTGTTCTCAACATTTATCAGCTACCACGAAAGTCCAACAAACGCTGAGTTATCTGAGTATTAAAGATTTGAAAGTAAATATGAAGCAGGCTCTCCTAAGAAAAAAGAAAAACGTTGTTCATATAAAAGCGGTTCTAGTTATACGAATAAAAGTGAAACAAGTTGTATGGATAAAAGTTAAGCCGGTTACTCAAATGAAAGCTGAACCAGTTGTTCAAATAATGTGAAGCCAGTCGTTCGAATGAAAGTGAAACCAGTTTTTGAGTGAAACCATCTGTTCGGGTGAAGTTGAAGTAGGATATTGATGTTCTTTTTTCGGAAGCACCGGAATTATAAATTTTGTGTTATAATTTTTGGTGTTTTTATGTTAATTTTTAAACTTTAATTAGTTAAACTCAGTTTTTGTTTTTCATTTTTAATGTACAATTTTGGTTTATTTTTGTCTTTTTGTTGTATGTCTTTCTGTATAAGTGGCCTAGGTTTTGACGCCTGGGTCCATCGCATGACAATAAACTTACAATAATAATAATAAAAAAAAAAAAAAATTTTAAAACTTGTTGTAACGCATCAGGTTTGTATACGTGTACTGTATAAAAATTAAACACAAAGTCACAAAATGAACAAAAAAAAATTGCTAGTGGAATTTTAGAAACTTTTACTTTAAGAGTTAAATATTGTTTAAATTTTACATTATTACCACTTATCCTTTACTATAACACTGCTTCTATTTACCTATTCTATATCACCTTATACTAGTACATATATTTTATCCTTTTTTATTATATACTTTATGCTTTTATACATATTTTAAAGTATAATATATATAAAGTATACGAAATACTACTGCAAAATAACGCAGGTTGGTAATAAGCACTGTTAAAAGTTTGAACTACGTTTGCTTTCTTGTTCTCAAGACTTTAAAACTTTTTTTATTTAGATAACTATTTACTTATCACATATTTTTGATCCATTATTAGTTTTTTTTTCAAAAAAAAAAAAAGTTGAATATCTTATTATCTTGAAGGTTTATAAGTTCAAACAACTAAAGCAACACTGAGACTTTTTTATTTTGAAGGTTATCACTTAAAATCGTTAAAATTTCACAAGTATTAATTATAACCAATGATTTTTCTATTTATTAACTTTTTATATTTGCACTAAAAAAGTTCTATTGCTGTTTATTTGAGCTTTCATTAGTTAGAATTATAACATTTACCTAATTATAGTCTTAACTACTTTGTCAGAACATTGTTAAACACTAATACAACTAATTTTATTCACTGCATTAATAGACTTTTGTGAATATTTGTATTTATTCTTCTAAATTTAGTGAGACCTAAAAACAAAACTGAACTTACTGCAGTATTAGTTACAGTAGAAGATGTTCGAGTTATTCTAGGCTTCGGATTATTTGTATTATTTAGTAAATAGTTACTAACTATCTCTGATTTTTTTGATACTAGCAATCTTTCACAATTTTATTTGTCGCCAGTTTGTTTGTCTTTTTGTAATAATTTTTAGCTTCCTTTTAGACGCAGTGACATATTTCTTTTGAAAATAAGTTACAATTTCCAACTAACTTTTTTTTTTATTTATCCATTAGTTTGCTGCAAGCATTTTAAATTGTTTGTTTACTTGCAATTAAATGTTCTATAAATGCAGCAATTTTTAATATACTTTGTGTTTAAGTTACTAAGCTTCACTTTTTTTTACCGTTTTCTCGTAGATTATATTGGTTTTTTTTATTGTATTTCAACCTTTTATACTTTCTATTGAAACGTTTTTACTATACCACATAAAAACTGTACTATCCTATCTATTTTGTTAACACACAGACAATAGACGTGCTATAAAACGATATGTTTTATTGTTCTGATCTAGATCTTAACACTCAACATTAGTAGTAATTTTTCGCTTTAGTTAAATAAATACATTTTTGTAATCAATTGCGTGTAATTATATTTTATTATATTTAAAATACTTATCGAAACTACATAAAGATTCGTTTTTATCTTTTAATCTAAATAAATTTAC
The DNA here is from genome assembly GCF_965202585.1 of Thalia democratica. NCBI lineage: Eukaryota > Metazoa > Chordata > Thaliacea > Salpida > Salpidae > Thalia > Thalia democratica. The sequence continues at coordinate 23,132,829 of NC_139167.1, read as the reverse complement.
TTTTACAATGATTGAACTTTTTGTAATACAGAACTGAACGTAAACTTGTATGTGCGTTTTGTGATAAAATTAATCTATATAGTTTTTGACTGTAGTTGATTTACTAACACTACTTAAAATGTGTTTTATCAGATATTTCCTATAAAAGTACAAGTTTATATTTTAAGTAAATAATATATAACTTGATTCTGCCGAAAAAAGTTTGTTTTATATTTTGTGCATCATGAATATGTATTCTTTTTGTAAGTAGTTTGAGGCATGTCACGTGTCTTCTAAAAGCTTCAACTTTATTTGAAAATAAAGAAGAACAGGGATAAAGTTTAAGAAATCCTATGGGTACATATACCTATAAGTAATTTTTGTTTTTTAAAAGCTAATGACGTCACTAATTATTGAAGACAGTGGGTGTTTTTATATAATACTTAATTGAAATACTACTTAAGTAAACTTGCCGATCTTAGATAAATTACTAAATATGTTTTTATATCTAGCCAATCAATATTGATATTACTATGTATGTTATCTAAAATTTCAACAGGCAAAATTCTGGATTTTAAAAAATATTCTACGTCATATGGAAGTTAAAAAACTAATAGATAAATTACAAGATTTAGCAAATATATGTTTTGCAAACAAAAATTATAATTTGCTTTAAGATTTACATATTTCGGAAAATACTAAACCATTACATCTAAACTGTCAGAAATATTTGACAATAAAAAAAAAAAGACGAAAAACTAAAAGTAACTTGTTTTAAAATGAAAGTAGATATTATAAAATGAATATTAGTTGTATCAATAGCCAATCTGGAATCAAACTACGAACCCTCAAAACAACTTTTTTTAATGAATGTGACTCTTTTGATACTGTAAAACATCGTAGTAAAGGAGAATAAAACAGTATTACAATACTTGTAGTAAAGCATAGTTTCCTACTTGATACTCATCACATCAGCGCTTGAATATTTTACTAAACTCCGTTTTTGTGAGATGCAAAAAATATTCATTAAAAGAATATTTAAATCCTCTGAAGGAAAAATTCAATGAAAATATAAACTAATATCACATGTTTAACGGGCAAGACTTGAGTTGGTACAACAAAAATGTGTCGAGATCCTTTAGAATTGTAGCTACCAAAAAGAAGTTTCAACTTTAATCATATCATTCTGAGTAGTAAAATTAAAGTAATTCAAAATTTTATTTTTATTTAATCCTTATTTAATGCTGTTTAATAGCCTATTTTAGTTTGATACTAACTGTATTAAAATATTTTTGGTTACATGAAAATTTAAATTCGGACAAATCAAATTCCGACAATTATTAATATCTACAAGCCGCTTTTTCTTTTTTTGCAAAATCTAAAATATTTTTTTAAATATATTTCAAAATTAATAAAAATTACCATGTTTTTTACTTTATTTAAGCCAGATTTCAAAAATTATTTAATGTTTTGAAAAAAGAAAAAATGGCTTGTAGATATAAATAGGACCTACATATTTATTTTTTATTTTTGAAAACTGCACATTAATTTTCCTAATTGTGTCCCTACTAGTATTTATTCTAGAATTGAATTGTCCGAGTTTGAGTAGTGTTGCACCCAATATTTTTTATAGAACAACTTTTTTAGAAAACCGATAATGCTAATTAAATCATTACGTACGCTTAATTAGTATACTAACTGTAACAAGTTAAGCTAATAGCGACATAATTAAGTTTTCATATTAGTTGCAAAATTATTGATGCTTTGTTATAAGCATAACATATTTATTTTTTAAGTAGTTATAGCTTAAGGAAGCGTTGTTAATGCTTTAATTTTGTTGTATTTGGTATGATTTTGCTTAGTTTTACAATAAAATTTACATTTAGTTTGGTTGTACTGTTTGTAAAACAAGCAGCATATGAAAAGTAATTTAATAAATTTTCATTTTTATTGTTTATTTATTGATTATTTGAAAATGTTTATTGTTTTCTACTAATTTTTTAATTATGTAATTTTCAATGAGAGTTTTACAGACAATTTAAAAGGAACAAATACTTAAATTGCTTTCATTAAGTTTTTGAAAATCTAGAGAACAAAAAAGATAATAAAAAGCTATAAAACTTTTTTAGTCAGTTTAAAATTATAAAAATAGATTGTATTATTTAATAAATGTAATTCAATTTAGTGAGTTAAAATAAAAAGATAGTTAAAAGTTAACTGTTTAGCCGTTTGAATTTTTTTTAAAGACAGTAATGCCTAAAATAAACTTAAACTTTTCAGACTTTTACTTTGAAATTATATTATTCAGAATGGTTATTTTAGTTATAGTTCTGGGGATTTTAAGTTTTGCAAATGCAAAACAAAGCTATCTTAATAATGATAACGAAGTGGAGTTTGAAGGGCAAATTGGAAAACTAATTTACAATCTAGGTATACTGAAACTATTTTTAATAAGTTTATATTTTCAAGGAGTATATTTTATTAGTTTTATTTATTTTATTAAAAAAACAAGATTTATTTTAGTAAATCCAACATTAAATATAAAGTACTTTCTAAAAGTTTAAATTTTGTCGAACTAAGTGTAATTTTAATTATGTTTTTTATTACCGATTATTAAGTAATTTATAAATTTTTGAAAACAAAGATAACAAAAGTTGTCGTTCTCAAAAGTTATATCAATGTTTAGTTTACACTTGATTAGTTTATACTTAAGTGTTATGTTTTTGGCTCTTAGATTTCAACGACTGTAGTAGAAAAGTTTTATCTGGAAACGGAAATATCTGTAAACGAAACAATAATACCCAATATTTTCAATGTAATCCATATGAAAATAGTAATTATACTTCACACCCTTACTTTACTGTTTCTTGTACTAGAGGTCTGTTAAGTTTTAATTAAAGAAAAAGTATTTCTTTTTCTGCTGAATTTTTTAAGAAAGAACCCTAAAGATTTATTGTATTATTGTTTTAAAATGCTCAGCAATGAGCCAGTCAAACTGAATTTTTTTTTTTTTTTTTTTGTGTTTTACATACTTTTTTCACTACCGAAAATACTATCAGTTTTTATATTTCTTATTTTAAATACTTTTAGTTTTGTTATTCAAAAAATCTACAAGAATGTCAAAATACTTAGACTTTTTAGCAGAGCAGCTTTATAAAGCTGTTGTTAGACACACAAGTTATAAGCTATAACTTTTTCAGACAACTTTTTTGTTGTTTGTGATATTTGGGATGCTCACATTCGAACATATTGCCATGTGTTGGAGGAAAAATTAATTGAAAGTAAGTAACTTTTAATCTTTTACTTGGCAATAATATCAAGTTAAGTACTAATTCTAAGTTAACTTATTGCAATACATTAATTTTTGTGTTATTTAGTGTTTTGTTTTATGTTTTTATATATGGAAATACATTTATTACTTAAAGTAATTTTAAAAGTTAAAAATAGTAACTAATTATCTAAAAAAGAATAAAGCTACAAAATATGTTTACAAAATGATGATCTAAATTCTAGCTATTTTTTTTACTATTATTACCTCTGTACATTATTTTAAAATACAAATTTATTAAAATATACTACTTTATTGAAACTTTTTTGTATAGTATATTAGTTTTCAAAACTGAACTTTAAGTATTTCATAATCTTCGTAAGGCCTGTATTTATAAAAAAATTAAACTATAATTAAGTTAACTTAAAATTTTTGTTTAGTTTTAACAATATAATGTGAATCTAATAACATTTTTATGTGAACCTACTGACCATAATATTTTTATATTGAATAGACAGTTCAGCAGAATATTGTACAAATAAACAGTGGTTACAGGCTGACTGTGATAACAGCCAAATATGTGTAAGTCACTCGTACACTTCTTATGACTCTGTGGGAAAATTTTTGCCTCCGAAGTCAATCACGAGATCAACATTTTTCAAACTCTCATGTGTAGACAGAAGTAAATGGATGAAATTAAACTTTAAAAACGAAAGATTGAAAACAGGTTTTGTAGATTTGTTTTTTTCTTTGTACATTTATAAAGTTAATATATTTGCTGTTTTGTATTGGTGATAAGATAATACAGATTTAACAATAAAATTAAGCGTTTTATTTTAAGAAAGTGAACAATGTTTTGTTGTGTAACTTTGTTTATTATGTTTTTGTTTACTAGTTTTCTTTAATTAATATACTTTTTAAATGTCTTTGATTTTTTTTTGTTCGTTAACACTTACATTTTTGTAAAATAAAATACAAGAGGAGATATTTGGGTTTTCAAATGCCATTTTAAGTAGATAGACATTAGTAAAATTGTTTTTTTTTCAAATAAACTTCATTAGTAGTTAGATAACTTTATTTATTCAATAAAAGTTTTGTTTCTGTAATTTAACTTGTTTTAAATTGTTTTTATATTAAATTATCAATTAGATATTACTACTATGCAACAAAATGATAAAGCATCATTATACAAACATTATTATAGGTTCCTCAATGGGTTACTTACGCGGACATTTTGAGTGTGAACAAAACAAAGTTTGTAGAATTAATAAAAGGCTTACTTATTGCAGTGATTGTAAGAATTTTTCGCCTTTTCAAAATGTGTCTATCATAGGTGAATAACTTTTAACATTACAATATTAAACTAAAGTAATATCTACGAAGATTTTTCTTAAGCATGTTTTCATTTGCTCAATGGCTAAAATGATTTTTTGGTGTTTTAGTCTTATTGAATCTTTTATGAAGATAGTTTCAATAATAGAGTAATAAATTTTAAAAATAAAGTTAAGTTTATCTCATTTATTTATTTTAGTAAGTTTGTTTAGTGTTTTAAGCTTACTATAACATGTTAGTTCTAAAGAAAGCGTCAGGATAACAACATAATTGTCTTTAAAAAAACTTATTGTAATTAAATACCTAATATAAACAATAACATAATTATAAATAACAAATAAATTTAAATTAAAAAACATACAAAAATATTTTTTAATTTTAACAAGTGACTTTTTATTTCAGGAAACAAAACACAGCTTAAAAGTGATGAAGTGTCAATACAAATATTAATTTTTGCTTGTTATGCTAGTAACTACACAACGACACCTTGTGAGAAAATTGATGGGGTTATGATAAAACAACGAGGTTTGTTTTATTCAATACATACGTAATTTATAATTTTTTGAAAGATAAAAATTATTAAAAGATTAGAATGTTTTCATAACTAGTTTAACTAGTAAATGAAATTTTAAGGTTTAAAACTTAGCTTATTATTAATTGCCTAACAAGAGTTAACTATTATAAATCTTAAAACCAAAGTATTTAGCTATGATATTTGCATATCCGATTCTTTTTAAAAGCTAAACTCAAATAAGAAATTTAATTTCTATTGAAACAATTTTTTTTACTAGTTCATAAAATCTTAATACAATTTTACTCTGCAACAATGATGACCTGAAAATACCTGGTAAATCTTGTACAGGTTTTTGTAACATTTTGTTTAACAATATATTTTTTCCAAATTAAACTTTAAATGTGATTTTTTAAACTCATATTAATTTTAATATGACATAAATATCTTTTCTTGACAAGCTTATTACAGTTGATCTTTGTTACGATGGTGACCTGCAAAGACCTGGGAAATCATGCAACCTACTAAAATACGCTTTCAAGCTGAATTCAATTCAGCCCGGGCTAATATATGAAAAGTTCAAAAATTCCCATTTTGTCATTCCTGTGTACTATGAAAATCACAACAACAAAAACAGCCAAGCGTTAGTGTTTTGGTTGAGTTTGTATACATTACAACGGTAAAAGAGTGTAAATTAATTTGCTGTAAAGTGAAATTGATGTAAAGTATTCGGTCAACTTTAAGTTTACTATTTAATTTACAACTAGTATATTATTACTTTTTTAACTGTTTGAAATACAGGTTAGGAACAACGATAGAAAACGTAGAAAATATCACAACCCCTCCAAATAATTATATTTTAAACACCAATAAAACCACACAACAAAGTGTTGTGTACAATCACATTAATGTTACAACAAAAAGAAACTTACAAAACCCAAAAGACAATTTCATATCTATTGCAACAACTATAGCTTTAAAAATTTCTACAACAAAAGATATCAAAAACACATTCAAAACTTCATCGGTTGATGCTACTGAAGCGTCTACAACTGTTCCAACAAACAAATCGGGCAAATCAAAACAAGATGCTAGAAGCATTAAAAAAACAGATAAAGATAGTCCTGAATCGGATAACAGCAAATATGTTTACACTATTGTTGGATTGTCCGTTTTCATTGTAGTTTCTGCAATAGTATTAATCATAAAAAGGTTATATTTTTAATACAATTTATAACACTTTAAACAGTGCTGCTTTAAATTTATTTTTTTTTTAATGTTTACTAACTAATTTTTCAAACTAAAATACTAATCAAATTTGAACAATGTAATTTAAAATTGTTCAGATATTAAGTTTTATGAATTTAGCTATTTAATTCCATATATTTACATCTTTGAGTTACGTATAATTAAATAAACAGATTGAGACTTCTAAAGAAGTTGAAGAACGGTAGAATATCTGAAGACAACATGAAAGGATCGAGTCCCAAGATCTTGGGAGATCAAGCTTCTGGAGTGTATGAACATGTAAACGAAACTGAGAGCCAACTTACAACTAACATTATTTACCAGCCTTAGATTCGAAAATATATTCTTTCTAATTAACCTTTTTCAATGTATGAGGACTTGTAAGCATTCAAAACTAATTAACTTACTATAAAATGAGACTGGGAGTCAACTAACTACCAAAAATGTTTATCAGCTTTAGTTTATCAAAATTTTCGGATAACTATTTCTTTAATATTTTGTTTGTTTTTTAATCTTTAAAATTCTTGTGATTAATGTTAATTGCCTATTAAAATAATACTTTACTGAATAAAAATGAAGTACAAGACTCAATGAAAAGTTTTGAGTTTTCATAGCTATGTAATGAGAAATTATATATTTAATAAGCTAACAATATTAGATTTTTTAATTTATGATGATTACCTTACTATAATACTGACTTTATAAACTTAAAAATTTAAACGCTTGCTATGTATTGTTTTAATAAAAGTTTTATTTTTATTTTTTTTAGAATCGTTCTTTTCTGTGTATAATAGTTTCAACAAGTTTTAAAAAACTAATGATAAAATTTATAAATTAATTTTAGGACATTATTTTATAAATATATTAAAACTTTTAGACAATTTTTGTCAGCAGTATCAATATTTAAGAAATTAGCCACTTAATTTGTTCTTAATAAATTATTTGACAAATAGTACAAAAATAAAAAAATCATGTACTTAAATGTTTTCTGGATCTTTTTTTTTTCAATGTCTAAACGTCCTGTAATTATTTACAAGTATTACAAGGTATAAAAATTTCTATTCAATAAACTTAACAATATTTATGTTCATTATTTTCATAAGGTTATAATCAACTAGTTTCATCAAAATAACTTTTAGTAAAATGTTAACAGATTAAAGTAGATTTAGTTTCTAATGTATAAATTAAAAATTGAAGGTTTTTAATTTTTACAAACTAAACTAACTTTGTAATGATTAATAATATTTAAATCTATATTACTTTTTTTACCACATATACCTTGAAATATTTTGATTTTAATTTTTTATGAAACTTTTGACGAATTCTCTTATAACACCAAAAATTTTAAGTTAAACTTAAAATTAAATTTAACCAGTATCTAATAAAATATTTTCTTAGAAATAAAATCAAATAATTTTTATCATTATTTAATCTTTTATATAGTAATTATTTTTTGCTATACTTTTTGTATTTTAACTAGTTTTAATTTACCTATACAAAAAGTTTTCTTTCACAACTATAAATCTATTTAAAATTTCTCATCAAACTTACTGAACGCATGTTGCATATAGCAACAGTTGATCCAAAATAAAACTTTGTTGTACTCTTCAAAACATTTCGAAGTCATGTGTTATGTCTTAGTTTTTGTATGACATTTTTATAACATGGAAACAACTATAACACTTCTATGATCTGTAGTGATCAGTTTTTAGAGTTTAGACTAAGCAAAGAAATAAACATAAGTCAGACATAATAACCGACTTTTAACTATACCTTGTTTTATAAAACTACTCAAGTACTTTTATTCAGAGTTTTAATTATTTTAGATTTTACTAAGATTATACAAAGATAATTTCAGAAAGTGTTGACAACAACGATCCAAGTAGAAAGAAACACAAATCAGTAATAAAGAGGTAAATATTTGAGTTTGTTAAAACAACATATTATTAAAGGAAGGAAATTAAAGGAACGTTGGGTGTATTAATGATCAAACTGGGTTGCTGTTACAAACTCTTTGAAACATTCAGAACTTACTTTAATGAAAGATCACATGAACATAATGGCAGGGGAAGATCAGGTAGAAAAATGTCATAGAAGTTTCACAACGTGCGCGGTGTAGCAAACAAACCTGATTGGTTAACATCAAGTGAACGAATGACTGGTTAGCATTAGCTGTGTTGTAACTTTTTTCAATTTTACCCACAAACGGTCGCTACAGTACTTTGCACTTAACCCCGCTTAATAAGATCTCAACAGCGGTTTCTCGCAACTATGCCTGCCTGATGAGTCCTATTAACCGATCGTAGGTTGTCTCGAATGTTGTTGGTGGTCGTGTGGTGAAGCTCATTATTTGTGGTTAACATCGGGTAAACGCATGGACATTAAAACTCCGGAGTTCGCGTGGAGAGTTCGTGGAGAGCTCGTTTGGGGAGCAGATGGATTGTTTGAAGGAAATAATAAAAAGATAAGTGAATCGCGTGTTAAAAGGGACACCAGACAAAACGACTCTCAGTTTGTGCAACAAGAAGACATTGATATCCTTGAAAGTTATAATTGTTTAGTAAAAAGCATCATGAGCCAATCAAAAAGTAACTTGAAACGTCTAGAGAGCTTTGAAAAAAAAAAAAACAATTTGTCCAGCAGGCACGACGCAACAAAACGGTTCAAAAATTGAGTAAGAGCTGGTTGACACTTTATGTTTTTTTATTAGTTTTTAAAATTTTAGCTCAAATATAAAAAAAAAACTAATTACTTTTGATCTCAAAAAAAAAAAAAAAACATTAAAAGCAATTAAACTAAAACGCTAAAATACAGACAACATAATTAAAATGTTTACATTTTTAATACAATTTACATTGTTTTGTTTTAAATTAGTTGTTGTTTTTCTTTTTTCGTTTGTTTAAAACTAAAAATACTAGATTATTTTTGCATTTTTTTAGTAGCTAAGTCTAAAAAATAATTAAAACTAAAATTAGTTCTCGTTTAGAACTTAAAAATAGGTAAAAGTTTAATAACCTGCTATTTTACTCAAACAATTAACATAACTATTAAATATAATTAAAATCTATAAATTTTGTATAAAACCAAAGCATGTACAGTTAGGTAATTAAACTCCTATCAAAATAATATTTTAAAACTATACATGTATTTAATTATTGTGTATTATAACAATTTACGTGTATTATAAAATAAATAGCTTTCTAACATCAATAAAATGGTGGTATTTAAATAAGTTTCGTTTTAACTTTTAAATTTTTCTAAAGTAAAACTATTTAAATAACTAGCTTAACAGTTTTTCTACCAAACCAATTTTTTTAAGTGGTTAACGATTTTTCTATCTAAACTGATTATGTTAAGAAATAAAAATAAAGTTTTATTGTAAATCTTAAAATTCTAAGTAAAAACAAAATAAAATTTTTAGTTTTTAGCATCGATTACATCTTATTGAAAATAGTTTAAATGGACAACTTTGTTTGAATATTTTTTACTAAAATACCTCTTTATAAAACTTATTTGTATTAAACTGAAATATATTACTTAGAATACTACGTAGGCTAAACTGATAGTTATAACTTAAAGAAACTAAGCTGTTAGAGACTTAATTAAGTTTTTATTTTGGCTAAATATTTAATGATGCTTTGATATAAACATAAACTGTTTAATTTAATTAGAAAACCTAACTTAAAGGAAGTTATTATAACGCCATAATTTTGTCGTATTTTTATGTTTGTTGTTCAATTTTACAATATACTTTACATTTAGCTTAATTGTAAAATTTAAGAACAAGTTGTACAACAAATTTAATTTTAGAACTTTTTTATCGAACCTATTGATAATTTAGTTTTTTTTTTTTAACTTAATCTAATTTTAGTTTAACGTAATTCTCACTGAAAATTTTAAAGATACTTTTAAAAGAAACTAGACTTTAGTTGATTTATACACTTATTAAAAAATTAGTCAGACAACGAATAAAATGAACTTAAAGTTTATAAATGTTTTTAAAATTTATGTTATAATATTACTTTTAATTGTTTAAAGTGTGTTTATCATTTATTTTTACAAAATTTTTAGTTTAAAAAAAAATTATTATTAATTTAGTTCTTTTTTTGCTTAATTTCAGTTTTTGTTTTTTGTAAACTTTAATGAGAGTTTCAAAGACACATTAAATACAAAACATGCTTGAAAGTTTTTTTGTAATTCTCTTACTTAAAAGCTAGACAATGATAAAAACAAAAAGCAAACAAAAAAAAAAAACTATTTTATTCAAGTTTCTATAAGGGATTTTTTTAATAAATCCTTTTTAGTTAATTAACTGAAAAACTGTTGAAAGTTTTTGTCTAATTTTTTTTAAATATAGCAGTGTAGCTTTCTAAAACAAAGCATATAAAAAAGTTACATTTATCAAAATGTTAATTTTTAAACTGATATTTTTAAGAATGCATATTTTAGTCATAGTTAGTGGGATTTTAAGTATTGCAAATGCAAAACACAACTATCTTTATAATGACTTTAAAGTGGAGTTTAAAGGAAACATTGAAAAATTGATTTACAACATTGGTAAGTCTAACTCTAGACAATTGTCGTTTATTAAATTATCACTTATTGATTCTGTACTGTCATACTGCACCCCTAGTGTAAGACTCGATAACCAAAAGGTTTTTCGTGGCCAAGTTTTAAATTTTTGAGCGCCTTTTTTGTTTAATAAACAATAACTGCCTGTCTGTATTTTTTACATGAATTTAAGATTTTTAAACATTATATACCTTAGTGTTGTTTTTTTTTGTTTTAAGTCAATAATACAATTTTTTAAAAGCTTTAACATTGCTTTAAAAAGTAGTCATTGCTGTGTTTTATATTAGTAGCGGTTTAAAACTCATGTAATTTTACATACAAATGTTACAACAATATTTTTTTGCGGTCAAACTGTTTCTTGAAAATAGACCTTTTATTCTGACTATAGTAAAAAAATTAGTCAAACAGAAAAAAAACATATCACAATCAAGTCTTTTATTTTTGCTTATTAGATTTTAACGACTGCAGTAGCAAGGTCATTGGTTCAAATGAAACTATTTGCAAACGAAACAACAATACGCAATATTTTCGATGTGATCCGATTGATAAATATACCGCAAATGACCCTTATTTCACTGTGTCCTGTATAAGAGGTTGGTTAGCAATTAACTTTAAAAATTGTTTGCTTCTTCTCTGCTTAAACTTATAAGAATTAAAAAGATGAAAACTGTATGTTTTTTTAATTGAAATAAACTATAAAATTTAAGTTAAAATTTTGAAACTTAAGCTGTAAAAGTTTTAACTAGATAGAATAATATTGTTTTTACATACTAGTTATTTTTTGTACAAAAGAATATTAAAAACAGATTTTTTTTATTAAAAGTTAAAATATTTAACTCTCTCTTACTCATATTAAAGTTTTAAACTATCGAGACGTGAACATTTTATTAAAATAGAACGATATAATTTTTCTTCAAATGCTTTTTTTTGTACAAAAGATTATCAAAAACAATTTTAAACTTTTTATTATAAGTTAACAAAATTTAACTGTCTCTTATTCATATTAAAGTTTGAAACTATCAAAACATGAAGACCTACTTCAAAATAATCTAATTGAGTTAAGTGTTTGTAAGACATAAACTGTAAGCTAATTTTTTCAGATGATTATTTTGTTGTTTGTGATATTTTGAAGGGAAACACTCAAACGAAATGCCAAGTGTTAGATAAAGAAACAATTGAAAGTAAACATTTTTATTGTTTCTTTTTATACTGTCTTTGTAACTGTTTTTAGTCTTTGATAAGCATAAAATTAGACTATGGATTTTGTAGAACAAATTGTAAACTATGGTTAACTTCGGCTATGTAAAAATTAAAAAATTAAAATTGCTATCCAAGAGTGTTCCAAAAATTTTTCTAAATTTAAACCTTTTATAAAAGATACCTAAACAAGGCTTAAGTTTTATTATAATTACAAAATGTTTTGCAATTTAAGGAGCTGAATTCTAACTATCCTTCATAAGTTGAACTATATTAAATACTGTGTTTGTAAAGATAGTTTTATAAATTCTAACTTTTACTATGAACTTTTTATATGTACATTATCATAACTGACCTTTTAAACTCGTCATAAAGCAAAGTAATTGTAAAAAAAACTAAACAAAGTTTAGGCTGGTGAAGCTAGATTAAAGTTTTTAATTTTTGTTTCTGTAGTTACAATTACTTGTAAGTGTTAACCAAAAATACTTTCATGTTACAGGTACAGACAACTATTGTACGAATGAACAATGGCTACAAACTAATTGCAACAATAATCAAATATGTCTTAGTCACTCATACGTACAAAATTTATGGTCTTTTAATACTTTTAAAATAAATCGGCCACTCTTAAAACAATTTTCTCTTAATCCAAATTTCTCTCTGAAGTTTATCAAACTTTCATGTGTTGACAGAAGTGAATGGATAAAGTTAAACTTGAAAACTGAAAGATTGAAAACAGGTTTTCAGTTTTTAAGCTTTAGCTTTTTTGTAAAGTTACCTATTAAAATTCTTGCATATGAATCTATTGCTTTTACTTTTATTAAAACAAAATACTTATTTTTCTATTAATTTAATTATTTTTTTTAATTGATTATTAGTACCTTGATCGATTTGTTATTGTTTATACTAAATGCATGTGATTTAATAGTCTTTGATATGATTTGGTCATTGAGAATTTTAATCTTGAAAAATAAAGTTATAAACCACATAAACATTAGTTAATAAGTATTTTTAACAAGTGTATCTTATTTCTTGTTAGTAGTTAAAAGTTAAAATATTTTGAATTAAAGTTATAGTATACCTTTCTTTATAAACTATAGCTAAGTAATAATAAAATTATAGTGGATTTAAAATATAAATTAATACTTTAGATACATCAATGGTTTATTTACGCGGATACTTTGAGTGTGAACAGGAGAAAATTTGTCAGATCAATAAAAAGCCTACTTATTGCAGTGATTGTAAGAATTTCTTGCCATTTCAAAATATATCTATTAGAGGTTGATAACTTTAAACATTTAAGTATAAAGCCGAAATAGGTCTACGGAAAAAAATTTAAACTATGTTTTCGTTTACTCAATGATTATAACAAATTTTTTACTTTACAGTATAAATAAATACTTCAGGTAGATAAATTTTAATAATATTTTTAAAAAAAATTAATGCAAAATTTTTGTCAAATGTAGTTTCAAATTGTATAATGTAGATTACTATAAGATACTAGTTCTATAGATATCGTTAAAATAACAACATAACTTTCTTTTAAAATTCTATTGTAAGTAAATACCTGATATAAACAATAACATAATTATAGATTAAAAAATAAATTTAAATTTCAAAAATCCCAAAAAAATTTTTAATGGTGATTTTTTTTTCAGGAAATGAAACACAACTTAAAAGTAATGAAGTGTCAATACAAATATTAATTTTTGCTTGTTATGCTGGTAACTACACAACGACACCTTGTGGGAAAATTGATGGTGTTATGATAAAACAACGAGGTTTGTTTTATTAAATACATTAGTTACTTCTAAGCTTTGGGAAGATAAAATTATTAAGGTTTAAAACTTAGCTCACTATTTATTAGCCTAATAGGATTAAACTAGTCTAAATCTTAAAACCGAAGTATTTACTTAAAATATTTGCTTATTCTATCCTTTTCAAAAGTAAAACTAAAATTCGAAATTTAAACTATATTAAGATAAAGTTTATTTATAAGCTCATAAATTTCAATATAGTTATAATCTGTAACAATGATGAACTGAAAATACTTAGTAAATCTTGTTCAAGTTTACTGATAACATTTTGATAAAAATTAATTTTTTCCAAATCAAACTTCGTATGTAATTATTTAATTCATTAAGCATCATTAACTTGAGATAAATATGTTTTCTTGACAAGTTTATTACAGTTGATCTTTGTTACAATGATGACCTGCAACAACCTGGAAAAACTTGCAACTTACTCAAATACATTTTGAAGCTGAATTCAACCCAACAAGGACTAATATATGAAAAGTTTGAAAGTTCTTATTTTGTCATTCCCGTGTACTATGAAATTCAAAACAACAACGACCAAGCGTAAGTTTTTAGTTGAGTTTATAAACATTACAACAATCAAAGAATATTAAAATAACTTGATGTAAAGTGTAATTGATAAGTTTTTAATTAACTTTAAGTTTACTTTTTCTTTCACAATTACTTTATTATTACTTTTAAAAGATCTCTTAAAAACAGGTTGGGAACAACTAATGAAAATATAGATAACGGATCCTCTTCACAAATATCTTTGTCTATTTTGAACGACAACAAAACCACCCAACAAAGTGTTTCGTACAATCATAAAAATGTTACCTATAAAACCAATGTTACCAATCATACCAATGTTACCAATCATACCAATGTTACCACAAAAACAAAATTAGAAAGTCGAAAAGACAAATTCAATTCTAATGTAACTACCATGGCTTTGAAAAGTGCTACAACAATAGATCTAAAAAACACATTTAAAACTTCATCGGTTTATGCTACTGAAGCGTCTACAATTGTCACAACAAATAAATTGCAAAATTCAAACAAATCTAAACAAGATGTTGAAAGCATTAGGAAAACAAATAAATATAAGACTGATTTGGACAACAGAAATTATATTTACATTATTGTTGGATTGTCTTTTTTCATTGTAGTTTCTGCAATAGTTCTTATTATAAAAAGGTATTCATTTTAAGTTTAAAACTATAATAAAATGTTTTGATATACACTGAAAAGATTGTTTTTTTAGTGGTTTAAAAATAAAATATGCCCAATAAAAAAATAATGATATAAAGTTAAAATATTTTCACTTAACAAAGTATAAATCTATTTCTTATTTAACGCTTTAAATTAACTATGGTACTACTATTAGAATGGGTTTGTTGAAGAAATTGAAGATCAGCAGAACATGTGAAGACATTAAAAGTTCAGTTCCAAAGATCTCAGAAGAAGAGCAATCTTCTTATGTCTACGAAGATGTTAAAGAAAATGAAAACCAACTTATAAATAACATTATATACCAGCCTTAGATCTATATTTTAAATTTTCTTTTTCTTTACCAATTTTTTTATAATTATTTATGCCTAAAGATTTTTAAATAATCGATATGATTTAACTTCTTATATAATTGAGACTAAATGTCAACTAAAAAATAATACTATTTGTCAGAGTTGGTTTATCAATATGATTAAAAATTGATTCTTTTAAATTGTTTGTTCACTACTAATAAATTTAGTTTTGTGTAAAGTAATGTACGTAAAGTGTTTTTAATTTATACCATAAATTATATTGAAAATTTTTTGCTTTATTAAATGTAAACTATTCTTTTGTAGTTAAAAAAATAACGCTTATTAATTAATAAAAAGTTATTAAAAAAATACTAGAAATTAAATTATTTAATTAATTTGCAAAAAAAGAAAAAGTGGCTTGTAAATATTAATAGTTGTCGGAATTTGAGTTGTCTGAAATTAAATTGTCATGTAACCAAAAACATTTAAATACAGTTAGTATTAAACTAAAATAGGCTATTAAACAGCATTAAATAAGGATTAAATATAAATAAAATTTTAAGTTATTTTAGTTTTATTACTCAGAACGATATGATTGAAGTTAAAACTTTTTTTGGTAGCTACAATTCTAAAGAATTTCGACACTTTTTTTGTTGTACCAACTCCAAGTCTTGCCCGTTCAACATGTGATATTAGTTTATCTTTTCAATGCATTTTTTTTATCAGATGATTCAGATGTTCTTTTAATGAACATTTTTGCATATCACACAAACGGAGTTTTATAAAACAATTTAAGCGCTGTTGTGATGAGTATCAAGTAGGAAACTATGCTTTACTACAAGTATTGTAAAACTGTTTTATTCTCTTTTTACTAAGATGTTTCACAGCATCAAAAGAGTCAAATTCATTAAAATAAGTTGTTTTCAAGGGTTCGTGGTTTGATTCTAGATTGGCCAGTGGTACAACTAATATTTGTTTCATAATATCAGCTTTCATATTAAAACAAGATTATTTCAGTTTTTCATCTTTTTTTTCTTTATTGCCAAATATTTCTGACAATTTCGATGTAATGGTTTAGTATCTTCGGAAATATATAAGTCTTAAAGCAATTGATAATTTTTATTGTTGTTAAATTAAAGCTATATCAATGTATTTTTTCTTATTGTAGCTTGGTAAAGTTAAAATCTTCTACAACTATACTTTAATATAATACACACCGATCCATATATTAACTAATTTGTATATTATTGTTCAATTTGTTTATTTGGTTTAATATATAAATTATAAAGTATTTTATAACTGGCTTTAACAAAAATAATATAAAATTATTTTAAACTATTCTAATACTTTAAAAACAATTTCAAAAATACTTGCAGAGACATACTTAATTACTTTTATGATGTTTTACAAAAAACAACTATTAAGCTTTTTAAAATTTTTTTAGATATAGTTATGATATTGAATATATATTACAAAATGTTTATAATTTTCCTTTCTGATATTGATTTTAAAGTCAATAAACAATTTGTTACTTTTATGATGTTTTACAAAAAACAACTATTAAGCTTTTTAAAATCTTTTTAGATATAGTTATGATATTGAACAAAATATATATTACAAAATTTTTATAGTTTTACTTTCTCATATTGATTTTAAAGTCAATAAGCAATTTTATTTTATTTAAAAACTTAATTTTATTTAAGGTTTTTCGTTATCCAAAGGTTAAAATTCAACTGTATTTTGTATTAACTTTCAAGCTCACCGTAATATTTAACACAAGCAGCAAAATAATAATTTGTTTTTATCTAAAACATTGTAACTACACTATTTCTATGATAACTTAAATATTAACAATGTTAGAAAAAAATTTGGAAATTATAGACTCAAAAAAATCAATTTAATTTAATTTTAAGTAAACTTTTAAAAACATGTCAACTGAAATGTTATTCGAATTGGTAGAATTTCTTTATATTGTTTAACTTGTTTTCTACGATTTAATAGATTATCCAAATGATAAATGTATTCTAGTCACCATTAAGTTCGAAATTATTGAAAAATATCCCAGTCTTAAGATTAGTTTAACTTTCAAAACATTTTTGAAACAAAAAAATAATTCAACGATATTTAAATTATAAATAATAATCTAGTTGGCAAAGAAAACTTTGTGTGATTAAAAAAATACTTAAAATGTTTTTATAAATTAGCGCAGTTTATTAAAAATGTTAAAGTATTAAAAAGTTTCAAATACAAATTCCGTGAAAATTTAGGCTTCTTACATAAAAAAATAAGCGTGTGGTACGTATTTAATAATGTTTAAGTTTTAACTATTTATAACTACTTGAAGTTTGTTTCCGGCACCTCGAATTTAAATAACATTTATTGCCTTACATTTTAAGTAGCTGTTATTTAACTTTATTTTATACAACCTTATACAAGTTTTGTTTTAAATTTAAACAATTTATTTGTCACGAGTACAACGCTTCTTAAAAAAAATTGTTGCAATTTTGTATTAATAAAGTGCACTGTATGATTTTTAATATTTAAAGGTTACAAAAAAAAACTAAAATACATTTTAAGTCTTTTTATTAAAGGTTTTTTACTGTAAGACATTCTTAACAAATACAAACATTTTTTATTAATAAAATGTTTTTTTTTTGTTTTTTTATTACAAAAACGCTTGAAAATGACTGGTGTTATTTTTGATGACTTTTTGTTTTAATGACAATAAAATTAGTTTAAAACAAAATAGTAATGCATAAAAAAAATCTATTACTAATGCTTTTTTTTTAAATTAATTATGCTTGAATTATAAACATTCTTAAAATTACATAGTTAACTTTACTGTGGTAATATACAAAATACAAAGAAAAGTTATTTTCCTTTGTATACATAAATCAAGTAGCCATTTACAGTTTACAAGGTTTTTTATATGACTAATAAAATACATTTGTTTGAAATAGTGATCATATTTGGAACACATTAAATAATCAAAATAATGTGAAGTACTTGTTTGTACTAAGATAAAAAGAACAAACAATTATTTTTGAAATTAGTAAATAATTTAGTTAATGACGACAATTAGATAACTTATAATTAATGTTTACCAAAAACTTTTTTTTTTCCAACTTTATCTCACCTTTATTTAATTTTTAATTTGATTAAGTGTTTTATTTCAAAGTATAATTCCAACTAGCTAAAACAACTTTTATATCAAATTGTTTAGTTTATAAGGACTTGCTTTTTTTTTGTTTAAATAGAAGAAGTTTTTTCACTATTACAAATTATACTTTTTGTAGTTTTTGTAAGTCTAAGAATTAGTTTAAGTCACTTTTACGTGATTTTAAATAATAAAACGTAGTTTTTGTATCGTAGTTTATTATAAAAACAACTCAGTAATGAGCAGTTTATTTTTAAACATATTTAACTAGAAACTGTACTTGTTTTTTTTTTAAATGGGTTCATCGTTAAACTTATTATATACCTACATTTCTAAATTTATACAGTCAGAAACTTCGTAAAGTTAAAAGCTAATTGTTAAGAAATTAAGGCAAAAGTTTAAATGTTAGAAACAAAAAACTCAAAACTTTAGTAATATAACACTTAAATAAATTTTTAAAACAAGTATTATTTTAATACAACGTTAGTTAAAAACAAAACAAATAAAAGTAGTTCAATGATTAATAGAATCTAACCGAAATGTTTTACGAAGATAATCTACATCGAATTAGTAATTCTTTGGGCCTTTTTATTGTAATCGTGAGTTTACTTTGATTTAAAATAATAAATTTTTTATAATAATAGTTAATTTACTGTTTAAACGCATTTTAGTTGTAAACGAAAAAATAACTTTAATAAAAAGTTTAAAAAAAGATAACCTCATTTATAGTAAGCAAAAGTTATTGAAAAAAACGTACAATGCATTGTGCTTTACATAAAAAACATAAGAAAAAAAACAAAATAGTTAAAAAAAACAAAAATGTAGTACAAACTTTTAGTTTTTGCTAAAATATGTTCGGGCTCAATATCAACGTTTTTTATATTTGTATAAAACAGTTAGTAAAGTTTAATTTTATTTATTTAGTTTTTTATTGAGTGTTTAGAAAAAAATATAGTAAAAAAATTGTTAAAAAACACTTGATTCATTGAATACTAACAGTTTGAGGTATTAAAGCTGTACAATTTTTTTAGATACAAGTTTTGATATATTGTTAATATACCATAGAAATATACCATTAAAATTTAAAAAAACGTTTTAAACATAATATACAATTAAACTTTTTTTTAACTGTTTTTGATGTAACAATTTACATAGGCAGTTAAAGCAGGTATAGTTGTAAATATTTTATATTAAATATTTTGTGGACTTTAGTTTTCAAAATTCAACTTAAATATATTTATAAAGATAGCAAACTAAAGTTTAGTTAGTTAATATTTTCAAGTTAACTAACTTAAGGTATTACAAATCAGAACTTAGGTGCAGAAAACGATCAAAACTATTCAAATAACTCTAGTGACGTTGAAAAGTTGAGAAGCCTGGCAAACCATATAAGGTATGAGTTTTACGTTTACTCACCGAAAGAAGCATTCTCAAGTACGAGCAGAAAACGCTTCACCAAAAACTACTTGACTGAAGGTTTTTGTTGTTATTTAATTAAAAGTAAACGGTAAATTTTGTTTAAATTGAAAAAAAAGAGTGCCTTAATCAAATATATTGATATGAATTTGGATTGTATCTATTGTTCAATAATTTAAAGATTTAGATGTTTAACACATACATAAACAAATTTGCCTAAATACTTCCTTAGATTATATATAAGATTTATACGCAGTTAATTTTAAAGGAATTAATTATCAAGTATAAAGGGTTAAACTTTTAAATTTATTAAGTTATCTAGCACAGCGATTTATAATTCAAGTAAGGGTCAGACCAAACAAATATTTTTATGAAAATTTATCATTAATTTTCAGTCTCTTTATATATCATATTGAAGTATTATTATAACATTTGTAGATACAATTTTTCTTTTGTTTAAGGTTTTAGGTGTTATATCAAAAAAAAAAAAAAGTTTTAGAAAAATTATGGTTTTTCAAAACGATAGAAAATAGACTATTTAATTGTTAAACTGATTACAACCACCCCACTAAATTCTTAACATTGTTTTTTTGTTTACATTTTATCACGTTTGATAAACTATTTAATAAAATTCATTTAATAAAGAAGTTTTGAAAACCTTCTGATTTAAGCACTATGAAAATGATGTTAATTTAGTTTGGCTAATTATTTACGTAATATATTTTAACATGCTTCCTATTATGTAATAAGTTTAAAATGTTATATTGAATAGTTATGTATGACTAAATTGCATTAAAAGTAAACATGTTGTTTTTATAATACATGCTTTATTTAAAAAGTATAAAGTATATTTTCTTACAAATACTACTTGTTTTTATACATTAATAATTAATTGTTTTCTTTAATTTTTTCCTTTTTTAGCGAAAAGAACAAAATATCAACTACATTTTACACAAAGCAATGCAGTATTATACAGCTTTGATATCAATTAAATCAGATTTTTTTAAAACAATAAGCTGTCATTATGATTTATACATAAACTTTGACAAAATTAAGTTTTTGATGCACCAGTATAAATATAGTGTCAATAAATTAAAACTTTATCGCTAAATCAAGTTAAATAAAACACATTTTAGTCAAAAACTATATCGTTGAAGAGGGAAGAAGTTTCAGGTGTCTGATCACAGTGGTCATCGCAAGTAGCGAGCATGCAAGATCTCGGCTTCCGTTGTCCTTCTTTGACAGTTCTGCGAGCAGAATGGACTTGAACTTTGATGAGATGACTGAAACTTTTCTACAAGACGATTTCGACTACTTTGAAGGAAAACCTAAAGTTTTTATTATTTATGTTAGTCTTCACAAAATATCAAAATTTTGAGTTTATGTGATGATTCTAAGTTACTTATTTGAAAATAAAAAAACTTAAGCACAAACTATTAAAGGGGCTCAACTTATAAAGCAGAAATTTAATTTACAAATAGCTGCCTGTTGGACGATTTAAAAAATAAGTAGGGAAACTCTGTTTTTTTTTCATTAGTATATGATAATACATAAAATATGATAGACAGATTTAAACTAAACTTAAACACTTTGCTGTAGGCACCTGAAAAAGTCAGAGCTCAGGAAGGCAGGACCAATACAGAGTATGTTGAATTTGATGTTAGTCTGCCTGAAGCGGATTTTTTTCTGTGTGTATCACGACCTTTTGGTGATTTTTTTTATACATACTTTTTGAACTTGTTTTTTAATTAAAAAGTTATATTTATTTTTACTGGTATAAACTAGGATTCTCACAAGTATTTAAACAGCTAACTGACTAAATTGAAAAGCTTATTTAAATAGAAGAAGCTGCTACAATAAGTGAAGTAAACAGACAATCGTATTTTATTAATCGACTTTGTGGGATAATTTCAAATAGTAATGCTGGAACAGACATTAACCAAGTAATTTTTTTTTATTGTAAGTGTTAAAATTACAATAAACATAAAAATATACATGTTTTACTTTAGCTATTTTTTTTTAGTTTAAGCTAATGTCTTCTTGCATGTTTATGTAAAATTTCTTACAGTTTTTTTTCAACTGATGATCTCGTTTGATTAGGTTCAAGCTAGTGAAACATTGTACTGTTAATAAAATATAAAATTTTGAATTTATTATTCTTTTTATATTATATCCAAATCGAGAACTTTTATTGTTATTTTAAAAGTAAAAAGTACAGATAATAGTTATAATGTTTGTAAACACTATTTATGTTTTTTATGCAGAAATTAAACTTTTGAGTTTTACAAAATTTTCAATTTAACAGTATATATATATATATATATAAATATATAAATATGTTTAGTCTTTGTTTCTATATATTTTTAGGTTATGCTAACATTGCAAAACGAAACCAATGAACACAGCGAAACTCGAATAAGAGAATTAGGTTTTGAAGGCCAATTTGTTCCCGCTCCTCTTAGATTTTTTACCTCTTTAACAACTGAGCTAATCTTGTAACTACAAGCGTTTCAAGTATTTATATCCCTATTATCTACTAGCTTTTACAACAACAACTGGCATTAATGAAGATAAATGAAAAAATCCGATAGTGTGTCTAGAACTTTCTCTATTTTATCTACTCTAAAAAAAACTGCTTTTTGTTCGTTTTTCAGAATAATTTGCTTATATAATTTTTTTTTTGAAAAAACTACTTTTACTTGACGAGTACTTTAAAAGTTTAACTATTTGTGTGTTTAGTAAGATAAAAAACAACACGTTAACCTTTGTTTATAATCCATATAAAAACCTTCTGTACGATTCGGGCTGTTAGTTGTAGTCATCCGTATATGTATTTTTACTTACTTAAGAATTTTACAACTTATTACTGCTATAAGAATTCAAAAAGTGTGTTCAAAATGTTATAAACTGTATTAAATTATTTATTTATATAGTGTAATTAATTTTATCGTTTGTGTAGTCTATTTTCAGATTAGTGATTGTACAAAAAATTCATAAAATTTTAAACTAAAAGAAAAAAAATTAGCGTGATGGAAGAAGGTTTGTTTAGAGTATTTCGTTTTTTTTTTTGATAGAATAATTTTTACAAAACAGCCAATGCTCTATACAACCTTAATTTATAGTCTAAAATTTAAGTTGAAACCAAACTCTGTATTAGTTGAGAAGAATTCATGTTTACATTGATACTTAATGCTTACTTTAATGTCAAAAGATCGCGTGAGCTTAAATAAATAAAATGATAAAACATTATCATTTAATTTTATTGAGTCTTATTTGTTTAAATTTAAGCAAATACAAACCTTAAAATGTTTGTTCTAATGGATGATTAATGAATTTTACAAAATATTTGTTTTTAATGACTAATATGTTACAGAAAGCATGTTATATTACAACGCTTTTACGTATTTAGCTTGTATAATAAAGAATATGGTGATAAACAACATTCAAGTAAGTTGTTTTTTTCTACGTTATTTTTTAAAACAAAACAATAATTACTAAAATACATTATATTATACCAAATAAAATTTAAAAAAAATTAAAAATGATACTTTTCTATAAAACTATATGTAGTAAAAAGCTTGTTTATATATTAAAACTAATTTACAATCTGCTGTTGAAACACTTAATAGTTATTTTAAATCTGAAAAAAAAAACTACAGGGTTTGCTACATGTTACGACATCAGAAGACAGAAAAGAAGTTGGAAGTAATAAGTTAGTTTTCAATAAGTGAAACTTTCTTAATCTGTTAATTTACAACTAACATTTAAAAATAAGCTTTGAACTTTAAAACATATTTTTATAAAAGGAAGTAAAATTTCAACTTAAAAATAAAATAAATATCATTTAATTTTAAAGTTTCTATAGAACACAAAATTTAGTTATAATAAATTTAAACATTATTTAAGTTGTACATTTTCTGTGTAAATTATTACCTTTCTTTTACTTTTGTGTCAATACTAATTAAAAAGCTTTAACTGATTTAAAACTTGTTTTATCTACAAAAACAGTGAAAAAAGTGTAAAAAACATTAATGAAAGTACAGAAAAGAATGAAACAAATGAAAAAAATAGTCAAAATATAGCTACAAAAAAATATTTAAAAAGATACGAATTAAATACACATTTTAAAGGAACATTTTTAATATTTTCTATGGTAGTTACTTTTTTTTGTAAATACGCTGTTTTTTCTAATTAAACCACAAACAGTATTTGTTTAACTATTTCTTAAACTAGCAACTTTGTAAATAAAGAGTTATTTATTACATTACATAGTTTTGTTTGCAGTTAAAACAAACTAAAATAGGCTTTAGTTAATTTATAAAAAGTATATTTTTTATATTTAAGTAACATACTTTATTGGTATTAAATTTTTTTTAGGAGACACAAGCATTTAATACTGTGCAAAATTTACAAGAAGAATATTATTTTCAAATTGCACAAACACTAGGTTATGAAACTATAGAAAAAGTTAAATGTACGAGTTCAATTGAAATAATAGAAAAACTTCAAAAATGTGAGAAGTTTAATAAAGCTTAATAAGATGTTTTAGTTTATTTATAGTTTAGCTATAATTATGATTTTAAAGATTAAGAAGTAAAAACTTTTTTAGGAATTGACTTTTAGTTCAACTAACTTTATAAACTTACTTGTTAAAGAATATACAATAATTAAAGTTTTAAGTTTTAAAATTTACTTAAGTTAAGTTTTGTTTATCATTTACTAAAAAATACAAAAAATAAATTAAAGATATTATAAAACTAAATATTTTTATATACTCAATCTCTAAATTCAATCAAAAATTTAAGTTATTTTGTTTTGACAGTTATGAAAACACTAGACAGTGTTGTTTACGAAAATCAGTTTTATTTATATTTAGATAACGCGAAAGATAATAGTTATGATGTTTGTTTTGCTCTTGCTCTAATTGTTCACGAAAAAGATACGCGGCTCACAGAAACTCGTGGAATGAAACAAATATTTGATGGACTTTTAACTTTAAGCTTACCGAAAATAGTTCCAAAAATTGTTTTTATAGAGCTTTAGCTTTTTATATTAAAAAAAAATTAAGTTTATTTTCAACACAAAGTGTGTAACAGTACTAATAACTTAATGTTTGAAATCAATATTATTGTAAATTAATCAAATAAATAAAGGCATTTAGAGGTGGAAATTATGAAATTGAACAAGGCTTAATAAACAATTACATTTTAAGTTATGAAATGAAAAATACTTTGGTTGCTTATTCAACCATAGAAAGTAAGTAGTTTCGAGTTTAAATTAAAAATGATTTAAATAAAATTTTACCTACTACTAGTTGAAATAACTTTATCTTAAATATTAAAGTACGAAAATATATTGACAATCGTAGATTACATTTATTGAAACATACATAAACTTATAAAACATGTAAATTAAGTTTTGTTTCACTATTACACATTTTTTCTTCCGTTTCTAATTATTTACTTTTTTGTAACTTATAGGTAGAAGTCTTAATCAAAATGAAATTTTTTGTTCAACTTTCACCAAGAGTTTGTTAGATGAAGTAAAAAACAATGAATCAAATACTGAGATTCATAAAGTTTGTGTCTATTGTAATAATTTCGTTTGTTGTTTAAATATAATTTGTCATTTTTGTAGTACAACACATTTGGTCCGAAACTTTAAAGTAAAACTGCTTAGAGTTTTTTGAAAATAATAAAATCCACAATGTAATGATTTCAATCTTAACCTTTTCAACTAAATTAAATAACAATTAAAACAATAAAAAAATACGCTATATGACACATTACTATTTTAAGTTTTTTTTTAGTTGCACTTAAAAGTTTTTACCAAACAGTAAAAAAAAACATTAACATATACGATAACTCCTAGATTTTAGTATAAAAATGTGATAAAAATTGTAAACTAAGTTTAATTAGTAATTGAGCAATTTTTTGTACAAATTTATTGATGAAGTTATGGGATATTGCATTTAAAAGATTTAAACAATAAACACTTGTAGTAATCTTCATATTGTTTTAATTCTTGTAAAACTAACAAAAAATGGTTGTTGAGTGCCATATTTTTAAAGAATAAGTTTTATAGATTTCAAATGCAGTAATCATCGAAAATACCCTATAATTTTTTACTATACATATTTTTAATAAACTAAATAGAAATTTTTGCTTCTAAACATTTAAACTTTGAATTTCACTAAAGTAAGCTAATACAGCTAAAACAATCAATCATTGTTTTAAATTTGAAAAAAATTACTAGTGATAGAAAAAACGCACAAACAAAAAGTAAAACTTTTAATTTGAGGTTGAGAAGCTCTCCTTTAAGTTATGTTTAAGATTATGTTGAAAATACAACTTTTATGTTTTTTCGGTAAATTAGATTTTTTCTACAAATATCGACTTGAACAAATTTTTATTTCCTATTTCTAGTACAGCGCGAATCGAGCTTAAGCTTAATAATATTAGCAATTGTTATAACGTGAAGTTTATTATAATTTTATAATAATTTAAGCATTTAATTTTTCCAGTAAAATATTCAGTTATAAAAAATCATTGTCTTAACTTATAAACTGTTAATAACTTAAAAGAAATAATAAAGAAGTTAATGTTTTTATTTAAAATAAAACTAAAGTACATTAAAACTTTTTTAAAGCTAAAGCAAAAAGTTAAGATCTACTAATTACAAATATTTTGTGAACAAACAAACATAGCTTATTTTAATTGCTTGTTTAACCGTAAACGAACATTAATTCAATTTTAGTTCTATTCCATTGCACTGTATTTGTTATTTAGTTTTGTTTAGTCACTCTTTATTTTTTATTAGTTTTATTTTATCCCTTTGTTTTTTTTTTATCAGCTATTTAAAATCTTATAAGCTGATTTTTAGCAAAACGCGTTATACAAATTAAGTAAAAAAAAAAGTTCAAGTTTTATTTCTTTGCATTCAAGGATTAATATTTCTATTTTATCAGCTTTTACAAACAAAAAATGTTTTAATAAACTTGATATAAACAATAACAGCTTCTAACGCGAGTCAATAAATCTGTTTCAAAAGATAAATTAACTCCGTTTAAGCAGTTTTCAAGTTTCAGAAGTACCCAGACTAAAGAACTGTGTTTTAAGAAGTAGGTTTGTTTACATATAATTAAATAACTTTCTTTGTCATGTTAAATACAGTTTTAACGACACGTTAATAGCTTTTTTAAACTTATAAGCCTCTTTTACAAAACAAACTTAGTGAAAAATAGATATCTCTATAAGTTTGTCTATTATTAGACTTTGGTTCTAAAAACATAAAACTTATTAAATTCGAACTTAAGTTTAAGTGATTGAATGATTTATTGATGATTTAAAATCAAATAATTTTTTTTAAATTGTTCAACACTTTTGAACTATATTTTTTCGAATAATTTATGTTTCATTTCTGAATTTATTTTTACTTTAAATGATTTTGGGCTTACTTTAAATTGTTAACTCTTTGTAGTTCAAAGAAAATATCTTAAACAATATTTTCTTTTTGTTTACTGTCAACTATCTTTTTTATTATTTGTTCAACGTATCTTATTGTTTTTTGAAAAAAGTGCATAATAAAATAGCACAAGTTTACAATAATCATTCCATTTTTGAACGTTTTCGTTGTATAAATTTATTTTTAGATTTTATGACGTTAATTGATTGATTTTTTAATATGACTATTACATTTAATTTTTTTATTATTTCTTCCTTTGATGCTTTTAAATGTTCACTTTAGAAAATTTTGAATTTTGTTGTGAGTTTTATATTTTCAATCATTTCTTAAATTGAAATCTTTTAAAGTTGTATAAATAAAACAATATATTTTGATTCAGCACTTTGTATTTTTCGGTTAAAACTTAATTGTAAATAAGTGAATGTTTTGGATAGGAGTCAAATATGCATAAAAGGACACTTTTGCACGAAAAGAAATTTATAGACAAAAACAGTTTTGCACGAAGGGTCACTTTTGCATGAAGACATTTTTACACGGTTTGAAATTCTTTCAAATTTTGTTAATAATTAGTTTTATTAATTTAGATTTTTAATTTATTTTCTTTGTTTATTAATTTTGATTTTTTATTAATTTAATTTTTTTTAGTTAAATTTCTTATTTATTTTTTTTTACTATCAATTTTACCCCTAACTTTACCCTCGGTCAGTAATTATTTTTTCATTTAAATTTTTATTTTTTTTTAACTAAATTACTTAACATAGTTTTTATTTTTTTCATTTTAGTGTCACCGTTACCCTTAACCCTTACTCGCGGTCGGTAGCTGTTTTTTTCTTTTTTTGATTAATTTTATTTATTTAATTTTCTTGTTTTTTTTTTAACATAATTTTTTGCTTTTGTTTTTACAACCACTGCACTGTACCCCTAAGGCCCTAACCTATTCACTCAGTTGATAACTTTTTTTTCTTTTTGTTTTTTTATTAACTCATTTTATAGTTTTTTTTTCTATTTTTTTAGTCTGGTGCAAAAGTGACCCCTCGGTAAAAACTGACTCTTGTGCGAAAGTGTGCCTTTATGCATATTTGACTCTTTCCCGAATGTTTTATAGACACTTTTAGACAAAATTAATCAGTAAACAATCATTTAGAAATTTTATTTTCCGTTTAAAAATACAGAATTATGTAAAATTTGAGGATTAAGAGTTTTTGTAAATTATAATATCTACAGTTAGTTTTGAAAAGTTTAAAGAAAGCTTCAGTTTTTTTTAAGTTCAAAAACACCTGGATAATTTTATATTTATTTTATGGTAACAAGTGATTAAATTACAAGTGATTAAATTACAAATGATACACTTATTATCACATGTTACTTATGAAAACTTACAAAGCTAAAAAATTGTTGCTTTAAAACAACCTGTATACAAGTATGTAAAGTTTTTTTACTAAAATTTAAGTTTTTTTTTTTTAATTTACACTTACCTAAACATTTAAATGTATTTCAAAATACACAAGTAGTCATAACTTGAGTCTTTTTTAGAAAAAAAAAATTAAGCAATGAGCTAAAAAATAATGGTATAATCAATTAAAAATTCCAAAAGTACTATTCAAAAGGAAATTTAAAAGATAATATTTTTTTAAATCTATTATTTCTTTATAGTTTTAAAATACCATTGTTTTGTGCAACATTGTGTTTAGGTTTACTAATATATCGATCTTAATTAGCAAAAATATAGTTGTGTTTTATTTAATCAACTACACCTCCTAAATTCAAACCCATATTTTAATAATTAGACTTGAAGTTTCTTCAAAATACTAAACAATCTTAAAAAAATATATATAATGTTACGTTGATTAAAATAGAATTAAACTTATAAAATTATAGTTTGTTTAAACAATAATAAATGTTCTCAAAAAGTGTTCTAAATATTTTTTTTATGTTTTATAACAAAAATATTTATTAAGACGGAACTTATATATTAATATATAATAATTTAGACTGTGACTAATATATTAAGAATGTTTAAGTTAAACGAAAAAACAGTGTTATTAATAAACAATTTGCAATTTAATTACTTAATGAACATGTCAAAAAGAACCTAAACAAAACTTACAAACGAAAAATAACAAAAAAAATAAAGCTTTCTAAGATAATTGTCTTTTAAGTGTAAACACACTACCTAAGTGAATAGTTCACACAAGTTTATACAGTTCTTTAATGAATCTTTTAAAGTTTGTTTTAAGGTGTTTAGAATCATTCAAATTATTCATAAATAAATTTAAAACAAAGCAAGTTACTTAAATAATACGTCAATTAAAACCTACGATAATCTATATGTAACAAATGCCACTGGTCGTTGAACTTACTTTTGATTTACAAGTTATGCTTTTTTTAAGTAAGTTAATAACTGTTATAAATCAGACAAAAATAATTTATTTAATACTAAGTTTTGATGTATAAACTAAAAACAAGCAAGAATTAATTTTTAGGCAATTTTTTTTGATTAAATTGTTGCTGTTTATTTTTCTGACTTGAGCAAGGAGAATGTATACGCTTAAAACTATTTAAACACATGTTTAATAGAAAAAACTGTTCAAAATAAATTCTAAATACTTTATTAAAAGTATTTTTTTTAAAACTCTTAAAACAAGACTTATATAGGCTCAAAAATTTGGAATCTGTTTACTAATAGTAAGTTTAGTTCAAGTAAATAAAATATTAACTAATGAATATTATTATTTTCTTTATAGATTGTTTTACTTTTTGTCTATAATCTTTTGAAGGACTTTAGATAAAAGCTATCAACTAATTTAAATATTACAAATATGGTACTGGTTACATAAAATTAAAAGCAAAAATATATATAAGTAATGAATGAACAAAAGTTTTCTAAAGAGAATATAAATTGATCGTTGTCTTGTTTTAAGCTAACTCGGTTAAAAACTAGCTAAAAAGCTAATCGTTAATGCAAAGTTTAAGGTTCGATTGAAGTTGATCAAAAATGGTTCAGCTTTTACTTGGCTTTTTATAGTAGCTGATTAGTTTTAGTTAACAAACAGTAGTTGGAGAAAGCACTATTTTTTACTCTTTAGTTAAAAAACAACTTTATTTTAGAATTCCTTATGCTTAAATAAGCATAATAGTTCTATATGATATACTAAATATTTTTAAATATATTTAAATGTGTTCATTTTTGTTCAAACAAACAACTTTATTTAAGTTTAAAGATAAGTTTTATTAGTTTAATTTTTTTGAATAGTTGTTTTAGTTGCTTAATTACTAAT
Source organism: Thalia democratica (assembly GCF_965202585.1). Classification (NCBI taxonomy): domain Eukaryota; kingdom Metazoa; phylum Chordata; class Thaliacea; order Salpida; family Salpidae; genus Thalia; species Thalia democratica. The sequence goes on along the minus strand of NC_139167.1, from coordinate 23,102,088 downwards.
ATGACCATCTATAAAACGCTCTGATCGCGCAATTTAAGTTGAAAAAAATAATCTACTGATTGTAACACTAATCTTGTCTTGTATTTGGTTAATTGAATTAGTCTCGCTCAAATTTGGAATTTTAACCGCGATCGATATTCACTCGAAAACAATTTATAAAATCTTAGAAGTTAGTTGTTTTTTCCAGATTGATTCTTAAATTAATTTCATTTAACTAATTAATTATAAATAATATAATTATAAGTTTAATATAGTGGCTCAGTTTTGCATAAACTAAAAAACAATAGTTTTGATAAAATATAATAAAAAACGATAAAAATCACCAAAAAATTTATTATAACGTAAACTATACTTTAACAAATGCTTTTGAATAAAAGATAGTTTAGTTAAATTGCTTAATATTTATAGTTCGAAGTTTATTTTGCTTAAAAAACTCTGTTTAAAATTCTTTTGAAATTCTTAAGTTTGACAAATAAATTACAATTTTTTTTTCTATGTAACTTGTTATTTCATTATTCTTGACTCCTAATTCGTATTTAGTTAGACATAACTTATAAGCATAAATTTTTGTATTATTTGTCTAGTAATACTTGAAATTCACATTCTAAGAAATAAAGAGTTTCTTAAATTTGTGAAACTTGAATGTTTTATGGTAATTCTTTTTTAATTCAGACATTTTAATGATTTTTTTACTAAAATAAACCTAACTGACTATAAAATTAACTATGTGTTTTTTTTATTTAATTAAAAAATTAGGTTTTCAATTAATTAAAAATGATCTAAATTACCAAAATACTATTACTAACTTCCATAATATAAATTTAACCAGAAGTTTATTTAAAACATCTAAAAAGATTAACGATTTGAGTATTCTATCTGACGACTTTTATTTTGAACTTATTGATATGCTATCAAGGTTTATTTAAACTAAAAAAGAAAAACTAGTTTGAAAGCAATGTGTTAACTCAATATTTTGCATGTTATTCAACTTTGTTAACATGTAAAAACAAATAAAAATAATAAAAAACAAGCTGATTTTTAAAATTTAAATAAAGTAGTTATTTTTGAAGTATGTTTGTGCAACATATTTTAATTTATAAATAAAACAAACAAAATAGTTTTGCAAATGAACAGTTAAGAAATAAAAACTAGTTTAAGAGTAAGAATTTTTTTTTATTTAATCGTAAACACTTTTTTAATAACTTCTATGCAATATAATAAACTTTAAAAACTTGTATTAAGAATAAAGTGCACATTTAAGTTTAAAATAAACCATAATCTATTTTAAAATACTTTTTTGATAAGTAAAACAGTTAAAATGCGGTATAAAACTTTCACTGTTTTTTTGACTATAAAAAAAATAAAATCATAGCTTTTTTTATTCAATTATCGAAAGAATAAATTTTTTCAGAAAAAAAAAGAATAACTTTTAAACAATAAACGAACGTTTTACCAGATATAATAAAGTCGATGTTTTATATAAAACTTTATGGGAGTTGACCTCATTTTATTCTAATAAACTCTTTTAAAGTAAAAATAATGGTAAATAACTATTGTTTTTGCCTAGGTAACAAATTAGACAAATTAAGGCAAATAACAACAAATTGATAAAAGGTCGTTCATGCGTGTGCAAGATACTTGTTTTTACTTTAAATGTTTTTAGCGTTTATAAAGTAATACAATACGGTCAAGTCTAGTCTAAATATGGAGTTTTAAGTTTGCATTTTCAGAATACAATAATAGGATTGAAAAAATTAAATGTTTGAAAGAACTAAAATTACGGTATAGATGGTAAACATAAAAAGTTTATCGTTGTTTAAAAATATATATAAATTCTTACAAAGTTAAAAATAAACTTAAAGCTTTCTTTCTGACGATTTTTTTGAAGAAATGAATCTTAATATTTTGCAAACATAAAAATGTAATTCATCAGTATTTATTTTACATAAAATGATGTATATTTTGCTTATAACTTTGTTGTGGCCCATTAAACAATCGATAGTTGTTAAAACCTTAAGATAAATCAGAAGTAAATCAGTAAATATCACTTATACTTACTTATATTTCGTAAGAATTGAATGTTTATTTGTCTATTTTGTTTTCTAATGAAGTATTTTACAATTGTAGATTTAAAACTACAAGTGTTTGATCTAAAACCAAATAAATCAGATAAGTGAATTAAAACTTTACTGTAACAAAAAGCTAATTTTTTTTATTTAATTTTTGAACAAGATTAAAACTTTTTTTTTTACTAAAACACTTGTAAATTACTAGTAAGTACAAGTTAAAATTATAATAAGCATTCAGTAAACTAAATCAGGTTATAAGCAATACTTTTTTTATTTTAAGTATAAATTCAGCAGGTAAGACAATAAGCAATATATTGATAAATAGTCGTGTATGCAAATGCAAAGCACTAATTATTATTTTACTTAAAATATTTTCTAGTGTTTATCAAGTACTACAATACGGTCAAGTCTAAATATGGAGTATAAAATTTGCATTTTTAAAATAATATTAGATGAATAAAAAATTAAATGTTTAGAAAAACTAAAACTACAGTAGAGCTGATAAACATAAAAGTTTTAGCTTTGTTTATAAAACAACTTTAAAATTCGACAAAGTTCAAAATAAAAAAATAAAGCTTACTTTTTGAACATTTTTTAAAGAAATGAAAATGAGTAATCTGTAAACATAAAAATGCAATTCATTAATATTTATTTTTACATAAAGTTGACGTTTATTTTGTTTATAATTTTGTTTTTTCCCATTAAACAATCGATAGTTCTTAAAACCATAACATAAATTAGAAGTAAATAAATAAATACCACGTATGCTTATCTTTTGTAAGTATTGGATGTTTATCTGTACAACTTTTTGTTGGGATAAAGTTCTTTAAAGCTGAAATTCTAAAACTACAAAAGGATATTATAAAACCAAATAAACCAGATAAGTGAAATGAAACTTTACTGTAATGAAAAACTAACATTTTTTTTACTTTTTGAATAAAAGAAATTTTTTTTTTTTTTTACTAAAACTGCTGAAAACTACTAGTAAGTACAAGTTTAAATTATAATTAACATTTAGTGAACTAAATCAGGTTGTATGCAATATTTTTTTTAAATTTAATATCAATTCAGTATATAAGACGATTAACTTCTTTTATACCTTTATGTAAAATATCTTTAAAGACTGACATGTTTTAGATTTATTTCTGTGTAAAATTTGCTACTAGTTTTAATGAGGAGAACACAAAAAAAGCATTCTAAAAGTGAGAGTTTGATAAAAAAAAGTTTTTTATGAATAGAACTTGATATGTGGTTACTTGTTTGAATCTTGTTATAGCTGTCTGGTTCAAGTTTAATTTTAATTTCTATCCGCGATCGATTTTTGTTTCAAAATTTGTCAGCTATCAGTCTATATTGTTATTTATTTCTCACAGAAGTTAGTTTTATATATATATAAGTACATTCTATATACAAATAGTATTGATTACAAGCATTGTTTTTTTGCCAACATAGAGCTTTGTAAAAAAAAATATTAATACTAGATCGTTTTCATACTAGTTTTAAAATTTTTAATCAGCTATTTTAAACGAAACCTGTAATAAAAACTTTGTATATTGTTATACAAAAGCTTTCATTACTAAAAATATTTTTTTCTAGAGTGATGTGACATGAAGTCTTTTATAATTGTTTTAACTTAAAAATTGTTTAAATTTACTCAACAGTAATAGTTTAACTTTTTAATGCTGACAAGTGGTAATGATACCAAAATATAAACTTTTATATATATATTTAAAAGAGAGGTTCGTCTAGTTAAGTACTATTGAAACCATATGTAATGTATATTTCTCTTAATTTACAATTTTTTTCTAATGATTAGAAAAAAAAATAAAATAAAAGTTTTATGTAAAATAATATTAAAGTTAAGTTAAACTTTAAAAAGAAATAAGTTTTTTTTTAAACTAAAGTTATACATGTTTAAGAAAATCAAATTGTTGCTTAAATATGTTTGTTCATTTAGTTTAACCAAATTGTGATTTTTTTATCTTAGGCATAAATTGAAGTAAGAGTTTATAAAAACGTTGTAAATGAAACAATGTTATAAGTTAAACTCTATAAAAACCAAAAAAACATTTTTCAAGTAGTTTTCGTTTCTTCAATTCAAATTTTCTATTTTTACATATTGAACTGAGCACACTGTGTGTAAATTCTATGTTAAAAAGTGTTAACAAGGCTATTTTATTATATTCTTTTTTTATAGTCTTTTTTTCTTAAATATATGCTTATTTGTAAAAAAACGGTTTTGTTTTTGTAAAAATAACTATTTAACAAAATTATTGATAAAATTATTATTTCTTAAAACTAAAAATGATAGAAAGCATGATATCAAAAACTAAGTCTTAAGATAAAAAATCAAATATTATGTAAAGAAATCTTTAAACAGCGTAATTACAATTAAGTAAGACTGACTTTTAATTATTAATGACAATAAAGATTCATAAAATTTATTTAATTTTTCTACACCTCAGTAAAACAATAAATATGCAATAAATTAATTTATGAAAACATTTTTTATAATGTTAAGCGTATTTTAGATTTTACTATGAATAGGTCGATGAAACAAATTAAAAACAATTTATACAACTTTCTTTATTTAATTAACGAGAGAAAGGTTATTTTAGAAGAATGAAAAATTTATTAAAATAAAATTTAAAACGGTACAGTAGAATAAATTATAGAAATAACCAATTAAGCAAATGTTTTGTTTCGAAAATTTAAAATAGAATTTGAATTTGCAGTTAACTTGGTAAACTTTTAACTTATTTTGATAATAAAACCCGTTTAAGCTTATTTAACAATCGATATTCTAAAAATCATATATTTTTTTTTGTCTTGTGTATAGTAGTTATTTGCTAAATTCCTAATAAACTTATATTAAAGATTTAATAAAAACTCACTATATTTGTTCTAATTTTTTTCAAGTTATTCATTTTGTAACCTTTTCCAAAATCCTTTATAGAACCTGTATAAACGTAAAAATAATTATTGCATTACTTTTGTAAATATACAATTTTTTCAATGGAAAGTTTAATTTCTTCAAGTAGAAAGTAACTAAAAAATATTACTCCAATGGTTGTTGGTAACTACTAATAAAAAAATGTTTATCTTTTTACATTTTTTTTAAAGTTTACGTTTTCAAACTGTAAAATTTTTATTTTTTTTTGCTTAAAAATTGAACAGGTTTAAAAGAAAAAGCTGAATTCAATGCTTAAGTATTTTAAAATTACAGAAGATTTTTATAGCTCTGCACTGAAATAAAATAAAATCAAATGGTAAAAGTATTTAAAATATTTCTCTATTTTGTGCAATCGAATAATAAGATACTTTGGTAATTACAAATATATCTTAATTAGCAGAATGTTAACTGTAAACTTGACAAATGCTTTTTACTACTATTTTAGCCTCCAAATTTCAGAAGTACATATGTCTTAATTATAAAAAATATGTTGTCTTTATTTAATATTAAAACAGTTTACAACCTTTTAAACAAGCAATTTAGTTTAAGCAAAACATACTTTCATTAATTAAAAGAAAATTCTAATCTATATAAAGAATAATAACTTAAACGGTAGATCATACTAACTGTTGATATAATGTCGATTTTTGTTTCAAACTGCACGCTGTTTTTTGATATTTAAAAAACGAAACAAAAAATTAGTACAAGCTTATTTTAAGTATAAGTCTTCAAGTCTAACTGACATCATCAAAGCATATTTATAATACAATTAAAAAAATAATTACATGTAGTTTATGAAAAAGAAAATTTGGTAATATTTAAAATATTTTTTTCAATCAAATTAATACCAACAAAAAAGTTAAAAAAAAATAAAGTAGGTAAACTAACTACTTAATTTAACCAGAATAATTAAACTTGACAAATTTGTCTGTTTTTGGTAGCTATATTTGTGCAATAGAAACAAAAAATCATTAACATTTAGCAATTAAAACAAATAGAAAAAAAAAAAGAATATTATTTAAATATATAAGAAACTTATATTTTCTAAAATTTTTGAAAAAAGGTATGATAAAATAAATAAAACAGACAAATGTGCATTTAAGTTTAAAACGAACTCTAAATAATTAAAAATGCTTCTTAGTTAAACCTTAAAAACTTACTAAAGAACTGAACTTACCGAAAACTAATACAATTTTGTTAAACAAAGACATTTTAAGAGTAGAAGTTTGTTAGTTTAGTAGTATACATTTATTCAAAGTTATGTTAAACTTGAATAAGTAATAAAATAAATTGATTTAGTACAAAATAACCCATATTTAACGACGAAAAATCAATACATTTCACTAAAGCAAATGCGACTTGACTTGACACTACTTTAGTGATTCCATTTACTTTTGGAATTCAAAACTTTAAAATAAGCATACTTGTTTTCTGATTTGTCTAGTTTGCATTAAAAATAGCTAAACATAAATATGTTGGATTGACCTAAATTAACCTTAAAACTAAAACTTTTTTTACTTAAAAAAAAACTATGTTTATGTCAGATTTCAAAATATTTATAGTAACTTGAGACAAATTTGCGTAATAAAACATTTCGTAGTTTTATTACAATTGAAATAATTTTCACTATACAAACCTAAAACTTTTCACGTATTTGAATAAAGACGAAATATTTTACAATGTGTGTTTTTTTAAATAACATTTATAACCAAGTTCAATCAACTTAAGTAAGCTTGCATAATTTATAATTATTGATTTCTTTATTGTCGTTACCTATAGTATTTTTTGTTGCGTGGTTTTAATTATAAACCTTTTACTAAACACAAACTACCTGCATAGTAAAAAAAAACCTTACAGTTATTGATGAATTTTTTTTTGATAAGTTTTTGTAATTCAAATTTGATTATGTATAGTTTAGATTGTTTTTCTAATCTTAATTAAAAATATTAAACAAATTTAAGGGAACAACAAGTTTGTTACAATCATTGAAAAATTTCTTAATCACTTAAAAAAAAATTGTAATCACGTAATTTAATAAGAAATATTGCGTCTATTATTCTCGTTTGCAAGTATAGTGAAGATGATTAATTCTATAAAATAATGTGTAGACTCTGTTATCCAATTTAAAGATAAATAAAGAATAAGTTTGCAGATTCAAGATTCAGAAAAAAGCAGATTCAAAAAAACTGAGTATGAAAAAGATAAAACATGATTTTAACTTCAGGCAGACTAATCAATTTAGAGTTTAGTCCGTTCTACAGCATGAAAATCGGATTGTTGATTGAATGACACTTTTTTAGATTTAAAGCAAGCTTAAATTTGATGCAGTAGAAGTTTTTATGTTGTAATGGACTAGGTTAGACTTTTATTACTAATTTTATCTTAAATTTTTGTAAGTTTATTTAAACCAGTAGTAATAAAAGTTTTTGATTTATTTTTTTATATAAAGACTGATTCATCTTGATAAATTTTAAATTAAAGACAAACTTTAGATCTAATTTTGTAAGAATAACTAACGGCTGACTATTAAAGTACATTATAAAGTAATTTAAATATAAATTAGTTAAGCTAAAACTTAATCTAATTAACACTTTGTTTTTACAACTTAATTTTTAGTTTTTTGATTAGTTTTTATATTTAGTTACCAGAATTAGTTTCATTAAACTCTAAGAAGAAAGTATATAATTTTCTGGTATACTATTAAAATCCTCCCGCATTTAAAATCCACCCGGATTTTTTTTATTCTCTATTTATTAATTTATCATATAAATTGTTTGCAAATTTTTTTATTTAATTATCATTATCCCTGTTACCCCTAACCCTTACCCTCAATCGGTAAGCGTTTCTCGAGTAATTTGATTGGGTTGATTTTGATCAGGTGGACTTTGAACGCTGGTGGATGTTAATAGTATACCAAAAAACTATGTATTTTCTTTTTGAAGTTTAATGAAACTACTTTTGGTAACTTAATATGAAAACTAATCAAAAAACCAAAAATTAAGTTATCAAAACAAACTGTTAATTAGAAAAAGTTTTAACTAAACTAATTCGAATTCAATGTATTTTATAATAAGTTTGTTAAAATGTCAATGAAACTCCAAACTTTTTGTACTAAAACAACTATTTACTTAACGACACTTTAAAGTTTTATTTTTGGATGCTTAAAAAATTTTGAAATGATTAACTAATAAATGTAAAATTGATTAACTGATTAAGAAGTCTATTAGGTAAGCTTGAAAATTATAGATTAAAAGAATAATTTGCCGACTTTTAAAATTATATCTGATGATTAGACTTGCCTTTTTCAAACAAAAGTCAATATCTTAAAAAATGCATAAATCAGCTATTTTATGTAAGTTTTTCTTACTTTTTTTGAATCTGAATGTAAAACATACTTTCTTTTGATTGTTTAGATAAACAGTTTTATTAAAAGCTTATATATGTGTACAAGCAGCTTAAAACTTTAAAGATATTTTGTATATCTTAATATATAGTTTTTAGTCTTAACTAAAAAAGATTGCTCAATTTACTGAAATGCAAAAGGCTTATTTAAGTATTACTAATTTTAGTTTTAAATAATTAAAATTATAACTTTATAAACATTTAATTTAAAATAAGTCTGAACACATTTTAAGTGAAACTTGCAAACTTGATTTCAAACACTTTACATCTGTAAGGTAAACGTAAAAGTTACATCTACTGATAAATTTATTTTAGTAAAATTAAAATTCTGGTAAACAAAACTAAAGGTATTGACAACTTTTTTTTTAGTTGTTGTACGATTTTGACTATTAAGATTTTAACTATGTATCATTTAAATTGTGCTTTTATCATAACTAAAAATATTAAAACAATTTAGTGAATAAAAAATTTTTAATCATCTACTAACAATTTTTAAATCACTTAAAAGAAGTATTATAATAAAACAAACATATTTAGTTTAATGTAGTTAGCTAACTTAATAATAAATATTTCATTTATTTCCTTTGTAATGTATGCAAATTATTTTTATACAAAAAACTGCAGTGACTCATATATCCAATATAAAGAGAAATAAAATAAGAGTCAAGCAGATTCGAGAGAGTTAAGTATGAGAAAGGCAAAACATGATTTCAACTACAAGCAGAAAAAATCATTTAGAGTTCAGTCCGTCCTAAAACAGCATGAAAATTAGAAATGTAATTTAATGACACTTTCTAAGTTTGAAACAAGCCAAAGTTTAATGCACTGAAAAGTTGAATGTTATAGTAGACTATATTGGTCTTTTATTGTTATTTTTTTTATTCATTTTTTTGTAAGTTAATTTAAATTATAGTTAGTTTAAGTTTTTAGTGTGTTTTTTTTTATAATGACATTTATTGTATCTTAATAAAATCCCTTTAGTGACAAATTTTATATTTAGTATTATAAGAACAATTAATAGCGAACTATTAAAATTAATTTTAATTAAATTATAATTTGAATTAATTTTTACAATAAAACTTATATTTATTTACACTTAGTTTTTATAACTTTAAGCTTACTTATTCGATTAGTTGTTATACTAGTTTTTGTTTAAGTAATGAAACTAAATTATTAAAACTTTAAAAAGAAAGTACATTGCTTTGTTAAAAATATGATTAAAAGGTATTTAGGTTTTAAACTTGTTTTAAGTCTTATGTTTCAAAGCAAACGAATTTCATTTGATGATTTTTAATTTTGATATTAAATTTAAAACTATTATTAAATTAGTTAAGTTAAAATTTAAAAAGGAAGTAATCAAAAAATCATTTGTCAAGTGATACTAGTTTTTGTTTAAGTAATGAAACTAAATTATTAAAACTTTAAAAAGAAAGTACATTGCTTTGTTAAAAATTTGATTGAAGAGATTTAGGTTTTCAACTTGTTCTAAGTCTTATATTTTAAAGCATACTAAATGCATTTGATGATTTTTATTTTGATACTAAATTTAAAACTATTATTAAATTAGTAAAGTTAAAATTTTAAAAGGAATTAATCAAAAAACCATTTGTTAAGTGATAAATCTTTTTTTGTCTTATTGTTATTTGTAACTTATTTGGTAAATTTTTTTTAAACGTTATTGAAATTTTATATATTTAAACAACTATTTACTAAACGACACTTCTATATTTTTTTTTAAGATGTTTAAAAGGTTTCAGAATGATTAATTAATAAATGTAAAAGCGAGTAATTAATTAACACGTCTATTACGTATAACTTAAAATTTATGGAGTTAAAAGAAGAGTTTGCCGACTTTTAAAATTTTATTTGATGATTAAACTTGCCTTTTTCTATCAAAAATCAATACGTGTAAAATGCATAGATCAGCTCTTTTAGGTAAGGTTTTTATAATTTATTGGAATTTGAAACAACTTTAATTAATACTTTTTTTATTATTTAGATAAAAAGGGTAATTAAAAGTTACTATACAAGTAATTAAAAACTGTAATTAGTTTTTTATTACTAACTAATTATTTAATGTTTTATTTTTGGGATACTTGCAAATTAACTTAAAACGTTCTAAATCAGTAAGGTATACGTGAGAACTACACATAATTAAATAATATATATAATTATATTAATATATATTTAGAATTTATTGTCAAGTTACTTATTGTGATTCAGTTCCTAAATATCGTTTCCACAAAAGACAATAAAAAAGAATGTAACGATGTGCAGGTTATGATAAATATTTTATTTTAATTTTAACACAGTATTATTGTTTAAAATGTTATTATAAATTGCCATTATTTTTTAGCTGGTACAAAATACGAAATACAGCAAAAGAAATTTATTTGTTTTATATGTATTTTATAGCTTGAACTAAAACATTCTTTAAATTAAGCAACTTTTAAGTTTATTGATTTTCTTCTGTCTAAAAACAATAACCCAAATTTTATTATAGGGATTTTCATACGAGCGAATAAATAGCGGTTATATTAGGTCATACAACAAACCGCTAAATTCAACGAAAATCGTCATTTGTTTAGTAAATATGAAATCAATTGACAACGTAAGTAGAATTTTTTTCAAAAGTATAAATTTATTAAATATTTTTGTATTCAAAAACTTTTGTTTTAAACTGTCATGATACGATATGGGAGCTAATTAAAAAACAAGAAATTTTTTAACATATAAGTTTTTTTACACTTTAATTCATTACAAACATTCAACACTTTTATTTCATCGAAAAATTTTAATGTATATTTTTGAATAATGAATCTTTTTAATGTATAATATATATTATAACTAACAATTCCATAAACTTTAGATTCAAGTAACGGTTTTGAATGAAGCAGCAAAGAACTTCCATAAAAATTATGACGTATTTCTTATAACTGCTAACAAAAGTATATTTCAGTTTAAAAGTTCCACATTAAAACCAGAAGATACAATTATGAACAAAGTATGTTAATAAAAATATTTAATTAAAACAAAGTTCATATAAAAATTATAATAAAGTTTTATTCTTAACGAATTCGATGTTTTTTTAATAATTATGTTTGTTTGTACAGCTATTCAGTATGAATAATTAATATCATTCATATTTACTTGTTTATTGTTGTTATACCATAGTGAAATTCAGAATTCAACAAAAATTTAAATTTTGTTCGTTGAAATTTTTTAAGTATTTTATGAATAATTAGAAATCAAAATAATAGAACCTAAACGCTAAAAATTAAAATAAAATCATAAAGTTATGCAACTTTCTTTTTTTTTTTAAGTTTTTAAATAAAATGAGTTTCGTAAAAACCAGAACGCAAAATGGGAATTGAAAGATTTGATAAAAAGTGAACTTTCAGAAAAAGACATTGAAAATATTAATTCGAAACAAATTACAGCAATAAGTTCTACAGCTGTAGCAAAAATATCCCTAGAGTCAAAACAAGGGGGTTAGTGAAAAAATTATTTAATTGAAAAATTAAAATATACTTATGTAAATAATAAGTTTTAAAACTTTTTGATAGTTAGTTACAAAGTAATTGAAACGCGTCTGCAGTTTTTGCTTTAATATTAATAACTTTCAGGTTCTATTGTACTAGTGAATGCGTACAAACTAACAAAAAAGTTACCCTCTTGTACACGTTTCAAATATGATAGTAACAATAGAAATTATACTTCTGGTACAATTAACCACGTACTAATCAATCTGCCCAAACTTAAGTAAGTTAAATGTTCTAAATATGAATACATTTTCTAAAAACTTAACTTTAAATACAAAATAATTATATTATAATGAGTTAAGTGTAATTATGAAACATTATTCTTTAGTGACATGGAAATTATAATAAACGTAAACAACTCTGCAATGAAAAATTCATATTTAACGTCACACACTTTGATATCATTTCGAACCGATTTATCCGAAACATTTGACCTTGATATTGCAAATCAAAACAACTCTGTGTGTAAAGTTCATTTCTATATTAAAGTAAGTTTCGTTTAAAAAGAAAAAAAAGTTTCGTTTAAAAAGAAAAATAATAATTGTACAAAAAAAATCTGTTTTTATTTGCTGTTAATGTCCTAACTAATATTTTGTTAAACAACATATTTGAGCAAAAATTTTGCATTATATAAGAAGTTTTTTTTATAAATAATGCAAACTGGCCTTAAACTTTTTCATTATAATAATTACAGCATCAAAATAATAGTATGCTTTCAATTAAGAAGCGTATGTACTACACCAACAAAAGTGAAGAAACAACACAAACTGAAATAAAATCACTTAAAAACAAGTCTGAAGTTTACTCAATAAACTCTACAAGTAAGTTTTCTGTTTGTATTTGATTGAACTCAAAAAAGCTAAGTTTGTAGTGACAAAAAACAGTGTTGCCTAATTCACAATTTTTATAACAAAGTTAAAATGAATTAAATTATTTTATTGTAAATTTCTCAAGCATTTTCTAAAAGTAATTTTTTCACAGATGTCTACAAATCAGTTTACAGCTTCAACTCTACAGTTGATGTTGTTAAAATAAGTACAAACAACAAATGCCTGGAAAGTAAGTTTGATAAGCGTTATTTGTTTGATAAAAGATTAGTCTTTTAGATTAAACAATTCCAAATATGTATTTGTTAAAAAAAATCATATTAATTCTTTCAAACTTGTTAATAACTTTTACACTTTTTAACAAAGGCTGTTCAGTAAAAACATCAAACACAAGTTTGAGATTGGACGATTTCGTATTTTTCAAATGCAGTTCGCACAGTCTAACCGTTGAAATAAACAAATTTCCAAATGAAGTTAGTTTGAGGTTTTCAAAATAAACAAAAAAGGTATAAGTCAAATAAACATTAAAGTTCTCTAAATTAAAAAAAAATTCCAAAGTATCTTAGGTGTTTGTTTAAAACAAATGTTTTTGCTTTAAACCGTTTATTGACACTTAATTTTTTAAAGCAAAACACCCGTATTAATGTTAATGTCAAGTTAAGTTTATTTTAAAAGTCTTATGGGAATATTAAAAAAATAAATTAAAGCAAATACTTTAAGTTTTTATTTTTTTCTACAGCTATATACTTAACTTTTCAGAGTTTTGGTAACTTAGACGAACTGGTAACCATAGGCAACGGTAAATGTGTGTTTGTTGATAAGGAAGATAGGAAAGTGCTTACAACCCATCCTGGCAAATGTGGTGTTTCTTATTATCGACAAATGTTCTATGTTCAGGTAAATAAAAAAAAAATTCCTTATTACTTTATTTTTTTGCTCGTTTTAAACTAACACAGTAGCCTACATTACAAATCTAGTTTAATTATGATGTTTTACACTATGTTCTTTCCATTAAAATTGTCTTTTGTTTTAGTTGGTTTTTAAACTTATTTTTTGTCATATTTAGTCACTAGATATTATTAAACAATAAAAAATATGTTAAAATTTACAAGAGTTTATAATTCAAAACGTTTAACAAACTCTACCAATATTTATTTTTAAATATAAAGTTGTTCTTTAAAAGTGTAATTATTGTTTGCAATCGTTTAAAAAAATTTATGATCTAAACTAAGTTAACGAACAGAAAATAAAAACAAAAATCGAGTTATAAAACAATGTAGTTTTTAAAAACAAATTAAGATATTTTGTAAATGCACATTAGTGAGCGAACATACGGTATTTTAAACAAACCTTTATGAAAACTAAGATATATTTTTCATTTTTTCTACCCTTATTACTTTCCCTAAACTCCGAGACATTTTCTCAGAAATTTAGATAACTGTAAAGAATAGTCAAATTGAAATAAAAAAGATTAATTTATATTTTCTGTTTTTCCGGCTTTAATAACTACTTTTTTTTTTGCAATGCAAGTATATACTTTTGAATCGAAAATTTTCAAACTATGTTAAGTTAAGTGGTTAAACTGCGTTCACAAAATTTACGAACATTAACGTATATTTTTGAATTATTGTGCAATAAAAGTCTAGTTAGAAATAATGATTGATTAGTTTCCTGAATAAATAGCTGTTTTTACAATAATTTAGTAGGATATACTTTTCTATGACGTGTTAGCATTCAATATAGTTAATGAAAAACTCAAAAAAAAATTTCGGAAATATTTACCTGTAATTATCGTAATGTTTTAAAGGTCTACATTTATATTTAAATTTAAATAAACTTTAATTTAAAAATAATGTAATTTTATCAATAAAAGAAACAAACTTATGAATGCTTAAACAAATTGAAGTATTATCTAGTTGTCCACATTTAGTAATTTACAAGAGTTATACACAAATTAGATAACAAATAAAATATTTTTCAAAGCTTGTTTTATTTTAGACCAATCGATTTTTTTTGTTTACTTATACCGATTTACATTTAAGTGATAAATAAAAATATATTTTCAGATAATTTTTGACGGAGAAGTGCACCACAGGTCTTGCTCGTCGAGAATATGTTTGTTTGCTTTTTTTTTTAAGTTTTTTTGTATATCTTCATCATTTCTTAGTTTATAGCTTAATAATGTTAATAATTTTAAAATTTGAATGAATATAAAAATTAAACTTGTCGAAACAACTACGCTTCACGAAACTAAAATAAAACTGTTGAAGCCATGTAACAATGTATTTATTTCCAAAACCGTTTAAGAATTTTTAATAACTGAGTTCAAAGTTGTTTGTCGAAGTTGCTTGAATTTTACCTTTTACTTCACTTGTTATCTGCAAAATCCTTAAAAGTTTTGTTTTTAATTTTTGTTAAATGCTTAAACTAGTTATTTTCACAGTTGTTTGTTTTCAAGCTTACATTGGCTGAAGTTCTAGGCGATTAAACTTGAAAAAAATAAATTGTTTAAGCAAAACGTCTTAATATGATCGTAAATATATATCAATTTTCGTATTTAACTAACCGCAACGGTTAGAATAATATTTTGTGCTGAAAATATATTATAAATATTTTACTTTTTAAATAGTTGTGTTGAAAAAAATTAATTATCTAATTTCATTTCCAGCCGCGCAAACGTCGAAATCGTCAGGAACGGTGGTTTCCGAAATTCCCGAAATGAACTACGCGGTCGTCTGCATTTTCGCTCTGCTCCTCGTCATCGTTTGCATTGTGACGTCACTGTTCGCCAAGCACATTTGGAGCTGGTTGAGAGCAGTGGCGACCGGCGAGCAGAACCAAATCAACAAAACCACGTGAGTAGTTGACTGTGACGTCATAGTTAAACACGAGATTTACAACAGATTCGAATGACGTTGTTTTTGTGAAGTTGTGATTTATTATTACTATTATGATATATCAATTATGATAATCTGTGTTTTCTTCTATACGGCACAAACATGGTAATTTTAATAAATAACTTTAATTACAGTTTATTTGTTTGGTGCTTTCCCTAAATTTTTGTTCTTATATACTTCAATGAACTAGTAATCTATAAAAAGTCGGTTACACTCGTTTTACTACTTAGAAAATTTCGAAATTTATACTGCGAGAAAAAGCATACACATAAAATATAAAAAAAAAATTGAATTAAGATAAATACGTTTAGGTTCTTAAATTCTCTAAATTATAAAAATAAGAAATTTTTTATGATCAAATTTAATTTTAGAAACTTAATTAGACTTCAATTTTTATAAAAACAATCAATTTATCATTTAATTTTTTGACATTGCTTTGAATAACTGAATTTAACTATGTTTTAGCCTTTATATTCTAAGATTTATGAAAGGAAATTCAAATTGATGCATTTTAGCCATGAAGCTTTCTTTTTTATTTTTCTGAAATTATTGTTGTCAAAAACTTAAAACATTTTAAAAGAAATTTATTATCGTTAAATATATTGGTATAAAATATAGTTAAACTGTTTTAGAACTTTAAGTAGTTAATAAAATATTTTCAAGGGTATTCGAGCTTAGTGTTAAAGCATTAGTAGTTTTATTAATAATTTTAAATTTTTCAGTCGTACAAGACCAACTTCATCAATGAGTAATCATTCAACTGGAAATAACAAAAGACCTAATGAAGTTAAAAGAGGTTTTTTATCTAAAATTTATATGTTTTAATTTAATTATTCTAATCACTTAACTACAAAAAGTTACGACGAGAGTTGTTAGTAATGCAATTTTTTGTAATTATAAAGTTTGATTTTAAAACATTAATATTGAAAACGTTCTAAGATAATAAAAATCATTTAAACTTTTTACAGTTTACAAGCCTCCACCGATAGTACACAGAAGAGACCTTCTGGTTAGAAGTCAAACTAAATTAAGTGTTCAGCAAAACAGTCAATCCAGAACATCTGTACGTTTTTTTTTAGTAAATTTTATTAAATATATTATCCAAAATATTTGTTTGTTCTATCTAATTTATAATACGATTTTTTTTATTTTTTTTACGTGCCTTTTAAATAATAACTTAATTTTTAAACTATAAAGCTAAATAAATATATTTTAAGAACTAAACTGTCATATTTGCAAAAAAAAAATTTAAAAGAAAACACGCCTTCAGATTTAAATAATTTTATTGGTATGGGTTTAAAATATTTCATCAAAATAAAACTGCTTAAACTGCAAACTTAAACGACAATTTTTATTTGTAGTGAAAACTTAGCTCTCTTGCTCATTTACGCAATGAAGAGGAATTATACCTTTTGTTTTAAAAATAATTTGCATAGATATATATATATATATAAATATATCACAGATGTTCTTGTGCTAAAACTTTATTTCAACTAACGGCGTTTCACTGCTCTCAAATAAATTTAAGAACAGATCTACGGAGTCTATAAAATGTTAACACACATTAGAAAAAAAGCAGAAAAAAGCATGTATAATTATGTATAGTGTTTATCTAGGTAGTAACTATAAATGGACTTTATGGTTTAAAAACAAAGTTTGGGGTAAAAGCATAAAATTATAAAATTATCTACAAAAAAAACAAATTTAATAAAAGTAGGCACTAACCTCAAAAAGCTCTAAGAATAGGCAGGTTTTATAAATGAAAATTAAATTGAGTTGTGCAGAAATGTTACGTCATAATAATTTTAACAAATTGTTCAATAATTTATACAGCTTGAAAACATGAAGTATTTAACTTGCAAGTATATGTAAGTTTTGTGAAATAAATTAGTACATAAGTAGACAGAGTTATTTAAAGTAGAATCGTCGGTTATGGGGACAGATATTCGATAAATCTTGCCGCTTATTCAGAAGTAGGTCTTTATCTTCTGCTGCAATTACTGCTCTTTCTGTATTGCAAGTTGGGCAAATTCTACTTACTCCGTTGGATGCATGTTTTATCTTTGAAACAATACTCCACTCCATGTTTGGCCTTTTACCGTACCTGTGAAAAAAACTCCAGACATAATCCGATAAACGCGTGCTTTGTTTTTTATTTATATTTTTAAAAGTATGTTTATGATTAGCATATCTATCCTTGAAACTACCTGCTGTACTTCCGATATAAATTTTATCTGGGCCCTTACTTTCAACTTTAACTTTATATATAACATTTTTAATTAAACAATTACCTTTTAATGGGCAGTTATCTTTGTTTAATTTACGGCAATTACATGTTTTAGGCATATTACTTAACTTATTACTATTAGGGTTAGTTGGTTTTGAATATTTATTTATAGTTTTATTGTTATGCATTTTGCTTATACTTTTAGCGCTATTGTCGCTTACTTGTTCTAAGTTTTCTTTTATCATTTTAGAAATACTTCTAGTTATACGTTGATTATTATAATCTACACTATTGTTAGTACTATTGATATCGATATTTTCATTATCATTAATATTAAAGTTATCATTATAGCTTATATCTTTAATGTTTAAAGTTTTAATATGTTTTACATTATTGTTACCATAATTAAAATTTTTACTATTAGGATTATCATTATTATTACTGTTATTAAAATTATTATTATTATTATTACTGTTATTATTAATTTGATTAGTATAATTAGAAATATTGTTCATATCTACGTTATTACTAACTTTATTACTAACAATAGTGTACTAACAATTATGTACATTAGTACTAACTAAATATTAGTACTAACAATAGTGTACATTATAATAATCAACGTATAACTAGAAGTATTTCTAAAATGATAAAAGAAAACTTAGAACAAGTAAGCGACAATAGCGCTAAAAGTATAAGCAAAATGCATAACAATAAAACTATAAATAAATATTCAAAACCAACTAACCCTAATAGTAATAAGTTAAGTAATATGCCTAAAACATGTAATTGCCGTAAATTAAACAAAGATAACTGCCCATTAAAAGGTAATTGTTTAATTAAAAATTTTATATATAAAGTTAAAGTTGAAAGTAAGGGCCCAGATAAAATTTATATCGGAAGTACAGCAGGTAGTTTCAAGGATAGATATGCTAATCATAAACATACTTTTAAAAATATAAATAAAAAACAAAGCACGCGTTTATCGGATTATGTCTGGAGTTTTTTTCACAGGTACGGTAAAAGGCCAAACATGGAGTGGAGTATTGTTTCAAAGATAAAACATGCATCCAACGGAGTAAGTAGAATTTGCCCAACTTGCAATACAGAAAGAGCAGTAATTGCAGCAGAAGATAAAGACCTACTTCTGAATAAGCGGCAAGATTTATCGAATATCTGTCCCCATAACCGACGATTCTACTTTAAATAACTCTGTCTACTTATGTACTAATTTATTTCACAAAACTTACATATACTTGCAAGTTTAATACTTCATGTTTTCAAGCTGTATAAATTATTGAACAATTTGTTAAAATTATTATGACGTAACATTTCTGCACAACTCAATTTAATTTCATTTTTAAAACCTGCCTATTCTTAGAGCTTTTTGAGGTTAGTGCCTACTTTTATTAAATTTGTTTTTTTTGTAGATAATTTTATAATTTTATGCTTTTACCCCAAACTTTGTTTTTAAACCATAAAGTCCATTTATAGTTACTACCTAGATAAACACTATACATAATTATACATGCTTTTTTCTGCTTTTTTTCTAATGTGTGTTAACATTTTATAGACTCCGTAGATCTGCTCTTAAATTTATTTGAGAGCAGTGAAACGCCGTTAGTTGAAATAAAGTTTTAGCACAAGAACATCTGTGATATACATTCCGATAAGCTTAGCTTATCAGGATCTCCAGGATTTAACGCCTTATAACGTTACATCTTATATATAAATATATATATATAAAATAAGGTTAATGTTTAAACTTAAACACTTTCAACTGAGCCCACTTGAAGGGCTTTTAAATAATTTATTCAAATGGCGATTTTAAAAATTCTGGAACATATGTTTCACAAGGCTTTAATTTTACATAAAGCTTTGATCATCAGCCGTTTTTTTTTTCGAAAAGTTTTGTATTTTGAATTTAACTGGCTGATGATCAAAGCTTTATGAAAAATTAAAGCCTTGTGAAACATATGTTCCACAATTTTTAAAATCGCCATTTGAATAAATATATATATATATATATAGAATTAAGTTATTTAACTTAATAAATTAAATTTTTCACACTGCGCCCACCTTGAGGACTTTATTATTAAAAAGGTCACGAAACTCGAGTCCTTCGAGTTTTGCATATTTAAATTAACCTTTATATATATATATATATATATATAGTATAATTGACATTAACATTAAACTAAAATTATCGATAACAGCGATGGTTATGAAAACAGCAAAACTTTTCTTATTCAAATAAAATTAAAAGTCTCACTGTTTGTAATTCTTTTTTTATACTTTTATTTTAAATTTAGAATGAACTAATGGAAACAAGCTTTATGAACAAAAGTGAAACAATTAAAAGTATTAGCAGAAGCTCGTCAACTCATTTACTTGGAAACATTACTGAAACTTGATATTAATAACAAAATAAACTAAAACTTTTATGTCAGTTTTATTAGTTATCACACCCTTTGAGTATTAAAAATCTACTTTTTTTTGCTTGTTGTACCTTTTTTAAATGTTTCGTACTACATTTGTTTTAATATCTTTTTTAAAATTAAAACGTTATTTTTTTTGTATTGCATAAATTCGATTAAATACCTTTAACCCGTTAGACTCCGTTTTGTTTTTTGAGCATAGCTACATTAATAGGTAATTTTTGTTGTAAGAAACTTTTGGAATTACTCTTAAAAACTTTAAGACACAACTTTAAGTATTCAAAAACTGAATTTTATTTTTTGTGAAATTGAACTTTAAGTAAAGTTTTTTTCTTTAAGTTTCACACTATACTAGTTTAGTTTATATTCAAACATCTATATTTTGTTTTATTTTATTAGCTGTTAATACGTATTTAGTATCTTTATACTGTTTCAAAGTAAAATTTTTTTTGTTCGTGTACTTGGTTTTAGAACTTAATAAAATTGATGCTGATCAAGGTTTCTGAATAAATTAACATAAAACAAACAGTTAAAAACATTTTTAACTATACACCATAAATCTTACTTAAAATTGATTTTAAAATTACTATTTATTAAGTTTTTTTATAAAACTTCCTAAATTACAAATATTGTTTACTTTTGGTAAATTTTAATCACAACTTACAACTTTTTAATAATTCATACATTATATCCGACATCAGCAGAGAAAATTAATAAACACACTTAGCTAAATTTGAAATTAATTTATACATTATTTTTTCTTATTATATACTTTAAGTAGAATTACTGGCTTAAAACTTTTCTTTTAACTAGATATAGTAAAAAAGTCTCAGTATTTATAATTTGTTTTATATAGTTTTATCTTAATTCTAGAATGAATTAATAAAAATAAAATAAACGAAACAAATGAAAACATAAGCGGAAGCTCGTTAACTCATTTACTTGGAAGTAATTCTGTAACCACAAAATAAGCAGTTTCTTTGCATATAAAGTGTTTAGTAATAGGTTATACTATTTCGCTTGTGTTTACTTTCAATGATCAGATGTCTAACAAATATTAATTTCAATATTATTAATTGTTTTAAACACATTTTTTATATTGGAAATACGTAATTAAAAACAAATAGGCTAAAAAGTAATAAAACATTTGTTTCTTTATTTTAGTTTATTGGGACTTGCACATGATTTTTTACTATTTTTAGTGATACGTTAGCAATTAAATACAATTTAAATAACTTGACTATTTAACAATTTATATTGAATGTTATTTTTCTAAAGTAAAGTTTTCTTTTTTGAACAAAAGTAGATTGTTAGGTTTTCGTTTCACAACTAAAAAATTGCGTTTAGTAAACAGTTTAATTTAAAACAAAGTTCAGTTTTGCTGTATATTTTTCACCAATGAAAAGTCTGAACACAAATCACTGATTTTAAAAACGTTCAGAAGTTTTTTAAAATCCAGCACCAAAACAAAACTTTTTAAGAACTTTAATTAGTTTGACAAAGTTGTTTTTAGAAAGGCTATTAAAGTTAAGTTAAGTGCACATTTCCACTTGCTGATTGCAATGTTTCAGCTTCAAGTTACATTTTTACTGGCTTTTCTTTTTAACAATAAAAGATTCGATACTTGAGTTTTTTTTATTTAAAACAGTTTAAGCAAAAACATTTTTTTTGTTCAAGTACTACTGAAGTGTACTAAAATATGTAGATTACAATAAAATAAATATAAAACGTTTTTGTTCCACTCTTTTATGACATAGCTTTAAGCGTTAAAAAATACTTACAACTATATTAAAAAGAGTCAGTAGTATTAGCACGTTGGTAACTTTGTGTTTAATCTTATTCTAAATCAGTAGTTCTTAACCTTTTTTCGATGTTTTACCGCTTTTTGAAAGGATGTTACCAAATTTACCCCAATATATAAAACAAAGTTTAGAAATGAGGAATAAACTCTCGATTTTTTAAACTCTAAGCTTATAAAATATAAAAATCGTAAAACTACAATATTTTATTTAACTTTAAAAAAATACATTTCATAAAAACTTATAAATTATAAAGACAACTCATTAACATTTATATTTATAATTCGTAATAAAGAAAATTTATTTCTGGTTCAGAATCGCTAAACAATAATAAAAAGCGTTTTTGTTCCACTTTTTTACAACATAGCTTTAAGCGTTAAAAAAACACTTAAAATTGTGCTAAAAAAACAGTCAGTAAAACTTGTGAACACCTAAACGTTTTTTATATCTGAATAATAATTTTTTAATACCTGACAGATTGGGTGTACAAGTTTTGTTTTTACACGAAAAAAAATTAACGTGTAGGGCTTATAATATTTTTCATGTAAATAAACGGTAGTAAAGTTTAACTATTTATTTCTTTACGTTAGTAAACCGATTCACAAAAAGGCCAATGACTAATGATCATAATGTAAAGGTTGAAGAAAATACATTTCAAAGCAATATAAAACGGTAACTGACTGATATACAACAAAGTCTATACAAGGGTTACTAACATTAGAAATGCATGTTAAAGTTTAACCAGAAATAAAACATAACGTTTTGCTTTTATTGACAAAGTTATCAGTGCTCGAAACTATAGTTCAGTACTTATATAGAAATAAAAGTTTCAGTTTTAAATACTTGTTAGATAATGTTGCCTTTTAAGGTGTAATAAATCTGTCATGAAATCAATGTACTCATAAATAAAGCACTCAGGTGTATTCACTTTCAAAATTACAAGAGAGTGTAAGAAGTTTAAAAATAACAAAAAAAAAAAAATGTTGATAATTTATTCAAATATGACTTGAAAATTTTTGCGTTCAAATTTTTAGATATTTTTTACCAATAAGTTTCAAGTGTAATTTCAAAAATATAATAAAAGTACATTGCCATTTAACATGGTCGTCCAAAAAATAAATACCAAGGTTTATTAGCAGTAATGGTCATAAATTACTAGCTTATCAAGGTAATAAGCTTTGGACAGACCGACCTTTTAATTTAAAAGACCAAAGCAATCTTCGGAGGTTCCTGATTAAATAAAGGATAATTTAATAAATGACGAATTTAGTAGATAGAGTTTACATAAGATGAACAGGAATTTTAATTATTTATAAACACTATACCAGTATTTATTTTTCATCTGATATAGGCATTTATATTTTTGAGCATATCAATAAGATTAAATAGCATAGGTCCAGTCTAGTTAGTAACAAATTTTGAAATTGTTTTTTTTCTGCTTATAGTTTCTTAGTGTATTAGTTAACAATTTCATTTAATAGTCTATATTTCATCTGTGTATACAAAATCATTAATTTATGTACATATTTTTGCCAGAAAGTGATAGAAAATTAAATATTTAAATCATAAGCAGGAATTACAATTAAAATCTGAAACTAGTGATAGTTTTATAATTATTATTGTTTTAAACTTTATTATTTAATTTTTTAATTTTTAATGAAATATATTAACTTTTATAAGCGTTTCTTTTGTGATTGCTTACACTATTATTTTAGTATAGCTAAACTCCTATATTTAGATATTTAAACAAGTTTGTAGAACCTGATAATTCTAATTAAATCGATATATTTCTTTTATACTTTTTATTTAGTTTAAGATTTTTCTTTGTTTTTATTGCATACTGCTTTATTTTGCTTCTTTATTTTGAATGATGCAGTTTTTTTTTAATTTTTAATATTTTTAGTGTTATAGCTCTACTTTATTGTTACTTAGTTTAATAAGTTAAAATATGTTGATAGTAGAATCTGAGTTCCTAAAAACACTTTTTAAAACTTAGAATTTATTTATTTATTTAACATTATTTTTCCAATACTTCTAATGTTTTAAAGTCATAAAAAGATTAACAATTTTGCCAAAATTATCGATAAATTTTAAATTTAAAAAATATTTTAGATTAAAATTTACCTCTTATTGTAGAGCTCATTATAAATTTTATGTATACATAATTTTAGATACATTTATAAAAAAAATTCCTTTTTTTTAACATTTTTGTTTAAAAAATATCTAATATTCTAAAATTTAATATTCATATTTTTATAGAGTTCATTTTTTTAGAGTTTAAATTTAAACTGTAAAGTTTTTATTTCTATTTTTTTGCTAATTATAATTTTGAGCAAAGTTAGGTATGCAACTCGATGACTGATAAGTCTTTTTGTGTATTTAGGTTCTTAAACGAACCAAAATATTTGTGAGCAATTTTTTCTTTTTGTTCATTAAACCTCTTTAAAAATTTATCATTTTGTAAACCTAGTGAGCCAAAGTAATCAAAAATTGTTTTATTTCAGTCGAAGAACAGTTGTACAAAATAAAATTATTTACTTTTTCAGAGTTTCCAAATCTGTAAAAAAAAGTGGTTTCTTGAAATTAAACGGTATATTTTAGACATTGTGCTTAATATATAGTTATTTAAATACCATTTTAAAGAGATACACATTGTAAATTTATCGTTTTATAGACTCCGTTTTGAATTTTTATCAGTCATTAGCAATAGAAAAAACTGTGCAAAATAACTGAAAATTAAAGTTAAACAACTAAATATGTAAGAACGATTAAGTAACAAAATATATATAAGCAACAAGATATAGTAAAATTATAAACTACAGTAAACTTACAGATTTTATAAAAATTTATTCATAATTAAAAAAATATATATAACTAATTGAAAGTTCTTAGTGTTTTTACAATTATATAAAATGCATAAATATTTACGTAACCTGTTATTTTACTGTATAGTTTTAATATAAAACTGTTTATTTATATCTTGTTACTTAATTTTTCTTATATATTTAGTTGTTTAACAATAGTTTTTAGTTGTTGGGCACAGTTTTCTTTTATTGATAGTACGCATGAAAAGTCGAGACGCACCTAATCAACTATAAACTTGTCTATCTCTTTAAAATATGAACGAGTCAATTGCACAAAGATAAAATTGGACGAGGAGAAAATTGCACGAAGACAGTTCTCGAAGGGTCACTTTTGCACGAGAAAAAAAAACAGAAACAATTATACATAAACAAAAAACAGAAAAAAAAAACTAAAAGTTTAATGAAAAAAAAATAAAGAAAACAAGTTACTAACCGAGGGTTAGGGTTAGGGGTAACAGTAAAAGTTACAATTTTGCACGGATGGTCATTTTGTACAAGAGTAAAAAAACAGTGAAAGAATTTATTTAAAAAAATAGAAAAAAAAATTAAATTATTAGGAAAACAAAAAGAAAAAAACTTACCGACCGAGTGTAACGGTTAGGAGTAACAAAGATAGTAAAGAAAAAAACTAAATCAAATTAAAAAAAAATAATAAAATTCATAAAAAAGTTATAAAATAAAAATTCAACCTGTGCAAATGTGTCTTAGTGCAAAAGTATCTTCGTGCAATTTCGTGCGCTTGTGCAGTTTTGTAAGCTCATTCAAATTTGACAGCTACCCATTTAAAATGGTGTTTAAAATCTCAAGTATCCCCATCTGTTGTTTACTCTCGACTAAATAGTTATTCGTCTAAACTAAAAAATATTGCTCAATTTACTGAAACTGAAAGAGCTAATATATGCTTAACACACGCTGAGACGTTATGCTTAATATAAACAAAACATGCTGTTTTTAATTCACAATCAATTAAGCACTATTATTGTGCAGTATTATTCAGTTGTAAAACAAAATTTTTCATTGCCGTTTTTACTTGTTTTGGTATCAAGGACGCCATGTAATCAATATCGATCGCTTTCTACGAGCGCAATTTGTATTTCAGAAATTGTTTCTCAAAGGTTTGACTTTAAAAAAAAAATTTGAGTAGAATTAATAACAAAATTTTAAAGTAAATTCTCGATAACTTTAATTTGATTGGTTTTAGTTGGTGAAACCCCAGCAGTATTTAGTCAGCATATGTCCGGAAACATTAGGTGACGGTTTAGTTTAGTTACAAACACAATCAACGCAATAGGTTATCGTATGTTTTGAAAGTTAAAACTTTAGTTTCGCTTACTTGTTACAAAAAACAACTCTGTTAATTTCTCTTTCATAACATCGAAAGTAGGTGGAAATTTTCAGTTTTCAAAATGAACTGGCGTAAAAAGCCAAATAAGATGATATCTTAAAGTTAACTCACCTGAGTAGTTACAAATTTGGAATAACGAGCTGTTTTGAAAATTTTACGATAAAACCATTTTTACGCTGTTATCAGCAGTTTTTTGAAAGTAAGTTTAATTAAATTACATTAGCTTCTTATGTTTTTGATGTTGATTAATTAATAAATATACTTTTTTGTAAATTTTCGACAGTTAATGCATACCTTTGTAAACACTCAGTGTCAGAACAAAAATTAAATTTTTAGGTTTTGTAGACATACAGTTTGTTAAAAAAATTAAGAAAAATAAATATTACAATAATTCATTACGTTTGATATTGCTAAGTAAACATTTAAATCCTTATAATAACAAAGCAATAACAAACAGAACAATTTATTATTTAAACATTTTTTTCAAAACTAAACATTTTTTCTCACTGTTTGTTTAATACCTTAAAATTAAATAGAAATCTAATTCATTGAAACAACAAATTTTTAAAACACGCTTACAAAGTTTGATGTAGAAAAAATAAAGACAATTTTTTACCAAAATAAAACTTTGAAAGCCTAAAAAATATGCTGTATGTTTGTATGAAGTTGCTAGAAAGCGTTTAAACTTTATAAACCACTTAAATATATTTTTTTTATAAACTAAAAACATTAAATAGTTAACAACTAAAAAAAAAACAAAAATATCTTTTGTTTTAAAGTGAAATGTTGAAAGAACACCAACTTAAAAGTATTCAAACTCAATATTCAGCTCAAAGAATTCATAATTATAAACTTGTTAAAAGTTACGCAATCAATAACGTTTTTATAAAGTTTATCCAATTAAATTAACTTAGAAGAACAACATATAAACAACAACAGCGATCAACAAAATCAACATGGAACCGTTCCTAAATATTTCCCGTTCTATCCTCTGGAACATCTCGTGATTCTCCATAAGTTCCCTAATATAGTATAATGGTTTGTAGTTTGTACAGTCAAAGATGCTAAATATTAATCTAAAATATTTTAACCTTTCATACAACCGAAGCTTCTTAAGCAATTTATTTTCATGTTAAAGTTTAACCAGAAATAAAACATAACGTTTTGCTTTTATTGACAAAGTTATCAGTGCTCGAAATTATAGTTCAGTACTTATATAGAAATAAAAGTTTCAGTTTTAAATACTTGTTAGATAATGTTGCCTTTTAAGGTGTAATAAATCTGTCATGAAATCAATGTACTCATAAATAAAGCACTCAGGTGTATTCACTTTAAAAATTACAAGAGAGTGTAAGAAGTTTGAAAATAACAAAAAAAAATAAATGTTGATAATTTATTCAATTATGAATTGGGAATTTTTACGTTCAAACTTTTTTGATATTTTTTACTAGTACATTTTATGTGTTACTTTAAAAATATAACTAAAGTACATAGCTATTCAATATGGTTGTCAAAAAAATTAAATTAACAAGATTTATTAGCAGTAATGGTCATAAATTACTAGCTTATCAAGTTACTAAGCTTTGAACAGACCGACCTTTTAATTTAGAAGACCAAGAGCAATCTTGCGAGGTTCCTGATTGAACTAAAGGATGATTTATTAAATGCCCAATTTAGTAAATACATAAAATGAACAGTTTTTTTTTTATTTGTAAAGAGTATACTAGTATTTATTTTTCATCTAAATAAGTATTTATATTATTTGAGCATATTAATTAGGTTTTAATAGCACAGGTCCAGTCTAATTAATAGAAAATTTTAAATTTTTTTTCTGTTTATAGTTTGTAAGTGTATTAGTTAACAATTTCATTTAATAGTCTACATTTCAACTGTATATATATAATCATTAATTTCTGTACATATTTTTGCCAGAAAAAGGTAGAAAATTAAATATTTAAATCATAAGCAGGAATTACAGATAAAATTTAAAATTAGTGATAGTTTTAAGATTATTATTGTTTTTAATTCTATTTTTTATTTTTTATATCTTTCAATAAAATATACTAACTTTTATAAGTGTTTTTTTTTTGTGATTGCTTTCATTATTATTTTAGTATAGTTAAACTCCTATATTTATAATTTTTTTTAAGTTTGTAGAAACTGATAATACTACTTAAATGGGTATATTTATTTTATACTCTTTATTTAGTTAAGAATTTCTTTTATTTGTTTTTATTGCATACAGCTTTATTTTGTTTCTTTTTATGAATATTGCAGTTTTTTCAACATTATAATTTCTAAAGTTATAGCTCTACTCTATTGTTACTTATTTTAATAAGTTAAAATAAGTTGGTAGTAGAATCCTAAATCTTAAACACACTTTTTAAAATTTAAAACTATTTATTTAATATTATTTTTCATATTTTTTAAGTCATAAAAAAAATTAAAAATTTTGCGAAGATTATTGATAAAATTGAATTTAAAAATATTATAGATTAATACTTTGCCTTTTATTGTAGAGTTCCAAATACATTTTATGTGTATTTAATTTTAGATACGATTATTTAAAATTTCTTCTTTTATTGATATTTTCGTTTAAAAATATCTAATATTGTAAAATTTAATATTCTCATTTTCATAGTGTTTTTGTTTGAAAGTTTGTATTTTGACTGTAAAGTTTTGATTTTAATTTTAGTGTTTTGCTCATTATAATTTTGATTAAAGTTTGGTATGCAACTCAATTACCGATAGGTCTTTTTGTGTATTTAGGTTCTTGAACGAACCAAAAGATTTGTGAGCAATATTCCTTTTTTTTCATTATACCTCTTTAAAACTTTATCATTTTGTGAACCTAGTGAGCCAAAGTAATGATTTTTTTTATTTCAGTCGACGAACAGTTGTACAAAATAAAATGATTTAATTTTTCACAGTTTCCAAGTCTGTAAAAAAAGTGGTTTCTTGAAATTAAACGGTATATTTTAGACATTGTGCTTAATATATAGTTATTTAAATACCATTTTAAAGAGACCCATTGTAAATTTATCGTTTTATAGACGCCGTTTCGAATTTTCATCAGTCATTACCAATAAAAAAAACTGTGCAAAATAACTGAAAACTAAAGTTAAACAACTAAATATATAAGAACGATTAAGTTATAAAATATATATAAGCAATAAGATATAATAAAATTATAAACAACAGTAAAATTACGAATTCCATAAAAAATTATACATTAATAAAAAAAAATATGTGTATAACTAATCGAAAATTCTTAGTTTTTTTATAGTTATATAAAATGTATTAATATCTTTTTAACCCGTAATTTTAGTGTATAATTTAAATATATAACTGTTTATTTTTTTCTCAATACTTAATACTTTTTATAGTTTTAGTTGTTGTACACAGTTTTTTTTATAGATAGTGACTGATAAAAAGTTGAATCGGCGCCTAATCAACTATAAGCTTGCAATGTCTTGCAATGTCTTGCAATGTCTCTTTAAAATGGGAACAGGTCAATTGCACAAAGACAAAATCGCACGAAGACAGTTTTGCACCAAAGGTCAATTTTGCACGAGTTACAATTTTCTAAGGGTCATTTTTGCACTAGAATAAAAATAAAACAAAAAAAGTTATATATAAATAAAAAACAGAAAAATAAAGTTTAATCAACAAAATACATTTAGAAAAAAGTTACTGACCGAGGGTAAGTGTTAGGAAAACAGTAAAAGTAAAAGTTATAATTTTGAACGGAAGGTCATTTTGTACGTGAGTAAAAAATAAACAGTGAAGAAATTTATATAAAAAAAAAGAAAAAAAAAAGTTAGGTTATTAAAAAACAAAAAGAAAAAAACTTACCGACCGAGGGTAAGAGTTAGGGGTAACAGAGATAGTAAAGAAAAAAACTAAATCAAATTAAAAAAAAGAAAATAAAATTTATAGAAAATTTATAAAACAAAAATAGAACCCGTGCAAAACTGTCTCCGTGAAAATTGTGTGCTCGGGCAAAACTGTCTTCGTGCAAAATTAACTCTTCATGCAATTTTATCTTCGTGTAATTCTTTCCCCTCGCGCAAAAATTCATTTGTGCAAAGGTATCTTCGTGTAATTTCGTGCCATCGTGTAATTCTGTAAGCTCGTGGAAATTTGACAGCTACCCCTTTTAAAATGGTATTTAAAAACTCAAGTATCCCTCCTGTATTTACTTCCGACTATATAGTTAAATGTCTTAACTAAAAAATGTTGCTCAATTTACTAAAATGTAAAAAGCTTATTTATGCTTACATGCTGAGACGCTATGCTTTATAAAAACAAAACATGCTGTTTTTAATTTACAAACCATTATGCATTATTAATTATGCATTACTCTTCAGTTGTACAATAAAATGTTTCATTGCTGTGTTACTTGTTTTGGTATCAAAGACACCATGTTTTCAAAATCGATCGCTTTCTAATATATATATATTATATTTATTTCTGTGACGGTTCACAAACACAATCAACGCAATAGGTTATCGATATGTTTTGAAAGTAAAAACTTTAGTTTCACTCACTTGTTACAAAACAAATTCTGTTAATTTTTCTTTCATAACATCGAAAATAGGTAAAAACTATGAACTTGCGTAAAAAGCCAAATAAGTTGGTATTGAAAGCTATCTTAAAGTTAACTCACCTGAGTACAAATTTGAAATAACGAGCTGTTTTGTGTTATAAATTTTACGATGAAAACATTTTTACGCTGTTATCAGCAGTTTTTAGAAAGTAAGTTTAATTAAATTACATTAGCTTCTTATGTTTTTGATGTTGATTAATTAATAAACATACTTTTTTGTAAATTTTCGACAGTTAATGCATACCTTTGTAAACACTCAGTGTCAGAACAAAAATTAAATTTTTAGGTTTTGTAGACATACAGTTTGTTAAAAAAATTAAGAAAAATAAATATTACAATAATTCATTACGTTTGGTATTGCTAAGTAAACATTTAAATCCTTATAATAACAAAGCAATAACAAACAGAACAATTTATTATTTAAACATTTTTTCAAAACTAAACATTTTTTCTCACTGTTTGTTTAATACCTTAAAATTAAATAGAAATCTATTTCATTGAAACAACAAAGTTTTAAAACACGCTTACAAAGTTTGATGTAGAAAAAATAAAGATAATTTTTTACCAAAATAAAACTTTGAAAGCCTAAAAAATATGCTGTATGTTTGTTTGAAGTTGCTAGAAAGCGTTTAAACTTTATAAACCACTTAAATATATTTTTTTTATAAACTAAAAACATTAAATAGTTAACAACTAAAAATAGCAAAAATATCTTTTGTTTTAAGTAAAATGTTGAAAGAACACCAATTTAAAAGTATTCAAACTCAATATTCAGTTAAAAGGGTTTACAATTATAAACTTGATAAAAACTTGCGCAATTAATAATGTTTCTATACAGTTTATCTAATTAAGCTAGAAGAACAACATGTAAACAACAACAGCGATCAACAAAATCAACATGGAACCGTTCCTGAATATTTCCCGTTTCATCCTCTGGAATATCTCGTGGTTCTCCATAAGTTCCCTGAGGTTTAGTTTATTTTAGTTTAGCAAACTTTTTCTTAATCAAATAAAGTAAAAAGTCTCACTATTTGTAGTTCTTTTTTAATAGTTTAATTTTAATTTTAGAATGAATTAACGGAAACAAGTTTTATGAACAAGAGTGAAACAATTAAAAATATTAGCAGAAGCTCGTCAACTAATTTACTTGGAAACATTTCTGAAACTTGCTTGTAACTTTTTTAATAACTAAATAAACTAAAACTTTTTTGTAAAACCCATCAGTGATCATATATTTGAGTGTCAAAATTATACTTTTTTTTTTGTTTATTGTACCTTATTTAACTACATTTGCTTTAATATCTTTTTAAATTAAAACATTTTTTTTTTGTATTGTATAAATTCGATTTAACACCTATAATCCGTTAGATTCCGTTTTTTTTTTTGAGCATAGATACATTAATAAGTAATTTTTGTTGTAACTTTTTGATTAACTGTTAAAATCTTTAAAATGCAATTTCAAGTATTCAAAAACTGAAGTATATATTTTTCCTGAAATTGAACTTAAAGTAAAGTTTTTTATTTAAGTTTCAAAATGTACTTGTTTAGTTTATATTCTAACATCTATTTTTTGTTTTCCTTTATTAGCTGTTAATACGTATTTAGTATCTTTATACTGTTTTAAGGTAAAGTTTTGTTTCGTGTACTTAGTTTTAGAATTTTATTAAACTGATATTTATCAAGGTTTTTGAATAAATTAGCATAAAACAAACATTTAAAAACACTTGTAACTATACACCAAAAATCTTATTAAAAATAGAATTTAAAATTACTATTTATTAAGTTTTTTTACAAAACTGCTTAATACAAATATTGTTTACTTTTGGTAAATTTTAATCACAACTCACAACTTTCTAATAATTCATACATTATATTCAACATCAGCGAAAATTAATAAACACACTTAGCTAAATTTGAAATTAGTTTTTTATACAATATTTTTCTTCAATTATATACTTTAAGTAGAATTACTGGCTTAAAACTTTTCTTTTAACTAGATAAAGTAAAAAAGTCTCAGTATTTATAATTTGTTTTATATAGTTTTATCTTAATTCTATAATGAACTAATTGAAATAAAATAAACGAAACAAATGAAAACATAAGCGGAGCTCGTTAACTCATTAACTTAGAAATAATTCTGTAATAACAAAATAAACAGAACCTTTGCATTTATAGTTTTTATTTATAGGTTATACTATTTCGCTTGTGTTTACTTCAATGATCAGATGTCTAACAAATATCAGTTTGAATATAATTAATTGCTTTAAACACATTTTTGTATAACCGAAATACGTAATTAGAAATACATAGAGTCAAAAATAATAAAATTTTTGTTCTTTAATTTAGTGTAATGGTTCTTGTACATGATTTTTCAATATTTTTAATGATACTTAAGCTATTAAACACAATTTAAATAACTTGACTAATTAAAATTTCATGTTGAATGTTATTTTTTCTTTCTAAAGCAAAGTTTTCTATTTTTGATCAAAAGTAGATTGTTATTTTTTCGTTTAAAGCTTTAGCGTTAAAAAAACACTTAAAAATGTAATAAAAAAATGACAGTACTAACATGTTGAACTCTTAACGTGTTTTATATTATAACTAAAGAATTGCTTTTAATAAACTGTTTAATTTAAAACAAGTTTCAGTTTTGCTGTAAAATTTTCACCAATGAAAAGTTAAACACAAATCACTGATTCAAAAAAAAAATAGTAAATAAATGCAAAATAAATGAAAAAGCGAAGTTTTATTTTTTGAACAAAAGAAGGTTGTTAGGTTTTCGTTTTATGAATAAAAAATTGCGTTTAATAAATTGTTTAATTTAAAACAAGTTTCAGTTTTGCTGTAAAATTTTCACCAATGAAAAGTTTAAACACAAATCACTGATTTAAAAAAAAAAGTAAATAAATGCAAAACAAATGAAAAAGCGAAGTTTTATTTTTTGAACAAAAGAAGGTTGTTAGGTTTTCGTTTCATAAATAAAAAATTGCGTTTAATAAATTGTTTAATTTAAAACAAGTTTCAGTTTTGCTTTAAAATTTTCACCTATAAACAGTTTTAACACAAATTGCTGATTTAAAAAAGCTCGGAAGTTTAATAAAATCAAGTACTAAAACAAAATTTTTCAAGAATTTTTATTAGTTTGACAAAGGTGTTTTTAGAAAGGCTTTTAAAGTTAAGTTAAGTGCACTTTTTCACTTGCTGATTTCAATGTTTCAGCTTCAAGCTACATTTTTACTGGCTTTTCTTTTTTTAACAATAAAACATTCGATACTCGAGTTTTTTTATTTCAAAACAGTTTAAGCAATTTTTTTTTAAGTACAATTGAAGTGTACTAAAATATGTAGATTTCAATAATATAAATATAAGTTTAGAAATGAGGAATAAACTCTAGATTTTTAAACTTTAAGCTTATAAAATATAAAAATTGTAAAAAAAAATATTTTTTTTTAACTTCAGAAGGATACATTTAATAATAATTTATAAATTATAAAGACAATTAATTAGCATTTATATTCATAACTCGTAATAAAATAAACTTATTCCAGGTTCAGAAATGCTAAACAATAGTAAAAAGCGTTTTTGTTCCACTCTTTAACAACATAGCTTTAAGCGTTAAAAAAATTTAAAAATGTGTAAAAAAAACTGTCAGTACTAACACGTTGAACACCTAAACGTGTTTTGTATCTAAACAAGAATTTTTTAATACCTGACAGATTGGGTGTACAAGTTTTGCTTTTACACGAAAAAAAGTTAACGAGTAGGGCTTATAATATTTTTCAAGTAAATAAACGGTAGTAGATTTTAACTATTTATTTCTCTACGTTAGTAAACAATTTCACAAAAGGGCTGATGACTAATGACCATAAAATAAAGGGTGAAGAAAATATATATCCAAAGCAATATAAAACGGTAACTGACTGAGGTATAACAAAGTCTATACAAGGGTTACTAACATTAGAAATGCATTATAAAGTTTAACCAGAAATAAAACATAAGGTTTTGTTCTTATTGACAAAGTTATCAGTGCCGTAAATTATAGTTAAGTACTTAAATCAGGCCTAAATCTGTCATGAAATCAATGTACTCATAAATAAAGCACTCATGTGTGTTCTTTTTAAAAAGTACAAGAGAGTGTAAGAAGTTTGAAAATAATAAAAAAAAAGTAAATGTTGATAATGTATTCAAATATGACTTGAGAATTTTTGCGTTCAAACTTAATATATTGTCTTACCAGTATATTTCAAGTTTTACTTCAAAATATAACTAAAGTACATGGCCATTTAACATGGTCGTCAAAAAAATTAAATTAACAAGATTTATCAGCAGTAATGGTCATAAATTACTAGCTTATCAAGGTAGTTAGCTTTGGACAGACCGACTTTTTAATTAAAAGACCAAAGCAATCTTCGGAGGTTCCTGATTTAACTAAAGGATAATTTATTAAATGACCAATTTAGTATATAGAGTTTACATAAGATGAACAGGAGTTTTAATTATTTATAAACAGTAGACTAGTATTTATTTTTCATCTGATTAGGCATTTATATTTTTGAGCATATCAATAAGGTTAAATAGCATAGGTCCAGTCTAGTCAGTAGAAATTTCGAAACTGTTTTTTTTTCTGTTTATAGTTTGTTAGTGTATTAGTTAACAATTTTATTTAATAGTCTATACTTCATCTATGTATACAAAATTGTTAATTTATGTACATATTTTTGCCAGAAAGTGATAGAAAATTAAATATTTAAATCATAAGCAGGAGTTACAATTAAAATCTGAAACTAGTGATAGTTTTAAGATTATTATTGTTTTAAACTTTATTATTTATTTTTTTAATTTTTAATGAAATATATTAACTTTTATAAGCGTTTCTTTTGTGATTGCTTACACTATTATTTTAGTATAGCTAAACTCCTATATTTAGATATTTAAACAAGTTTGTAAAACCTGATAATTCTAATTAAATCGATATATTTATTTTATACTTTTTATTTAGTTTAAGATTTTTCTTTCTTTTTATTGCATACTGCTTTATTTTGCTTCTTTTTTTTTGAATGATGCAGTTTTTTTTTAATTTTTAATATTTTTAGTGTTATAGCTCTACTTTATTGTTACTTAGTTTAATAAGTTAAAATATGTTGATAGTAGAATCTGAATTCCTAAAAACACTTTTTAACACTTAAAGTTTATTTATTTATTTAACATTATTTTTCCAATTCTTCTAATGTTTTAAAGTCATAAAAAGATTAACAATTTTGCCAAAATTATCGATAAATTTTAAATTTAAAAAATATTTTAGATTAAAATTTACCTCTTATTGTAGAGCTCATTAAAAATTTTATGTTTACATAATTTTAGATACATTTATAAAAAAAATTCCTTTTTTTTTAACATTTTTGTTTAAAAATATCTAATATTCTAAAATTTAATATTCTCATTTTTATAAAGTTCATTTTTTTAGAGTTTAAATTTAAACTGTAAAGTTTTTATTTTTATTTTTTTGCTAATTATAATTTTGAGCAAAGTTTGGTATGCAACTCGATGACTGATAAATCTTTTTGTGTATTTAGGTTCTTAAACGAACCAAAATATTTGTGAGCAATTTTTTCTTTTTGTTCATTAAACCTCTTTAAAACTTTATCATTTTGTAAACCTAGTGAGCCAAAGTAATCAAAAATTGTTTTATTTCAGTCGAAGAACAGTTGTACAAAATAAAATTATTTACTTTTTCAGAGTTTCCAAATCTGTAAAAAAAAGTGGTTTCTTGAAATTAAACGGTATATTTTAGACATTGTGCTTAATATATAGTTATTTAAATACCATTTTAAAGAGATACACATTGTAAATTTATCGTTTTATAGACTCCGTTTCGAATTTTTATCAGTCATTAGCAATAAAAAAAACTGTGCAAAATAACTGAAAATTAAAGTTAAACAACTAAATATGTAAGAACGATTAAGTAACAAAATATATATAAGCAACAAGATATAGTAAAATTATAAACTACAGTAAACTTACAGGTTTTATAAAAATTTATTCTAAATTAAAAAAATTAATATAACTAATTGAAAGTTCTTAGTATTTTTACAATTATATAAAATGCATAAATATTTACGTAACCTGTTATTTTACTGTATAGTTTTAATATAAACCTGTTTATTTATATCTTGTTACTTAATTTTTCTTATATATTTAGTTGTTTAACACTAGTTTTTAGTTGTTGGGCATTCTTTTATTTATTCATTATTATTTATTTATTTATTTTGTTTATTCATATTTATTTTATTAGTTATTCTTTTATTGATAGTGCGCATAAAAGTCGAGACGCACCTAATCAACTATAAACTTGTCTATCTCTTTAAAATGGGAACGGGTCAATTACACAAAGACAAAATTGGACGAGGAGAAAAATTGCACGAAGACAGTTCTCGAAGGGTCACTTTTGCACGAGAAAAAAAAAACAGAAACAATTATACATAAACAAAAAACAGAAAAAAAAACTAAAAGTTTAATGAAAAAAGAAAATAAAGAAAACAAGTTACTGACCGAGGGTTAGGGTTAGGGGTAACAGTAAAAGTTACAATTTTGCACGGATGGTCATTTTGTACGAGAGTAAAAAAAACAGTGAAAGAATTTATTTAAAAAAATAGAAAAAAAAATTAAATTATTAGGAAAACAAAAAGAAAAAACTTACCGACCGAGTGTAACGGTTAGGAGTAACAAAGATAGTAAAGAAAAAAACTAAATCAAATTAGAAAAAAATAATAAAATTCATAAAAAAGTTATAAAATAATAATTCAACCTATGCAAATGTGTCTTCGTGCAAAAGTATCTTCGTGCAATTTCGTGCGCTTGTGCAGTTTTGTAAGCTCATTCAAATTTGACAGCTACCCATTTAAAATGGTGTTTAAATTCTCAAGTATCCCCATCTGTTGTTTAGTCTCGACTAAATAGTTATTCGTCTAAACTAAAAAATATTGCTCAATTTACTGAAATTTAAAGAGCTAATATATGCTTAACACACGCTGAGACGTTATGCTTAATATAAACAAAACATGCTGTTTTTAATTCACAAACAATTAAGCACTATTAATTGTGCAGTATTATTCAGTTGTAAAACAAAAAATTTTCATTGCCGTTTTTACTTGTTTTGGTATCAAGGACGCCATGTAATCAATATCGATCGCTTTCTACGAGCGCAATTTGTATTTCAGAAATTGCTTCTCAAAGGTTTGACATTAAAAAAAAAAAAATTTGAGTAGAATTAATAACAAAATTTAAAAGTAAATTCTCGATAACTTTCATTTTATTGGCTTTAGTTGGTGAAACCCAAGCAGTATTAAGTCAGCATATGTCCGGAAACATTAGGTGACGGTTTAGTTTAGTTACAAACACAATCAACACAATAGGTTATCGTATGTTTTGAAAGTTAAAACTTTAGTTTCGCTTACTTGTTACAAAAAACAACTCTGTTAATTTCTCTTTCATAACATCGAAAGTAGGTGGAAATTTTCAGTTTTCAAAATGAACTGGCGTAAAAAGCCAAATAAGTTGATATCTTAAAGTTAACTCACCTGAGTAGTTACAAATTTGAAATAACGAGCTGTTTTGAAAATTTTACGATGAAAACATTTTTACGCTGTTATCAGCAATTTTTAGAAAGTAAGTTTAATTAAATTACACTAGCTTCTTATGTTTTTGATGTTGATTAATTAATAAATATATTTTTTTGTAAATTTTCGACAGTTAATGCATACCTTTGTAAAAACTCAGTGTCAGAACAAAAATTAAATTTTTAGGTTTTGTAGACATACAGTTTGTTAAAAAAATTAAGAAAAATAAATATTACAATAATTCATTACGTTTGGTATTGCTAAGTAAACATTTAAATCCTTATAATAACAAAGCAATAACAAACAGAACAATTTATTATTTAAACATTTTTTTCAAAACTAAACATTTTTTCTCACTATTTGTTTAATACCTTACAATTAAATAGAAATCTAATTCATTGAAACAACAAATTTTTAAAACACGCTTACAAAGTTTGATGTAGAAAAAATAAAGATAATTTTTTACCAAAATAAAACTTTGAAAGCCTAAAAAATATGCTGTATGTTTGTTTGAAGTTGCTAGAAAGCGTTTAAACTTTATAAACCACTTAAATATATTTTTTTATAAACTAAAAACAATAATTAGTTAACAACTAAAAAAAACAAAAATATCTTTTGTTTTAAAGTAAAATGTTGAAAGAACACCAACTTAAATGTATTCAAACTCAATATTCAGTTAAAAGGGTTTACAATTATAAACTTGATAAAAAGTTGCGCAATTAGTAACGTTTCTATACATTTATCTAATTAACTTAGAAGAACATCAT
Source organism: Thalia democratica (assembly GCF_965202585.1). Lineage (NCBI taxonomy): Eukaryota > Metazoa > Chordata > Thaliacea > Salpida > Salpidae > Thalia > Thalia democratica. Next base: position 23,062,733 of record NC_139167.1, on the reverse strand, counting down.
GTAAACAACAACAGCGATCAACAAAATCAACATGGAACCGTTCCTGAATATTTCCCGTTTCATCCTCTGGAACATCTCGTGATTCTCCATAAGCTCCCTAGTTTAGTTTATTTTAGTTTAAAAGTTTGTATAATCAAAGATACTAAACATTAATATTAAAAACTTTTTATTTATACTTTTCATACAGTTGAAGCTTCTTAAGCAATTTATTTTCAACTAGAATTTTTTAAAGTATGTTTTGTTTTCAATTTTTAATGCCAATTTAAACACTACATTATTTAACTATTCCTTTATTAAAAAAACGAGTGTTTTTAAGTGTAGCATATAAACTCAAACTGTATTTATAAGTATGTTACGGATTTGAAATACCCTGATTTAATTGTTTGTTTTTTAAAAGAATAGTCAAAATTTTGTGTGTAGCATTAAAGTTTTATTTACAATTATATGTAGTATAAATTGCAGTGTATATATATATATAAATACCAAGTGGTTCCACCACCCTTATTACTGAACGAAAATTTCACATTTTCAACATTAAAATAAACAGTTTGTTAGTAAACTGTTCGTGTATTCAAAAAAAAACTCATATTTTAAAGTGTAGCGTACACACTTAATTATATTAATATGCATATAAACAATTTATATTGAAATTATAGTTTTATAAATGAATAGATAAATTTAAACCTCGTAATGTCACCACCCTTGTTCCTGAACGGAAACTCCTGATCGGGAACTGGAAGATTCAGGAATTCGCACAGAGGCTCCCATCCCTGCTTGAATTCGTACATCAACAATTTGTCTTTCGGGCAGTTCTATTGAGGAAAAAATATAATATAAGAATTAATTACTTTTACAGAACATCGGTATGTCTTAATTAAGTAATGTGGTCCTAGGACTGAGTACTTTGAGCGTCTTTTTTATCAATAAATAAACTATAGTAAGTATAATAACTATAAAGAAGAAATACAGCATACATCTCATATTAAAGTACAACAACTACACACAATATACATGCTTTATGATTCTGTAAGTATAAACTTTCAAAACATTGAAATTGCGGACCTTTCTATTAAAAAGAAATTGAAAATTTTAATTTTACACAAAAAATTAAAAGACCATACCTTATACGTAATTTAAAAATTTGTACACCAAAAACCAAAATAAACAAAATAGATTCAAACCTGCATGACGTTGGCGTTGTGCTGCCTGTATGCCCTCTTGTTCAAAATTTCGTTGCATTGCTTCTCTGGGCACACCATGTGGCCAAAAAGTGCGAAAGCTGTAGAAGTCGTTTGTTAATTTATTTATCTTACTGTTCTTTCATTCTAATATTTTCATAAAACTTCGGCTTTTAAATCATTTTAAGTTTGACTATCTAGCTTAGTTAAGATTTATCGTCTCGTTGAGTTAGTTTAATATTTAAATAAAATAATTTAAATGTGTACTAATTGCAACGTATTTCAAATTTAAATTTAGTTATAAATTGTTATATTTGAATTGTAAATATGTCGACAAATAAATAAGTTCTTTCATCTAGTTATAGTGCTACATTTTCACCCTAAGCCTTGTTTTGTAAAAAAAGACTTAATCAAGGTTCATCAACAAAAAATAATAGTATTAACAATTTAAAGTTGAAGTTTAAAAAATTTTAAAAATTGAGAACTAAAGTTAAAAGAAGTAATATACTAACAAGATAGTCTAAAAAAACGTATGTTCAATTTACCATAAGAACTCAAGTACATGAATGAACTGGGAACGGGTTAAAGTTGCACAAAGTGTCAATTTTGCACGGAGGGTTATTTTTGCAGGACAATAAAATAAATAAAAAATACTCTAAAAGATAAACTAATAAAAAATCGAAAAAGAAAAAAAAGTTACTGACCGAGGGTAAGGGTTAGGAGTAATAGTGATAGTAAAATAATAAAAAAAGTATTACAAATAAACAATATTATTAAAAAAAAAAAAAAACTAACTTATAAAAGTAAATTAATAAAATTAGAATTAAAACTACCGAAGGAGGGTAAAGGCTAGGGAAAACAATGATAGTAAAAAAATATTTAATGATAAAAAAAGTTATCGACCGAGGGTAAGGGTTATGGGTAAGATTGAAAGTAAAACAATGTAAATAAAAAACTAAATTGTTATAAAAAATATAAAGTAAAAAAATATAAAAGAAAATATAAAAAAGTAAAAAATTAAACACGTGCAAAAATTTCTTCGTGCAAAATTGTCTGCTCGTGAAAAAAATTCCCCTCGTGCAATTGTTTCCGCTAGTCCAAATTTGACACCTACCCAAGTAAACTCCTTACATTAAATAGTTTAATATCAAATTATAAAACTAACATGTTTGTCTGAAGAACCGCATGTGCAGCCTTCCGTACGAACTGAGGTACATCAATGACGTCATGGCTTTTTCATTTTCCTTCTGCTGCTTTCTCATCGACCTCCACCAGTCTTCTGTTGACTTCCTCTGAGTCAGGATGAACTGTGTCGAATTATGTAATTGCTTAAATATATTTAAATAATATATATATTTTACAAAAATATGTTTTTGTCTGTCTTATACTGTATGAAACTGTTTTTTTCATTAAAAATTAAGTTATATATTATATACATTATATATATATATATATATATATATATACGTTGTTAAAATATGTTTTGTCTTTGTTTTAAACAAAATGAACTTTTTGAGTTATTTTTATTTCTATTTTTATTATTTTTAATTTATTTGTTGTATGTCTTTCTGTTTAAGTGGCCTCGGTTTTGATGCCTAGGTCCGTCATAGTGAAAATAATAATACTGTCTCAATCGTTAAGACTTTTAAACAGACTTCCTCCGAGGTAAAATAAACTGTGCTTAAAATGTTAACGTTAAATGGATAATTTAAGTTTTTGTTTACCTAAACATTTACTCGTTAAAGTATTACTGAAAAAAAAAAATATTTAAGTACTCACGAAATATTTATTATGAACTTTAAGTAATTTTAACTTTTAAAACCATAAAAAAAGGCGGCGTAAAACAAATTATAACTTTGTTTTGAAATGAATCTTAAGCAAATAAATCACAAAGTTTAAAAAGTGTTTTCATAAGAAGACACTGTCGTAGCTGTATTAAAATTAACTTAAGTTTATAATTTTGCTTTCTTAAAAGTACTTAAGTTACAATTAAATTAAAAAATTCTTTAACTCACTAGGTGTATAAAAAGATATCAAAATACAAAACAGCACACAACAGTTATCTCATTTCTACAACTAATGAGCTAGATGCTGTTAATTTTTTCAAGTTTAATTGATTAAATGTGTTGTTTAAAAGAATAGAAAAAAGACTAATAAACTAAAATTTACTTTATTCTGTAATTAACAAGTATATCAATCTTTTGTTTGCATCTAGTTTTTTATTTTTTTGGTTTCTTATAATCGTTACACAACACAAAAATTATATTTTTTATAACTACTAAAACAACAAACTTATTTTACATAAAAAGTCTAAGTGTTAATGTTTTAATATCAAAACGGTTATATTTTTTAATTTAAACAATATTTTATAAATATTTTTACCTTATTTATTATAATGTTATACCTATACTTTTCTTAAATATGTAGCAACTAATAAGTTACAACACAGTTTTGTTTCTTCTCAAGGCTTTAAAGTAATTTTTTGTTATATTTTCTTCTTATTATAATTTAATTTTGAATAGTTTATACAAAAAATCTTTAAATTTTTTTTTTTTTTAACATTTGTCGACAACTCTTATACAACTATATATATTATAGCTATCATAGTTGAAAAAAACTGTTTTTATCCAAGTAAAAGAATTTAAAAACCGTTTGTTTTTTTTTGACGCACGTATTTTAGGAATTTTATTCGGAACTTTGAACGTAAGCTCACAATAAAAAGCTTTGTTTTTACGACTGCTTTTTAAAACAGCTTGAGGATTAAGCAAATACTACTTGTTGGTTGTTTGCGAAGCTTTTTTATTACATTTTATTTAAATAAAAGAGCTTTTATGGTAAATTTTTAAAGTAAAACTTTAGCTTTCACATAGTTCAATGAACTTAAATTACTGCAAAGCAACATACTTACCTAATGCTTCGATCAATAAAATTCTAATTAGTAAAAACAGGCTAATTTCAGCAAATATGCAACATACATTGAGAGGAAATTTTAGAATTTTGACCTTGAACTTTAATGTAAATCTCGAAAAGCAGAAAAATAAAACAAGTTATTTGTTGAAAAGTAGGACTTATAAAAAAATGTCAAAATAATAGAAGGTTTCCAAAGCTTTTACTCAACTATGTGTAGTTTGGCTGCTTTTATTACGTCACAAATTTTGTATGACGTCACATTGTAAACATATAGTAGCGTATTTAAAAGTTTTCAATTAAGTAGGCCGTAAGCAAGCAATTTTTAAGATTCAAGAAGTAAAATTGCATTTTCTTCTGATCTTACTGTGTAACTGAAATAATGTTGCATGTTTTCAATTTACAACCTGGTGTTTTAACATATCAAAAACTAATAAGATTATCATGTGCTACTAAAGTACAATTACATTAGCTAACTTGAGTTTATTTAGTAATACATTTTATATCTATTTCGATAATAAAAACTACTTTTTAACAAGTGAAAAGGAATATTTAACTTTAACGCATTCAGCTAAGTTTTTTTTACCTTTTTTGGTATATAACTTTTAATTTTGACATTTAGTGTGTATTATTTGTTTTTAAGTTAACTAGTCTAAATTTAAAGTCTTTAAAAGTGCAAAAAAAGTATTTTTAGCTGTTAATATTATTCAAAGAAAAACAATTAGATTTTTATCGAATAGTTAGAGTTTAAAAAGCGTTTTTTAGTCACGCAAATACCCTAAAAACAGACCAAACGTAACTTTTCTGAAAAACATATCCAGTTTAAAATCGCAATGTAAAGTAATACAAAGCATGTATTTGTTTGGTTGTTTAATTTCAAAATACTTGTGAACTAATACTAGATTAACTATATAAATTTATTTATATAAAAAATTTTATATACATTTTATTGAAATATGTTTTTGTCTTTGTTTCAAACAAAACGAACTGTTTGTGTAGTTTTTTTGATCAATTCCGTTATTTGTCTTTCTGCTTAATGGCTTAGGTTTCGATACCTAGGTCCACCATATGGACAATAGTATTATAGTAATAACAATAAAGTGAAACAACCACCTTACAGTCGGGGTACGCCTCCAGTATCTCCTCCCAGAAGCAGCAGGCCGGTACGTCGGTGCAACTGTCCACTCCCTCAAACATCCTCCTGAAATCCTCTTTGGTACCTGATTGTGTAAATATTTAAAAACATACATATATATATATAGTTATATTCTTTATTCAACGATAAAAAAGCGCTCAAAATGTTTGGTTCAAGAACCTGGTGTACAAAAAATCTTTCGGGTATCGAGTCATACACTGGGTTACAGTTTAACGTCATGTTCAGACATATAAACTGAGTAGTATATTAAAGTAGTAGTAAAGTTAACTTGTTTTTTTATCATTAACTAACAAAAATCAAGTTGTTTTAAAAAGTATTAAAACTTCAAAATTACATATATTTAACAAGCTTGATTAAAAACATTGCTAAACATTAACTTATTGTTTTCTGAAAATCATTGACTGATAATAATAAGATTAATTTTGATTAAATTAAACCTAAACAATTTAAATAAATAAGATAAAATAGCAGTTTTTCTTAAAGTTTGATTTAATTAAAAATACCTTTCGACTTGTAAAAATACCGTTTAACTTTGAAAATGAATTTAAAAAAAAACCTATGGTGATATAATCTATTGTATATAAAATATTTCAAACATTAGTCCGCTATTGACTTCATTGAAAACAAACAAGGTCTTTTACTAAACAAAAATATATTTCAACAAATTTTCATCAGTGTTAAAAAGCAATCGTTACAAAACAAAGTATGTTTGAAAATTATCTAGCCTAATAATTGCATCAGAAATTAGTTAATCAAGCAAAATGCAAAACAAAAAAACAATAAAAATTCTAAATAAACCTAATCAAATATAATATAAGAGTACTAAACAACCAAACAAGGATAATTAGTAATCAAAGCACTGAAGCGATCGTTTGTGTATAAAGTTAAAAAAATATATGTTATAGATAAAAGTAAAACTGAATTGTTCTCGTTTTTTTACCTCCTGATTCGTAAATTTTCAACCAATCACGAGCCTGCTCAGTGAACTGCTCGGGGTAATCGTAATTGTTCAGTCCCAGTATTTCGAAAGCGGTCGCCATCGTTTTTGTTCCACATTTGGGGAATCCCACAAGCACTACTTTCATGATGAGAAATTGCTATTGATTAAAAGTTAGTCTGTTGTTATTACAGTTGTTAAAAATGCTTATATTTTTTGTTTGGCTTTATAAATATTTTCAGTGTTTAAGATTAAAGTGTAATTTGGTTTTTAATTTCCTTCAGAACTAATTTTTGATTTTGTTTAGCGTCGTGCAAATTTTAAAAAAGTTGATTGTTTGATGTTTTTTAAATTTAAAGTTTTTGTAATGTTATTAAAAAGCATTGATTTCATAATAGATTTGTAACATATTAGTTGACCTATTTAGTCACTTCCTTTTAAATTCTATTACGACACATATTACAATTAACTTAAAAATATCATCAGATTTATTTTCAAACTATAAAAGTAACTTTGTCTGTATTAAAAGCAAAAGTGCTGAGTGGATGTTAATTATTATCCAACATTTCAAAGTAAGTCTATATAAAGTATTTTTTTATGTACTTAAACAGTATAAGTATAATTTAGAGCAATATTTTTCTTTAATCTCTCTGTTTTTTTTTTGCAGCTAAATAAACAAATAGCTTATTAACTATAAAACGTTACTGTAATATTTTTTACATTTTAGCAACCTTACATAAGATTAAAATGCTTATTTAGACTTAATGTGTTGTATAATTTAATTATATGAAAATAAACTCCATTATAACATTGAATGAAATAACAACTTTACAGTTAATGTCAAATTAATATATTTTAATTGTTTATGTTGGTATGATTTCAGTATAAGATTAATTAAAAAACATTGATTTTTTTTATTTTAAACTATATATTTTGAGTTATAATATTATCATATAAAGTATTTGCACTTCAATAGTAAAAATTTTCAGTTAAATGGTAAAAAAATTAAACTGGTCAAGTATTTATTGGCTTAAATATTTGTCTAACGTCTTTTAGGTACTATTTATAACAACATATTTGTTTAAGTTTTCAATTTTTTACATACGTTGCTTTAAGTAAGATATTTAAACTTTATAAGTTCAAAGATACTCTCAAAAGTTATTGAAACAATAAGCTTATATATAAACAAATTCATGTAAAAGTTACTCATAACATATCAATATATTAAAATACTTATCAACAAATTTTTTTACATGCAAGCTTATTTTTTGACTGCTTTAGAAAAGAAATAAAACAGTTATTTACTTGAAAATTTTGAAAATGTTCTAAACTTATTTAAAATCCTATTTGAAACACTCGAAAATCTCAAACTAATGTAACTAAAAATTTATTAGTAGTTTTTAAAATTAAACTTGATTTTTTAACAAAAATGAAATAAAAACTATTGACTATTAAAGTAGCACTATTTTTTATTTTGTAAAGCATTTTGAGGTTCTTGGTACCTCGAAAACTTGTTAAAAATTTTAAACTTACTAAATTCTTACTTGTACAACACACAAATTTTATTGCACTTTAAAAAAAACTTTAACAAAAAGCTTAGTCATTACTACTAATGTAGTTGAAAAACAAGCAAAATGGTTAAAAATTTTTAAAGTTATAAATGAAAACTTATCTGCATTTGCAAACACTAGTTATTTAACGACGCTAAACCAAGCAAATACCGTCTTCGGTTTGTTAATAATCAACTTGTTTACTTTTAACTTATATTTTATAATAAATTTGAAGGCTGCTCATGTCTAGTGTTGGAACGTTTAAACGAAATTTTAGATTCGTTAATTAAAGAAAATCGTTATTAAAGTTTTAAATATATACTGTTTAACCTGTGCTTTAAAACAATGTTTTTTTCTACTTGTTTTCAAATTTTTAGAGCCTTGACAGCATTAAAAATAAGCTTTAAGTACTAATTACAATCTAGTGTTAAATAAGCTAGATTGTATTATAATGAAATATACATTTCATGTTATAATTTTAAACTGTGTGAATAAATACGAAATTTTTCGTAACAACAAAAGCATTCGATTAGTTTTCTCAAAACAGTTTTACCAATTCCTAAAACAACATTAATATTCAAGAGAATTATTTTCAATCCGACGCGTATGTATCGGCGTTTTTCTTTTAAATATACAGTTAATTGTTTTACTTACTGCAAGACGTTTCAACAAGCTAAGCTTAATTTCTAGTTTCGAGAATAAAGAAAATAAAATCGCGAGCACAATTCATTAAAACGATAGTATATTGTTTAACTTTACAATTGTTAATACTTTTCATAGATTTTATTTGTGTCGTGATTTAATAGTTTCTTTTTTCAGAACTAATAACTATCATTTTAGATAAAATAGCTGCATTGATTCGAAGTAAGTTCTATTCTTAAGTTAGGAATAAATATGTAACTTTATTACTGTAAGCTACTTGTAATGTAAGTAAAGCAGTCTAGCAAGTTACCGGAGACCTTGTAGTTAAGACATAAACATAACCAGTATATAAAATAATATCCTATTTAGTTAAAGTATAACTAGAACTACGAGCCAGCTTGTTACTGTTACTTTTAAGTAAACCAAAAAATTTAATATCAGTGACTAAAACGATTGATCCTTTTTATTACAAATTTTAAATAAACCTAAGAGTTAGAACTAATCTAAAAAAAGGCTAAAATTGACATATTTTAAAGTTGGTAGTTTTTTGAAGTAAATAAGAATAAAATAAATTTCATTTTCATTTTGTATATCAGTTTATTTGTAAGTCTTTTTTTTTTTTTGTTTTGTAATAGAAATGAATACTAAAAGAAACATAAATTAGGTTTATCTATTGATTATACTAATACATATACCATGAAAAGTTTAATCTATCTAAGTATACAATTTTCTTTTGACTTGTGTATGCACTAAAGAAAACCGCTAACAAACATTTAAAAAATGATTGTTTAAAAAAAAAGTAGTTTATATAGATATTGCGGACACGATAGTTTCTTTGGGTCAAATTTGCATGAGGCAAAAAATTGCACAAATTCAATTTTGCACGAACAGACAATTTTGAACGAGTGAATTTTTTTTTTTGATTTTTTTTTTATTAATTTATCTTATAGTTTTTTTCTGTTTTTTTCACTCTCATGCAAAATTGTCTTCGTGCAATTTTGACCCGTTCCTGCTTTTCTATTGCTTGAAAGCTTATAAAGCTAAGTAATGATTTTTACAAAAAATAATTTAATAAGTCTAGATAAAATATTTTCGTCAATATTGATAAATATGAGTAGTGCAGACTTATGAACTAACATTTAAAACTTAAAAAAAAATGTTTTCAAACAAAAAAACTTGTAATCAATTGCAATATCTTATTTAAGATCATTCAAAAATTTTTGTTTTATGTTTTATAAAGTTTCACACAGGTAACTTTGTTTTTAAAATTTTTTCATGAAAAAATATTTTGAAAGTAAAAATGATTTGGAAAGTAAATCAGACTTTAGCCAAATAAAGTTGGCTTCAAAACAACTTTGGGATTTTGTGTTTGATGTGATATCTATTAAATAAATTTTTACTAGCGACTAAAATTTAAAATATATACTTTAAAAAAAGTTAGAAACAAAAAACAACTTTAGCTAGGAAAAATACCTTTTTTTCTTTAAGAAAAACGTTTTAAGCTAGTAAGGCTACTTAAAGTATATAGTTAGAAAGAAAAAACGTTTAAGCAACTAGTTTAAAATATAGCTAAGTTGTTAAGTATGTATATTTGTTTTCTACTCTAATGTTGGATATAGCGTATAAAATTATTAAAAAGTTTAAGTTATGATTAAAATTTACGAAAAGTAAGCAATATTTGTAATTCAGGAAATTTTATACCAAAATCTAAAAATATAGTTTTAAGTTATGTTTAGAATAAGATTTTTGATGAATAATTACAAGTGTTTTTAGATGTTTGTTTTATGTTACTTTATTAAGAAACCTTGATAAATATCAATTAAATATAACTCTAAAACTAGTACACGAAACAAAAAAAAAATTACCTTCTGACAGTATAAAAATACTAGATACGTATTAACAGCTAAAAAAATAAAAGAAATATTATTGTTTATTTTATTTTTTTGATAGCAAACAAGTATAATTTGAAAACTTAATAAAAAAAATTTTACACAAATTTAATTTCACAAAAAATTAACTTTCAGATTATGAGTACTTAAAGTTATGTCTTAAAGTTTTTAAAAGTAGCTCTAAAAGTTTCTTTAAACAAAAATTACCTATTAATGTAGCTATGCTCAAAAAATAAACAGAATCTAACGAATTAAATGTACTTAATCGAATTTATACAATACAAAAAAAAAACGTTTTAATTTAAAAAGATATTAAAGCAAATGTAGTTAAATAAGGTACAATAAACAAAAAAAAAAGTATAATTTTGACACTCAAATATATGATCACTGATGGGTTTTACAAAAAAGTTTTAGTTTATTTAGTTATTAAAAAAGTTACAAGCAAGTTTCAGAAATGTTTCCAAGTAAATTAGTTGACGAGCTTCTGCTAATATTTTTAATTGTTTCACTTTTGTTCATAAAACTTGTTTCCATCAATTCATTCTAGAATTTAAATAAAAGTGTTAAAAAAAAAGTGAGACTTTTTACTTTATCTAATTAAGGATAACTGCTAGGGTTTCAAAAGCGTTTTCATAACCATCACTTTTTAAATCTGCACTTAAAGCTCAGATAATTTCATTTTATTGTTTATGTCGCATGCAAATCACTTTAAAAAACAAAAGGTCTCATGATTTCCCGTTGCGCAAATGAGCAAGAAATTTAAGTATTCAGTGCAAATTGAAATTTTCTGTCTTATTTTGGTTTGCAGTTTGAGCAGTTAAAAAAAAAAACTATAACAATAAAGTAAAATTAAACTCAAGACGTAGTTTATTTTATTTTTTTTGCAAATATGATTATTTATTGTTAAAAATATACTTATTTGGCTTTAGATTTAAATTCAAGTGTTATTATTTAGTGTACTCGTAAAACAATAATAAAACCCAAAGTCATATTCTAAACTAGATAGAGTAAACAAATATTTTGATTTATATATTCAATAAGATTTAATAAAGCAAACTACAGATGTTCTGGATTGAGTGGTTTGCTGAACACTTAATTTAGTTTGACTTCTAACCAGAGGGTCCCTTCTATGTACCATCGGTGGAGGCTTGTAAACTGTAAAATGTTTGAATTTTTTTTGTAACTTTAGAACGTTTTTCAATATTATTAATTAAAGAAATAAAATCAAACTTTATAATTACAAAAAACTGCATTACTAATAATTCTCGTCGTAATTTTTGTAGTTAAGTAATTAAAATAATTAAGATTAAAGTATATAGATTTCAGATAAAAACCTCTTTTAATTTCATTAGATCTCTTGTTAATTCCAGTTGAATGATTACTCATTGATGAAGTTGGTCTTGTACGACTGAAAATTGAAGTTATTAATAAAACTACTAACACTTTAACACTAAGCTATGAAGCACTTTAAAATCTTTTATTAATTATTTAAAGTTCTAAAATAGATTAACTGGTTGTACTTTCTTTTATATCAATATATTTAACGAAAGTAAGTTTGTTTTAACATTTTACAAGTTTTTAAAAACGATAACTGCAGAAAATTAAAAAAAAAAGCTTAGTGGCTAAAATACATCGTTTTGAAGTCGTCAAGAATTTTCTTTTAGAAATCTTAAATTAATAAAAAAGCTTTAAAATAGTCAATTTAATTATTCAAAATTATATCAAATAAGTAAATGATAATTTTTTTATTGTTATGTAAACTTTAGTCGGCTAAAATTTTAAAAGTAAATTTGTTTATCAAGAAAACTCTTAGCTTAGAGAAATTAAGAACCTTAAATGTACTTACTATAATTTTGGAAAAAAATTTTATAGTTTTTGTATATGCTTATTACCAGGTAAATTTTTTCAAGTGGATGTGCAAGCGTGACTAACTGTTAATAAAACTGTTTTATTTAAGAGTATATTAAAAACAAACACCAAACAAATAAACTATAATAAAAGTTTCATTTATCTTGTACTTACTTATCTTACTATCAAAAGAATGATAAACTGTGCAAAAACATTAAACCAAATGATTGCAATTGATATATATTAATCGTAATTAAACATTTCGTCATCAAATGAGTTTGATGTTTAAAACTTCACAAAAACAACGTCATTCGAATCTTATGTAAATCTCGTGTTTAACTATGACGTCACAGTCAACTACTCACGTGGTTTTGTTGTTTTGGTTCTGCTCGCCGGTCGCCACCGCTCTCAACCAGCTCCAAATGTGCTTGGCGAACAGTGACGTCACAATGCAAACGATGACGAGGAGCAGAGCGAAAATGCAGACGACCGCGTAATTCATTTCGGGAATTTCGGAAATCACCGTTCCTGAGGATTTCGACGTTTGCGCGGCTGGAAATGAAATATAAATTTCAACATAATTATTTAAATAACATAAACATTTATAAAAATCTTGCAGCTAAAATAGTTTTTTTTTATTTACAGCACAAAAATTTATTTTAATCCTTGTGGTTACTTTTATACAACTTTTTTTATTTTTTATCATAATAAAACTAATTCTTTAGACATTTATTTTTTCTTTCATTTTGATCGCTTAGAACTTGAACCAAAATAAGTTTGAAAACAAACCAACTGTAAAAATAAGTACAGTAACCTCTCGCATCTTTACACACTCGTGACGTTACGCACTCTCGTTTAGTTACGCATTTAAGAATTCTAAATAAATCAAACAATGAAAATCTTAGTTTTCTTTAATATTGCACAAAATAGGTTCATTGTATATTTTTAATGTGAAGTATGTTTTTAAATATTAACTCACCTCTCTATATCTTTATATTTTGTAAACTTATGTTCCTTGACTTATTGATAAACATTTAGTTATACCTCAGTATATCAGAAATGTGTTAGCAATAAGAGATTAAGTTAAAATTCTGAAAGAAATATGACTGTGTTAAATAATGAAAGTATAATGAAATAATGAGAGTTTGTAACACAAACAAATAATACAGTACTCTTGCCCTATATATGAATAAACATCTAAAAAAGAAATCTTTGAAACTTCCTAGCAAAAAGTAGCAGTGATACTTTATAAATATAGAGCTTACACTTAACACAAATCTCAATTGTTTCTTTTTAGCAAACATATAACTAATTATCATTTAACGTTTTGTTTTGTTTTGTTTAAGTTCTTCTTCTGCAACACTTGCCTTGCACAGCAATTTGCTAAGGTGAATAGAATATAAATGTCAAGTATCAAATAAGTCAGATATAAGTAAAAGATATAATCTACTTATTAATAAAATTAGGAAAATTTTTCTACAAGTATTATTATTTTATATAACATTAAATTCTTTTTTTATATGTATAGTTTTATCTTTTGTTTTTCGTATTTATAAATTAAGTAAACAAATTGTTAAAAGTAAAAAAAAGTCCTCAGTCTGCTTCTAACTAGAAGCAATATCAAAAAACAGCCATTATAGTAAGTATATTTGGTACCTCTCGTATCTTTACGACCTCTCGTATTTTTACGCACTTTTTCTGTGGACACATTGTGCGTAAATAAGCGAGATGTTACTGTAGTTTAAATATTTAACACAAATTAATAAGTTTAATTTTAAGGATTACGCAGATTACAAGCTAAGTAAAAGTAAAATTCAAGCATTTTCGATAAACAACTTTAAACTCAGTTATTAAAAATTCTTAAAAGGTTTTGAAAATAAATACATTGTTACATGGCTTCAAGAGTTTAATTTTAGTTTAGTTAAGCGTAGTTGTTTCGACAAGTTTAATTTTTATGTTCATTTGAATTTAAAAATTATCAATATTATTAAGGCGTAAATCAAGAAATGATGAAAATATACAAAATATTAAAATAAAAAAGCAAACAAACTTATTCTCGACGAGCAAGACCTGTGGTGCACTTCTCCGTCAAAAATTATCTGAAAATATATTTTTATTTGTAACTTAAATGTAAATCGGTAAGTTAAAAAAAATCGATTGGTCTAAAATAAAACAAGCTTTGAAAAATATTTTATTTGTTAGCTAATTTGTGTGTAACTCTTGTAAATTACTAAATGTGGACAACTAGATAATACGTCAACTTGCTTTAAGCATTTATAAAATTGTTTCTTTTACTGATAAAATTACATTATACTCAAAAAAATATGTTTATTTAAGTTTAAAAGTAAATTTAGACCTTAAAAATGTTTCGACAATTACAGGTAAAAATTTCCGAAGAAAAAAACAAGTTTTCTATTAACTATTGTTAATGCTAAAACGTCATAAAAAAGTATATTCTAATAAATTATCGAAAAAACAGCTATTTATTCGGGAAACTAATCAATCATTATTTGTAAATAGACTTTTGTTCCGCAATAATTCAAAAATCTACGTGAATATTCGGAAATTTTGTGAACGCAGTTTAACCACTTAACTTAACATAGTTTGAAAATATTTTGATTCAGAAGTAAATACTTGCATTCGAAAAAAAAGTAGTTATTAAAGCCGGAAAATCAGAAAATATAAATTAATCATTTTTTTTAATTTGTTTATTCTTTGCAGTTCATTGAATTTCTAAAATAATGTATCGGAGTTTATGGAAGGTAATAAGGGCACAAAAATTAAAAAATATATCATAGTTTTCATAAAGGTTTGTTTTAAATACCGTATGTTCGCACAATAATGTGCATTTAGAAAATATTTTAGTTTGTTTTTAAAAACTACAATGTTTTATAACTCAAATAAAACTAGATTTTTTTATTATGTTCTGTTCGTGAACTTAGTTTAGATTATAACCTTTTAAACAGTTACAAATAATAGTTGCACTTTTAAAGGATAACTTTGTATTTGAAAATAAATATTGGTAGCGTTTTATTAAATGTTTTGAATTATAAATGCCTGTAAACTTTAACATATTTTTTATGGTTTAATGATATCTAATGACTAATTATGACAAAAATAAATTTAAATAACCACTAAAACAAAAGAGAGTTTTAATGGAAAGAACATAGTGTAAAACATCATAACTAAACTAGATTTATAATGTAGGCTACTGTGTTTATTTAAAACGAGCAAAATAACTTAAGTAATATATATAAAATATTTTTTATTCACCTGAATATAGAACATTTGTCGATAATAAGAAACCCCACATTTGCCAGGATGGGTTGTAAGCACTTTCCTATCTCCCTTATCAACAAACCCACATTTACCGTTGCCTATGGTTACCAGTTCGTCTATGTTACCAAAACTCTGAAAAGTTTAGTATGAAACTTATTAAAAATAACTTGAAGTATTTGCTTTATTTTATTTTGATTTAAATACTACTATAAGACTTTTAAAATAAACTTAACTTGATATTAAGATTAATACAGGTTTTATGTTTTAAAACATTAAGTGTCAATAAAAGATTTAAAGCAAAACCATATGTAATAAAAAAATATCTAAACTGTTTTGTTATTTACTTCAAAATATTTAGAGAACTTGAAAGTTTATTTAATTTCAACCTTTTGTTTAATTTTAAAAACCTCAAACTAACTTCATTTGGAAATTTGTTTACTTCAACGGTAAGACTGTGAGAACTGCATTTGAAAAATACAAAATCGTCCAATTTCAAGCTCATATGCGATGTTTTTACTGAACAGCCTTTGTTATAAAGTATAAAAGTTATCAGTTAGTTTGAAAGAATATATATTAAGTTTTTATTTTCAAAAAATACACATTCGGAATAAGTTTAATTAAAACGACTATTCTTTTAGCAAACAAGTAAGGCTTTTCAAACTTACTTTCCAGACATTTGTTGTTTGTACTTATTTTAATAACATCAACAGAAGAATTGAAGCTAAAAACAGATTTGTATACATCTGTAAAAAAAAAGGTCTTAAAAATCCAAACATTTTTAGAAACTACTTGAGAAATTTACAATAAAATACTTTTATTCATTTTAAATTTGTTACAAAAATAACTGTGAATAAGGCAACACTGTTTTTTGTCAATACAAACTTAGCTTTTTTGAGTTCACTCAAATACAAACGAAAAACTTACTTGTAGAGTTTATTGAGTAAACTTCAGACCCTCTTTTAATTGGTTTTATTTCAGTTTGTGTTATTTCTGCACTTTTATTGGTGTAGTACACACACTTCTTAATTGAAAGCATACTATTATTTTGATGCTGTAATTATTAAAATGAAAAAGTTCAAGGCTAGTTTGCATCAATTATAAAAACAACTTCTTATATAATGCAAGATTTTTGCTCAAATATGTTGTTTAACAAAATATTAGTTAGGACATTAACAGCAAATAGAAACAGATTTTATTTTGTACGAATCTTACTTTACTTTTTAAACGAAACTTACTTTAATATAGAAATGAACTCTACACACAGAGTTGTTTGGATTTGCAATATCAAGGTCAAATGTTTTGGATAAATCGGTTTGAAATGATATTAATGTGTTTGACGTTAAATATGAATTTTTCATTGCAGAGTTGTTTACTTTTATTATAAATTCCATGTCACTAAAGAATAAAGTTTTTTTTTGACTTAAATAAATATAATACAATTGTTTTGATTTTTACAGTTAAGTTTTCAGAAAATATATTCAAGTTTAGAATATTCAACTTACTTAAATTTGGGCAAATTGATTTGTATGTGGTTGATTCTGTCAGAAGTATAATTTTCATTTTTACTTTCATATTTGAAATAAGCGTAAAAAGGCAACTTGTTTATTAGTTTGTACGCATTCACAAGTATAATAGAACCTGAAAGTTATTAATGTTTAAGCACAAAATAGTAAACAAGCTTTAATTACCTTGTGAGTCATACAAAAAGTTTTAACACTAGAATTCACATAAATATATTTTAACTCTTAATAAAATAGTTTCTTCACTAACCTTCTTGTTTTGACTGTAGGGATATTTTTGCTACAGCTGTAGAACTAATTGCTATAGTTTGTTTCGAATTAACATTTTCAATGCTTTTTTCTGATAGTTCACTTTTTATCAAATCTTTCAATTCCCATTTGGCGTTCTGGTTTTTACGAAACTCATTTTATTTAAAAGCTTTTAAAGTCAAAAAGTTGCATGACTTTATGGTTTTTTTTTACATTTTTATCGTTTAGATTTTATTATTTTGATTTCTAATTATTCATAAAAAAACTTTAAAAAATTAAACGAAAAAGTTTAAACTTTTATTAAAGTCTGTTTTTACAATGGTATAACAACAATAATCAAGTAAATATAATCGATAATAACTATTCATACTGAATAGCTGTACAAACAAACATAATTGTTAAAAAAATATTGACTTTGTTAAGAACTAAACTTTATTATACTTTTTATACGAACTTGTTTTAAAAACAACGAAATATTTATATCAACATACTTTGTTTAAAATTGTATCTTCTGGTTTTAATGTTGAACTTTTTAATTGAAATACAGTTTTGTTAGCAGTTATAAGAAATACGTCATAATTTTAATGAAAATTCTTTGCTGTTTCATTCAAAACCGTTACTTGAATCTAAAGTTTATGGAATTGTTAATTATAATATATATTATATATTAAAAAGATAATTTTCTGTTTTTGAAGAAATAAAAGTGTTGAATATTTTCAATGTATTAAAATAAACATTTTTTTATATATTAAACAGTTTCTTGTTTTTTAATTAGCAAAAGCAGGTCAAAACAAAAGCTTTCGAATACCATAATTTTCAATAAAGTTATACTTAACAAAAGCTACTTACATTTTCAATTGAGTTCATATTTACTAAAATAATGACGATTTTTGTTGAATTCAGCGGTTTTTTGTATGACGTAATATAACCACTTTTTATTCGCTCGTATGAAAAACCCTAAAATAAAGTTTGGGTTATTGTTTTTATAGAGAAGAAAATCAATAAACTTAAAAGGTTACTTAATTTGAATAATGTTCTAGTTGAAACTTCAAAATACATATAAAAAGAAAAATTTAACTCCTTTTGGTGTTTTTCGTATTTTTTACCAGCTAAAAAACAATGGCAACTTAAAATAACATTTTAACAATAATACTGTGTTAAAATAAAAACAAAGTATTTAATTTAACCTCTACGTTGTTACATTCTTTTTTGTTGTCTTTTGTGGAAATGATGTGTTGAAATTGAATCAGAATTAGCAGTTTGACTAAAAAATTTAATACCAAGTTAAAATGTTTTTTTCTAAATAAACTAAATATATTTTTTAGTAACTCTAACGTATACTAGGATACACTAGGGTGCATCTGTTGCCCGTTAAGAATATAGATTTTGGATTTTCGCTCAGTATAATTTTTTACGTTGGGATATACATAAAAAGACGACACAAAAAAAAAGCTTCCTTGAATTATAGCCTGCTGGGTCAACTTACTTTTAAAAATTTTGCTTTATACTGGATATTTAGAAGAGCAAAAAAAGACTATTTCACAAAAAAAAAAATTTTCTTCGATTTTTGAGATAACTATCTGAAACGATTAAGAAATGTTGCTTGCCATATTTAAAAAAATCTGTATAAACAAAAAAAAAAAAAAGATTATATATATATTTTTTTTAATTTTCATTGTTAAAACATTTTATTTGTTCTGAGTTTTCTAAATATGACAAGAAACATTTCCTAATCGTTTCAGGTAATTATCTCAAAAAACGTAGGACGAAATAAACTTTTGGTAAAATGGTCTTTTTCCCCTTTTTAAATAAACCGGTGTAAAGAAAACTTTTCAAAAGTAATTTGCTCCAACAGGCTTAAAGCTAGGAAGAAATATTTTTGTGTTGTTTATTTATGTGATTTCCCAACGTCAAAAAGTTTTACTAAATGAAATTGCAAGGTCGGGGCAACAGATAAATCATAACGTACACATGTACATTATATGCATCATAACGTACTAATGTAAAATGTTTTTGGTTAAGTTTGCAAGTTTTACTTAATATGTGTTTAGATTTATTTCAAATTTAATGTTTATTAAGTTGTACAAAAATCTTTACAATTTACTTGTTTACATACATAACTTTTAATAAAATAACAGTTAAAAAAATTATGACTTGTAGTTGTTTCAGATATAAATTAAGAAAACTCACCTATAACAGCTGATTTATGCATTTTTACAGGTATTGATTTTTGTTAGAAAGGGCAAATCTAATAATCAGACAAAATTTATAAAGTCGGCAAATTTTTCTTTTAAATCTATTATTTTCAAGTTTTACGTAATAGATGTATTAATTAATTACTCGATTTTTTTATTTATTAATATACATTTAGAAACCTTTTAAACATCTAAAAATAAGACTTTGAAGTGTGGTTTAGTAAGTAGTTGTTATCGTATGAAAAGTTAAAAAATTTTTAACGTTTTGACAAACTTACAAAATACGTACAATTAATAATAAGAGAAAAAAAGATTTATTGCTGGATAAATGATTGTTTAACTTATGTTTTCAAATATTTAGCTCAACTAAACTAACATTAACTTTAAATTTGATTACAAAATTTTACTTTGTTAAAATACAATTAGTTTGCTTCGAAAAAATACTTAGAATCTTTTTAAAAACCTAAATACCATTTAATTATACTTTTAACAAAACTATGTACTTTCTTTTCAAAAGTTTATAAAACTAATTTTAATAACCAAAAATAAATCTAGTCAAAAATCAAATTTAAAGTTATAAAAACCTAGTCTTAATAAAACCATAAGCTAACATTAATTCAAAATATAATGAATTTAAAATGAATTTTAACAGTTGGTTCTTAGTTATTCTTACAAATAAAAATCTAAAGTTTGTCACTAATTTGAATACATATTTTAAAGATAAAAAAAAACGAGTTCATAAAAACTAACCAAAAACATAAATTGATAATGATTTAATGAAATTTACAAAATGAACGAAATAAAAACAACAACAAAAGTCTAGTCTAATCCAATATAACATAAAAACTTCTACTGCATAAAATTTAAGCTTACTTAAAATCTAAAAAAGTGTCTTCCAAACAACAACCTGATTTTCATGCTGTTTTAGAACGGACTGAACTCTAAATGAATTTGTATGCCTGTAGTTGAACTCATGTTTTGCCTTTCTCATACTTAACTCTCTCGAATCTGCTTAAACTCTTTTTTTATTTCTCTTATATTGGATATAAGAGTGACTGCAGTTTTTTGTATAAAAATAATTTGCATACATTACATAGGGAATAAATGTTATATTTATTATTAAATTACCTAGCTATTTAAATTAGATAAATTTGTTATAAAACAATATTTTATTTAAGTGATCAAACATTGTTTTTAGATGGTTAAAAACATCTTATTCTCTGAAAATATTTTAACTATTTTAATTAGCATAAAAGCACAATGTAAATGATACACAGTTAAAATTTTAAAGAAAAACGTATATATTAGTTACAAAATTGTCAATACCTTCAGTTTCTTTTACTACGTAGATATTTGTCAGTAAAACGTATTATAATAAAAATCTCGCAACAAAAAATACTATATGTAAGAACAATAAAGATATCAACAACAAAATATTCTGCATAAATTAAACTTATGAGTCAATTAATTAATTTATACAACATGAGCTTCGTTATAAATGTTATATAAAAAAAAATCCTAAAATATTTCTTCTTTGTTTAAATATGTTTAAAGCTTTAGGTTTGTATAGTGCAAATTATTTTTATTGCAATAATACTATGAACTGTTTTATTACACAAGTTTGTCGTCAAATAATCTATATGTGTCAAATTACTATAAACTTTTAGATATACGAAATAAAGATAAACATAAAACTTTTAAAAAGTAAAAAAGTTTTAGTATTAAGATAAATAAGGTCAATCAAACATGTTTATTTTTAGCTAACTTATTTTTTTAGTGCAAACTGCACAAATCAGATAACAAATATGCTTATTTTAAAATTTCAAGTTACAGAAGCAAATCGAAAACTAGATTAAACTTGAATCACTAAAGTAGTGTCAACTCACATTAGCTTTAGTGAAGTTTATCGATTTTTTGTCATTAAATATGGGTTATTTTGTACTGTTTCAACTTATTTAATTTTCAACATACAACTCAATGAATACTAAATACTAAGTTAACAAACTTATACTCTTAAAAGTCTTTGTTTCACTAAATTTTTAATACTTTTCGGTAGAATTCAGTTGTTAAATAAGTTTTAAAGGTTTAACAAGGAAATATTTTATTATTATGTATTAAACTTAAATGCACATTATACTATGTAATTTTTTTTTCAAAATTATATTTAAAGTATATTTTTAAGATTCATATAATGATTTTTTTTTTCTGTTTGTTTTAGTTGCTAAATGTTAATGTTTTGTCTACATTGCTCAAATATAGCAACTGAAAACAAAAAAATTCGTCTAATACAAAACTATTTTTTTAAAGTGTTTTATAGACATGCATTGATGATATTAGTTATATCTGAATATTTATACTTAAAATAAGTTTATACTAGTTTTTTGTTTTGTTTTTTAAACATCAAAAGCAACATATGGATTGATACAAGATAATCAACATTAAATTAACAATTAGTATATTCCAGGGGCGTAGCGTGGGGAGGGACGCTGGCGCATGCGTGCCACCCAAAAAAATTAAGTAAAAAAAAATTTCAATATCTTTATCCTTTATTGTTTATATATTTTTGCCTAATTTGCCTTTTTTTAACTATGTTTTTCTACTGTTCGAAAAGTAAAACGAAATTTCGAATACCAATTAGTGACAAGTTAGGAAAATTACCCAGTATACTGATTCGGTGCGTAATTGCAAATGCGCACCGATGTTGATGAAAAACTCCATAAGGAAAAATTTTATAATTTCATTAACTTCATAAGAGTTTAGACTCAAACAGTACGCAACTAGTTAGTGCACCGCAGTAGTATAACCTAATAACGGATTTTTTTAGATAGACAAATGCTAACATTTTGTTAACAAACCATAAAGCTAAATCTGTTTTATAGTGATAATGATTCAAAAATAAAAAACTGTAGTAAAAATAGCAATAAACAACTGCTAAAAAAATATAAATAAATTGATAATAAAAATAAAAAATACTAAAAACATAATTTAAAAGAAAAATAACAAAAAACAGAAAAAAAAAGTTAAAACAAATAATAAACAAACAGTTCATACTGTGATTACAGTTTTAATCTCACTATACAAAAAGTATTGTTTAAATTAACTAAACTTAAAAAATTTTTATAAGTTATTTTTTTTTATTAAGATAACAAACAAATCAAACTTTGTTATTTTATCAGCCATAAAGTTTTAAAATTAATCAATTTTTGTAGCAAGTTTTTTTTAAATTCCTTTAGTCACATCATGAAGAAATTTGTAGCAACTTGTAAAACAGAACTTTTTACAATCAATTTTCAGTCTAAAAGATATAATTGATTAATTTTAAATTTAAGTTTATTTTGTTTTAAATCAAATTTTAAATGATAATTAAAAAACAATTTTTCTGCCAACTGATTGTAGTATTCAAAAAATGCTATTCCCTAAAGATCTTAGAAAAACTGACTTTAGGATAAGTGAAAAGTTATATTTCTTGAGAATTTTTAAAAGCATTGAAAAAGTTGACCATAAAAATTTTATCTTTCAAACATTTTGTTTTGTTTCAGAAACATTTAGTAAAATCTTTCCACATACTCAGGATAACTTAGGATTTTATGAAGTTTTGGAAAACTTTAGTATGACTCAGTAAAAGTCATGATAACTCTGATTGTTTTAAGTATTTTTAAGCTTAGGCTAACTAAGGATAGACTTGTTTTTTTTTTAATATATAACTCAGGGTAGATTTAGTGATTTTAAAAGCTTTGTAATAAAGCTTAGTTTCTATTATTAAAAAAACAGTAAAAAAGTTCTGTAAAAGAATTTAAAATGCTTATGATGACACACGACATTTTTAAACTAACTCAGACCAGTTATTTCGACTCAAAGAGTGGCAAGGCAATCCTGATATCTTCAAAGTTAATTGTTTTTTTTTTTTTTTTTTTGTAAAATATATTTTATAATACTAAAGAAAAAGTAAACATTTGTTTTCATTAACTTTTAGACTATTATTTAAAATAGTATGCAAAGTAATATTGTATGGAATGTTGCAAGTATAAAAATATGTTAGGTAGGAAAATTATCTGAAGTTCAAAAGCTTGAATTGAAAAGTAGCAGACCAACACCAGATATTACTATTACTCAATACTGCAGTTCAAGTGGTATGAAGTTTTTTATTTTAATTTTGTTTGTATTTTAGATTTTCTTCATTTATTAAGTGTTATTTTTACAGTTTTATATTGTAATATAGGTAAAAATGTAGAAATTAAAAATAAACTAGCTCTTTAGATTTCTCCTACAAAAAATTTAAAATTTTCAATTTTAATACTAAAGACTAAACATTGTTATATAAAAGATAAAGATAGTATATTAAAAGCTGCAACAAACTAAAAGTATGAGTTATTTTGAGTGTAATACAATTCTATTTTGTTGATATAAAATAGATATTGAACATTATTTAGAAATTGCACAAAGAAAAATGCTTTGAGGTATTAATTGTTATACTTAGTTGACTATTTATTTGTAGTTTAAAGCCATAGGGGAGTTAAGCCATGTTTTTTAGAAATTGATCTTATTTGAGATACTTTTTTTAAGCTTTAAGATGCTTTTTACTGTTTTAAAAAATTCGAATTATTTTTTGAGATATGACCAATCAAAGTCGGGTCGCATAATAGGTTACCTATTGAAAGGAAAAACTAAAACAGCGAAAAAAGGCTAGTTTGTTTAAAATCTATCTCCTCTTACATTTTTCAAGCAATCTTCTTCAAACTTTAACAGTTTAATCTTTATACAATAACAGAAAAACCTTAGTTGTGAATTTAAAAATTTGTAAAAAAAATATTTTTTTTAAAAGAAAAAAACTTTTTTTTTAAGTTTATGTGATAAAATTTTTTTCTTGTAATTTAAGAAATACTTTCTAAAATTTGAAGAAGATTGCTTGAAAAATAAAGTAGGAGATAGATTTTCAGTAATTTTTTAAAATTCTGAGAAAATTGACCCCGAAAAATTTGCGGCCCAAAAGAATTAACTTAGGGGATTTTTTGAAAAAAATTTGCGCACCTCCTGACCAAAATACCACGCTACGCCACTGGTATAATCTACCATTTTTACTGTTAATACTGTTAATACTGTAAATACTGTTAAGCAATATTTTTTTTTTCTATTTAGTTACCAAAAATATTAGAGTAATATATTTTAGTTACTTTGTACTTGAAGAAAATGGACTTCAGTTTTCATTGAAAAAGTTAGTATAACGCCACTAAAATTTTAATGTATATTTCTAAAAAAGATGCAATGATAATATTATACGTCTGTGCAGGTTCTATTTGGGGGTTTTGGAAAAGGTTAATATATAAACAATTTGAAAAAAAAAAGAAAAAAGTCATAATGTATGTTTTTATTAAATCTTTAATATACGTTTATTAGGAATTTAACAAACAACGGGTATACACAAAATAAATAAAAAAGTATATATGGTTTTATAAATATCGATTGTTTACCAACCTTAAATTGATTATATTATCGAAAAAACCTTAAATTTCACCAAACTAACTGAACAATCAAATTCTCTTTTCAAACTTAAAAACAGAACTTTTGCTTAATTGCTTATTTTTATAATTTAATTAAACCTTATTTTATTTTGTCTTGTTCTGAAGTAACTTTTCCTAATTAATTAAATTAAAATAGTTGTATAGATTGTTTTTAATTTGTTTCATGCACCTTTTAATAGTAAAATTAAAATAGGCTACACATTAGAATAATTTTACCATAACTTGATTTATTACATATTTATAGTTCTACTGTTGTGTAGGAAAATTATATAAATTTATAAAATCTTTATAGTCATTAATAATTAAAAGTCAGTCTTACTTAACTTTTATTACGCTGTTTAGAAATTTCTTCATACAATTTTTGTTTTTCATATTAAAGCTTAGCTCATGATATTATACTTTCTATTATTATTATTAACTTTGAGAAGTATAAATTTAATCCATAATTTTGTTGAATATTTGTATAAAAACAGAATCATTTTTACATACAGGCGTTTATTTCTACAAAAAAAGACTAATTATTTTGTATAACAAAGTAGCCTTGTTAGTATTTTTAATTTAAAACTTAATAAGTAAAAATTGAACCATTGAGTTAAAAAAACGCAAGTTATTTACCAAAACATCTGTATTTTCTTTTTTTTCGTTTACAATACAGTCTAACTTATATTAATTTTAAAACTACAAGGGTTTCGTAGACTATTATTTAAACTCTTATTTAAAAAATATAGTTTGGTTAAACTAAAAGAACAAACGTATTCAACAACAATCCGGTTTTTTTCAATCATGTGTAAATAAAATAAAAAAAAAAAACATTTATTAATTTTATATTTTTTGTTTTGTTTGTTTTTTTAGTTTTTTTTGTTTATTTATGAAAAACATAAATAAATTAAGCAAACTTTATATCACATATGGTTTTAGAGAGCCTCACTTAACTGAAGAAAGATTTCTTATTTTAATTCATAAGTCAAAAAATGTTTATACATTGATATTATTATCACTTGTCTGGAAAAAATTAAACTGTTACTGTTGAGTAAAGATAGACAATTTTTAAGTTAAAACAATTGAAAAAGACTTCATATCACATAACTCTGGAAAAAATTATTTTTGTTAAACAAAAGTTTTTGTATAGCAATATATAAAGTTTGTATCACAGGCTTCGTTTATAATAACTTGTTAAAAATTTCATACGTAATATTAAACAAGTTTTATTATTAATATTTGTCTCACAAAGCTCTATGTTGGCATAAAAAATAACAATGCTTGTAATCAACAGTATTGGTACAAAGAATGTATATATAAATAATTAACTTCTCTGAGAGAAAGTAATAAAAATTTAAACTGATAGCTGACAAGTTTTGAAACAAAAATCGATCGCGGATAGAAATTAAAATTAAACTTGAACCAGACAGCTTTAACAAGATTCAAACAAGCAACAACACAATCAAATTCTATTCATTAAATTATTTTTTCTTCTATCAAACTCTCTTTATTTTAGATAGTTTTTTTCGTATACCTCTAATTAGAACTAGTAGCTAGTTTTAAAGTGAAATAACTCTAAAACATGTCAGTCTTTAAGATATTTTACAGAAAAAGTATAAAAGAAGTTTAGCCTCTTATCTGCTGAATTGATATTAAAATTTAAAAAAATATTGCATATTACCTGATTTAGTTTACTGAAAGCTTATTATAATTAAAAATTGTACTTGCTAGTAGTTTTCAGGTATTTAAGTAAAAAAAAAATAATTTAATTTTAATTTAAAAAGTAATTTACAAAAGTTAGTTTTTAATAACAGTAAAGTATTATATCACTTACCTGGTCTATTTGGTTTTATGATAAACCCTTGTAGTTTTAGAATTAAAATTTTAAAGAACTTGATCCCAACAAAAAGTTTTACAAATAAACATTGAATACTCACAAAAGCAATGATATTTACTTTTTTGTTTGTGATATATGTGATAGTTTTTAGAACTATCGATTGTTAATGGGCCAAAACAAAATTGTAAGCGACTTTATGTAAAATAAGACATTGATGAATTACATATTTATGTTTGCAAATTATTTATTTACATTTCTTTAAAAAACTCATCATAAAGTATGATTTAAACTTTTTAAACTTTGTTTGAATTTAAAAATTTTTTTTAAACAAAGCTAAATGTGTTATTTTTATCAGCTAAACTAAACTTTAGTTTATTTAATTATTTATTTTATTTTATCCTTTTACTTTATTCCGAAAATGCAAACTGTTTACTACGTACTCAGACTAAACTTGACCATATTGTAATACTTGATAAACACTAGAAAACATTTAAAATAAAGTGATAATTAGTGCTTTGCTTTTGCATTTGCATTAGTATTTTTATTCATTTTTTTTATCCTTTTATTTAACTCTGAAAATGCAAACTTTGTACTCCATATTTAGAGTAGACTTGACTATATTGTAGTACTTTATAAAACACTTTAAGTAAAATTATGATTAGTGCTTTGCATTTGCATACACGACTATTTATCAATATATTGTTATTTGCTAAGTTCTTACCAGTGTAATTTATTACCTACTTAAAATCGATAATTATTTTCCATTATTTTAGTACAGAAGAGTTTTACTTAATACACTTGTTAAAATGTTGAAACAGTGTTTTCTTCTAATACTAGTGTAAAGTTTTTTTTTAAATTAGTAATTGGTTATTTAATCTATATTGATAAACAGTTCTGAATTCAAAAGAAGTTTTTGGTTAAACTATAATAAACGCACAAATAAAAAATAAATATATTTTGTTCGAAATCGGTTACATATTCTTGACTTAACCTAATTAAAATCGTTAATCACAGAAGATAGTCGTTTTTTAATTTGTGACCATTCCCTTTATGCAATTTAGTCCCCTCGTGTAATTTTGACACCTATGCAATTACACAATATTTAATTTTCTAGATGTGTTGTTATACTATTGAAGTTTAAAGCAAAAATTTTGGTTTTTTACAAAAAGAAAAACAATATGAATATACAAAATGCTATATTAAGTACTTAATGATTTATATTTCACTGTTTCGTACTATCGATTGTTTAATGTCCTTAAATTTCAGGGACAATATATGCTTTAAATCACAAAAAAAAAATCGGGGAAAATAGGTTTTGATAAATTAGTAGGTTAACATTTATGATGTTTAGTAATGTCAAACCTTTTAGCATAAATTTTCAAAAAACATTTTAAAGTTATAAGCTAAAGTGAGTTTTATTAAGGGATTTCCGTTTTTACAACTGGTTTAAATATTATATGAAACTAAATAGTGTAACTTTACTTTTTCAAAGGAATAATAATCTATAAACACGTCTTTTTGCTTTTAATAAAAGTATATTTTATCTGCAGCAACGTAAATTATGTTATGATTTAAGTATGATCATAAAAGCTTTGTTAACTTATAAATAATCAATAATTATAGAAACTGTATTGTAGTTCAAAATTACTTTTCTTATAGTTCTTATAGTAAAATTGTTGGCAATAAAATGGACTATTCCTATCTTAAAATAAATAACTATAAAAAATAACAGTAAGTTGTTATTTATAAAAAAATAAAACATTAAAAAATATTAAGCATATTTAACAAAAATGTCACAAAATCATATCTTGCTCGTTTTAGTTAAAACTCACATTTTGATAACTACTCAAGACGAGATATTATTATATACAAATTTATATTAGTATTGTTTTTTTCGATCATATAAATCCAGATAAAAAACTGTTTATAAATGTAGCTCTTATTTTGTTTTTGTTTTATTTTTTTTTCAACCGTAGGTTTATTTAAAGTTTAAAACTAATTTCAATTCAAGCCATAAAAAACTTAATATTAACTTTTTATAACTAACTAAATATTTTTAATAATGTTAATCATACAAAAATTATACTACTTTTTTCTTAATTCACCTCACATAAAATATTCATATTAGAGAAAATAAATAATTCTATTTTTTATGCAAACTTTTTTTTGATTTATTTTAGTTTGTATTAAACTTAAATGTACACTTTTCTATTTCATTTTAACTGTGTAAATAATTTTTCTAAAATAATTTTGAAAATAAATTTTTAAGGTTCAAAAAATGTTCTTTTATTTCTGTTTGTTTTTGGTGCTAAATATTAATGTTTTGTCTATTTTGTTCAAATATAGCAACTGAAAACAAACAAATTCGTCAAATATAAATATTCTGAATAAATTAGGAATTGTTTACAATATTAAAGTTCTTTAATATTTTGTTGGTAATAATTTGATAGAAAAAAATAATTTAAATTTTACCATTTTTTTTTTTAGTAAACTACATTTAAACTATTTTTTTAAGTGTTTTATAGACATGCACTGACGATATTAGTTATAGTTAAATATTTATACTTAAAATAAGATTATACTATTTTTTTGTTTTGTTTTTTAAATTTTAAAAGGCAAGATTTTGTTTTAAATAAAATAATCGTCATTATATTTACAATTAGTATATTCTACCGTATAGTTTATGGGTTTTTATATTAACCAATATGTTTGATTCAAATAAGTGAAACTAAATTACATTTTGTTTAAATTAAATTTGTTGTTTGAAAAGCTGTAAACTGTTGTACTTTTTAACACAGACAACACATAATTTAGAATGTAAACATAAGCACTTCTAAAATTTTGAGACTAAAACAGAAGTGAAAAATATTTGTTAAAACATTTAGGCTTAAAATAAAATAATCGACAATTTATAAACCACTAGTATGTTCTATTATTTAAGTTATTGCTTTTAAAGTTTATTAAAAGTTTTATTTAAAGTAATTTAATTATGTTTTGCTTGAACTAAACTTCTTCTTTTTTAAAGTTGTAAACTGTTTAAATATTAAATAAAGACAACATATGGTTTAGAATTAAGATATGTTTACTTCTAAAATTTTGAGACTAAAATAGTTGTAAATAACATATGTCAAGTTTACACCTAACATTCTGCTAATCAAGATATATTTGTAATTATCGAAGTATTTAATTATTCGATTGCACAACAAAAAGAAATACCGTTTTTTTTTCTGTACAGAGCTATAAAAATCTATTGTAATTTTAAAACACTTAGCCACAGAATTTTTTTAAAGCTTTTAAAATTTTGGTTTTAACCTCTATTTCACTTTTAAATAGAAAAATTTAACACTTTGTAATAGAAAAACGTAAACCTTAGAAAAATAGTGTAAAGCAATATTTTTTTTTCTATATAGTTACCAAAACTATTGGAGTAATATTTTTTAGTTACTTTGTACTTAAAGATAATGGACTTTAATTTTCATTTAAAAAGTTAGTATAACGCCACTAAAATTTTAATGTATATTTCTAAAAAAGATGCAACGATAGTATTATACGTTCATGCAGGTTCTATTTGGGGGTTTTGGAAAAGGTTAATGTATAAACAATTTAAAAAAAAAGAAAAAAGTACAGTATTTTTTATTAAATCTTTGATAGACGTTTATTAGGAATTTAATAAACAACTGGTATACACAAAATAAATAAAAAAGTATATAAGGTTTTAAAAATATCGATTGTTTACCAACCTTAAATAGATTATATTATCAAAAAAACCTTAAATTTCACCAAACTAACTGAACAATCAAATTCACTTTTCAAACTTAAAAACAGAACTTTTGCTTAATTGCTTATTTTTATAATTTAATTAAACCTTATTTTATTTTGTTTTGTTCCGAAGTAACTTTTCCTAATTAATTAAATTAAAATAGTGGTATAACTTGTTTTTAATTTGTTTCATGCACCTTTTAACAGTAAAATCTAAAATAGGCTACACATTAGAATATTTTTACCATAACTTGATTCATTACATATTCATAGTTCTACTGATGTGTAGGAAAACTAGATAAATTAAAAAAATCTTTATTGTCATTAATAATTTAAAGTCAGTCTTACTTAACTATAATTACGCTGTTTAGAAGTTTCTTCACACAATATTTGTTTTTCATTTTAAAGCTTAGTTTATGAAATCATAATTTCTGTTGTTGTTATTAATTTTGAGAAGTATAAATTTAATTTATAGTTTTGTTGAATATTTTTACAAAAACAGATTTTTTTTTTACAAACAAGCATATATTTCAACAAAAAAGACTAGTTATTATGTAAAACAAAATAGCCTTGTTAACATTTTCAATTCAAAACTTAAAAACAGTGTCCAATAATTAATAATTAAAAAGTTGAGTTAAAAAAACGCAAGTTAATTACCGAAACAAATGTATTTCTTTGTTTTCGTTTTCAATACTTTTAAAATATTGAAATACTTATATATTATACTTTTAATACTCATATCAATGTTTTAACTACAAGGATTTCGTTGACTATTATGTAAACTTCTGCTTAAAAAAAATACAGTTTGATTAACCTAAAAAACAAACGTATTAAAACAACAATTTGATTTTTTTGATATGTATAACTTCAGTTAAAAAAAAAACCTTATTCTTCGTTTTAAATTTTAGTTTAATTTTTTTTATTTTTTTGTTTATTTATCAAAAACAT
Source organism: Thalia democratica (assembly GCF_965202585.1). Classification (NCBI taxonomy): domain Eukaryota; kingdom Metazoa; phylum Chordata; class Thaliacea; order Salpida; family Salpidae; genus Thalia; species Thalia democratica. Next base: position 23,031,341 of record NC_139167.1, on the reverse strand, counting down.
AAGTAAATGTTTTAGAAAGCCTCACTTAACTAAAAAAAGATTTGTTTTTTTATTAGTTCATAAGTCATAATAAGTTTATACTTTGATATTATTATCACTTGTCCGAAAAAAAAAACTGTTACTGTTGAGTAAAGATAGACAATTTTTAAGTTAAAAAATTTAAAACGACTTCATGTCACATAACTCTAGAAAAAATTGTTTTTTTCAAATAAAAGTTTTTATCACAGGCTTCGTTAAAATAACTTGTTAAAAATTTCATACGTAGTATTAAACAAGTTTTGTTATTAATATTTGTCTCACAAAGCTTTATGTTGGAATAAAATAAAATGTTTATAATCAATAATATTTGTATATAGAATGTATACAAATATAAAAAACTAACTTTTGTGAGAATTTATTAAAAACTTAAACTGATAGCAGACAAATTTTGAAATAAAAATCTATAGCGGATAGAAATTTAAATTAAATTTGAACCAGACAGCTTTAACAAGATTCAAACAAGCAACCACACTATCAAGTTCTATTCATAAAATTATTTTTTCTTCTATTATACTCTCATTTTTAGATTGCTTTTTTCGTATTCCTCTAATTATAACTAGTAGCTAATTTTACAATGAAATAGTTCTAAAACATGTGAGTCTTTAATAATATTTTTCAGAAAAATATAAAAGAAGTTCTACGTCTTATCTGCTGAATTTATATTAAAATTTATTAAAAAATTGTTTTATATAACCTGATTTAGTTATTAAATGCTAATTATAATTTAATACTGTGCTTGCTTGTAGTTTTCAGGTATTTCAGCAAAAAAAAAAAATTGACTCTTACTCAAAAAGTAACTTACAAAAGTTCGTTTTTGTAAAAATCTAGTTTTTTTTAACTTATCATATTTAATTGTTTTTTTGTTAAACCCTTGTAGTTTTAGAATTTCAATATTAGAGAATGTCATCCAAACAAAAAGTTGTACAAATAAACATTGAATACTTACAATTTATAAGCATACGTGATAATTACTTATTTACTTGTGATTTATGTTATTGTTTTTAGAATTATCGATTGTTTAATGGGCCAAAACAAATATATAGGCAAAATAAACGTCATTTTATATAAATAAGATATTGATGAATTACACTTTTATGTTTGTTAATCATCCATTATATTTCTTAAAAAAAATGTTCAAAAATTAAGCTTTATTTTTTTATTTTGAACTTTGTTGAATTTTAAAGTTCTTTTATAAACAAAGCTAAACTTTTTATGTTTATTAGCTCTACTGTAATTTTAGTTTTCTTAAACATTTGTTTTTCTTTATCCCCTATTTCATTACGAAAATGTAATATTTAAACTCAATATTCAGAGTAGACCTGATCATTTTGTAGTACTTGGTAAACGCTAGAAAATATTTTAAGGTGCATGTAAAGTAAAATAAAATAAATACCAAAAATAACATTTTAGTGAATTAAGTTTATTTTTAAGTCATTTGTTTTCGTTTAGTAATAAAAATGAATACTCAAAGTAACATAAACTTAGTTTATCTATGGATTATATTAAAACATATACAATGAAGATTTGAATCTATTTAAGTATATAATTTCCTTATGATTTGTGCATGCACTAAAGAATACTGCAAACAAACATTTCAAAAGATTGTTTTAATAAAAAAAAGTTGTATTTGAAGATATTGTTGTCAAGATAGTATTTTAGGGGTAGACGTCAAATTTGCACGAGAGGACAAAATTTTAAAAGTACACTTTTACACCAGCAGACAATTTTGCACGGGAACAACTTTTTGTTTATTTTTCTTTTACTTCTTTTTTTTCAGTTTTTATTTTATGATTTATGTTTTTTTTTACCCTCATGCAAAAATGACCCTCCGTGCGAAATTGTAACTCATGCAAATTGTCTTCGTGCAGCTTAGTCTCATCGTGCAATTTTGACTCGACTCGAAGCTTATACAGCTAACTAATGATGTTAACAAAAATTTATTTAATAAAGCTAGATAAAATATTGTCCTCATTATTGATAAAATTGGCTTATGTACTAACATTTTAAACTTTCGTTAAATGAAGTGTTTTTGAACAAAAATCTTATAATTAATTGCACTATCTTATTCACAAACAGACACTGTTTTTATTTATTTTTTGATAAACTTTCTCACAGGTAACTTTTTTGTTAGTTTTTTTTTTATAAAAAAAAAATCTTTTCAAAGGTAAAAATTATTTGGACAGTAAAACAGACTTTAGCCAAATAAAATAGGCTTGAAAACAATTTTGGGATTTGTGTGTTTATTATGGTATCTATTAAATAAATTTTCATAAACTACTAAAATTTAAAATATGTTCTTTGAAAAAGTTATAAACAACTAGTTTTAGATTTTGCTAAATTTGTAAGTATATCGATTTACTTTCTTTTCTGATGTTGGATATAGCGTAAAAGATTATTAAAAAGTTAAAATTATGATGAAAAGTACGAAAAGTAAAAAAATATTTGTTATTAAGGAAGTTTTATACCAAAACCTAATAATAGTAATTTTTAAGTTATTTTTTTAATAAGATTTTTGATGTAAAGTTAAAAGTGTTGTTAAATGTCTGTTTTATGTTACTGTATTAAGAAACCTTGATCAGTATCAATTTAATAAAATTCTAAAACCAAGTACACGAATAAAAAAAACTTTATTCTAAAACAGTATTAATAATATAAAATACAGATAATAAAGTAAAAGAAAATATAGATGTTTGATTTTTTTATTTGCTACCAAACAAGTACAGTCTGAAAACTTAAAATAAAACTTAATTTCAAGTTTAATTTCACGAAAAACTAACTTTCAGATTATGAACACTTAAAATTATATTTTAAATTTATTAACAGTTACTCTAAAAGTTTGTATAAACAAAAATTACCTATTAATGTAGCTATGCTCAAAAAGAAAAAAAAATTAAACGGATAATAGGCGTTGAATCGAATTTATAGATTAAAAAACAATTTTTTCGACTTAATAAATATGTTAAAATAAATGTAGTAAGAAACATTAAAAAAATGTACAATTAGCAAATTAAAAGTAGAACTTAAACACTCAAAAATGTGATCACTGATAGGTTTTACAAAAAAGTTTTAGTTTATTTAGTTATTACAAGCAAGTTTCAGAAATGTTTCCAAGTAAGTTAGTTGACGAGCTTCTGCTAATATTTTTAATTGTTTCACTTTTGTTCATAAAACTTGTTTCCATCAATTCATTCTAGAATTTAAATAAAACTATTAAAAAAAAGTTATTATAAATAGCGTGAAGGCTTTTTTAATTTATCTGATTAAGAAATAAATTGCTTGGGTTTCAAAAACTTTTTAATAACTTCACTGTTTAAATGTGTACTTAAAGCTCCGATAATTTTAGTTTTTTGTTTATGTGGCATGCAAATAATTTAAAAAAACAAGGTCTCATGATTTCCCGTTGCGCAAATGAGTAAGAAATTTAAGTATTCAGAGCAAATTGAAATTCTCTGTTTTATTTTGGTTTGCAGTTAAAGCAGTTTTTTTTAATAAAACTCATAACAATAAAATAACATTAAACTCAAGACGTAGTTTATTTTTTTTTGTAAATATGACTGTTTGTTATTAAAAATATATTTTATTTGGCTTCGGATTTAAATTCAAGTGTTATTATTTAGTGTACTCGTAAAACAATAATAAAACCCAAATAATAAATTAAATAGAATAAACAAATATTTTGATTTTTATTTTTAGTAAAATTTAATAAAACAAACGTACAGATGTTCTAGATTGAGTGTTTTGCTGAATACTTAATTTAGTTTGACTTCTAACCAAAGGGTCCCTTCTATGTACTATCGGTGGAGGCTTGTAAACTGTAAAAAGTTTGAATGACTTTTGTTACTTTAGAACATATTTTAATATTATTAGTTAAAGAAACGAAATCAAACTTTACAATTACAAAAAATTGCATTACTAATAACTCTCGTCGTAATTTTTGTAGTTAAATAACTAAAATAATTAAGATTAAAACATATAGGTTTCAGATAAAAACCTCTTTTAATTTCATTTGGTCTTTTGTTATTTCCAGTTGAATGATTACTCATTGATGAAGTTGGTCTTGTACGACTGAAGAAATTAAAATTATTAATAAAACTACTAATGCTTTAACACTAAGCTGGGATACACTTGAACATTTTTATAGTAATTTAAAGTTCTAAAATAGATTAACTGGTTGTACTTTCTTTAAGAAAAATATACTTAACAAAAATAAATTTGTTTTAACATCTTATAAGTTTTTAACAACGATGTCTGCAGAAAATCAAAAAAGAAAGTTTAGTGGCTAAAATACATTGTTTTGAAAAAAATCAAGAATTTACTTTCATCAATCTTAAAGTAAAAAGGCTTTAAAAAAGTTATTTTAATTAATCAAAGTAATATCAAATAAATAAATGATAAATTCTTTAATGTTATGTAAACTTTAGTCAGCTAATATTTTAAAAGTAAGTTTGTTTATCAAAAAAAAGTCTTTGTTTTAACTAAGAGAACTTTAGAACTCTAAATCTTATTACTATTATTTTGAAAATTTTTATAATTTTTCTATAAGCTTATTACCAGCTAAATTTTTTCAACTGGGTATGTAAGCGTGACTAACTCTTTGGAAAACTATTTAGTTTAAGTGAATTAAAAACAAAGCACCAAACAAATAAACTGTGATTGAAGTTTTATATATCTTGTACTTACTTATCTCACTATCAAAAACATTAAACCAAATTAATGTAATTGATATATAATAATCGTAATTATAAATTTTGTCATCAAATGAGTTTGATGTTTGAAACTCCACAAAAAAAAACGTCATTCGAATCTTATACAAATCATGTGTTTAACTATGACGTCACACTACTCACGTGGTTTTGTTGTTTTGGATCTGCTCGCCAGTCGCCACCGCTCTAAACCAGCTCCAAATGTGCTTGGCGAACAGTGACGTCACAATGCAAACGATGACGAGGAGCAGAGCGAAAATGCAAACGACCGCGTAGTTAATTTCGGGAATTTCGGAAATCACCGTTCCTGACGATTTCGACGTTTGCGCAGCTGGAAATGAAATTATAATTGCAACATAATTATACAAATAAGAGGAACATTTATAACAATCTTGCAGCTAAAATAGTTTTTTCTTATTTACAGCACAAAATTTTATTTTGTGGTTATTTTTATACAACTTTTTTTATTATTTATCATAATAAGACGTATTGTTTAGACATTTATCTTTATTTCATTTTGATCGCTTAGAACTTGAGCCAATGTAAGTTTGAAAACAAACAAACGGTAAAAATAAGTAGTTTAGATATTTAACACAAATTAATAAGTTTAATTTTAAGGATTACGCAGATTACAAGCTAAGTAAAAGTAAAATTCAAGTATTTTCGATAAACAACTTTAAACTCAGTTATCAAAAATTGTTAAAAGGTTTTGAAAATAAATGCATTGTTACATGGCTTCAACAGTTTAATTTTAATTTAGCTAAGCGTAGTTGTTTCGACAAGTTAAATTTTTATGTTCATTTGAATTTAAAAATTATCAATATTATTAAGCTGTAAATCAAGAAATGATGAAGATATACAAAAAAAATAAACAAAAAAGCAAACTAACTTATTCTCGACGAGCAAGAACTTATTCTTAAGAATTTTTAGAATCAAACACGATATTACATGGCTTTAATAGTTTTATTTTAGTTCAGTTAAGGGTATTTTTGTAACACAAGTTCAGTTTTTATGTTCCTTTCAAATTAAAATTTATTAACAATATCAAGCTGTAAACATATTAATTGTACAATTTTAGAAAAAAAAAATAAAATAAAATAGCAAACAAACTTATTCTCGACGAGCAAGACCTGTGGTGCACTTCTCCGTTAAAAATTATCTGAAAATATATTTTTATTTATCACTTAAATGGAAATCGGTATAAGTAAATTAAAAAATCGATTGGTCTAAAATAAAACAAGCTTTGAAAAATATTTTATTTGTTTTCTAATTTGTATACAACTCTTGCAAATTACTAAATGTGGACAACTAGATAAACGTCAACTTGCTTTAAGCATTTATAAATTTGTTTCTTTTATTGATAAAATTACATTATACTTAAAAAAAAGTTTTAAATGTAGACCTTTAAAATTTTTCGATAATTACATGTAAAAATTTTCGGAGAAAATAAATAGTTTTTCATTAACTATTGTTAATGCTAACACGTCATATAAAAGTATATCCTATTAAATTATTGAAAAAACAGCTATTTATTCGGGAAACTTATTAATCATTATTTATAACTAGACTTTTGTTCCGCAATAATTCAAAAATCTACGTGAATATTCGGAAATTTTGTGAACGCAGTTTAACAACTTAACTCAACATAGTTTCAAAATTTTTTAATTTAAAAGTATATACTTGCATTGCAAAATAAAAAAAAAGGTAGTAATTAGCCGGAAAAACAAAAAATATAAATTAATTATTTTATTCAATTTGTTTATTCTTTGTGAATGTATCGGAGTTTAGGGAAATTGATCTGTGCACAAAAATTGAAAAATATATCTTAGTTTTAATAAAGGTTTGTTTAAAATACCGTATGTTTGCACATTAATGTGCATTTAAAAAGTATTATAGTTTTTTCTTAAAAACTACAATGTTTTATAACTCGATTTTTTTTTAATTTTCTGTTCGTTAACTTAGTTTTGATTATAACTTTTTAAAAACGATTACAAATTTTAACTACACTTTTAATGAATAACTTTGTATTTGAAAATAGATATTGGTAGTTTTTTGTTAAATGATTGAATTATAAATGCTTGTAAACTTTAACTTATTTTTCATAGTTTAATGATATCTAGTGACTAAGTATGACAAAAATAGTTAAAACAAAAGACAAATTTAATGGAAAGAATATAGTGTAAAACATCATTACTAAACTATATTTATAATGTAGGCTACTGTGTTTATTTAAAACGAGCAAAATAACTAAAGTAATGACTACAAAAATATTTTTTATTCACTTGAACATAGAACATTTGTCGATAATAAGAAACGCCACATTTACCAGGATGGGTTGTAAGCACTTCCCTATCCCCCTTATCAACAAACCCACATTTACCGTTGCCTATGGTTACCAGTTCGTCTAAGTTACCAAAACTCTGAAAAGTTAAGTATGAAACTTATTAAAAAAAACTTTAATTTTTCTTAAAAAATAGTCTCACAAAACTATTAAAACAAACTTTCTTAGACTAAAATTAGCACTTATATTATTTTTGCTTTATGTAATTAAGCGTCAATAAACGGTTTAAAGCAAAACCATTTGTTTTAAACCATTGCCTAAACTATTATATCAGTATTTTAAAATTTTTAGAGAGGTTAAAGATTTATTTAATTTCAACCTTTTGTTTAATTTTGAAAACCTCGAACTAACCGTATTTGGAAATTTGTTTATTTCAACGGTTAGACTGTGAGAACTGCATTTGAAAAATACAAAATCGTCCAATTTCAAACTCACATTCGATGTTTTTGCTGAAAAGTGTTTGTTGAAAAATATAAAAGTTATCAGTAAGTTTGAAAGAATAAACATGAAGTTTTTATTTTAAATACACACATATTTAGAATAAGTTTAATGAAAATGACTATTCTTTTATCAAACAAGTAACGCTTTTCAAACTTACTTGCCAGGCATTTGTTGCTTGTACTTATTTTAACAACATCAATTGAAGAATTGAAGCTATAAACTGATTTGTAGACATCTGTGAAAAAAAAGGTCTTAAAAATCCAAATACTTTTAAAAACTACTTGAGAAATTTACAATAAGATACTTTTATCCATTTTAAATTTATTATATTAATAACTAAAAACTAACTTAACATTGTTGCTTGTCAAAACAATCTTAGCTTTTTTGAGTTCACTCAAATGCAAACAAAAAACTTACTTGTAGAGTTTATCGAGTAAACTTCAGACTTGTTTTTAACTGATTTTATTTCAGTTTGTGTTGTTTCTGCACTTTTGTTGGTGTAGTACATACGCTTCTTAATTGAAAGCATATTATTATTTTGATGCTGTAATTATTAAAACGAAAAAGTTCAAGGCTAGTTTGCAAAAATTATAAAACAAACTTCTTATATAATGCAAAATTTTTGCTTTAATGTGTTGTTTAACAAAATAATAGTTAGGACATTAATAGCAAACAGTATCAGATTCTTTTTGTACGAATCTTACTTTACTTTTTAAACGAAACTTACTTTAATATAGAAATGAATTTTACACACAGAGTTGTTTGGATTTGCAATATCAAAGTTAAATGTTTTGGATAAATCGGTTCGAAATGATATTAACGTGTTTGACGTTAAATAAGATTTTTTCATTGCAGAGTTGTTTACATTAGTTATAATTTCCATGTCACTAAATAATAATGTTTTATGACTACACTTAAACGAATATAATACAACTGTTTTGATTTTAACAGTTAAATTTTTAGAAAATAAATTTAAATTTTTAGTGTTTAACTCACTTAAGTTTTGGCATATTGATTTGTATGTGGTTGATTGTATCAGAAGTATAATTTTCATTCTTACTTTCATATTTGAAATATGTGTAAGAGGGTGACTTGTTTATTAGTTTGTAAGCTTCCACAAGCATAATAGAACCTGAAAGTTATTATTGTTAAAGCACAAAACAATAGACACGTTTTAATTACTTTGTAAGTCATACAAATAGTTTTTTCACTAAAACTTACATATAAAATTTTAATTTTTAGGTAAACTAATTTTTTTACTAACCTTCTTGTTTTGACTCTAGGGATATTTTTTCCACAGAAGAAGAATTAATTATTACAATTTGTTTTGCAACAGTACTATTAATGTCCTTTTCTAAATGGTCGGTTTTTATTAATTTTTCAAATTCCCATTTGAAATTCTGTTTTTTTACAAAACAATTTTTAAATTTAATTTTTTTTAATCAATAAATGTTTCAAAATGTTTTTGATTTTGTTTGTACCGTACAAAAATTTTGTAAAAGTCTTTTTTCTTTTATTTTTAAATATATTCAAACAAAATACAAAATAATTTTAAATATTAAGCTTTGTGTTATCTTCAGAGCAACTGATATTTGGTATAACAACAAAAAAAATATTGTTTGTAAATTTGTTTAGTTTAAATTAATCATAGGAACGTAAAAAGAAAATTAATTGTTATAAAAACATTGAATTTATTTAGAATATGTGTTTTTTACACTGTTTACATAAATTTTGTATTGGAAAATCAACAAACTGTAATGGTTTTTAAAACAATTTCATCAACATACCGGTTTTACAGTTGCTACTTTTAAATTTAATGAGAAGTTGTCATATTGAAATACTGTTTTGTTGGCAGATATCAGTAAAACATCATACTTTTTGTGAAAACCCATTGATTTTCCATTTGAGACTGTTACTTGAATCTGTTTTTGTAATTATTATCTAATACACATTTATTATATTTTTTAAAAGTTGAACAATTCATTTTTGTGTTCACAAAACAAAAGGGTTGGTATTTTTTATAGACTAGTAATCAAATATTACCTCCAATTATATATTTTTGCACGACTATATTTTTCAATGATAGTTCAAAAGAAAAACTTTTAAAATATTAAAATACGTGTTTAATAAAATTATACATTTGAAACAAACCACTCACATTTTCAATTGTGTTCATGTTTTCAAAATAAATGAAAATTTTTGTTGAATTTAGCAGTTTGTAGAATGACGTCAGATGACCAATTTCAATTTTCTCGTATGAAAAACCCTGACATAAAAAATGGGGTAGTTGTATTTCAAAAAGTGAAAATTTAATAAACATAAAATAAAAAACTTTATAAAACGACAGTTAAAGCTGAAGCTTTAAAAGGTATTTACTACAAAAATTTTACTGCATACGGTGTTTGTAGTATCTTGTAAAAGACAAAAGCAGTAGTTAGTACAAAACACTATCTAATACAACAATACCATTTTACTAGAAGAATTTCTTTTAATTTAACCTGTACGTTGTTACATTCTTTTTTATTGTCTTTTGTGGAAATGCTATGTTGAAATTGAATCAGAATTAGCAGTTTGACTGAAAAAATTAATGTCAAGTAAAGTATTTCTTTTTTCTAAATGAACTAAATATGTTTTTCAGTAACTCTAACGCACACTAGGGTGCATCTGTTGCTCCTCAAAAAATGAAAATTTTTGATTTGCGCTTAGTAAAATTTTTGAGGTTAGGAAATCACATAAATAGTCGATATGTATAAAAAACCTTTCTAGCTTTAAGCCTGCTTTAAGCAAATTATTTTTGAAAATTACTTTATACTGGATATTTAAAAATGGGAAAAAAGACTATTTCACTAAAAGTTTATTTTCTCCTACGTTTTTTGAGATAATTATCTGAAACGGTTAAGAAATATTCCTTGCCACATTTAAAAAATTCTGTACAAACAAAGTTTTAAAAAAAAATGGTATGCCAAAATAACGAAAAAAAGTCAGTTTTATTTTTTATTTTCTTAATAGTTTTTTAAATTTTTATTGTTTTTTCATTTTTTTAAACAGAATGTTCTAAAAATGACAAGAACAACTTCTAATCGTTTCAGGTATTTATCTCAAAAAACATAGGTGAAACAAATTTTTAGTAAAATAGTCTTTTTTTCCTTTTTAAACATACCGATACAAAGCAAAATTTTCAAAAGTAATTTGCTCCAGCAGGCTTAAAGCTAGGAAGAAATATTTTTCTGCTGTCTACTTATGTGATTTCCCAACGTCTAAAGTTTTACTAAGCGAAATTGCAAGGTCGGGGCAACATATACGTAAACTTTACCTATGTAAGTTTTTTACTATCAAGTTTGCGAGTTTTACTTAAAATGTGTTTAGATTTATTTCAAATTAAACGTTTATTAAGTTGTACAAAAAATCTTTACAGTTTTACTTGTATACATAAAATAACTTTTAATAAAACTGTTTATTTAAACAATTGAAAAAAGCATGACTTATAGTTATTTCAGATGCCAATAAATATAAAAAAATCACCTAAAATAGCCGATTTATGCATTTTTACAGGTATTGATTTTTTTTAGAAAAAAGCAAGGCTAGTGTCATCAGAGAAAATTTTACAAAGTCGGCAATTTTTTCTTTTAACTCCATAAATTTCAAGTTTTACGTCATAGACGTGTTAATTAACTACTCGCTTTTTATATTTACTAATTAATCATTTAGAAAACTTTTAAAACATCTAAAAGAAAAATTTAAAAGTGTGGTCAAGTAAGTAGTTGTTATCGTATAAAAAATTTAAGTTTTTTTAACGTTTTGACAAACTTACAAAATGAATAAAAATAATAGCACGAGAAAAAAAAATTACTGGATAGATGATTGTTTGACTTATGTTTTCAAATTTTTAACTGTACTAAATTACATTAATTTAAAACTTAGTTACAAAATTAAACTTGTTTAACTACAATTAGCTTGCTTTAAAAAAATACTTATAACCTTTTAAAAACCTAGTTTCCTTTAATTATACTTTTTACAGAACTAGGTACTTTCTTTTCAAAATTTTATAAAATTTATTTTAATAACCAAAAATAAATCTAGTCAAAAATCAAAATTTAAAGTTATAAAAACCTAGTCTTAATTAAAACATAAGCTAACATTAATTCAAAATAAGATGAATCTAAAATGAATTTCAACAGTTGGTTATTAGTTATTCTTACAAATAAAAATCTAAAGTTTGTCACTAATTTGAATACTTTTAAGATAAAAAAAAACAGTTTATAAAAACTAACCAAAAACATAAATTTATAATGATTTAATGAAATTAACAAAATGAACGAAATAAAAACAACAATAAAAGTCTAGTCTTATCCAATATAACATAAAAACTTCTACTGCATAAAATTTAAGCTTACTTAGAATCTAAAAAAGTGTCTTCCAAACAACAACCCGATTTTCATGCTGTTTTAGAACGGACTGAACTCTAAATGAATTTGTCTTCCTGTAGTTGAAATCATGTTTTGCCTTTCTCATACTTAACTCTCTCGAACCTGCTTAAACTCTTTTTTTATTTCTCTTTATATTGGATATAAGAGTCACTGCAGTTTTTGTATAAAAATAGTTTGCATACATTACAAAGGAAATAAATGTTATATTTATTATTTATAAATTTATATTACCTAGCTATTTTAAATTAAATGTACATGTTAAAAAAAAATACTTCTTTCAAGTGATTAAACATTGTTGATAGATGGTTAAAAGCTTCTTTTTCTCTAAAAATATTTTAACATTTTAATTAACATAAAATCACAAATTAAATGATATACATTTAAAGTTTTAAAGTTAAACGTATACATTAACTGTAAAATTGTCAAAACCTTCATTTTTTTTACTACGTAGATATTTGTTAGTAAAACGTATCATAGTTAATATCACGCAAAAAAATACTATATGTAACGACAGTAAAGATATCAATAACAAAATATTATGCATATTTTTAATTTATGAATCAATTAATAGAAGTTGTACAACATTAGCTTGGTTATAAATGTTATATAAAGAAAACATACATCCTAAAATATTTTTCTTTATTTAAAAATGTAAAAGGCTTTAGGTTTGTAAAGTGCAAATTGTTTTAATTGCAATAAAATTACGAAATGTTTTATTACGCAAGTTTGTCGTCAAATCTATATGTCTCAAGTTACTATAAAATTTTAGTGATATGGAAATACCATAAACATAAAACTTTTTAAAAGTAAAAAAAGGTTTAGTTTTAAGGTAAAATTAGGTCAATCCAACATGTTTATTTTTAGCTAACTTATTTTTTTAGTGCGAACAGCACAAATTAGAAAACAAGTATGCTTATTTTAAAGTTTCGAATTCCAAAAGCAAATCGAAAACTAGATTAAACTTGAATCACTAAAGTAGAGTCAACTCGCATTAGCTTTAGTGAAGTTTATCGATTTTTGTCATTAAGTATGGGTTATTTTGCACTGTTTCAATTTATTTAATTTTTAACATACACTTTAATGAATATTAACTACTAAATTAACAAACTTATACTCTTAAAAGTCTTTGTTTTACAAAGTTTTAATAGTTTTCGGTAGAATTCAGTTGTTAATTAAAATTTTTCGGTTTAACAAAGAAGTATTTTTTAATAATTTTTTTTAAACATAAATGCACATTTTTCTATGTACATTTTTTTATTAATTTTGAAAGTATATTTTCAAGTGTCAAATAGTGTTCTTTTATTTCTGTTTTTATTTAGTTGCTAAATGTCAATGTTTTGTCTACATTGCTCAAGAATAGCAACTGAAAACAAACAAAATCATCAAATACAAATATTCCGATTAAGTTAGGTATTGCTTACAATATTCAAATTCTTTATTATTTTGTTGGAATTAATTTGATAGAATTTTTTTTTAATATTAAATATTTTTTTTAAATGAACTAAATTTAAATTATTATTTTTGAATTGTTTTATAGATATGCATTGATGATATTAGTTATAATTAAATATTTATACTTAAAATAAGATTATACTTATTTTTTATTTCATTTATTAAATATCAAAATGCATTAGTGGCTTGATACAAAATTATTGACATTTTATTAACAGTTAGTATGTGCTACCGATTAGTTCATGGTTCTTTATATTAATCGAAATGTTCGATTTAAATAAATGTAAATATATTACATTTTGTTTAAATTAAACTTGATGTTTGAAAAGCTGTAAACTGTTGTACTGTTGAACAAAGACAACACATAATTTAGAATGTAAGCATAAGCATTTTTAAATTTTTGAGACTAATACCGAAGTAAAAAACATATGTTTAAACATTTAGGCTCAAAACAAAATAATCGACAAATTATAAACCACTAGTATGTTCTATCATTTAAGTTATTGTTTTTAAAGTCTATTAAAAGTTTTTTTTATAGTAACTTAATTATGTTTTGCTTGAACTAAACTTCTTTTTTTTCAAGTTGTAAACTGTTTAAATATTTAATAAAGACAACATATGGTTTAGAATTAAGACATGTATACTTCTAAAATTTTTAGAATAAAATAGTTGTAAATAACATATGTCAAGTATACAACTAACATTCTGCTAATTAAGATGTATTTTTAATTATCAAAGTATCTAACTGTTCGATTGCACTAGTTAAAGAAATATTAAATAATAAATAAAAAAATACTGTTTTTTTTCAGTGCAGAGCTATAAAAATATTTAGCCACAGAATTTTTCGATTTTTTTAAGAATTTTGTTTTTAACCTCTATTTCACTTTTAAGTAGAAAAGTTAAAAACTTTGTGATAAAAAAACGTAAACCTTAAAAACATTATGTAAAGCATTTTTTTTATATAGTTACCAAAATTATTGAAGTAATATTTTTTCGTTACTTTGTACTTTAAGAAATTAAACTGTAGCTTCCATTTAATAAGTTAGTATAACGCCACTATAATTTTAATGTATATTTCTAAAAAATATGCAATATTTATATTATATGTTTATGCAGTATCTATGAAGGGTTTTTGAAAAGGTTAATATATAAATAATTTAAAAAAAGAAAACATACGGTAAGTTTTTATTAAATCTTCAATAGACGTTTATTAGGAGTTTGACAAACAAGTAATATACACAAAACAAAATAAAGTATATATGATTCTAAAAATATCGGTTGTTTACTAACCTTAAATGGATATTATTATCAAAATAAATTTAAATTTCACTAAACTAACTGAACAATCAAATTATCTTTTCAAATTTGCGAAACAAAAAATTTGCGTAATTGTTTATCTTTATAATTTATTTTAACGTTACGCTTTTAAACCTTATTTTATATAACTTTAAGTAACTTTGCATTAGTCAATTAAATAAAAAAAGTTGTATAAATTGTTTTTAATTTGCTTCATGCACCTATTCGTAGTAAAATCTAAAATAGGCTAAACATAAGAAAAATGCTTTCATAAGTTGATTTATTACATATTCATAATTCTACTTTGTGTAGGAAAATTAGATAAATTTAAAAAATCTTTATTGTCATTAATACTTAAAAGTCAGTCTTACTTAACTATAATTACGCTGTTTAGAAATTTCTTTACACAATTTTTGTTTTTCATGTTAAAGCAATGTTTATGATATCATACTTTCTGGTATTATTTTTTATTTTAAGAAGTGTTAATTTAATCCATAGTTTTGTTGAATATTTTTACAAAAACAGAATCGTATTTACAAACAAGCATGTATTTCAACCGAATAAATTAATTATTGTGTACAAAAAACTAGCATTGTTAACAATTTTTAATTCATAATTAAAAATCAATGTCCAATAATTAAAAATTGAAAAGTTGAGTTAACAAAACGCGATTTAATTACTATAACAACTGTATTTTCTTTGTTTTCGTTTTCAATAGAGTCTTACTTATATTGGTGTTATAACTAAAATGTTTTCGTAGACTAGTATTTAAACTCCTGTTTAAAAAAATACAGTGTGGTTAAACTAAAAGAACAAACGTATTAAACCAAAAATTTGATTTTTAAGCATGTAAAACTACAATTAAAAAAAACATTCGTCTTCGTTTTAAATTTTTGTTAAATTTTGTTTGGATTTTTTGTTTGTTTATCAAAAACATAACTAAATTAAGCAAATCTTATATCACGTATGGTTTTAGAAAGCCTCACTTAACTAAAAATAGTTTTGTTTTTTTAATTATAAGTCAAAAAATGTTTATACTTCGATAATATTATCACTTGTCCGAAGAAAATTAAACTGTTACTGTTGAGTGAATTTAGGTAATTTTTAAATTAAAATAAATGAAAAAGACTTCATGTCAAATAACTCTTGAAACAATTATTTTATTTAAATAAATGCTTTTCTATAACAACATATAAAGTTTTTATCATAGGCTTCGTTTAAAATAACCTGCTAAAAATTTCATACGTAGTATTAAACAAGTTTTCTTATTAATATTTGTCTCACAAAGCTCTATGTTGGCATAAAAAAAAACAATGCTTGTAATCGACTGTATTCATACAAAGAGTGTTAATATAAATAACTAACTTCTCTAAGAAATAAATTAAAATTTAAACTGATAGCTGACAAGTTTTGAAACAAAAATCGATCGCGGATAGAAATTAAAATTAAACTTGAACCAGACATCTTTAACAAGATTCAAACAAGCAACCACACGATCAACTTCTATTCATAAAATTATTTTTTCTTTTATTATATTCTCATTTTTAGATTGCCTTTTTCGTATTATTTTAATTAAAACTAGTAGCTAATTTTACAACGAAATAACTCTAAAACATTTCAGTCTTTAAAGATATTTTACAGAAAAAGTATAAAAGAAGTATGCCTCTTATCTGCTGAACTGATATTAAAACTTAAAAAAAATATTGCATATATCTTAATTTAATTTACTAAATGCTTATCATAATTTAAACTTGTACTTACTGGTAGTTTTCAGGTATCTTAGTACAAAAAAAGAAGTTTGAAACTTATTTGACGAAAGTTTACAAAAGTTAGTTTTTAGTAACGGTCAAGTTTCATTTCACGTACCTAGTTTATTTGGTTTTATAATAAACCATTTTAGTTTTAGAACTAAAATTTTAAAGAACTTGATCCCAACAAAAAGTTGTACAAATAAACATTGAATACTTACAAAAACAAGTATATTACTTATTTATTTGTGATATATGTTATAGTTTTTAGAACTATCGATTGTTAATGGGCCACAACAAAATTGTATGCAAAATAAACGTCATTTTATGTAAAATAATGTATTGATGAATTGTATTTATATGTTTGGAAATTATTTATTTTCATTTCTTTAAAAAAGTCGTCAAAAAGTATGATTTAAACTTATAGTTAGGTATTTTTAAAGTTTGTTGTAATTTAAAACTTATTTTTTTATAAACAAAGCTAAACTTTTTATGTTTATCAGCTAAACTGTAATTTTTTTTTCTTTTTTTATCCTTTTATTTTATTCTGAAAATGCAAACTTTGTACTCCATATTTTGAGTAGACTTGACAATATTGTATTACTTTATAAAACACTTTAAGTAAAATAATAATTAGTGCTTTGCATTTGCATACACGACTATTTATCAATATATTGTTATTTGCTAAGTTTTTACCAGTGTAATTTATTATCTAGACAAAATCAATTATTATTTACTATTATTTTTACTTTAGAAAAGTTTTACTAAACAAACTTTTTATAATGTTGAGACATTATTTTTTTCTAATACTATTGTAAAGGTATATAAATAGTTAGTAGTAGGTTATTCAATCTATATCGATAAACAGCTCTGAATTCAAATGTAATTTTTGGTTAAACCATAATAAACGCACAAATAGAAAACATACATATTTATATTAAAAATATATTTCAGACTCTTGAATTAGCTTAATTAAAATCGTTAATCGCAGAAGATGGTTGTTTTTTAATTTGTGACTCTTCCCCTAATTTGCAATTTTGACACCTATGATATTACAGAATATTTAATTTTCTACCTTTGTGTTATATTATTTACGTTTTAAGCAAAATTTTTGAATTTTTACAAAAAGAAAAACAATACGAGTATACAAAATGCTATGTAAATAAATAATGATTTATATTTCACTGTTTTGTACTATCGATTGTTTAATATCCCAAAACAAAGTTTCATAGGCAAAATATGCTTTAAATCACAAAATAAAAACTCTTTTTTTTTCGGGGAAAAAAGTCTTTGATAAATTAGTAGTTTTACATTTATGATATTTAGTAATGTCAAACCTATTAGCATAACTTTTCAAGAAAAATTTTAAGCTAATGTAAGTTTTATTAAGAGATTTCCTTTTTCAAAACCGGTTTAAATATTATATGAAACTAAATAGTGTAATCTTTCTTAGAATTATTTACTTTTGTAAAGTAACAACTTTATATAAACGCTTTTATGCTTTTAATAAAAGCATATTTTATCTGAAGCAACGTAAATTTTTAAGAACTTTGAATTATGTTTTATTTAACGTATGATCTTAAAAGTTTTGATATCTTATCAGAATCAATAACTATAGAAATTGTATTGTTGTCTAAAATTAGTTTTCTTGTAGTTCTGAAAAAAGTGTTGACAATATAATCGAATATTCCTAACTCAAAAATAAAAAAACAAATTATAGTATGTTGTAATTTATAAAAAAGTAAAACATTTAAAAACATAAAGCATTTTTAGTAAAAATATAATAAAATGCTAGTTTATGTTTATTTTCAAATTTGGATAACTACTCAAGACGACATTTTGTTACATACAAACTTACATTAGTATTGAAATTTTCACTCATATAAATCCAGAATATTTTAAAATAAATTTAGCTATTATTTCACTTTTTTTTTGTTGTCTTTTTCATCAGTAGGCTTATTTTAAGTTTAAAAATTTAGTTTTAGTCATTAAAGACTTATTAACTTTAAACAAATAACTGAAAATTCTTTTAATAATGCTATTTATACAAAACTATATCTATGGACTTTTTTTAATCTAATTCAAAGTAAATAAAATGTTAAACTATAAGAAACAAATTAAGTCTTTTTTTTATTATGCAAACTATTTTTTTACATTTATTAGTTTTAGTTAATGGTTTAAAGTTAAGTTTATTTTAGTCTCAATGATAGCTTTATAGTTTTAGTCTAAGCCAAAAATAAGTTTGCTTCAGAATAAATAAAACTATGTATTTAGTTTGGTTACATGACAATTAAATTCCGACAATTCAAGTTCTTATAAAGTTTTAAGAGGCCATATCTAAATAAGTAATGTGTACTTAAAATGAATAAAAAGACGATTATAGATCTAATTAATGAAATTAGTATAGTAAAAAACAAGTTTGCTATAAAATTTTAAAACTAAAAATTACTAAATTTATTAAAAAATTTTAGCAATATCTCATAAAATACTAAAATTCTGCAAAAAAAAAAGTTTGTCGTTAACGAATAAGGTTAAGGTTACAACAACTTTTGTTACTTTTTTTTCAAATTTATATTAATATTTAAGAAATGTACTCCTTAATATTTTGAAAGAATTTGAATTGTCGGAATTTAAATAGTGCGAACTTAAGTAGCCTTGCGCCCATTTAATTGTGTAACTGTAGAGATCTTTATTCAAATATTTAAACACCAAAATAAACTGTCTATATTGGTATCAACTTATTGATTTACCTTAAAACATTGTTGACTTTGAGCTACAACATACTTCTTCTAAATAAGCTATGAATTAACTGTTTAAAGCAAATTAAAGTTAAATAATTTCTTTTTTTATTGAGGAAATCATATTTGCATTATATTTTCGATTCGTTTAATTGTTTATAAATTTCAAATAATGAAATACTTGTTTTGTACATTTCTAAACTAACAAACATTTTAAATTAAAAGCACTTTATTCGAAAGAAAAGGAAAACTCAAAAAGTTCAAAACTTGCACAGGCGGTGTAAAATTATTTAATATTAAAGAATAAAAAAAGTTTTTAAAGAACAATTAACGATTAAACATTTTTTAAGGTAATAACCCAGTAAGTTGCAATTAAATAATTAAAGTTTTTTCTTTAAGTAAACTTAAAATAGACTAAGAAAATCAAATAAGTGTGTAATAAAAAGCTTGACTGAAATAAACTGTTTAATCAAAATAATATATAAAACCAAATTTGTTTTCAATTTTTAAGTTATGATTTTTCGGTCAAACTTTTAATTTCTTAAGTACAGCTTAATAATAAATGAAATTAAAGGAATTAAGAAATTTTGAGAAATGCATTAAACCAAAGACTAAGCTCGAAAAAATGTTAGTACATATTCAAAAATAAAATTTAAATAACTTGAGAAATGAAACACTTTTATAAAACATAAAGGTTGTTCTAAATAATTTAAAACAATTTTCTTAAAAACTGCATTTAAAAACAGTAGATATCAAGGCAATATATCTGAAAAAATAATTATACGTAAATCTCAAACGAAAATGCAGTAATCACGAAATTATTGATGATTCATTATAATAAAAGTATACGTAATTACAACAAATTAAAAATAAACAGATGTAAGATAAAATGACAGTAGCATAAACTTGAAGAATTTGGTCTTGAAGAATAAAACTAAATTGTTATAGATAGAATGATTTTTTGGAATGAAATTTGGATTTGTACACTGTTTTAATAAAACTTTGATCAATTAAAAAAAGAAAAAACTTCTAAAATATGTTCTTATTATAACGCTTTTAAAAAATCCTTAAACGAAAGAAAAAATGTTTGATACTTGATCAACATATTTTAAGCTATAAGTCTTTGTTGTAACTAAAAGGTTTTGATCTTTGGTCATAAATTATAATTAAAACAAAAAGAAAAAAAACTTTGATCAATAAAGCAACTAATTAGATTAATATAAATAAGTTAAGAAAAACAGTAAGTTTTGAAAATAATTTTAATTAAAGTATTATACAGTACAGATAGTTATAGTTTTATAACTGTTTTTACAACACTTGCATAAGTTGTACAGATTTCAGTTGAGCGTTTGTAGAGTAACAAAAAATACTTTTAAAATTTAAATATAAATAACTAGAGTTACTTGAATATTATAAAAATTAAGTCAGTTGAAATTTAACAGTAGTTGTTTTAATAAAATACCCATGACATTTTACTTATTAACCTAATTTTCCATACATAGGTTAAATTAGTTAAAGAGAAAATATAATTAGTTCACAGAATTAAATGAGTCATACAGAAGTTGTGAGAATTGTTACAAATTTACTACAATTACAATAACTTTCATCTTTATTGAGAATATCAAATGATTATATTTTGAAAGTTTGTTATTGAAAATAAATTACTAAAATACACAAGTTACCGATTAATTTAATATAACCATAACTGTATTAGTTATAATAAGTTCAATGTTTAAAATTTTGGCTACCAAAGGTAATACTTTAATTTAGTTTTAAAGAGTAATTATTAAAACATTTTGATTAGTTTTGAACTGTATAGAACAATTTACATAAATATAAATTTAAAAATATGCGTTAAAATATATATTAATAAAACTATAGTGTCATACAAGTATGTAAAGACTTTAAAAGTACTTACTGTAAAAAATTTCTAAATTTATTTTTTAGATAATTTAACTATTGATTTAAAATTTTAACATATAATTGCAAGTTAATTCTCATTAATTTTGTTCAAACATTTTCAATCTTGCCTGCAACGCGCTCGCCACTTTCGGCTTGTCACCGACAACAGGTTTCACCAAGGGTTTTTTCCCTATTGCAGGTTTATTCGCGCTCACTGGGGGTTTCTGGGGGCTCAAAACCGGTTTCTTGGCAACCGCGGGTTTATTGGGTTTAAATGCGCTCGAGGTTTCCACTATTTTCATCACGGGTTTTATTTCAGGGGAATTTTTAACAACTTCAGGGGACTTTTTGGTGTTTTCTTCATTGTTGCAGTTTTCCGCGCAACTTTCTTCACCTACATCCTTAGTTTCACTCTCGGGTATTTTTTCTGACGTCACAGCGTCCACGTAATTTTCTTCCTCATTCATGACTTCTCCGTTTTGATTGGTGGAACAAACGTCAATGTAGTTGTCGACTGTAAAATGTTATCGAGAATATTAAAAATATAAAAAACCTTTTTATTTACAACTAAACAAAAAATTAGTCCGCATTTGATACAAAACCAGTATAAGAATGTTTATGATTAAAAAAATTGTAAATTTAAATGGCTTTCGATGCAGTTAATTGCTTTTTAAAAGGTTCAGCAGAAACACTAAAGCTTGTTAAAAATCAAAAAAAGAAAACAAAAAGTTAATTATATTATTGAAACATCAAAATTTTATTTTTAGGTAAAACTTAATTAAATATGCTGAATTAAAATCACCTGGCAACTGATTGGCTGGCACCGGCGGCAGCTTCTCCGGTTTCCTTGGCAACATCTGCGGCGCCCTCGGCAGCAACTGGGGCGGGTTCTGCCTCGCCTTGGGCACGGGAGGTGGTCCCTTGGGAGGGCTTGAGGGGAGCGGGGGCGGGGGACTTCTGGGTGGCGCCGTGGGAATTTTAACTGGAGTTTTTGGCGGGAAAACGTCGCGCTTGGGTAAGTTTGGTAGTTTTTCGTCACGCCTGGGTAAGTTTGGAGGTCTGTCGTCTCTCGCGGGCAGTTTTGGCGGAACTTGATTGGGGATTTCCTTATTTGGGAGCTGGGGCGGCGGGTTTGAAGGTGGGAGGGGCGTCCGTTGGTGATTGTTGGTAAGGAGGCTTCGACCCTTGTTGGGGTCGTAGTAGTTTGGGGGCGTTGGCAACGGCGATTTGTTGATCGGCTCTGAAAAGTAAAGTTGTTTTGTTGAAAAAGCCCACAAGCTTCTATTTATAATGACGTATAGTTAGCTAGCAAGATGCACTGATTTATGTTTTGAGGATACAATGGGTTAATGATAAGAGATTAATTATTAGAGTTTTGATTTTGTAGGTTACAGGATCGATAAACTAGAATTTCAAATAATGCAAATTTTAAAACAACCCATTCTAAAAATAAGCAGCATAAGATTGTACATCACCATATAAAGTTTGTTGATAACTGATAACAAATGGGAGTTTAAAAAAGCTGCTGTCAAGAAAATCCATTTTAAGATATTAAAAAGTTACAAAGTTTATACGTATACTGAATTGACAGTTATACATAAATAAATAATCTTATTGAAAAATTTGATAACGAATCATATTCTGTAAAACTGAAAAATAACAAAGTATTTTTAAACTGATAAACTAATTTCCTTGATTATACGGCGGTAATGTATCATATTCTTTATAACTAAAAAAATGTATATATAAGAGTACCTTACTACCTTTTAGGACTAAACTTTAGCAACGTGTTATATTTTCTTTTATATAACATAATTTAAATAGATTTATGCAAATTTTATATTTTATTCGCGACCGGTTTCGGTGGCAAGAGATTGCGACCTTTTCAAGCAAAAATAAAATATGAAACTGCATGTAACAATGTTAGTTAATTATACTGTTGTTTAAAAACTTATTCATGCGTGAAGAATATAAACAAAAACAAAAATGTTGCATATTCGAAAATTCAAGCATATCAGAGTATATTTAGGTAAAATTGGTACTAGTTGTTAAAAAAAAGATTGAATTAATATTAATATAATGAGTCAAATAAAAAAACTGAATCCAGAGCTTTTCTTAAAAAAAATAATAATAATAAGATATTTATACCTTTTCTTAAAAAAAATAATAATAAAATGTTTATACCTTGAAATTTATCTAAATGAAATTAAATATTGTCTAGAATTGTGGTTTTTAGCCAAGAGTCAACAAAACATTAATAAAACTCAAAGTCGCTGAAGGTTTCAAAATCTAATTTGTGCTAAGTTAACATAACAGTCAAAATTTAAACGGATTTGATAACTATCTAAAAAAAAATTCTAAAAATTTATCTAAGTTGAATTAAGAACTGTTTAAAAAAAAAAATTTTTTTTTTTTTTTTTTTTCCAATTTAAGTCAAATGTCAACAAAAACTCAATGAAAAAATCAAGAAAAATGACCTATTTTTTACTATAATTATGATTTGGTTTAAGTTTTGTCTGCTTTCCAGTTTATTAGTAAAAATCTGTTTCTGTGTCTGCATGAGTTCATTAATTCCGTTCTTTTGTTGATGCAATTTTTACCGGATTCAAGGATTAGTAAAGCTTCTTTTAAGCACAACCTGCATGTCATAATTCCTGGTTTTGTTTTTTTCTCCCTTTGTAATATTTTCCAATTTATTTTGTATTTCTTATTTTCATTTTTTAATTTATGGGTTAATTTTGAGAGTTCAGTTGCTTGTTTATACTGGAGGTAGTTTTTGTCATTTGGATTGCTTTTTATTGTTGTGTTGTGTGTA
This sequence comes from Thalia democratica, assembly GCF_965202585.1. NCBI lineage: Eukaryota > Metazoa > Chordata > Thaliacea > Salpida > Salpidae > Thalia > Thalia democratica. The sequence goes on along the minus strand of NC_139167.1, from coordinate 23,007,439 downwards.
GATATGCGTTTTTTTAGTTGATTACCACTTAGTCCAATGTATATTTTTGTTGAATTATCTGTTTCTATTGTTGCCTGGTAGATTACATTTTCTGCCCTACATTCTCCTCCTTCAAGGGGGCAAGTTTCTTTCTTTCTGCAGTTGCATGATTCATCTTTGTTTACATTATTGTTGTTTATTACTTTTTTGTTGTGGTTTTTTATTATTGTTTCAATGTTTGACATGCAGCTGTAGCTTAATTTTATATTGTTTTTGTTTAAATATTTTTTTAACTTACTATTTTCTCCAAAGTGCTTGTTAACTATTTTTAGAAACTTTTTACCTATGTTTGTTTTTACTGATTTGCAATATGGGGGATTGAACCATATAATTTTTCTTTTCCTGTTTCTTTTTTTATCTTTAAATTCTTCTGTATAGTTGATTTCATAATTGTATCCGTTTACCTTTAAAGCATCATTATAGTCTTTTTTTATGTTGTTGAATAGGTTTTTGTTAGTTGAATTATTAGAAAGTCTGGTCTCTACCATTTTTGGGATTTGTTTAAGTATGGTTGGTGGATGGTTTGATTTTGAATTTATGTAACTTATTTTGTTGTTGTCTTTTCTATATGGGTAGAATGTATGGTTCAGTAGGTTGAAATTTAGGTCTAAGTAGTCAATCTTCCAAGAGGGGTTTTCTATAATTATATTTATGCCTATGCTTTTAGTGAATTTGTGTAATTTTTTCTTAATTTTTTCTATTTCTACATTGCTCAATTTTTTTTCTACAGCTATAAGTCCATCATCTCTATATAATCCAATTATTAAGTTTGGTAAAATGTCTTTTAATCCCTGCAAAATGTATAGCCCAATTAATTCACAAATTTCTGCCCCATGCTTTCCACCCATTGTGATGTCAAAAAGTTTGTTTTCATCTTTGTTATTTTTTCTTTTTATCCATGTTTCTTCTTGGTTATATAAGACAGATTTTGTTGCATTAAAGATTATCTTTTTTTCTTGTGTTGTAATTTGTGTGGTTTTGTTAGCAAAATTTAGAGCATCTTTTAATAATTTTTCTGTTATTGATGGGTAAAAATTTTCTATATCAAATTTCATTAATTTGTATTTGTGCATTTCTAGGTTTTTGTACCATTTGATTACTTCTTGTGTACTTTTCCATTGGTTGTATTGGTTTGTTTTTCTTAAGTTGTTGTTGATTTTGTCTATGATAATTTTACTTATTTGTCCTATGTCAGAATAACATGGACATAGGACAAATAAGTAAAATTATCATAGACAAAATCAACAACAACTTAAGAAAAACAAACCAATACAACCAATGGAAAAGTACACAAGAAGTAATCAAATGGTACAAAAACCTAGAAATGCACAAATACAAATTAATGAAATTTGATATAGAAAATTTTTACCCATCAATAACAGAAAAATTATTAAAAGATGCTCTAAATTTTGCTAACAAAACCACACAAATTACAACACAAGAAAAAAAGATAATCTTTAATGCAACAAAATCTGTCTTATATAACCAAGAAGAAACATGGATAAAAAGAAAAAATAACAAAGATGAAAACAAACTTTTTGACATCACAATGGGTGGAAAGCATGGGGCAGAAATTTGTGAATTAATTGGGCTATACATTTTGCAGGGATTAAAAGACATTTTACCAAACTTAATAATTGGATTATGTAGAGATGATGGACTTATAGCTGTAGAAAAAAAATTGAGCAATGTAGAAATAGAAAAAATTAAGAAAAAATTACACAAATTCACTAAAAGCATAGGCATAAATATAATTATAGAAAACCCCTCTTGGAAGATTGACTACTTAGACCTAAATTTCAACCTACTGAACCATACATTCTACCCATATAGAAAAGACAACAACAAAATAAGTTACATAAATTCAAAATCAAACCATCCACCAACCATACTTAAACAAATCCCAAAAATGGTAGAGACCAGACTTTCTAATAATTCAACTAACAAAAACCTATTCAACAACATAAAAAAAGACTATAATGATGCTTTAAAGGTAAACGGATACAATTATGAAATCAACTATACAGAAGAATTTAAAGATAAAAAAAGAAACAGGAAAAGAAAAATTATATGGTTCAATCCCCCATATTGCAAATCAGTAAAAACAAACATAGGTAAAAAGTTTCTAAAAATAGTTAACAAGCACTTTGGAGAAAATAGTAAGTTAAAAAAATATTTAAACAAAAACAATATAAAATTAAGCTACAGCTGCATGTCAAACATTGAAACAATAATAAAAAACCACAACAAAAAAGTAATAAACAACAATAATGTAAACAAAGATGAATCATGCAACTGCAGAAAGAAAGAAACTTGCCCCCTTGAAGGAGGAGAATGTAGGGCAGAAAATGTAATCTACCAGGCAACAATAGAAACAGATAATTCAACAAAAATATACATTGGACTAAGTGGTAATCAACTAAAAAAACGCATATCTACACACAACACAACAATAAAAAGCAATCCAAATGACAAAAACTACCTCCAGTATAAACAAGCAACTGAACTCTCAAAATTAACCCATAAATTAAAAAATGAAAATAAGAAATACAAAATAAATTGGAAAATATTACAAAGGGAGAAAAAAACAAAACCAGGAATTATGACATGCAGGTTGTGCTTAAAAGAAGCTTTACTAATCCTTGAATCCGGTAAAAATTGCATCAACAAAAGAACGGAATTAATGAACTCATGCAGACACAGAAACAGATTTTTACTAATAAACTGGAAAGCAGACAAAACTTAAACCAAATCATAATTATAGTAAAAAATAGGTCATTTTTCTTGATTTTTCATTGAGTTTTTGTTGACATTTGACTTAAATTGGAAAAAAAAAAAAAAAAAAAAAATTTTTTTTTAAACAGTTCTTAATTCAACTTAGATAAATTTTTAGAATTTTTTTTTAGATAGTTATCAAATCCGTTTAAATTTTGACTGTTATGTTAACTTAGCACAAATTAGATTTTGAAACCTTCAGCGACTTTGAGTTTTATTAATGTTTTGTTGACTCTTGGCTTAAAACCACAATTCTAGACAATATTTAATTTCATTTAGATAAATTTCAAGGTATAAACATTTTATTATTATTTTTTTTAAGAAAAGGTATAAATATCTTATTATTATTATTTTTTTTAAGAAAAGCTCTGGATTCAGTTTTTTTATTTGACTCATTATATTAATATTAATTCAATCTTTTTTTTAACAACTAGTACCAATTTTACCTAAATATACTCTGATATGCTTGAATTTTCGAATATGCAACATTTTTGTTTTTGTTTATATTCTTCACGCATGAATAAGTTTTTAAACAACAGTATAATTAACTAACATTGTTACATGCAGTTTCATATTTTATTTTTGCTTGAAAAGGTCGCAATCTCTTGCCACCGAAACCGGTCGCGAATAAAATATAAAATTTGCATAAATCTATTTATATAAGCTCTTTACATCCCAGTAAATTGAGCATTCTTTTTTAGTTAAGGCAAATAACTATATAACATAATTTAAAATACATGTGGTTAATATTTACAGTACCATTTAATTTACTTACGATTAAAAATAGTTAAATAAATAAGTATTTTTAATTGATACACTGACATCATGGATTATGTTGCAGCAATGTATTACATTATTTATTATCAAATGTATATTTTAAACTACCTTACTAGCTTTAAGGATTTAACTTTAGCAGCATATCATATTATTCCTTTTCATAACAAACAAAAAACAAACAGGTTTGAAATAATTATAAAATCAATTCAATTTACTTACGATCTGGATTGTACGGCAATAAAGTGTCGTATTCCTCTTCATCCAAGTTGTTTGAATTTTCAGAACTTTTTATTGAAGACGAATTCCTAGATGACGGGCTCGAACTTCTGTTTGAAATTAAAGTTTGTACAATTAAAATGGAATTTAGTTTATTTAATAAACACATCACAACAGTCTCATATTGAATCAACGATGTATTTTTAAATTTTAGCTAGTATTTTACTAGAACTATAAATGATCAACTCAATAAAATTAGTTATCAATACTTTTTTATTGTTTCAAGAAAAACACAAAGACTAACTTGTTTAAAACTCAAGCAAGAACCTTTATAACTTGTTCGATATTAGTAGCTTTTTTCCTTATTAACTTACTTTATTCTAAAATAATGTTTTGTATAACCCAAAATTATATATCTTTATTTATTATATATGTTTATAAACAGCTAACAATAACTATAAAAATAAAGTTAAACAAAACTAGTATGTTTTTTTTAGTAAAACTAAAAACTTCTTTTAGAATAAACAAGGAAGAATAACAAACAAATAAATTAAGTCTGATCAAAACTGCTAAAACGATGCATTTAAATTAAATATGAATAGGTAAATATTGTTTAAACATATGCTGCAATTAAAACAAACAAAACTTAAAAGTTGTCAAAAAAGAAAGATTTTACAAAATCAAAACTTTTATTTTAATTACAAGATAGTTAAACAAAAGTTAATAAATAAAAAAAAACTTGTTGCATTTTTAAGCTTGATAAATTTTAAAAAATTATAAATTTTTTAAATAAAGTTTATAAACTACTTTATATTATCTGTAAAAATATTGCAATTAAACAGAAATTAAAAGATAAACATTGGTATAAAAATCATAAATATTTTAATATAAGTTATAAATTGATTAAAAAATGTTTTAAATTATAACAAACTCAACTGTACAATAAACATATGTCTAATCATAACACCACTTGGTCACATAATTTTTATTTAAACAATCTAATATTTACTATTAATAAATTTGCTTTTCAAATTATTATGTAGATGTATTAAACTTTATAATTAAATGAAAAGACAATTTGTAAAAAATCCTACATGTAGTTCACAAGTTTTTAGAATAAGCATAAAAAACCTTTTGGAAACAAAATTAATAGACAACTAAAAAACAAACAAAAGTAAAAAGTTCAGCAAGTAGAGCAATAACAAATATTTATAGAAATAAATTTTAATACTTTACGCACGTTCAAATGTGATAATGACCTTTAAGATAATCATAAAAGTTTAAAACTATTATTTTTTGTAAAATTTTGTATGTGTACATGCTTAAACATGTATTTTATATTTACTGATCCTTTATAGTAATTTTACGACAAAATATCTAAAACTATTTTTTGTTTAAACTTGGTTACACATTTTACATAAAACTAATAGAAGTAAACTAAAAAACTATACTGCTACTTTTGCAAGTTGAATGTATTCTAAGCTACGGTAAAAATAATGAGAAAGTATATAAACTAGACATTTAGACAAGTTAAACAAGACTTGCTTAGTTAACTTTTCTAATATTATTAAAATAATTCTCACAACAAAGTTAAACATATTTAATTCAACAATAAAAAACCATTTTATTCTTAAACATTTTAAGAACTTTAGTTAGTTATACAAAGGTTTGACATCTTATTTAATTTTATACACATTTAATCTTTGTTTTATAATTTAGGCTGTACAGTTTAAATAACTTATTTTAAGAAGACAAAAAATAAATCTAAGCTTTTTTTTATTATTTAAATATTATAAGTATTCATTTATTTTACATGTTAACTTATTATTTACTTATTAAAGATTTACAAATAAAACTTTGTAAATCTAACTGTCAAAATTGATTTAGTATCACTTATTTACGATGTTTTTGCAATAAACTGCAACAATTTAGTTCCAAAGTTCATCATACTACTATAAAAATAATTTTTAATAATTTTACTGATTACACTTATTTATGATTAGAAAAAAAAATTATACCTATATATAATTTTAAATTTCAAAAAACTATATAAACATGGAAAAAAAAATGTTCGCTTTGAAATTAAAACTAAAAGTGGTTTACGACAAACGAAAATTTCAATTTTTTTTAAAGAACTCATAAACCGATTTAAGTTCACTTACAAACAACACGAAGTAAAAATACTTTTTTACGACATAAAAAAGATGAAAATAAATTCAAAGCACTAATAAACCAAATCTAATTCCGCTTACAATTAACTTGTGTTTAAATAACGTTTAAATAAATATTATCTTTAAGCTTAACAAAACTAACACTATTTAAATAATCTTTCGTAATTTACTCAAGTAGCTTAAATTGTAATCATCTTATACTTTAAAATTAAAAATAGTCTTCTTTACTATCATTCCAGTCAATTAAGTTCTATTAAATTAAAATCAAAAAAGAATACTGAACTATTATCTGAGAACAATAACTAAAAGCAAAAATTGGTTTTATAGTATTTAATCAAAATACAACAATAAATATTATTTCTATTATGCGTATTTAGACTACCCTGATCTAACAACAAATAATATTATATTCTAGTTAGTTGTGAAAACGTTTACATGCCGTTTATAGAAACTGATTTAATTAATGTTAACAAGTTTTTATGCCTAAATGAATTTGATGTTTATTAATTTCTAGAAGAAAACAAAAAATAAAAGAAACGCTCTATAAAGTTTTAAAAATATAAAACAAAACTTAAGCTTAAGTGCAAGTTAGTTAGTTAGTACTTAAGAGACCAAATGTTTTTTTTAAACTTCAACCCAGTCTGTGCGTTGGCTCAAAATTTCTGACTAGTGAGGAGTTAAAGTTAATACGTCAATAAGTCAATCAAAATGTTTAAAAAATCAATGAAAAATTATAAATTAAACAGTTTTGATTCAACGTACTTTACAACAAAGTTTAAAGTAAAATATAAATAGACTAATTGGTAAAATGTTTACGAATTACTTAGCTACCAACCCCGTTGGAAAATCCTGGGTACTCAGGGGTCGGTTGTTCTTCCAGCTTTCCTTGGTTACCTGACCCTTATCCCGGTTGCTATGGCTACCAGGGTACGAATTGCTTGGTCGCACTTTCGTTGCTATGGAAGAAAAAAAATTGCATGTTGATTATCTTTATTATTTTCATTTTTTATAACTTAGTTAAAAAACATAAAAATATTTTTAGTGTTTGTTAGGCTAAAAATCATGCTAGATAAGAATTAGTTAGCTTAGCTTGAACATTTAAAACTATCAATAAATAATATATTCTTTTTTTAACTTGAAACTTAAATGAACAAATTTTCAATTTTAAACTGTTTTAATGTTTTTGTTAAATAAATTTTTGATTTTAATTTTACCTTAAAATAGTATTTTTAATTAAATAAATACACAACACCCTTTATTAATTACTTAAATTTGAATAATATAAACTACTTAAAAAATGGTATTAAAAAATCCTTACTGAAAATTCTTTATTTATTTTTTCTAATTACTGATTACCTTTTAAAAAAACAAACTAAGTTCATAAGTTTTATTGAATCAATTTAAATTTTAACACTTTATATAAATTTAGTTATAAAGTGGAGAAAGTATTCAACATGATTAAACCACACAAAAAATAATTACTTTAAATGTTAGCAAAAATTATTTCGGAAAATATTGCAATTTATTAAACTTAGCTTTTACTTACAACCATACGATGTTTCTGTAAAATAATATAAAGTTACAAAACTAGTTTACTTCTTAACTTCTAAAAAGTGCAAATGTGCAAAGTTTTTTAAATTGAAGTAAGTAATTTTCAAAAAAGCTATTTTGATAGAAAATTTAAACCAAGCTTAAACTTATCTCAATTAAAACAACTTTAGAATTTTTAACTATAAAAGAAGATTGTTCTAGAATTAACTTCTAACAATAAAAGACACTATTCACTATTTTATAATTAAAAAAGTTTAATACTAATCCTACATTATAAATGATTTTAATCAAGTGCTTGACTTTTTTTAATTCAAACATGTTTTAAACAATTAAAATTAAATTATCAAAGTTCCTTACAAAAAAAAAAACATTGTTGTATCAAAAAGAAAATCAATTTTTTTCAAAAGTAAATATAAACTTTTAAATGTGTATATTAAATTAGAATTTTAACCCAATTAAATACTAAAATTTCACAAAGTATTTGTACACTTGTTCTTAATAGCATAAAAGTATTAAAAAAAATAGTTTTCAATAATATTTATGTTGTGCTATTTGCGCATTACATTAGAATGAGACTCATGATAAGATGTTAAAAACCGCAATAAGACTTAGAATATCTTATTTAAACTATCATTTATCTACGTAAAAACTAGACCCTAAGGTTGACTAAAATGCCTTAATGTTTATTTTAATGTTTACTTACTTTTACTAATTTTAAGATACTTCAACAACCATTAAAACCTATAGTGCATAACATGCCTAACAATTAAAAAAAACATGTATACACGTATGACTTACCCCCAACGTTATATTTGTCAATTTCACATTTAAAACATTCCATCCATTCGTTCATTTCTTCTATACTATCTATTAAAATATCAGAAATAATGATTATAAAATTAATTCATTTTTCAATACTGTATGTAAACATTGTAAAAGTATTAAAAATAAAAAAATTTCATTTCGTCTTTATACTTAAACATACTGTAAAAGTCCAAGAAAAATAGAAACTAACACTTAAAGCCATAGATAGTCCTCACTATATTGTTTGCTTTCTTTTTAATTGATGTTATAATGCAAATGTTTATCTTAACAATCAAAAAACTTTGGTTGCTTAAGAATATTTAAGAACTTCTAGATATAAGGGATTAAAATCACAAATTTAAGTAGGTATTTATAGAATAACAAACTAAAGTAACAAAAACTACTGTTTACTAAATATTATTTCTTTCTTTATTTTTTAATCAATTTTTTTTAATACTTTCTAATAGCCTGTGGCTAGTTTTTAAAAAGTCCATTACTTTTTAATTTTGTTAAAACATTAAAAAATAGCTTTAGTTTTACTACATAATCTAATTTTTTTAGTACCTTAAAAGTTTACACCAACTGTTTCATTTATACTGCTTAGATTTTTTTAACTTTAATTTTGTAGTTTATTTGATAAAAAAGTATATTTATTAAATTTTGTGAAATTTTTAAATTAAAAAACGAGTTTAATACATTTTTCAATGAACTTTTAACATAACTTTATCACAAAGTTTAAATAAATTTTTTATATAATATAAAAAGTTACTTATACTTCATAATTTAATCTTTCATATAGTAGCTAACATAATCTTATTTAAAAAAAACCTCAACTTCTTATGGTTTTAATTTATTGTTTAATATATTTAAACTAGAAAAAATAGTAATTATATAGATTTTAACTATCACAGTTTTACAAAATCTACACTTTAATTTTTAGTTTGCTTTTATTTGGCAGTTGAGATTTAAATAATTAAAAAAAACAGTATTAAACATCTCATTAAAACTAGCTGAAACTAAACAAAAAAATATTGGTTTAAAAAGTTAAGCTACAACATTCACCTGTTGCAAAGTAGTAGGTTCTACCCTCTTTTGCTTTTGACGTCGAAGAAAATATTTTGAAAACATTTTTTATTTTTGACCCTTCCTCCTCAGCTAGTACAACCCTGTTTTTACAACTAAAGTTAATCTTAGTAGTGAGCAGTTATTTAATATTTTGCTTTTGTACTACTTCCTTCAATTAACTCTTCTTACTTCAAGTTAACTCTAAGTTCTATTGGGGCTGCATCACTATTCAAATTCTGACAATTCAAGTTTGGCATTTAAAGTACTTTAAAAAATGTTTAAAGGCCTACAACAAATAAAAATAATACATTTTTGAAATAAATAAAAAAACGCTTGTATGTCTAACTAATTGTTTCAAAAACTCTTTATTTTTGCAAATTTATAAATACTTTTAGGAATATGCCTAAAAACAAGTATTAGATTGTAGTAACTTTTAAAGATCTTAGTTTTTTGTTTTTTTTTCAGTCATTTTTTACCATCACAATCTTACTAATGAGTCCTACATACACTTTTAAATTTTTGTTACTTTTTGAGTTTTTTTAATTAAAAAAAAAAAAGAATTTGAATTGTCCAACTTTGAATTGTCATGTAAATGTTCTGTGGATGTTTTTTTTTAACTAATATTACTACAAATACATTTTAGAATATTACATACCTTTTCAGTAGTATTATTTTTTACTAATGAAATTAGAAGTTGAACACAAATTAATTTATTTCACACTAAGAAAAATATTTATGTAGATAGAAAGTAAGAAACAATTTTAGAATTAAAGTTTTTAGAAATACTAATTTTAGCTTTGTTTTAAACTTTTGTTATCAGAATAGTAATAATAAAGCTACTAGACTCTAGCTAAAATGAAAAAAACTAACAATAAAGTTATTAAAATCAGTAATGAGATTTTTATTTTTTGAGGTCAAACTACACAATATATTATTTTGTCAAATTCTTACCTTTTACTGAAGTTTTCCAATGAGAACTTCTTTTGAGGTTTGGTGGAACTTTTGTCTTTGAAATAGTAAACCCATCCCTTGTGCAGAATTACATACCTTTTTTCATCTGAAGAAAATAAAACATTTATGTTAAGTAAAAAACAGGTGGGGATACTGGAGTTTTTTAATACCAATTCAACTTTTAGTTATTTTGCACAGTATTTTGTTGATAATGACTAATGGAAAATCGCAACGTCATCATGCAAATAAATTTTAAACTTAGAATCTGTTTCTTATTTAATTGGCATTTATGTTAAGGTTTTAAAGAACTTTATCACTTGTATCTACATTTTGTATAACTTTTTTTTTGTGGCAGCCATAAAGTTTTACAGGGGTTGTATTAATTGTGAACAAAATTTTAATGTTCTTTTGTTTTTTAACTAAAATTAATAATTAACAACAAATATCTTTTTGATATATACATATTAAAAATACAAAACAAACCATTCACAAAAAAACCTAAAACTTTAAAATTCATTCACTTACTCAATACAGTTATGTTATTTAAGCAATTTAAACTCATTTACTCTAGCCTTAAAAAAATATCACAGGTACAACCATACTTTTAAAAAATATATGTTTACTAAAACTAGTCAAATAAGTTTTATAAGGTTTAAAAAATGATTCACAACTATCATATTATTTAAAAAATCACCATTTCACTATGAAAAACCACAGTTTTAATTGTATGGCAATCAACCAACTTTACTTACATTTAGCAGCAAACCTAAACAAAATTTGTCAGAAAGTTTTACAAACCAAACTTTATTGACTTGATCTAGGAGTAACATAATTGCAATTGTCATTGTGGTTAATACTTTTTTAAAGGTAATATATTTCATGATTGTAAATTAAGACACACAATTTCTCTTTAAATTAGTTTTACTAAATACTTTAAGTTTTTGGATTTTTTAAACCAAATATTAAATAGACATTTATTCATTAGACAAGTACTTTTGATCACCTTGATATTCAAGCTAGAAAGGTTTTAATATGAAGAAAATTGAGTATCTCAAAGTATTTTGAGATTTTAGAAATCCTTGCACTGTGTTATTATTACTTTATAATGAGTTGATATTTAAAAAAGTGAAATAGCCTTTCATGAGAAGAAACATCTGTTTAACTACTTTTTTTTTAAATAAAAATCATGTTTTGTAGTGATAACTATTTTGTTTTAAAAACTACTTTGTGTTTATTTGATTAAGAGTTACTTTCAAACCAGTTTAATATAAGTTTTTGACTTAAAAAATTTACATTCTTTCATTAAAGGGATAGTGTTTGATAATTTTTGACAAAAAAAAAATGTTAATGTTTCTCCAACTTTAGAAAAACAATTTCACTTTTTCTAATTATAATTTTGTGCATCATCTTAGCAAGACTTTAAATATACATCTACTAATTAGACACTTTTTTTACAAAATTTTTTAAAATATCATTTACTTGAACAAAATAATTTATTTTGAGATAAACTGACCCCTGCACAGACTTGGTTTAGAAAAACAATAACAACTTTTGGTATATACTAAAAAATGTTATTTCATTATAGGAACCTTATGTTTAAAAACATTTTATCTACTGTAAAAACTAAGACTTTGAACATTTTAGTTTGAAAATAAATTTGAAAAAAGTTAAGGCCATAGGGGGGATGGGTAAGCCATGTTTTTATACAATTTGATCTTACTTTATAAAATTTTTTCTAAGCTTTAATATGCTTTTTATGGTTTTAAAAAAATCAAATTATTTTTTAGATATGACCAGTCTAGGTCGGGCCGCATAATAGGTTCCCTATGGGAAGGGAAAACTAAAACAGCAAACAAAGACTATTTTGATTAAAATCTATCTACTCCTACATTTTTCAAGCAATCTTCGTCAAACTTTCAGAGTTTAATCTTATTACAATAACAAAAAAACGTTATTTGTAAATTTTAAAAAATTATTTAAGTTATAATCAAAATTTTAATTTTTGTTATAAAATTTAACTTTTAATTTTTAAATAAACATAATTCAAAAATAAAGTTTTTTTCTTATAATGTACAGAACATTTCCTGAAAATTTGAAGAAGATTGCTTGAAAAATGAAGGAGGAGATAGATTTCTAGTGATTTTTAAAATTTCCGAGAAAATTGACCTCAAAAAATTTGCGGTCCATACGTTTGTATCAGAAACTTTTTACAAAAAATAAAATATCTCAAAAGTTAAATGATATTTTTGAATTTTATAAAAACTGGCTTATAGTTGGTTTTTAAAGCATTCATGTGAAAGCCAAAGTTAATTTTTGTAAAAAAAAATGTTTTACCCCACCCATATGGCCTTAAAACAAACGAACATTCTTTCATGAGAGGAATACGTTGTTTGGCCGCATTCCCACTTTTCTTCCACATGAAACCATGTTTGAAAACTCCCTCATCCAACATTAGAGAGCAGCTGAGCCCCTCAAATGGCATCGGGTAGTCATTCTTCTTTATTGACATTGAACGTTAGTTTGTTTGTTAAAAGTATGTTTTAAACTATCATAAATCTAAAATAAATTTGCTGTTAAAAAAAGCTTTGGTCTAATGTTAAGAAGTACAGTTTGTATACAATGCTAAGTTTTTGTAAATTGTAAGGCAATTTTTTTGTTATATTATTATTGATTTTATTGCTCATACTTGATTTAATAAATCTAGTATTAATTACAAACTTTTTAGCTAGAATACTAAAACATCCCAAAAGGTTGTTTTGTTTTCTTAAGTTTTTGATGTTTTTGCTTTAAACCAAGTACTTCACAGCATTGTAGATTCAGTTTTATGGTTGCACATAGTTTTTTTTTTTTTTGCAGTATTTATCTTAAGTTTGCAAGCAAAATAAAACTATCCTATTTTTTAACTGTTTTTGTTTCTTCAATGTCAAAATTTTATACTACTAATAAACAAGTGTTTAATAAATTATGGGAAAACTTACTTACTTTATATGTTTAAGGATCCTTTTTTTTTATTAAAAAATAATAATGTAATGCTACATGTAAATGAACTTTATCTTTAAAGAAAAACCAAACTATGATTTTACTTATACTTTATTTTTATTGATTGTAGATTACAACTTAAATCACCTTTTTAAATATGAATGTTTTAGAATGTAAATGTTGTGCAGGAAATAATTATTCAATTGGCAACCTATTTTTTTTTTCAATTTACAAAATTCTTTTTTTTTCACAAACAGAGAGAGCTTATATTTTAAATTACTCTTTCATTAATGTCTTACTTTACTTTGTGTTTAAAACAAAATTGTATGTTTTAAAAATAAGCTGTTTTACATAGCATAAGGAGAACAAAGTCAAGCTTTACTAAAAGTTGTAGAAGGATATGACTTTAGAACTTAAATTTTTACTACATAAACAATGATATTTGTTGTAATCTAAATTTGTTGTAAATTTAAACTTTTACCAACTCAATTGGCTTGAAAAACATAAAATGAATTGCTTGCACCTAGGTGAAAACTTTTATTTATTATAACAAATTTTCAATACTTTCTATTATTATGACTATTTGTGTACCTACATGAGTGGAAGTTTTGTTTTTGTAAAATTAATACAAACTCACCATACCATAAGTTTTACAAGAATAACCAATTTAAAACTTATTTTGTAAAACGAGTGATAATAATTAATTTAAAACGTTTTTTTCAACTGAGACTAAATAATAAACAAAATACAAAGTTTAATCTGATAATATTGAACAAAAAAATTGAATATTTCAACAGAGTTTATTATTATTATTTATTTTTATAGGAGCAACAATTAGAGTTCATGAGTTTAAGGAGCCCTACATAGAAAATATTGTTTTGTAAAAGATTTGTCTGAAATTATAAGTTTGAATATATAATTTACCAAAATTAGATTGCATCTACTACTATGAGCCGCCCATAAAAATACTACTTAGGTTATTTCCCAAAAATACTAAAATGTGCTAACATGGCTTTCAAACTATTAGCTGAAGGTTAAAATGTATTGTATAGAGTAGCCAAAACGTCTTATTTAAACTTCATGTATTCGATATTACCTGTTAGAAGAAATGTATAAAATTAAAAAAGTCTAAACTGAAAATATTCAAATCATAAAACATTCCATTGTTATAAATTATAAATGGTATGAATATTATAAACTACACGTTTAAATCTAAGCAAAATTTAAGTGCTTTATATTTATAAGTTTTAACACACATAATTTTGGACTATTTTAATTTTTATGTTTAATAAGATTAAATATTAGTTATAACAAACTGGCACAGAAAAGGCAATATCTTTAGTTAAATTGTTTATTGAACGACAAAAACCGCTAATAAAAGAATAGTCTAACGAACATATGTATATAAAATATTTTGGTTGTCGAGTTGTTCGTATTAAGTTCAACTTAATTAAGACCGTTAAAAAACTATTTCATTCTAAAATTTTAACTAGATTGTATTTTTTTATATTTGTGGTAGGTTGGTTTTTGGACATGAAAATTTTTTATTCGTTTAGATCAGTATATCTTAATTTGCATTTAATTACCGACATAAATCTAAAATTGTTGTCTTGTTAATCTAAATTTTAGTAGTAATTTTTAGAAAAACTAAAGTTTTTTTTTTAAGCTGCAATATCATAAAGACTAGAAGTTTTATGTTTTAAACATTGTGTTGATTCAGAAGCTCAAAGTATAGTTTTTTTAAAGTACTTAAATAAAAGGTAAAAAAAAATATTATAGCATAGAGTATTGAAAAAGTATAAACGTTAACAAACGTAAAGTTACTTAGATTTGGCAACTAAAGGGTACCCGCAGTCTGTTTTTAGTTTTAGTCAGTAATACACTGCGCTTTCAGTTGAAAAAATGCAAGCTAGAGAAAGGTGCTCAAAATTCAAATAATTAGAAATTAACAAAAAAACAGAAATAAGAAACAAATAGCTATACACAAGAGTTTTAAATATTGTGTTTAGTTTTTACTAATTTTTTATCTGTTATAGTGATGTTTACTATTACTAATATTATAGTAATATTACTATAAGTCATATGTAAGTGTTCTAAATTATCACTTACATACACAAAATTGTTTCAAATTCGAAATGGGATACAATTAAATAATTTTTTGTATATGTGTCATCCACTAGGTTTTAATTTGCAGTTTGGTAATTACCAAGAATGATGTTTCACCAATATCAATCTGAAATTGTATTATATTCAATGTGTTTTTTAAGCATGATTTAAGGCAAAGTAATAAACAAAATTAAACATATTTATCTTAAACCAATAAAACTTAAATGTTTAATCGCTTTTAATTTACAGTATTAAATGATTATTTCAATACAAGAATTTATGTTGACTACCAATATCAAGCTGAAACTATAATACATTTGATGTGTTATATAATCATAATTTTTGGATAAAAATTTATCTTTTGTAAATACATGAATAATATTAATCTATATATCATAAACTAATAAACTGAAGTATTTAATTGCTTCTATTTTACAATTTATTATAATTGTAAAATATCAATTGTTTATATCAATTCAATAATTTATATTGATTATGATACTGTAAAATATAATTGATTAAATATTTTAGTTTATAATATATTAGTTTAGTTCTTTCTATTTATTTATATAGCTTGTTTAAAACAAAGTATTGTTTTTTTAGCCTAAAACTATGGTTAAATAACACATCAAATGTATTTTCATTTTGATATTTTTGCTGACCTGAAGAGCATAACCAAATGTTATATACATTTTTTTTTGATATAAGTTGAAAATCACTTTAATTCTCTGAATAGATTAGATACTACAAATTTTTTTATTGTATATGTGTCAACCACTAGGTTTCAATTTTCCAGTTCAACTCAGAGAGTTTTTAAGTTGTCATTAGGGCCCCTATGCCATCAGACCACACATCAATAATAATTTTCACAGAAACTTTTGTAACACTGTTGCAGGTCAGAGTAACTATTTTCAACGTGTTTTGTTACAGATCAATTTTTTAGGAAATTTTCCAGTATTTACCTAGCCTAGTACTATGTTGCACCAATATTAAACTGAAATTCAATAATAATCAATATCTTTTTTTACCATAATTTCAAAGTAAAAATTAAAAATTTTAGACTTAGATGTTTAATATTAAAAGGTACTTTGTTTTAAACAAGCTATATAAATACATAGGAAGAGTTAAGGTTATGGTCAACTTTAGATGAACACCAATATCAAGCTGTAGTTATAATACATTTGATGTCGTATATAGTCACAATTTTAGGCTAAAAATTAATCTTTTAGAAATACATGAATAAAGTTAAACTTATATATCATGAACTAATAAACTTAAATATTTAATTGCTTATTTTCTACAATATAAAATGATTATATCAATCCATAATTTATATTGATTATGATAATGTTAAATAAAATTGGTCAAATATTTAAGTCTATAATATTTTATTTTAGTTTTCATTCTATGTATTTATATAAATTGTTTGAAACAAAGTATCATTATTTTAGTCAAAAATTATGGTTCAATTAGACATTGAATGTATTATATTTTCAATTTTGTATTGGTGTTCACCTAAAGTTAACCATAACCAGAATTAATTATATTGATTATAAACTATAATGTTAGTAGTTACCTAGCTAGGATGATGTTGAACTAATATCAAGATGAAATTATACTTGATATATTTTCGGTCATAATTAAAGTGTATAAAAATTTATATTTTGTAGTACAAAAATAAAATTAATCCTAAGGAATTTTTAGTTAGATTACTGTACACTATTACATGATAATTCAGGCTGCATTGTGTTCATAACTTATTTGTTGTGTAGAATATTTTTTGAATACAAGCACTCTGTTTTGTCACATCATCACATGTGGAAAGTAAACTATTAATTTATATTTTAGCGTATTAAAAACAATTTTGTTACATTAAATATAAAATATTGGTAATATTTCCTGAATTATTAATGATTTTGACCAATATCAAGCTGAAATTAGCCTTCTCCCCACCCCTATCTTATGGCCATCTTAAGAGAAAAACGCTTTTTCAATATCAAAACTTTTTCAAAGGAGAATTTATAGTTACATATTGCATTTGATATTGATATTCAATTTTTCAAATTCATATTCAAATTATTTATATACCAATTATAAATTTAAAATTAAAGTTTACATATTAGCATAATATATTTTATATTACATTAACATGTAAAAGAATATACAATTTAAAGTTTTTTTTTTAAACTAAATTGCCTGTAATTTTTACAACATATTTCAATTCTGTCACTTTAAATAGAACGAAAGTTAAGTTTTTTTATCTAATTAATTATACTAAAATGTTGCAATTTAAACAAAATATACTGATAACATAATAATTATATACAAAATGAATATACAATTTTATGTAACTAATAAATATTTAATTGCAAATGTTTTATAATCGTATTGCTATTAACATATTGCAATAAAACTCAATATTGCACTTTAAGTTAATACGAAACGAACAATATAATATTATTATACAACGCATATTAAACATACATTTTAAATTTGATAAGCAAATAACGTAAATTAGTTTACGTCAAATTGTTATTTTGAAAACATTTTTTTATATCAGTAATGACTTGTTACAATAAATATAAATTTAATTCAATTTTTTTAATTTTGTTGACTAGATATTTTAGCATATGTTTTATGATATATTGCAATTAAAAAATATTTATACAGGGTTGCCCTTGCCACTTTACCTGGAAAAACCTAGAATTCGATAATTTAGGCAAAAATAATTTGGAAAAACCTGGAATTTTTAACAATTTCAGTAGCAAAATTTCGGTTTGACACGAAAAATATATCATATAAATATGATTTTTTGACATCTTCAAAAAAAAAAAATTATTAACAAACACATTTAAAGTAACTTAACAATATCTTTTCAAAATTTTTGTACTATTAAACACAGTTTCTTATAAAGAAATTGACTTAAAACTAAAAATAGACCCAACAATGTGTACTTTCAAAAACCTGGAAGAAATTTGGAAAATCTGGAAATTTTTTTTTTCAAACGAGTGGCAACCCTGTTTATATAAAGCAGTTTAAATGAGTATATTTTATTAAATGTACAAATAATATAAGTTAGTTTATATTTATTATCTTTTTGTGAACAACTTTTAAAATCAATAATGCCTTATTGTAATTAATAATTATAAATTCGGTTTAAAACATGAAATTAATAAAAAACTTTAAAAGATAAATATTTTATAAAAATTTGAAATCTTTTTGTTTTACTTAGTTGTGATCACATTAAAAAACACTTGAAATTATCTGAAACATCAACAACAAAAATTTTGATAATATTAACTGTTTTTATAAATGTGGTCATGTTTAAAGAACTTGAACATAATATAGTTTGGTTAAAACATAGTGTACTCAAAGTTAAAGATTTATGTGAATTAAATTGTATAATACGTAAATGTAGCAGATTGAATCATACATTGAATAATGTTGTTAAAGTTTCATTTAAGTAATCTTTATCATGTAAAGACTTTTATGAACTTAATTTTAAAAAACATAATTTAAGCTTTATTTTTTAGATAGTATTAATTGTACTTTATATATGTTATCCCCTTTAATATACTTCAATAAAATATAGTTTGTTAAAGTATATTGTACCAAAGGTTGACGGTTTATATTTTATATGAATAGTTTAGCCTAATGCCTTCTTGCATGTTTATATTAAAAAAAACTACATAACTTTTTCCACTGATGATTTCGTTTGATTAAGTTCAAACGTGAAAAACTTTGTTTTCTTGATAAAATTAGAAAAGTTGTACTGACTACTGAGTTTTCAATTGGAAGTTGTTTTTAATTTTTGATTTGTTATTTTCATGGTAAGTTGTTCATTAAGATGTACCCCAGGTAAAATTTAAGTTCATTTTTATCTTTTATACATATTATTATTATATTATAAATAAATTAATTTTGAACAGAAATATTTTAATTTAATCAAATATATAATGTATTATGCAGCTAAAGTTTTATTGTATTTCTCTAAAACTATAAATTTAAATCGCATTGCATAAAAATAGTAAAATTTTAATAACTTAAAAAAAATTCAATTAAATACATTTCATAGCTACTTTAATTTTTATATTTCTTTTATATATATTAATACTATATTATAAGTAAACTAAATTTAAACTGTATAATAGAAATTGTAATATTTTAATTTAATTTTACGTTTTAATGTTGCATGCCGCTAAAGTTTTAATATTTATAAATTAAACTGAGATATTTAATTTTCGTTATATTATAGTCATTGGAATACAATATTTTAAAAACTATTAATGCAATTAAATGTTTAATAAATCAATTTATTTATTTAAATTTATTTTGCATATTATTATAATGTATAATAATTACAGTTATATAGAAATTATTATATATTTTATTTATTATAATAATTTTTATAATTTATATATAATTTATTATTAATTATATATTATTATATAATTTATAATAATAGTTATTATAATAATTACAGTTATATGATAATTATTATATATTACAAAAGATATTCGTCGTGCAAGGCTCAATAGTCGAAAGGTTCTTTGTATCGTTTTACACGTCTTAGGACCAAAAATATTATGCGTTTTTTTTTTTGTCGTTTGATAAACTACATTATTAAATTTTCATCTTCAATTTAGGCCCTGGTAAAGATAAAATTTGAATATAAGTTTGTAAACATGGATATAAATATCAAAATTATGTAAACAATATAAAAAGGGAATTTTACCTAACCTGAAACCCACTGCGCTTCTACTTTACTTTCCCTTAGATTTTTAGTGTTCCAAAACTAAAAACATAAGATTGAAGGATAAAAAAAATAAATTACTACACTTTATAATGTAAAAAATAACCTGACATATTAATGATATAATTTTAAAATTACGTTTCAAAAAAAAAGATAGAATAACCATTTAACAGCACTACTGTGTACTTAGAAACTTAGAATTTTTTTATAGAAAAATTCATTTGTGCTTCATTTGAAGTCTGTTTTGGTTGAATATACGTTTAAGGGCCGTACGCTGCCCAAGTAAATAAGTTGATAAAAACTAGTTAAAATTTGAACTTTATAATGAACTTTACCTTGCATTTGAGAAGTTTAACTAACAACATGACATTTCTAATTTTATTTTGATTTAAATTCAAAAGAGTTCAAAACAGTTAGCTTTAAGTAAAGTATATTTTACAACTTTCTTTATTTAGAATTAATAAAAACATACAAATCAATTTAAAACAAAATCAAATGTTTTACTAATATTTTTTTCGTTTTTGATTACTATTAGATTAAGTTTGTTACTGTTCTCGTTAGTAGCTAAAAAGTATATCAAATTATGACGTCACAAAAAAAACAACAAAAGCTTACTTTGAAAAATTAATAAATATTTAGCTTAACTCCTTTTATTTAAATTATAGACATTCTTTAGTCTTCCTCTTCTTTAGTTAAATTTTAAAACTAATTACTCGTACATACTCGTGTAATGCTCGTACAAACTAATATTGAAAATTATTGTTTAACTTTTGTATTTAGTGTCAATTTTGTAGAAAGGTTAGCCTAACTATATGTTCATTTTATATGAATAATAAAACACTTATTTTTGTATATAATAAACTTACAATGAGTATAAAGTTAGTTTTAGAACAAAGGTTATTGAACTTTAAGTAGTAGCTCTTATAAAACATTTTTTTGTGTTACAACCGTCTTTATATTAAAATTAAGTTAAGGCAAATAAGCCTCATACTTCAAAAAACTAGTTTAAAACAGTTTTTATAAACTTGTATATACTCAGTAAATACTATAATAAATGTTGAATAACAACAACGAATTTTTTTGATTGAATTATTTTTCAATTTTTTTTATTTTCCGAAGCCTATGAATTATTAAATTAACATATATAATTTTCTGGGCGTGCTAAAACTCCTTAGTTTTATAAACTTTACTAGGACGTCGACTAGAAAACATGTGAAAAATACAAAGTTATTTTAGCTTTATTTAATGTTATACAAAAAAATATTAAAAAACTTAAATAGGTTATTAAATGAATTACTAAAATAAAGTTTAAAATATTGAATTAGCACCAAAATGTATATATGTTTAGTAGATTTTTTAAATTTGTTTATTTTCGATTTATCATTAAAAACATCAAATTAAAATTAAAAAAAACCCTTCAAGTATCTTTGCGCCTACTGGCATAGCTTTTGTTGTAGATAAAAGTTTTCAGTTTAATTTAAAACATTAAGTGCGATATAATCTTGGCATTCTAAACTATTAAAGATTTTTTTTTATTTCTAGTTGTTGGTCAACTGAGCATAAGTTACTATCTTTTTTTTAATGTTTAGAACATTTGATTAAAGAATTTGTGTTTTGCACAATGTTGTTCAAATTTTAAATTGAAATATATGTTATCGATTTTAAAGTGTATGTAAAATATAAAAACTAGGAAGACTATTCAAGTGTTAAAAAATTATAATTTTAATTTTATAAATGTTACTGTCAGGACGTACAATAATTTAAATTAATTTATTCAAGTTTTTTAGATTTTAATAGTTTGAAAAGTAAAACAAAAAGTTTGTAAGTATTTTTGAAAAAATTATTTCGGGAACCAAGTTCTTATACGAAACTTTTTAAGCGCTTTTCTTTTATCGATCAATAAAATTACTATTATGTTACTAAGTTTTATTAATTTATACAAACAACATGAGAGCAATCTTTCTAACTTCATTTTATAAATACTGATTCTTTAAATAGTTTTCTTTAAGCAAAAACTGTTAGATAGTTTGGAATTTTAAGGAGAAAATGTTATTTGATGATTAATGCCCTATCGTTTTTTGTTTACAAATTATAACTGTATCGTAATACTAACAATAACTAAAAACTTAATAAGAATTAGTGAAAGTGTGAACATTTAAGTTGCTTTGTATAAAACAAATAGTATTTTTATACAGTGGTATTAAATAAGTTCTAGTAGCTGCAGTACTGTTAAACAACCAAACACAACAACTATAGTTTGCACTTTAGATACAATCGTCATTAATCTTTATAAAAATGAAATACAATTCTCAATAAAAGAAATATATTTTACATGAAGAAATACTTTTATTAAAAAAAAATAAGTTTTAGAAATTTGTTAGAAAAAGTTGCCCTAGTTGTATAAAAGTTTTATTTTAAATGAAGCCGGAAACATTTATGTTGTTTTGCGCAGTAGATTTTTTCAAAGTTTTTAAACATTTACATGAAAACAAATAACATATTTTTGTTATTTAAAAACTTAAAACTTTTTTCTACTTTACTATTGTTAAAAAACTTAAACAGTTTTAAAGTTGTGCAAAAATATGTGTACAGCAAGTAAATTTTACAAATAAAGTCTGCCAATGACTGGCATCGATCGGTCAACCTCACAGCAGGTTAACAAGTGCTCGTTCCGCTACGCTGCCGCTTAATAGGCATGAAGTATATGTGCTATTAACTTCAAACTGAAAGTCAGATTTTTTGTTGTTTTTTCTTTTGTTTAATCCTCATAATAAATACTTAAATTTTAAACAATTAAGTAAATAAATATGTTTCAACTTAATTTCAGAAAATAAATCAAAAAATAATCAAAAACTTAAAACGTATGTAAATTAGAATGCTTGTTTTTTCAGCTACTTTTGATTTTTTCTTGGAAAAAAAAATAGCAATACCAAAAAAAACGACCTTTGTAAAGTTTTAGATGATTTGAAAAAATGTTTACCTCGGCATAACTGACTTTCTATAAACCACCCCAAAGCAAAGAGTATGGGGACCCGAAAATGCGACCTTATACAAAGCGTTTTTGTTTTTTAGAGTGAAATTAATTTCTACAATAAGTATTTTATAAACAACTTCTATGTAGTTTGTTAATGCTAAAATATATATAAGTTATTTATTTTGAAAACAATAAGAAATTTTTAATTAATTCACTAAAGTTAAATTTTAAGTGACAACCAAAAAGGAAGGTTATAAAACTTAGATAGTTAGAAATGTTTGAGATATTCATAAACTTTGTACAGTTTAATTTTTTAAACGTTGCTTTAGAATTATAAAAATAAATTGTTTTAAATAAACTTCAAAAAATAAATGCTTGCTTGCTTAGATTTTGTTAAAAATAAAACAAAATGCACATGGAAAGAAACATAAAAGTTAAATAGAATGCAGCATCTTAACTGGGCTTCGATCTCGGATCGTTTAATAAGAATATTGTCAACTTTATCACTCAACCACCATGACAATAGAAAGCATTATTTATAAAACGTTTATTTAAATATTCATTATTTATAACAGTTTTATTTATTTTTTGCATGCAGCCTTATTTATGTCAGCAATAAATGAATTCCTTTTGTGTTAACAAGTTTATCTTCCATATACGGACACATTACTTCATAAAAAAAGACATTCGTATAAATGTCAACCATAATATAATATTTCTTAAATTACGTTTAATGTTTTTATACTTAGAAAGTTTAAAGATAAGGCTGTATATTGTTCAAATATTTTCAAAAGTTAATTAGAATTGAATTATTTGTAAATGTTAGCGTTTTGTACTTCATAAATAGAGACTACAATTGTTAACAATATAAATTTCTTTTTAGTATAAAGCTTCTAAAGTAGGGGTGGGCAACGTTATTCAATCAACGGGCCGGATCCGGAAAAAAATAGTCTTTTGCGGGCCGGAGCATTTAGAATTAGTAATTTACCGGATCCAGTATCCGGATCCAGCCGAGTAATAACTTTTTAGATCCGAATCCGACTGGAAACTAATTTTAAGTCGCGATACGGATTCGGTCGGATTCTAATTAAAATAAAAGTTTCGGATTCTGCCGAAATCTAATTTTACTGATACAGTTAATCACTTTTTTAAATCCTTCAAATTCAAAAAATTTTCTAAAGTCTGACAACCTAAGATGTAGATTAAGACATGTCAGATGTTTAAATAATGTCTATAAGTAGAATTGACATTGTAATTGACAAAGGTACGTAGTTAAATATCGTACTTTAAAAATCGTACTTAAAAAACACTTTGCTAGGGGTAATTTTACAAATAAATATTTTATCTAAGTTAGAACAACAACAAAATATTTGGTCAAAATAGTGTATTTTTTAGTACACATTAATTTATGATGTAGTTTTTTAGCACAGTCAAGTTCTTACAGTTTTGTTTTGTAAAAATATGATACAAAGCTTTATAAAAAAATCGTTATATCGACCCTTTGCGGGCCTGTAAATTCGCTCGCGGGCCGGATCCCATTAAAATTAAAAAAACGGTCGGGGGCCGGTCATTTTCATCCGGCGGGCCGGATCCGGCCCGCGGGCCGTACGTTGCCCACCCCTATTCTAAAGCATATGTAAATATTTACTTATTTATACTTACAACAATTAAGCAGTAAATAAATACTTATATATTTAAAAAAATACCTGATATTAGTTGTTAACAAATATTGAGTGCTTATTCAATCAAAGTTAAGTTACATTTCATTCAACATTTATACGTAGTTAAGTCATAAACTAGTTTTTGACTTTTTAGTACTATTATTCAGCAAAACTTTCTTGTAACAGTTGAATCATATTTTAAGCTTAATTAATAAAATACGAAATAAGTTTTATATATTTTTAAACGTTGTTAGTATCAATGTGTCAAAAAATTGAAACTGATAGAAGAATTGAAAAACAGTGGTTTTATCAGTCGATTTTCATTTTATTATATTTTATAGAATGCAAATAGTGATTGTGGTTTTAAACTTATGACGTCAGCAGAGCACTTGAATGTAATTTCATTAAAACGTTTCGGTCGTACGCTGAAATATTAAGTTGTTACTTTATGGTCCTTAAAGTTGGTTTTAAAAAAAAGTTTTAAGCCAGTTAAATTAATGTAAAAACTTTTTACTAATGCTTTAAGTAAAAGTAAATACTTTCTTTAGTAAAAATGTCATGATGATCTTAAAATTGAAAATTTCACAACGAAATATTGAGATAAAAAGTATATAAGCAAACCCATAAACTACATCACAAACATTTTATCTCTTAATATTGATATACCTAAACTGTTTTAAAGCTTTAGTTTAAACTTTTTTATTGTTGTTTAAAACTATTGCTTTTATTTGTTTTTTCTTTGCAAAAATCTTACTTAAAGGAAATATTATTTAAATTTTCATGAACCAAAAACATTTAAAGTATCATAAAAAACAGTTGAAGCTTTTGATGGCTTTTCAATATATGTTTAATTTTTCGGGGTATAAAATTTGGTCTCAATACTAATATTTTTTTATAAATCAAGCTCTTTTGAAATTTATTACAGCATAAAAACTATTTTATAAATAAAACCGAAACCTCTTGCTTACTCGATTTTAATTGTTATTTGAAGCAATTTTACACAACTGCTATTTGGATAAGCATTGGAATGTAAAGGTTATTACAACAGATATAAATTTAATTTGAAATGTTTGGTGCATAATGTTGTTTAAAAAAAAAAGAAAAATCTTTACAAAATTCTGAGGAGAATTCTTTTATACACTTTTTCAATTTTGTTTAAAATATTTTTTATAGTTAACTAAATCTCTAGCTTAAAAGGATATTTTAAAAGCTTTAAACTCGATGCTTCATTCTAAAAGACATACTCTATAATATTTTACTTTGACATTGTATGTTTTGGTTTTAAGAAAACAAATAAAGAGATATCAACTACTGGAGGAAAATTAATGAATTTATTTTGATTTCAAATATAAAAATGTGCTGTTGCTATGCGTATGGTTTAAAAAAACTCGTAAAATAAATTTAAAATTTAAAGTTTAAACTAATAATTTAAGTATAATAGTAATGTTAACTTTATATTTTTTAAAATTCTGTTAAAAGTTAATATTTATTGATGATTTAATAATGCATGAAATTGTAATAGCTATTTTGTATTAATATTTTTCAGGCAAGCATACAGTTGGTTGTTTTGTAACTTTTATAGCGTAGATTAATAATGCTCTTACAACTTTTTTTAGTTTTAGATTATAAAATAGTATTTCAAATCATACTTGCATTATAAAGTAAATAAAAATATAACTTTGATTTATTTTATACATATTTGCACAAAGATGATTTTTGTTTTGTTGTGAAACTGTTATTAAATTTTGTGTTAATTTGGTTTCAATCAAGTACATATAGAGAGGAGAGGAGACATTCCTCGTAACTTCTTTCAAATAATATAAATTAGGTGTTACAAAAATAAATAATACATAATTTTGTATGAAATTTTAAAATAATTTTAGTAGTGGTCTTACTTGTTTGCTATAAAAATAAAATTTAAATTTTTTGAAATCACTTATAAAACTGTTAAATAGTGTAGAACTTTTTTATGACTTAGTTATTTCATAAAAAATGTGTATTATTTTGGAACTATCAGAAATAATTCTCAAATTAAATTGTTTTGACAAGTAGTAAATTAAAAATGCTTTTAGGTAAGTATATTAACACAAACATCAAGATGAAAATAAAGTTTAACAGTTTGTATAAAACGTGTTTGACTTTTATGTCGCTGCAATTAACATAAATACTTTGTTAATTTTTTTGTTGCTGCATTTAACGTTTTATAGTTAAATATTTTTTATTAAGTATAGAAATTAATATTTTAAACAACTATATACTTTAAGTCTATTTACTTAAGAAAATTCATATTTTGTAAGTTTATACATCATATTTTTAAAATATAGTAACAGTAAGTAACTAATAATTTTTTTTTAAGTTGAAACATGAGTTTTATTTTTTAAGTTTAAGTTGTACACGTTGTATTTACAACGTTTTCAAGTTTGAATGACATATGAAATGTTGTAAATGTTTCTACCACAATAAGAAGATTTTCTTAATTTAATTTAAATTTATCATTTAGTTAATAAGCGTTTGTGTTTTAGTATACATGACGTCACTAAGTAACTATTGTTCGTAAAAGTAAAAAAAATATTAAAAATTCTGTTTAGGATAAAAACATTGAATGCGACAAAAAATATAGATATAAAATTTATACTTTTTAAAAATACTTTTATAAGCCTAAATACAGAATTGAACCAAATACAAATATCCTAAACTACAAGATCTTAGATTATGTTTTTGAAAACGACTCAAGCACATATATTTAATAAACTGTAAATATGTTTGTATTTTTATTTTTATTTGCAGGATATAAAAATACTCTACAAACAGCATTAACTTTTAGTAAGGAAGTTTTAAAAGTTTTAAATAATTTTTTTTTTTAATGATGCATTAGTTCTTTAACAAAGAACACGATTTGAAAATAAATTCTTAAAATTTAAATATAAGTATTAAATTTTTTAGTAATTTTTTACTTCTTATTTATCAATTTTGTTAATTTGTTCAAAAGTTCTTCCTAAAACCTACAATTAAACAAAAATCTTGAAACCTTAAATTCGAATACTTTGCGAAACGTATAAATTTTAACTATTTAAAACTGGGATTTACAACAATAAATAAAAAGAAAAACAAACAAAACTTAAAAATTTTAAATTAAACTAACTAAAAAACTTAATTTTTAAATATTCATTTTTATTCGTTTTGTTTACAACGTTTCAAATTTTCATTGATCTAACAAATGATGAAAAAAACGATTGTTTCAACAAATTCACTCTATATATCAACAAAAGCAAGTAAGTAAGACGTTGTGTTTTTGTAGATATGACGTCACTAAGCTTTTTCAGCGCTAAAAATACTTGTATTTATGAAACAAAATGTTCTTTTAAAGCCCACTCACAAAAAAAAATATGTTTTATTTTGAAAATGCGATATAAAGCTTATTTCTATGTAAAAAACATTTTAAAGTTAAAACTTGCTTATATATAAATAATTTAAATGTTTATGATATTTAACAAACTTATTTGAACACAAAACATTCAGGAAGTAAGTTTTTCTAAAACTAAAAAATGTAATTATCATTTAAAAAAAATGATTTTTTTTTAAACTTTGTTAAAATGAAAACTTTCTATAAACAACTTTAAATGCTATTTATAAGTTTCAAATTTTTACTGAACGAAACTATTTGTAATTTTTTGAAGAATTATAAGCTGTTTTTAATTACTAGTCGTATAAAAAGCGTTAAAAGGTATCCAAAATTCAATAACCGAAAAGTTTTTTGTACACCAATTTCTAGAACCAAATATTTTGATCGTTTTTAACTTTTGCTTACTTTTTTTAATGATACAGTTTAAAAAAGTGTCGTTTTAATCTAATTTTGTAAAAGCTATTTCAATAGTTAGTATTTTAGCTAAAAGTTATAAATTTTAACGTCTATGAATTAGCTATCTCTTTTAAAAATTGCATTCTGTACACATACTGGTGTTAAAAAAAAACGCGCATTTACTACTATATAATAGATTCATGCTAAAACCTTTTTAGATATGATTTTTAAAGTTTGGAAATAAAAAATAAAATATTTAACTAACTTTAGTATACAGCTTTAAAGGTTTATATTGAAAAAAATAGTTTTCCTAAGTTTAAAATAACTATTGCATACTAGCTTTATTACATATAAAAAGGTAGCTATCGAGTATTTGTGTAAAGCGTTGTTATCGACAACGTTCCAAAAGCTAAAAAAGGAATTTTATTGTGGAAACGAGGCATTTTTCGAATTATTTATTTTATGTCCTGTAAAATAACATTAGTGTTTTTACAATAATGACGTCAGTAAAGCATTAGATGAAATTCTAAAAAGTTAAAATGGCTAGAGCAAAAAAATGTTTATCACATAAAGATTGTGATCTAGGTAAAACAGGTTTTCATTGTTTTATACGTTTAAACCTAGAAAAATGTTTTCCATTAATGTTAAAGTTAATGTGAAATTTAAAAGTGTACTTCAAAATTAATATTTTTTGATCTTCTGTAACTTAAACAGTTTTAACTTTTTTTTTCAGTTAATTCTTATATTTCAGACTACAATTTAATTTTAATATTTAAAACTAACTCTAACATAACAAATTTTGATTAACTATTTATACTAGATTAATTATATAAGATTAGAGTTTTTAAATATAATAAGTTGTCTAAAGAAAAGCTTTAACTAATTATTTTTACACAGAAACTCATGAAACTTAAGCTCATTAGATAAAATTAATTTATTCTTAAAGTAACTATAATATTTTTTTAGCAGATATACCTTAATAAATTTCTAACTTATGTTTTTAATTTTTTAATGTTACGTTGTATAAACAACGTTTTAAAAGTTAAATCTTCTTACAAGTTAGCTAATGTATGGTATTCTACTGCATTTTTTCTTTGGTAATATATAATAGCTACTAAGCAAGCGTTTGTGCTTTATCATATGTGACGTCATTAAGTTAGTTATGCTCTTTAAAGAATAATTTATTTGTTATGATGAAAAGTTGTTTATATTAGTTATTAAAAGTTAATTTTGCTTTGTTAATTTATGATAGCAAGCAACCAAGCGTATGTACTTTATCATATTTGACGTCATTAAGTTATTATTGCTCTTAAAAGAATACTTAGTATGTAATAAATTTTAGCTAAAAAGTGTTCTAAATATGTTAAAGAGGTCGATAATAAAAAATAATTAAGGAAATTCAGATCTAAACTAGACTGAATTGGAAATATATTTTTAATGTACAAATAAAATATTTGTGAATTGAAGGTTTGAAGCAAAAAAAAAAATATTTAACATTGAAAGCAACTAGAACTATTTTTCATAGGTATGTTGTTTGCATAGTTGTTAAGAATGTTTTTAAAAAATTGTTAACATAAGAAAAGAAACAAGATAGCTATAAAACTAAAATTATGTCATTTACAAATATTTAATATTACATTATTGAAATTTCAAACAAATAGTAAGCAAGCGTTTTTATTTTCGTGTTTGTAATTTAGTTACTAATGCTCTTTAAATATCATTTAGTTTTGTATGATAAAATGTTATTTTAAACTTTATTTGCAACAAAAACTTTGATGTGATAAAAATATATTGTTTTTTTTTTTACTTTTAAAATGTTACTAACTTTTAGCAAACAAGAAAGTGTTAACTTTAGAATTTTTTACAAACCTACTCAATCGTATTTTTGAAGAGTTTTATATATTTATTTACAATATGAAAAATCAAGTCTTCCTTTAGTTTTCTAGCGTGTATTTTATTTCGAAAGAAAAAGTGTTAGTTTAAATGTTTAAATTGTTGCAAAATTATTTTGAATTTCTGTTTAATATTAGTTTAAAGTTATTCGCTACTAAAATTTAAATTCAATACCAATTTTCATAAAAGTAAACTTGTAAAAACTAAAAAACACTTTTTTGTTATGTTTTATAAATTCGTATGTATATTCTATGAAAAAAAATTGGTAAAAATGAGTTAAAACTAATCTAAAAAATTTACATATGGAATATAATGGACCTTTAGTCTCTTTATAAATCTTAATTCGTATAATATTCATTTAATTTCTCCTTAAGCTAGCTCATAAATACATATTAACGCTTATAATAAATCAATAAAAAACTAATTAATATTTTTCATATTATTTTAGTTATTACTATCACTTTTACTCTAGCTCTTACCTTTGGTCGGAAAGCGATAAACACTATACATGATATTGAGAAAGTACGCTAATGGTTGTGCTTTTGTAAACATGACGTCAGTAAGTTATTCTCGCTTTTAAACGCAGATTTACTTTGTTACGTAGAAAAACCATAAAAAATTGAGTTTGCGACAAAAAACTTAAAGTTGAAATGCTATAACTAACTGTAGTTATTTTTTATACTTTCAAAATATTATTATTTTCTTAATAAAAATTTACAAACCTAAAAGTAAATAACCTTAAACTGTAAGGTATAGCATATTTTGATAAAGAAAACAAGATTTCTGGTAGTAAAAGTCATAAAACAGACAATAATAGAAATATAGAAGTTTTAAAAATAGCTGTTAACAAACGTCACATTCTTACGCTAAAAAATTAATATATAGTAATTTAAATATATATGAAGATTCTGTGGGAGTACCTAAACAAAATATACTTTAAGTTTTAACATTGCTCTTTTTTATTCAAATGATAATTTGCACTTTTTTATTGTACATTACGTATAAAGCTATATAAATAATAATAAAATATACATTAACTACATTAAATTCAATTTATTTTTATTCAAACAGAGCTTTATAGTCAGTAATAAAAAAAAGGTTGTAGTTTACCTAATTAACTAAATGTTGTAAAAGTTATTGCTAAACTCAATAACTTTATTGTCTTAAAGTTGAATAAAGTTGTTTCTATATTGAATATGTTAATTATACACATTAGTTACACTAATACCTATAGCCTAAAAGTTAATTTTATACAAGATTTTTTTTTTTGTTGAAGAAAACATATGTCTTAAATAAATGAGTATAAACTTGAAATTTTACTTTTAGCTTAAACTAAGATAAATAAGTTGTTTTCAATATTAGTACATGTATTTACCAGTAAAATATTTATGTTAAAAAATTGATAGTTGTTTAAGAGTTTATTTTTACGAGTTTTGAAGTACTATGTAAAAAAAATTATTGTTATTTCTAACTTTGTTCTTGTCAAAAAAATTCAAGTTTGTGTTTTAAGAATAAATTGATAATTGTTACATTAATGAATGTGTTGTAAAATGCAACAAAACATTTCAAGACTGAAAATGATTTGTAAATAAAAAACTAGTTAAAAATTATTTATTATATTTAAAACAAAATGTAGCTGATAAAACCTAGAATTAATTTGAGCAAATTCAGAAAAAAACGTTTTTAACGTTTTACTACATAACTATCTCAATATGTTTAAAAGTTTTTAAATAAAAATTTTAAAACAGTATAAAAATTTGTTTATAAAAATAAAACTGTACACGCTGTATTTATAACGTTATAAAGTTTAGATGACATGTGAAGGTTGTAAAGACTTCTTCCGTAGCATTATACAGTTTTAGCTTGTTTTATGTATAATATTTAGTAAGCAAGCGGTTGTTTTTTGTATACATGACGTCACTAAGTTACTATTGCTCTCCGAAGAAGCTGCATGAAAAACAATTATTATCTTTGTTTGCAATAAAATATAAAATTAAATGTGACATAGATATGTTGTTTTTATATAGTTTTAAAATCTTGATACTTTTTTGTATGATATATTTTGTAGTATGTTAAATATAAGAGTTTTTACATTAAACTGAGTACAAAATGTATAAATAAGCAAAATTCTACACTATTTTCAATAAAAAAAAAAACATAAAAATAAAAAGCTATAATAAAAAGAAAAAATGTTTGCAGTTTAATATTAAAAACTGTTAATATAAATAAAAAATACTACAATTTGCAAAGTTTTAATATTCAAAGGAAAATCAAGGTGCTATAATTACTAAAGTTGAAAATTAAAAAAATATTTAGAAAAACGTATTTTGACTATATCTATATGTTAAACTTTTTACAGTTTGAAATTTTGTTCGTAACAACATTTGAAAGATAAAAAAATGTTAGAAATTGAAGTTCAAAATAATAACAAATTTGCTTAAAATCTTTTCAGAAACATGAAACATAAAAACTGTAATTTTATTTGTGTTTTATATGTAAGACCTCAGTAAATTTCTTTTAACTTTTTAATGATTTTTATTAGTTATTTAAGATTTTAATATACTTATTATAGTTTTAAATGTTGCTCGTGTCAAATATCAAAAATATTTGAAAAAAATAAAACAATATATTGTTTGTGTTTTGTATTTGAGCTCTTTTCAGAAGAGCTCAAACTCAGTTTAGTTAAGTATAACGATTATATTCGAAAACAAAAGTTATCAAGTTTTAGTATTTGAATAAATTAAACAGAAATTTTATAATAGTCATATTTTAGTTAAATAAATCTTATTTAATGTTTCAATGCTCTCGTTTAACATGTTATTTTACTAGTATTGTAATAAAAATAAACGATAAAAGACATAAAGTAAAATAAAACATTATTTTTTAATATCAAATATCTATAAAAACCTATAAAATCTGCTTTTTTTTTTAAATTTTCGTTTGTAATGTTTAATATTGTTGCTCAGTTTTTGTTTTTCAAAAAAGCTAACCTTTTTATAGTGGCTTAAATTTTATTTTTACTTTAATAGCTTATTTCTCTTTATATTTAGTTTCAATATTTTGTAAGAACTTGCAAAAAAAAACAGCATTAAGAACTACAAGTAGCATAAGTCTAAAACTTTATTAACCAAAATAATACTTTTAATTGCATCTTAATAAATGTTTTATTTAGTTTCAGTCTTTAATACTTTTTATTTAATAAGATTCATTAAAGAATAACAAGTTAAAATCTTTAGTACCACAATAACGTCCAAAAATAAAACATAGCTTATTATTACATACTACTAGTAATAAAATAAGCGAATTTATCAAAATTATCTATTAGTTCTTTCAAAATTTGTACTTTGAGTATACAAAGCATTCAGTTACAATCTTTGTTTAGCTTAAATACTTGATATATCATTAACCTAATTTATAAATTTGAAACATCAGAATAGCAAAAATACACTTTCAGTATTAAATAAAAACGTTTTGGAAACTTACAATTACTAAAAATATCAAACTACTTAAAATTTGTAAAAAATTTAAAACATATATACTTAGTGTATGTTTTTCTCGTTTTTCAGCTAGAACTTTTAGGACTAAATAATAAATTAATTTTGTTGAAATATTTTGGGTTTTTTTTTATGATATTGGAAACTTTATTTGTTGCATCCACTTTTTAAATTAAACTTTTAAACATAAAATATTAACTCTCGTTAGAGTTCTTTTATACATACCTATTTAAACCAAATATAGACAAAGAAAATCCTAGATTTGTTAATAACAAAATTGAGTCCTTTAATGTACAAAGATTAGATTTACAGTAAAAAAGTGCAAAATATTTAGTAAAACTAAAATACTTCAAATAAAGATCAAACTCTTTCTCTAAGCGTTGACTTTTAAGATCTTCAAAATAAAAACAAACTATTAATATTACTTAAATTGCTAATTAATCGATTATTCACGAATAAAAGTATAATATTCTAAAGTAATCAATATTTTTTAAAGTTTTTGTTCCATAATTATTCAATTTACAATGATCTTAGTCCAAAATAACAAATGATTTTTATATTTTTTCTATTAAAACTATAGGTTAACTTAAACAATTCAAAAAAAACTGTTTTAATTGTTACGTTGCTACTATTTAATATTTAAACTTATACAAATTACGTTAAAAAAATTTTTTAATGTATACAGTATAACTTTTATTTTAAATTTTAAGTACTTTTTGTCTTGCGTTTGGACCATTAAATTTAAATATGAAACCTAGTTTGTTAGTTAATTTTTTTTTACAAAATATATGAGCAATAAAAAAGGTAGATAAAACTACAACTTTTTGCGTTGTAAACACATCACTTAAAAGTTAAATGGAGTTTATCGCGAAATATTAAGCTCTCTAAAATAAATAAACTTTTAATATTATAAAACAGTAAACACTTTGTGTTTTTTTTTTATACTGGTGACGTGGGTAAATTATTGAAAAACTTTCAATGATGGGGTTTCATGAAACCTTTTTTTAGTTTTAGTTTAAAATGTTATTAGTTGATGTTTTATTAAATTTATTTAGTTTTTAATTATTTTAATCTTTAGTTGTATAGTTTTAAGGATTACATAAGGGCGATGAAATTTTTAAAATCTCAGACCTAATTATTTGATAAAATTCCTTAAATGTTGTTTGAAACATGCTGATTGTTAAATAATACAAAGTTTATTCTGCATAAATAATTATTTTTGTAAGGACGTTTAAAAGGTAAACTTTTAAACCTTTAGTGTGATGATTTTTTTTTTCATCAAAAATTCTGCAACAAAAAATTATTTTAAAATAACTATTTATTAAATGAAAAATTTTCTTTTTTTACACTAAAGTCACAAAAATAATATAAATTCAGGTTAGCTTAACTTTTTTAGGATGATAAATTGTTAAACTTTATTAATAAAACTTGTATTAGCACGATCTAAAATGCATAAGAGTAAACTTATAAGTTAATGCTTTTAGTGTTTATATTAAAATAAAAATCTCATTCAATTTTTTTTAATTATTGTGTTTATAAAACAACGTTGCTCGTTACAACGTTTCAAAAGTTTAAAAAATAAAAGTTGTAAAACCCAAAAAATTAAACTCGATCTGCTATAAATATATACATAAACGTGAATCACAAAGTTTATGTTTTTTCGTTTGTGACGTCAGTAGCGCACTTAAATTCAACTTGATAAAAATATTACGATTTTAGGCTAAATCAAAATAAAGGTTTTTCTAATTTTTGGTAATTTAATGAAGTAATCGAAGTAGAATAAAAATTAACGCTTATATTTTTTCTTTGTGAAGTAAATTTTGTTTGAATTAATCTTCTAAATTTTTTCTTCAGCTTAAATTTTTTATTATTAAAAGATTTTTGCAAATAATCAAAGTTAATAAACGCTTTATCATGATATACATAGCTTAGGTTTTTTATATAAATATATCTAAAAGAATTATGTTTTTAAATTTTACTTGCAGGTTTAAATTTAATGTTTTATTTGTTTTTTTTTGCAATAAACTAATTTTTTTTAATTGCTTGAAAAAAATA
Source organism: Thalia democratica (assembly GCF_965202585.1). Lineage (NCBI taxonomy): Eukaryota > Metazoa > Chordata > Thaliacea > Salpida > Salpidae > Thalia > Thalia democratica. Next base: position 22,971,376 of record NC_139167.1, on the reverse strand, counting down.
GTTTAGAGCTTATGAAATAAATAGCTTCTCTCTTTCTATATTTAGTTTAAATAATTTAGTAAAAACTTATAAAAAGAGTATATCAAATTTAATGTATTTTAAGTCTAAAATTTTACAAATCAAAGTAAATTCTTTTAGCTGCCTTTCTAATGAAATATTTTTTTTAATACAAGGCTCAGAAACTTTTCAAAAAAATTCTTTACTACACAAAAATAAGTATTTAAGATCTTTAGCAACAATATGATGTGTTGAATAAAATAAAACATACACATTTTTTATAACTAGGAAATAGCGAAAGTATACAGTAGTTATCAATTATGCATACAAACGGAAGTTTCTATTAAAAACTTTACAGTGTATAAGAAGCTTAAAACATCAGAAATTTATATGACAATCTTATTACATTAGACTATTTAAGTTTAGTTTTTAAAACTCCCATATTTAAAATTTGTTTGTATTGAAAGTTTTTTATTTTTGTTTAAGCTAGTTTTTAGCATTTGATTAGATTGTACATAAAACATTTGAAAAAATTCAAATTTTATAGTTTAAAAGGGTGGGTGTCACTTATGTATGACGATACACTTTTGCAAAACTGTAGACGAGGAGACTGTTTTGACGTGTAAAAATGTTGTCGTGCAATAATGACTTCATGCAAAAATGACCCTCCGTGCAAAAGTGACCTTCTGTGCAAAAGAGTGGCCGTGCTTAAGTGTCCCCTCGTGCAAAAGTGACCCTCCGTGCAAAAATGTCCCTTCGTGCTAAAGTGACGCTCGTGCAAAAGTGTCCCCTTGTGCTAAAGTGACGCTCGTGCAAAAGTGTCCCCTTGTGCAAAAGTGTCTTCTTGCAATAATAACCCGTTCCCAGTTTAAATAGAGCAGCCTAATCTTCAAAACAATAGTAAAAATATGTGACAACAATAAACAATTATTTAAGCGAGTAATTTGTGTAACAAAAATGTAAAAAAAAAAATTCTTGTTATAATACACAGCTATATTTTTCTAAGGTTGTATTTAATTGTTTACGTTATATAAGTAACGTTTAAAAATTAAGCAAGTATTTCGAAGAGTGCGTCAAAATCGCTGACTGCTTGAAATTAATATTACTTCATTAATATAAAGATTTTGTAAGCAAGAAATTGTGTTTTTAGATTTCTGACGTCACTAGAGCTTTAAAATGCAACTAAAATAAAATTAGTATTAAATAATATTTTTGCCTACTTTTTAATTATGTTTACAATACCAAAAAAACTATTTTATAATTTTTTTTTTATTTTATACATTTAATTAATACATTTTATAGTAAAGTTTAGTGCAGTTAATAATAACTAAAATATTTTATATAAAGATAAAGCATAACATGTTTTTAAAGAATGTATTTTTTATTTGAAACTTTACAAATTAAGTATATAGTTTTTCAACAAACAAATAGAAAATGTAGTGTAAAAGTAGCAAGTTCTTTTTGCGATTAATGATTTTTTTGTTACCAAATATAACTTTTATTTTTAATGTTTGAACTAAAAATAATAGATAAACTGTCGTATACTTTTTAAATTTTAATAGTCGTAATTAACTTACCTAAAAATTCCTTTTCGTTGTTTTACGGGCTATCTAATCTTTTAATAACTTAGTTTTCATAAATATTTATTCTAGTTAGGTTTTAGGGGTTTAATCTTAAAATACAACTGATTTCCTTTCGAATATTATAAATAAACTAAATAGTCTACAGTGGTAATGTTGTTATGTTTCAAACCAATTAACTAAGAATAAGTAAAAGTATGTAAGTTTAAAATATTAAAAAAAAACATTTTGTAGTGTTTGTTATATTATGCAAGTTTTGAATTGAAGATTTTGTAATAACTTATTAGTAAGTTATATTCTAAATAAGTGATAGTTTTAGAAAATAGCTAAAAATAACTTAAGTTTGCACTCAGTTGATAGATGTTTACAAACTCACAACTAAACCTTAAAAAAATAATCTTTCTCTAATTTTATCTAATCATTTATTTTTAAATTTATACAAAAGGTCATACTGAATTATTTTAATTTATTTAATGCAAAATTAAATAGTTTAAAATGAACTTAAAAACATAAAAGTTTAACCTTTAGTTTGCTACTAAAGCTATTACACGATACTATTTTTTAATTAAAACAGTTTAACCTGAAATTTTTGTAAAATTAAAGACTATTAGGCACATTTCTGTGCCTTTTCAAATCGACCTTTACTTCTTTCTGAAAAATAACCTATTAAATTAAGTTGTACTACAATACATATAGTAGAGTTGAAAATAGTTTTAGTCTAAAAATTTTTGTTACGTCACTAAGCAGTTTATAACAAATTTATAAATTAAAATTAGTTTTAGTTTAAACACATGTGATTTGTTTATGTGTTTATCTATGCTTTGCGTTGTTTAATAAAAGCTATAAAAGTTTTTAGATAAAAATAAGGTGAAGATTTAAGTACCAAAAGTTTATTTTGAAGAATTTAATAAAAGGTTATTAAAACATAATTAACTTTGAATTCTTTTTTAAGTATTTATATTAATGCACCAAAAATATTTAGGTAATTATTTGTGATTGTTTTTATTAAGGTGATTTAATTAAAAAATGTTAATTAATACTATAAATAAATGTATGGTTTAGTTTTTATGTGATTACAGAAGAAATCAATAATAAAAATTTTATTAAACTTCTTTAAAAGTTAATACTTTTTCTATGGTAATAAAATAAACAACTTTTCAAATATTTAGTTAAAGATTAACACTTATAACGAAAAGTGACAACATTTTCATATTTAAATATATTTAATGTTTTCCTTTTAAAACAAATTAAAAATAAAATAATTTTTTTTAAGTTATTGTGTTAAATATAAAAGTAATGTAGAACGCTGAGTAGTTTATTTAAGTCTTTTTGTTTTTAAGTTTTAAATATATAATAAAGTTTTATTAGAAGTTTTATAAAACTTAAATAACTTAGAATATAAAAATATTAATAAAACTTTATTAAAAGACTGTTGACATACTTTTTTGAAAATCACCTTGTTTAAAAAAAAGTTTTTAATATTTTTTATAAAATAGACCTGATAGCTAAATGTAAAAAAAAAAACAGTTTTTTATGCTGTAAGAAATAACATTTTAAAAATCAAGTCATTTATTTTAGTTTAGAAAAATAGCTAAAGGTAGTGATAAGTTAATGTAGTAAAAAAACAAATAATATTGTTAGCAAGCAAAGTGTTTATTAAAAAGTAATAAAATCTTTTGTTATAAATTTTAGATTTTTTTATAGTAAAATTTGTACGTTGTGAAACAACGTTTGAAAGTAAGTACAGTATACTTTGAATAAATTTGCGTCAACCGTTATAAATGGTTTGCTAAATATATAGATAAAAAAGTTATAAGCGAGTTTTTGTGTTTTTTTGTCTTTGACGTCACTCGAGCTTTTACTTATAAGTAAATTAATGTCTATTTAAAAAAAAGGCCTAACAAGTTGTTTTTTAACGCAGAGAAAAAATAATAATAGCATTTTACCTTGAGTTTTAACAATTTTTTGTAGTGATTAAGGTCTTATTCAAATATTAAAAAGCTTAACTAAACTGTTCATTTAATAATATAATAGTCATATATTTAAACAGTTTCTAGCTATAAGTTATACACTGAACTTTAGTTTTAAATTAAGAGTGCTAAATTAATCGTTAAACATAAAATCAATACTTATTTTGAGTTGATCCTAAAAAATCATTAAAACAAGTATTTATTAGGCATTATTTTGATGAAACTTTTTTCGAAAAAATTGGTCGTTACTTTAATTGTTAAGTTTTTAATACTTATACTTCAAAATGTTAAACAATTTTTTTAAACATAGTTTAAAAATTGTATAGTTGTAAATAATGTAGTTTATAAAGTTTAAAACGTTGTTTGTAACGACGAATAAAAGTTAGTAAACAACTTTATATCCAAAATGATATTAGGCAATTTCTGCGTTTTACATTTATATATAACGCAATAAGAGATTGTGTGTTAACATTTATGGCGTCAGTAATGTACTTAAACTCACTTTTGTTTAAAAAAATTTGATTTTAAGCTAAATTAAAAAGTAATTAATTCATAATATTTTATAAATTGGACCAAACAAATATTAGTGTTAGTAAGAAATCGTTGTAATATGTTATGTTGTTGTTTAATTGAAATATTTTTTATTTAAAATTCTGCAATAATGCAATAAAATTAAGATATACTTTAAAATAATTATTCAAAAAAAAAGCTGTTAAAGTAAACAGGCGTATACAATGTTAGTATAATAAAATAATTTTAAACTGTAAATCTAGATTTGATTTTATTTTAGTGTATTATTATATATTGATCCTTTACTGTGATATACACTATTTTAAGAATTCGAAATTTTTTAAACTTAAATAATTTAATACTAGAAAAAAACATATTGTAACAATTTAATAAATTTTTCAAACAATATAAATAAGACTCAATTTTACAGAACAATATATATTTCATGCTTCTTTCGTCAGTTGTATACTAAGCAATAAAAAAAAAATTCAAATCGAAATGCATAGTGAAAATGCAATCAACGTAATTATTAATAAAGCAAAGAGTAATTAACAATACATAAGTACTTCTGATTACAATGCAACTAAAAAAAGTTAATATAACTGAGCAACAACTTATAAAACAATTTAAGAAAACAACGAAACAGCATAATCAAAGTCTTTATGTTCACAAAACTTAGGTATTCTTAACAAAATACAAATAGCCTCAAGTTTAATTAAGTCAGAAATATGAAAAAAAATTTTAATAGTTTAAAATCTTTTTTAATTATAATTACTAGCACAATCAAGGTTATTTACTAAGTGTTCATCAATAGCAGATATTTTTGAAGCATTTATTACTCTAATAGATTTAATTTTCTTATTACTCATACAAAATTCATCGATACTTTTTGGAATATACTGCTTTATTCTTTTGCCAAAATGTCAATAATTACTCAAGAGTTTTAGAAAGAGATATATGTCAATTACTAAATAGGGTTTATCATTCGGCAAAGCTGATCGTTATTTTCGTATCCAAACCAATGTTTAGACCTCGGGGCAAAGACCCGATAGCAGAACTTAAACAAAGTATGGTAGTTTACCAGTTTAACTGCTTAATGTGAAGTTAGATATGTCGGGATGATCTTAAGACAATTTGGCAAAAGAATAAAGGAACATATTCAAAAAAGAATTTTGTATGAGTAATAAGAAAATTAAATCTGTTAGAGTAATAACTGCTTCAAAAAGATCTGCTGTTGCTGAACACTTAGTAAATAACGTTGATTGTGATAGTAATTATAATTAAAAAAAAATTTTAAACTATTGAAAATTGCTTTCACATTTCTGATTTGATCAAGTTTGAGGCTATTTGTATTTTGTTAAGAAAACCTAAGTTGTGTAATCATAAAAACTTTGATTATACTGTTTCATTGTTTTCTTAAACTGTTTTATAAGTTGTTGCTCTGTTTTATTAACTTTTTTTTTAGTTGCATTGTAATCAGAAGTACTTATGTATTGTTAATTACTCTTTCTGTATTATCAATTACGTTGATTGCATTTTCACTAATAAAGCTAGATTTGAAATTTTATTTTCATTGCTTAGTATACAACTGACGAAAGAAGCATGAAATATATACTGTTCTGTAAAATTGAGTCTCATTTATATTGTTTGAAACATTTAATATTACTTAATATTAATATTTTAATGATAAGATACAGTTTTATTTTTTTAACTTGGTTTTGCTCCAATGACATTTTGTTTTCAACTTTATTTTATATGTTTTATCAAAACACTTTTGTTTTACTTTAATGTTTTTTACATTATCGAAATAATTTTTATTTTGTTACTATCAGTAGTAAAGATTTCTAAAATAATAGTTAGTTATGAGAAATCAAAACAAACTAAACTTATAATTGTTTTAATAAATTCACAACATCAAACAATTATAAAACATAAAAATATTTTATACAACAAATTAAAAACAAGGCATAGGGCACGTGTTATTAAATAAGAAATCCACCTAAGATATTCTGAGGTTTATATTCAAAAGAAAAAATAACGTCTTTTAACAACAGGGTTGCCGAAGGTTATCGAGAATTTTATTACAGGTTTTCAGAATTTTTTCCAGACTTTTGAAAGTACAAGTTCTGGAATTTATTTTTGTTATAAAATTAAGTTTAAGGTAAAAAAATCTGTCTTAAATAGTATAACAGCATTGAAAAGATGTTGTTTTTTGAAAAGATGATAATTTTGTTATTGCTTTTTTAAATGTGTTTTTAAAATTTACTGATAAGAAAAAGTTTTTATCTATATGATATAATTTTTGTTTCAAATCGTATTTTGTTACTTGACATGAAAAACTATTTAAAATTTTAGGTTATTACAGGTTATTTTAGCCTAAATTGTCATAATTTAAATTTTACCAGGTTTGCAGATTTTTTGCAACCCTGTATATTAACATTAAACTATATAAGAAATATATTGAAAATAGTATAAAATAAACATTTTGATAATAAATTTTCAATTGCTTATTTTCAGTTTTTCTACTCGACTTTGGAAGTAAATATTTCTAAGTTTGAGTTTATCAATAATTTATTTTAAATTCACCAAAAGTGAGTTAGCTTCACTCGAAATATGTAAATAACATTATTAATTGAAAAGAAAAAAAATACAAAACTAATTAAAAATTAATATAAACAGATACTTAAAAAGATTAAATTTTAAATTAACAATGAGCCAATAAAAGTACAGTTGTCACTGAAAATATTTTTTAAGTATTAATGAAGAGCCAAGAAAAAAAAAATACATGTTTAAATTTTTAATTAATCAAAAGTTGTATATTTAACGTACCTTCATTTAGAATTAAACTTTAGATGTAGATTCCATTATGCTTTTTTTAAGTATATCAAAATAAATAAACAAAATTTTCAAAAAAAAATTAAAGAAAGAAATGTAAAACTTGTACAGAAAATTTATTAGTAATGTAATAAAACACATCAAAATAACTGTCATATTATAAAACTTTATCATTTTCTAATAAAACATCATATTAAGTTGTGTTAAAAACCGTGAATTTAAGTTAAATTTTCAGCTAAAAACTTTAGCAAGTACTTAAAAAACTTATTAACGAAAAAGTTTTTGTTCAAATATTCTTTGTTGATAAAAGTAAAAGAGAAATCTTACTTAACGATTATTTCTTACTTTACTGATAAAGAAAAAAAAAAAAAAACTACACTAACTCGACAACTAAAGTAAACTAATCGCAAGCTCTTTTCACTTTTATAATGTTGTATGAATTTAAAACAAAAAAGAAAATACTTAAAAACATTGTCTCACCAATTCTAAAAGGTTGTTTAAACTTGATGATAACTTAAAACAAACTTAATAAGTTTTTTTGAACAAAACAACTAAACAGTTTAGTTTCACTGAAGGAGGAAGTCAAAAATTTTAAAACTAAATGGAAAACTATCATACAATAGAAGTTTTATTGTTTAGTTTGAACTTTATATGCAATTTAAACATCAGGTTCTAAAAATAGTGAACTTAATTTAAAAAACTCAACCAGAGTGGCCACTGTTTTTTTAATTTTCTAGGTTTCATTGACTTTCTCCCAGAATTTAACTACAAGTTTTCTTGTGACTATTAACTGAGGACAAATTTTTAGGTATACAGTTTTAATTAAACAAAATCATGAAAATTTATTATAAGCAATTTATAATGTTTTTATAAATAAAAAATTTGATTATATAATAATGTTTTGATTTTAGTTATTTCTTATCAGTTCTAATTTTCATTGCTTTTGAAACAAAATTTCTTGATACTTTAAATTTATATACTTTTTTACTTTGAAATTTTAGCTTTTTTCTTGCGTTTTTAGCCTATATTTTCTAATTTAAGGTTATTTCAGCTAAAATAGCCACTCCAGTGAATTTTTATTTAGTTTTTCAGAAAAGAACTACTGAAATCACTAGACAAATCTTGCAATTAAAAAAGTTAAATATTTTAAACAAGTAATTAAAGATAAGTTATTGTTCTTTATTTAAATGCTTGAAAAAAATGTATAGTTATATCTTATTAAATACTTATGAAAGACTGAAAATTTACTCAAAATAAGTTTATGGTTTAATATGAATACTTTTTATGTGTTTTTTCAAATTACATTTCGTGTGACATTTGTGATCACAATAAGTGCAAGAAAATTTTGGTTCATAATGAAATAACGTGTGTTGATCCAAAGAAACCTTAGTTTTAAAAAACCTTTCTTCTGGACAAATACTGCATTTAAAAGATCTATTATCACTGTGAGTAGCTTGATGTTTAACTAGATCTGGTTTTTGAGCAAATTTTCTATCACATATTTGACAGGCAAAAGGTTTTTCTCCTGTATGAGTTCTGTAATGAGCTGTGAGTTCTGATCTGTTTTTACACACTTTTAAGCAAATATCACACTTGAATGCTTTTGATTCGTCATGTACTATCATGTGTTGATTGAGACTTCTTTTGTTAGAATAGTTTTTATGACATATTTGACAACAAAAAGGTTTTTCTTATTTATGAGTATTGTAATGAGCTTCAAGTCTTGATTTGTTATAAAACAGTTTCAAGCAAACTTCACATTTAGCTTTTGATTCGTCATGGACTTTCATGTGTTGATTGAGACTTCTTTTGTTAGAATAGCTTTTATGACATATTTGACAGTTGAATATTTTATTTGTTATTATGGTTGATTTTAAAAACAAAATAGTTGATATGTTTCTTATTTGAAATTGGTATATGATTGAATATTATATGAGTATTCGTGTGACTTCAATAAACACTTTATCAAACAAATGATTAAATGTATACCAAAATATTGATGATAATACATTAGATTAAGTAAACATTCGTTAAATTATCATTAAAAATGTTAAAAACTTTTTATCTAAATATAACTAAATATTTAGACTTAATAAAAAGCATATGTGTTTTAAAGCAACTTTTTAAAATAAATAAGAAAATGAAAAATAAGTCTAAAATTTATAAAACTACATTTAATTCATAATTTTATTAAAAATGGTTTGTTTATTATAAAACAAGTAGTAAAATGATAGTTTTATTATACTTAATTAGTTAAATAAAATCTTCTAATTTTTGATAGTACTTTAGAAATTTAAGTTAAACAAAACTGTAACTAGAAAATTCCAGTCTATATAAAATTATAAATAAACATTATAAGATACAAAATTACTTATTACTAGAGTTAGAAGACCTGCTATTTTGGTTACTGAACTGATGTTTTTTTTCGTCATAATTCTGAGATTTGCTAGAATCTAAAAAAATGTTTCTTGTTTAATTAAAATAATATTTAAACTAATTTTGAATTTTTACCTATATTTTTCTTTAATGAGATGGTATTTTCAGCTGTATGCGTTTCATTAAAACAATTTTGTTTCACTTGAATATTCTTCACACCATCAAAACTATTTTCATCCTCTTCAATGACATTTACACCTTAAAAAATCCGAGTTAAAAATTCAAAAGTACACTGAATGTAAATACACTATTTTTGCATTTAATAATTATACTTCTAGGGTTTTTACTTATAGTCAATGTGTTTTGTGTATTGTACTTTAAGTAGAAGTTAAAGACTTTTATATGTACTTTTAAATACTGTGAAATAATGATAAAAACGAACTAATTAAAAATTATTTTCATTCTATTAACTAAACCAGTGTGGTCTGATAAATATTAAATATAATAACAAAGTTGTCTTTTATTGGTAATGACAAGTTTGTTTAAAATATTAAAAAATAATCAACTCACTAATTCGGTATTTACAACTGTACTACTATTTCTTACAATTTCATCATCAGTAAATAAAAGTTCAACTTTATTAGATCGAGTTTGGTTCTTTTTGATATTAATCATGTTACTTTTGCTGCATTAATAATTTTATTTAAACACATTTATTACTATTTAATTTGTATTAAATAAATGTATTTGAACATTAAAAACCTAAGTGGTATTTCAAATTGCATTTATGACAATTGATTATAATAATGAACAACAACTAAATCAAAATAAGAAAAACAAACTTACAAAGAATCTTTTGTTTTCAAAATTTCTTTTAAACTATTTACTTCGATAGAAAGATTTTCATTTGAAATAACCAGTTGTTTATTTTCACTTTGTAATATTTCTACTTGACTTTGGAAGTAAATATTTTCAGATTGAAGCTTATCAATAATTTCTTTTAAGTTTACCAAAAGTAAATTAGTTTGGTTTTGTATATCTAGAAATGAATTATTTAAAGAATCCTAAATACGAAATTAATGTTTGCTTAGTATTAATCTTGTAAGATTAGAAGTTACATTACAATTAACTTAAACTAAGTTAAAAAAAAATTCATTTTCTCAATTAGTTATTCTGTAGTATAAAAATAAATAAAACATTAAAGTTTAAACATTGCTTCAAGAAAGTCGTAAATTTAATTTACCTTCATTTATAATAATTCCTTTAGATGTAGATTCCATTATTTACTTTATAAACATAAAATATTATCTGAATGAAAAGAAAGGTAAACAAAGAAATATTAAAAAACATTATAAAAATATACTAAAATTTAAAAACTAAACAAAAACTTATATATAACTAACATTTTAAGTAAACGCATGTAAAATTATGAAGATATTTTAAAAACAGCATCATAAAAATTTGAAAAATTCAAAGTTACGTATTTACATTCTCACAACTTAAACTAAATACACTACTTTGTCAGTAAAATGAAAATAAAAAACTTGAACTGTAATTTACAAATATAAAAAAACTTAAAATTTTTAAAACATTTTACGCTTACTTCAAAATATGTTACATTTAAAGATTTGAACTTATAATGTTTGTTATAAATTATCAGGAAACAAATATTTAACTTGCTTATTTTTCTTAAGTGTAAATTTTATTTTAAGTAATTTTTCAAACAATTTAATAATAAGATTAATGATAAGCAAAATCAAAAGTATATATTTATTCGTATTAAAGAAAAAATTTCCAAACACTGGTTTTTCAAATAAATAAAAATTGACATTTATATTATTTAGTAAGTCGTTATTCTTATACTTCAATGTATAGACTATAAAAAACTAACAAGTAATTAGTTAACTCAGTTATTAGTTTTAAAAAGATTTGTTTTATTTTATAGTACAATGAGTAAACAATTATAAAGATGTGAGAACATTTAAAAAACTAAACTACTTAAGTGAAAAGTTTAAATTTTTTATATGTGTTTTTTCGTGATATCTTAAATAACCTTTTACATGGCATTTAAAATCACAAAAACTGCAAGAAAATTTTGGCTCATAATGAAATAAAATATGATTTCTTAAACCATCTTTTGTTTTAAAACATTTTCCTTCTGGACAAATAGTGCATTTAAAAGGTCTATCATCTCTGTGAGTAGCTTGATGTTTCACTAAACTTTGTCGGTGAGTAAATTTTCTTTCACATATTTGACAGGCAAAGGGTTTTTCTCCTGTATGAATTCTATAATGTTCTTTAAGACTTGATTTGTTACAAAATAGTTTCAAGCAAACATCACACTTGAATGCTTTTGATTCGTCATGAATTTTCATGTGTTGATTCAGATGACATTTGTTAGAAAAGCTTTTTTGACATATTTGACAACTTAGTAGTTTTCCTGTATTAAATGCTAGATAAACCTCAGCTTTTAATAGAAATACTTCAATTGACTGTTGATAATTTTTAGTAGCTACAAAACTTAACGAATTCTTTAAAAACTATTCTTGTAATTTTTAGTATGTTTACTAATAATAAAACTTCTTACATTACTTTATGAAAAAAACTAAATAAGTTTAAAATGAGATACTCGAAATTTTATAAAATATATTTTACCTAATTATCCTTAGTGTTTAAGCTAGTAAGAAGCTTGTAAATATTATACTTATAAAGCCTCGTTAATACATAATTAATTTTAAAGACTATGTTTAATTTATATTTATTTAATCTACATAATTACTTTTCGTGTGAATTATATGATGTCTGGTTAATTCTGTTTTTCAAGCAAATGTTTTATTGCATATTTGACAAGCAAAAGGTTTTTCTCCTGTATGAGTTCTATAATGTAATTTAAGCTGTGTTTTGTTACAAAAGAGTTTCAAGCAAACATCACATTTGAACGCTTTTGATTCGTCATGAACTTTCATATGTTGATTGAGAATGTACTTAGTAGAATTACTTCTTTGACATATTTCACAATTGAATAGTTTTTCTGTGAAAAATGAAAATAAAATTTAAAGTTTTTTTTGAGGATTTTATAATTTTTGAAAGCTTTTTTAATGTTCAATAGTAATGTATTTTTAAATATTGTATAAATTTTACTACATTTGAATAAATTTTTATTCAAATATCAAACATTGATTAGGGTTTCCAAAACTCATTTTCATAAACACCTCTTTTGCAGTGAATAAACACAAGAATTGTCCCCCCTTTTTACTATATATTGCTCTCGTTATTATACTAGTTATTTACCCATAAATTATGTCGCCGCTTCACTTATAAACGTCCCATAAGCTAAAATAAGTAGGTTACAGAAATGCACAAAGGTAGACTTTTGCACAGATTGACTTATTTGCAAGTCTTAACTTTTGCGCAAGTTTTTTCTATCTTTTCTATTTTATTAATCTTCCTTTTTTTATTATCACTGTTTACCCTAACCCTTACCTTCGGGTCAGTAAGAAGTTCCTTCTGCCGTGCAAAGCTATCACTTGTGCGAAATTTACCTTCGAAGCAAAACTGATCTGTTTTGAGCCAAAATGGCTGTAAAAGGTGCATTTTCAGAAACCCTACGCAAGATAAACACCAAACTTATTTTGCATTGCATTGAGGCCATAAAGAGTTACTCCTTGATTTTTACAACTTGTAAATACCTATCCGTATCTTTTAACAACTTTGGAAAGTTTAAAATAATAATTGAAACATATGCGAAAAATCATTTTACCTATGTTTTTTTAATAATGACATTCAATTTTCAGCTGTATGCATTTTACATAAACACTTATATTTTGGTGATTTTTTTTTCACACGGTCAAAATAATAATATCTTATAATACTAGTTTTCTCATTCATTTGTCTTTTAATAATATTTTATTGTTTGAGTTTATAATAAATTTAATAATAATGTTTACTTTTTTTTTATTTGATAACAAACTTATTATAAAATATAGTAAGAACTTTTATACTTTTGATTAAAGGTATAAAGCGATATACGTTGTTTTCAATGAGCTGGTATTAATTTGTATCATTTTATTTAATTATTAGACTCTTTTTTACTGCTTAAAAAAATTCAATGCTACTTAGATTTAATAGATAGATTAAAAATAGATTAAGTTAATGAGCTTATAAGGTTCTTATGTATGGCTTACAATAAAATAATTAATCAATAAAATTTTTTATTCTATTTAATTTTTTAACCTACTTTGAAATTAAGAAAAAATCATTTAGCTTATATTGGTACATATAATAATAATAATATCCATAATTAAATTTTATCTAAAATTTAATATAATAAAATAAAAAAGTAGCTTAAGTCAAATTTGATATACGATTTTCAATTATAAGTTTTGAAAGTTCTTATTTTGTTTAATGCTAATAATAAAAATATTATCTATTTCTATTTATTTGTCGAAAACAATCAGATTAGTAAACTTTACTCACCTTTATTAAGAAGTAAACTTTTAGATGTAGATTCCATTATGCAGCTTATTACTATTATAAAAGGTTACCTAAACAAAATTTTTATGTATAAACAAAACAACATTATGCAAAACTTAAGTTAAATCAAATTGATAAGATTTCAAACTTTCTACAATTTATACTTTTTATAATGCTCAAAACCGAAAACAAAAAACTACATAACTCTGCTAATAAAGTTTAAAATAAGAAAACTAAAACTGTTAATTTAAAAAGAAATATAGAATGAAAATATATCGAGCAGTTTGTACTAAATTCAACATAATTTTTTTTTTAAATCATATTGTGTTCATATAATCAATGTAAAAATCTTATTATATATGTATATTAATTGTTTTTGTACATAAGTTTGAAAATAAGAACGAAGTAACAACAATATTAAACTTACTGTATTATTAAAAAATACTCTTAAAAATTTTTGATAACTTGAACTTCTTAAAACATAAAATGAAAGTCAGAAATAACAAAAAAACTATTTGATGTTACTTATTTTTATCGTAAATATACACACTTAAGCATATAAGTCTTGTTTTATACTGCAAAATATTATTTTAATTTTTTTATTTTAGAATAATCTATGTTTAAAAAAATACTAAAAACCACAAGTTAATATATAAAAACAAAACAATCGCAACGTATATTTGTGATTTAATAACTGAAGTATTAGAGATTAACATTAAAATTTTATTAATTTATTTGTAAAACTAATCATTGCTGAATAATTGTTATAAAACTTATGATTAATTTTTTTTATTGATATCAACTTTTTCAGCATTTAAAAAAACTATAATATATAATAAAAAGTAAACCCCGAATTAAATCATTGATATTTGATAAAAAAAACTTATTTTTAAGCTAGAATAAACTTTAAGTTTAAACAAGCTTCTTAAAGCTTTTTCTGGTGTTTTTTTACTTTGGAGAGTTTTGCAAGTCAAAAATATATACTACTGTAAATTATCTAATAAATTGAAACAAGTTTTAAACTAATTTATAAAAATAAGTGTTTAAGGGTTAATAAAAAGAACAAAAACTATACACAACTTGAAAAAAACATTTGAAGTCACAAAATTTTATAACGAAATTGTTTAGTCTTTATTTTAAACTGAGTTTAACACCAAACTTCAGTTTAAACTATTACTGCAAAAGTAAAAATTATCTAATATCTCGAATATAAATTAAATTACAGATAATAACTTAATAAATTTACTTACGAAATTTTCTAAACAAATTTTATTTTAAAAAATTTAAACCAGCATTTAAATGGTAATTGAGCTTAAGTTTAAATTAGCTTAAGAGCTTAAAAAGTAATTAAGAAAACTTTAAAATGTAACTGTAAAACAAGTTTAAAGTTTGTTATGAATTCTTTTCTCATGCACATTCAAATCACTTTTTGTGTAACTTTTATGATCACAAAAACTGCAAGAAAGTTTTAGCTCATAATGAAATAACATATGTACTTTTAAATTTCGTTTCGTTTTAAAATATCTTCCTTCTGGACAAATAGTGCATTTAAAAGGTCTATCATCTCTGTGAGTAACTTGATGTTTTGTTAAAGTTTGTTAATGAGTAAACTTTCTATCACACATTTGACAAGCAAAAAATTTTTCACCTGTATGAGTTCTGTAATGTGATATAAGCTCGCTCTTTGTAGAAAAGAGTTTCAGGCAAACATCACATTTGAATGCTTTTGATTCGTCATGAACTTTCATGTGTCGAATGAGATTACATTTGTTAGAATATCTTTTTTGACATATTTGACAACTGAATAGTTTTTCTGTAAAAGTTAGAAGATAAAAATTAAAGTCATTAAGAAAACTTTACAATTAAGAAATGTTGTTATTTGAAATTATTTTATTAAAAAAAAAAGTATAAACTTTATTGCATTTAAGAGAGCTTTTTTCTCCAACACTAGATGAATACCAAAAAACTCTTGAGATTGGATTAAGGCAATAGGTAGGTAAAACATAACTTTACAATTTTTAGAGCTTTATATAAGATATTTAACACTTTTAAAACTCTAAAAAAAATTTTGAAATAAAATCTATCAAAGTCATTGAAAACTTCATTTTCTTGTGGAAAGCATTAACTAATAACACTTAAATACAGTCCATAAGTTTATCTTTTTAACTTTTTAATAATGCTTTTTAAAAATTTATTTTTAGTCCTAATAAATCACTTAGTAGTTTGAATAGTTCATCTAAAATTTTTAGTTGGCTGACCTGAATTAACCAAAAATGTCTTTTGTGATATGGACTTGTTTTATTTAGTATTAAAAACTTTCATATAACAAAATAGTTATTTAATTAGTAATACTTTCAGCAGAAAAAAAAAGTTAAAAAATGCATCAAAATCAAAGTAAATAGTTATACAAGTTGATTTTGTAATAAATAATTATTTGTAATAAAATATCATATGTTATTTTAAATTTCATGAAGGTTTTTAAAACCTACCTTCTGGACAAATACTGCATTTAAAAGATTTCGTTTTACTGTGAGTAGTTGATGTTTGGTTAAAGATTGTTTTAAAGCAAATTTTCTATCACATATTTGACAAGCAAAAGGTTTTTCTCCTGTATGAGTTCTGTAATGAGCTTTGAGTTCTGACTTGTAAGAAAATTCTTTCAAGCAAACATCACACTCGAATGCTTTAGATT
The DNA here is from genome assembly GCF_965202585.1 of Thalia democratica. Taxonomy (NCBI): domain Eukaryota; kingdom Metazoa; phylum Chordata; class Thaliacea; order Salpida; family Salpidae; genus Thalia; species Thalia democratica. The sequence continues at coordinate 22,954,943 of NC_139167.1, read as the reverse complement.
CGTCATGGATTATCATGTGTTGATTGAGACTGTTTTTGTTAGAATAGTTTTTATGACATATTTGACAAGCAAAAGGTTTTTCTCCTTTATGAGTATTGTAATGGGCTTCAAGTCTTGATTTGTTATAAAACAGTTTCAGGCAAACATCAGATTTAAATGCTCTTGATTCGTCATGAACTTTCATGTGTTGATTGAGACTTCTTTTGTTAGAATAACTTCTATGACATATTTGACAGTTGAATATTTTATCTGTTAATATGGTTGATTTTGAAAACAAAACAATCGTTATGTTTCTTATTTGAAATTGATATATGATTGAATATTCTATGAGTGTTTAAGTGACTTCAATGAACACTTTATCAAATTCATGATTAAATGCATACCAAAATGTTGATGATAATACATTAGATTAAATAAACGTTCGTTAAACTTTTATTGAAATTGTAAAAAACTTTTTAAAAAAATTTAACTAATTTTTTAAAAATAATATAAAGAATATATGTTTTGAAGCAAGTTTTTATAATAAGTAAGAAAATTAAAAAAAAAAAATTTAAACTTATAAAACTACATTTATTTCATAATTTTATTAAATATGTTTTGTTTATTATAAAGCAACTAGTAAAATGGTAGTTTTATAATAGTTAATTTAATAACAATATCTTTTAATTTTTGACATTACTTTAGATATTTAACTTAAATAAATTTGAAACTATAAAATCTAGTATAAAAATAATATAAACATAATAAGATATTAAATTACTAACTACTAGAGTTAGAGGAGCTGCCATTCTGGTTACTAAATTGCTGTTTTTTTTTTCATCATAGTTATGATATTTGCTAGAAACTACAAAAATATTCCTTGTTTAATCAAGTTAATTTTTTAATTATTTTTGACTTTTTTCACCTATATTTTTATTTAATGAGATGTTATTTTTTGCTGTATACGTTTCATTAAAAAAAATTTGTTCCACTTGAATGTTCTTCACACCATCAAAACTATTTTCATCCTCTTCAATGACATTTACACCTTAAAACATCTAGTTTAAAATTCATAAGTACACTGAATAGTAAATACATTTATTTTTCGCATTTAATAATTCTACTTCTAGGGTTTTTACTTATAGTCAATGTGTTTTGTATTTTAAGTAAAAGTTTAAAAATTTAATATGTACTTTTAAATACTGTTAAACAATGATAAAATCGAACAAATTAAAAAATACTTTCTTTCTATTAACTAAACAAATGTGGTCTCATAAAAATTAAATATAAAATCGAAGTTGACTTTTATTGGTAATGACAAATTTGTTTAAGATTTAAAAAAATAATCAACTTACTGTTTTTACCATTTATAACTTTACTACTATTTCTTACAATTTCATCATCAATAAATAAAAGTTCAACTTTATTAGATCGAATTTGGTTCTTGTCGATATTAACCTTACTTTTGCTGTATTAATAATTTTATTTAAACACATTTATTATTATTTAATTTTTATTAAATAATTGTACTTTAACAGTTAAAACCTTAAGTGGTATTTCAAATTACATTTGTGACAATTGATTATTATGATGATAAACAATTAATTCAATATAACAAAAATAAACTTACGAAGAATCTTTTGTATTCAAAATTTCTTTTAAACTATTTACTTCGATAGAAAGACTTTCATTTGAAAGAATCAGTTGTTTTTTTTCACTTTGTAGTATTTCTACTTGTGTTTGGAAGTAGATGTTTTCAGATTGAAGCTTATCAATAATTTCTTCACCAAAAGTAAATTAGCTTGGTTTGGTATATCTAGAAATAAAATGTTTAGAAAATACTTTTTACAAAATTAATGCTTGCTCAGCATTAATCTAGTAAGATTAGAAATTACATTATAAATAGCTTAAACTAAGTTAAAAAAGAAATTTATTATCTCAACTTGAAGGTTTATAATTATTCTGTAGTATAAAAATAAAGAAAATATAAAATCTTGAAACATTGCTTCAAGCGAATCAAAGAACGTAAATTAAACTTAGCTTCATTTATAAGAATTCTTTTAGATGTCGATTCCATTATGTACTTTATAAATAGAAAATACAATCTGAATGAAAATAAAGGTAAACAAAGAAATATTGAATAACATTATAAAAATATATTAAAATTTGAAAAATAAACAAAAACTTATATACTATAAACATTTTAAGTAAATGCATGTAAAAAGTACCAAGATATTTTGAAAATAGCATCATAAAAATTTGAAAAGTTCAAAGTTACATATTTACATTCTCACAACTTAAACTAAATACATTACTTTGTTAGTAAAATTTAAAACAAAAATTGAACTACAATTTCAAAATTATAAAATAAGCGATTTTTTTTTCAAACATTTTATGCTTACTTCAAAATATGTTACATTTGAAGACTTGAAGTTAAAGTGTTTGTTATAAATTATCAGGAAATAGATATTTGACTTTTTGATTTTTCTTAAATGTAAATTTTCTCTTAAGTATTTTTTCAGACAATTCTAGTAATAAGATTATAATGATAAGAATAAATATATATATGTATTCATACTAAAGACAAACTTTTTTACGTTAGTTTTTAATTAATAAAAATTAAGTAACTATACTATTTAGTAAGTCGTTGTTCTAATACTTCATGTATAAACTATAAAGAAATAAAAAGTAAATAGTTTCAACAGAGTTTATTTTATTTTAGAACAATGAGTAATCAGTAATAACAATGTGTATACTTTAAAAAAACTAAACTACTAAAGTGAAAAGTTTAAATTTTTGATATGATTTTTTTCGTGATATCTTAAATAACCTTTTACATGGCATTTAAACAAAACTGCAAGAAAATTTAGGCTCATAATGAAATAACATGTGTTTTGTTAAAACATCCTTAGTTTTAAAATATCTTCCTTCTGGACAAATACTGCATTTAAATGGTCTATCATCTCTGTGAGTAACTTGATGTCTTGTTAAAGTTTCTTTATGAGCAAATATTTTACCACATATTTGACAAGCAAAAGGTTTTTCTCCTGTATGAGTTCTGTAATGAACTTCAAGACTTGCTTTGTTACAAAACAGTTTCCAGCAAACATCACACTTAAATGCTTTTGATTCGTCATGAACTTTCATGTGTCGATTGAGATTATGTAGGTAAGAATACTTTTTATCACAAATTTGACAAGCAAATGGTTTTTCTCCTGTATGTTTTCTATAATGGATTTCAAGCTCTCCTTTTGTAGAAAACAGTTTTAGGCAAACATCACATTTCAATGCTTTTGATTCATCATGAACTTTCATGTGTCGAATGAGACTGCTTTTATTAGAATAGCTTCTATGGCATATTTGACATTCAAATTGTTTTTCTGTAAGAATTAGAATATAAGAATTTAAGTTATTTAAGAAAACTTTATAATTAAGAAATTTTATTATTTAATTTAGTTTATAACTAAAAAATGTATAAAACTTTATTACATTTAAGTATACGTTTTTCTCCAACACTAGATGAATACCAAAAACTTTTTGGGATAAGGCAATAGAAGAGTTCCTTTTTTTTTGACAATTTTTAAAGCTTTATCTAAGATATTTAACACTTTTAAAAATATGGCAAACTTTTAAACAACTTTCGAGACATAAGCTATCAAAGGCATTGAATACTTCACTTTCTTATTTAATTTAACTAAAATACAACCTTAAGGTCATCTTTTTCACTGTTTAATAGTGCTTTTGAAAAATTTAATTTTAGCCTAATAAATATTTTAGTAGCATAAATAAATCATCTAAAATGTTTAATTGGACGACCTGAATTAACAAGAAAAAGTCTTTTGTGATTTGCACTTGTTATATTTTGCACTAAAAATTATTATGTAATAAAATAATTATTTAATCAGTACTACTTTTCGCTAAAGAAAAGTTATAAAAAGCATTTAAAACTCAAATAAAACAATTATACAAGTTGGTTTTCAATTAACTAATAATTGATAATAAAATATCATATGTTCTTTTAAATTTCATGAAGGTTTTAAAAACCTACCTTCTGGACAACTACTGCATTTAAAAAGTTTTGTTTTACTGTGGTTAGCTTGATGTCTGGTTAAGGCTTGTTTTACAGCAAACTTTCTATCACATATTTGACAAGCAAAATGTTTTTCTCCTGTATGAGTTCTGTAATGTATTTTAAGCTCTGATCTGCTTAAACACACTTTTAAGCAAACATCACATTTAAATGCTTTTGATTGGTCATGAACTTTCATGTGTCGATTAAGACTACATTTGTTAGAATAACTTCTACGACATATTTCACAATTGATTTGTTTTTTCTGTTAAAAATTATAAAATAAAAAAAGATAAAGATAAGATGATAAATTCAAGAAAATTTATTGAGAAATTTAATTTCGTTATTCAAAACAAGTATATAGTTTAACAGTGTATAAAAATGTATTTCGTTCAAAAGAAACTATCTTTTTATTTCTCAAACACTAGATGAATACCAATTATTTTTGCATTGGATCAAAGCCATAGTAGAATTTAATTTTACTTTTTGTAGAGTTTTATCTTAGCTGTTTTTGACACTTTTAAAATTTTGACAAAATTATTAGTAAGTTTTATTATATAAGCAATCAAAGTCAGTAAGTATTATAAATGCACTAACTAAAAAAACTTAAACCTAAAATTTAAATTTTTTATTTTCTATTTAAGCTTCTTCTAAACTGTACAATTAGTCCTAATATCTAAAACGTTTATATTTTAAATAAGGGTAAATTTTCTAGTTGGCCGATGTATCAGAAAAAGTCTTTCGAGGTTACAATTTGATTAAAGTAGTCTTAGAGGGTCAAACAATTTTGAAAAATTGTATTACAGATAGAAAAAAATTAAAAAAATTTGATCATTTTATTAGCACTTTTTTTAGCTGAAAATAAATTTAGGAACAATTTAAAAAATTATGGCGTTCAATAACTTTGTTTTTTTTTTCTTTGTATTTTCAATAATAAACTTATTATAAAGTACAATGAAGAACTTTATACATTGGATTAAGGATTCAAAGCGGTATAACCTTGTTTTGCTCATAACAAACAAACTAATCCTTAAAATATTTATTTTTTTCAAATATTTTAACCGAATTTAAATATAAAAAATGAACCTTTAGCTCATGTTGTTACATCTAATCATAAAACCATCCAAAACAAAAATTGATCTAAAGTTTACTGAAACTGATAAGAATAAGTAATTTAAGTTGAAATTAAAATACAATTTTTACTTATAAGATTAAAAAAAATTTGTTTAGTTTAAACACTAATCATGAAAAGAAATTTGTTTAAATTTGCTTGTTGAAAACAATCAGAATAGTAAACTTTACTTACCTTTGTTAAGAAGTGAATTTTTAGATGTAGATTCCATTATAAAGCTAATTATATAAAATCTACTTGAACGAAATTTTTATTTATAAAAAAAACATTATCTAAAACTTAAGTTAAATCTAATATGTAAGATTTTAAACTTTTTACATTTAAATTTTTCTTACCATGCTCACAAATCAAAATGCTACAATGTTAGACTAATCAAGTGCAAAGTGAAAAAAAACTTAAACTCTTATTTAAAAAGCATGAAAAATATATCAAGCAGTTTGTACTATATTTTACATATAGTAGTTTTTAAATTATACTCGGTACATAAAATCAATGTAAGAATTTTATTATATTTACATAAGTTGTTTAGTACAAAACTTAAAAATTTAGAATGAAGTAAGAACAATATTAAACTTAATGTATTATTAAGAAATATCCTTAACCATTTTTGCCTACTTCAGCTTCATAAAATATAACACAAAAAATGAAAGTCGGAAAGTTATAACAATAAACTAACTGTTGTAACTTATTTAGTTTTATATATATATCGCATTTCTGAAATAAGTATTTTTAAATAAACCTTTAACAGCAAATTTATTTTTTTAATTTTCAAATTTTGAATAATCTATGGTTTTTGAAACAAATACTAAAAGTAACAAGTTAGTACAAAAACAAGAAAATCACAAAATAATGTTGTGATTTATTGTCTAAACAAAGTGTTAGTGTTTAATATTAAGACTGTTTTTTTTTCAATATTTGTGAAACTATAAGTTGCTAATTAGCTGTTATAAGACTCATAATGAAACTTGTTTTTAATGGTATCAACTTTTTAACATTTAAAAAAAAAATTATAATAAAAAGTAAAGCACAACTTAGAACACTGATATTTAATTTTTAAACCAAATTCTTAAAAAAAAACTATTGTGTTTTTTCTTCGAAAGTTTTGCAAGTCAAAAATATATATTTCTCAAAATTTTGGTAAATTAAAAAAAAGTTTAAGTAGTTTATAAAAATAACTGAAGAGGGATTAACAGAAATAAATAAAACTACAAACAACTTGAAAGAAATATTCGTCAATCAAAAAATTCTACAACCAAGTTATTAAGTTTTTATTCAAAACTTACTTTAAATTAAAATTTCAGTTCGAGCTGTAACAAAAATATTAAATATTATCTAACACCTTAAAATAAATCTAAATTGCAGACAAGAAACTAATCTATTTACTTAAGAAATTTTCCTAATGAATTAAGTAGCTTTCAAACAACTTAAACAAGTAGATAAATGCAACTCATGAACTTAAGTTTAAATTAGCTTAAGAGATTAAAATGAGATTCTTTACACCTTAGTAAGTAATTAACAAGAAGTAAAAAGTAAATATAAAACACAAGTTTAAAGTTTGTTATGAATTCTCTTCTCATGCGCATTCAAATCACTTTTTGTAAAACTTTTATGATCACAAAAACTGCAAGAAAATTTTGGCTCATTATGATATAACATATGTTTTGTTAAATAAGTTTTTGTTTTAAAATATCTTCCTTCTGGACAAATACTGCATTTAAAAGGTCTATCATCACTGTGAGTAGCTTGATGTACAACTAGATTGCTTTTTTGAGCAAATCTTTTATAACATATAGGACAAGCAAAAAGTTTTTCTCCTGTATGAGTTCTGTAATGAGCTTCAAGACTTGATTTGTTACAAAAGAGTTTCAAGCAAACATCACATTTTAATGCTTTTGATTCGTCATGAATTTTTATGTGTTGATTGAGATTACATTTGTTAGAATAGCTTTTTTGACAACTGAACAGTTTTCCTGTAGTATATGGTTGATAAACCTCAAGCTTATCATGAAATACTTCAATTGACTAATGATAAGTTTTAGTAATTACAAAACTAAACTAATTCTTTAAAATAATGTACTTTTGATTTTTATTATTTTTACTGATAACAAAATTTATTACAATGCTTATTAAAAAAATATAATTAAATTCAAAATGCCTTACTCGAAATTTTATAAAAAAAAACATACCACCCACTAATCTATCATGTTTATGTTAGTGAGAAGCTGGTAAATATCTTAGTTATAAAACTTAATTGATGCATAAGTTATTTTAAAGATTAGAAAAATAAATAGAGCAGTTTGTACTAAATATAACGTATAATAGTTTTCAAACTATAATCTGTTTATACAATCAATGTAAAAATGTTATTATATGTACATTAATGGTTTTGTACATAAGTTTGAAAATAAGAACGAAGTAACAACGTTATTAAGTTATTTTTATCGCTATCAGAAGTATTCATACCTGTAATATTGCTTTTATTAAAAACTCAGATAAGCTAAACTGAAATATGTTGTCTACCTTATATAATAAAATAACCATAATAAAATATTTTTTTTAAATTATAGAACATCTTGAGGATATAGGGCTAATATATTTAATTTATGAGCTTATATACTTTGTTGTTAAAACAATTGAAAGGTGTTAGTTCAGCTTACCTTTGTTTATAAGTAAATTTTTAGATGTAGAATCCATTATGCACTCAGTTAGTATAAAAATTCCCTAAATTTAAATATGAATAGAAACGAAATAGCATTATGTAAAACTAAAAATTTAAACGTATATAACGAAAATAAAATCGAACATCATCTACTTAATAAAACAATCATAACATTTAACAATACATATTGAAAGCAACCCTAAAGTATATATTTTAAAATTTACAGTAAGTATTCAGGTATAGAAGCATTACAAAAATTGTAATAGAAAGAAAATTTTGTTTTACACTTATGAAAATTTTGAAATTAGATGCAGAGTTTTACTAAAGTACTTAAAATTAAAACAAGTTTCAAAAGTATTTAATGAATAACTAATAAAACACTTGGCAATAACTTAAATAAAAAACAAATTATATAACAACAAAAGAAAGCTGTAATTATATAAATTCTATACATACGAATAAACTAACTTTAAGTTTAAATTTTGTTTTAAGCTAATCAAAAAACTTTGGTATAAACTTAAATGAAACAAAAAGTCACTTTTATACCAAACCAGTAGTTTCAATAAACTTATAGCCATAGATTTAACAAAACACCTTGAAAGTCATTCCATTTATTAAGTCAAAATACTTATAAAAGAAAATTAAAAAAAATTTTATGAACATTTTTTTCATGATATTTCAAACTTTGCACACAAATAGTAATAAAGATACTTAAAAAACTTTTAAGTTGAATATTTTTTTCTTAAAACACTTCAAATCAGTAATTTAAGTCTACTTTTTGTACTAAAGTTTCAAAGAAAAACAAAATAAGTGGAACCACCTTAGTAAATTCTTAAAAATGCAAAATATTTACAAAACAAGACAAGGTATGATATGAATTCTATTTTTGTGCAATTTCAAACTACTTTCTTTGCATATTTTATGATTACAATAGTTGCATGAAACTTTTGCTTACAACTTTTGCTCAAAATTTAAAATGAATACTTTATCACACATGTTAAAAATTAAATGTGTTTCTAAATTTGCTAAGAATTAAAAAACAAGCTTTGAAAGTCCTTCATGCTAAGTAAGTTAATCTAAAAGAAAAGCAAAGAAAAAAACTACTTAACTATATAAGTATTATACAACAAAAACTTTTGATAAGATTAATGTTTGATTCGAATTTTTAGTTATGTTAGTTTAATCTAAAATTCTATGTTAAACTTAACAGAATATTGAATTGTATTCAAAACCGTTAATTTGAATAAAATCTTAAGACAAGAATTAAGTTAAGAAACTTAAAAAATTTACAAAAAAGACTTACTTAAAATAACTTAAATTTCAAAAATTTTTAATTTTTATAATAAAGTTAAGCTTTTTTTAAATTTATACAAAATATGTACATAAAAAAATTATACAAAACAAAAAGTAAACAACTTATAAATTCACTTAAATGTTTTATATGGGTCTTTTCGTGAGCTTTCAAACTAATATTTGTGTTATTTTTATGATCACAAAAACTGCAAGAAAATGTTGGCTCATAATGATATACCACATGTTTTGTTAAGCAAGTTTTTGTTTTAAAATATCTTCCTTCTGGACAAATACTGCAATTAAAAAGGTCTATCATCTCTGTGAGTAGCTTGATGTTGTACAAAGTTTTGTTTATGAATAAATTTTTTATCACATACTTGACAAGCATAAGGTTTTTCTCCTGTATGAGTTCTGTAATGTACTTTTAGCTGTGTTTTTTTACAAAACAGTTTCAAGCATACATCACATTTGAATGCTTTTGATTCGTCATGAACTTTCATGTGTTGATTGAGATTACCTTTGTTAGGATAACTTCTATTACATTTTTCACAAAAAAATAGTTATTCGTAAGTATTGATTGATAAATTTTTAAGCATATTATAAAAATACTTCAATTGATGCATTATAGAGTTTGTATTAAAATTGAAAAAATAAATTTAAATATGCTTTTTTCAAAATTAAAAAAAATCATAACAATTGTAATTTGTATTTATAAAATATCTACTATTTAAACCTTTTACAATACTATATAAACTAAGTTAAGCTAAATTTGTATCAATATTTTTGATATTTTTAGTTAATATTTTAGCCACTAAACTAAAGCATGATAAGTAAGATTAAGTTTGTATACTACTTCAATGATAAAAATAAACAAAAAAAATTCCAAAATTTGTTCAAGTAATGTTTTATTTATGTAATTATATTTACTTTTTGTGTGAAATTTAAGATGTGTATTTAAGTTTGATTTTTGAGCAAATTTTCTATCACATATTTGACAAGGAAAAGGTTTTTCTCCTGTATGAGTTCTGTAATGAGTTTCAAGACTTGATTTCCTAGAAAAGAGTTTCAGGCAAACATCACATTTGAATGCTTTTGATTCGTCATGAATTTTCATGTGTTGATTAAGACTGTATTTATTAAAATAGCTTCTAGGACATATTTGACAACTGAATAGTTTTCCTGTAAAAATTAAATGATAATAATTATGTTTTTATTTATAAACTTTTCAAATTAATAAATTTGGGTCTGTTATTTAAAATTGATGTATTGTAAAATAGTACATAGAACTTTGCTTTTCTTTATTTTTTTAATGTGAAACGCAATGAAATAACTCAACTTATTTTTGTAATATGTTTACACCATAAGGGGGTGAACTTGATTCTAAACAAATTTATACTAATTAATCAAAAACAGGGTTTCCCAAACTTTTTTACAAAAGGCCAACTTTAGAGAACTTTAAAAAAGGTTAAGACATTTTTTTTCATCATCAACTCCTTAATATTTAGTATAGGTTTCAAATTATGAGCTTATGGTTCCACTTTGGCCCCTTTACTGCTCATGCCCCCCTTTGGCCCCATTGCTGCTTCTTATCCCCTAAATTTCTGGAAACCTCGCTTCAAAACCCTGATAAAGTACCACTTAAAACTCAAATAATATTAAATATGTTCTCTTTTAGTTTTATATATTGAAAAATTGTTTTTAACTTCATAAGTTTTGTCAAAACATTTTTGTTCTATTTCAGATTTTTTTACACTACCAAAATTATTGTTATTTTTATCACAATCTAGTATAAGTAGTAATCATACCTGTAATATTATTTTCATTAAAAACTCAAATAAGTTAAACTTATAAAAGATGTTACCTTGTTTGATAAATATATAAAATATTTTTTTTTTTAATTACCCAGTTGATATGAGCATAGGGGATTTCAATTCGTTTTTTTTACAAACTGATTTTATTTGTGGTGTGTTATCTTAAATACTAGATACTTTTTACTGCTTAACAAAATTCAAAGTAATTTTATAAATAAAAGACATTAAAGTGAGACTTCAAAAAAGTAACTTATATAAGGTGCAAACCAAAAACTGACTAAATCATGACTAAATATATCTTCTCCTTAAATTTTTTGAAGAACAACATTCAAATTTGATTTAAGTAAATTGTTTGACATGTCTACAAATAAAAGTTTAAAGAATACTACTACATACATTCTTACTGCAATTAATCAAAATGCATTATAGTTTAAAAAAATCTTGAAAAAAACAAAAAATAACTATCTATATTTATTGAATTTATAATTTTATTTATTTTTTGTTGAAAAAGTTAAAAGTTGTTATTTTAACTTACCTTCATTAAAAAATAAACTGTTAGATGTAGATTCCATTATGCACTTTATTTGTATAAAAATTCCTAAACGTGTTTGTTAATAGAAACGGAATAACAATATGTAAAACTAAAAATTTAAACTTACATAATGAAAAAAAATCGAACATCTTTTACTTAATTAAACAAAAATAATGTTAACAATGTAATTTAAAAAAAAGATTGATGTTAATATTTTAAAATATTTCCAAAGATTATTCAAGTATTTAATCATAACAAAAAAATAATTCGAAGAAAATTTTGATTTACAGTTATAACAATTATGAAATTAATAGCTACAGACTTTTTTAAAAACACTAAAAATTAAAACATATTTCAAAAGTATTCTATAAAAATATAATTTAGCACTTAACAATAACTAAAATTGAAAAATTATATTTAACAACCAAACAAAACAATAAACATAAAAGTTCAATACATACGCTTAATAAACAAATTTTTAAGTTTAAATTTGTTATTAACTAATTAATCAACTTTGGTATATACTTAAATTAAACAAAAAACTTACTTTTATACTAAACCCAGTAATTTTTATTAGTTATTAAACTAAGTTATTAAACTAATATAATAGTCATTATAATAATAATAATATAATAATAATATATAATAATATAATAGTTATTAAACTAATAGCAATAAATTATACAAAATACGTTTAAAGTTTTACCATATAACAAACACTTATCTAAACAGTCAAATTCTAATTAATTATAAAAAGCATTTGAAATTCAAGTAAAACAATTATACAAGTTGGTTTTAAAAAAAATAATATTTGATAATAAAATATCATATGTTCTTTTAAATTTCACTAAGGTTTTAAAAACCTACCTTCTGGACAAGTACTGCATTTAAATAGTTTCGTTTTACTGTGAGAAGCTTGATGTCTGGTTAAGGATTGTTTTAGAGCAAACTTTTTGTCACATATTTGACAAGCAAAAGGTTTTTCTCCTGTATGAGTTCTATAATGAGCCTTTAGTTCTGACTTGTAAGAATATTCTTTCAAGCAAACATCACATTTAAATGCTTTTGATTTGTCATGAACTTTCATGTGTCGAAAAAGGCAATATTTGTTAGAATAACTTCTATGACATATTTCACATCTGAATAGCTTTTCTGTTATAATTAGAAGATAAAAATTTAACTGTTTATGAACATTAAACTATTTGTAACATTAAACATTTTGTAACTAAGAAATTAGAAAAAAAACTATAATTAAATGGTATATAAAAATGTATTTCATTCAAAAAAACTATCTTTTTATTTCTCAAACACTAGATAAATAGCAATTATTTTTGCATGGGACCAAGGCCATATTACAATTTAATTTTACATTTTGTAGAGTTTTATCTTAGCTGTTTGACAATTTTAAAAATTTTGTAAAATTTTAAGTAACTTTTATGCTATAAGCAATAAATGTCAGTGAGTACTATGGAATTTCTATTTAAGCTTCTTCTAAACTTTACAATTAGTCCTAATATTTAATAACTTTATCTAAAATAGGGGCAAACTTACTAGTTGGCCGACCATATTTACCAGAAAAAGTCTTTTGTGGTTAAAATTTGTTAAAAATAGCCTTAAATGGCTAAGTAAATTTGAAAAATTTTATTAGAGATAAAAAAAAAGAAATTAAAGTTGTAAAAAAATGGCCATTTAATTACCACTACTGTTTAGTTAAAAAAAAACTAAGAACATACTTAAAATATTTGATGCCCAACCATAGCTAAAAATATGTAAAACATAAACTTTAAAATTTCAAACTGTTTTTTTTTTGTGAAACAAAATTTCGTTTTTTACATGTAAATAATTACCCTTTTTAACTTACCTTCATTTAGTATTTTACATGTAGATTCCATTATGAACTTTATTAGTATAAAAAATGCCTGTATAAGTTTATTATAGAAACAAAACAACATTATGAAAGCTAAAAAAGTAAACATATATAATGAAAATTAAAATCTAAAAGTTCAACTTCATAAAAGAAACATAACACTTAACTACATACTTGGAGGGCAACATTAATGTACATATTCTGAAATATTTACAGAGATTTTTTAAGTATAGAAGTATAACAAAAACTAAACTTTGTTTTAAACTTTAGAAAGTTTAAAAACTAAAAGCTACAGACTTTATTTTTAATACTGAATATTAAAACAAACTTCAAAATTATTTTATCTGTAATAATTTAACGCAAAACATTTACTAAAACAAAAATACATAACATTTTTTTTTACTAATTTTAAAGTTCAATTTCAATGAAAAACAAAACTAACAACTTTAGTACAAAATCAAATAGCGTAAAATATTTGCTTATTTACTAAAACAAGAAACTTTATTAAACTAACTGCTATAGATTTAACAAAATATAGTTTTTCTATGTAACAAGTCTTCTTTGAACTTTTTTAAACTATGTTTATGATAACAAAAAGTAGCTAGCTTTAGCTTAGGTTAACTTTATAAACACGAATAATTTCAATACATGCTTAACAGAATTGATAATACTTTTTAAATAAGTTCAAGTTTAAATATGTTTATTCTTTCATGAGATTTCAAACTAGCTGTTGTGTGATATTTAAAATCACAATAAATACAAGAAAATTTAACAAGAAAAATTTGTAAAAAGTATCTAGTAGCTTAGTTAAAACTCAATGAAATAAAATCACCTTGTGAAAAAAGTGATTTACTTCCCCTATGCCCTTAAACTAAACAAAAGAATCAAAATTATTGTTAACTGACTTGATTTTTATATAATTCTTAACACAAGCTTTACAAAAATCTTAATTAGTTTTTGAAAAAAAAACCAGACTACTTCTTGTTGATATATAACTATACCAAAAACACTATTTATTTAAAACAGTGTATCTACATTAATTTATCTTTCAAAAAAATTACAAAGTACTTTTACCATTTAAACAGTCTGTTTTTGTATGCTTTAACTATTTAATGATAAAAAGTGCTTAGTTATAGTTGACTTTATACCTTTTAGTCATTAGTTTTTATTAACTTAATAGTAACTTACATCAGTAAAAGTTATTTGATGAAGTACTTAACAAATTCCTAAACTGCTAATACAATAAGGTTTTGTTTTATGAATTTTTAAACTGTTTTACATAAGTTTGGTTTTAATTAGTTACAAAAAAAATATTGGCTTTAAATGGTATGCCATGTGTAAATTTAAACCTTCTTTAGTTTTATATACTTTTTCTTCTGGACAAACATTGCATTTCAAAGGTTGACCATCTCTGTGAGTAGCTTGATGTCTAGTTAAAGCGTGTTTTTGAGAATATTTTTTATCACATATTTGACAAGCAAAAGGTTTTTCTCCTGTATGAGTTCTATAATGCCTTTTAAGGTCTCCTTTATTAGAAAACAGTTTCAGGCAAACATCACATTTGAATGCTTTTGATTCGTCATGAACTTTCATGTGTCGATTGAGGTTATGTTTGTAAGAATACCTTTTATCACAAATTTGACAAGCAAATGGTTTTTCTCCTGTATGTTTTCTATAATGGATTTCGAGCTCTCCTTTTGTAGAAAACAATTTCAGGCAAACATCACATTTGTATGCTTTTGATTCGTCATGAACTTTCATGTGTCGAATGAGACTATTCTTGCTACAATAGCTTTTATGGCATACTAGACAATTGAAAAGAGTTTCTGTTGGTAAAAACTTAAATAAGTTTACTACAAGTAAATTAGCTTGGTGTGATAAATCTAGAAATAACTCTTTAAATTATTAAGCAAAAAACCTTCTTTTATCAGTTAAAATATTTATTGAAACTAATAAAATTAATTAAGATGTATAGTTTCAATGCTGCTAAATAGCAGTTTAGAAAAACTAGATGATGCATTCTGATTTTTTTTTTACTTAAAGCTTGAAAATAAAATTTATAAACTAATTTAACTTACTCTCATTTATAGGTAAATTATTATTAATAGGTTCCATTATGCAGTCTATTATTTTATGTTATATCTGTAAGAACATTTGTAAAAGCCAAATACTGTTTAGTCAAATAGAGTATTTTGCTTTTGTATGATAAAAAACATTAAAACGTACTTAGAAATAAGCAATTTAATATAATTATATGTTGTCTACCTAAGTTAACTCCAACTATAGTTTTGTTTTGAAACTTACCTGAAAAAATAAATGTTTTTTACTTCATTTTTTTAATCTCTTAATTGTGTGTTCCTTTTATTGGCAATGGATGCGAAAATAATGGAACTAAATTTTATTTTTTGTAATAAATGTATTTTACTTCATGTTTATAAGTTGATACTGTATACTTTCTAAAGGTTTGATGTTGTTATAGTGGCACTGTTACACAACTTTGTTAGTAAATTTAAATAACAACATTTTCAAAGAAAAAACTTTGTGAGTAATAATTTTGGGACAAAGATCAATTTTCCTTATATTCGTAAGGGTTAAAAATTATAAATTTTTATGTCCAACCTTAAAAATGTAAAGAATTGGTAATGTATGCTTTTATACTTTAAAACTATAGTTGACTAATCTGTATAAATAATTTAAATTTTTTTAAATAAATAAGTAAAAATGTGGTTACGCACCATTATTAATGAAAACACTGTTTTTATCTGTTTTAATATTTATAGCAAAATAAAAACTTCAAATTTATCACAAATAAAGTAAACTTCAAGGTCAAACTTGATATAAAACAGTTGTAAACTGCAAATTTTAAAGGCTAAATGATCAAAATAACAACACAAAAAGGTCTACTGTTGTTGTTGTTTTTAATTTATAACAGATGTATGTCTTACTTTTGGTAACTTATTCTAATTATATTGTTCTTTCCTAAATATTATTAATAATAAACTTCTATATTGTCTTGAACTTTAAGTTAATTTAAAAATGAAGGAGATTTGTTTAAGTTTGTACACCTGTTCCAATTTTTTTTTCTTAATCTTTTAATTTTGAGTTTAATTTAACAGGGTTTGTGCGCGAAATTCCTTTTCATTTAGCCTGACAAAGACCTATTTAGCCTGACATTTTTTCAAAGTAGAAAAAATCACCTTCAGAAAGCATTTTGGGTATCGGGGGGTCTTAATTAGCAAATTAACGCAATAAAAGTATTAACAAAACTACTTATAAAGAAAATAAAAATTTAAATGAATTATTTTTCAACATCTATCAATCGCTTACCCAGCAACTTGAATATTTTTAACTGGTCATAATAATTTCTGCTTCAATGAATTCATACCTTTATTAAATTTTGGGGCTTAGTTACATCCACCACTTATCACCCAAATACAGGGTTCGTGTCAATTAGTACTTGAATTCGTCAATTATAAGTTACATGACTGGACCAGAAGCTTTTATTAAAACAGAAATGTGAATAAGTCTGTAAAAGAAAACAAAATGTAATTAAACACATCTCTCAAAAATTTTATGTTATCATTAAAGCATCTTAATTTTTTAAATAACTAATTAAACTAATCATGATATTACATAAGTTATTTCAAAGAATCCTAAAAAAAGAATACATAAAGATAAGTATTAAACACATGATCTGGACTCTAAAACTTATCTTTTCATTAACAACAAAATTTTTAAAATAACTACTCAAACTAAAAAAACAGTTTAAGCTCTTTATGTTATAAACTTGCAAAATATGATTCTATTAATTATGAAACTTTTATCTTTAAGCTATGTTTTAGTCTTGTGAATATCTCTAATAACTTTGAATAAACAGAAAATAAAATATATAAACAAACTGCTAAGAGTATTAATCTAAAAAGTATTTGGTATAAAGTCTTTATATTAGAAATTAAAACAGTTTAACCAACTAAGCTCTGAAAAACAAAGCTCATGTAAACAAATTCAGACAAACAGCTATGTTGTTGAACTAAACTGTAATGTTTAAACTGTACTTTTTTATGAACTTTTATAATTATGACGTATATAATCTACTAAAAACAAAACAATGAAGATTCTTAAAATTATTTTAGAGATTCAACAAAAGGTTTTAAGCACTTATTTTTACAAATACTGACTGATTTTGTCTTTAATAACTAAATGTTTATTTACAAAAATAATTTATTTTACCCAAATTTAAATAATTAAATAATTTTACCCAAATTTGGGTACCAAACTCAAGTTTAGGGCGAACGTATGTTTTAAGAGTTTTGTCAGAATTGAAGCAGAATTAGTTTTAAAACTTTTTAATATTTGATAGCATGTAGTTTTTGCAATCTTATATAAATAGTTGATATGTTCATTCCATTTCAAATCTTTGGAAATATAAATTCCTAAATCTTTAAAAACTTTAATTTCTGGTAGCTTGATGTTATTGATTAAGAGGTCAGTTGGAGAAGATTCTTTTTTGTTAATGGTTAGAATTTTACATTTGCTAGGATTTAAGTTTAGTTTTCTTGTTTTTAACCATATGTAAATATTATCTAAAGATAGTTGTAATGAAGTATTTGACTGACTAAAGATTTTGGCATCATCTGCAAATAAGCTTAATTCACTTTTAATATCAATGTTTGAACAAATATCATTAATATAAATTAAAAAGAGAAGGGGACCAACTACACCACCTTGTGGTACTCCACTGTAGATTGTTAAAGAGTCAGAAAGCGTATTATTGATGAGTACTCTTTGTGATCTATTATTTAAAAAGTTATCAAACCAATCAATTAAGCTTTCATGTAGCCCATACTGATTTAAAATTTTTAATAATCTTTTGTGTGATACTGAATCAAAGGCTTTTTGAATATCCGTATAAACTACTTTAGTAAATTCATTTTTAAGATAAGGAACTAACCAAGAATGTAAGCATGTTAACAGTTGAATGGGTGATGAGCGGTTTGGAACAAAACCAAACTGTTTGTTAGTTAATAATTTGTTATCAAAGAGGTGATTGAGAATTTTTACAGATACAATATGTTCATAAATTCTTGAAAAGCCACTTGTTAGAGATATTGGTCTGTAATTTAACGCATCGTGTATATTACCTTTTTTGTGCACAGGAATAATAAAAGATGTTTTCCATTGTTTAGGAACATCAGATAGTTCTAGAGAGCAATTAAATATTAATGAAAGTGGAAAAATTATTGATTGGATAACATGCTTGATATAATAGGGTGGAATGTTTTCTGGCGTTCTTATGATTTTATCTTTTAAGTGGTTAATTGAACTTATAATGTCTTCGTAGGTTATGAAAAAATTTTGCATCTTATTACAATTCTTTTGGGGTAGCTTAAAAGACTGGTAACTCTCGTCTTTTTTAAAAACTTTTTGAAAATTTATGTTAAAAAGTGTTGCTATTTCAAAATCTGAGGTTACTGTTTTGTTTTTATCATTATCATATAAGAGATGTATGGAATTATTTAGCTTAAGTTTAGATTTCACGTAGCTATAAAACTTTTTTAAATTTGGGTTTTTGCAGAATTTGTTTTCATATTCAAAATTGTATTTTTTAACAGCTAATTGATATTCTTTAGACTTGTTTTTGTATTTTATCAAAAGTGATTTATTTGTCTTACTTTTTTTGTATAGATTCGCTTTTTCTTTTAATAACTTTTTAATATGAGATGGATATTTTTTACTTTTGTTATTTTTCGAATAAATTGGAACAAAACGTTTGATTGAGACTTGGATTGAGCTAATGAATTGATCGTAGAAATGCTGGAGATTTTCTGAATTTTTAAATAAAGAGGTCCAATTAATTTTTGACAGGAAATCATTGATGCTTTCAAAATCTGCTTTTTTATAGTCATATGAGACTTCTTTAGCAATAGGTACTATTTTATTTTCAATTTTAATTTTTAGTGAAAGCAAGTTATGGTCACAAGTGTTTGTTAATGGAAAATTAGTTGAGTGTGATATGATTCTATCTAGACCAAAATGATTGCAAATTATGAGATCGAGAATGTTACCAGCCTTATGGGTTGGATTTTCAATTACTTGGGTTAAAAAATTGTCTGTACAAAAATTAAGAAAACACTCATGGGGTTTATTGAAATCTGTGCTAGGAATCCTCCAATCTATATTTGGCATATTAAAATCACAAAGAACATAAAAAGAACACTCCTTTGGAAAAACCATTTTAATCATTTTAATTACATTTTGATCTTAATAAAAAAAAATTCATGCATTTGAACTGACAAAAACTGAGATTCTCAAATTTTTAAACATAAAAACTGATTTAGCCTGACGTTTTTCAACTTTTTTCAAAAAAACTGATTTAGCCTGACTTAGCCTGACGGGCACGAAACCCTGATTTAATGGCAATGGATGCACAAATAAATGAACTTAGTGTACTTATTAGTTAGATAAGTTACAAATTTTTGACTCAGATTTGAGCTCAGGGAACTTTTGATTTAATTAAACATAAATCTTAAGACTTCAACTTTGAATTACTCTTAAAAAGATATTGAAATATATTGTTACTAAAATTTTACTGTTTTTATATTATTACATGTTGACTATAGTTTACAACGAAGTAACCAAGTGTCAGTTTTTTTAGATTGCAGCTAAAATAGGATGAACTGAAATTTTACTACTTTTGCAAATATATTAATTTTTTCTATTATAAAAGGACTGTTTTGTCATATATTTATAGATTTTAAATAAATTTCTATTTTCAAACCTTGTTGAAAAAAAAACAAATAAAAAAGATACTTGGTAATTACCTAGGATGATGCCGCACCAATATCAAACTGAAAATATATTATATTTATTTTTTGTTTTTCAACCATAATTGTAGGCTAAATATCAATCTTTTAAGCCTAATATGTTTAATCTTAAAAGATACTTTGTTTTTAACAAGCTATATGAATACATACTAAGAATTAAATTTATTTATGATCAACTAAAATACTTATTCAATTTTATTTAACAATACCATAATCATTATAAATTATTGTATTGATATAATTGCTGTATATTGTCAAATAAAAAAGAATAAATATTTAAGATTTATTAGTTTGTGATAAACAAGTTTAATTTTAGTTATGTATTTATAAAATACAAATTTTTATCCTAAAAATAAGATTAAAAAACACATCAAGTTTAGCACATTTTCAGTTTCATATTGATGTGACATCATCGTAGTCAATTACCTTATATTTTTACAAAAAAAAAATTATATACATTAACTTAATTTTGTATTGTTTTCTGTGACATTCTTTTATTTCTTATTTAATTTTTATTAAATAGTAAAATGTCATAGAAACAATAAGCATATTGAATTAAAGATAAACCTTTTGCAAAGAAATATATAGTTACATAAAAAATAATCATAAGTATGAGTTGGTATAAGTAAGAATATGAGAACAATTTTCAAAATCAAATTTATATAATCTACACTTGTTCTTTTTTTTGTTAATTTTCCAGGAAAATAAAAATAATGTATGCTTGTAACAACAACAAATATAAACAAAGCAGGGTATTACCCTACTTTTTAGATTTCTTCAATTCAAGTAACAAAAATTAAATAACAATCAGCGAAAAACTTAAATTGAATGTAGTCTAACATTTTTTTTTTTAACATATTCTTAAAAATATTTGTAATGTAACGACAACATTTAACGGTAATTTTTGAAATTAAAACATTATCTTTAATTTATTCTATACATATATTGTAAATGTTCATACAACAATCATATACTCATATATTTAAATATTCTACAAACTTTTATGTATTATTGTTGTTTGAACATTACTATCAATAGTATGTTGAAATTGGGTTGACAAAAATTAAAAAACTAATTATATTAAAAATTTTCTTGAACTTTATAGTTTTAAAATCTCAATACTTTTTCGTGTAAACAATATTTATAAAGTTTTTAATATGCCTAGTTGACGCAGTTACAAAAACAACAACATACATTAAACTCAGGAGTTTAAATTAGTGTGTTGAAAGAATTAGCTTTCAAATAAAAAGTAAGATAAACGGATACGAGTAAAGCAGATGTAATTCAAAACTAGGTTAATAAAAAACTAAAAATATAATACATAAGTATATTCTTAACTTTTATTTCTAATTAAAGTGCTCAAAATAAAAGCTTTAGGTGGTAATGTATAAAACAATTCAAAAATAAAACATAGAAACAAAAAAATAGCAATATCAAAGTTTTCAATAAATCATTTGTTCTAAATTAATATTTTATTTTTATATTACGAAAAAATTAATTTCTAAGCGTTATAACTTTTCTGAAAGAGTTGAAACAGATAATTTCTAAAAAGTAGTAAAGTATTGTTTTTATTTTATTTTAATTTTTGTGTAATTATACTAGTAGCTAAACATTACAGTTTTATACAAGCAAACGATGATATTATGCAAATTGATTAAAACTCTTTCTAATTTATCAGAATAAAAACTTTGAAGGCATATTATAAACTTCTTAAAGTAAGTTGTATGAATTAGATTAAAGTTACAAACATCTAAACAACTAATAAAAAACTCTTATGATGAACAAAATAATGTAAAAAAAATGAAAAATTTTAGTTAAATAAATTGACGCACCAATGTTTTTACATTAGTGATAAGTACATTTTAAGACACACAATTGTACAAAAGAAAAAATTAAGTTAACAAGAACATTTAAATGAATTTCTTATAGAATATAGAATGTTTATTAACATAAAACAAAAAAAAAAGGTTTTTTTTAAATGACTTTGAAAATACGGTCTCTATTTTTATTAACTTTAATAATTCAATTCACACAGATATTTAATCTAGTTAATTTTTAGAGGTTTAACCTTAAAGAGAACTAATTTGTTTTTCAAACATCATAACTACACTACATAACCTAAAGTAGTTATTATTGTTATGTTTACAACTAATTAATTGAAAATAATTAAAAGTATGTACATTTAAGATGTTATGTTAAGATGTATGTTAGAAACTTTCTGAAGTGATTTTATGTTATGTATATTTTAAGTAAAACGTTTGTAATAACTAATAAGTAAATTATATACTAAAGACGTGGTAGTTTTAAAAATAGTAAAAAGAACATTAACCTTGCTAAAACTTATAAACTCTATTGACAATTGTTTACAAACTCAACTCAAAGTCACAATAGAGAATTAAAACAAAAATTTTCTAGTTTTATCAAACTTTTCGATGATCAAATTGTTTTCGAAAATCTAACAGAGCCTAAGATAGGACATATTATAAGGTTTAAGCTCAAATAAAAAAGAAGGTCATAGTCTACCTGAAGCTTGTTGTCTAATGATTTAAACATTATGCTACCTTTATAGTAACAAAATTTGACCTTTTTAATAAATTTTATATTTGATATAACATATTACAGACCTTTAATCACACTAGTAATAAAATAGTACTTAAAGTTTTTTTTATTAATTTTGCACCATTTTGTGACTTTAATAAGTTTTTGTTTTAATATCATCATTTGGAAAATTTTAACAATATAACCTTTAGAACTTATTAAGAAAAAGATAATCAAGGCTTTATTTCTAATCGGTACATTAACTTATTATAGGATTTTATCACAATACTTTACGCTTACAGCTATTTCAGCTTTAAGAAAATTGCGTTTTATTGCACAACCAAGACAAATTTCCACTGCTGCTTTGTTAGTTATAATTTACTTTCTTCTTATCTTAAATTCCTCTAAAAACTTCTAAATCTATGATTTTTTTATTAAATTGTAACTAACTTTAAGAGTATGATTGGGTTGAATGTTAACTAGTGTATTTCTTCTGAATGAAAGGAAGAATATAATAATTAAATAAACTATCACAATGTTTTTTGCGTTTTATATACAACGTATTTTTGAAGCATCTTTAAAATGTATTTAAATATTATTTATTAATATCAATTTCTATTAATAAATTTAAGCAAGTTCTGTTTTGCTACTAGTGACGTCAGTAAAACTCTAAACGCACGTTTTATACTTTATTACAATCAGAAATTCAAACTATTTTGAAATAATTACTGTAATTTTTCTGTTATTATTTGCATTTTTTAAAATTAGTCTCCAAAAAATAAAACCAAAAACAAATTAAAACATGCGTAATGTTTTTTTTTTACTTTAATTCAAGAAAAAAAGTATTACAATGTATATTATCATAAAAATCTAGCAATATAAACACTGCAACAATAAGATTAGTGGTTAGGTGAAAAGTAAACATTTTGCGCTATAGATATATATATTTTATTTATCTATATTAAAGTAATTAAAACAATTTTTTCAAATTGAGCAGTTTTATTTCGAATGATAAATAAAGTAGGTACTAAAGTGACTAATGACTAAAATCACTAATCTACAAACTTTTAAAGAATAACTTCTTGAAAAAAAATTGTTTAGTAAGCAAAAAGAAGACATAATTTTATAAAACTTCAAATAATTATTAAAAGTACTATATAAAAACTATGAAAATATTAAAACATTTTATAATTTTTGAAATCTAATTCCCGTAAATTTAACTTTTACACCATAAATTTGTTGTAAAACATTATTTCATCCTAAACTATAGAACGTAAATTATTCAATATACTATTTTAGATAAGAAAAAGTTCACTTTTACTTTATTAAAGTTTTAAATTGAAAATATTTTTAACAACTTTCTAGTCACAACAACACGCAAGGATGTAGTCATCATAACTTATTTTAATTTAGGCTGTTAATTATTGCCATAAAGCACAGGTGAGTATCAATAAAATATCTGGATCGCCACGTTATATTTAGTTTAAAAAGTTGAGCGCAAATCCTACTTGAAGTAAGCTTTATGGTGACTTTTCTAGATTTCTTAAAATACTTAAAATTAACAAAAAAATACAGCAAGTCAAAAAACTCCTCCTTGAAACTTTGTTGAAATCGTATTAAAACACGTAGAATTTTATTATTGTGTTGATTGCTACATGTACAAAAAATTTCAGCGAAAAACACTCGAAGCTCAAATTTTAAATGTCCCATACAATTTACAGGAACGGGTCACTTTTGTACGGCGTCAACTTTGGACAGCAATACTTATGCCAAGACATTATATTTTATATTTGCACGGCGAAATTTTCTCATAGCAACATTTTTGCGCGGCAATACTTTTGCACAGCATTACATTGTAATATTTTCCCGTTCGTCATATTATCACGTCATTTTTGCTCGGAAGGTCACATTTAATTTATTTTTAGAAACTAAAACAGTTCATTAGGGGCGCTCGTGCAAAAGTGAAGCTCTGTTTAAAAGTGTCGCCATGAATAAAAATTTTACGTCGGGATTTACCTAAACTTTAATAATTTGTGGATTGATATTTATATGTAAGCGGAAATTTTTTTGTAAGTGCAAGACACTTATGACGTCAGCAGTGCGGCTGAATGCAGAAAATTGATTGTAATTAGTTACATAATTAAAGTTTGTTATCTTAAACCTGTCAAATTTGCTTGTTTATGTAGTTTTAAAGCTTTTATGCTTATTTAATTAAATAATAGCTATACTAAAAAGCAAACATGCTAAGAACTATATTTAACAAATAAAAAGTATTTGTTAATATAACAACAAACGATTAGATATATAGTTTTAATAATATTTAAAGAAAAAACAAAAAAGATAAATTAGCAATTTTACTGATTTATTCACTCTACGTCTCTGATATTATTAATTAATTTTTACTTCGAGTTTTACTAATACTTGAAATAGTCTAAATTAAGCACTATATTTGATTGAGAAAAACTTGATCAAAAAAAAAAAACGCACAAAAACGCTTTTTGAAGGTAGAAAAGTTCTTTTATAGATGAAAAATTAATAATTTTTAATCAGTTGGTATTTTTAATTGATCATTTTACTGTAATAACAACTACTAAATATTAATATAAATGAAAAACTAGTTATATTAAATACGTTGATATTTTATTTAACAATTTTACTGTAATGACAACTAATACATAATAAAAATTAAGTACATAATAAAGTTTAAGTGCAACCAATAAGTATTTCCAGCATTAAAATGAACTTTTTTACAAAAGCTTAATAACCACTACAAAATTACATAAAATTTTTTTAATAAGTTTAGTAATGTAAATAATATTTGTTAATGTTTACTTATTGTCTAACTTTGGACCAAAGTCTAAGCAACTTAAGTTAAAAGACACAGAACAAAAGTTAAAAATTTAATTTTATAAACAAACTGTGAACATAATTTTATATTTTTAGTAAAACACAAAAAACAGAATAGTAAAATTTTATTAACAAACTTTAAAGGGCATACTTCGCTTAACAAAAGTACAAGAATTAGCAAAAAAAATAATACAGTTAACAAAAAAGAAATAATTATCAAAAATATAATCCTTAATACTTTAATAATCAGTTACATAATCAAAAAACTATATCAAATTAACATTACAAAGTTTTATATAATACATATTTATTGCAGATACCAAAAAATACGTTTTTTCTTAAAATTAGATTAAATATTGAATGAAATAAACACAAAACAATTTAATTAAAATTTTTAGTGATAAATATTAAAAGAAATATTGAGTCAGTTAAAAAATATTTGAGTTTATTTTGCTTTCAGAACTTTTAATACTTTATACAAAGTTCCATTTAAAAATTATTTATATGAGGTGCTTATGATTTAGTAGCTCTTTACTAGGTTTCTAAACTTACTTAAATACTCAATAAATAGAAATAAACTTTGATCAATTTCTTGCAATCTACTTTTATTAGAACCGTTATAAAAACAAACTCATTAAAAGCAGTAAGTTATTAATAAAAAATAGTTACATAAACTCAAAAAGCACATTAGTCTTGAACATAAAATAATGAATTATTTTACAACAATTATGTAATAGAATATAAAGTAATTACGTCACATCAGGTTATCTCCCTTTTCATTGCGTCATCAGTGTTTTCATAGTGACGTAAATGATGTTTGCATGGCAACAATGATTGAAACTTGCCTGTGGTGATGTTACCTATAAAATAGAGTCTTTAAATTTTTATAGTTTTAATAAATAATGAATTTTATTTACTGTTCGTACGAAAATATTTAAGTATGATAATAACTTTGAAATTTTATTTTATAATAAAAAAGCTTATTTAACATTAGAAAAAAAAAGTTAAAACCATAACATCTATATTAAATGACTACAAAAAGCTCTTTTTAGTTTTTGTAAAACATAACTTTTTAATTGTTTCAAATTTATAACGCTTGAACTAATATTTTAGAAAACCTGTGTTTTTAATATTATAAATACAAAAGTTTAATATTATTATATAAAATATTGTTAATTACATGACTGCACACTTAATAGTTGATGTTTTAATAAAATTAGTTAATGTAATTCGATTTCTTATCGAACAGGTAGTGACAGTTAAATACTAATGAAGATGTTAAATAATAAAGTAATATATTTTAGAAATAAAGAACAGCTAGTGCGAGTTAGATACTTTTCTATGTTAACGTCACTTAGCAAGGTATTAGTTAAGTATTATCTATTGAAGTAAATACTTGTTAAGAACCAAGTTGCACACTTAACACTTTTTAATATTATTTTTAATATTATTAAACTAAATACAAGCTGAAAACTACATTTTAAAAAAGTTGAAATTTATGCAACAAAACAAATGAAATAAAAATAAGTGAAATAATCTATTTATAAATTGGTAAAAAATATTGATTGTATAAGATCTGGATTATATTTATATGTGCAATCTAATCATATGAGAACTAATTAATTTTAAGAATGGTTTTTATATAATGTAGAAAGTTGTATGTAAAGGACAAAACTTTTCTATTTTAAACTACAAAAAATAACAGCAAATCTAATTTAGAAAATACTAATAATTCTCGTATATAAATTGTTTACAATTTCTCAACACAGAACTTTTGAGCATATAAAAACAAAGTTACCTGAAGCTGATAATATTTTTAAATTGTTTGTAGTTGTTTAATGAACATTCAATTAACAAAGCTTTTCATAAACACATAAAGTATAGAGCTTTATTTCAAATTAGTTTTTGTAAAATTTAGTTTAATAAATATCAAAAATAAAACATATTAATATAGGTATATTATATGCACTTTTATATAATACAAAATGTCACTACAAAGTTTTATAAAATTTACCAATAATAAGCTATTTAAAAGTTATTATCAAACATATTTTTAACCTATGGAATTACAGCCAATTTAAAATTCATATAACTCTTTGATCTAGTAAAGCTGTTCACGAATTTATTTTTTGCTCAATTTGTTTGTAATTTACGTGTGACGTCATGAAAAATATTTATTAATTTATTTAAAGAATAAAAGTTAAAGTCTTCAACTAAAATACTGAATATTTTTGTCAATAAGTAAAACTAAAAATAAGTTGAACAACAAAAGACTTGTTGTACAACTAAATACATTTAAAAAGCAATTATTTTAAATATAAAGATGGTGGTTTTACTGTTGTTTATACAAAATTAGGTTTTAGAATTGAAAATTTGTACTATACAGACTTAAAAGAACAAACTATAAAACTAAGTGGTAAACTTCACACATAACAATATAAAAAAAAGTAACTATATTGTTAACAAAAAAAAGTTAGGAATAACTTAAGTAAATAAAATATTTAAATAAAACTTAACTTTATATTTAAAAATAACTTATTTTACGTTTTAGAACAACCAACTTTTCAACAAACCAATTTACTAACTCTAAATGAACATTAACTATATATTCTATATAGAAAAATTAAATGCTTATTTAGACTAAGCTGATTGTACTTCGATCAAGTTTTAAAACATGTATTATTTGTAAGTATAACTTACTAAAAATATATAACAGAACACATTTCATTTTAAATTTATTTAAGTACTTTCAAATAGGCCTCGTCAGAAATTGTTTCCTATTGAATTTGAATGAATACAAATTGAAATAAAATTATACTGAAGTTTAAAGTTTTAAGATATAAAATGACGTAATAATCAAAAGTTAAAATTAAGTAAGTGCTAATGTTAAACAAATTTGGTATACTAATAAAACTCGGTAGAACTAAAACAATCTAAATAAAAAAGCGAAAAAATTTTAAATTAAACTATGCTTAAAAATAAAGTTAAACAAGAAACTAATTACGTTAAAATTACTAATATAAGGATTTAAAAAGTCTAGTTTGGTAAACAAACTTTTTCTGCTTGCATAAACTGGGCTTTAAAGATTGAATACATAAAGCTTCCAGAATATGCAATTGGAAAGAGTTCTCCGCTCTCACTAAGACTGAAAAATTGTCCTTTTTATAATTTTTAACACACTCAGGATTGTCCAACAAATGCTGCCCAATCGCCGAGAAGTATTTTTTAGTTGGTTTCTCAGAACGGCCATCAAACCACTTTTTCAAAACTTTCGGAACATGTTGATCGATTCTTACATGAAACCTTTGAGATGTTTTTCCACGTAGTCACTACCACAGTGACAACTAAATTTATAGATGATGTTACTTTTTTCATGGGTGGGAGAAACATCTTTGTAAATTCCACTCAGAGGAATTTGTAAGTATAAATAAATATAAGCAAAAAAGTTTTAATTAAGAAATATAATTCGCTGGTTTGAACATCGTGGAAAATTGATTTTTCTCTTTCATAAACTTCGATGTTGCTTGAAACTGGTGAGAATATAAATGATTTTAAATTGCTGGAAACGCATTGTTACGTCACTATGCATGTCAGAGTGCAATCTGATGATAATAGCGCGCTTTTCATATAACAGCGAATATTACAATGATTTTGTGAAAAGTTTTACACTAAAAATTTATTCTGGTTGTAAATTAGTGTAGTGGAAACCACTCAAGAAAACGTTAGATTAAAATAAACTTTAATAAACATATATTTTAACGTGTTGTATATTTCAAAAAATTATTGTTTCATCGATAAAGTTCAAACTTTTGTAGTTGACATTATATTATAACTTATTACTTGAAATTTATAAATTATTTTTATATTAAATGAAAAAAAAAATTATACATTGAGCCAAGGATTACACGTTTATTTTAAATGAAAAGCTATGTAATTTTTTTCAAGCTTAGTTTAAAGAGTTTACATATTCATTGAAACTCAGTATATCACTAAATTATGAAGACCGTTTTTTCTAAGTTAAGCTTCGTGCTATCACAAAAACTAGTGTGTTACTTCAAATTTTCCTAAATAAACAAAAATATTTCTTTAAAACAATCAAAATGAATATTTAAGTCATATTTAATTAAAGAAATTTATTTTATTTATAGTTCTTAACACAAAACTTTAAATCAAAAAATAACAAATTATCTTTTAAATTTGTAACTGTTTTGTTTATTTATAATAGTATTCCATAAATATGCTATACTTGACAAATATTATTAGAAGTTATTTTAACTTTTTTGATTAATAGCTATGAGACACTTGGATAGTTTTCAAAACTAAAAAATTAAACATTTTGAACTGCCAAAAACTTTTTTTAAAGAAAATTACTTTACATAAAAAAAATTACACCTCACATGCTAAACTATTAAATTACTGAATGTTTTAACCTATGTTATAAATCTTAGCGTTACAGGAAGTAACTTCGTATTATACAGCTAAATAGTTGTACAGCTTAAATAACCCAATGATTGAATAATTCTTAAAAAACTTGTACATTACACAGAATTGGGTTGTGTAACTTGCAAGCACTGATTTGTTTCAATTGTAAACGTTGTAGTAACAACGTCTAAAAATTAGCAGCAAAAATACGATATAAACATAGACGTATGCGTACATTACTACTTTCCACCCAACCTATAGCTTGTAAGTAAGAAGTTGTTTTTATAAATAATGACGTCACAAACCTATATGCAGTTATTGTGTCATCACTATGAAAGCTCTCGGCTCGTTGTGTATTTTGGTGGTTTAAATTAAAAAAAAAATGTTTTTTTGAGAACTTCCTTTAAATTTCATGATTTATTTTTGTTTTATAAATTTTAATTTTATGTACAAAGAAGTTAATTTTTACTTTTATAACATTAAGAAAGTGCTAGAATTTTTAAATACAAATTTTAAACACTTTAAAGAGGTTTAATTTGCATGAGTACAAAAATGAAAAGAAAATCAGTAGAAACCAAAAATATTTGACAATTACTGGATTCTTTAATAGTTATGTTTATACAAGAATGACTTAAAAAAATATTTTACTTTAAATGTTTATGTAATCTATACTTAATATAAAAATATTAAAACTTATTCTATGGTACCATTTTCTTGTCATTTAAAGTTTATCAAATGTTTTTGTATTTAAAATTAATGTAATTAAATCTTCAAGTTACTATAAACATAATGAAACCTTATATTTGAAGTATTTTACAGGACAATTAAATAAAACTTTCTATTTAAGTAGACTTACTAACACTATGATTACTTTCAAGTTTTATCAGATATTTCTAGTATAAAACTTGAGTAAGTTTGTATATATATACAAAACTTTAAGTAAGCGATTACCATATCTACAAATATATTTGAAAAAGTTTATTTCAAAATACGAAATATCAAAATAATTATATGTTTTATGCAAAGCAATCTTCAAGTCAAAGTTTACATTTGGTACAATTAATTTACATATAACAAAAAAAAATTTGACATAACTTTTAATTTAGTGAAGAACGTTTATAAACAAAAAAATAACTTTGCTTCAAAATGAAAAAAGACATCTAAATATTTCAATAAGTCAATTTAAATTTGCTTAACTCACAAATGGTTTATTAATGTGTCTACAAGAAGATTTGAACACAGTCTACAGCCGATGGAAATAATAAAATAATACAGCTAAATATAGAAGTTACAGACGTTTGGAATGAAAGAGATTTCTAAAACAGGAACAGGTTAATTTCTTCTCGTATTAAAAATAAACAAGATTAAAGTTTAACAAAAATTAAATTGAATAAAATTTGTTAGATGTTGTATGTTAGTTTGAAGCACAGTTGAGTTTTTAGACAAAAAACGCTTAGTTCAAAAATACGTCACAATGTTTTTTTTTGTATAAATTGTATGTATCAAAGAAGTTTTTATTCAAATGCATGAAGAGTGCTTTGCATCAAACAAACAAATGATTTGAAACTTCGTATTTCAAAAACACAAGTTTAAAAAAATATCACATTTTTTTACAAAGATGTTGTATATACTTATGTTAAAAGTTTAAAACTATCTTTTAGTAAAATGATACCTTGTGATTTTTGCTCCCTACCCGTCAACTTTAGAATATCTGGAGTAAGTTTTAAATTGTCCCCTTTACGACTCACAGTCCCCATCCTGTGGCCCTTTTGCAGCTTATGGCCCACTTTGGAAAACACCGGTTTAGAGACAAAGTTTTTATTTAAAATATAGCAGGAACATCGATAAGGCGGTTTAACAGGCTCGCACTGAAATAAATAACATTATAAAAAAAAAGTTTAAGACATTTTATAAAATGAATCAAGTAAAATAAACTACAAAGTAATCTAAATAATTGTTACAACAACAAAGAAACATGTATAAGTTCACATACGTCGGGAGAAATCGGGAAAAACGGTGTATCTGTTAGTTTACCAACTACTTAAAAGTCGTTAAGATTTTTACATATTTCTAAGTCACTCTAAAAGCATTGTTTACAGTCTTTATATAAAAAATACTTTTTAAAATCTTTTTTTAAACATTTATAAAACTTTTTTTTTCTACAATCTATTCTTACTTGGATGAAAGTAGGATAGGTGTTAATTAAACAATTAAAGCTTTTACAATTAAGAATGAAAAAAAATAAAAAACGTCATAATAATTATGTTCGAACAAAACTAAGTAAAAATTCAATAAAGAATTAACAATTTTAATTCATACGTAAAGACATATATGTATAACTCTTCATTCAACGTATCGTTTAAAATAATTAAATATTATAACTTGATTGTTCTAAAAAAAATTATTATATATAAACTTTTAAACAATAATTGTAAACAACAACTGCTTCAGTGCTGTCAAATACTAAAAGTTTCTAACTTTCATGGAAGTAGTATTAGGCACATAGCTGTGCCTTTTAAAATTGAAAGTCTTATGACTTTCTTGGAATCATCATTTGAATACCAATACGCAACACCATATATTTTTATATATCAGCGGAAATTACTTTCTGCGTGTAAAAAACCTAAGACGTCACTAAGCATGGCAGAGCGTATTACAGTAAAGTGATGATTTTTCATTTTAAAATGAAACTTTTTCAAGATTTAAGTTGCTCATGAACTTTTTTTTTAAGTTAACCCACGAGCTAATATAAAAACTTGTACGTTACTGAAACAACTATCATTTATTTAAACAAAATAAATATATAAGTTATAAATAATGAGTGAAAGTAACTTTAAAAATAATCATATTTATAACTTTTAACACAATATTTTAAGATATATTAAAAAAAAATAACTTTAAAACTGGTAACTAACTTGTTTATTTATTACTGCACTTTACATGTATGATATTTAACAGATTTCTAAAGAAGTATTTTTATTGACTTTTTTAATTTATAAGTATCAGACACTTAACTTAGATGGTATTTAACATTGCAATTTTTTTTCAAGTTCAAAAGCTTTAATTAACTATAATCTAAAGCAGAGCAATTTTAAACCTAGAGTATTAATAAGTATTACTTACGTTTAAAGTTATGCACTTTATATTATTACATAATTGGCACATTTTTATAATTATATTATACAGTAATTATTATTTATACAAAAGATAGTAGATCTTATAATTTTTTTTTAAACTGCAAAAAGCTTTCTTTTTTTCAATTTATAGCATTATTATTACTAAAAGTAGCTTCATATCAATTGTTACAAACTATGTACAATATGTTGCTAAAAACTTTTAGCTCGAGGCTAAATATTTTTAATAAATAAATTTCAATTTAACAAAGCTTAGTTGTTTACAACTTGCCAACAATATAGTCGGGATAGTTATAGTATAAACTGCAGGGTTTCCCAAAGTGGGCGATATCGCCCCCTGGGGACGATTTTAGTAAAGGGGCGAAAGGGGGGGGGGGGCGATAACTAGTAAGGGGGCGAATGGGGGAAGATTTTATAAATTTGAGCAGTCAAAAATTTTTACTTTCTATCTTATTATTTTACTAATTTTAGCTTGCCATTCGATATTTCATTACAAACATGTAGATAAAAATGTAGATTTTTTCAGAAAACGTCGAGATGAAAAAACAAAACAGGTAAAATCACAAACATTTTCAAGAAATCTACACAAAGTATTTAATATGGATAATTAACTTCTTATTATCTGTCTCTCATAGTTGCTAAACAATACTGCTTCACACCATTGGAGAAAAAAAAACGTTTATTCTTGTCTTAAAAACAATTCTGGAAAATGTCATTCATTATAAAAACACCAGTAATGTTTTACGTTCTATTCCTTTAAGCAACAACACTGTGAAAAGACATGTAGATGAAATGTTTATTTATTGAACAAAAAAAAAAACGTTCAAAAAGTTTGGTCCAAGGATCTGGTGCACGTAAAAGCCTTTTGGTTATCGAGTCATACACCAGAACAGTTTAACATCATGTTTAGTTTAACTTCAATGTCAGAATGTGTTGAACAAAAGTTAGTTCGAATGATGTGCAACAACTTTTTTTCGATGCAGGTTGACAAGTCCACTTTGCCGGAAAATAAATGTCTTTTTTTGTTTGCGTGCGTTTAATAGTTGATGATACAACATACGAAGAACTAGCGTTCTCCCAACTATAGAAAAGCATAGCACGGGAAGGTTTATGTTAAAAAAAAAACATATTTTAAATTAAATAAAATAACTTCAAAACATCTTATAGGAATTTCAACAGATGGTCCTCCGTCTATGATAGGAAAGTATCGTGAATTAATTACATATTAAAAAGAGTAAAACCCTGATATATTTACTATTTATTGCGATATACATCGCCAACACATAATTGCAAAAAATTTGAGCGTTTGTTTAAATGACTCATTAAACTTTGTGATGACAAATGTTAGTGAGAAAAACTTTCAAGAATATGACGTAATAATATACTAGTGGACTTTAATAATACAATAATTAAAAAAAATTTTGGGTCCCCTTCATTTGCAATTTGAAAGGTAAAATACAGAAGTATATATTCAAAGCTAAAGTAAATTTCAAACAGTTTAGTAATAGAAAAACAGTTTGTAAAACAGTAAGTAAAAATTTATATTTTTGTAAATCTGTAAATGTAAATATTTAAAAAAAGTATATTTAAACTCAAACCAAAGTGCCAACTTACTTTTTGCTACTCCATACCACAGAATGAGCTGAAAGTTGTTTCAAATACATACTTGGTCCTTGGTAAACAATTAGGTGCTTCCCTCTTAATAGACACCCCTCAAAAACTTTCCTTTTCATCTAGTTTTTTCTCCTCCTTAACAAAATCTATATAATAAAGTTTGTAGCTAGTGGAAAAATTATTTATTTTGTTATTTAATTATTTATTTAATAAATTATTAACTGGTTATTTAACTTTGTCAAACTAAAAAATAGTTTTAGTGATTTAAAAAAAACTTTTTAAAGTTCGGTGCTTATTCACTTATCTGGACAGTTTTGGTCAGAAGAAAATTCAAAAAATGTTTAAAATTTTACACTATTATTTTTGTATAAAACAAATGTTTAAGCTTTCATGCTGTAAGAAAATTTAAAGTGATTTTTAAAATTATACAATTTGTTCATTATCATGGCGTAGTAATACTACTAAATATTACATTCTATCTTTGTTCAAAACTAGTTTAGTTATCAAAAACCTTTGCATGTAAAGTAAGTCTGTTTGGAAATATTTAAATCAAAGCAATTTAAAACATAACTTTTAGTTTTTTATTCAAACTTTCAAAGTTTTTTAAAGGTAATTAAATTATTATCGGTGTCGGCCAGAATCCACGCCAGGTAAAGTTTCAAATTCTATTAAATTCCGTGAGTTTTTATTGAAAAACATGAAAAAACTATAAAACAAACGTATATTTTATTATTTTAGTAAAACTTTCAATTATAACTAGTTTGTTACGAAAGATATGTTTCCGTTAAACTGACTTTAAACGTAGTCAAAACTTTTCGTTTATCTTTATGTTTGTTTTTTTTTTCTTTTTTAAAAAGTTATTTTTTCATTTAGAGAGATAGTTTTGCACAATTTTTTGTTTTCAAAGATAAACTAAATTTACATTTTCTCTTAGATGCAGCAGTTATATTATTATATAAAAAATTGGTTTTTGTACTTATCCGGAATTTGAGTTATCCGGACATGTTTACAGAAAAATCTTGCCTAAAGTTTCCGGATAACTGAATAAGCACTGTACTTTCTTTTGTAGGTATATTTAAGAAAGTTGTCACTCTTATATTACAGAATATGAAGTAGATTAAATTACGTTGTTTATACAAAATACATTTGCAGTATAAATAATAAGTTTTTAGATAGGTGTTTAGGTTTCGGTTAAATTATTTTTAACTCAAAATTTTTAACAACTTTGGTAAGTATAGTTTTAAACTTATTTATGTAAATTTCTTATAATCAAACTATTAACACAAATAGATGACCACTTGAAAAAATTTTACACTAAAAAAATTTATAACTTTATTCAAAATATAAAAGCTGGTCAGGTATTTACAATTCTTCAAATTTAAAATAGTATGATTTGAAGAAACTTGTACTAATGAGTTTTTAAAAACTACAAAGTGCTTAACATTCTAGCAGTAACAAAGATATTATCAAAGTAGTTGTTCTAGTGATTTACTTTTAAGTTTTAACAAGTCAGTTAATTTTAATGTGGTATATTTAGTAAACAAATAAATTTTTGAACAAAAAATTGATGTAGATTATAAATTTAATTGACCAAAAAAGTAAGATACTGAATATAATAAAAAATAGTAAAAAAAAAGACTATTGTAAGTATAACTGTATAAAAATGTTTATTTATAAAACTACAACTGACATATATAGCAAGTTAAAAAGCATGTATTTAAAGAATAACATCTTTACTTTTAAAATTAAGTTCATTTTTACTATTTTACTCTGCAAGCTTATACCAATTGTACCTTTATTGGTTTAAAGCCTGTATTGAGAAAAAGTACTTTTGAGAGTTTGGTGTTTAAATTGTTTTGAATAAAATATTTAAACTAGGTTAAATTCATAAAAGTTAATTTTAACAAACAATTTTATATAATGCTAAACATTGTTATAAGTTGTTTTTTAGGTTATTAAAGATATATATATTTCATTTTATTCCAACTTTGTTAATATTTATACAAACAGTATTTAAACTTATACATTTGTAATGGTTACTGTACAGTATATTAAAACTATAAACCATGCAAAATTTAAACAAAATAGCCAACAAAAAATAGGTTGTAAACAAAACTACTATAATTTGATAAACGAATGCAATTGTAAGCAACTTAAACAAAAATAGTAAATTTAAATTGTGAATAGTAAGTGCTGTAGAATAAATATATATTAGGCTTTAACATTAGCAATTAATTAGAGGTCTCTACTTCAAAAAGAACAAAATGTATTAAATTTATTTATCAAACTAACATAAATAAAATGTGAGATCGACTTCAAATAAAAAATATATATATAAGATAAGCGTAAAAAAAATTAAAAACATTTGTCTTCTTTTTTATATCAAATAATGTCTATTGATTTAATTGTGTACTGTAACAATAGTTTAAGACAGTTAAAGCATGTATTTTTTATAAAAACGTGGAAAAATTGCTTTTGTATCCTATAATTAATACAACTACATACTTAAAAATAACTATAGAGGTAAGGTAAACTTGTAAATTAATTATGCTTAGCTAACTTTGATGAAGTTTTAGCTTATGTTTAATATTTATAAAGGGCTAGTACAATTATTTTCCATTTTTAGTAAACTAAAAAAATGTGTGTTTATATTTAATTTTTTTTAAATCCTGTCCCTATTAAGAACTTTATGTTTAAAATATAAAACTAAAACAAAAAAACAACAAACTTGATGAAAATAATTTTGGCGTTAAAAACAGTATATAATGATAATAATATAAAATATTAAGTAGTAAGTTATTTTCCTTCAAAAGTATTCAAATATTAAGTATTATATTAGCAGTGTTATTTGATTCTTTTTTACAATTTTAAATTTCTTTAATTAAATTGTTAAGTTTATATAAAAAAACAAATGCAAACAAAAATAAAAATTACAAATATAAATTAGAAACTAAGGTAAGGTTATTTATATAAACATGTATAGCAAAATATACTAATAACTTCTGTTTGATAGGTTGACAATATAAGTAAACAGATGAAACATTATAAGTGTTTACATTTAAAAAAGACTATCTTACCAGTAATTATAAATTTATTTTTCGAAACTTGAACTAAAAAACAGATAAAAAGCACTTTTAAACATAAGAAAACCAGTAAACAAAAAACATGATCTTTAAAACATAGCTTCTATATTTTTATTTGTTTTATAAAAATAATTGCTAGAACTTAACTTTTATTAATAAAAACATTTATTACCATTATTTCAGTCAGTGATCTAGTCCCTTACATCTTATTACTTAATATTTAGGAAAGATATAAAATTATATGTTATTTGTATAATCGTTAAAAAGTTCATAAAATTTTGAATAAGCAGCTTAGTTTTAAATAAGTAAGCGTTAATAATAAAAAAAAAAATCATTACTATTTGGTTGACTTTATTAAACCAAATTGAAACTAAATGAACTATAAATAACATTTTTTAATATCATTTGTTAAACATTAAAAACTAAAGATAGTCATAAAAAATATTTCTAACAATTTTGTGTTAAATTAGTAACTTAACATACTTCGTAGAATATTTAGTAAAAAACTAGTAGTTAAAGTTTGATAGTCAAGTAATCAAAACTGTTAATAAATTTTATCTGCAAACTTGGAATAATTCAAAACTTTTATTTTGGTGTTAAGCCTACTTAATTAGTAGTTAATTTCAACGAACTTGTCGTACTTTTTTTATAATATTGAATAAATTTAATGAAACTAAATCTTTTTTTAAACAAAAGCAAAAAATAACAAAAGTTTATCTAATAGCTTATAACTTAATAATTAAAAAAAACTACAATTTTCTTTTTTAAATAAAATTTAAAACTAAGATTAAAATAAATATTTCAAACAAAAGCTTGAATAAATGAGAAAAAGTTATATAGTTGAGAAAAAAAAAACTAAATTTAATTTTGTTTTTATGATATGTTAGATAAGATTTAAAAAAATTTAATAAACATTACATAAAAACATTGTTTTGTTGAAATATTGATCAGTATTTAATGTTTTATAATAATAATAGTTAATTGAAATACTGTTATAACAACAGATTTAACAATGTAAGTTTAATATTGCTTTTTTTTTTAATTTTACTGTTATATAAAAACTTATAGTTCTAATACTTTAAAAAAAACATAAAGTTGATAGTAATATTTTTAACACAACAAATAAGCTAATAAAACTATGGTTATTTACAGTATTATATCTATATTTTTATTTGTGTTAGGAATAATACATACCCTTTTAGTACTAGTATTAATTTAACTATGTAATATTTATATATTTTCTTATTGATATGTGTACACTACTTTGTTTAATATAAAATTTAGTTTGTAAACACTAAAACTATGGTCGCAGTGTCATTTAGTTTTTTTTAAGTGGACTGTTTCTAATAGTGTAGTATAGTATACTAGTATACAGTTTATATGGCTTATAATAACTTGAATTTTTTTGTTGAATACTTTTATAATTTATCATTAAATTTCATTAAGTTTTTGACTGTTTTCTCAAATCAAGCTACCTATTTTAGAACTTTATATACTATTTTTAAAGGAATAGTGTTCACAAGATAGATGAAAATTATTGTGTTTCAAACAATTTTTTTCCTAAATTATAATAAAGTTGAGTAATGTGAAAGAAAAAAGTGTTGTCATTTATTTCACAAATATGTACCAATTTTGCTTAAAAATAACCAAATAATTAAAACCTTAATCTTATCATACCATTCGAACATTTGCTAAACTATAAATGATTATGTTCTGGACAATAAATAAAATAACATGATTAGTTTGACTACCGTTTTTTAAATTTAGCCATAAAATTTGAAGCTATACAAACTCAACTACATAGGTATTCATAAGGGATAAAAAAAATCAGATTAAAGAATTAAGATTATAACTTTGTATTAAAACAATCAATGTTGAAATAAAGAAGTTATTTACTATTATAAATTCTAAACACATAGCTTTCCAAGTACTTTACAATCATGACTGTATCCAATACACTCCCCAACTGACAAGCAACCTTTAAAAAATAATATTAATATTTATTTATTAATAAAAAGTAGTATGTTTTACTAGAAAAAATAATTAAGTTTAAAATGTATTATAAAAAAACCATAGAAACTAAAAATGAGAATTTGTTCTGCTAACATTTAAATAACCTTTATTCTCAAAGAGGTAATTTTTGAAAAACGAATAACTAAATCACTGGAAAAAATTTATTTTGTTTATTTATCTGCATAAAATATAAACTAAAATAGACTACACAAATGATTGTGTCCATTGCCAAACTTATACTTGTTTAATATTTTGTAACATATTTGGTTAATTTCTGTAATAATATATTTATATATACAGGGTTGCCAAAGGTTTTAGAGAAATTTCTTTCAGGCTATCTGAATTTTTTCTAAGTTTTCAAAAGTACAAGTTTTTAGGTCTTTTTTTAGTATAAATTATAATTTAAGGTAAAAAAAAAGCAATACTGTTAATTAAAATAAACTAATTATAAATATAAATATACATCTATATAATAGGTTTTTTGTGTGAAATCGAAACTATATCACTTAATGTGTATTTGTTTAAAATTCTATTTTTTTTTTTAGTTATTTTTGTCAAATTCAGATACTTTTCAAACTTTCTCAAATGTCATGTACTTTATGTTTTTTTTTGGCAATCCTGTATATAGTGATTTTCATTTTTTTAAGCGTCTAAATAATCAAATCACCTATTAAAAAAAAATAGACATTAAACAAGCTTTATTACAAACACTACTTAAATGACTTAGTTAATTTAAACCAATTGAATTACATTTCACAGAGTCAGTTAGTATATGTAAAAACCTTTGAAAAAATTGACTGAATTTAAAAAATCAATTCAACAAAAGAAGATAGCCCTAAATTTTTATTACTTTTATTGCCAAGCATTATTCATAAAACTTTATATAGTACAAACACCAAACAAAAAGAATACTTGTTTAATTTGGTTTGTAAATAACAATCAGAATACTAAATTTTACTTACCTTTATTTAAAAGTAAACTTTTAGATGTAGATTCCATTATGAAGCTTATTATTATAAAATTTACCTGAAAAAAATTTTAATGTATAAACGAAATAACATTATGTAAAACTTAAGTTAAGTCTAATAGGAAGATTTAAAACTTTCTACAATTAAGATTTTTTATCATGCTCACAACTCAAAATACTACATAACTATAATAAGAAAGTTTAAAATAAGAAAACTAAAACTATTAATTTAAAAAGAAATAAAGAATGAAAAATAATCGAACAGTTTGTACTAAATTTAACATATAATTTTTATTTAACTATATTGTGTTCAAAAAATCAATGTAAAAATCTTATTATATGTACATTAATTGTTTTGTTTTTTAAACATTTTATGCTTACTTCAAAATATGTTACATTTGAAGATTTGAACTTATAATGTTTGTTATAAATTATCAGCAAATAAATATTTAATTTCTTTATTTTTCTTAAGTTTAAATTTTTTTTAAAGTTTTTTTCAAACAATTTTAGTAATAAGACTAAAATGATAAGGAAAAAATAAAGTATATATTGGTATTCATACTAAAGACAAATTTTTTAACACTAGTTTTCTAATTAATAAAAAATAAGTAACTACACTACTTAGTAAGTCGTTGTTCTAATACTTCATGTATTAACTATAAAGAAATGAAAAGTAAATAGTTTCAACATAGTTTATTTTATTTTTGAACAATGAGTAGTCAGTAATAACAATGTGTAAACTATTAAAAACCTAAACTACTTAAGTGAAAAATTTAAATTTTTGATATGAGGTTTTTCGTGATATCTTAAATAACTTTTTATGTGGCATTTATAATCACAAAAACTGCAAGAAAATTTTGGCTCATAATGAAACAACATGTGTTTTGTTAAACCATCTTTTGTTTTAAAATATCTTCCTTCTGGACAAATAGTGCATTTAAAAGGTCTATCATCTCTGTGAGTAACTTGATGTCTTGTTAAAGTTTGTTTTTGAGCAAACTTTTTATCACATATTTGACAAGCAAAAGGTTTTTCTCCTGTATGAGTTCTGTAATGCCTTTTAAGCTCTCTTTCCGTAGAAAAGAGTTTCAGACAAACATCACATTTCATTGCTTTTGATTCGTCGTGAACTTTCATGTGTCGAATGAGATGACATTTGTTGGAATAGCTTTTTTGACAAATTTGACAACTGAATAGTTCTCCTGTAGTAAATGCTAGATAAACCTCAGCATATTATAAAAATATTTCAATTGAATGTTGATAAGTTTTATTAGCTACAAAACTTAAAAAAAATCTTTAAAAACTACATATTCTTTTAATTTTTAGTTTGTTCACTGATAATTAAACTTCTTACATTACTTAATAAAAAAACTAAATAAATTCAAAATGACATACTCGAAATTTGGTAAAAAACATTTCACCCACTAATCCTTAGTGTTTAAGCAAGTAAGAAGCTTGTAAATATTATACTTATAAAGCCTCATTAATACATAATTTATTTTAAAAACTATGTTTAATTTATATTTATTTAATTTATACATTTACTTTTCGTGTGAATTTTATGATGTCTGGTTAATTCTGTTTTTCGAGCAAATGCTTTATTGCATATTTGACAAGCAAAAGGTTTTTCTCCTGTATGAGTTCTATAATGTATTTTAAGACTTGATTTGCTACAAAAGAGTTTAAGGCAAACATCACATTTGAATGCTTTTGATTCGTCATGAACTTTCATATGTTGATTGAGAATGTACTTTGTAGAATAAG
Source organism: Thalia democratica (assembly GCF_965202585.1). NCBI lineage: Eukaryota > Metazoa > Chordata > Thaliacea > Salpida > Salpidae > Thalia > Thalia democratica. The sequence continues at coordinate 22,912,395 of NC_139167.1, read as the reverse complement.
TTCTTTGACATATTTCACAATTGAATAGTTTTTCTGTTAAAATTAAAATAAAATTAAAGTTTTTTTTTGAGGATTTTATAACTATTGTACGATATCTAAATATTTAAAATTAATGTAACTTTAAATATTGTATAAGTTTTACTACACTTAAATAAATTTTTATTTAAATATCAAACATTGATTAGGTTTTTCAAAACTCATTTTCGTAAACACTCCTTTTGCAGTGAATAAAACAAAGATCGTCCCCCTTTACTATAGATTGCTCCCTTACTAGTTATTCACCCATTAATTAATTCGCCGCTTCACTTATGAACGCCCTATAAGCTAAAATAAGTAGGTTACAGAAATGCACAAAGGTAGACTTTTGCACATATTGACTTATTTGCAAGTCTTCACCTTTTGCGCAAGTTTTTTCTTTCTTTTCTATTTCATTAATCTCCTTTTTATATCCTTTTTTTTTAATATCACTGTTTCCCCTAACCCTTACCTTCGGGTCAGTAAAAGATTCCTTCTGCCCTGCAAAGCTATCACTCGTGCAAAATTGACCTTCCGTGCAAAACTGATCCGTTTTGAGCCAATAAGGCTGTAAAAGGTACACTTTCAGAAACCCTGCGCAAGATAAACACCAAACTTATTTTGCATTGTATTGAGGCCATAAAGAGTTACTCCTTGATTTTTAGAACTTTTAAAGACCTATTCGCCCCTTTTATTAACTTTGGAAAGTTTAAAATAATAATTTATAATCACATGCGAAAAATCATTTTATCTATGTTTTTTATATAATGACATTTAATGTTTAGCTATATGCATTTTATATAAACACTTATATTTTGGTGATTTTTTTTTTCACACGGTCAAAATAATAATTTCTTATAATACTAGTTGCAACATTCATATGTATTTTAATAACAATTTAGTGTTTGAGTTTAAAATAAATTAATTAATAATGTTTACTTTTTTTTTAATTGATAGAAAACTTATTATAAAACATAATATAGCTTTTATACTTTTGATTAAAGGTATAAAGATATACGTTGTTTTAAATAAGCTGGTATTAACTTGTATCTTTTTATTTTAGTTATTAGAATCTATTTTACTGCTTAACAAAATTCAAAGCTACTTAGATTTAATAGATAGATCAAAAATAGATTAAGTTAATGAGCTTATAAGGTTCTTATGTATGGCTCACAGTAAAAAAACTAATCCATAAATTTTTATTCTATTTAATTTTTTAACCTACTTTGAAATTTTGAAAAAAAAAAAAAACATTTAGCTTATATTGGTACATATAATAATAATATCCACACATAAATTTCATCTAAAATTAAAAAAAAAATTAATTTAAGTTAAATTTAATCTACGATTTTTAGTCATAAGCTTTGAAAGTTCTTATTTTGTATAAAAGCTAATCATAAAAAAAATATCTATTTCTATTTCCTTGTTGAAAACAATCAGATTAGTAAACTTTACTTACCTTTATCAAGAAGTAAACTTTTAGATGTAGATTCCATTATGCAGCATTTTATTATAAAATTTACCTGAACGAAATTTTTATGTATAAACAAAACAACAATATGCAAAACTTAAGTTAAATCTAATATATAAGATTTCAAACTTTCTACAATTAATATTTTTTATAATGCTCAAAACTCAAAAACAAAATACTACATAACTATACTAATAAAGTTTAAAGTAAGAAAACTAAAACTGTTAATTCAAAAAGAAATAAAAAATGAAAAATAAATCGAGCAGTTTGTACTAAATTTAACATATACTATTTTTAATAACACTCTGTTTATAAAACCAATGTAAAATTATTATTATATGTACATAAAATGTTTAGTACAAAAGTTTAAGAATTAGAACGAAATAAGACCAATATTAAACTTATTGTATTGTTAAGAAATATTCTTAACAATTATTGATAACTTCACCTTCATAAACATAACTTCAACAATACTCAAAACGACAAGTTAACATAAAAACAAAACAATTAAACGTAATTTTGTGATTTATTATCTAAACAAAGTGTAATTGTTCAATATTAAGAATGTTTTTTAATATTTGTAAAACTATTGTTTGCTAATTAATTGTTATAAGACTGATGATGAATTTTTTTAAATGATATCAACTTTTTCAGCCTTTCTAAAAAGTAAAATTTACAATAAAAAGTAAAGCACGCGTTCAGTCACTGATATCTAATTACAAACCTTTTTTAAGCTATAATAAACTTAAAGTTAAAACCAGTTTCTAAAAAAAAATTGTGTTTTTTACTTTGGAAAGTTTTGCAAGCCGGTAATACATATTTCTCAAAAATTTTTGATAACTTAGAACAAGTATTGAAATATTGTTTTAATAAAACTGAAAAATGTTAACAGAAAGAACCAAAACCGTATACAACTTGTAAGAAATATTCTACAATCAAAAATTTTATAACCAAATTGTTAAGTGTTTGTTCTAAAGTTAGTTTGAATTTAAATTTCAGTATAAACTGTAACAGAAATAATAAAAATTCTCTAACAACTTGAATAATTCAATTCAATTGCAGACAAGAAATAATTATAATTACTTAAGAAATTTACTTACTGAACAACATTGTTTTTAAATATTTTAGACAAGCAATTTGAAACTTATTGAACTTTAGATTAAATTAGGTTAAAAGCTTGAAATAAAATACTTAGCATCTTAGTAAGTAACTAACAAAAACTTATCAAGTAACTATATAACAAATTTAAAGTTTGTTATGAATTCTTTTCTCATGCTTATTTAAATCACATTTTGTATAACTGTTATGATCACAAAAACTGCAAGAAAATTTTGGTTCATAATGGTATACCATATGTCTTGTTAAACAATCTTTTGTTTTAAAATATCTTCCTTCTGGACAAATACCGCATTTAAAAAGTTTAATTTCACTGTGATTAGCGTGATGTTTAACTAGATTGCTTTTTTGAGAAAATCTTTTATCACATATTTCACAAGCAAAGATTTTTTCTCCTGTATGAGTTCTGTAATGAATTTTTAGACTTGATTTGTAAGAAAACAGTTTCAAGCAAACATCACCTTTGAATGCTTTTGATTCGTCATGAACTTTCATGTGTCGAATAAGACTGCTTTTACTAGAATAGCTCCTATGACATATTTGACATTTAAATTGTTGTTCTGTAAGAATTAGAGGATAAGAATTTAAGTAATTTAAGAAAACTTTATGTTTAAGAAATTTTGTTATTTAAAATTAGTTAATAGTAAATTAATGTATAAAACTTCATTGCATTTAAGAGATTTTTTGACCAACACTAGACAAATAGCAAAAAACTTTTTGCGATTGGATTAAGGCAATAGGGGGGCCATTTTGATTTTCAAAATTTTTTAAAGCTTTATCTAGGATATTTAACACTGTTAAAAAATCTGGAAAATTGTTTAATAAGTTATGAGATAAAAGCTATTAAATCATTTAACACTTCATTTTCTAATGGAAAGCATTAACTAATAAAACTAAAATACAACTATAAGTTTATCTTTTTCGCTTTTAAATACAGCTTTTCTAAAATTTAATTGAAGTCCATATAAATCACTTTGAAGCTTAAATAATTCATCTAAAATTTTTAGTTGGCCGCTTTGAATTAACAGAAAAAGTATTTTGTGACTTGAACTTGTATAACTTAATACTTAAAAAGATGTATGTAATAAAACAATCATTTAATTAGTACTACTTTTAGCTGAAAAAACAAGTTATAAAATGCAATTAAAATCCAAATAAAATAGTTATAGAAGTTGATTTATAATAATTACTAATTGATAACATAATATTATATGTCACTTGAAATTTTGTTTAATTTCAAAATATCTACCTTCTGGACAAATACTGCTTTTAAAAGGTATATCATCTTTGTGAGTAGCTTGATGTCTGTTTAATGTACTTTTTAAAGCAAACTTTCTATCACATATTTGACAAGCAAAAGGTTTTTCTCCTGTATGAGTTCTGTAATGCATTTTAAGCTCTGATCTGCTTAAACACACTTTTAAACAAACATCACATTTAAATGCCTTTGATTCGTCATGAACTTTCATGTGTCGAATAAGACTACATTTGTTAGAATAACTTCTACGACATATTTCACAATTGAATAGTTTTTCTGTTAAAAGCTAAAAAATAAAAATAAAACAAATATAAGACAACAAAATTAAGAAACCTAACTTTGTTATTCAAAAAAAGTTTGTAGTTGAAAAGTGTATAAATAATTATTTTATTTAAATGAATTATACTTTTATTTCTTGATCAATCAAATTATTTTTTCATGGGATTAAAGCCATAGCAATTTAATTTTACATTTTGTAGATTTTTATCTTAGCTGTTTGATATTTTCAAAAATTTAACAAACTTAAATTAAAAGTAACTTTTAAGACATAATCAATCAAAGTCAGAGAGCACTATGACTGCATTAACTAAAAAAGCTTAGTTGAACCTAAAATTTAACTTCTTTATTTTTTATTTCAGTTTCTTCAAAACTTTATAACGAGTCTTTATATTTATCTAAAATAGTGAAAAATTTTCTAGTTGCCTAACTAGATTTACCAGAAAAAGTGTTTTAAAGTTAAAATTTGTTAAAAATAGTCTTAGAGGGCCAAAAAACTTTGAAAAATTAACTTACAGATATAAAAAATAAATCAAAATTGTAACAAAATTATCATTTACTTAGCACTACTGTTAACTAAAAATAAAGTTGAAAACACATTTAAAATACTTTGATGCCCAACCATAACTTATTTTTTTTTTTAATTTTGAATTTTTTTTGTAAAACCAAATTACGTTATATGTATGCAAACAATTACCCTTTTCAAACTTTTTAATGAACATTTTTTGTTCTATATATTTTAAATTTCAACTTGTTAAATAGTCGAACTACTTACTTCTGCATTTTTTATAAAAATTTGAGGTATTGTGATAGGGAGTACTTGGGAGATGTTTGCTGGACGTATTAAAACATATAATTCAGATGTGTTTAGGCTTCATTAAAGAGAAATAAAAAAATAATTAAATGTTTTACAAAAGAGAAGTTTGCACCCTAAAAATCTCATATGTTATGTTTTATTTACCTAAATAGTAATAAACTCACTTAAATATTTTCTAGACTTATAATTTGTATCTTAAATGAAAGACTATTTTTAAGGGAAACATTTAAAGTCATTTTAACTGCTTTTGATATATCATGACGTCATAATCACATAAAATATGCAAGCTTTGTCTTTTAAATAGTATTTTGTTCTAATATAAAATCAAATTATTCACCTGTTTTTACTTTTAACAAAAATATAAATATTTGGAAGTCTACAGAGCCAAAGCCTGGACTTTCATATGTTGTGAGATGTTACTGAGTTACTGTCAATTGTTACTCCAGTTTATTTGATTTTAAATGTCAAATGTGTTAAGTCAGTCTACCAGAAAGATATTACTAATCTAATGCCATTTCAATTGCATGCTGATAACTAAATAAGAAGCAATTCAAATCACTTTCAGTTATTAGGTATTATGATTTGATTTGTGAAATTCTAAATAGATGTGTTTCCATGCAGCCCAAGTTTTGATCACCAAGCAAGTAGTTAATATAGATTTAGAAAACTTTGTTTCTGCTACTGAGCTCAACTTATCAACTAGTAAAGAACTAGACGGACTCCAAACTAAAAACTTTGAATCTGAAAGGTACCTTGCTGGATTTGGAAAGCAAGCAGCAATGAATGAGAAATGACTGTACATTCAGAATAAACTTCTTCTTTTTAAACAAAACACTTTTTTCATTTAAGTTATTGAAATACTAAATAAGATTGAGCAAAGGTGGGTAGCAGAAAAAAAAATTCAAAGCTCAAAGAGATAAAAGAAAATATTGAAAAGAAGAAAAAAAGGGATGAATAGATGCAGAAGGGTCTCAAATTGTGTAAAGTTGGCCTATAATGAGCGTGCAATGAGCTGCATTAAGTTTAAACATTTCATCCTGATCAAAATGAAGTTATTGTTCATTATGAGTTAATTTAGAGAGTCACACAAATCTGAAGTGTTATACAATCCAGAATTTTTTAAAGTAAACGATAATACCCACGAGAAAAGACTTCTAAACTTATGTGCTCTTGTTTCAGAAGATGGTGAGTTCTCTCTGTGTTCTTTAACAACAAACGCAGATGCATTATTGATTGTTGGGGCTTCTTCTGCAAATATAAAGAAAGAAAAAAAATGTTGTGGTAGGGCATCGTTGTGCCGCATTAGTAGTGAACTGCATCAGACATACTAAATAAATGAGATATATTGCTACTTGTGATGGTAAAAATGATGATCAAACTTGTAATATATACCACCTCATGAGAGTAAAAGATGGAAGAAATTCGAAGTGGAAACACCTAACTAAACATGATTTGCTGAACTAGCATTTTTAAATCTGTTCTAGTTTGTAAAATTAATGGGGAATGGAATGTATCTAATGAAAGATCCATTATTATTTTACTTATACATCATATCCAAATAGTACTATTAGTTGAAAGGATGTCTTTCAAATACATTTAAATGATAGTATTTTTGTATTTTTTTGGGTTTTATGTTAACCTAAAAATTATTGAAACAGACATTATATTATACCAATTATGTGACAGCTTTTTTATAGCAAAATTTTATCATTCATTTCGTAGTATTGTTAAGTGTTAATACTAAATTATACAGTGCAATGTTCTTTTTATTTTGCAATGTTATTTAATTCTTTATCATATTCTTTATTTTTAATCTTTAACTTGATGCTTAGTGCCATGTAACATTACCTTACATAGAGAAAATCATAACTTTTTTATGATTAATTATTTTAGGTTTTTAAAACATTTATAGCTTAATGATTATGACATCATATATACTGCAAATATACATACCACATCACCTTAAATCTGAAGGTAAGTAAGTATGCCAACAAAGGTTTATTTTACAATGAATTTTTTAATTACATTAAACAAGACCAGCTCTACTTTTTGAATTTTTTAAAAGAAAAAACTTTTTACAGACAGAATTTGCCCATTTTGTGTGATTATGTCATCATAATATTAAAGCCTAAATATATTTAAATGTATGCCTCAAAATATAAGTCTAGGATATGTATATGTGACTTTACTATTTAGGTAAAAAAAACATAAAATGTTTGATTTTTTGGGTTCAAATCAGTTCAAATTTTTGTGGTGTAAATATTATTTTTGAAAAATGTTGTTTATCATCTTTGTTTTAATGAAGCCATAACACATCCAAATTATATTTTTAGATGTGATTTACACTACGAACAAAAAATGTGCTGTGCTCTGTACTACGATTTAAGGTGGAGCATCATGCATAAGACTAGAGAAATAAAAAATATAGGTAACATCTGCAAGACTTGCAACCTGGAAAAAATAGATATAGCATTTGCGAACAAAAAACGAATTTTAAACAAAAGACAAGAGCTCTTCTACACCTGCCCGTGCTTTAGGAAATTTTATTTTAAAACTTAGCGTTTGACTTTAGCAATTAAATGGTACATAAAATCATGTAAACATCTTTTGCTATATTCTGTAGTACTAATAGTAACATTTATATTTGTTATAATAGTTTATTACATATTAGAAAATAAAACAAATCAAAATTAATTACAATGTTTGCTTTTGTTTATATTTTCAATACTACAGTTGTTATAAAAATTAATGAAGAACTTTTATACATTTGATTAAGGATATAAAGCGGTATAACCTTGTTTTGCTCATAATAAATAAACTAATCTTTAAAAATATTTAATTTTTCAAATATTTTAATCAACTTGTAGCAGTATTGCATGCTTTACTGCTTTCTTAATTATAAAAGAGAAAAGACTGCAAAAAAAAAATTTAATTTCTCAATGCTTAAACATGATAACTTTGAATAAACGTTGCTTTTGGTAGAATGATGAGCCAAAGCCACCTGTTAACTCCTTTTAAGCTGAGTATTGTTTAGTCAACTATTGTGTTTATGTATTCTTTATAGTGTGTGTTTCCTTTGTATATATTAAATTGTGTAATAAGTTGTAAAACTTATTGAACAGTACTTAAGTAAATATCACAAAGAGATACTATTTAGAATGTATTAGCAAGGTTGGCTTTTTATAGTAATACTTAGTATATATAATGAGCCTTCAAGTCTTCTATCACTATAAACTTATAAACTTTAAAAATTAACATTTGCTCATATTATTACATCTAATAACAAAACCATCCAAAATAAACATTAATCTAAAATTTAACACAACTGATGAATCTAAGTAATCTAAGTTAAAAATAAGAATATAATTTTTTCTTTGTAATTTTTAAAAAACTTCATTTAGTTTAAACACTAATCATAATAATTAACACTTTTTTATTTTTTTTAAACAATCAGATTGGTAAACTTTACTCACCTTTAATTAGAAGTAAATTTTTAGATGTAGATTCCATTATGCAGCTTATTATTATAAAATTTACCTGAAAGAAATTTCTAAATATAAACATAACGTCATTATGTAAAACTTCAGTTTATCTAATAAAGAATATTTTAAACTTTCTACGACTAACATTTTTTATCATGCTCACAAATAAAAATACTACATAATTATAATAAGAAAATTTAAAATAAACAAACATAAACTTTTAATTATAAAAGAAATAATTAATGAAAAAAAAAATCAAGCAGTTCGTACTACATTGCTAGTTTTAAAATTATAGTTTGTTCATAGAATCAATGTAAAAATTTTATTTTATTTTCATAAATTGTTTAGTACGAAAGTTAAAAAATAAGAATAAAGTAAGAACAAAATTAAAGTTAATGTATCATTAAGAAATTTTCTGAACCGTTTTTGCTAAATTCTGCTTCATAAAAACAACAAAAATGAAAGTCGGAAAACTATAACAAAAAAAAATATTTGATGTCACTTATTTTTATTGTATACATTTACTTTTAGCATATAAGTCTTGTTTTATACTGCAAAATATTTTTAAAATTTTTTATTTTAGAATAATCTATGTTTTTTGAAAGAAATACTAAAAACGATAAGTTAATATATGAAAACAAACTTTGAGATTTAATAACTTAAGTATCACTGTTCAATATTTAGAATGTTTTTAATATTTTTGAAACTTTTCTTTGCTTATTAGTTATTAAAATACTCATAATGATTTTTTTTTATAATTTATACTTTTTAAACTTTTGAAAAGTACTATAATTTGTAATAAAAAGTAAAGTACGTCTTTAGTCACTGATACTTAATTATAAACATTTTCTATGTAGCTAGAATAATCTTATAGTTTAAACCAGTTTCCTAATAAACTTTTGTGTTTTTTTTTTTACTTTGAAAAGTTTTGCAAGTCAAAAATACTTATTTCTTAAATTTTTCTGATGAAGTTAAAACAAGATTTAAAGTAATTTATAAATATAATTGAGTTTAAATTAAAATTTCAGTTAAAACTGTGAAAAAAAGTTAAAAATAGTATAATATTTTCAGGTTAAATTAAATCGAAGACAAAAAATTAATCTTATCACTTGAGAAATTTTATTAAATAATAGAGTTTTTTCAAATATTTCAAAGAAGCAAATAAATGCAACTTATTAAACTTTAGATTAAGTTAGCTTTAAATAAAATACTTTGCACCTTAGTAAGTAATTAACGAAAATTTGAATACTAATTATGAAGCAAGTTTAAAGTTTATTGTGAATTTTTTTCTCATGCATAATTAAACTACTTTTTCTGTAACTTTTATGATCACAATAACTGCAAGAAAGTTTTGGCTTATAATGAAATATCATATGTTCTTTTAAATTTTGTTTCGTTTTAAAACATCTACCTTCTGGACAAATATTGCATTTAAAAGGTCTATCATCACTGTGAGTAGCTTGATGTCTAGTTAAAGCATGTTTTACAGCAAATTTTCTATCACATATTTTACAAGCAAAAGGTTTTTCTCCTGTATGAGTTCTGTAATGCAATTTGAGAGATGTTTGGTTAGAACATACTTTTAAGCAAACATCACATTTGAATGCTTTTGATTTGTCATGAACTTTCATATGATATTTGAGACCATACTTATTAGAATAACTTCTATGACATATTTCACAATTGAATAGTTTTTCTGTATTAATTAGAAGATAGCATTACAGATGGCTTTAAAAGTATTTTAATATACAAACTAAAGTTTAAAACTCGATATTTGTGTATGAATAAAGTTTATTTTTAATTTACTTTAGTTGAATTTCTTTATAAAATGTATATATTATCAAAAAATTTTTTATTTACAAAAACTTATCAAGAAAATAATTATATTATACATTATTTACTTTAATTTTTTCCTGATTTGAAAATTTTAAAGCCTTCAATTTTTAGTACAAAATTTTCATAAAAACTAAAGCATTTGATTTTTTCTTCTTTTTTTTCAATTATTGTATAAAAGGAGTTGTAAAATAAAACTTTTATATTAATTAACTAACTTTTAATGTGCATTTTAATCTTAATTATAAAATAAAAATACTTACTATCTGAATCAGAAGGGCTACCAACTTGATAACTTAAACATTGCAATTGCTTATCACGAGTCTGAGATTTATTAGAATCTAAAAATTATTTTGTTTCAAATTAAAATGTTTTGATTTTAAAAATAGTTTTAACGTTGCTACCTATTTTTTACTTTAATGAGATGTTATTTTCAGCGTTTTGTTAAATTATTTTGTTTTACTTAAGTATTTTTCATACCACCAGATCACTTTTAATGTTATTTAATGACAGTTATTATATCGTTATAAAAATTCTGAATTTAAAAGCACAAAAATACATTGCACAGTATTTCTTATGGATAAGGTTAGAGTGTTAGACCAAGGGTCGAAGCGGGTTATAACCTGTATTTAAAAAATTAAAACATAACACATATGGTTATGGTTTAAATAAAACTAAAAATCAGTAAGAATTAAAAAACCTTTTTAAAACAACTACGTTTTAATAATTTTATCACAACTTTAAAATTACAGCAGCTATCAAAATATTTTTAGAAGTACTGGTCATTTACTAACTATATGCTGCCAACAATTGTATGAATAGTGTGCTTTAAGTAACAAATATAAAAATGAGTGAAAAATAGTGAAACATTTGAAAACAATGATTGAAAAAAGCTAAATTATGTTTTTTTAAATTAAGTAATATAGTTTGTCATCAAAACTTAAAAATAAAATTGTATGAACTTTTAATATATTAAGATAAGTTTACTGTCAATGAAAAATGTTTTTGCACTCCATATAGAAATTCAACTTACTACTTTTGCCATTTTCAGGTTCATTAATACTTATTACAATTTCATCATCAGTAGATGAAAGTTCAACTTGATTTGATTCAGTTTGGTTCTTTTTTTTATCAATGTTGTTACTTTTTCTGTATAAATAAACTCATTTAAATAATTTTTAATTGCTTAAAAACTAATACGTAAATAAAATTAGATAATCTGTTGTTTAAATTAGAACTTTTTAAAAATTGTGCTTTGTAAATGAGTAGAGGGAATTATGTTTATTGTAAAACTAAAAACAAGTTAAATTTAATAATAATAAAAAATTGACAAACACTTTAAGCTTTATGCTTTAGTGCAAAACATTTACAATCTGTTGTTTATTGATATCAATAAATATAACTAAAATTAAACAAAAATACTTTTATCAGAATTTTGAATATTTTATAATACACGTTTGAAAACTTTAAATAAAAATTTAGCTTAATGAAAATTGATCAAATCAAGTAAGTGAAATAAACTTACAAAGAATCTTTTCTTTTCAAACTTTCTTTTAAACTGTTAACTTCTTTATAAAGGTTTTTGTTTGAAATAGTCAGCTGTTTATTTTCAACTTGTAGTTTTTCTACTTGAGTTTTGAAGTAAACGTTTTCAGATTGAAGCTTATCAATAACTTCTTTCAAATTTGACAAAAGCAAATTAGCTTGGTTTGATAGATCTAGAAAAAAAATTATCAAGAATAGTAAAAAAAAACACGATGTTTAAAAAACTTAATTAAAAATATTTCAAAAATAGTGAAAAATCCAAAATACTTGACTCACAAACTACAAGTTATAACTTATGTTTTGAAAATAGAAAAATTTGGATCTTTACAAAGACAGATAATACAAAAAAAAAGTATTTTCAAAGATTTTCAGTTCAAGCAAAAAGTATAAACTTAAGTTACCTCCATTAATTAGTGAAACTTTGGATGTAGATTCCATTTTGCACTTTATTAGTATAAAAAATTGTCTGAACAAAATTTTTAAATGTAAACTAAATAACACTATGTTAACCTACAGAACTTTAAATAAACTAAAAATACTTAAAATTTTATATCAAAGCAACGAAAAAACTATCAAAATTTTATGAAATAAATATGTATAACAATAAGAAAAAACTAAAAGTTACACATTATCATGCTAACAACTTATACTTGATGCAATATTAGTTTGTTATTGCTAAGAAATAATATTCATAGTTTGAAAAGACTTAAATAGTTTATTGCAACAATAAAGATATTATTGTTAATTAAACATATATTACAGTAAAATTAAAACTTTATGAAATTAAAGAAAAAATCTTCAAAAATGTATATAGAGTAATTTTAAATAAACTCAACAAAACAAAATAGAAAAAAAATATTTTCTTTCGATATTTTTAGCATAACATTTGATAAAATAAAAAAATAATGGAAAACTTTTTCTAAAAATCTACTTGGTTCCAACTTTAATTTAATCCATTTATTTTACACTTTATTGAAAAATTTTTCTACAATACTTATGACAATGTAAATACTTTAGTTTTTAGTATAAAAAACTACTATAATAAATCTTTTTTTCTCTGATTTAAGTCAATATAAAAAAGAAAATACTAAAACATGTATACATATATATAACACAAAACACATAATAAAGAACTCGTGGATGAAATGTTTATAAGATAAAAACTTATTTAATCTATAAAAATCTTACAAACTTATTTACAAAAAATTGTGAAATAATTACAATTACTGTAAACTAACTACTTAAGTGATTATTTAACTTTGAAAAAGCTGAAACTAACTTGTATATAAATCAAAGTATCTAAAACATTAATTATACAAAAGTTATAAATACAATTTATGCTAAATATGCTGAGAAAAAAAAAAAGCTTAATATTTTTATTTTAGTATTTATAGACACAGACATAAACTAAAAAAATAGATGAAATTATTATCACTAAGTGATATATTTATTATAAAATGTTAAACACAAGCTTTACATGAAACTTAATTAAATTTTGAAAAAGAGTATTATTTTACTTTTAGTTTAAATATAACTGAATTAAAAGCAGTATTTGTCCAATAATGCATATCTACAATTATTTAACTTTCAAAAAATTAGCAAAACTTTTTACCATTTAAACAGTCTGTTTTCGTATGCAATAACTGTTTAATAGAAAAAAGTGCCTAGTTATAGTTAGCTTAATAACTTTTAGTAATTAGTTTTAGTTATCTTTGTAGTAACTTACATTAAACAAAGTTCTTTAAGTTAATACTTCACAAAATCATAAACTACTAATACAATAAGGTTATTTTTTACAAGTTTTTAAACTGTTGTAACAGAAGTTTTGTTTTTAAAATAACTACAAAAAAAATTTTGGCTTTTAATGGTATGCTATGTTTAAAAAAAAACATTTTTTAGTTGCAAATACTTTGTTTTCTGGACAAATATAGTATTTAAAAGGTCTACCATCTCTGTGAGTAGCTTGATGCCTAGTTAAACAATGTTTTTGAGAAAATTTTCTTTTGCACGTTTGACAAACATAAGGTTTTTCTCCTGTACGAGTTCTGTAATGTACTTTTAGCTGTGTTTTGTTACAAAACAGTTTCAAGCAAACATCACATTTGAATGCTTTTGATTCGTCATGAACTTTCATGTGTTGATTGAGATTATGTTTGTAAGTGAACTTTTTAGAAAAAATTTGACAAGCAAAAGGTTTTTCTCCTGTATGAGTTCTATAATGCCCTTTAAGCTCTCCTTTTTTAGAAAACAGTTTCAGGCAAACATTACATTTGAATGCTTTTGATTCGTCATGAACTTTCATGTGTTGATTGAGATTATGTTTGTAAGTGAACTTTTTAGAAAAAATTTGACAAGCAAAAGGTTTTTCTCCTGTATGAGTTCTATAATGCCCTTTAAGCTCTCCTTTTTTAGAAAACAGTATCAGGCAAACATCACATTTGAATGCTTTTGATTCGTCATGAATTTTCATATGCCAATTGAGAATATACTTGCTAGAATAGCTTCTTTGACATATAAAACAATTGAAAATTGTTTCTGTTGATAAAACCTCGAATCAGTTTACAATAAGTAAAATAGCTTAGTGTGATAAATCTAGAAACCATTATTTTAATTACTAAACAAAATATTTTTTAATCAGTTAAAACATTTACTAAAATTAAAAAAAACAATTAAGAATTAAGATGTATTTTTTAAAGCAACAAAGTAACAGTTTAGAAAAAATAGATGATGTGTTAATTATAATATTTAATTGTTTATTCAAGAATTATAATTTGAAATTAATCAAGTATTTCTACTCACTCCATTTACAGGTAAATTTTTATTAATCTTTATGCAATCGATCATTTTAAGTAGAATTCGATAAAAAGTACAGCAACGACCAGTTTTGTCCTTATTGGGACTCATCAGGCAGGCATAGTCGCAAAAAACTGCTGCTAAGATATAAAGATCTAAACCAAGCGAGTCTAAATGCATGTGCAGTGAAGGATGTTGTGGATAAAGTCCAAAAAATTCACTTCAGTTAAGCCCTCTTAGTTCAGATCTCAGCAGCGATGCAACTATGGTTGGCTGAGGAGTCCTAATAAGGACAAAACCGGTTGTAGGTTGTCGATTTTGGTTAAAATGAAATCGTTTGAACAAAAGGTTAAGATCATGAAAGAGAAAAAAAGTCAACAAATGCTAATCTTTAGGGCGTAGGGGGGTTTAACTTATTTTTACTTGTAATAACATTGGATCTTATATGCAAGCTTGAAGTACAAACTACAAGTAAGTTTTTATAAAATGAAAATCTTATTTAACTTTTTATGAAATTGTTTAAATACTATTTTTTATGACTATTACATATGTTTTTAGATTTTTTATTTTAGCACTGACGAGGTCTTTGACCGAAACTGAGTTTGCAAAATAAAGTCTTAGAAGAATAAATTTATTAAAATATTATTTATACTTATAAGATTTTTTCTTATAAAGTATAAACACTAATCATAAAAAAAATTGTTTGTTAAAAACAATTAGAAAACTATACTTTACTTACTTTTATTAGAAGTAATTTTTTAGATGTAAATTCCATTATGTAGCTATCACAAAATTTACCTAAACAAAATTTTGATGTATAAACAAAATAATAATATGTAAAATTTCAGTTAAATTAAATAAGGAAGTTTTAAATTATTACAATTAACAATTTTTATCATGCTTTCAACTCAAAAACAAACACCATTACATTAATAAAGTGAAAAACAAAAAAACTAAAATTTTTAATTTAAAAAGAAATAAAGAATGAAAAATAAATCGAGCAGTTTGTACTTTAGTTAACATATAATAGTTTTTAAATTGTTATGTGTTTATAAAATCAATATAAAAATTATATTACATGTACACTAATTGTTTAGTACCAAAGTTAAAAATAATGAAGAATAAAGAACAGTAATAAACTTAATATTCTTAACCGTTTTTGCTACATTCAGCTTCATAAAACATAGCACGAAAAATGAAAGTTGGAAAACTATTGAAAAAAAATAATTTGTTTTAACTTATTTTTATTGTATATACAACATAGTTTTTGCAAACAAATCTTCCTAAACAAATCTTTAGCAGCATAAAGTTTTTTTTTTTAAACAACCTAAGTTTTTTGAAAAAATACTGGAAACAACAAGACAATATAAAAACAAAACATCTACAACAAAATTTTGTGATTTATTGTCTAAACAAACTGTTAGTGTTCAATATTAAGACTGTTATTTAATATTCGCTAAACTGTTCTTTGCTAATTAGATGTTATAAGACTCATGATGCTATTTTTTTGCTGATATAAACTTTTCAGCCTTTTAAAATACTAAAATATAAACAAAAAGTATTCACTGGTATTTAATTTAAAACATTTTTAAAAGCTTTTAAAATAAATATATAGAATAAACTTGTAGTTTGAATGAGTTTCTTAAAATTTTTTTTTGTGTCTTCTACTTTTAAAAGTTGTTGCAAATCAAAAACACAATTTTCTAAAAAAAATTAATAAATAAGAAGTTTTAAAATAGTTTATAAAAAAATTTTTTGGGTATAATAGAAAGAACCAAAACTGTTTATAAGTTGCAAAAAATATTAAACAATCGAAAACGTTTATAACTAAATTATAAGTTTATATTTTAAATTTAATTTCAATTAAAACTTTAGTTTAAACTAAAACAGAAATGATCTTAATAAATTATCTAAAAACTTGAATTTAAATTAAATTGCAGACAATAAATTGATATGTACTTAAGAAATTTTCTTGATGAATTATGTTTTTTCAAATACTCTGAATATCATTTAAATGCAACTTATTGAACAAAAATTTAAATTGACTTTAAATAAAGCTTATTACATCATAGTTAGTAATTAACAAAAGTTTAAAAAGAAAACTACAAATATAGTTTAAAGTTTATTGTGAATTTTTTTCTGATGCACATTCAAATCACTTTTTGTATAACTTTTATGATGACAATAAATGCAAGAAAATTTTGGCTCATTATGAAATACCATGTGTTTTGTTAAAGAACTTTTTGTTTTAAAATATCTATCTTCTGGACAAATACTGCATTTAAAAGGTCTATCATTACTGTGAGTAGCTTGATGTTGTACTAAGTTGTGTTGTCGAGCAAACTTTCTATCACATTTTTGACAAGCAAAAGGCTTTTCTCCTGTATGAATTCTGTAATGGACTTCAAGACTTGATTTGTTAGAAAAGAGTTTCAGGCAAACATCACATTTCAATGCTTTTGATTCATCATGAACTTTCATGTGTTGATTGAGATTATCTTTGTTAGAATAACTTCTATGGCAAACTTGGCAATTGAATAGTTTTTCTGTAAGAATTTAAATTTATAATTTAAGTTGCCTAAGAAGATTTCAATTGACTCATGAATAATTTTAAGTGGTTGCAAATTTAATTGAATACTTAATTAGTTTTACTTTGAATTTTAACAAGTTTACAGACGTCATAACTTCTAACAATTTTATTTGAGAAACTAAATGAATATAAAACAACTTAATAAACTACATCTTACTCACTTAATCTTAGTGTGTAAGCTAGTATAAATTTGTAAGCTTTTTTTTCCATAAAACCTAACTTTATATAACTTATTACAGGTTAAACTCTGTTTAAATCAATAAATACCATTATTAATTAATATAATTAATAGTTATGCAACTACTTTTTGAGTGAGTATAACGATGTTTATTTAAATCAGTTTTTCGAGCAAACTTTCTATCACACATTTGACAAACAAAAGGTTTTTCTCCTGTATGAGTTCTGTAATGAATTTCAAGACTTGATTTGTTAGAAAATAGTTTCAAGCAAACATCACATTTAAATGCTTTTGATTCGTCATGAACTTTCATGTGTCGAATGAGACTACATTTGTTAGAATAGCTTCTATGACATATTTCACAGCTGAATAGTTTTTCTGTTATAATTAGAAGATAAAAGTTTAAGTGCTTTATAAACACTATGTAACTAAGAAATTTATTTTTGAAAAAACTTTATAATTAAATAGTGTATAAAATTTATTTCATTTAATAGAACTATCTTTTTATTTCTCAAACACTAGATGAATATCAATTAATTTTGCATTGGATCAAAGCCATAGTACAATTTAATTTTTATATTTTGTAGAGTTTAATCTAAGCTGTTTGACACTTTTAAAATTTCAACAAAATTATTAGTAAGTTTTATGATATAAGTAATCAAAGTCAGTGAGAACTATGAATGCATTACCTAAAAAAATTCTTAAACCTAAAATTAAGCTTTTTTAATTTCTATTTAAGCTACTTCTAAACTTTACAATTAGTCCTTATATTTAATAAGTTTATCTAAAATAGGGGAAATTTTTCTAGTTGGCGAACCATATTTACCAAAAAAAATCTTTTGTGGCTAAAATTTGTTAAAAATAGTCTTAGATGGCCAAGTAACTTTGAAAAATTGTATTACAGACAAAAAAAGAAATTAAATTTGAAACAAAATGGCCATTTAATTAGCACTACTGTTTAGTAAAAAAAAAGATAAGAAAACATTTCAAATATTTTGATGCCAAACATAAGTAAACAAATGTAAAACATATACTTTAAAATTTCAAACTATTTTTTTTTGTGAAACCAAGTTTCGTTTTGTTTATGTAAATACTTACCCTTTTTAACTTACCTTCATTTAGAAGTAAGCTTTTAGATGTAGATTCCATTATGTACTTAATTAGTATAAAAAATGCCTGAATAAGTTTATTACAGAAACAAAATAACATTATGAAAGCTAAAAAAGTAAACATATATAATGAAAATTAAAATCTAAAAACTTCAACTTCATAAAAGAAATATAACACTTAACCACATACTTGGAAAGCAACACTAATGTACATATTCTGAAATATTTACAGAGATTTTTTAAGTATAGAAGTATAACAAAAACTAAACTTTGCTTTAAACTTTAGAAAATTCAAGTTCAAAAGCTACAGACTTTATTTTTAATACTGAATATTAAAAAAAACTTCAAAATTGTTTTCATCTGTAATAATTTTATGCTTAACATTTACTAAAACAAAAATGTATAATACTTTTTAAAAAACTATTTTTCAAGTTCAATTTTAATGAAAAACTAAACTAACAACTTTGGTAGAAAATCAAAGAAGTAAAATATTTGCTTATATACTATAACGGGAAACTATAATAAACTAAATGCAATAGATTTAACAAAATAAAGTTTTTCCATGTAACAAGTCTTCTTTGAAGTTTTTAAACTATATATATGATAACAAAAATAGTTAGTGTTACTTTAATTTTAGGAACGTGAAAAGTTTTTTTTATACATACTTAAATAAAAATCAAAATACTTATTAAATAAGTTCAAGTTTTGATATGATTATTCTTTTCATGAGATTTCAAATTGCCTTTTGTGTGACATTTAAAATCAAAATAAATACAAAAAATTTAACAAGAAAAGTCTGTAAAAAGTATCTAGTAGCTTAGTTAAAACTCGATGAAATAGAATCACCTTGTGTAAAAAGTGATTTACCTCCCCTATGCCCTTAAACTAAACAAAAGAATCAAAATTATTGTTAACTGACTTAATTTTTATAAAATTTTTAACACAAGCTTTACAAAAATCTTAATTAGTTTTTGAAAGAAAAACTAGACTACTTCTGGTTATATAACTTATCAAAAACACTTTTTTTTTTAAACTGTGTATCTACATTAAATTATCTTTCAAAAAAATTACAAAGCACTTTTACTATTTAAACAGTCTGTTTTTGTACACTTTAAATATTTAATGATAAAAAGTGCTTAGTTATAGTTGACTTTATAACTTTTAGTCATTAATTTTTATTAACTTAATAGTAACTTTCATCAGTAGAAGGTATTTGAGGAAGTACTTAACAAATTCCTAAACTACTAATACAATAAGGTTTTGTTTTATGAATTTTTAAACTGTTTTACATAAGTTTGGTTTTAATTAGTTACAAAAAAAAATATTGGCTTTAAATGGTATGCCATGTGTAAATTAAAACCTTCTTTAGTTTTGAATACTTTTTCTTCTGGACAAACATTGCATTTCAAAGATTGACAATTTCGGTGAGTAGCTTGATGTCTACTTAAAGTGTGTTTTTGACAAAATCTTTTATAACATATTTGATAAGCATAAGGTTTTTCTCCTGTATGAGTTCTGTAGTGAACTTCAAGACTTGATTTGTTACAAAACAATTTCAAGCAAACATCACATTTGAATGCTTTCGATTTGTCATGAACTTTCATGTGTCGATTGAGATTATGTTTGTAAGAATACTTTTTATCACAAATTTGACAAACAAATGGTTTTTCTCCTGTATGAGTTCTGTAATGCCCTTCAAGCTCTCCTTTATTAGAAAACAGTTTCAGGCAAACATCACATTTCAATGCTTTTGATTCGTCATAAACTTTCATGTGTCGAATGAGACTATTCTTGCTACAATAGCTTTTATGACATGTTAGACAATTGAAAAGAGTTTCTGTTGGTAAAAACTTAAATAAGTTTACTATAAGTAATTAGCTTGGTATGATAAATCTAGAAATAACTCTTTAAATTATTAAGCAAAAAACCTTCTTCTATCAGTTAAAACATTTATTGAAACTAATAAAATTAATAAAGATGTATAGTTTCAATGCTGCTAAATAGCAGTTTAGAAAAACTAGATGATTCTTTCTGAAATCATTTTTACTTAAACCTTTAAAATAAAATTAATAAACTAATTCAACTCACTTTCATTTATAGGTGAATCATTATTAATAGGTTCCATTTTGCAGTCTTTTATTTTATGTTATATCTGTAAGAACATTTGTAAAAGCCAAATGCTGTTTAGTCAAGTACATTATTTTGCTTTTATATGAAAAAAAACATTAAAACGTACTTAGAAATAAGCAATTTAGTATAATTACATGTTGTCTACCTAAGTTAACTCCAACTATAGTTTCGTTTTAAAGCTTACCTGAAACAATAAATGTTTTTTACTTCATTTTTTTTTTAATCTCTTAATTTTGTGTTCATTTTATTGGCAATGGATGCAAAAATAATTAAACTTAATGTTATTTTTCTGTAATCAATAAGTTGATACTGTATACTTTCTAAAGGTTTGATGTTGTTATAGTAGCACTGTTACACAATTTTGTTAGTAAATTTAAATAACAACATTTTCAAAGAAAAAACTTTGTGATTAATAATTATGGGACAAAGATCACTTTTCCTTCTATTCATAAAGGTTTAACATTATAAATTTTTATGTCCAACCTTATAAATATATAGAATTGGTAATGTATGATTTTATACTTTAAAACTATAGTTGACTAATCTGTATAAATAATTTAACTGTTTTAAAATAAATAAGGAAAATCGTGGTTACACACCATTATTAATGAAAAAACTGTTTTTATCTGTTTTAATATTTATAGCAAAATAAAAACTTCAAATTGAATCAAATAAAGTAAACTTTACGGAGTCAAACTTGATATAAAAAACTTGTTAACTGCAAATTTTAAAGGCTAAATGACCAAAATAACAACACAAATAGGTCTACTGTTGTTGTTGTTGTATCTTATAGCAGTTGTATGTCTTACTTTTGGTAACTTATTCTAATTGTATTGTTTTTTTTTCCTAAATATTATCAATAATAAACTTCTATATTGTCTAGAACTTTAAATTGATTTTAAAATGAAGGTCATTTGTATAAATTTGTATACCTGTTCCGATTTTTTTTTAATCTTTTAACTTTGAGTTCATTTTATTTGCAATGGATGCACAAATAAATGAACTCAGTGTACTTATTAGTTGTATTAATTACAAATTTTTGACTTATATTTGAGCTCAGGGAACTTTTGATTTAATTGAACATAAATCTTAAGACTTAAACTTTGAGTTACTTTTATAAAGACATTGAAATATTTGTTACTAAAATTTTATTGTTTTTATATAATTACATGTTAACCAAAGTTTTTAACTAAGTAACTTAGTGTCAGTTTTTTTAGATTGCATCTAAAATAGGATGAATGATGAAATTAAATTTTACTACTTTTGCAAATATGTTAATTTTTACTACTATAAAAGGACTGTTTTGTCATATATTTATAGAATATAACTAAAATTTTATTTTCAAACCTTGTTGACAAAAAAAAAATATTTATATTTGGTAATTACCTAGGATGATGCAGCACCAATATCCAACTGAAAATATATTATATTTATTAGTGTTTTCAACTTCAAAGTCGTAATTATAGGCTGAATATCAATCTTTTAAGGCTAATTTGTTTAATCTTAAAAGATATTTTGTTTTTTACAAATTATATGAATACATACTAAGAATTAAATTTCTTTATGATAAACTAAAATACTTAATCAACTTTATTTTACAATACAATTGATTTATATTGTCAAATAAAAGAGATTAAATATTCAAGTTTTATTAGTTTATGATAAAAAAGTTTAATTTTAGTTATATATTTATAAAATATAATTTTTTCTCCTAAAAATGTGGTTAAATAAGACATTAAATTTAGCATATTTTCAAGTTGATATTGATGTGTCATCATTGCAGGCAAAATTATTTTATATTTTTACAAAAACAATTATATACATTTATTTAATTTTATACTGTTTTCTGTGACATTCTTTTATTTTATTTTTTTATTTTAATTAATAGTAAAATGTCATAGAAACAATAAGCATATTGAACTATAGATAAACCTTATGCAGAGAAATATATAGTTACATTAAAAATAATCATAAGTATGAGTTAGTATAAGTAAGAATATGAGAATAATTTTCAAAATCAAATTTATATAATTTACACTTGTTCTTTTTTTTAATTTTTCAGGAAAATATAAATAATGTGTGCTTGTAACAACAACAAATAAAAACAAAGAAGGGTATTACCCTACATTTTAGACTTCTTCAAGTAACAAAAATTGAATAAAAATCAGGGTATAACTTAAGTTGAATGTAGCATTGTAGCCTAACATTTTTATTTTTTCAAATATATTCTTAAAAAATAATTGTAATGTAACGATAAAATTTAACGGATAATTTTTGAAACAAAAACATTATCTTCCAATTATTATTTATCAAAAGGAAAGTTTTTTTATCTTAATTTGAGTTTAAATACAAAATGCATGATAAAATTCATATTTATTTTGTTTTAAGTTGATAAAAATAGTTAAAAACAATAAAAAAATGATCTGTTTATTTTAAAATTCATTAAGTTTTACACATCTGATGAAAAACCAAAAAAAAATTTATAAACTTAAAACTCTAAATTATATTATAGTTACAAAATTAAACTGTTTATTTATTCTGTTTTACAATTTTTTTAGACAGAATTGTTTTTATTGAAATAGATTTTTTTGAATATTTTTTTACTAGTATCAAAAATATTTTTAAAACTTTGGTTTATAATTCAATCAAAAAATTGAATTTTTGTATGTTTTTTCAAAAATTTGCTTTTATCTTTAAAGATATATTTGCAAACAGGATTTTACCTGCATACCTTATGTTGCATACCCGTATTATATGGTAGAATTGATTGAACTAAAAACTAGTTTTCTTGACTATCTATGCTTAATTTGACTTAGTTTTTAACTATGACATAATAATAAGTAGGGAACGGGCAACGTATGGCCCATTTACTGAACCTTGCCCGCAAAGAAGAAACATTTTGCATCTAGACAACAAACTTCTGTAAAGCAACTAACACTGAGATTTATTAAAACTGATGTGTTTTTAAATGTATGGCCCATTTATTGAACCTTGCCCGCAAAGCAGAAAATTTATGTTATACAAAAACTATTTCATAGTATATAATTAGTGTTTTTTAATAAAATGTCAGATATTGTAACAATAACTTTTAGTTTCAATTAAAGAATTTGTGCATCTCAAGCAATTTACTCTACAAATTGTTGAAAAATCATATTCATTACGTAAGTTTTGTATTAAGGTATGCCTTTTATTAAATTAGGTTACACACTTGTAGAATGTTGTCCTTATTTAAACCATCGACTGATGGAATAAGTTTTAACGGAATGCTGAAACATAATCCTAACAGCTTTTGATTTATTTTATTTTATAGAAAAGATCAACTAACTTAGTTTCAAATTATTTTCTTTATACTTATATGTCTTTTCTGACAACAATCAAGACGTAATTTAAAAAAAATGATTTAGAAATTTCATTCAACAATATAATAGCTGCGAACTGATTTAAGCATTTTTATTAAAAGTTTCAAATGACTGTATATGTTTTTACTATTTGGTACACTAAATAAATTAAATTAAGTTGTAAAACAACTGCAGAACCAAAAGTATCAGCTACATTAAAATGTTTAAACAAATTAGAAAAATCAGAAAACTCAAAACAGTTCGCTACATAAAAAACTTTAAATTAGAATAAAAACAACAAAAGCTCACTACATTAAATAACTTAAATAAAATTAAACAAAATTTTAAAAACCAACCAATTCTAGCTTCATTAGAAAGTATAAATAAAATAAAACGAAAATCAAAAAACCACAAACCCTAGCTTCATTTAAAAGTATAAAAAGATAAACAATAGTTTAAAACCCACAAACTCTAGCTTCATTAAAAAGTATAAATAAAATTAAACAAAAAATTTAAAAACCCACAAACTCTAGCTTCATAAAAAAGTATAAATATAATTGAACAAAAATTAAAAAGCCACAAACTCTAGCTTCATTAAAAAATTATATAAAAAGTTAAACTAAAATCAAAATGCCCACAAATTCTAGCTTCATAAAATAAAATAAATAAAATTAAACAAAAATCAAAATACCCACAAATTCTAACTTCATTAAAAGGTATATATAGAATTAAACAAAAAATTTAAAAATCCACAAACTCTAGCTTCATTAAAAAGTGTATAATAAATTAAACAAATATTTAGAAACCCGCAAACTCTAGCTTCATAAAAAAGTATATTAAAATTAAACTAAAATTTGAAAATTCACAAACTCTAGCTTCATTAAAAAGTATAAATAAGAATAAACAAAAATTTAATAACCCACAAACTGTGGCTTCATTAAAAATTACAAATAAAATTAAACTAAAATCAAAAAGCCCACAAATTCTAGCTTTATTAAAATGTATAAATAAAATTGAACTAAAAATAAAACCCACAAACTCTAGCTTCATTAAAAAGTATTTATTTATGTTCAACTACAATACAAAGACTTTGATAAAGGAAAAATTAACATACAAAAACCTAAATAAATATGTTCAAAAAACACAAAAATTGTTAACATCATAATACTATAAGTCACACACTAAAAAAGTTTATTAAATTTGCCTAGATTATTTTAATGGGAAGCTGTCAAATTTGCACATACGTACTAAATTGCACGAGAAGACAAAATTGCACAAAGATAAAAATGTACAAAGACACTTTCGCACGAGCAGACAATTTTGCACTGAGGCATTTTGTACGGGTTGAATTGTTTTTAGTTAAGTCCTTTTTTATTTTGGTATCATTAATACTCCTAACCCTTACCCTTGGTCGATAGCCTTTTTTTATAATTTAAATTGTACTAATTTTTTATTAGCTATTTATTTATTTTTATTATCACTTTTACCCCTAACCCTTACACTCGGTCAGTAAATTTAGTTCTTTTTGTTTTTTATTAAGTTATCTTTTAGTTTTTTTTTTTTTGTTTTTTTTAATTATTTTATTTTTGTTTTTATTTACTCTCGTGGAAATATGTTACTCGTGCAAATTTGACCCTTGGTGCTAAATAGTCTTTGTGCAAAAATATCTTCGTTCAACTTTGTGCACTCGTGCAATTTAGTAACCTCGTGGAACTTTGTCTTCATACAATTTTGACCCGTATCCTCTTTTAATAGGTGTACAATAAAAGGTTTCAATATTTATAAGTATTTGTAATTATAATTATTAAGTTTTTATTTATTTAAATTTAAACGTTTAATGAAGCATATTATTGAAACTATTATTTCTTGATAAAAATAAAATTTAGCTATTTTTGATATATGAAGCAAAAAAAAAATTATCGATTTAAATAACAGGTTTTAGGCAAAGAAAACAAAAAATGGTAATTAATTATTGTAAAAATTAATAATTTGTTAAAATTAAATTGTAATTTTAGCTTAGATCCTTTTTATTTAGTATCTATTTATAGGGGTCAGCAAACTGCGGCCAACGAGCATGTTTTTATTTTGAATTATATACGGTTAATGAAAGATACAACCTGCGGCCCGTGGACATGCAAATGTGAAAAAAAAATTTTTAAAGCGTAACTAGATATTCCGAGGTTAAAAGTGAAGAGGAAAAAAAATAAACATAAAAGTTCTCAGGTGAAATTTTCTTGAAATTCAAAGCTTACACTAGATATTCTGAATTACATTAGAAGTCTTGTGTTATAGAAAAAACAAACTGAAACTATGACTGCGGACCGCAAACATTTTTATTTTAGAAACCTGGCCCGCAACCACCTGATTTAAGTGGTTTACTTTTAATTTTTGTTAACTTTTCTTTTAAAATGATGTTTTCATAATGCACACAAAACCTTTTTAAGTAACTAATGTCAATTTACCTAATTTTAAATTGAAGTTTTTATTTTAATTAGTTTAATTTAACATAACTTTTTATACTCGAAGATCATACTGCATGGATAGCAACTGGACCCTTAACTTTATGGACTTTGCCTTGAATATTGTTGATTGAACAACAAAAAATACGCTCAAAAGGTTTGGTTCAAGGACCTGGTGTACAAAAAACCTTTCGGTTATCGAGTCATACACCTGTACAGTTTAACGTCATGCCCAGGACTGTAGATTATTTACGAGCATAACAATTATTGACGGTTTCAGCTAGTAGTATTAAGTTAGTAATTATAGTTCACTTACATTTAAAGTTTACCAGATATTATTTGAGTGCGTACAACAATAAAGTGTTTTTTTTTAGGTTTGTGTAAAGAAAGAATAAGTTAGTCTTAAGTATCCTATACAGAGTTTAAAAAAAACATTAGTCTTTCAAATTTTATGTGTGTTTCTGCTTCTAGATGCAAATCCTTTTGTTTTAAAAGCTTCAACTTTCCAAAAAGAACTTTTAGAGTATGTTGTTACAACTTATATTTACAAAAACCGTTATAAAAACATTTAAATGAAAAATTAAAAGACGTGTATCTAATAAGAACTAATTTTTATTTTATCATTGTATTTTTTTGATCGCGGGAAAGTTTCTTAAGTTTTATATGAACTTTAAGTATTTTTTGAGATTAAGAAACTGTTAAAGCTTACAAAAGCAGCTATTTTTTTTATTCATTAAAAAATGATAAAGTCTGTGAAAAATTCAGTAAATAGTTTAAAGTTGGTTAAAATGAAGTTAATTAAGTGATGTGTAAACGACATTAGTTATCTTAAATACAAATCATATTTTCAATTATTATAAATATTTGAACTGCAGTATGTTTGAATACTTTTTTAACAAAATAAAGAAAACGTATAAGTTTTTCTTATGTAAGCAATGTATTTGATAAACTCGTTTTCCTTTTAACCAGTTAAGTAAACCTATTACCAGATTAATTTTGTTAAGATATTAGATACTCGTGCATGCATTATAATATACCCATTTTCAGTTTTGAAATTTTATAGTTTGGTTTTTTATTACGTTAGATTATTTGTAAATTATATTCTCTATACTTACATATTAACTGAAAGTTTTTTTTATTTCTCTACATATAGATTAAAAAAAAACAATTCAACATTCTATATTCGGCCTTATTCCACCTTTTGCTTAACAAACAATTAAAAAAAAAAAAAGTTATTTTATTCTACATCATAACATAACTGTGTTAACAACAATAATGTTTTAAATTTTTTTTACAGTGTTTACCCCCTTTTTTATTTAAAATAATATTACACTATAAATTAACCATAAGAACAACGTGTTTAATATTAATTACCAACTCTATAATTTCTAACAAAACAAAGTTATTATTTTTAAATTCATTAGATTTCAATACCTCACTATATACTGTAGTTCAATTGTTTGTGTTTAGAGCCCACAATTTTATACTTTAAGGTTTTTTAGCATTATTATTATTCTTACTGTTTTTTATTGTTAATTTTCTCAACAAAAATCTTAATGCGCAGTAAACTTTCATTTATTTCTACCATTATTATTTTTTATATAAATCTACAATTTGAAAATCCCCTCTCCGATGAAACACTGTAATTTTTTCGCAAGACCTTTGATAGTTTAAATTAAATCATTATAACTATCAATAAATTTTATAAAAAAACAGACTGTTAATATCATGTACAAAAAATATAACAGATCTACCATGGTTTGTAAGGCCTCTAAGTTTCTAAATAAAAAGTAAGTCTGGCAAGTAGTAACTTGTATTATATCGCCATAAATATTTTAAGTTATATAAAGTAAGTTAAGTTTATTTATGGTAACAGCACTTTCATTAATATTTGATAACTTCAACTGATCATACTTTTTTATTTTTTGAAGGGTTAATGGTTTAAATTGGTATAAAACATAATATCTGTTGCCGTATAATCATCGTACAATACTACATCAAAAATGCTGCTAGTACCTGCTGTGCAATAAACTATCGAATTGTTTCTGTGAAACTCTTATCAAAATTGTTAAATAAATGTTTTGTATTCTTTAAAGCCTAGTTTTTGCTTCAGCTTTTATGTGATTTGTATTTTACACCATTACAAAGATTACAGAAATAATCTAGTTTTATTTGTTTATTATGTTTTTACTTAGTTTAATATTTAAGCTTTAAGTTAAAAAACTGTACAAATATTACAAAAGATTTTAAAGTTAGTCTTAACTCAAAAGATTGTAAATAATTGCAGAATGAGTCCGTGAGAAAAAGTAGCACAATTTTAATTAATTTTAGAAATTTCTTTACATTTATAAATAGTTGTGCCAAATGCACTGCTAAGACTTTTGATTGTTTAAAATTAAGTCATCATAATTAACAATAAAAATTTAACTGTCTGAAAAATATCACGTACAGAGAATTATAATAATTCTACCATGATTTGTAAGGCTTAAAAGTTTTCAAATCAAATTTATGTCTGGCAAGTAGAAATTTTTACTAAATCGCTATGACTATTTTATATCACAAAAAACAAGTAAAACTTATTTTTTATTTTAGCACCTTCATCAATGTTTGATAACTTCAAGTGATCATACTTTTCTATTTTTTGAAGAGTTAATAGTTTAAGTTGGTATAAAACATAATCAGTTTCATATTTGTTGCCGTATAACCAGCGTATAATATTGTATTAAAAGTGCTGCTTATACCTGCTGTGCAATAAACTATCGACTTGTTTCTGTGAAACTCTTCTTTGTTTTCAAATAGTTAATTTCTACTTCTTTACTTTTGTAATTCGACAGAAATATACTATATAAGTTAAACCTCAATATTCTTAACACACTGTTTTCTTGGGATGCATTACAAAAATATATTATTTTGCAATGTTTGTAAATAACTATGGAAAACATACAAATTTAATAATTTATTAAGAAAGTTGGAGAAGTTAGAAAGAATTTGCTACAAGTGATTCACTTCTCAGTTTTGAAAAAGTTGAACAGTTATGTGTATAATTAAGCAAACTAATTTAAAAAACTATGAAAAATTTTTCTAACTTGTAAAAATGAACTAGCCTTAGTAAAAAAAAAGTAATTATTTTTAGTCTCAAAAGTTACATATCTCACATTCACTGATCTTATTTGTAAGGAAAACAATGAAAGTGTTGTAAAGCTAAGTTTTAATACATTTTTTTACCCGAATATTTAGAAAACAACTATTTTTTCATTGAATCATGTAGTTACATTTTATAACTTCCTTATTGTTTGTATATTTCACTTTTTTGTTTGTTCCTTGCAACGTTTAAGGACAACTTGATTTCGGAAAACTTCAGTAACATTTAATACATTACTTTTAAACAGATAATTTTTTTATGTATTTTGTTTTTATTATACAATACTTTAATTTCGGAATTACTGAACAAAGTTTTGAATATTGTTATTTTTAAACATGTTCTAAATCACACTAGCATACAATTAAGTTACGTTAAAAAATGTATACAATCCAGAAAACTGACAATAGTGTGTAGATGGTTGAGGCTCTAATATGGAAATTAATACTAAAACAAGCAGTCGTGAGTTCGAATTCCTCAAATAATAAATTTAATAAACATTACGAATATTTAGCTGAACAATGAAAATAAATGCATTAGTCCAAAATAACTTTTTTTTAAACCTTATAATTTTTAGTTGTTTAATGTATACTTATCTAATTTATCATTTAAAAATTTTCCACATTAAAAAAAAAGTTTTTAAGCAGTGGTAATATTTGTTTCCACATAAAAGTTATTTTTTAGACGAAATTATAATAAATTAGTTTATGCTATCATTAAGAAATTTTGAACAGGGATAATAAAAAATCTTATAATATAAAACACTTATGTGACTATAAAAATGTGTTAGTATTTTATTAGTGTTTATTGAACGATAAAATAAAAGCGCTTAAAAAACTTGGTCTAAGCATAAACCTTTCAGTTATCGAGTCGTACACCACATGCTTTTACAATTTCTAATAAGCTAAAAAAAATTTATATCTATAATATTAAACCTTAAGAAATAAAACAATCAATAAAATGAAAGAAAATTAAATTAAAGGAAAATTAACTAAGTTGTTAACTGTGTTTACTTTTAACGTTTTATACATAATGTACTCCAAAACTTGCATAATAAGATAAAAATTAAAATACAGTCACGGCCTAAAACTTTAAAGAATAAAAAAAGAAGTAGACAAATTTCAGAACTAAAAAATTAAATTCAACTTAATTTATAAAACGAGATAAACAACACTAATAGTAGACATGAAAATACTTGAAATGTAGGTCACAAATTTTTTAAAGAAGGTTTTTTGTAATAAGCTAAAAAATTTTTACGTTGAATTTTATTAGCATTTTATGCAAAAAATTTAGTAACTGTTTTTTTATATAATTTGATAATAAGTTTTAAAATTTTCGAAACTTGTTATTAGAAAATTAAATATAAAATATAACTGACAGTGAACTGTATCAGTAATTTATAAATTTTATTACATCAGATAATTATTATAAAATTTTTCAAAAACTTGCAAACTTATTGTTACTTATTACCTTTTTAAGTAATAATTATTGCAAAAGAGAAATTTTAAAAACAATAAAAAAAGCTTTTAAAAGTAGAAAAAAAACTTATAGTAATAGAGGATCTGAAGGCTCATTATATAAACTAAGTATTACTATAAAAAGCCAACCTTGCTAATACATTCTAAATAGTATATCTTTGTAATATTTACCTAAGTACTGTTCAATAAGTTTTACAATTTATTACACAATACAATATATACAAAGTAAATACACACTATAAAGAATACATAAACATTATGTTCGATCAAATAACACTTAGCTCAAAGAGTTAACAGATGGCTTTGGCTCACCATTCTACCAAAAGCAACGTTTATTAAAGTTATCATATTTAAGCATTGAGAAATTAATCTTTTTTTTTTTGCAATTTCTTCTCTTATATAAGAATGTGAAGCATGCAATACTGCTACAAACTCAATTTTATTTACAGTTAAAATTTTCTGTTTGCAGACAGTAAAGTATATTTTTGCATACATAAGAAAACACTGAAGAATTTTTACAATCAAAAGTATAGTTTATTAAAACAACTTTCATCTTACCATTCCTTATTAACAGTGATTAACATTTAAGTCGCTTAAATCCTTTATTTTTGTTTTCCATTTTAGGTTTCTGTGGGACAGTATAATTTTTTTTTTAATGTTTTTTTGTCAAAATAGTATAACATTTTCTGGATTATCTATATAATAAAATGTAATATTCATATATATTTGCTATAAGACTTTAATAAACCACATATCTAAGAACAAACAAATGTAATTAATTTATGTAAAACAACAATTGTGAATAATTAGCAAACTTTTAGTTCTTTGAAGAACCTTGATGATATTTATTTTGAAAACTGTGTAGGCACTTGTTTGTGCCTTGATATATTCAGGTCGTAATAGTAAGTGTGATCGAAAAAATGCGTCTATTGAAGCCCTATGAATAGATTCTTGTATGTGAGTAGAAATACTTTTTTGTGTGTAAAAAGCTTATGACGTCACTAAGCGTGGCAGAGTGCATTTTTTAATCAGTTGATATTATTTTGTTATAATATTTGATTTTATAAAAAAAGAGTTGCTTTTATAATTTTTTTGTACTTTTTTGTTAAATTTTTCAACTATTTAACATACCAGCTATTTTAAAACTATATATTCTAGGAAAATCTGAAAATTTTACTAAACTCATTAACAAAACTTTCATTAAGAAAATTTTGAGTATTAAATATTTTAAGTAATTTTAATTATTTATATGTTCAACTTATAGATAACTTAATATCGAAAATAAAACTTTTACAAATCAAGAACAGATTGTCTTTAAAATTTATTAGTATTTCCTAACTAATTTTAGTTAATATGTGATATTTAACAAACTACATCATACACATTTAAAATAAAAGCTTATAATACTTAATAACTACTAGATAAATTCTCAGCTCATATGTAAAAACTATATTATTATTATATATAAATTTAAAACAGTTTTAAATACTAAAAAAGATTTTAACTTTTATATAACCACAACAAAAAGTATCGATACAAGTTTATACATATGGCTTAAATATATTAAAAATAGAGTATAAAAATATATTTGAAAAGCTAGTTACTGTTAAGCAAAAAGTATAAACGTTAAGTATTCGTTTAGTTTAAGTTTAAAATTACTAAAAAATAAATAATTAGTTTTTATTTATATTATTTTAAAGCCGAATTCGTACTACTTGATATCAGATTGCAACTCATTGAAACCCAAAAACAAAAACAAATTAAAGCCCAAGCTTGTGGTATAAGATTATGAAGCATTTACAAATCAAATACTCGAATAATTGTTAATTTGATACTTGAGCCTAAAACTAAAATAACAAATGTTTAATACGCAGTAGTTACAACTAAAAAACACAACTGTACCAAGCAATGAAACCAAAAAAAAATCTTTGTAAAGAAAAAGTCTTAGTTTATTTATTTGGTAGTAAATTTTGATCATAGCATTACATTCAGTACAATTATATCTTGTACTTTTTCGTTATTTTATAAATTAAAAAAAGTCATATAATTAAAACATCTTAATAAAAATAAACTTATAACCAGTTGCTAAGCAATTTATACAAAAGTTGTGAGCTAAAATACAGTATATATTAAACATTTAAGATAAATTCAAAGTTTTTAATATATCAATATACTAGCACATTAAAAGTACTTTACTTGTGTAACTTTAAACTAAAAATAGTTATACTAAGTCATTCAGAGCGTTTTGTTTAAGTTGTAATAAAACTAATTCAAATAAAATTTATTAAAGTTTGTAAATATGAAAAATTGTAGTAGAAAAAGTGAGTAGGTGTTTGATATAAGTTAAGTTTTAAGAACACTAATTCTGCATTAACTGCATTAACAAAAATTAAAATTTAGTTAATTTTTTAAAATTAGATAATTAATTAACATAAAAAAAATTGTAATGCTTCATTATTTGTATATATATCTCAACTGAAATTTTTAAATAAAATACCAAACAAGCCTAAATCAGACTAAAAGAATAATTTTAACAAAAAAAAAAAACTATGCATGTTGTATTTATAATTTAGAATAGTAACAATACATTAAATATTCGTAAAACAAAGCTAACATTTAATTTCAAAACCAAATGTTTGCCTAACATAAACAGAAGATTGTTGCTATGACACGATAATATGTAAATAGTCCTTTAATAATTTTGTTAAATGGTCAACTATGAAATTCCTTGGGTTTGCCCTTTTTTCACATAGTAGATGAATATTTGTTATATGTTGTTTTAATTATAGGCACACAACTGTGCCTTGAAAATGAAAGAAACTATTTAAGTTGATATTTCTGATGCAAAATTGTCTACAATATATGCAAATATGAGAAACAAATTTCCGTGTGTAAAAAGTTTATGACGTCACTAATAGTGGCAAAATGCATTTTTAACAACATGATAAAAATTCATTGGAAAACATGATAAAAAATTTCTAATTAATTTCATTGAGAAATTAATTAAAAATGAATTGATATTGATCAATTAAAAAACAGAACAATTGCTTCAGATTGGGGGATTTTCCCTTAATGATGATTTTTCCAGAACCTCACCCTCTTCGGAATTCGTCGGAGTGATTTTTATCTTAATATTCGCACATCTGTGAAAAAAAAATCAGTTTAATTTTTTAGTTTTTAGAACTTAAACCACAGATATAATTTATTGGCGTTTTAAAAGAAAAAATCATTTAAAGTTTAACTTTTATGAGTAAAATAAATAGAGAAAGTTTAAAAAACTTAAAAAAAAAGTTTACTGTTTTTATTTTACAACTAAACTTTTATAAAATTTTGTAATAAAAAATGTCCATAAGCCCATAAGTTTTTTATGACATCAACAAACTTAAGGCACTAGTAAAGTAAACAGTAGTAAATTAATATTTAACTGTAAGTTTAAATCAATTTTAGTGTACTGTTATATAAGTATATACTGCGATGTACTACACTATTACAAGAATCTGAGATTTAGTAAAACCTAATTAATTCAATAATTATTACATTCTAATGATAAAACACAGTTTTAACTTTTTACCTTGGCTTTGATTCAATGACATTTTGTTTCCAGTTCTACGCGTTTTGTCAAAACACTTTTGTTCTAATTCATTTTGTTTCACATCATCAAAATAATTGTTATTTTTATCACTATCAGTAGTATTCATACCTGCGATGATAGCTTGTTATTAGAAATCAATATAAACTAAATTTATACTTTTTAAATAATTCACAACACCAAAATTTTATAAAACATTAAAAAAACTTCATACAACAACTTTAGTATGCATAGAGCATGTGTTATGAAATAAGAAACATATCTCAGATATTCTGAGGTTTTTAGTGAAATGAAAAAGAAAAGTCTTTTAATAACAGGGTTGCCAAAGGTTTTTGAGAAGTTTATTCAAGTTTTTCGAAAGTACAGATTTTATATTTATTTTTGTAATAAATTTAAACTAAAAAAAAAACTGTCTTAAAAAGTATGATATAATTAAACATACATGTACTGTTAAGCTAATTTTTATGTGTTTTTTATCAAATACATTTTTACTGATAACAAATACTTCTAACTTACATGATAGAATTTTTATTTCAGATCAAAGTTTTATTATTTGTCCTGTAAAAACTATTTAAATTTTCAGGTTATTAGGTTTTTAACCTAAATTGTCATAATAGAAGTTTTTACAGGATTGCAGCTTTTTTGGCAATCATGTAAAAATAATATATTAAACTGTATAAGTAAAAATGAAAAATAATTTTAATAAAAAGAATTTCTATTAAAATGTACAGTTGTTTGTTTTTAGTTTGTATATTTCTGCTTGATTTTGGAAGTAAATTTTTTCAAATTTGAATTTGTTTATAATTTAGTTCAAATTTACCAAAAGTAAGTTGGGTTCATTTGACATATCTTACTATAATATTGTTAATATACAACTTAAAAAAGTAGAAAACTACTTAAAATTAAATACAAATAGGAACTTTGAAAATTATAATTTTAATTAAACAAAAACCAATAAAAGTATAGCTGTCACTGAAAAGATTTTTTTTTTAATATTAATAAAGAGCTAAGACAAAAATTTACATTTTAATTAGTTAAAAGTTGTATATTTAACGTACCTTCATTTAACAGTAAACTATTAGATGTAGATTCCATTATGCCTTTTGTTATTATATCAAATTACCTAAACGAAATTTTGAAAACAACATTAAAGAAATTTAAAGTTTAATTTTCTGTTACAAAACTAAAACACTTCTTGAAAAAGGTTACTAACGAAAAGTTTTTGTTCAAATATTCTTTGTTGATAAAAGCAAAAAACAAATTTCACAAAACATAATTATAAACTTTATTGACTAAAAAAAATCATAAAAAATACACTACCTCAATAACAGTAAATTAATAAGAAACTATTTTCACTTTAAAAAGTTAGTACAAATTTTTAATAAAAAATACTAACACTTTAAAATTATCTTCAGTAACGATCACCAATTATTACAAAGTTATTTAAACTTGATTATAAATTAAAACAAGCTTAATAATTTTATATTAACAAAAAAACTAAACAAGTAAGTTTAACTGGAAGAAGAAGCAAAAAAGTAAAACTTTATGTAGAATATTGTACAATAGAAGTTTTATTGTTTAGTCAGAATTTAATATGTAAATTCAATATAAGGTTCAAATATTACAAAAACAGAGATTTATTTTTAAAACAGCGAACCAGGGTGGCCATTAGTTATATAAAAAAATTCTTGGTTTTATTGATTTTCTCCCAGAATTATCAAAATACAAGTTTTCTTGTCCCTTTTTACTGAAGACTCATTTCTAGGTAAAAATGTTTTTATTATTCTACAAAATTATTAGAGAGGTTTTTAAATGCTACTTACAATGTTTTTTTTTTGT
The DNA here is from genome assembly GCF_965202585.1 of Thalia democratica. Lineage (NCBI taxonomy): Eukaryota > Metazoa > Chordata > Thaliacea > Salpida > Salpidae > Thalia > Thalia democratica. Next base: position 22,875,940 of record NC_139167.1, on the reverse strand, counting down.
TAATAAAACTTTAGGTAAAGTAAAAACAATGTTTTTTTCAGTTTTATTTTTATACCTATTATAATTTTAATTTTTTAAGCAAAATTTCTTGATACTTTAGATTTATATAAGCTTTTTATTTAAAATTTAAGTTTTTTCAGGTATCTTTTTGTCTTTAATTTCTAATTCAAGGTTATTCCAGCTAAAATAGCCACTGTGGTTAGTTTATATTTGATTTCGCTGAAAAGAATTATAAAAATAACTATACAAGTTTTACAACAGAAAAGTTAAGGATATATATTTTAAATACGTACTAAAAGGTTTACTACCGTGCTTTATTTAAATGCTTGAAAAGAATGTGTAGAAATAGCTCATTAAAAGCTCGAAAAAAACTTTAAGTATTTTCATAATTAGTTTAAGGTATATTATGAATACTTTTTATGTGTTTTTTCAGATTATATTTCGTGTGACATTTGTGATCACAATAACTGCAATAAAACTTTGGTTCATAATGAAATAGCATGTGTCAATTCAAAAAATCCTTAGTTTTAAAATATCTTCCTTCTGGACAAATACTGCATTTAAAAGGTCTATCATCACTGTGAGTAGCTTGATGTCTAACTAAATCTGTTTTTCGAGCAAACTTTCTATCACATATTTTACAAGCAAAAGGTTTTTCTCCAGTATGAGTTCTGTAATGAGCTTTGAGTCCTGATCTGCTTGAACACACTTTTAAGCAAACATCACATTTGAATGCTTTTGATTCGTCATGAATTTTCATGTGTTGGTTGAGACTTCTTTAAAGAGAATAGCTTCTATGACATATTTGACAATTGAATACTTTGTCTGTTATTATGGTTGATTTTGAAAACAAAATAGTTGATATGTTTCTTATTTGAAATTGGTATATGATTAAATATTGTATGAGTGTTCATGTGATTTCAATGAACACTTTATCAAATTCATGATTAAATGCATACCAAAAAACTTATGATAGTACATTGGATTAAGTAAACATTCATTAAATTATTATAAAAATTGTTAAAAACTTTTTATCAAAATTTAACTAAAATTTTAAATTTAATAAAAAGCATATGTGTTTTAAAGCAACTTTTTATAATTAATAGAAACGAAATAACATTAAGTAAAACTAAAAATTTTAAGGTATTTAAAAAAAATCGAACATCTTTTACTTCATTACACAAAAATATTATTAACACTATATTTTGAAAGCAACCTTAATGTACATATTTTCAAATATTTACAAAGAGTATTTAAGTATAGAAGCATAGCAAAAAAAGTACTAACAAAACTTTGATATACACTTATGAAAATTATGAAAATGATAGCTTCAGACATTTTAAAAAAATACTAAAAATTAAACCAAGTTTCAAAAGTATTTCAAAGAAAAAAAATTTAGCACTTAGCAATAACTAAAAAAATACTTAACAATGAAACAAAACAATAAATATAAAAGTTCAGTACATTCGCTTATAAACAAATTTCACAGTTTAAATTTGTAATAAACTAATCGAACAACTTTGGTATATACTTGAATTAAACCTAAAAACTTACTTTTATACCAAACCAGGTTAATTTTCATTTAAAATAAAAGCAATAAGTTCAACAAACTACCTCAAAATTTTCACCATTTAACAAATACTTATCTAAAAATTAAAATTTAGTATGATTATTCTATTTTTAAGAATTCAGACTTAGCAGACAAATACTGATAATTCAGTTAATAAACTTTAAAATTGAAATTTTTTTAAACACTTCAAATAAGTAACTAAAGGCTGCTTTTTGTTTTAAAGTCTTAAAAGTGTAAAAGATTAATGAAACGCATGAAATCTTAGTAAAATCTTAGATATGCAAAGTTTTTAAAAAACAAACAAATTGATGTTATGAATTCTACTTTCGTGCAATTTCAAACTACTTCCTTTGTACTTTTTATGATTACAACATTTGCTTGAAAATTTTGCTTACAACTTTCGCTCAAAATATGAACTGAATATTTTATCACACACAGTCTATATTTAACACAAATGTTTGTATAAATGTGATGCGAATTAAAACGCGAGGTTTTAAAATGCTTTATATGTAGGTTAAACTAAAATAAGAATCAAAAAAAAATCTACTAACCAGTATATAAACATTGTGCAAGAAAAATAATGATAAAATTAATGTTGAATTCGAATTTTGAGTTACGAAAGTTTAAACTAAAATTTAATTTAACAGAAATGGTGAACTGCAATTTAAACAGTGAATTTAAGTTAAATCTAAATACAAATACTTAATTTAGAAACTGAAGAAAAATTATTTTTCAAAACAGATTTACTTAAAATAAATTAAATTACAGAATTATTTAATGTAACTTGCTTTAGTTAGGCTTCTTTTAGATTTATAGAAAACATGAATTTACAAAACTTATACTAAACAAAAAGTAAACTACTTATAAATTAACTTGAATGTTTTATATTGGTCTTTTCGTGATCTTTTAATCTACTTTTAGTGTAACTTTTATGATCACAAAAACTGCAAGAAAATTTCGGCTCATAATGGTATACCATATGTTTTGTTAAGCAAGTTTTTGTTTTAAAATATCTTTCTTCTTGACAAATACTGCATTTAAAAGGTCTATCATCTCTGTGAGTAGATTGATGTCTTGTTAAAGCTTGTTTTACAGCAAACTTTCTATCACATATTTGACAAGCAAAAGGTTTTTCTCCTGTATGAGTTCTATAATGAGCTTCAAGACTTGATTTGTTATAAAAGAGTTTCAGGCAAACATCACATTTGAGAGCTTTTGATTCATCATGAAGTTTCATGTGTTGATTGAGATGATATTTATTATGGTAGCTTCTATGACATATTTGACATTTGAATAGTTCTTCTGTGAGTATTTGTAAACAATTTCTTAAGCTGATTACAAAAACATTTTAATGATGCATTATAGAGTTTTGTTGACAAGTAAAAAAAACATTTGCTAATAACTTTTTTTTCAAAACAAAGTAAATTCATATGAAGTTGTATTTGTTTTTGTATAATAAATACTAATATTTTAATAAATATAATATTACTAAATACTACTCATAAATAATACTAATATTTTCACCTTTTACAATACTATATATTTCAAATCTAGTTGAATTTATATTAGCATTAAAGTGCTCATAAAATCGGCAACATTTGAATTTTTAGCTGATTTATTTTACACATGGCAAATACCACAAAGTTTCCTTGTGCAAAACTTTAGATGATTTGAAAAAGTATTTTTAGAAATTATTTTATTATCTACCACTCCAATCCAAACTGTTTAGGACACAAAAAGTTCGTTCATAAAGTTTTTAGCTATTTTTTCTTACACATGCGCAATTATCACATGAACACATTGGGCACATTCAATTTAAAAAGATTTAGTGAAACTTTTGTAGAGGTGCTTCTTGATTTTATGATGATAGTCCAACAATTCAAGAAAACTTACAAAAAGTGATAAAAACTACATAAAATCATGAAGTGCCTACATAAAACCTTCTCTAAATCATTTTAAAATGTGTACAATGTGTTTATGTGATATTTGGTTACATGTAAAAAGAAATTCAGCTAATAACCTTAAAAAAATATTTTGGGCCTAATAAGTTTTGCATTTGGACTGGTATCAGAAAATCTAAAATAGTCTCTGAAAAAGCTTTTAAGTTCAGCTAAAATTTGCATAGGGTGGTTTTGTGGTATTTGCCAAAGGTAATAAATATTAGCTGGTAATTCAAAGGTTGCTGATTTCATAATTAACTTATTTAATACTAAAAGTAAAAATACTTTCCTTTAAACCTTAGCATTCGATGAAGAATAAGTTTTATAAACTAGTTTAATTATAAAACTTAAAAAAACATACTTGCTAAATTTTTTAACAAATATTTTATTTACATTTTATATATATAATATAAAAAATATTAGTATGTTTACTTTTTGTGTGAAGTTTTAGATGTCTACTTAAATTAAACTTGCAAGCAAATTTTCTATCGCATATTTGACAAGCATAAGGTTTTTCTCCTGTATGAGTTCTATAATGAACTTCAAGACTTGATTTGTTACAAAACAACTTCAAGCAAACATCACATTTGAATGCTTTTGATTCGTCATGAACTTTCATGTGTTGATTGAGATTACATTTCTTAGAATAGCTTCTATGACACACTTGACAATTGAACTGTTTTTCTGTGGTATTTATGAGATAATTATTTAGTTTTATTTTTAACATTTTCTAAAAAACAAATGAAGTTTTGTTTTTTACTAATAGATTAATATCAACTATTATATGAAATTTTACTTCATTCAAATGCTATTTTGGTTTAAATCTATTTCCTTTTGCAAAAAAATATTTATTTTTAAATTATATTAAGGCCATAGGAGGGTCACCATAATTTTTACAACTCGTAGAGCTTTTTATTAGCCATCTAAAATTTTCAACAACTCGACTAAGTTCTTAAGAACCTTTGAGTAAACACTATCAAATTTCATTGTTTATAACAGGGGTAAGCAGCCTTATGTGACTTGCGGGGCAATTTTCCTAGAAAAATTTGCTCTTGGGCCGAGCTATTTAAAAAACAAAACCTTTGAGGGCAGCATATATTTTTAAACAATTCTATTAATCATTAGAAAAATAATACTTAAGATCAAAAATATAACAAATGAAACAATTTTTGAGCATTAATTAAGAATATTCATTTAATTGAGAGTCTAAATTTAAGTTTTTATCACAAAACATATAATTTTTTTTGTTTTTAAAGTGTATGTTTTTGGCTGAAAAGGCGCTCACGGGCCGCATATTTTGACTTTGAGGGCCGCATTTGGCCCGCAGTTTGCCGCAGTTTGCCGACCCCTAGTTTATAATTTCCTTATGGAAGGTTTAAATTAAAAAAAAACAAAAGAACCCAAAATCTATCTTTCTGTTACCAACAAAACATCGAAAATTATCATTTATGTTACTAATACTTAAATAAATTTATTAAAACAGGAGGAGTATTTTCTAGTCAGCCTATATTTACTTAAAAAATCTGTTGCAGTCAGGATTTGTTAAAAAAGATCTTTGAAAGCAGTAAATCATTGAAAAACTAAATTACTTTTTTCAATCTAAATTGTAATAAAACAATCAATTCAACTATACTAGTGTGATAGGATTATAAAAGAGGATTGACACTCTTTCTGTCTAAAAACTACCCTGAGTGAGCTTTAAAGTGTCCTGAGTCATCCTGAGTTTTTTCAAGTTTCTAAAAAACACTTGCATCAAAAATTAATAAGTACAAACTTCTTCAATAAAATTAGTTTTAAACAACAAAATGTTGATTATAAAAATCAAAATATCCTGAGTTATCCTGAACTATCTTAAGTCATTCTGAGATGTAATATATATCAATGATATACTGTTTTCATCTATATCGAAACACTTTTGTTTTACTTTAGTGTTTATCACACAATCAAAAATTGCAACTAATTGCAACATTATTAGTAGGAATAGTGTATTATTAGAAATAAATATAAACCGAATTTAATAACAATATTCACTTTTTTTTTGTAAATTTGATACTAAACTTTATATAAAACATAATGAAAAGTTTTTATACACCAAAGGATAAGGGTATAAATAGATATGCTTTGTTTTTAATAAGCTGGGCTTAATTTGTATCATTTTATATTAATTATTAGACTGTTTTACTGCTTAACAAAATTTTAAGTAAACTTTCAGATAAAACAGATTAACATATGAAGCTTAATAGTTTCTTATGTGAGGCTCACAATAAAAAACTAATCCATTAAAATGTTTCTAATTTTTTTTTTTTTAACTTTTATATAAAAAAAAAAAATATGGGTACATCTTATAACAAAACTATTAACAATTAAAATAAACCTAAAATTCACTCTGAGTGATTAAAAAATATAAGTTTAAATTCAAATTTAAATACAACTTCTATTCAAAAGATATGAAAAATTTTATTTAGTATATAAGTACTAATCTTATAAAGAAATTTGTTTAAATATGTTTGTTGAAAACAATCAGAATAGTAAATTTTACTTACCTTTATTAAGAAGTAAATTTTTAGACGTAGGTTCCATTATGCAGATTATTGTTTTAAAATTTACCTGAACAAGATTTTAATGTATAAACGAAACAACATTATGTAAAACTTTAGTTAAATCTAATATGTAAGATTTCAAACTTTCTACAACTAACTTTTTTATCATGCTCACATGTCGAAAAAAAATACTACAACATTATATTATAAAGTTTAAATTAAAAATACTTAAACTTTAAACTTAAAAATAAATAAATCATGAAAAATAAATCGAATAGTTTGTATTAAATTTAAGATGTACCACTTTTTAAATTATATTTTCTTCATAAAATCAAGGTAAACATCTTATTATATTTACATAAAATGTTTAGTACAAAATTTTAAAAATAGAGTTAAGTAAGAACAATATTAAACTTATTGTAACATAAAGAAATAATTTTAACAATATTTGCTAACTTCAGCTTCATAAAACAAAGCATAAAAATAAAAGTCATAAAATTATAACAAAAAATTAATTTTTTGTATTTTATTTTTATTGTATATATAAGAAACTTTTTGCAATGATTTTTTTTTAATAAATCTTTAGCTGCAAAATATTTTTTTTGATTTTTAAATTTATGCTCTTTAAATTTATTTTTAAATCTATGGTTTTTGAAAGCAATACTAAAAACAATAAGTTGATGTAAAAACAAGGCAATCACAAGTTGTGATTCACAACACAATTATGTGATTTAATGTCTAACCAAAGTGTTGTTAGTGTTCAATACTAAGACTGTTTTTAGTTGTTTGCGAAATTATTCGTTGGTAATAAGTTTTTTTAAGACTAATAATGAAATTATCCTTATAATGGTATCAAATTTTCCAACCTTTGAAAAAACTAAAATTTACAATAAAATGTAAAGCACGACTTCAAAAACTTATTTATTTATAAACATTTTTCAAAGCTAAAATAAACTTATAGTTTAAAACAGTTTCATAAAAGTTACTTTGAATGTTTTTTACTTTGAAAAGTTTTGAAAGTCAAAAAAATCATTTTTCTCTCAATTTTCTGATAAACTAAAACTTATTCTATAGAAAATTAGAAAAATAACTGAGTTTAAGTGAATAATGTTTTTTTCTAATATAGGCAATTAAATGCAGTTTATTTAACTTTTGGTTAAGATAGCTTAAGAGCTTGAAATAAATCACTTAGAACCTTAGTAAGTAATTAACAAACATTTGAAAAGTAACTGTAAAACAAGTTTAAAGTTTGTTATGAACTCTTTTCTCATGCACATTCAAATCACTTTTTGTATAACTTTTATGATCACAAAAACTGCAAGAAAATTTTGGCTCATAATGATAAACCATATGTTCTTTTAAATTTCGTTTTGTTTTGAAATGTCTACCTTCTGGACAAATACTGCATTTAAAAGGTCTATCATCACTGTGAGTAGCTTGATGTCTGGTTAAAGCTGGTTTTACAGCAAACTTTCTATCACATATTTGACAAGCAAAAGGTTTTTCTCCTGTATGAGTTCTGTAATGATCTGCAAGTTTTGATTTACTACAAAATATTTTTTTGCAAACATCACATTTCAATGCTTTTGATTCATCATGAACTTTCATGTGTTGATTGAGATAATATTTGCTAGAATAACTTCTATGACATATTTCACAATTGAATAGTTTTTCTGTATTAATTAGAAGATGACATTTCAGGTTGCTTAAAAATTTATTTTAATATACAAATGAAAGTTTAACACTTGATATTTGTGTACGAATAAAGTTTATTCTTAATTTACTTTAGTTGATTTTCTTTATCAAAAAATATATATAATCAAAAACTTTTTTATTGGCAATAACTTATCAAGACTATTATTACTTTTATATTTTTAACTTTAATTAAATACTGATATAAAACAAAGTTAAACCCCTTCAATTTTTAGTACAAAGCTTTTAAATAAACTAAAGCATTTGATTATTTTTTCTTCTTTTTTCAACTAAGTTTTATAAAAAAGTTGTAAAATAAAACTTATTATTGTCATTAACTAACTTTTAATGTGCTTATTTACTCCTTAATACAAAATAAAATTACTTACTATTTGAATCAGAAGGGCTAACAACTTGATTACTAAAACTTTGGAAATGTTTATCATGAGTTTGAGATTTATAAGAATCTAAAAATTATTTTTATTTTCTATTAGAATTCTAGATTTTTTAAAATAGTTTCAATGTTGTTACTATTTTTTGCTTTAATGAGATGTTATTTTCAGCATTTAATTAAATAATTTTGTTTCACTTAAATAATACTCACACCACCAAAATACTTTTTATTGTCTAAAATGACAGTTACCATATCTTAATAAAAGAGTTTGAATTTAAAAACAAAACAAAAAACACTGCACAGTATTTTTTTATGGATAACGTTAGACCAGGGGTCAAAGCGGATAAGGACCTGCCTTTAACAATAAAACATGACTCAATTTTTCGTAAAATTTATCTTGTGTATTGTGCAACTCTGTTATAATTATGTTTTTTTTAATATTACACATATGGTTGTGGTTTGAAATAAACATCAGTACGTATTAAAAGAATTTTTCACAAGAACTACGTTTTAATAATTTTAGCACAACTTTAAAATTACAGTAGCTATCAGTTCTTTTTTTTCATTTATAGATTCCCGTCATTTACTAACTATATGCTGCCAACAATTGTATGAATATGGTATTTTGAGTAAAAAGTATAAAAATGAGTGAAAAAATAGTGAAACATCTGAAAACAAGGATTAAAACAAAAAAATAAATTATGTTTTTTAAATTAAGTAATATAGTTTGTCATAAAAACTCAGATATAAAACTGTATGAACTTTTAATAGACTAAGATAAGTATAACTTAATAAAAAGTGTTTTTTCACTTCACAGAAAATCAACTTACTGCTTTTACAATTTTCATGTTCATCACTACTTCTTACAATTTCATCATCAGTAGATAAAAGTTCAACTTGATTTGATTCATTTTGCTTTATTTTGTTACCAATGTTGTTACTTTTTCTGTATAAATTAAATCATTTAAATAACATTTAATTGCTTAAATATTAATATGTAAGTAAAATTAGATATTTTGTTGTTTGAATTAGAACTGTTTGAAAATGTTTTGTGATTTGTATATAAGTAGAGCGAATTATGTTTATTGTAAACTAAAAACAAGTTAAACTTAATAACAAAAATTTTACAAAAACTTAAAGCTCTATGCTTCGGTGCAAAACAACTGTAATCTGTTGTTTCTTGTTATCAATAAATATATAATTTAAATTAAACAAAAATACTTTTATCACTATTTCGAATAGTTTATAATAAAACTTGGAAAACTTTGTATAAAAATTTAGCTCCATGAAAATTGATCAAGCCAAGTTAGTAAAATAAACTTACAAAGAATCCATTTTTACAAATATTTTTTTTAAATTATTCACTTCTTTATAAAGGTTTTCGTTTGAAATAATCAGCTGTTTATTTTCAACTTGTAGTTTTTCTACTTGAGTTTTGAAGTAAATATTTTCAGATTGAAGCTTATCAATAACTTCTTTCAAATTTGACAAAAGAATATTAGCTTGGTTTGATACATCTAGAAACAAAATTATCAAGAATAGTAAAAAAAAACACAATGTTTATAAAACTTAATTAAAAATATATCGAAAATAGTGAAAAATCCAAAATACTTGACTCATAAACTACAAGTTATAACTTATGTTTATAAAATTTGGATTAGTACAAAGACAAATAATACAAAAGAAGTATTTTTAAAAATTTCAGTTCAAGCAAAAAGTATAAACTTACTTACCTCCATTAATAAGTGAAACTTTGGATGTAGATTCCATTATGCACTTTATTAGTATAAAAAATTGTCTGAACAAAATTTTTAATTGTAAACTAAATAACACTATGTTAACCTACAGAACTTTAAATAAACTTAAAATACTTAAATTTTATTTCAATGCAACGTAAAACCTATCAAAATTTTATGAAATAAATATGAAGAACAAATTGAAAAAACTAAAAGTTACACATTATCATGCTAACAAATGCAATATTAGTTTGTTATTGCTAAGAATTTATATTCATAGTTTGTAAAGACTTATATAGTTTATTGCAACAATAAAGATATTATTCTTAATTAAACATATATTACAGTAAAATTAAAATTTTATGAAATTGAAGAAAAAATCTTCAAAAGATGTACATAATGTAATTTTAAATGAACTCAACAAAACAAAAAAGAAAAAAAAAAATTTTTCGCGTTTTTAGCATAACATTTTATAAAACGAAAAAAAACAATGAAAAACTTTATTTAAAAATTTACTTGGTTCCAACTTAAATTTAATTCATTTATTTAGCACTTTATTGAAAATTTTTTCTTCAATACTTATGACAATGTAAATACTTTAGTTTTTAGTATAAAAAACTACTATAATAATTTTTTTTTCTCTAATTTAACTCAATATAAAAAAGAAAATACTTAAACATATACACAAATATATAACACAAGACACATAATAAAGAACTCATGGATGAAATGTTAATAAGATAAAAACTTATTTAAGCTATAAAAATCTTACAAACTTCTTTACAAAAAATTGTGAAATCATTACAATTACTGTAAACTAACTACTTAAGTAATTATTTAACTTTGAAAAAGCTGAAACTAACTTTTATATGAATCAAAGTATCTAAAACATTAATTATACTTACAAAAGTTATAAATACAATTTATGCTAAATATGCTGAGAAAAAAGAAAGCTTACTAGTTTTTATTTTAGTATAAATAGACTAAACTAAAAAAATAAATGAAAATATTATCACTAAGTGATACTTTTTTATTAAATACTCAACACAAGCTTTACATGAAACTTAATTAAATTTTGAAAAAGAGTATTGTTTTACTTTTAGTTGATATATAAGTGAATTAAAAGCAGTATTTTTCCAAAAACTGCATATCTACAATTATTCAACTTTCAAAAAATTACCAAAACACTTTTACCATTTTAACAGTCTGTTTTTGTATGCAATAACTATTTAATAATAAAAAGTGCCTGGTTAAAGTTAGCTTGATAACTTTTAGTAATTAATTTTAATTATCTTTGTAGTAACTTACATCAAATAATGTTCTTTAAGTGAATACTTAACTAAATCATTAACTACTAATACAATAAGGTTGTGTTTTAGAAATTTCTAAACTGTTGTAACAGAAGTTTTGTTTTTAAAATAATTACAAAATTTTTTTGGCTTTTAATGGTATGCTATGTTTAAAATAAAACATTTTTTAGTTGTAAATACTTTGTTTTCTGGACAACCATTGTATTTAAAAGGTCTACCATCTCTGTGAGTAGCTTGATGTCTTGTTAAAGCATGTTTTTGAGAAAATTTTCTTTTGCACATTTGACAAACATAAGGTTTTTCTCCTGTATGAGTTCTGTAATGTACTTTTAGCTGTGTTTTGTTACAAAACAGTTTCAAGCAAACATCACATTTGAATGCTTTTGATTCGTCATGAACTTTCATGTGTTGATTGAGATTATGTTTGTAAGTGAACTTTTTAGAACAAATTTGACAAGCAAAAGGTTTTTCTCCTGTATGAGTTCTATAATGCCCTTTAAGCTCTCCTTTTTTAGAAAACAGTTTTAGGCAAACATCACACTTGAATGCTTTTGATTCGTCATGAACTTTCATATGCTGATTGAGAATGTACTTGCTAGAATAGCTTCTGTGACATATATGACAACTGAAAAGTGTTTCTGTTGATAAAAACTTAAATAAGTTTACAATAACTAAATTAGCTTAGTGTGATATATGAAAACTATTTTGAAACTATTTTGAAACAACTGTTTTAATAATTAAAAAAAATATTTTTTCAACATTTAAATATTTACTAAAATATATAAAAATTAATTAAGATGAACAAAAACATCTGCGAAAGTCTGCATAGCAAAAGCCTGGACTCTTGTGAGACAAAGCTCAAGTTAAACAAAAGGGTTGATCATACCAATTTGATCATCAGACCACAAACCCTTGAGACCCGTTTTGTCCTGATTAGGACTCATCATTCAGCCTCAATCAAAAAACTTGAAGTTGTCCATCTAAAAACTGTTTATACATGCAAGCATAAAGCAACCATTTGCTGGTAATGATCAGTGATGTCAGCATTGTCTTTTGCTGTGCAACGTTCAATACATTGTTGACTAGGCAAGACATCTGGTACGCTCGCATTTTATACAATCAAAAAAAAAACATCTAATTTGAATTACGAATTGGTATGATCAACCCTTTTGTTAATTAAGATATGTATTTTATAAGCAACTAAATAATAGTCAACAAAAACTAGATGATGTGTTATAAAATTACTTTTTTTTAAGAATTTGAACTTAAAATTAATTAACTAATTCCACTCACTCTCATTTATAGGTAAATCTTTATTAGTAGCTTCCATTAAGCAATCTATTGTTTTAAGTAATATCTGTAACAATTTTATAAAAAGTACAAGCAATGTTTATTGAATTATTACATTTTGATTATAAGTAATAAAAACATTAAAATAAAACTAGAAATAAGCAGTTTAATGTAATGATGTAATGTGTACCTAGTTTAACTGTAGTCAAAGTTTTTTTTAAACTTTTACATGGATAAAATATAAAGTCTTTGTATTTTAAGTTTATAAGTTGTTAACCATACTTTGAAAAGTTTGATGTTGACCATAGTAGCATTGTTATACATGGTTTTATCAGTAAGTTTTCGGAAAATACAATAATTTCAAAAATAAGTTTGTGATTTGAAATTATTGGATAAAGATCAATTTTTCTTATGTTTATAAAAACTTGAGATTGGACTTTTATGTAGAAGCAAAATAAAATATAAAACTGTTAATTAAATCACTGGTTTAGAAAACAAATAAATAGTTAAAAATGTGAACAATAACAAATATAGTTATTCAACTGAAAATAGGTGGAAAAAGTACTTTCAGTCATTTGCTATTTTAACACTGTTTTAGTTTTTATAGTACAATAAAAACTTAAGATTGATAAAAAATAAAGCAGACTTGTAGAAGTCAAATTTGACACAAAAATTTGTAAACTGAAAATGTTAAGGAATTAATGATCACAATACCAAAACAATTATTTTTATACTGCAGTTGCTAACATTTTGCAACAGATGAATGTTTTGTTTTTAGTAACTTATTCTAATATGTATAGTTCATTCCTTTTTGGCAAGTATCATTATATTTAAATTCTTTTTTGTCTAAACTTTAAATTGACTTTAAACTGTTGTTGGTTTGTTTAAGTTTGTACAACTATTTAAATAAATATGATTTTAAATCTATTAATTTCGGGTTCATTTTATTGGCAATGATTGCATATATACAAAGGTGTTGTTAATATTATGTTGTAGTAAATTATAGTTACAATTAGTATGAATTAAGTTATAGTATACTTTGTTTTAAATTTAAGTTACAGGAGTTTTTAATTTGAGTAAAAATAAATCTTAGAACTTACTTGTTAATTACTATTCTATTGACAGTTTAATATTCTGTTACTACATTTTTTGGTCATTTCTCCATAATAACTTGTTATTAAAATTTACAATGATTTTTGAAAATGACAGTTTGTATAATTTACAGCTAAAATGAGATGAGATAAAAGTTTACTTACTTTTGCAACAATGTTAATTTTTAATACTATAAAAACACTGATGTTTTGTTGCATATTTTTAAAAAATTGGTAAAATTTCACTTTTACCTTATTTACAAAAAAACGAAAAAATATCTCTATTTTTATACTAGTTTTTTGGTATAAATATTTATTAAATTTTGTAAAATTTTCCTGTGATTTTTTTTATACTGTTAATAATCCACCATTGACCATAGGTGTGAGTGTTTACTATTTCTTTATTCCTATTATATAATGAAAGTTAAACCTTTTGTTTTTGCAACATATTAGTATTGTACGAATAAGCTTAAGTATGAGTCAGTATTAGTAAGATATGAGAATATCACAATACAAAATTTAAATTATTACTTTTTAATAAATAAATTTTACATCTTATTAATTATCTTTTTAAATTATAAAATTTTAATTATCTACAATTGTTCTTGTTTTTAATTTCTATATTTAAGGAGAAATAATGTATGCTTGTAACAATAATTTTGAAAAACTTTTGAAAGATAGACTTCTAAAACATAGTTTACCTTAAAACTTGATTTATAGTTACGTAATAATATCCTTTTTTGAACTTTTATATGCAAGAAGATTTTGAATTAATCAGTTCTAATTGTCTACTGAAGAAGATTTTGAAAGTACTTTAGGCAATATAACGTTTACTAATAAATTTGTAGATTTTTTTGTTAAATAAAAATAACTTTTTTATTTAAAACGATCGATAAAGGCAAAAAAATCACAAAGATCTTCACACAACCAAGGGAAGATTTGAGACACTTAAAACTAAAATATTCTTACTTGTAACAATAACAAATGAAAACAAAGCAGGGTATTACCCTACATTTGAGACTTCTTCAAGCAACAAAAATTGAAAAAATCAGGGTATAACTTAAATTGAATGTAGTCTACTTTTTTTTATGTATGTCTCAAAATCATTTGTAATGTAACGATAAAATTTAATGTTTTTTTTAATTTAAATAGTTATTGTTTTCTAATTTTTCAATAAGAAACACTTTTTCAACTTATATCGAGTTTAAATATAAAATGTAAGGTTAAAATCATATTGGATTTTGTCTTAAGTAAAATAAGCTATTAACAGTAAAAAAGTACAATCAATCTACTTTTTGTTCAACAACATTTATATATTTCAATAAAAGTTATCAAAAAAAGAAAATCATATTTAAATATACTTTTATGCTGCGATATATTATTCTGCAGATATAAATCATTAAATCTTCTTTGTTACGTACATACAGCAGGAAGATAACAATATATTTCTATTAAAACAAGAGCCGATCATTTTTAACCCAATGTTATCTAACCTGGTCAATATTAATGTGATCTAAACCAACCTTTTGTAGCTTGATCAGTAAAAAATTGTTAGTTATTACATTTTCTTAAATTAGAATTTTTTTTTAAATAAATCGATCTTAACAAAACATTATCTAGATTAAAAGTAAATTTATGTTATCTTAAATAAAACTAAGTAATTATTTACTTTAATTAGAACATACTAATTTTATTTTAATTTGTTATAGATTTACATTATTTTTGTTATTTTTTATGTTTTTTTATATCAATCTAATTTGATTAATTTTTTTTTTTAATTCTATGAAATTTACTTTAGTAACACTGACCTCTATATTATAAAAAAAATCTTTTGAATTTAGTGATCGGACAGATCCGGATTTTTTTTTTTGAGTTTAAGATCCGGAAGAACGGAACCCAAAATAAATATTAATTTAAGATCCTTAACGTTTCAAGCTTTATAAAGTTTCAATAAATTACAAAATTATAAAATTTAATCATTATAAAACTCTGTTAATTTAAAAACTTTTAATGCAAAAATTAAAACAAAAACGATGTTATTCTTTAAATATTATATTTAAACAATAGGAAAAATACCATTGTAAAAAATAAATATATACAAAATTTTAGTTTAAATGTTAAAATTCAAGCTACTTATACGACTAAACTTGAATTTTGTACCTTATATGACTCAAAAAAAAAAAATTAAATGATACAATGCTTTAACAAAAGGAAGTTTTTTTTTTATTTACACTTTTATTTATATATGTTTGAACTATAAGATGGACAAGAACTTCTTTGACAACGGTTTACGTGTATAAAAGTAAGTGATTTAGTAAATAACATTTACTCATATCAATGTATTAAGCTTCAAAGAAACCTATTTTTGGTTTTCAAGTTGAGATGAAGAAAAAAAAGCTTTTCGCCGGTGTTTGGAAGCAATCGATTTCGATTTTATTTGTACAAGTTACCAGCTTCAGAAAATATCCTTTCAGAATAAACAAAAGATGGTTGTGCCAAAAGATACATTTTTGCAAACCTGGCAAAATGCGTGTATTTTTTCTAGTTTGAGATTAACCAAGACAAAATCTCAATTTCTTTTACTTCTTCGGCAGATAAAACTTCTTCAGCCAAAAAGAAAAAAACTTTATTAATCTCTTGATCAACTGGATCATTTTGCTCAACTTTGTCCGTGTTTGCACTTAAATTGATTTATCTATAGAATAGAACGACAAAAAAGTTTTGGGAACATCGTTTTTAGGTAGTTAAGTTTTAGGTTTATTAAGCGGTAATAGAGAAAGTTGACCACTTTGACCAGTCTCACGACAACTATGATTTTTTACTTCTGATTTCAGTAACCTTAAAACCTTCTGTTTGAGATTAGCAGGAAAAAAATAAAGTCGATACCGTGGATCAACAGCTGTTGTGAGTATAAACAAGTCGTTATCATGAAGGTTTATTCATGATATACTTTTATTAATTATACTGCTATTAATAGCACATGACTGCTATTATTAATATAAAACCTTCTTTCTCTTTTGTATTTTCTGCTAAGGTTTCAAAGGTTGTAGAACTACTTTGACCTGTTGGACTAATAACTTTATGATTCAAAAACTTTTTAGTACTGCTGCATGCGGGATTAAACTTGTCAGCAATGGGCTGTTTTTAATACACTGCTTGTAAAAAGGTTTGAGCAGTACATAAAGTAGGCTAATAAGTTTTATTGATCAGTTGAAAGAATAATTTCTGGTTTAAATTTGTTGGTAGCTACGTAGTTCTGGACACTTGTTTTAAATTTTTCTAGTCTTTTCAGCATTTGAGTTCCACCTTGTTTCAATATGTTGCATAAGTAGCAAGACTTTTTGCAAAGATACTGATAAATCTAAAGTGACCTTGGTTTTTTTTACTTTCTCGCATCTGTAGAAGAATGATTAAAAAGGCTAACTGTTTGATGGGCCAAGGCTATCGACACACTAATGTTGTTTTCTGAAAACAATAAAACTTTAATTACCAGTTGAAGTGTGTCAATGAAACAGGGTGCTAAAGAGGATTCTAACAACAACACACCAGCCTCCATGTTAAATGCATTGTCGCGCAGAAAAACGTGAATGCAACTCATATTAATACCCCAATTTTCAAGTATCTCTTTTATGTTTTCAATACTATTAAAGCCAGCGTGAGAGCCTTCTATTTTCTTAAAGTGCCAAGCTCGGTGTTTGTACTCAAATTTTCATTAAACCAATACGTTGTTAAAAAAAAAAGATATGATGTCTTTGTCCATATGTCACTTGTAAATGACAAAAACGAAGTTTCTGATAACTCAGTTTGCATTTTTATCTTCAAACTTTCATAAGTTTGAGCAAGCATTGTATCATTGAAGTCCTAAGTATTCGGAATAAAGTAGCTTGGCTCTAAAGTAGCCAACAAGTCTATGAAACCTTGATGGCTAGTAATTAAAAACTAACCCTTCGTTTATTCAATGTTTAGAAATCAATTTGGTTAAGTGTAAAACTAACTAAACTGAATTTTAATTGAATAATTTAACTTAGTTATAGCAAATTATAAACAAATAAAAATTATACTCAAAATGTAATTTAGCATTTAATGTTTTGATTATATTGAATTATCCGAAATCAGATTCTATTTTGAAGACTTGATTCCGGCCGGATCTTGGTTTAAAAAAAATCCAAATAAATTATCACTTTTAAAAGAAACATAAGTATAACATAAGTTTATGGGCCGTATTTTTCAAAAAACTTATAAGAGAACAGCAGTTATTTGAAAAACACTCTAGAAATCATTAAATAAATACGTCAAATCAAAACTATAATAAAAAAAAAAAAATAATTTAACTAGCGAGGAACAATTATTAAATTAAAAACCGAATTTAGGTTTTAACCATGGTTTTTTAAGTTTGCTTTAGCCGAAAAAAAATTTACTGACTGCATATTTTTGTTTTACGAGCCGCAGTTTACCAAGCCATGAGTAATGACACGAGCATAAAGTTATTGTTATAGGAAAATTTATTAATTTTTCAAAAAACATAAAACTTTAATGTCAATTATTTTCCTTATCTTAAAAGCTATCTAAAAAATTTTTTTTTTATTATAGAGAACGCACCTTTGCCTTTAATTTAAAAAAAAAGTTATTTAATTTGGGGTTGGAATTATTTCATGGGGTCCCTCCAAAAATAAAGGTTTTTTTTCGTTTTTTTTCATCAAATGGTATTAGAACCAAAAATAAATATATTTTTTAATTTTTTTTTTTTATTTCCCTTAGTTTGCATGTTATTAAAACTCTTAAATAGTTATTTTATAAATAATGTTAATATCTTTTACGATTTGGCCCAAAATCAAAATGTAGTATATTACACTATCATTTGCCTTGGCCATTTCCTAGATAAAAAATTGATAAAAGGAAAAAAAAGTTAATAAGAATGTGAATATACAACGAATTTAATTAAATTATTTTATTTTAATTTAGTTTGATGTAATTCACATTCTTATTAACTTTTTTTTTCCTTTTATCAATTTTTAATCTAGGAAATGGCCAAGGCAAATGATAGTGTAATATACTACATTATGATTTTGGGCCAAATCGTAAAAGACATTAACATTATTTATAAAATAACTATTTAAGAGTTTTAATAACATGCAAACTAAGGGAAATCAAAAAAAAAAAAATAAAAAAAAATATTTATTTTTGGTTCTAATACCATTTGATGAAAAAAAACGAAAAAAAACCTTTATTTTGTAGGGACCCCATGAAATAATTCCAACCCCAAATTAAAGAATTTTTTTTAATTAAAGGCATAGGTGCGTTCTCTATAATAAAAAAAAAATTTTTAGATAGCTTTTAAGATAAGGAAAATAATTGACATTAAACTTTTATGTTTTTTGAAAAATTAATAAATTTTCCTATAACAATAACTTTATGCTCGTAGTAATGACTTAATTTAAAGTTTTAAATATTTGCATCCAATTCGGAAAAGTTATCAAGTTTTTAAAATCAAGTACAGTTTGAAATTTTCACATAGTATAGTGACGTAATAACCAGAATAAGAACTTTGTCATTGCATTTTATTGAAGACTTAGCTTGTTTGATTTATTTTCGTTTGGCTCTAATTTTTTGCCTCTTTTTTGAACTAATCTCGGGCTCATTTTCAAAGCCTTAAATACTTTTTTTCTTTTTTTTGTAAGACATTTTATTTCAATATCACAAACATGATGAAACATTGTCATAAAATTCTTATCTCAGCTTGTATAGATTTATCTAAAGATATTAATAAAATTAAAAGATTCGGTATATTGATACTAAAAAAAGTAGGATAGAATTCTAGTAGTCTAAAAAGAAGTTTTACTTGAAAATGCTCAAAAAACTTAATACATGAACTATTTGTATAACAAATTAATTTATATGCCTGTTTATCTAAACTTTTTTTTTCTACTGCTTAATTACTGTAAAGATATTCTAAAAACTCGAAATAACAGTTTTTCTACATCTTTGCAGTTGAAAGTTGTAGTCAAATAAAAAGTTTGTATATCTTTGAAATTTAAACTTGACAAATAAATTTTTATCTTCTTTGTTCAACTTTGTTTATATCTTATACAATTCTTTTTAAAGTAAATCTATTACTTGCACAAATTGTAAATTTCAAGGTCTTCTTTTTCTTCAAACTTGTCTTCTAAATCTTGTTTGTTTTAACAAAACACTTTTTTAATGAAATATTTATTTCATCTAGCATTTTCTGTTACATTTATGATTGTAAAGCTGAAATTCAACTACTTTTGGGTAATGTATTTAAAAAGATATTTTTCGAAGTTTGCTCTGTTTAACTAGTTTCGGTAGAAAAAATTGATTATCAGCAACAATTTCAATGAAGTAAACATTTTTTTTGTTTTTACTCAACTACTTGTATCATCTAAATAAAAATTTCTCACACTTCAGCTTTTAATAAAACTAAATAGTTTTTGTTAAAGGAAGTTGTTACCAGATCAAAGTTTTATTTCTACAACTAAGTTGTAGACCAGTGCTTCTGAAATGGGGTTCCGCGGAGCCTTTCGAAATTTAAAAAAGAACATTTATTTATTTAAACATTTTATGTAAAATTACAATTAGGGATTCCGCGGAAAAGTTGAACTTTGGAAAAGGGTTCTGCCACTAGAAAAAGGTTCAGAAGCACTGTTGTAGACAGTAACTTACAAACATTGTTTTTTATTTGTTTAGGTAAATAATTTCTCTTAGACGTGAACTTATCCGTAACCTTTAAGTAAAGAAAGCTAACTACCATAGCTAATTAAATTTACCTTTTTCTTTTATAATTTGATACACGAATTTAACCAATATACTATTTTTGTATCTAACTTCATCTGGAATTATAAAAGTCTCGTTTTTAAGTTTAACTTTTATCAGCTGAAAACCCTTCACTTATATTTTGCTTTAACAACATCTACATGTAAAAATTGATTTACTAATTTCACCAACTTTTACTTGACTTTCATACATTTTTCTCGTCAAAAACAACTTTTAATAAGTAGCAATGCAAAATTAAAGTACCAAGATTGAAGTACTTGAATTTTTATTTTGCTCGCTTTAATAAAGTTGTCATTTAGGTGGACTAGTTTTTGAATGCACCAACAAAAAACTTCTTGTGTTTTTAATAAAAAGGCTAAATTGTACTTTAAATTGCAATCTGATTGTTTTTTTTATTCATATAACAATAAACAAGCAATTTATTCTTTAACTTGATTAAAATTTTGTTTAATTTTAGAATTATTTAAGTAATACCTATGACGAACACAACAACTTGAAAATGAATTATTTTAATTTTATACTTTCAAGATACGGCTAACGTAGCTAGCGTTCATCAAACTGAGTGTAAATTTCAATTTAATAATTTTTTCTATTCTCCACAAGTTACTTCAGTAAAGTATTCAACATTTTTTTTTTGTGAAGGTTAAAAAGTTTGATTAAAAAATCAAGTTTGAGTCGACTACTGAATATCAGTCAAATTAATTCACATCCCGAACAAGTCCCATCAGTAAAGTCTTTGACATCTTTGTACAAAAAAGAAATATGTTTTTATACATGCTCCTTTTTTACTTTTTAAGTAAAAAAGTACATTGGTAGATTTTTATAAGCTAGTTTTGTTTGACTTATTTCTACATCACTGAAATTTTTTATCTTTTCATTCTCTTGTAATACTTAGCGGTTTCTTTGTATTTAAAAAACCTTCTCACATATCACCATCACTGTCGTTTTGAATAATTTGTAAATTATTTTAGATTAGATCTATTCTTCCTTTTGTGGATTTAATTTAAAATGTAACTATATAACAAGTTTATTCTTAATTCTTTTTCCATGGATAATTAAATCACTTTTTGTATAACTTTTATGATCACAAAAACTGCAAGAAAATTTTGGCTCATAATGATATACCATATGTTTTGTTAAGCAGTCTTTTGTTTTAAAATATCTTCCTTCTAGACAAATACTGCATTTAAAAGGTTTATCATTACTGTGAGTAGCTTGATTAACTAGATTATTTTTTTAGAGCAAATTTTTTATTAAAAATTCTAAAAGCAAACTGTTTTTCTCCTGTATGAGTTTGCAAAATTTCATGTTACTTGTTCAAGTGACTAATACTCAATAATATCAAAAGTTTATGTTTGCTAAACCGCAATAACTCTAAGTTTGGTATACATAAGTTACTAATTCTAAGAGTTTATCGATAATTGACTTTATTGATTTGTTTTTTTTTTGGAAAATTTTGTTAAATAGTTTCAATAAATTTTTGCAAACATAGGTTTATAGTTCAACCATGAAAAAATTGAAATCTTCTTTATTTTTACATTAATTTTTTAGTAGAAATTGTCATCTTTAAAAATAAATTTGCAAACAGGATTTTACTTGCATGCCGTATGTTGCCCGTTCCCAACTTGTGTTATGATTATGCCATTTACTGAACCTTGTTCGCAAAACAGAAACATTTTGCATTTAGACAACAAAATTGTGCCAAGCAACTAACAATAATTTGATATTTCTTATGTGATAGTATTTAAAAGCTGGTTATTTCAATACAACTTTGCTTTCAAAGTTTTATTAATGTTTAAAGACTGCAAAAGATTTTTTTGTTAAATATGATCTGTCGACTAAAAATATTTTACAAATTTATTTTAGGTTTTAAGCGATTAAAATAAAACTATAAAACATGGTTCATCTTTAAAGTTTTGAAAGTTATAAATTTATACGATCCGGATTCAGCCGTATCTTAAGATGATTAAAAAAATAAAATTTGACCGGATTCGAAGCTTGTAGATCCGTTAGATCAGTAATTTAAGTAAGAAATAAATTTATTAATAAATATAAATTAATAAATTATTTTACTGGAAACTTGCTTTACTTAAATTACTTATTACTTGAAGTTCTATGGAAACTAATAATTGAAAATATGATTATAGATTATTATGTAATATTTACAGTTTTTATTTTCATGGATATATGCTGCTCTTTTTTTTAAAGTACGTAAGGATAGCAGCAAGAGTTTTAAAAACTATTTTAACGTTTTTATTTTGACTTATAATCATTTGTTTCATTACTTTCCTAAATTCTTTCAGCATAAGAGGAATAAGTTTATAAACAATAGTTAAGGCCATAGGGGTAAAACACTTTTTTTCACAAAAAATAGCTTTGGCTTTTATATGAAAGCTTTAAGTACAAACTACAAGCTAGTTTTTATAGAATTTAAAAATATCATTTAATTTTTGAGATATTTTATTTGTTGTAAAAAGTTTCTGATACAAACGTATAGACCGCAAATTTTTCGGGATCAATTTTCTTTGAAATTTTAAAAATCACTAAAAATCTATCTACTCCTTCATTTTTCAAGCAATCTTCTTCAAATTTTCAGGAAGTGTTCCTCATATTAAAAGAAAAAAACATTACTCATGAATTTTATAAACTTAAAAAAATAAAAGTTTTACGTAAAAAATTAAAAAAAAAGTTTCTTTTCCAAAAAAAAAAATATTTTACCAAAAGTTTTTAATACTAACAAGTAATTTTTTGTCATTGTATAAAGATTAGACTGTGAAAGTTTGAAGAAGATTGCTTGAAAATGTAGGAAGAGATAGATTTTAAATAAAATAGTCTTTTTTTTGCTGTTTTAGTTTTTCCTTTCCATAGGAAACCTATTATGCGGCCCAAATTTGACTGGTCATATCTTAAAAAATAGTTCGAATTTTTAAAACGATAAAATACATCTTAAAGCATAGAAACAACTCTATAAAATAAGATCAACTCGTAAAAAACATGACTTACCTCCCCTATGGCCTTAGAGTTTTATATCTGAACCTAAAAGCTCGTGAACACTGCCACACATGTTTTCTTTCAGTTTTCTCAATAACAGATGAAATATTTACGCAGTATTATTAGTAGACCTCAGGCAAAATTTGTTTTCACTACAAAAGCATCTCTGTTTGTTGAACTATATTGGTTTAAGAAGATTATTTCCCAATACAACTCTCAAATTAAAGAATACTTTTCTTTCCTATAAATTTTAATCATGGCTAAATCTTTAAAAAAAACGATATAACTTTTTACCATCCTGAGTATGTAGTTAATTTTTATTTTTTCAATGACTTAATAATGCATTTAATTGATGTGCAGTTATTTTCCGCTTAAAATAACATAAAAAATCTCAATCAATTATGTTTTATTATTTATTTTTCATTCTTTTTCCAGTACCCACAAAAATCACTGAAGATCTTATGGAGTTTGAAGATTTTTTAAATTTTATTGTATACCGTACTTAGTTGGTGATTCCACTACTCTATTCAATTAAGTTTGTTTTTTTATTTTTCTAATATTTTGTTTAACGCCATAGATCTTTTCAAAGTTACTTAAAAAAAAAAATTCAAAAATTACTTTGTTAAATTGAAACTTCAATTAAATTATTTCAAGTTTATTTTTTATTAGATAATCTAACATAAATAACCTCGCTTTTGATTCTTAAAGGTTAAGTTTCTATTTATGCTTAGTTGTTCTCAGAGTTCAAAGCTTTTTATAGCGCACTTCTGATTGTTTGAAAATTTCATTGTTAATAGCTTGTTGACTTCTTATCAGATTTACTGAGTTGGTTGTTGATTTTTCTGTTTTCTTGCTACTTTTTTCTGGGCTTTGCACAAAATCCTTAAACTTTTATTATAAGAACAAATTTATATAAAAATAAAAGAGAGTTTTAGATATGAATTGAACGTAATTTTTTTAGCTTTTCTAGATCTTCTGTCAAAAGATTGCATTTGCTGTGGCTTTACTGTCACTTTGAAATTAATTTGAAAAGACATGAAAAAACCCATGTAAACTGAAAATTGACTTATAATATGTTCTTAAGTTCTATTATGTTCGTTTGTGGTTCAATATAAAACGAGAGAGTAGAAAACAATTATGAATATTTGAGACAACATTAGTTTCAGTTTAGCCAAATTGACATTTTGTATTCTGAAGTGTTTAAATTAGTATAAATAGATAATTAATTTAATCTTTATTTGTTAAAGTGCATCAGTCTATCTTGATGACTAATAATCATAGTATATTTATAACAAGTTTAATTTAAAAAAGCACAAAAAAGTTTAATAACAAAACTCATTTTTAGTGATAAAACGTAACAAAACGTTAATTTCTGAAGATTCAAACAAGTAGAGCCAATTGGAAAATCAAAACAACTGTTGTTGTACGCAATTACTTCATTTGACTTACAAAGTTTCGCTGCTTATAAATATTATTAGCTCTACGAAGTCTGTGAAGACAGAAAAGGCGGATAATTTAACTTTTATATTTACTGCAAACTTACATGGTAATAAGAAACTTTTATCTTGAAGTTTCAAAAAATCTACTTTTGAACGTCCTTAAACTTAAAGCTTAAATAAAAACTGATATCAAAGGTTATAACTTGAAATATTATCAAAACCGATCTTTAAAAAATTTATTATAAAAAGTATGACGTAGATACAAAAGCTATACAGTTATTTTTTGTTTTCTTTTTGAAATAGGTTTAAACAATGCCTTTTATTAAATTATCATTTTTTAAATGGTAAATCTTGACTCAGGGTTCGACAAACTGCGCCCCGCTACATGAATTTATTTTAAATGGTATGAAGCCCTTAAAAGATATAACCTGTGAACTACTAAAATGCAAATGTACTTAAAAATTTCCACTAGATATTTTTGAATGTGAAATAAAGAGCAACAACAAGTGTTAGGGACAGCTTACGAGAAAATTTAAGTTTTCACTATATAATCAAAGCTTGTAATGAAGAATAAAAAGCAAAACTACAATTGCAGCCTGCGAGCATTTTCATTTTTTAAATTTGGAAAAATTACACTTGGGCAACACTTGGGTTTGCAGACACTTGGGCAACAACCACCAAATGTCTGCCAACCCCTAAAGAACACTAAATAAATGTTTTGTATTCTTTAAAACCTAGTTTTTGCTTCAGCTTTTATGTGATTTGTAATTTTGTATCACATGAATACAAAACTATAAGAAATAATATAGTTTTATTGTTTTATTCTACTTTTTACAAAGTTTGATAGCTAAGCTTTTAACTTTAAAAAAAACATAAAAACTACAAAAGACCACAAAGTTAGTTTAAATATTTTAAATTAAATTAAGATATTTTAAATTATTACAGAATACATCCATGAGAATATGCAGCACAAATTTTATAATCGCTAGTTTTAAAAAATGTTTCCATTTAACAGTGGTTGTGTCAAATGCACCGCCAAGACCTTTACTTGTTTAAATCATCATAATTATTAATAAAATTAGAACATAAAACTATCTACAAAATATCACATATAATAAAATTTAAAATTTCTATCAATGTTTAAAAAAAAAGTATGTCTGGCAAGTAGGGATTTTCACTTTATCGCCATAACTATTTTATATTATGAAAAGCAAGTAAAGTATATTTTTAATATTATATTTTTATTAATGTTTGATAATTTCAACCGATCTGTTGTGGTTTAAATTTGTTAAAAATAG
This sequence comes from Thalia democratica, assembly GCF_965202585.1. Lineage (NCBI taxonomy): Eukaryota > Metazoa > Chordata > Thaliacea > Salpida > Salpidae > Thalia > Thalia democratica. Next base: position 22,849,857 of record NC_139167.1, on the reverse strand, counting down.
TGTTAGAGGGCATAAGAAACTTTGGAAAATTGTATTACAGATAAAAAAAATAATAAAAGTTGTAATAAAATGATCATTTAATTTCAAAATTATTTAATTCAAAACTCATTTTCATAAACACCCTATTTGCAAAAATTAAAACTAAAGATTGCCCCTTTATTATATATTGTTCCCTTAATAGCTATTAACCCATCAACTTTTTCGCGGTTTTCATTGTAAACATCCCATAAACCATAATAGGTAGGTTACAGAAATTCACAAAGGTAAAATTTTATACAGATTGACTTGTTAGCAAGTCTTCAATTTTGCACAAGTTTTTATTTCTTTTCTATTTTATTAATCTTGCTTTTTATATCCTATTTAAAGGTGCACTTTACACCCTGCACAAGATGAATACCAAAGTTATTTTGCATTGGATTAATATTATAGAGGGGTATCCTTGATTTTTACAACTTGTATAGATATATCCTAGCTATCCGCTACTTTTAACAACTTAAGAAAGTTTAAAATAATAATTGAAACACATTCGATCAAAGTGAGCTCATGAATTTATTATGAAGTCATAGTCTAAAAACACTAAAAAAGATTATAAAATCTATTTTCTTTATTTTAAAACAGTTTTTTTTTTTTTTTAGTCCCAATATGTAAGTCATTCACCTAAAATAGGAAGCATTTTTTCTAGACTGCAAACTAGACTTAGTAAAAAAAAAATGGAGGTCAAAATTTTTAAAATTGGGTCATTGAGGGCAGCATGTTTTTAAAAAATTTTTATCTAGTATAAAAAAAAACTACAAAATTAACTTAAAATTAAATAATTAATCAGCACTGCTATCAGCTCTAAATATAATTAAAAACACATTTCAAAGTAGAATTTCATTTAAAGAAATAATTTTATAAAACTTTAAGCAATGTTTTTACTTATATTTTTCAGTGACATCTTGTTTTCAGCTATATGGGTTTTATATAAACACTTTATCTTACCTGAATGATTTTAATACGATGAAAATAATTATTATTTTTAATACTAATTGTAACATTCATATTTGTAATAATGATTTATTTTTAGAAATTGAAAAATGTCAAATTCAGTAACAATACTTATCCTCTTTTATAAATTCAATTCTAAACTGTATAAAACTTAATGAAGAGTTTTTATACATTGGGTAAAGAGTATAAAGCACTATACCTCGTTACTTATAAGCTGGTCTTAATTTGTATCCTTTTATTTTAATTAAAAGACTCTTTTTTGCTGCTTAATGAAGTTCAAAGTTACTTAACAGATAAAATAGTTTTAGTTAGTGAGCACAATAGGTTTTTATGTAAGGCTCAACATAAAAAGACTAATCCCTAAGTATATTTATCCCTTTTTTAATTTTTTACCTACTATCAAATTTACATGATAACAAAAAAACATTTAGCTTATATAGTTGTACATCCAATAATAAAACTATCCACAAATATAATTAATCTAAAATTTTCTAGAATTGATGAAAGAAAATGTTTTAAGTTTAAATTTAAATACAGTTCCTACTTATAACAGGGTTCGTACGCAAAGTTTAAAAAAAATTAGCCTGATATTTAACAATTTTGACCGATTTAGCCTGATGTTCACCTTCCTCTTATGTATTTATTTTGAGTACGCACTTTTTAAAGTGCGCATTTAAAGTGCGCATTTCTTGTATGCACGTTATGAAAAGTACCCACATGTTACCCACACTTTCAATAAGTACACAATTTAGTACGCATCTTTTATTAGCTTAACATGTTTGAAACTTAAAAGATAAAAAACTTCTATCAGTGTTCTTTTTTATAAAGACTAAAAATTCTTAGTTACAAACTTTCTATTAAGTAGCTGCTGTGTTCAGAATGTGTTAGTGTTGTTCATAACTTCAATAACTTTAAATAAACAAACAGTAAAACATATAATTAATAAACTGCTATGAGTTTTAGTCTAAAGTGTATTTGGTATTGAGTTTCTAATTAATGAAGTATAACAGTTAAACTATCTAAGCTTTAAAAAACATAGCTGATGTAAACAAATTCAAACCAACAGCTAAGTTGTTTTAATTCAACTGTTGGATAACATGACTGTTCAAATTAGGTCAATTCAAGTTCCTACAATTCAAATTCTTAAATTTTGTTTAAGTAAGCTATATCTCTAAATATAAAATGAAGTTGAGAAAAATTAAAATAGGTACCTAGATCTGATTAAAAAGAATATGATAATGAAAAAAATTATAAAATATTCTTATAATGAAAGTTTTATTAAGAGAATACTAAAAATATTTAGTTTTTTTAAAGTTTTGAAATTATATCTTGACAAATAGTTTGAATAAAAAAATAAAAAGTGCACACATAAGTCTGATTATTATAATTATGATGGTGAAATAAAATTCAAAACAAATATATATTTATAAATAAAAAATTGAGTTTTGCTTTAAAAATTACAATTTAAACAGTCAAAATTTGAAATGTCCAAATTTGAATCGTTGAGCACCCTAACTGTAACATATAAACTGTATAACTTTTAATAAACTTTCATAATTATAAAGCATATATTCTACTCAAAACAACATAAAAAATACTTAACTTTCTAATAGAAATTCAAAAAGTTTTAAGCATTTGTTTTAACAAATACTGACTGATTTTGTCTTTAATACCTAAATTTATAATTAGAAATAAATTCAAAGATCAATTTGATCTTTTAAAAAATCCCTTTTTTTTAATCAAGAATTTTCAAGCGTTTGAACTGAGAAAAACTGAGACTTTAAAATTTAAAAGTAAAAAAAAAAAACTGATTTAGCCTGATGTTTTTTAACTTTTTCCAAAAAAAACAATTTTAGCTTGATGAGCACGAACCCTGTTATAAGATTTGAAAAACTTATTTAATATTTACAATAATCATAAAAATGATTTTTGTATATTTGTTGAAAAGAATCAGAATAATAAACTTTACTTACTTTTGATAAGAAGTAAATTTTTAGATGTAGATTCCATTATGAAGATTATTACCATAAATTTACCTGAACGAAAATTTCATGTATAATCGTAATGACATTATGTAAAACTTTAGTTAAATCTATCAGGTAAGATTTCAAACTTTCTACATTAAACATTTTTTATCATGCTAACAACTTAAACTTAAATTATTCATCATTGTACTAATAAAGTTTGAAATAAAAAAATTTACTCTTTATTTAAAAAAAGACAAAGAATGAAAAATAAATCAATCAGTTTGTACTAAATGTAACATATACTAGTTTTCAAACTATATTCTGTTTAAACAATAAATGTAAAAATCTAACAACGAAGTAACAACGATATTAAACTAATTGTATTATTAAGAAATTTTGATAACTTGAGTTTCATATCGTTGTTATATGAAAGTCGAAAAACTATAATAAAAAAATAATTTGATGTTACTTATTTTTATTGTGTATAAAACACACTTTTAGCAAATAAGTCGTGTTTTATAAATCTTTAGCTGCAAATTTTTTTTTTATTTAGAATGATCTATGTTTTTTGAAATAAATGCTAAAAACAACAAGGTAATATAAAAACAAAACAATTTAACAAAATTACGTTTTACACTTATGAAAATTATGAAATTAGCTACAAATTTTTAAAAAATTACTGAAAATTAAAACTAGTTTTAAAAGTATTTAATGAATAACTAATACAACACTTGGCTATAACTCAAATAAATAACTAAACATTTAACAACAAAAGAAAGCAGTGATTATGAAAATTCTATACATACTTATTAACTAATTTTAAGTTTAAATTTTGTTATAAGCTAATCAAAAAACTTTAGTTTAAACTTAAATGAAGCAAAAAGTTACTTTAACACTAAACCAGTAGTTTAAATAAACTAATAGCCATAGATTTAACAAAACACCTTTAAAGTCATTCCATTTAACAAGTCAAAATATTTATAAAAAGAAAAAATTCTAATATGAATATTTTTTCATTATATTTCAAACTTTGCAGACAAATAATAATAAAGATACTTAAAAAACTTTTAAGTTGATTTTTTTTCTTAAAACACTTCTAATCAGTAATTTAAGGCTGCTTTTTGTACTTAAGTTACAAAGAAAAACAAAATAAGTGGCACCACCTTAGTAAATTGTTAAAAATGCAAAATATTTACAAAACAAGACAAGGTATGTCATTAATTCTGTTTTTATGCAGTTTCAAACTACTTTCTCTGTATATTTTATGATTACAAGAACAGCATGAAACTTTTGCTAACAACTTTTGCTCAAAATTTAAATCGAATACTTTATCACACATGTTCAAAATTTTTTTTTTCTAAATTTGCAAAGAATTTAAAAACAAGCTTTGAAAGTCTTTCATGCTATGTAGGTTAAACTAAAAGAAAAGCAAAAAAAAAAAAACTACTTAGCTATATAAGTATTATACAACAAAAACTTTTGATAAGATTAATGTTCGATTCGAATTTTGAGTTATCTTTGATTAAACTAAAACTTTAAGTTAAATTAAAAGAATATTAGATTCTATTTAAAACCGTAAATTTGAATAAAATTTAAAGACAAGAATTAAATTAAGAAACTTAAGAAACGAACAAAACAGACTCACTTAATATAACTTTAACTTCAAAATTGTTCAATTTTTATAACAAAGTTAAACTTTTTAAAGTTTATACTTATAATGAACATAAAAAATTTATACAAAACATAAAGTAAACAACAATTTATAAATTAATTTAAATGTTTTATATGTGTCTTTTCGTGAGCTTTCAAGTTACACCTAGTGTAACTTTTATGATGACAATAAATGCAAGAAAATTTCGGCTCATAATGGTATACCATGTGTTTTGTTAAGCAAATTTTTGTTTTGAAATATTTTCCTCCTGGACAGATACTGCATTTAAAAGGTTTATCATCTCTGTGGGTAGCTTGATGTTGTACTAAGTTTTGTTTATGAGTAAATTTTTTATCACATATTTGACAAACATAAGGTTTTTCTCCTGTATGAGTTCTGTAATGAGCTTCAAGTCTTGATTTACTAGAAAATAGTTTCAGGCAAACATCACATTTGAATGCTTTTGATTCGTCATGAACTTTCATGTGTTGATTGAGATTACATTTGTTAGAATAACTTCTATGACATTTTTCACAATAAAATAGTTCTTCTGTAAGTATTGGTTGATAAATGCTTGAGCTTATAAAAAAATACTTTAAATGATGCATTATAGAGTTTGTATTAAAATTGAAAAATAAATTCAAATATCCTTTTTTCAAATTAAAAAGATTCATAAGAAATTGTAATTTGTATTTATAGAATGTCTACTATTATAAATCCTTTACAATATTATATAAACTAAGTAAAGCTAAATTAATACCAATACTTTTGATGCTATAAATAAACATCTTACCCACTAAACTAAAGCATGTTAAGTAGCATAAAGTATGTAAACTACTTTGATGATAAAAATAAACAAAAAAATTTTGCCAAAATTTGTTTAAGTAATGTTTTATTTATGTTATTTTTTTTAATTTTTGTGTGAAATTTAAGATGATTATTTAAGTAAGACTTCCAAGCAAATTTTCTATCATATATGTGACAAGCAAAAGGTTTTCTCCTGTATGAGTTTTGTAATGAGCATCACGACTTGATTTATCACACTATCAGAATAGTTGTTATTTTTATCATTATAAGAATATTTATACCTATTTTTTTATTAAAACCAAAAATAAGTGAAATTTAAAAAAGAATAATTTAAAAAAATTATAAATACATAAAACAAAATATATTTTTTAAATTTACCCAGTTGATTATGAGCATAGTCGAGTTCAATTCGCTTTTATTACAAACTGGTTTTATTTGTGGTGTGTTATCTTAATTACTAGATACTTTTTACTGCTAAACAAAATTCAAAGAAATTTAATAAATAAAAGACATTAACGTGATAGTTAAAAAAGTTACTTATATAAGGTGCAAACCAAAAGGAGACCAAATTACGACTGAATATATCTTGTCCTTAATTAAAAAAAACATTCAATTTTAATTAAAGTAAATTGTTTGACATATCTAGAAATAAAAGTTTAAAGAATGCTACAACAATTTTTTTACTGTAATTAATTAAAATGTAGTTTGAAAAATCTAATTGAAAATGAAATTATATAATAATTTTTATTTATTGAATTTATAATTTTGTTAATTTTTTTGTTGAAAAAATTAAAAATTGTTATTTTAACTTACCTTCATTAAGAAGTACACTTTTAGATGTAGATTCCATTATGTACTTACGTTGTATAAAAATTCCTAAACCTACTTGTTAACAGAAACAGAATAACATTATGTAAAAGTAAACATTTTAACGTATTTAATGAAAAAATCGAACATCTTTTACTTTATTACACAAAAATATTATTAACACTATATTTTAAAAGCAACTTTAATGTACATATGTTAAGATATTTACAAAGAGTATTTAAGTATAGAAGCATAACAAAAAAAAAATACAAACAAAATTTTGATTTAGAGTTATAAAAATTATGAAAATGATAGCTTCAGACATATTTAAAATATACTAAAAAATTAAACCAAGTTTCAAAAGTATTTCATGAAAAAATTAATAAACACTTAGCAATAACTAAAACTAAAAAAAAAATACTTAACAACGAAACAAAACAATAAATATAAAATTTCAATACATTCGCTTAATAAACAAATTTTTAAGTTTAAATTTGTTATTAACTAATTAATTAACTTTGGTATATGCTTAAGTTAAACCTAAAAACTTACTTTTATACTAAACCAGGTAAATTGTCATTTAAATTAATAAGATTAAATTTAACAAAGTACCTTAAAAGTTTTACAATTTAAAAATACTTATCTAATAAGTCTAAGTTTAATATGATTATTCTATTTGTAAGATTTCAGACTTGGCAGAAAAATACAAATAAAATGACTTAATAAACTTTAAAATTGATTTTTTTTTAAACACTTCAAATAAGTAACTAAAGGCTGCTTTTTGTTTTAAAGTCTTTAAAGTGTAAAAGATTAATGAAACGCATGAAATCTTAGTAAAATCTTAGATATGCAAAGTCTATAGAAAACAATCAAATGTTTGTTATGAATTCTACTTTTGTGCAATTTCAAACTACTTTCTGTGTACATTTTATGATTACAATAATTGCATGAAACTTTTGCTTACAACTTTTGCTCAAAATATAAACTATGTGAACACTTTATCACACATAGTCTAAAATACATGTTTTTCTAAATTTGATAAGAATTAAAGAACAAGCTTTGAAAGTCCTTTATGAGTAAAAAGCTAAGTAGGTTAAACTAAAAAAAAGCATAAAAAAATTTTGCTACTTAAATATATAAGTATTATACAACAAAAACTTTTGATAAAATTAATGTTGGATTTGAATTTTAGGTTAACTTTGATTAAACTATTATTTTAAGTTAAATTAAAAGAATATTAGATTGTATTTAAGACCGTGAATTTGACTAAAATTTAAAATAATTTAATAACAAAATTAAGAAATTATCAAAAAAGACTTACTTTAAACAAGTTAAACTTCAAAAATGTTTAATTTTAATAATAAAATTGAGCTTTTTTTTGATTTATTCAAAACATGTACATACAAAATTAAAACAATCTACAACTTGGTTTTAGAATAATTGATAATAAAATATCATATGTTCGTTTAAATTTCATTTAGGTTTTAAAATCCTACCTTCTGGACAAATACTGCATTTAAAAGGTCTATCATATCTGTGAGTAACTTGATGTCTGGTTAAGCATTGTTTTACAGCAAACTTTTTATCACATATTTGACAAGCAAAAGGTCTTTCTCCTGTATGAGTTCTGTAATGCCTACTAAGCTCTCCTTTATTAGAAAACAGTTTCAGGCAAACATCACATTTAAGAGCTTTTGATTCATCATGAACTTTCATGTGTTGATTGAGATAATATTTATTATAGTAGCTTCTATGACATATTTGACATTTGAATAGTTCTTCTGTGAGTATTTGTAAATAATTGCTTGAGCTGATTATAAAAACAATTTAATGATGCATTATAGAGTTTTGTTGACAAGTAAAAAAAAAACATTTGCTAATAACTTTTTTTTCAAAACTTAGTAAATTCATATGAATTTGTTACTTATTTTTATATAATATGTACTTATATTTTAACCTTTTACAATACTATATATATTAAATCTAGTTAAATTTATATCAGCATTAAGGTGCTCATAAAATAAGAAATCTTTGAATTTTTAGCCGTTTTTTTTACACTTGGCAAATACCACAAAACTACCTTTGAAAAATTTTAGATGATTTGAAAAAGTATTTTTAGAAATCATTTTATTATCTACCAGTCCAATCCAAATTGTTAAGGACACAAAAAAATCGATCTTAAAGTTTTTAGCTATTTCTTCTTACATATGCGCAACTATCACATGAACACATTGGGCACATTCAATTTAAAAAGATTTAGAGAAACTTTTGTGGAGGTGCTTCTTGATTTTATGATGAAAGTCCAACAATTCAAGAAAACTTACAAAGAGTGATAAAAATTACATAAAATCATGAAGTGTGTCCATAAAACCTTCTCTAAATCATTTTAAGTTGTGTACATTGTGTTTATGTAATGTTTAATCACATGTAAAAAAAATTCAGCATATAACTCTTAGAAAAAATGTTTCGGGTCCAATACGTTTTGCATTAGAAATTTATCATAAAATCTAAAATAGTCTCTGTAAAAGTTTTTTAAGTCAGCTAAAACTTTGCACAGGGTGGTTTTGTGGTATTTACCAAGTGTAATAAATATTTCAGCAGGAATTTCAAAGGTTGCTGATTTCATAAGCACTCTAACTAACTTACTTAATACTACGAGTAAAAATATTATCCTTTAAACCTTAGCATTCGATGAAGAATAAGGTTTAAAAACTAGTTTAATTATAAAACTTAATAAACATACTTGCTAAACTTTTTAACAAATATTTTATTTACATTTTATATATATAATAAATAAAATAATAGTATGTTTACTTTTTGTGTGAAGTTTAAGATGTGTACTTAAATTAGACTTGCAAACAAATTTTCTATCGCATATTTGACAAGCATAAGGTTTTTCTCCTGTATGAGTTCTATAATGAATTACAAGACTTGATTTACTACAAAATACTTTCAAGCAAACATCACATTTGAATGCTTTTGATTCGTCATGAACTTTCATGTGTTGATTGAGATTACATTTCTTAGAATAGCTTCTATGACAAACTTGACAATTGAACTGTTTTTCTGTGGTATTTATTTGATAAATATTTAGTTTTATTTTGAACATTTTCTAAAAACAAATGATATTTTGTTTTTACTAATAGAGTAATATCAACTATTATATGAAATTTTACTTCATTCAAATGCGTTTTTATTTTAAATCTACATTTTTTTTTAATAAAAAATATTAATTTTAAATAAGTTTAAGGCCAAAGGCGGGTCACCATAATTTTTACAACTAGTAGAGTTTTTTATAAGCAATCTAAAATTTTCAACAACTTGAAAAAATTCTTTAGAAGCTTTGAGTAAACCTTTTTAAAATTATATTGTTTATTACAAGGGTAGGCAGCCTCATGTGACTTGTGGGGCAATTTTCCTGGAAAATTTGCTCTTGGGCCGAGCTATTTAAAAAAAAAACTTTGAAGGCTGCATTTATTTTTAAACAATTCTAGTAATCAGTAGGAAAATAATATTTAAGGTCAAAAATATAACAAATGAAGCAATATTCGAGCAATAATAAATAATATTCATTGAATTAAGAGCCTAAATTTTAGTTTTTATCACAAAACATATAACTTTAAATGTTTTTAAAATGTATATTTTTGGCTGAAAAGGAGCTCATGGGCTGCATATTTTGACTTTGAGGACCGCATTTGGCCCGCGGACCGCAGTTTGCTGACCCCTGGGTTATAATTTCCTTATGAAAGGTTTAAATTAAAAAACAACAAAAGAACCCAAAATCTATCTTCTATTACCAACAAAACATCAAAAATTTTTCATTTATGTTACTAATATTTAAATCAATTATATAAAATAGGATGAGTGTTTTCTAGTCAGCTTATATTTACTAAATAAACCTGTTGCAGTCAGGATTTGTAAAAAACTATCTTTAAAAGCAGTTAATCATTGAAACATTAAATTAATTTTTTCAATCAAAATTGTAATAAAATAATCAATTTAACTATACTAGTGTGATATGATTTTAAAAGAGGGTTGACACTCTCTCAGTCTAAAAACTACCCTGAGCGATCAAAAACTACCCTGAGTGAGCTTTAAAGTGTCCAGATTCATCCTGTGTTTTTTCAATTTCTTTAAAAAAATTTTTTTTTTTGTTAATAAATTTAAACTTCTTCAACACATTTAGTTATGAGTAACAATTGTTGATTCTTAATCAACTGAATCTCATTCAAAATCTATGTCTTAAGATTTAAATAAATATGTCTTGAGGTTTTTAAAAAATCATTAAAACATCCTGAGTTTATAAACAAAAAACGAAGCTATTTTTAGGTCAGCCTTATTAGAAAAGTCAAAATATCCTGAGTTATCCTGAACTGTCTTAAGTTATTCTGAGATGTAATATATATCAATGATATACTGTTTTCATTTATATCAAAACACTTTTGTTTTACTTTAGTATTTATCACACAATCAAATATTGCAACTAAATGCAACATTAATATTAGTAGGAATAGTGTATCATTAGAAATAAATAAATAAACAATATTCACTTTTTTTTCTAAATTTGATACTAAACTTTATATAAAACATAATGAAAAGTTTTTATACATTAAAGGATAAGAGTATAAATAGATATGCCTTGTTTTTAATAAGCTGGGCTTAATTTGTATCGTTTTATCTTAGATATTAGACTGTTTTACTGCTAAACAATATTCTAAGTAACTTTTCAGATAAAACAGATTAACATATGAAGCTTAATAGTTTGTTATGTAAGAATTGCAATAAAAAACTAATCCATAATTTTTTTTCTTTATTTTAATTTTTTTTTAACTTTTTTATTAACCAAAAAATATCAGAAAATATCGGTACATCTTACAGTAAAACTATCCACAATTAAAATAAATCTAAAATTTATTCTAAGTGACTATAAAATAAAAGTTTAAGTTCAAATTAAAATACAACTTTAACTCAAAAGATATGAAACATTTTATTTAGTATGTAAGTACTAATGTTATAAAGAAATTTGTTTAAACATGTTTGTGGAAAACAATCAGAATAGTATACTTTACTTACCTTTATTAAGAAGTAAATTTTTAGATGTCGATTCCATTATCCAGATTATTGTTATAAAACTTACCTGAACAAAATTTTAATGTATAAACGAAATAACATTACGTAAAACCTTAGTTAAATCTAATATGTAAGATTATAAACTTTCTACAATTAAATTTTTTATCATGCTCACATGTCGAAAAAAATACTACAACACTTTATTAATAAAGTTTAAAATACTTAAACTTTAAACTTGAAATAAAAAAAGCATGAAAAATAAATCGAGTTGCTTGTATTAAGTTTAAGATGTACCACTTTTTAAATTATATTCTCTTCATAAAATCAATGTAAACATCTTATTATGTTTACATAAACTGTTTAGTTTAAAATTTTTTAAATAGAGTGAAGTAAGAACAATATGAAACATATTGTAACATAAATAAATACTTTTAACAACTTTTGCTAACTTCAGCTTCATAAAACAAAACATAAAAATAAAAGTCGTAAAATTATAACAAAAAATTTATTTATTGTAACTTATTTTCGTTGTATATATAACAAAGTTTTTGCAATGAAATCTTTTTTAATAAATCTTAAGCTGCAAAATACTTTTTATAATTTTTAAACTTATGCTTTTCAAATTTAATTTTAAATTTATATTTTTTGAAAGCACTACTAAAAAAAAAACAAATTGATAAAAAAAACAAGGCAATCACAACATAATTATGTGATTTAATGTCTAACCTAAGTGTTGTTAGTATTCAATATTAAGACTGTTTTTTAATGTTTGTGAAATTATTAGTGCTAACTAGTTGTTTTAAGACTAAAAATGAAATTATCCTTACAATGGTATTAAATTTTCCAACCTTTGAAAAAACTAAAATTAACAATAAAAAGTAAAGCACGACTTCAAACAGTTCTTTAATTAAAAACATTTTTTAAAGCTAAAACAAACTTATAGTTTAAAAAAGTTTCTTAAAAGTTACTTTAAAATGTTTTTTACTTTAAAAAGTTTTGAAAGGAAAAATAATCATTTTTCTCTCAATTTTCTGATAAACTAAAACTTATTTTATAGAAAATTATAAAAATAACTGAGTTTGATTGAATAATATTTTTTCTAATATATGCAATTAAATGCAGTTCATTTAACTCAAATTTAACTTAGCTTAAGAGCTTGAAATAAAATACTTAGCACTTTAGTAAGTAGTTAACAAAAATTTAAAAAGTAAATATAAAATAAGTTTAAAGTTTGTTATGAGTTCTTTTCTCATGCACATTCAAATCACTTTTTGTGTAACTTTTATGATCACAAAAACTGCAAGAAAATTTTGGCTCATAATGATAAACCATATGTTCTTTTAAACTTTGTTTTGTTTTGAAATATCTACCTTCTGGACAAATACTGCATTTAAAAGGTCTATCATCACTGTGAGTAGCTTGATGTCTGGTTAAAGCTGGTTTTACAGCAAACTTTCTATCACATATTTTACAAGCAAAAGGTTTTTCTCCTGTATGAGTTCTGTAATGATCTGCAAGTTTTGATTTGTTACAAAACAACTTCAAGCAAACATCGCACTTAAATGCTTTCGATTTGTCATGAACTTTCATATGTTGATTCAGATAATATTTGTTAGAATAACTTCTATGACATACTTCACAATTGAATATTTTTTCTGTATTAATTAGAATGACATTCCAGGTTGCTTAAAAATGTATTTTAATATACAAATGAAAGTTTAACACTCGATATTTGTGTACGAATAAAGTTTATTTTTAATTTACTTTAGTTGATTTTCTATATCAAAAAATATATTTAGTCAATAACTTTTTTATTGACAATAACTTATTAAGACTATAATTATTTTAATACATTTTTAACTTCAGTAAAATACTGATATGAAAAAAAGTACAATTTGAATACTTTTGATTCGTCATGAACTTTCATGTGTTGATTGAGCTTTTACTTGGTAGAATAGCTTCTGTGACATATAAGGCAATTGTAGAGTGTTTTTGTTGATAAAACCTCAAATAAGTTTACTATAAGTAAATTAACTTAAAGTGATATATCTATAATAATATCTTAATTGTTAAACAAAATATTGTTTTTATCATTTATAGTATTTATAAAAATAAATAAAACATATTAATATGTATATTTTTTAAGAAACTAAGTAATAGTTAAAAGAAACTAGGTTCCATTATGCAATTCATTATTTCAAGTAATATCTTTCAAGAATTTTATAAAAAAGTACTGTTTAGTCAAACATTAAAATTCGCTTTCAAATTATAAAAATCATGTAAACAAAACTGTAAGTAATGAACTTAACCACACGACACCATCAACAGTAGTATCCGAGACAACCTACGACCAGTTTTGTCCTTATTAGGACTCATCGGGGAGGTATAGTCACAAAAAACCGCTGCTGAAATCTAAACCAAGCGAGCTTAAGGGCATAAGGAGGGAAAACACCCTTTTTTGGATTTTTATCTTATTTTATATAGTTTTTACTAAGCTACAAGATGCTTTTTACACATTTAAAAAATTCAAAATAATTTTTGAGATATAGCCGGTCAAAGTTGGAGGCAACAATATGAACCTTTTGGGAGGCGCAAACTAAGACGGCAAATATCTAGAAATCACTAAAAGTCTATCTCCTCCTATGTTTTTTGAGATAACTACCTCAAATTTTCAGGAAATGTTCCTTGATATATTTAGAAAATTCTGTCGGAAGAAACTTTAAAAAAATTCTTTAAAGTTAAAAAAAAACTTTAAAAGTTTTTTTGTTATAGAATTTTTATTTTTTAATTTTTTTAAATTCTGTTTAGACAGAATTTTCTAAATATTGCAAGGACATTTCCTAAAAATTTGAGGTAGTTATCTCAAAAAACGTAGGAGGAGATAGACTTTTAGTGATTTCTAGTTATTTGCCGTCTTAGTTTGCGCCTCCCATAAGGTTCATATTGTTGCCTCCAACTTTGACCGGCTATTTCTCAAAAATTATTTTGAATTTTTTAAATGTGTAAAAAGCATCTTGTAGCTTAGTAAAAACTGTATAAAATAAGATAAAAATCCAAAAAAGGGTGTTTTCCCTCCTTATGCCCTTAAGTACATATGCACTGCAACAAATTGTTGGACTTAATCCAAAATTGTCCTTCAGTTCATATGAACCCAAACCCGCTTGGTTATAAACCCTATTAAATGCAGGTATGAAATAAACCAACACGAACAAGTAAAATCAATTTACTTCAATCCGCCCTAATCCCGGTCAGTAAGAACAAATATAATTAAAGCTTTTCTGCAACTTATAGATAAACAATTTAAAGGACATCACAAGTTAAACAAAAAAATAAATAAAAACAATTGTAAAATATCATATAGCAATATTAAGACATTAACCAAAAACATAATCGAAAATATTCAAAAACGAAAAACGATGAAGAAAAGAAAACACTTTGTAACTGTCGAACGAAAAACAAATGTCCTCAATAACAAATGCTTAGTTGAAATTGTCATATATAAAGCGACAACCAGGTCAGATAACGAAACAAAAACTATTTGGGATCAACGGGTGTCAAAAAAAGATGGTACAACAGAATCAGTGATTTTAAAAACTACAAAGAAAACAGCACAGAAATATCGAAATACATCTGGAAACTTAAAATAAAAACATTGATTATAAAATAGACTGGGAAAAAATCCACCATATTGGCAAAACAAAAAACCAACGAAGTATTTGCAGTACTTGCAATCTAGATAAAGTCTTGATTGCCAAAGCTGACAGAAGGGATAACTTAAATAAATGGTACGAACTCTTTTATTCCTGCCCGCACTTCAAAAAACTCCACTTCAAAACTTAAGTTTTAAGTTGTTCATAATATAGGTTTTATGCATGCTCTTAAAAAGATTTTATGTAGCTACTACTTTCTTAAAACTAAATTTTTTTATAAAAAGCGTTCAAGCAAAACTTCAAATTTTTATAGGTATTACAAGTATAAAATTGTTTAAATTTTCGATAGTTACGCTACAATTAAAATTAGCTACAATATAAATATCTCAACTTAAAGTTCACTTACAACTATTAACTGCATTAATATTTAAGCATTGTTTATTTTGAAAATTAACTAGAAGAAAATATAAAGTTATATATAGCTTCTTATTATTATTTTTGTTGTTATGTTGATTTGAAACTTAACTAAAAGTTAAACTTAACCATAAATTTAATCTTGATATTGAAATTTGCTTTGTTTTGAAGTAAAAATTTTAAGTAAAAATTTGTTTTTATTTAATTGTTTAAATACTATTTTCCATGACTATTACATATATTTTTAGATTTTTTATTTTAGCACTGACGAGGTCTTTGACCGAAACTTAGTTTGCGAAATAAAGTCTTAAAAGAACAAATTTATTTAAATATTATTTATACTTATAAGATTTTTTCTTATAAAGTATAAACACTGATAATAAAAAAAATTGTTTGTTGAAAACAATTAGTAAACTATACTTTACTTACTTTTATTAAGAAGTAATTTCCTAGATGTAGATTCCATTATGCAGCTTATTATTATAAAATTTACCTGAACGACATTTTGATGTATAAACGAAATAATATTATGTAAAATTCTAATTAAATCTAACAGGTAAGTTGTCAAACTTTCTACAATTAACAATTTTTATCATGCTTTCAACTCAAAAATAAACATCAAAATACTAATAAAGTGTAAAACAAAAAAAACTAAAAATTTTAATCTAAAAAGAAATAAAGAATGAAAAAAAAATTGAGCAGTTTGTACTATACTTAACATATAACACTGTACTAGTTTTTGAATTGTTATGTGTTTATAAAATTAATGTAAAAATTATAATATATGTACACTAATTGTTTAGTACCAAAGTTAAAAAAAAAAGAATGAATAACAATATCAAACTTAATATTCTTAACAATTTTTGTAAACTTCTGCT
Source organism: Thalia democratica (assembly GCF_965202585.1). NCBI lineage: Eukaryota > Metazoa > Chordata > Thaliacea > Salpida > Salpidae > Thalia > Thalia democratica. Next base: position 22,833,626 of record NC_139167.1, on the reverse strand, counting down.
TCATAAAACATACCACAAGAAATTAATGTTGAAAAATTATTGAAAAAAAAACTAATTTGCTGTAACTTATCTTTATTTTATATACAATATACTTGTTGCAAATAAGTCTTCTTTATTAAATCTTTAGCTGCTTTTTTTTTTCAGTTTAAAACAACCTATGTTTTTTGAAAAAAATACTGAAAACAACAAAACAGTATAAAAACAAAACATCTACAACAAAATTTTGTGATTTATTGTCTAAACAAACTGTAAGTGTTCAATATTAAAAATGTTTTTAAATGTTTGCAAAACTGTTCTTTGCTAATTAGATTTTAGAAAACTCATGATGCTATTTTTTTGCTGATATCAATTTTTTCAGCCTTTTAAAATACTAAAATACAAACAAAAAGTATTCACTAGTATTTAATTGAAAACATTTTTAAAAGCTTATATAATAAATATATAGAATAAACTTGTAGTTTGAATGAGTTTCTTAAAGTTTTTTCTTGTGTCTTCTACTTTAAAAGTTGTTGCAAATCAAAAACACAATTTTCTGATAAATTTTAATAAGTAAGAAGTTTTAAAATAATTTATAAAATTTTTTTTGGGTATAATAGAAAGAACCAAAACTGTTTATAACTTGAAAGAAATATTGAACAATCGAAAACGTTTATAACAAAATTATAAGTTTATATTCTAATTTTAATTTCAATTAAAACTTTAGTTTAAACTAAAACAGAAATGATATTAATAAATTATCTAACAACTTGAATTTAAACTAAATTGAAGACAATAAATTGATATGTACTTAAGAAATTTTTTTGATGAATAATGTTTTTTCAAATACTCTGAATATCATTTAAATGCAACTTATTGAACATAAGTATAAATTGACTAAAAAGCTTTAGATAAAACCTATTGCATCATAGTTAGTAATTAACAAAAGTTTAAAAAGAAAACTATAAATACAGTTTACAGTTTATTGTGAATTTTTTTTCTGATGCACATTCAAATCACTTTTTGTTTAACTTTTATGATGACAATAAATGCAAGAAAATTTTGGCACATAATGAAATACCATGTGCTTTGTTAGACCATCTGTTGTTTTAAAATATCTTTCTTCTTGACAAATACTGCATTTAAAAGGTCACTGTGGGTAACTTGATGTTTAACTAGATTTGGTTTTCGAGCAAACTTTCTATCACATATTTGACAAGCAAAAGGTTTTTCTCCTGTATGAGTTATATAATGATTTTTAAGACTTGATTTGTTAGAAAAGAGTTTCAGACAAACATCACACTTAAATGCTTTTGATTCGTCATGAATTTTCATGTGTTGATTGAGAATGTTCTTGGTAGAATAACTTCTTTGACATATTTCGCAATTGAATAGTTTTTCTGTAAGAATTTAAACTTATAATTTAAGTTGCCTAAGCATATTTCAATTGACTCATGAATAATTTTAATAGTTGCAAATTTAATTGAATACTTAATAAATTTTACTTTAGATTTTTAACAAGTTTACAGACGTCATAACTTCTTACGATTTTATATGAGAAACTAAAAAAATATAAAACAACTTAATAAACTACATCTTACTCACTTGTTCTTAGAGTGTAGGCTAGTATAAATTTGTTAGCTATTTTTACCATAAAACCTAACTTTAGATAACTTTTTACAGCTTAAACTTTGTTTAAAGCAATTAATACCATTATTAATTAAAATAATTAATAATTGTGCAATTACTTTTTGTGTGAATATTATAATGTTTAATTAAATCTGTTTTTACAAGCAAATTTTCTATTGCATATTTGCCAGGCAAAGGGTTTTTCTCCTGTATGAATTCTGTAATGGACTTCAAGACTTGATTTTCAAAAAAAACAGTTTGAAGCAAACATCACATTTAAATGCTTTTGATTCATCATGAACTTTCATGTGTTAATTGAGAGTTCTTTTATTAGAATAGCTTTTATGACATATTTGACAATTGAATAGTTTTTCTGTTAATATAGTTGATTTTGAAAACTTAATAACAAATATGTTTCACATTTGAATTTGGTATATGATTGAATATTCTATGAGCGTTTATGTGACTTCAATGAACATTTTATTAAATAAATGATTAAATGTATAATAACATAATAACGGTACATTGGATTAAGTATATATTCGTAATTTTTTATTGAAACTGCTAAATACGTTTTGCTAAAATTTAACTGAATCAATAACTTAATAAAAAGCATATGTGTATTTAAGCAATTTTTACAATAGGTAAAAAAAAAATTTATTTTAAATTTATATAACTTCATTTATTCTATAATACTAACTAAAAGAGTTCGTTTTTAAAACTTTTCAAAGACTTAAATTTAAGTCTTAATAAATCACTTTGTAACTAATTTAATAAGTACTAATTTTAGCTGAAAATAAAGTTATAAAATGCATTTAAAATCCGTGTAAAACAATTGTACAAATTGAATATACAATAACTAATAGTTAATAATAAAACATCACTTGCTCTTTTAAATTTCGTTTAATTTTAAAATATCTACCTTCTGGACAAATACTGCATTTAAAAGGTTTATCATCTCTGTGAGTAGCTTGATGTCTGGTTTAAGCATGTTTTAAAGCAAACTTTCTATCACATATTTTACAAGCAAAATGTTTTTCTCCTGTATGAGTTCTGTAATGAGCTTTGAGTTCTGACTTGTAATAAAATTCTTTTAAGTAAACATTACATTTGAATGCTTTTGATTCGTCATGAACTTTCATGTGTCGAATGAGACCATACTTGTTAGAATAATTTCTATTACCTATTTCACAGCTGAATAGTTTTTCTGTTAGAATTAAAAGATAAAAATTTAACTGCGTTATGAACATTTAGTAACTAAGAAATATTTTATGGAAAAAAGTTTGAAATTAGATAGTTTATAAAAAACTATTTCATTTAAAAGAACTATATTTTTATGTCTCAAACACTAGATGAATAGCAATTATTTTTGAATGGGATCAAGGCCATGGTATAATTTAATTTTACATTTTGTAGAGTTTTATCTTAGCTGTTTGACACTTTTTAAAATTTTGTAAGATTTTAAGTAACTTTTAAGATATAAGCAATCAAAGACAGTGAGTACTACGAATGCATTAACTAAAAAAAAATACTTGAACCTAATATTTATCTTATTTTATTTCTATTTCAGCTTATTCCAAACTTTACTATTAGTCCTAATATTTATAAACATATCCAAAATAGGGTCAAATTTTATAGTTTTTCAACTAGATTTACCAGAAAAAGTCTGTTGTGGTTTAAATTTGCTAAAAATAGTCTTAGAGGGCATAAGAAACTTTTGAAAACTGTATTACATATAAAAAATTAATAAAAGTTGTAATAAAATGATCACTTAACTTCAAAATCATTTAATTCAAACTTATTTTCATAAACAACCTATTTGCAAAAATTAAAACTAAAGATCGCCCCTTTATTATATATTGTTCCCTTAATAGTTTTTAACCCAGGAACTTTTTCGCGGCTTCAATTATAAACATCCCATAAACCATAATAGGTAGGTTACAGAAATTCACAAAGGTAAAACTTTACACAGATTGACTTGTTTGCAAGTCTTTAATTTTGCACAAGTTTTTATTTCTTTTCTATTTTATTAATCTTGCTTTTTATATCCTATTTAAAGGTGAACTTTACACCCTGCGCAAGATGAATACCAAAGTTATTTTACATTGAATTAATATCATAGAGGGGTACTACTTGATTTTACAAATTGTTTAGATATATCCTAGCTATCCGCTACTTTTAACAACTTAAGAAAGTTTAATATAACAATTGAAACACATTCGATCAAAGTAAGTGAGCTCATGAATTTCTTATGAAAGTCATAGTCTAAAACCATTAAAAAAGATTATAAAATCTATTTTCTTTATTTTAAAACAGTTTTTTTTTTTTGATTTTTAGTCCCAGTATGTAAGTCATTCACCTAAAATAGGAAGCATTTTTTCTAGACTGCAAACTAGACTTACTAATAAAAAAGGAGGTCAAAATTTTTAAAAAAGGTCATTAAGGGCAGCATGTTTAAAAAATTTTTTAATAAGTATAAAAAAAACTACAAATTAATTTAAATTTAAATAATTAATCAGTTCTGCTATCAGCTCTAAATATAATTAAGAACACATTTCAAAGTAGAATTTTATTTAAAGATATATTTTTATAGAACTTTAAGCAATATTTTTACTTATATTTTTCAGTGACATCTTGTTTTCAGCTATATGGTTTTATATAAACACTTTATCTTACCTGAATGATTTTCATACGATGAAAATAATGATTATTTTTAATACTGATTGTAACATTCATATTTGTTATAATGGTTTATTTTTAGAAATTGAAAAATGTCAAATTCAGTAACAATACTTATCCTCTTTTATAAATTCTATACTCAACTCTATGAAAAACATAATGAAGAGCTTTTATACATTGGGTAAAGAGTATAAAGCACTTTACCTCGTAATTAATAAGCTGGTCTTAATTTGTATCCTTCTATTTTAATTAAAAGACTCTTTACTGCTTATTGAAATTTAAAGTTACTTTACAGATAAAATAGATTAAGTTAGTGAGCACAATAGGTTTTTATGTAAGTCTAAACATAAAAAGACTAATCCCTAAAAATATTTATTCTTTTTTTAATTTTTAACCTACTATCAAATTTACATGATAACAAAAAAAACATTTAGCTTATATATTTGTACATCTAATAATAAAACTATCCACAAATAGAATTAACCAAAAATTTTCTAGAATTGATGAAAGAAAATGGTTTAAGTTAAAATTAAAATATAGTTTCTACTTAAAACAGGGTTCGTGCGCAAATTTTTAAAAAATTAGCCTGATATTTAACAATTTTATCGATTTAGCCTGATGTTCACCTTCCTCTTATGTATTTATTTTGAGTACGCACTTTTTAAAGTGCGCATTTAAAGTGCGCATTTCTAGTATGCATGTTATGAAAAGTACCCACATGTTACCCACACTTTCATTAACTACACATTTTAGTACGCATTTTTTACTAGTTAAACATTTTTGAACTAAGATAAAAAACTTCTGTCAGTGTTCTTTTTTTGTAAGACTAAAAATTCTTAGTTACAAACTTTCTATTAAGTAGCTGCTGTGTTCAGAATGTGTTAGTCTTGTTCATAACTTCAATAACTTTTAATAAACAAACAGTAAAACATATTATTAATAAATTGCTACGAGTTTTAGTCTAAAGTGTATTTGGTATTGAGTTTCTAATTAAGAAAGTATAACAGTTAAACTATCTAAGCTTTAAAAAATATAGCTGATGTAAACAAATTCAAAACAACAGCTAAGTTGTTTTAATTCAACTGTTGGGTAACATGACTGTTCAAATTAGGTCAATTCAAATTCCTATAATTCAAATTGTTATATTTTGTTTAAATAAGCTATATCTCTAAATATAAACTGAAGTTGAGAAAAATAAAAATAGGTACCTAGATCTGATTAAAAAGAATATGATTTTGAAAATAAAATTCTTATAATGAAAGTTTTATTAAGAGAATACTAAAAATATTTAGTTTTTTTAAAGTTTTGAAATTATATCATGACAAATGGTTTGAATTTGAAAAAAAATAAAAACTGCACACATAAGTCTGATTATTATAATCATAATGGAAAAATAAAATTCAAAACAAATATATATTTAAAAATAAATAATAGAGTTATGCTTTAAAAATTGTAATTTGAATAGTCAGAATTTGAAATGTCCAAATTTGAATCGCTGAGCACCCTAACTGTCACATATAAACTTTATAATTCTTAAAAGACTTTCACAATTATAAAGCATATATTCTACTCTAACAACATAAAAAATACTTAACTTTCTAATAGAAACTCAAAAAGTTTCAAGCATTTGTTCTAACAAATACTGAATGATTTTGTCTTTAATACCTAAATTTATAACTAGAAATAAATTCACAACTCAATTTCATCTAAAAAAAAATTCCATTTTTTCTATCAGGAATTTTCAAGCATTTGAACTGAAAAAAAATTGAGACTTTAAAATTTAAAAGTAAAAAAAAAACTGATTTAGCCTGATGTTTTTTAACAAACTGATTTAGCTTGATGAGCACGAACCTTGTTATAAAATTTGAGAAGTTTTATTTAGTTTTAACAATAATCATAAAAATGATATTTATTTAAATATGTTTGTTGAAATCAATCAGAATAATAAACTTTACTTACTTTTGATAAGAAGTAAACTTTTAGATGTATATTCCATTATGCAGATTATTACCAAAATTTACTGAATAAAAATTTCATGTACAATCATAATGACATTATGTAATCTTTAGTTAAATCTATCAGGTAAGATTTCAAACTTTCTACATTAAACATTTTTTATCATGCTAACAACTTAAACTTAAATTATTACATCATTGTACTAATAAAGTTTGTAATAAAAAATTTTTACTCTAATTTAAAAAAAGTTAAAGAATGAAAAATTAATCGAGCAGTTTGTACCAAATTTAACGTATAGTAGTTTTCAAACTATATTCTGTTTAAACAATCAATGTAAAAATCTTATTAAATGTAAATAAATTGTTCAGTACCAAAGTTTGAAAATAAAGCGAAGTAATAACGATGCTAAACTTACTGTATTATTAAGAAATATTCAAAATTTTTTTGATAACTTCAGCTTAATAAAACATAAAAAGAATGTCGGAAAACTATAACAAAAAATTTATTTGATATTGCTTTTTTTTTTATATATATATAACACTTTTAGCAAATAAGTCTTGTTTTATAAGTCTTTCGCTGAAAATTTTTTTTAATTAAGAATAACCTATGTTTTTTGAAACAAGTGCTAAAAACAACTATTTAATATAAAAACAAAACAGTTCATCAAAATTTAGTTTTACACTTATGAAAATTATGAAATTAGCTACAGATTTTTCCAAAATTACTGAAAATTAAAAGAAGTTTTAAAAGTATTTAATGAATAACACTTGGCATTAACTTAAATAACTAACTAAATTTTTAACAACAAAAGAAAGAAGTAATTATAAAAATTCTATACATACTTATTAACTAATTTAAAGTATATTTTTTGTTATAAGCTAATCAAAAAACTTGGTATAAACTTAAATGAAACAAAAAACTTTTTTTGTTGTAATAATCTAGTAGCCATAAATTTAACAAAATACCTTAAAAGTTTTCCCATTTAACAAGTGAAAATAATTATAAAAAAATTTAAAATTTTAATATGAATATTTTTTTCATGATATTTCAAACTTGGCAGACAAATAGTAATAAAGATACTTAAAAACTTTTAAGTTGAATTTTTTTCTTAAAATACTTCCAATCAGTAATTTAAGGCTACTTTTTGTACTTAAGTTTCAAAGAAAAACAAAATGAGTGGCATCACCTTAGTAAATTCTTAAAAATGCAAAATATTTACAAAACAAGACAAGGTATGTTATGAATTCTACTTTAGTGCAATGTCAAACTACTTTCTCTGTATATTTTATGATTACAAGAACAGCATGAAACTTTTGCCTACAAATTTTGCTCAAAATTAAAGATGAATACCTTATCACACATGTTCAAAATTAAATGTTTTTCTAAATTTGCTAAGAATTAAAAAACAAGCTTTGAAAGTCCTTCATGCTAAGTAGGTTAAACTAAAAGAAAGCAAAAAAAAAAAAATATTTAACTATACAAGTATTAAACAACAAAAACTTTTGATAAGATTAATGTTCGATTCGAATTTTGAGTTATGTTATTTAATCTAAAATTCTATTTTAAATTTAACAGAATATTGAATTGTATTTAAAACCGTAAATTTGAATAAAATCTAAAGACAAGAATTTATTTAAGAAACTTGAGAAATTAACAAAAAAGACTTACTTAAAATAACTTAAACTTCAAAAATATTTAATTTTAATAATAAAGTTAAGTTTTTTCTTAGTTTGTACAAAATATGTACAAAAAAAAAGTTACACAAAACAAAAAGCAAAACAACTTATAAATTAACTTAAATGTTTTATATGGGTCTTTTCGTGAGCTTTCAAATTACACCTAGTGTAACTTTTATGGTGACAATAAATGCAAGAAAGTTTTGGCTCATAATGATATACCATATGTTTTCTCAAGCAATTTTTTGTTTTGAAATATTTTCCTCCTGGACAGATACTGCATTTAAAAGGTTTATCATCTCTGTGGGTAGCTTGATGTTGTACTAAGTTTTGTTTATGAGTAAACTTTTTATCACATATTTGACAAACATAAGGTTTTTCTCCTGTATGACTTCTATTATGAGCTTCAAAACTTGATTTGTCACAAAACAGTTTCAAGCAAACATCACAGTTGAATGATTTTTATTCGTCATGAACTTTTATGTGTTGAATGAGATGACATTTGTTAGAATAACTTCTATGACATATTTCACAATTGAAAAGTTTTTCTGTATTGATTAAAGGATAATATTTTAATTTGACTATAAAATTAATTTAAAATACAAATAAAAGTTTGAAACTTAATACTTGTACATGAGTAGAGTTAGTTTTTAATTTACTTTAGTTGATTTTATTAGAATATATCTATATTTAAAAAATATATAATAATTTTATCTTCATTGATAAATAAATTATCAACAACATAATTTTGTTTAAACATTTTTAACTCATTATTAAAGCTAAATTAAATGTTTTATAGTTTAACTATAATATTAAAACGTTTCCTACTAAGAAAATAAGTTAAAAGCCTTTAATTTTTGTTACAATTTTTTTTTTAAAACTAAATTATTAGGTTTCTTTTTAACTAGGTTTAATAAAATAAGTTGTAAAATAAAAAATTAATAGTTATCAACTAACTTTTAATGTGCTTTTTTACTCCTAATTATAAATAAAATTACTTACATTTTAAATCAGAAGGGTAACCAACTTGATCAGTAAAGCTTTGCAAATGTTTATCATGAGTCTGAGATTCAGTAGAATCTAAAAATTATTTTTATTTTCAATTAGCATTTTTCATTTTTTTCAATAGTTTTAACGTTGTTACCTATTTTTTGCTTTAATGAGATGATATTTTCAGCGTTTTAACAAATATTTTTGTTTTAATTCAAAATTTTACACACCACCAAAATACTTGTTATCCTCTTTAATGATAGTTATCATATCTTATCAAAAAAAGTTTGAATTAAAAAAAAAAAAATCACTGCAAAGTAATTTTTTATGGACAATGTTAGACCAAGGGTCGAAGCTGGTTAGAACCTGCATTTATATACGCTTTTATATATAAAACATGACTCATTTTTCAGTTAAATTTAACTTGTGCATTGTGGAACTATGTAATAATTGTGTTTTAAAATTTAAATATTACACATATGGTATGGTTTAGATGAAACTAAACATCAGTACGTATTGAAATACTTTTTTACAATATATTTATATATTAAATAAATAAATAAGATATTTATAAATTAAATGGCTATTCTATGTGTAGCTAAAAGTCACTTGAAGTAATAAAGTAAATAAAAATAAAACTATCTCTGGTGTGACCAAAACTAAAGCTAAAAGATTGCTCAAATATCACTAAAACTAAAACTGTGGCCCGCGAAGAATTTGAAAACTTGAAATTTTAACGAGCACCAGCTGCCTGCCGACCCCTGTTCCAGGGTATAAATAGATATACCTTGCTTTTTATAAGATGAGCTAAATTTGTGTCGTTTTATCTGAATCATTAATCTGTTTATACTACTGAACAAAGTTCAAAAATACTTTACAGATTAAAAACAGATTAAGTTATTGAGCTTATTAGGTTGTTATTAAGCTTACAATAAAAAACTAATCCATAAAAGTGTTTTCTCTTTTTAATTCTTTTTTAACGTTAAAATGTACTAAAAAATATTTAGGAAATATGGGTACATCTAATAATAAAACTATCCGCAATTAAAATGAGTTAAAAACTTAATTTAATTAAAAAGATGTAGTTTAAGTTAAAATTTTTATACGATTTCTACTCATAAGATATAAAAATTATTATTTAGGATATAAACACTAGTCATAAAAAGAAATTTGTTTAAATTTGCTTGTTGAAAACGATCAGATTAGTAAAATTTACTTACCTTTATGAAGAGGCAAATTTTTAGATGAAGACTCCATTATGCAGCTTACTATTATAAAATTTACCTGAACGAAATTTTTTATGCATAAACAAAACAACATTATGTACTTTAATTAATTAATAGGTAAGATTTCAAACTTTAATATTTTTAGCATGCTAAGAAAACAAAGTACTATCTCATACTAATAAAGTTTAAAATAATAAAACTGAAAGTCTTAATTTAAAAAAATTTAAAGAATGAAAAATAAATCGAGCAGTTTGTACTAAAGTTAATATATAATAGTTTAAAAGTTATATTAAGTTCATAAAATCAATGTGAAATATTATAATATATTTACATAAATTTTCTAGTACAAAAGTTTAAAAATTAAAATAAAGTAAGAACAATATTAAACTTATTGTATTATAAGAAATATTCTTGACTGTTTTTGCTAGCTTGAGCTACATAAAACATAATAAAAAAAACGAAAGTTGGGAAATTAAAAAAAAAATATTTGTTGTAACTTATTTTTATTTTATATACAACATACTTTTGCAAATAAGACTTGTTTGTTAAATTTTATGCTGCATTATCTTTATTTTTTTATTTAGAAAAATCTATGTTTTTTGACAAAAATACTGAAAACAACGAGACAATATTAAAACAAAACAATCACAACAAAATTTTGTGATTTATTGTCTAAACAAACTGTTAGTGTTTAATAATATTGAAACTGTTTTTAAATGTATGTGAAACTATTCTTTGCTAATAAGTTGCTATAAGACTCATGATAAAAATCTTTTGAAATGTTATCTATTTTTCAACCTTTAAAAAAATTAAAATTTACAATAAAAACTAAAGCCTAATTTCAATCACTGATATTTAACTTTAAAGCTAGAATAAAATTTTGATTTAAACCAGTTTCTTTAAATTTTTTTTTTGTTTTTCACTTTGGAAAGTTTTGCAAGTAAAAAATACATATTTTTCAAAATGTTCATTAAGTTAAAACAAGTTTTTAACTAATTTATAATATTAAGTGTTAAAGGGTTAACGAAAAAACAAATATTATATACAACTAGAAAGAAATATTCTGAAGTCAGAAAATTTTATAAAACATTTATTAGTTTAAATTTTAAACTGAGTTTAAATTAAAATTTAAGTTTAAACTATAACTGCGAAATTAAAAAGTATCTAATACGTTAAATTAAATTAAATTGAAGACAACAAATTGATATATTTACATAAGAAATTTTGTAACGAATAATTTTTTTTCAAACATTTAAACAAGCAATTAAATGCAAATTGAACTTAAGTTTAAATTAGCTTAATAGCTTAAAATTAAATACTTTGCATCTTAGTAAGTAATTAACAAAAATGTAAAAAGTAAATGTAAAACAAGTTTAAAGTTTATTATGAATTCTTTGCTCAGGCATATTCAAATCACTTTTTGTGTAATTTTTATGATCACAATAACTGCAAGAAAATTTTGGCTCGTAGTGGTATACCATATGTTTTGTTAAACAGTCTTTAGTTTTAAAATATCTTCCTTCTGGACAAATACTGCATTTAAAAAGTTTAGTTTCACTGTTAGTAGCGTGATGTTTAACTAGATGGGTTTTTTGAGCAAATTTTCTATCACACATTTGACAAGCAAAAGGTTTCTCTCTTGTATGAGTTCTGTAATGCAATTTAAGACTTGTCTTGTGACAAAACAGTTTCAAGCAAACATCACATTAGAATGCTTTTGATTCGTCATGAACTTTCATGTGTCTAATGAGATTATGTTTGTAAGAATACTTTTTATCACATATTTGACAAGCAAAAGGTTTTTCTCCTGTATGAGTTCTGTAATGAACTTCAAGACTTGCTTTGTTAGAAAACAGTTTCCAGCAAACATCACATTTCAATGCTTTTGATTCGTCATGAACTTTCATGTGTCTAATGAGATTATGTTTGTAAGAATACTTTCTATCACAAACTTGACAAGCAAATGGTTTTTCTCCTGTATGTTTTCTAAAATGGAGTTCAAGCTCTCCTTTTGTAGAAAACAATTTCAAGCAAACATCACATTTGAATGCTTTTGATTCGTCATGAACTTTCATGTGTAGATTAAGATTATGTTTGTAAGAATACTTTTTATCACAAACTTGACAAGCAAATGGTTTTTCTCCTGTATGTTTTCTATAATGGATTTCAAGCTCTCCTTTTGTAGAAAACAGTTTTAGGCAAACATCACATTTGAATGCTTTTGATTCGTCATGAACTTTCATGTGTCGAATGAGACTGTTTTTATTAGAATAGCTTCTATGGCATATTTGACATTCAAACTGTTTTTCTATAAGAATTAGAATAAAAGAATTTAAGTTATTTAAGAAAACTTTAGGATTAAGAACTTTTATTATTTAATTTAGTTTATAACTATAAAATATACAATATTTTATTACATTTAAGAGAACTTTTTCTCCAACACTAGATGAATACCAAAAACTTTTTGGGATAAGGCAATAGAAGGGTTCCTTTTTTTTTTGACAATTTTTAAAGCTTAATCTAAGATATTTAACACTTTTAAAAATATGGCAAATTTTTGAACAACTTTTGAAACAAAAGCTATCAAAGTCATTTAATACTACACTTTCTTATTTGATTTAACTAAAATACAACTTTAAGGTCATCTTTTTCACTTTTTAATAGTGCTTTTCAAAAATTTAATTTTAGTCCTAAATAATCTTCTATTAGCATAAATAATTCATCTAAATTGTTTAGTTGGACGACCTGAATTAACAGAAAAAGTATTTGTAACTTAGACTTGTTTTATTTTGCACTAAAAGTTATTATGTAATAAAATAATCATTTAATTAGTACTACTTTTAGCTAAAAAAGAATAATAAAAAGATTTAAAACTCAAGTAAAACAGTTATACAAGTAATTTCATTAACTAATAATTGATAATAAAATCTCATATGTTTATTTAAATTTCATGAAGGTTTTAAAAACTTACCTTCTGGACAAATACTGCATTTAAAAATTTTTGTTTTACTGTGAGTAGCTTGATGTCTGGTTAAAGCATGTTTTAAAGCAAACTTTCTATCACATATTTGACAAGCAAAAGGTTTTTCTCCTGTATGAGTTCTGTAATGCATTTTAAGCTCTGATCTGCTTAAACACACTTTCAAGCAAACATCACACTTAAATGCTTTTGCTTTGTCATGAACTTTCATGTGTCGAATAAGGTTACATTTGTTAGAATAACTTCTATGACATATTTCACAGCTGAATAGTTTTTCTGTTAATAATTATAAAACAAAAAAAGATAAAGATAATATAATAAAATCAAGAAAATTTATTGAGAAATTTAATTTTGTTATTCAAAACAAGTATATAGTTTAATAGTGTATAAAAATGTATTTCATCTAAAAAATATCTTTTTATTTCTCAAACACTATAAGAATACCAGTTATTTTTGCATGGAATCAAGGCCATAGTACCATTTAATTTTTACTTTTTGTAGAGTTTTATCTTAGCTGTTTGACACTTTTAAACATTTTGACAAAATTATTAGTAAGTTTTATGATATAAGCAATCAAAGTCAGTGAGTATTATGAATGCACTAACTAAAAAAACTTAAACCTTAAATTAAGATTTTTTATTTTCTATTTAAGCTTCTTCTAAACTGTACAATTAGTCCTAATATTTAAAACATTTATATGTTAAATAAGGGTAAATTTTCTAGTTGGCCGATGTATCAGAAAAAGTCTTTTGAGGTTACAATTTGATAAAAGTAGTCTTAGAGGGCCAAATAATTTTGAAAAATTGTATTACAGATAGAAAAAAATTAAAAAATTAAATGATCGTTTTATTAGCACTTTTGTTACTTGAAAATAAAATTAGGAAAAATTTAAAAAAATGTGGCTTTTGATAACTTTTTTTTTCTTTGTATTTTCAATACTAAACTTATTATAAAATATAATGAAGAACTTTTATACATTGGATTAAGGGTTTAAAGCGGTATAACCTTGTTTTGCTCATAAAAAATAAAATAATCCTGAAAAATATTTATTTTTTTAATATTTTTACCGACTTTTAAATATAAAAACTGAATAAAATGAACCTTTAACTCATGTTTTTACATCTAATAACAAAACCATCCAAAACAAAAATTAATCTAAAATTCAATATAACTGATGAATCTAAGTAATCTAAGTTAAAATTAGAATACAATTACTTGTTTATAATATTTAAAAACTTTACTTAGTTTAAACCCTATTCATAGAAAAGAATACTTGTTTATTTATTTTTGTTAAAACATTAGGAATAGTTAACTTTACTTACCTTTATTTAGAAGTAAATTCTTAGATGTAGATTCCATTATGCAGCTTATTATTATAAAAGGTTACCTAAACGAAATCTTTATGTGTCAACGAAATAACATTATGTAAAACTTTAGTTAAATCTAATAAGGAAGATTTTGAACTTTCTACAATTTTTGATAAAAAAAATGGTTTTAAAATAATCAAAGAATGTTAATAGAAAGAACCCAAACTGTATATAACTTAAATGAAATTTTTAAAAACTTTTAAAATAAAATTATTAAGTTTATATTTTGTATTTTATTTAAATAAAAACTTTAGTTAAAACTGTAACAGAAGTAATAAAAATTATATAACAAATTAAATTTGAATAAAGTTGAAGACAAGAAATCGATATATATAAATATAATATATACTTAATAAATTTATTGATAAATAATTTTTTTTTGAAATATCTAAACAAGTAAAACTTATTGAACTTGAAAGTTATGCAAGTCAAAAATACAATCTTCTTTAAACTTTTGGTAACTAACAAGTTTTAGAACTATTTATATAAAAAAGTTTAAGCATTAACAGAAACAACCAAAACTGTAGATAATTTGAAAGGAATATTGAACACTAAAAACTTTTATGAAAAATTATTAAGTTTATATTTTCAATTTAATAAAACTAAAACTTTAGTTTAAACTGTAAAAGAAACAATATAAATAAATTATCTAATAAC
The DNA here is from genome assembly GCF_965202585.1 of Thalia democratica. NCBI lineage: Eukaryota > Metazoa > Chordata > Thaliacea > Salpida > Salpidae > Thalia > Thalia democratica. Next base: position 22,818,490 of record NC_139167.1, on the reverse strand, counting down.
TTGAATTTAAATCAAATTGCACACAATAAATTGATTTAAATAATAATATATAATAAAATATGCACCTGAAAAATTTCTAGGTAAGCAATGTTTTTTATTAAATACACTAAATAAGCGATTAAATGCAACTTATTGAACTTAAGTTTAAATTAGCTTAAAAATTTGAAATAAAACACTTTGCATCTTAGTTAGTAAGTAACAAACATATAAAAAATAACTATAAAACAAGTTTAAAGTTTATTGTGAATTCTTTTCTCATGCATAATTAAACTACTTTTTAAGTAACTTTTATGATCACAAAAACTGCAAGAAAAGTTTGGCTCATTATGAAATACCATATGAACTTTTAAGGTTTGTTTAGTTTTAAAACATCTGTCTTCTAGACAAATACTGCATTTAAAAGGTTTATCATCACTGTGAGTAGCTTGATGTTTAACTAGATTTGGTTTTTGAGCAAATTTTGTATCACATATATGACAAGCAAAAGGCTTTTCTCCTGTTCTATAATGTATTTTAAGTATTTTAAGTGTTCTATAATGTATAATGAGTTCTATAATGTATTTTAAGCTGTGTTTTGTTACAAAAGAGTTTCAAGCAAACATCACATTTCAATGCTTTTGATTCGTCATGAACTTTCATGTGTTGATTGAGATTATCTTTGTTAGAATAACTTCTATGGCAAACTTGGCAATTGAATAGTTTTTCTGTTAGAATTAAAGTTTACAATTTTAAGTTGCCTAAGAATATTTCAATTGATTTATGAATAATTTTAAGTAGTTACAAAATTAATTGGATACTTAATAAGTTGTACTTTGAATTTTTAACAAGTTTACAGACGTTATAACTTCTTACAATTTTATATAATGAAGCTAAATAAACTTAATTCATCTTACTTAACTACATCTTACTCACTTGTTCTTAGTGTTTAAGCTGGTAAAAAGTTTTTATGCTATTTTTACTATAAAACCTATCTTAAATATAATTGTTTTAGCTCAAACTTAGTTAAAGTGTTTATATTATAGAATTACTTTTTTAGAAAATTGACCCCAAAAATGTGCGGTCCATATGTTTGTATCCGAAACTTTTTACAAAAAATAAAATATCTTAAAAGTTAAATTATATTTGAATTCTATAAAAAACTGGCTTGTAGTTTGTATTTAAAGCTTTCATATAAAAGCCAACGTTTATTTTTGTAAAAAAAATGGTGGACCCCCCTATGGCCTTAATTTTAAAGCGGAGGTAGAATTACAGCTGATGACAAACTGCTTGCTAGACCACCAAAAAATTTTTATAGTTGTAGATGGAAGAGTGAGTCTGATATTTTTCTACCATAAAAAAACATACAGACTTCATTAGCAAATTGGCTATAACTTATTTTTATTAAAATCCTATTTGATAAAACTAAAAATATTGGACTCAATAAGGAGCAATTAAACAATCAACTATATACTATAAAAATTATCCCCACAGTATAAGTTAGCTTACTAAACAAGTGATAATTAATAATAACTCAAACCAAACTAACTCTTTTCAACGTGAATGACTATGTAGTAAATAGTTAAACTTGGAACAGTTTTATAAGAGAATGGTGTGCAGCTTAATAACCAAAGCGTCCTTTTCCACAACAGTACAATTGATCCTAACTGTCAAAAAATCATTTACTTAATTTCTCGCATATAAACTTTTGAAAACTTACACAGCTCGTTTTGAAACTAAAGCTACAGCAAACACAGTGAATTGAAAGTAAATTAAAAGAACAAAATGTGTAACTGTTTTTGGTGTCAGCTGCAAATTTGAGGCTCTCCTGATTAGCTTATTATTAGTTTACTTATTTTTGTTTTAAGTACAAAAAATTTTTCTTGGTAAATTTTTTATATATTTAGGTAAAGCGGGTAAGGTATAAGGGTATTCTTAAATGGAACAGATCAAATGTGCACAAAAGTGTTTTGGCCCGAAAGGACATTTTTGCACGAAGGGTAATTTTGAGTTGTTGACTTAACTAGTGTCAAACAAATCCATAACTTTTTCAAACCAAGATCTTGCTGGATAAAAAATGTTATAGTTCACTACATAGAGGCTTGATCATGTCTTTTAACTAGAGCCAATGTCATGGCATACAAAAGTCCAGGCTTATGCACTGTAGACTTACGCTGTCGTTATCTTGATATTTTGTAATACTTTAAGTAACTATAAAAGGGCTGATATGGTTTTTAAATTACCAGACAAGGTTTACTCTTTTGCGAGCAAAAAATAACAAAAATAAATCTTTGTGGCAGTGTTGTTTGAGAATTTTAAATTTTTGAAAGCAAAACTGCATAGATAATAAATTTAAATATTTTCAGTTGAAGTTTAAATAAGACATCAACAAGACATCATGTAAAAATTGAGAATAAAACAATAACAAGTTTAATAACAGTGTTAAGATATGTTTCTGTTAAAAGCAAAAAGAAAGTTACTATATTTTTGTAGACAATATATTTACACGATGAAGCAAAATTACACTTTTGTTTACAATTAATGTACAATGTGTTAGAACTGTTAAAAAATTAAATTTAAAAATACAATTTCTACAATATATTTATTTTTTTAATTTTATTTTTTATCTAAACTTTACTAACCTTTATTTAGTAGTAAATCAGATGTAGATTCCATTATGCACTTTATTAGTATTTAAAGTTACCTGAACGAGTTGTAAGTTAAAATTAAAGAATATTAAAAAAATCGTAACACTAAACTGAAACTTACAAAATAATCTTTTAAAACTCTCTTAAATAAACATTTAATATGCAAGTTCAAAAATAATGAAAAATTACTATACTTTTTTGATTAAAAATCTCATTAATTTTATTTTAAGTACTTTTAAGTATAATTTAAATCATTTTAAGCAAATACTTATTTCTTATTTTACAAGAATTTTTACTGTAAATTAAAAATAATTCTCATAGTTATTTTAACACGTAATACAACTTATATTTATTTTTTTTTACAAAATTGATGAAAAATATTTTATGCACGAAAATGTTTTGTCACGAAGGGACATTTTTGCTCGAAGACTTTTTTGAACGTAGGGTAATTTTTGAGTTGAAAGTTATGTTTGAAGCAAAAAAGTATTAAATTGACAAAGTATTAAGTCAATTTAATGGAAACATATTACTCCTAACAAACTAGTTTTTAATGGAAGTTTTACTAAAATAAGAAAGAATAGACGTTTGTATTATAGGTTTTTCACGTTTTTCAGCAGAAAACTCATGGAATTAAAAAAGTTGTGTAACTTTTAAATTAATTTTTGAGTTAACTACTGAAAATTTTTTGGATGTTTTTCTGACCAAAACTGTCCGGATAAGTGAATAAGCACTGTACAATGTTTTACAAATGTTAAAAAATCAAACTTAAAAAATACAATTTCTACAATATATTTATTAATTTTTTTTTTAATTTAAAATTTACTCACCTTTATTTAGCAGTAAATTAGATGTAGATTCCATTATGTACTTTATTAGTATTAAAAGTTACCTGAACAAGTTGTAAGTGTAACAAATGAAATAAAACTCTAAAAAACTGTTAAACTAAACTGAAACTTTAAAAATAATCATTTGAAACTTTCTGCAATAAACATTTAATATGCAAGTTCAAAACTAACAAAAAACTACAATACTTTTTTGATTGAAAAACTTGTTAGTTTAATTTCAAGTAGTTTTAAGTATATTTTAAATAATTTTAAGCAAAAACTTATTTCTTATTTTACAAGAAATATAAAGTAAAAATTATTCTCATATTTATTTCATCACATAATACAAATTATATTTAACTATTGTTACAAAAATAAAGAAGAATATTTCAAATACTTACGGTAAATTTTAAAGAACATAGATATGGAACAAGTTTATACATCAAAGTAAGAACATTAAAAAAAAATGTTTTTTACTAAGTATGTTTAAAAAAGTTACTTTTAATTAATTTCTAGCTTAGACAAAGTAAATAAAAATCGAAAGCATAAAAATAAAATATAAACGATTTTGTCACTTATTTTTATTAAAATAATATTGACATAATAACAATATATATTTTTTATCAAATAAAAGATCACATATCTTTTTTTGGGAATATGTTATATGTACAACTGACTACTGAAGTAAATCCATTAATAACAAAATTTTTTAAATCCTTGAATAAATTAAATGATTATAATGGTATTTAATTGCTTTATTTAAAAGATAACATACACAGTTTATTTTTATTTATCTGCAAATAAGTATTTTACAGCTTGTTTTTCTAAAAACTAAAACAAGAAAACTTTTTTAATTGTACTTTTCTGAACAATTTCAAATAGTAAAGTAGATAAAAACAAAACAAATATATATACAAACATATACAAGAATATTTTCCAAACACTGGAATTCTAAAAAAAAACAAAATTAAGGAAACATTAATATTTTCCAAGTCATTGTTGTTATAATATTCAGCATAAACTATTAAGAAATAAAAAGTAACTTGTTTTAGAATGGTTTATTTTGAACTATGATGTGTATTGTTCATGTGAAGACTAACAAAATATAAATTACTTTAGTGATTTGTTTAAGTTTTTTATATGTGTTTTTTTTCGTGATATTTCAAACTACTTTTTGTGTAACTTTTATGATCACAAAAACAACAAGAAAATTTTGGCTCATAATGAAATAATATATGAATTTTTAAATTTTGTTTAGTTTTAAAATATCTTCCTTCTGGACAAATACTGCATTTAAAAGGTCTATCATCACTGTGAGCAGCTTGATGTTTAACTAGGTATTGTTTTACAGCAAATTTTTTATCACATATTTGACAAGAGAAAGGTTTTTCTCCTGTATGAATTCTGTAATGAGCTTTAAGTTTTGTTTTGTTACAAAAGAGTTTCAAGCAAACATCACATTTGAATGCTTTTGATTCGTCATGAAGTCTCATGTGTTGTATGAGACTGTTTTTGTTATAATAGCTTCTATCACATATTTGACAACTGAATAGTGATTCTGTAAGAATTTAAATTTACAATTTCAAGTTGCTTAAGAAGATTTCAATTGACTCATGATAAGTTTTAAGTTGTTACTATACCAATTGAACACTTGGTAAGTTTTACCTAGGATTTATAATAAGTTTACTGACATTATAATTTCTTATAATTTCATATAATGTAGCTGAATAAACTTAAAATTAATTTATTTAACATTTTATGTTAACATCTTACTTACTTATTTGTAGTGTGTAACTGTTATAAATTTTGTAAGCTAGTTTAACCGCAAAACCTAACTAAAACACTATTTATTTTAGCTTAAACATTGTTTTTATATCAACTAATATAATTATTAGTTAATAAAATTAATAATTATGCAATTACCTTTTGTGTGAGTACTATGATGTTTAATTAAATCTGTTTCTCGAGCAAATTTTCTATTGCATATTTGACAAGAAAAAGGTTTTTCTCCTGTATGAATTCTGTAATGAGCTTCAAGTTTTGATTTGCCAGAAAAGAGTTTCAAGCAAACATCACATTTGAATGCTTTTGATTCGTCATGAATTATCATGTGTTGATTGAGACTGTATTTATTAGAATAACTTCTTTGACATATTTGACAATTGAATAGTTTTTCTGTTTGAAATTAATAATTCAAGTTTTTAGGGATGATTTTATAACTTGCAAATAAAGTTTTTTTATCTAAAACTAATTTATACTTAAATACTGTATAAACTTTTATACTATTTTTAATCTTTGTAAATTTCCAACACTAAATAAATACCAAAACATGTTTTTTGCATTGGATAAAGGCCATAGCACACTTTTATTTTTCTACTGTAGAAATAACCTGAGCTTTAGGACACTTTGAAATATCTAGACAATTTTTTAAACACCTTTTGAGACAAAAGCGATCACATCAGCAAGCACATAACTTCCTTATATAAACCACAAACTAAAAGAACCTGAAAACTTATCTATTTCATTTTAATTAAACTTCAACAAAATTTTAAACTTATTCGTAACATCTAAATCGCTTAGAGAAAGAGAACAACTTTTCCAGTTTGCCTATATTTACCAGAAAAAGTCTTTTGAGGTTAAGATTTATAGAAATAGTGTTAGCAGGCTAGTTAAGTTTGAATAATTAAATTAGAAATATCGAAAACAACATCGGAATTGCAAGGAATAATCATTTAATTAGTACTATTGTTAGCTGAAAATAAAGTCAAGAACACAATAAAAATAGTGTGTTTCCCACTAATAACTAGGATGATATTTTAATTTTAAAATTCTATGTGTTTATAAAAATAAACATCCCTTTTTTTAAATTTTCACTAAAATCTTTTTTTTTTACAAATTTAAATCTGTAAAATACCTTGAAATTCAAACTATTTAACTCAAGTTATAATTTATACTACAAAATTTAAAGTTTTGGACAGTACAATGGCAAATAATACAAAAAAAAGTGTTTTCAAAGATTTATAATTAAAGAAAAAATTATCATTTTAAAATACCTTCATTGATAAGAAAAACTTTAGATGTATATTTCATTATGCACTTTATTAGTATAAAAATTTATCTGAACAAAATGTTTAATTGTTATTTAAATAAAACTATTTTACCTAGAAAACATTTAATAAACTTAAATTCATAAAATTTAAAACTTTATATCACTGCAAGGTAAAAACTATCAACATCTTATAAAATAAATCTGTTTAAAAATTGGAAAAACTAAAAGTTACACATTATCATGCTAGCAACTTATACTAAATGTTATATTAGTTTGATATTGCTAAGAAATAATACTCATAGTTTGAAAAGACTTATAAAGTTAAATGCAATAATAAACATTTATTCTTAATTAAACATATATTACAGTAACATTGTATTTTTTATGAAATTAAAGAAAAAATTTCAAAAATGTACATAGAGTAATTTTTATATAAACTAACCTAGAAAAAGAAAATTAAACATTTTATTTACAACCATGTTTTGGGAAAGCTCTTTAAACTTCAGTAAATTGAGCAATCATTTTTAGTTAAGAAAAATAAATATATATATAAACTCAACAAAACAAAACAGAAAAAAATATTTCAGTACTTTTTGATAACTTTAGCATAATATTTTATTAAACTAATTAAAAATAATGGAAAAAACTATTTAAAAACTACTTGTTTCCAACTTATTTTTAATTTATTTATATAGCACTTTATATGAAAATTCTTTTTTAATACTAATAACGTTTTATATATATATATATATAAATCAAAGTACCTAAACATTAACTGTACTTACGAAAGTTATAAATACAATTTATGCTAAACATTCTGAGAAATTAAAACAAGCTTCATAGTTTTAATTAAGTATGTATTAAAATAGACTTAAACTAAAATAAATTAAATACCATTACTAACTGACATATTTGTTGTAAAATGTTCAACAAAAGCTTTACATAAAACTTAATTAAATTTTGAAAAAGAGTATTTTATTATTTTTTGTTTATATATAACTGAATAAAAGCACTATTTGTCCAAAAACTTCATACCCACATTTATTTAACTTTCAAAAAAAATAGCAAAACACTTTTACCATTTAAACAGTCTGTTTTCGTATAATTTAATAATTTAATATAAAAGTTCCTGGTTAAAATTAATTTCATAACTAATTTCAGAGTAACTTACATGAGTTTAAGTTTTTGACTGAATACTTGACAAATCTTAAACTACTAATACAAAAAGGTTTTTTTTTAGAATTTTTAAACTGTTGTAATAGATGTTTTGTTTTTAAATTAGTTACAAAAAAATCCTGGTTTTTAATGATATGCTATGTGTAAAATAAAACATATTTTTGTTGAAAATACTTTATTTTCTGGACAAACATTGTATTTAAAAGGTTTACCATCTCTGTGAGTAGCTTGATGTCTTGTTAAAGCATGTTTTAAAGCAAACTTTCTATCACATATTTGACAAGCAAAAGGTTTTTCTCCTGTATGAGTTCTGTAATGCCTTTTAAGTTCTCTTTTACTAGAAAACATTTTAAGGCAAACATCACACTTGAATGCTTTTGATTCGTCATGAACTTTGATGTGTTGATTGAGTATTTTTTTGCTAGAATAGCTTCTGTGACATAAAAGGCAATTGAAGCGTGTTTCTGTTGAAACAACCTCAAATAAATTTATTATAAGTAAATTAGCTTAGTGTGATATATCTAGAAACAACTATTTTAATTATTAAACAAAGTATTTTTTTAATCATTTAAGATATTTACTGAAATAAATAAAAGCTAATTAAGATGAATAAAAACATCAAAAAGTCTGCAGAGCAGAAGCCTGGACCATCGTTTGCCCTGGACTATCAAAAGAACTTGTAACAAAGACAAAGCTCAAGTTAAACAAAAGAGTTGATCATACCAATTTGATCATCAGACCACAAGCCCTTGAGACCCGTTTCATACTGATCAAGACTCATCATTCAGCCTAAACCAAAGAACTTGAAGTTGTCAATCTACAAGCTGTTTATACATGCAAGCATAAAGCAACTACTTGCTGGTAATGACCAGTGATGTCAGCATCATCTTTTGCCATGCAACGTTCAATAGATTGTACACTAGTCAAGATATCTGGTATGCTGTCAACTAGGCAAGACATCTGGTATGCTTGTATTATATACAATCAAAAAAACATCTAATCTAAATTACAAATTGGTATGATCAACTCTTTTGTTTATTAAGACGTGTATTTTATAAGCAACTAAATAATATTTAATTACAACTAGTTGATGGTTTATAAAATTACTTTTATTCAAGAATTCAAACTTAAAGTTAATTAACTAATTCTACTCACTCTCATTTATAGGTAAATCTTTGTTAGTAGGTTCCATTAAGCAATCCATTGTTTTAAGTAATATCTATAACAACTTTATAAAAAGTACAAACAATTTTTATTCAAACATTACATTACAATTTTAAATGATAAAAAACATTAAAATAACACTGGAAATAAACAATTCAATATAATGATATATTGTGTACCTAAATTAACTCTTGTCAAACTTTTGTTTTTAAGAAATTCATTGATAAAATATAAAGTCTTTGTATTTCAAGTTTATAAGTTGTTAACCATACTTTGAAAAGTTTGATGTTGACCATAGTAACACTGTTATACATGTTTTATCAGTAAGTTTGAATAATACAACATTTTAAAAAACAACTTTGTGATTGAATAATATTGGATAAAGATCACTTTTTCTTCTATTTATAATAACTATTTATATAAATGTGAACAATAACAAATATAGCAATTGAATTGAAAATAGGTGGAAAAAGTCCTTCCAGTCATTTGCTATCTAAGCAATGTTTTAGTTTTTATACCACAATAAAAACTTGAGATTGATTAAAAATAAAGCAGACTTGTAGAAGTCAATGTACAGTGTAATATTTTGTCACTATATTTTTTGGTCATTTTTCCATAACTACTTGTTATTAAAATTTACAATAGTTTTTGAAAATGTCAGTTTGTAAAATTTACAGCTAAATTAAGATGAGATAAAAGTTTACTTACTTTTGCAACTATGTTAATTTTTAATACTATAAAAAGACTGATGTTTTGTTGCATATTTTTAAAAATTTGATAAAATTTCACTTAAATACCTTATTTACAAAAAAAAAAAAACAAAAAAATATCTCTATTTTTACACTGGATTTTTGTTATAAGTATTTATTAAATTTTGTAATACTTTCCTGTGATTTTTTAATATTATTATTGACCCACCATAAACCATAGTTGTGAGTGTTTACTATTTTCTTTGTTCCTATAATATAATGAAAATTAAACCTTTTGTTATTGCAACGTTTAATTAGTATTGTACGAATAAGCATAAGTATGAGTTAGTATTAGTAAGATATGAGAATATCACAATACAAAATTTTAAATGAATTTTAATTATCTACAGTTGTTCTTGTGTTTAATTTTTTACATTTAAGGAGAAATAATGTATGCTTGTAACAATAACAAATGAAAACAAAGCAGGGTATTACCCTACAATTTAGATTTCTTCAAGCAACAAAAATTAAAAAAATTAGGGTATAACTTAAGTTGAATGTAGTCTACTTTTTTTTAATGTATGTCTCAAAAACATTTGTAAAGTAGAGATAAAACTAGATGGTTTTTTTTTAATTTAAATATTTATTGTTTTCTAATTTTTTAATAAGAAACAATCTTTCAATTTAAATCGAGTTTAGATACTAAATGTAAGGTTTAAATCATATTTGGTTTGTCTTAAGTAAAATAAGCTATTAACAATAAAAAAAATACAAGCAATCTACTTTTTGTTCAACAACATTTATTTTTTTCAATGAAAGTTAAGAATATTAAATTTAAATATATTATTATGCTGCGGTATATTAATCTGCAGATATAAATCATGAAATATATTTCGTTGTTATGCACATACAGTAAGATTAAAACAAAATATTTTTATTAAAACTAGAGCCGATCATTTTTAACCCAGTGTTATCTAACCTGGTCAATATTAATGTGATCTAAACCGATGTTTTTTAGCTTGATCAGTAAAACATTGTTAGTTGTTACATTTTTTTTATTTAAAATATATTTTAAAAATAAATCAATCTTAACAAAATTTTATAGATTAAAACTAATTTTATGTTATCTTAAAGATAACTTATTATTTATATTCTTTAACTAGAAAATACTTTTAGTATGAATATTATTTTAATTTATTATAGATTTATAATATTTTTGTTACTTTTAATGTTTTTTTTTTTTTAATAATCAATCTTGATTAATTTTTTTAAATCTTATAAAACTTTATTCAGCCCCTATCTTATAACCTAACACCCCTATTTTATACAAAAAAAAAAATTCTTGAATCTAGTGATCACCGGATCCGATTTTTTTTTTAAGTTTAAATCCGGTCGGAACGGGATCCGAATTTAACTTTTAATTTATCAACCAGCTGGATCTGATTTCTTAAATTAATATGCGGCCAGATCAGGATCCTAAATGTTTTAAGCTCTGTGTAGTTGTAGCAATTGAGAACAAACTTGTATAATTTGTTTATATAATACTTTTATATATAGTAAAACTGTTTAATACAAATATTTGTTAAAAAAAACACAATGTTATTTTCTAAATACTTTATTTGAACACAAGGAAAAATAACGTTGTAGCAAAAAAATATCTTTACGATATCTCAGCTTGAGTGTTAAGTTTTAAGCTACTTATACGACTAAACTTGAATTTTGTACCATATACGACTCAAATAAAAAAATGAATTAAATGTTAAAATGCTTTAAAAAGTAAAGAATTTTATTCTATTTATAAAAAGCCTTACGTTATACTTTTATTTATAATGATTGGACTGTAAGATGAACAATAACTTTTTTAACAATGGTTTACATATATACAGGTAAGTAATTCAGTAAATAACATATACTCATATAAACGCTATTAAGCTACAAAGAAATCTTTTCTTGTTTCTTCAAGTTGTAATAAAAAAATTAAAGTTTTTGCCTGTTTTTTAAAGCAATTGATTTTGTTTTTAATCGTACAAGTTACCAGCTTCTAAAAATAACAATTCAGAATTAACAGAAGATGTTGGTGTCGAAAGAAACAATTTAGCAAACCTAGCAAGATGTGTGTTTTTTTTTCTAGTTTGAGATCCACCAAGACAAAACTTCAGTTTCTTTAACTTTTTCGGCAGATAAATTTTCTTTAGCAGAAATTTTTTTTTGTCTCAATCTCTTGATCAACTGAATCTTGTTGCTCACTTTCGTGAAAGTTTGCACTTTTTTCCGATATAAATTTTGAATAGAACAACAGTTTTTTTTAGAACATCATTTTTAGGTAATTGAGCTTTAGGTTAATATGCGGTTCTAGAGAAAGTTTACCACTTTGACCAGTCACACAAAACATATGATTTTTTTGATTTCAGTAACCTTACAACCTTCTGTTTGGAATTATCTGGAAAAAATCAAGTCGATACAGTGAATCAACAGCTGTTTTGAGTAAAAATAAGTCATTATCATCAAGGTTAATTCGTGTGCTTTTATTAGTAGTATAAAACCTTCTTTCAAAAGCTTCTTTTATGTTTTATGCAAAGGTTTCTAAGGTTCTAGAACTACTTTGACCTGTTGGACCAGCAACCTTATGGTTCAAAAACTGTTTAGTACTGCTGCATGCGGGATTACACTTGACAGCAATGCGTTGTTTTTACTACACTGCTTCGTTATTATGTAATTCTGGTTCTGGGTTCTGGACACTTTTATTGATTTTTATAGTCTTTTCAGCATAAGGTAGGTTGAGTTCCACATTGTTTCAACATTTTTCATAAGTAACAAGGCTTTTTGCATTGATACTGATGAACTTTAAGTGACCTTGATTTTTAGTTTTTCGCTTGCTGTAGAAGAATGATAAAATAGGCCAAGAGTTTGACGGGCCTTGCCTATTGACACACGTATTTTATTTTCTGAAAACAGTAGATCTTTAATTATCAGTTGAAGCCTGTGAATGAAACAGGGTGCTAAAGAGCAATTGTAACAGCAACACACCAGCTTTCATGATAACTGCATTGTCTCGCAGAAAAACTTGAATGCAACTCATATTAATAACCCAATTTTAAGCATGTTTTTAATTTTTTCAAAAATATTAAAGCCAGTGTGAGAACCTTTTACTTTCTTACAGTGCAAAGCTCGGTGTTTGTACTCAAGGTTTTCATTTAACCAATGCGCTGTAAAAAAAAAATGTGATGTCTTTGTCTTTGAATTTGTCCACATGTCACTTGTAAATGACAAAAACGAAGTATCTGATAATTCAGTTTGCATTTTTATCTTCAAACTTTCATAAGTCTGAGGAAGCATTGTATCAGTGAAGTACTTAGTACTCGGAATAAAGTAGCTTGTCTCTAAAGCAGACAACAGGTCTTTGAAACCTTAATCGACTGTAATTAAAAATTGACCTTCGCATTACCCAATGTTTATTCAATGTTCAGACATCAAGTTGGTTGAGTGTAAAATCAACTAAAGAGAAATTAATTAACTGATTTAATATAGTTATAGTAACTTATAAACAAGTAAAAAAATATTTGGAATGTAATTTAGAATTTAATGTTTTGATTATTTATTAAACTATCCAAAACCATATCCTAAATTGAACACATGATTGCGGCAATATATTGGTTTTAAAAAACAAATAAACTATCACTTTTAAGTGTGACATAAGTTCTTATGGGCCGCATTTAAGAAAAAACTTATTAGAGGGCGATTTGAAAAACACTTTAGTAATTATTAAAAAAATACTATAAATCAAAACTATAATAAATTAAACAAAACTAGAGCGCAAGCGACGTTTAACTATATAACTAGAAGTTAGATTTTTAAAGTTTGCTTTAGCCGAAAAAAAAATTACTGAATGCATATTTTTGTTTCACGGGCTGCAGTTTACCAAGCCATGATTTAACAATAGATTTAAAATTTTGCATATATTGTATGAAGTTCAGAAAAGTTATCAAATGTTTAAAATCAAGTACATTTTGAAATTTTCACATAGCATTGTGACGTAATAACCAGAACAAGAACTTTGTCATTGATTTTTTTTGAAGACTTTACTTGTTTGATTTATTTTCGTTTGGCTCTTAATCTTTTGCTTCTTTTTTTAACTAATTTCGGGCTCCTTTTCACAGCCTTAATTCAGTTTTTCTTTTCTTTTTTATAAAACATTTCATTTTAATATCACAAACATGATGAAAACAGTGTTATGAAATGCTTGTCTAAGCTTGTACAGATTTATCTAAAACTATTGATCAAGTTATAAGATGTGGTATATTGATACTAAGAAATAGCAGGATATAATTCTAGTAGTTTAAAAAGAAGGTTTACTTGAAAATGCTCAAACAATTCAATACATGAAATAATTGTATATTAAAATTTCTATGCCTGTTTACTTAAACTTTTTTTTTATTGGTCAATTACTGTGTAGATATACTAAAAACTCGAAATAACATTTTTTCTACTTTTTTGCAGTTGTAGAATTATATAGTTTGAATAAGTTCTAAGAGCAAACATTTGTTTGTTTTAATCATCTCTACTTTTTAATTACTTAATTACTGGAATGGAATAAATTAAGTATTATAAAACACTTTCGAGCAATAACATTTTGACTACTAAGTTTTTGTTTTTTTAATTTGACCATACAGTTCTACAGAATTGGTGTTTGCAGTCAAATAAAAAGTTGGTACATCATTGAAATTTAAAATTGACAAATATTTTTTTGTTAATTTTTTTAAATATTTTAAACAATTATTTTTTAAGGACATTCATTACTAGCACAAGTTGTAAATTTCAAGGTCTTCTTTTTCTTAAAACTTGTCTTCTAATTTTTGTTTATTTAAACTGCTAATCCACTTTTTTCATGTAATATTTATTCCATTTAGTATTTTCTATTACATTTATGGTTGTAAAGCTGATATTCAACTATACTTGGGTAATGTATTTGAAAAGATATTTTTTGAAGATTGCTCTGCTTAAATTATTTCAGTAAAAAAATTGATTATTAGCGACAACTTCAATGTAGTAAACATAAGTTTTTGGTTTCTTTTATATTTTTTGTTTCTTTTTACTCAACTAATTTGTATCATCTAAATCAAGTTTTTTAACACTTCAGATTTTAATAAAACTGAATAGTTTTTGATAAAGGAAGTTATTACCTGCTAAAAGTTTTATTTCTACAACTTAGTTGTAGACATTAACTTACAAAAATTTTTTCAATTTGTTAAGGTAAAAAATTCCTCTTTGACATGAATTTGTCCGTAACCTTTTAGTATAGAAAGCTATCTACCATAGCTATTTAACTTTACCTTTTAATATTTGATAAACGAATCTAAACAATCTACCATTTTTATATCAAAATCCATCAAAAATTATAAAAGTCTCGTTTTAAATTTAACTTTTATTTGCTGAAAGCGCTTCAGTTATATTTTGCTTTAACAGAATCTACTTCTAAGGATTGATTTACTAATTCCACCAATTTTTACCTGACTTTCATTCGTGTTTCTCTTCAAAACAAACTCAGAATTTTATTTTTGAGTAAATGCTTTAACATGTAATAACTTTCTAAAATACTTATATATTATCAAATAAGTAACAATACAAAATTTAAGTATCAGGACTGTAGTACTTGAATTTTTATTTGCTCACTTTAATTTAGTTGTAATTTAGATGGACTAGATTTTGAATACATCAACAAAAAAAAAACACTATGTGTTTTTAATAACAAGGCTAAATTTGGACTTTAAATTGCAATCTAATTGTTATTCTTGTTCATATAACAATAAACGAGCAATTTATTTTTAAACTTGATTAAAGTTTTGTTTTAAAAAATACTTTAGTAATATCTATCTATGACAAACACAAAAACTTCAAATAGAATTATTTTAATTTTCTTCCTTTTTTGATACGGCTAACGTTGGTAGCGTTCATCAAACTGAGTGTAATTTTGATTTAATTTTTTTTTCTCCACAAGTTGCTTGAGCATAGTCTCCAATATTTTTATGTTTTTGTAAAGGTTACAAAACGTGAATTAAGAAATCAAGTTTGAGTCGACTACTGAATATCAGTCTAATTAATTTTATCCTGAAAAATTCATATCAATAAAGTTTTTTACATCTATGTACAAAAAAGAAGTATTTTTCTCTTATATGTTCCTTTTTTTTTACTTTTCAAGTAAAAAAATATATGGTAGATCTTTATAGGCCAAATTTATTTGGCTTCCTTTTAAATCACTGAAATTTTTTATCTCTTCATTTTCTTGTAATACTTAGCGGTTCCTTTGTATTTGAAAATATCTTCACACAGTTCACCATCACTGTCTTTTTGAATAATTTTTAAGTTATTTTAGATTCGATCTCATCTTCCGCTTGTAGATTTAATTTGAAAAGTAACTATGAAACAAATTTAAAGTTTATTATGAGTTCTTTGCTCATGCATATTTAAATCAACTTTTGTGTAACTTTTATGAACACAAAAACTGCAAAAAAATTTTGGCTCATAATGATATACCATATGTTTTGTTAAACAGTCTTTTATTTTAAAATATCTTCCTTTGAACTAATACTGCATTTAAAAGGTCTACTATCACTATGAGTAGCTTGATGTTTAACTAGGTGGCTGTTTTGAGCAAGTCTTTTATCAAAAATTTTAAAAGCAAAAGGTTATTTTACTGTATCACTTTGTAAGACTTCATGTTACTTGTTTAAGTGACTAAGGCTTAATAGTTGAATATTAGTATCAAAAGTTTATGTTTGGTAAACCATTAATGAATCTAAGTTTGACAGGCATACGTTATTAATTCTAAAGGTTTTTCGATAAAGAGTTTAGCTTATTCGTTTTTTTTTGGAAAATTTTGTCAAAAAGTTTTTATAAGTTTTTGCAAACGTTGGTTTAGAGTTCAACCATAAAAACATTAAGTTGTTCTCTGTCTTTTCATAAACTTTTTTAGTAAAAAATATATTTGCAAACAGGATTTAACCTGCATACCGTATGTTACCTACCCTTATTCTATAATAAAATTGATTGAACTAATAATTAATTAGGCTGATTTTGTTTATCTAACTTGACTTAGTTTCAACTACAACATAATAATAAGTAGGGAACGGGCAACGTACGGATCATTTACTGAACCTTGCCCGCAATACAGAAACACTTTACCTCTAGACAACAAATTTCTGCCAAGCAAATAACACGAAGATTTCTTAAAAAAAGATGCGTTTTTAAATGTGATACTAATTTGTTTTTTCTTACGTGATAGTACTTAAAAACTGATTATTTCAATGCAACTTTGCTTTAAATTAGGGGTGGGCAACGTACGGCCCGCGGGCCGGATCCGGCCCGCGAGGTGAAAATGACCGGCCCCAAAACCATTTTTAAATTTGAATGGAATCCGGCCCGCGGACAAAACTGATCCGCGACGAGATGATCTGGCCCGCTAAGCATTTTTAAAATTTATATGAAGTCCAGCCAACCAATGTAAATATTACAAAGTTTGTACAATAACTTTTTATAATTATTTTAATAAAACCAAAATGTAAGACTTTGACTCTAAAACCTTTGTAAAATAGGCTTTTTATTTTTGGGGTGATAAAAACACTCCTTTGTTTAAGTATCTTTTTCTGTTTCGAGTCAGTTGAAGTAATCCTTTCTCAAATTATTCAAAAACAATTGTTTGCTAAACTAATTTTGAAGATCTTACCTACCATAATGACTTTCATAAAAAACGGACGTTTAAAAATTGCTGTCTTTCCCAGATGTGTAGTGAGTCGTTTTTATTCTTGTTTAGAAAAGTAAAAAAAAACTATTTTTAGTTATTGACAATTATTTTAAATCAAACTGCTCAACATTAAATATTAGTAAAATATTTTAAGTTGAGACTACAATTTGCACTCTTTTCTGCTATTGATTTTTTTATTAATGACTTTTTAATAAATAATATGGTTAAGTTTAGTGATGACCAATTGATGACAATATTTTCACTTGATAATGAGTTTGGTCGTCGTTTTGCAGACTTTCAATAACTAATAGAAGAATTTGATATTGTGTCATCATAGTTGACGATTGACACCGAAAATGCACCTAGTAATATACAGTTAGAACCGCTAAACTTCAATGTGAAAGTACACTAAAAAAAAGATCAAACCTTAAATGTTTAACAGTTTTTATGCCGTACTTAACAAGTCAAAGTTTGTTGATTTAAAAAAGATGACAATGAAGTTACTTTTTTTGTTTGGGTCAACACATATTTGCGAACAAACATGCTTAACCATGTATACAAAGAAAAGTAAACTGCGTTCAAACCTTACTGATACCAATCTGCAGTCATTACTGAAAATATTTACTTCGAATATACTTCCAGACTTTAAACAACTTGCTAAAAACCTTGATGATCCACATATGTCTCATTGACTTCTTTTTAGTGTAATTATTTTTGCTAAACTCTTTAAACTTTACGTTAAAATTAAAATATGACAGTTTTGTATGTTAGTTTTTCGTTTAGTACTATTTTCTTTAGTGAAACTGATCTTAATCTAAAAGTCTATTAAACTAATAGGGTTATCATGTTTAATTATAAATTAATCTCTTTTTTGTTTTAGTATTTCGTTATTTTATGTTACTACTTTTATAAAAGTATTTTAGATGAATTGTTTTATAATATTATTTTTAGAGTACAGAACTTAGTTGAATTTCATATGTTGATCATTACTGTTTGATGTTTTAGATGAATTGTTTGATAATATCATTTTTAGAGTACAGAACTTAGTTAAATTTCACAAGTTGATCATTACCTTGTAATATTTTGAAAGTAAAAGTACTAAAATTTTAAGCCAAAGTAATTTTTTATCTAGGTTTAATTGTTTTTTAAATATGCTGATATAAAAATTTAAATCAAAAATTCAATTTTCGTTGCTTTTAGTAGATTTTTATGTATTATTGAACGAGCCAAAATTTGTCAATTCAAAATATGACCATGAAACTAGTTGTTTTGTTCGAGACTTCATACATTTGAAAACAAAAATTTCCGACCGTAAACATTAACAAGGATAAGCTAATTTCAAACCTAATCGGTATTTCAGTACACTTGCAGATTTTCCCAAACCGTTATGCAACTAGATTTAAACAACTGTAATATATGATTTACTTTAAGTGTTTCATCGAGATCTTATAATTTTATTTTCCGTTTTTTATGGTAAAACTATTTATTTTACAAGAATTATTTGCTGTTTTTTTTTCTTTTAAACGTGCAAAAATATGTAATGAATTTTTATTAGTTTGTTTAAATCAAAAGGTAGTAATTTTATTTTTTAATTTTAGTTAACTTCAGAATAATATTATTAATGAAAACTCCAGCCAAGTTTAGATAATTTTGAATTGTTAACAATTTTTTAATGTTTTAGCTTGAAATATTAGGCTGGAGTATTTTTTAGTAAGTAAGTTATTGTTTTAATAAGACTAACTAGTATTAATTCGGTCCAGAGTTATAACAAATTCAGAGTTATGATTACCTAATAAAAATTAACACAAAATTTAATTATTAATATATTGATTCAAAATTCTGAAATACCCGATCAATTAGCATCCAGCTGGATCCAAATCCTTTTCAAATTAACTTCCATTCGGATCCGGATCTTTGTCTAAAATTAATATTTAGCAGGATCAGGATAACATTTTCAAACTAGGATCCGGATCTAAAAAAGATCTAGCTGAATCCGGTAGATCACTAACTCGAAATGCTCCTGCCCGCTGAGGACTATTTTTTTTTTGGATCCGGCTCATCAACTATTTAGATTGCCCACTCCTACTTTAAATGCTTTATAAATAAGTCAGGTTCGCAAGAATTTTGTAATAAGTATAACCTGTCGACTAAAAAAGTTTTATAAAACTTGTTATAGGTTTAAATAATTAAAATAGAAATTCGAAATGTGGTTCACCTTTAAAGTTTTAAAAAATTGTAAATTCATTTGACCGGAATCCGATCGAATCTTGATTTAAATACATTATATTCGTCCGGCTCTTAGTTAAAAGACGCTATCCGGATTCGGCTTGATCTTACATAATGAAAAAATTGTACTAAGCTGGATCCAAAATTTGTGGATCTATTTATTCACTAGATGAAATAAAAAATAAATGTACTGTTGCTTAAAAACATGTAATTTTAGTTAACAGACAACTAAGTTTACGTAATTTGCATAATACTGGAAGTTGTATGGAAATTTCACTAATAATTGAAAATAAGATAGTTGATTTTCATGTAATATTTACCATTTTGTTAATTAATACCAGATGAAACATTTATTCCATATTATTAGTAGACTTTTCATTAGAAAAGCATGCATCTCTGTTTGTTGAAATTATACTGATTCAAGAAGATTATTTTACCAACACAGCACTAAACGTAGACAACGCTATAACTTTCTCCTTAAATGTTACCAATGCTTAATAATAAAAAGTTAAATGTTTTAAATTTTTATCATTCTGATTTAGCACTTAATTTTTATTTTTACAATGACAATACATACAATGTCGCTCACTTATGTTTAATCACAAAAATCTCATTAAGTTTTTCTTTGTTAGCTTTTTTTTCACTGTTTTTCCAGCACCCAAATATAGAGCAAGTTCAATAACTATTTTCTTAAACTGAAACTTTAATTGAATAATTTAAGTTCTATTTTTATTTAGACAGTCTAACATAAATTGACTTGTTTTTAATTATTTCAAGTTAAGTTTTTATTCATGTTTAGTTATATACTGAGCTCAGCGCTTTTAATTGTTGAGAAAATTTTATTATTATTAGCTAGTTGACTTCTTAACAGCTTTACTGATTGGGTTTTTGATTTTTGTTTTTTCTTGCTAATCTTTTCTGTGCTAAATCGACATCTTTGTAATTTTATTAGAACAGTAAATTTATAAAAAATAAAAGAAAGTTTTAAATGTGAATTGAACGTAATTTCTTTAACTTTTTTAGATCTTTTGTCAAAAGTTTGCAATTGCTGTGACTTTACTGTCACTTTGAAATTAATTTGAAAAGACACGAAAAAAGTAATGTAAACTGAAAGTTAGGTTACTTAATGTACTAAAGTTCTATCATAAACGTTTGTGGTTCAGTAGAAAAAGAGAGAGTAAAAACAATTCTGAATATTTGAGACAACATTAAGTTAAGAAACAATAACATCTTGTATTCAGAAAATTTAAGTAAGTAAAAATAAATCATCAGTAAAAACTTTATTTGATTAAAATGCATCAGTCTATATTGATGAATAATGACCATAGTTGTGACATTAATGACAATTTATAACAAGTTTGATTTATTAATTACTTTATTGACTTACAAAGTTTCGCTGCTCATTAAATATTAGCAGCTCTACGGAGTCTGTTAAGATTGAAATTACAAATAATTTAATTTTTATATTTACTGCAAACTTACATGGTAATAAGAAAATTTTACCTTGAAATTTCAAAAGACTTACGTTTAAACGTCCTTGAACTTAAGCTAGATAAAATTGAAAACAGAAACTGATATTAAATTCTATAATTTGAAATTTTATCAAAAATGGTCTTTAATATGTGTTCTTTTAAAAAGAATGACGTAGAAAACAACAGTTTTATAGTAGAATTTTTTTTAATGTGCTTAAACATTGCCTTATATTAAATGATTATTTTTTAAATGGTAAATCTTGACTTAGGGCTCGGCAAACTGTGCCCCACTAGCATGAATTTATTTTAAATGACACGCAGCCCATAAAAGGTATAACCTGCGAACTATAAACATGCAAATAAAAATTTAAAAAACTTTCACTAGATGTTCATGGACTTGAAATGGAGAGCAACAAAAATTATTAGGAACTACTTATAGTTACGAGCATAAAGTTAATTTTATGGGCAAATTTATTAATTTTTCAAAAAAACATAAAACTTTAATGTCAATTATTTTCCTTATCTTAAAAGCTATCTAAAAAAAATTTATTTTATTTTAGAGAACACACCTTTGTCTTTAATTAAAAAAAAAAATATTTGGTTTGGGGTTGGAATTATTTCATGGGGTCCCTCTAAAAAAAAGTTTTTTTTTGTTTTTTTTTATTAAATGGTATTAAAACCAAAAATAATTTTTTTTTATATTTTATTTTGTTTTTCCATTAGTTTGCATGTTATTTAAACTCTTAAATGTTTATTTTATAAATAATGTTAATATTTTTTACGATTTGGCCCCAAATCAAAATAATTTAATTAAATATGTTGTAATTCACATTCTTATTAATTATTTTTTTCCTTTAATCAATTTTTTATCTAGGAAATGGCCAAGGCAAATGATAGTGTAGTATACATCATTTTGATTTGGGGCCAAATCGTAAAAAATATTAACATTATTTATAAAATAAACATTTAAGAGTTTAAATAACATGCAAACTAAGGGAAAAAGAAAATAAAATATAAAAAAAAAATTATTTTTGGTTTTAATATCATTTGATGGAAAAAAAACAAAAAAAAAACTTTATTTTTGGAGGGACCCCATGTAATAATTCCAACCCCAAACCAAATATATTTTTTTTTTAATGAAAGACAAAGGTGCGTTCTCTAAAATAAAATAAATTTTTTTTAGATAGCTTTTAAGATAAGGAAAATAATTGACATTAAAGTTTTATGTTTTTTGAAAAATTAATAAATTTGCCCATAAAATTAACTTTATGCTCGTCTTATAGTTTGATATTTTATTTTACTCAAAGAGCTCAACATTTTTGTCACCGAAACCCGGTTGTGAATAGAATATTTAGTTTCCACATCTTTATTTAGGAACTACTTACGAGAAAATTTAAACTTTCACTGTACATTTTAAGGCTTTTAACGTCTGCCGATCCTGTCCCAAAAAACATTAAATAAATATTTTGTAACCTTTAAAACCTAGTTTTTATACAAGCTTTTTTGTGATTAGTAATTTTGTTTCACACCAATACAAAACTTCAAGAAATAATCTAGTTTTATTCGTTTATTATATTTTTTATTAGTTTGTTAGTTAAGCTTTTAACTTGAAAACATATACAAAACTTACAAAGGACTTCAAAGTTAGTCTATACTAAATTAATTGTAATTAATTACAGAATGAATGCGTGAGAAAAAGTAGTATAATATTAATTAATTTAAGAAATTTATTTACATTTATCAGTAGTTGTGTCAAATGCACTGCAAGACTTTTAATTGATTAATTCAGCATAGTTCTCAAAAATCTGTCTACAAAACATCACATATAAAAAATATCAGTTCTTTCATGGTTTGTAAGGCCACAAAGTTTTAAAATAAAAACTATGTCTGGCTAGTAGGAATTTCTTTTATATTGCCATAAACATTTTTTATCATTAAAGGAAGCAAAATTCATCTCTACAGATATATTAAACCTTTTACTTTCAGAGTGCTAGCTAAGATAGTGCTGGGCTACAAAAGCTAACTGCTTGTTTAGAAAAAAAAACAATATCCAGATAAATTCAAAGATAAGTTAATAATCTATATAAATTTAAATACGTTTTTTTGCATTCGATTAAGGCCATATCACACTTAGATTTTTACAATTTGTAGAAATTTACCTTAGCTCTTTGAAACTTCAAAAATATTGAAAACTTTTAATTAATCTTTGATATAAAAGGGAAAGTCAGCTAGCAAATAACTTCCTTATGAATATCACAAACTAAAAAGAACCTGAATTTTATCTACTCCATTTTAATTAAGCTTCAACAAAGCTTTAAACTTATTCGTAACATCTAAATCACCTAAAGTAAGTGAACAACTTTTCCAGTTTGCCTAGATTAACAGAGAAGTCTTTTGCGGTTAAAATTTGTTATAAATAGCCTTAGTAGACAAAATAGCTTCGCAAAAAATTGACTTAGGAGCCAATGCCTTAGGGAAGTTTATAATTTTATTTTGTAAAACAGCTTGAACTATTACTTAAAAAATTTTTTGTAAAATTTTAGATATCTAAATCAAAAAGAACTTGTGTAATGTAATAAGAAACTTACCTTAGACACTCAGGTTTGTAGTGTAATAAAAAAACAACATATTTTGTAAACAGGGTTGCCAAAGGTTTTTAAAAAATTTAGTTCAGGTTTTCAGAATTTCTTCCAGACTTTCGGAAGTACAACTTTAAGGATTTATTTTTACTATAAAATTGAGTTTAAGTTAAAAAACTTTCTTAAATAATATCCCAACATTAAAAAGATACGGTAAAGCTACTTTAAATGTGTTATTTGATTAAAAAAACTTTACTGATAACAAAATTTTTATCTATATGATAGAATTTTTGTTTCAAATCCAAATTTTGTTACTTGACATGAAAAACTATTTAAAATTTCAGGTTATTCCTGGTTATTATAGCCTAAATTGTCATATTCGAAGTTTTTACAAGTTTGCAGATTTTTTGGCAATCATGTAATAATAGTATATTAAAATTTATAAGTAAAAAACAAAAATGATATAAAAATTTTATCATTTATCAAAATTTTCACTTGCTTATTTTTAGTTTTTTACTTGTTTTTGGAAGTAAATATTTTAAAATTTGAATTTGCCAATAATTTATTTCAAATTTATCAAAAGTAAGTTAGTTTTGTTTGATATATCTAAGAATTACATTATTGATATAAATAACAAAAAAAAGTTTAAATTTAATACAAACAGAATCTTAAAAATTTCAAACTTTAATTAAATTATAATCAGTAAAAGTACAGTTGTCACTGATAATATTTTTTTAAATATTAATAAAGAGCCAAGAGAAAAAGTTACATGTTTAAAATTTTTAGTTAGTGAAAAGTTGTATATTTAACGTACTTTCATTTAGAAATAAATTTTTAGTAAAGATTCCATTATGCTTTTTGTTAGTATATCAAATTACCTAAACGAAATTTTCAAAATAAAATTAAAGAAAAAAATATAAAGTTTGTACAGAATAATTTTTAGGATGTAATAAAACACATCAAAATAATTATCATATTATAAAACTTTAATATTTTTATTGAATAAAAATTATTAAATTGTAATGTAAACCGTGAACTTAAGTAAGATTTTCTGTTACAAAACTAAAACACTTCTTGATAAAACTTACAAACGAAAAAACTTTTATTCAAACATTCTTTGTTGATAAAAGTAAAAAGAAATCTCACTTAACGAATTTTTTTACTTTATTGACAAATAAAAAAAAAATACACTAACTCGTCAATACAGTAAACTAATCACAAGCTCTTTTCATTTTAAAAAAACTTGTAAAAATTTAAAATAAAAAGACAATTACTTAAAAAAAATTGTCTTAATCACCAATTTTAAAAGGTTATTTAAACTTGATGATAACTTAAAACAAACTTCAAAAGTTTTTTTGAACAAAACAACTAAACAGTTTAGTTTCACTGAAGGAGAAAGCTAAAATTTTAAAACTAAATGGAAAACTATCATACAATAGAAGTTTTATTGTTTAGTTTGAACATAATAATTAAACATTAGGTTCTAAAAATAGTGAACTTAATTTAAAACACTCAACCAGTGTGGCCACTGTTCTTTTAATTTTATGAATTTTATTGACTTTCTCCCAGAATTTAAATACAAATTTTCTTGTGACTATTAACTGAAGACAAATTTTTAGGTATAAAGTTTTCAATTAAATAAAATCATGAAAATTTATTATAAGCAATTTATAATGTTTTTATAAATAAAAAAATTGGTTATATAATAATGTTTTGATTTCAGTTATTTCTTATCAATTCTAATTTTCATTGTTATTGAAACAAAACTTTTTGATACTTTAGATTTATATACTATTTTTCTTTGAAATTATAGTTTTTCTTGCATTTTTTATGCCTATATTTTCTAATTCAAGGTTATTTCAGCTAAAATAGCCACTCCAGTGAATTTTTATTTAGTTTTGCAGAAAAGAACTACTGATATCACTAGACAAACCATGCAATTAAAAAAGTTCAAATTAAATATTTTAAACAAGTAGTTAAAGATAAGTTATTGTTCGTTATTTAAATGCTTGAAAAAAATGTATAGTTATATCTTAGTAAATACTTATGAATAACTTAAAATTTACTCAAAATAAGTTTATGGTTTAATATGAATACTTTTTATGTGTTTTTTCAAATTACTTTTTGTGTGACATATGTGATCACAATAACTACAAGAAAATTTTGGTTCATAATGAAATAGCGTGTGTTGATCCAAAGAAACCTTAGTTTTAAATATCTTCCTTCTGGAAAATAACTGCATTTAAAAGGTCTATTATCACTGTGAGTAGCTTGATGTTTAACTAGATCTGGTTTTTGAGCAAATTTTCTATCACATATTTGACAAGAATAAGGTTTTTCTCCTGTATGAGTTCTGTAATGAGCTTTGAGTTCTGATCTGTTTTTACACACTTTTAAGCAAATATCACACTTGAATGCTTTTGATTCGTCATGTACTATCATGTGTTGATTGAGACTTCTTTTGTTAGAATAGCTTCTATGACATATTTGACAGTTGAATTTTTTATCTGTTAATATGTTTGATTTTGAAAACAAAACAATCGATATGTTTTTTATTTGAAATTGGTATATGATTAAACATTATATGAGTATTCATGTGACTTCAATAAACACTTTATCAAATAAATGATTAAATGTATACCAAAATATTGATGATAATACATTGGATTAAGTAAACATATGTTAATAATTATTATAAAAATTGTTAAAAACTTTTTATCTAAATTTAACTAAATTTTTAAACTTAATAAAAAGCATATGTATTTTAACGCAAATTTTTATAATAAGTAAGAAAATGGAAAATAAGTCTTAAATTTATAAAACTACACTTATTTCATAATTTTATTTAATATGGTTTGTTTATTATAAAACAAGTAGTAAAGTGATAGTTTTATAATACTTAATTAAATAAATAAAATTTTCTAACTTTTGATAGTACTTAAGATATTTAAGTTAAACAAAACTGTAACTATATAATTCCAGTCCAATTATAAATAAACATTATAAGATACAAAATTACTTACTACTAAAGTTAGAAGAGCTGCTATTTTGGTTACTGAATTGATGTTTTTTTTCATCATAATTCTGAGATTTGCTAGAATCATGTTTCTTGTTTAATTAAAATGGTTTTTAAACTAATTTTGAACTTTTTTACCTATATTTTTCTTTAATGAAATGCTATTTTCGGCTGTATGCGTTTCATTAAAACAATTTTGTCCCACTTGAATGTTTTTCACTCCATCAAAACTATTTTCATTCTCTTCAATGACATTTACACCTTAAAAAATCTGAGTTTAAAATTCATAAGAACACTGAATAGTAAATACACTTTTTATTGCATTAAATAATTCTACTTCTAAGGTTTTTACTTATAGTCAATGTGTTTTATATTTGGTATTTTAAGTAAAAGTTAAAGAATTTTATATGTACTTTTAAATACTATTAAACAATGATAAAATAGTACTAAATTAAAAATATTTTTTTATCTATTAACTTAACCAATGTGGTCTGACAAATATTAAATATAAAATAAAGTTGAATTTTATTGGTAATGACAAGTTTGTTTAAACTATTAACAACTTTTACCATTTGCAACTTTATTACTATTTCGTACAATTTCATCATCAGTAAATAAAAGTTCAACTTTATTAGATCGAGTTTGGTTCCTTTTGAAATTAGTCTTGTTACTTTTGCTGTATCAATATTTAAATTTGTTTACTATAATTTACTATTGCTAAACAATTGTATTTAAATAACTAAAACCTTAAGTGGTATTTCAAACTACATTTATGACAATTAAATATAATGGTATACAACTAAATAAAATAAACTTACATTGAATCTTTTGTTTTCAAAATTTCTTTTAAACTATTAACTTCGATAGAAAGATTTTTATTTGAAATAACCAGTTGTTTATTTTCACTTTGTAGTACTTCTACTTGAGTTTGGAAATAAATATTTTCAGATTGAAGCTTATCAATAATTTCTTTTAAGTTTACTAAAAGTAAATTAGCTTGGTTTGGTATATCTAGAAATAAAATATTTTAAGAATACTAAATACGAAATCAATGCTTGCTTAGCATTACTCTAGTAAGATTAGAAATTACATTATAATTAATTTAAACTTAAAAAAAAAATTTCTCAATTTGAAAGTTAATAGTTATTCTATAGTATAAAAATAAAGAAAATATTAAACTTTAAACATTGCTTCAAGAAAGTCTAAGACTGTAAATTTAACTTACCTTCATTTATAATAATTCCTTTAGATGTAGATTCCATTATGTACTTTATAAATATAAAATATTATCTAAATGAAAAGAAAGGTAAACAAAGAAATATTGAATAACATTATAAAAATATATTAAAATTTAAAAAATAAACAAAAAACTTATATACAATCAACATTTTAAGTAAATGCATGTAAAAATTACCAAGATATTTTGAAAATAGCATCATAAAAATTTGAAAAATTCAAATTTACATATTTACATTCTCACAGTTTAAACTAAATACATTACTTTGTTAGTTAAGTTTAAAACAAAACTTGAACTGTAATTTATAAATATAAAAGAACTGAATTTTTTTAAATATTTTATGCTTACTTCAAAGTATGATACATTTAAAGATTTGAACTTACAATGCTTGTTATAATTATCAGGGAACAAATTTTTAACTTGTTTATTTTTCTTAAGTGTAAATTTTGTTTTAAGTATTTTTTCAAATAGTTAAGTAATAAGATTAAAATGGTAAGCAAAATCAAAAGTATATATGTGTTTGTATTAAAGACATATTTTCCAAACATTGATTTTAAAAAAAGAAGATGTTTATAATATTTAGTAAGTCGTTGTTCTTATACTTCAATATATAGACTATAAAGATCTAAACAGTAAATAATTTTAAAAAGGTTTGTTTTATACTACATTGAGTAATCAATTATAACAATGTGAAAACTTTTACAAAAACTAAACTACTTAAGTGAAAAGTTTAAATTTTTGAAATGAGTTTTTTTCGTGATATCTTAAATAACCTTTTACATGGCATTTAAACAAAACTGCAAGAAAATTTAGGCTCATAATGAAATAACATGTGTTTTGTTAAAACATCTTTTGTTTTAAAATATTTTCCTTCTGGACAAATACTGCATTTAAAAGGTCTATCATTTCTGTGAGTAGCTTGATGTCTGGTTAAAGTTTCTTTATGAGCAAACTTTTTATCACATATTTGACAAGCAAAAGGTTTTTCTCCTGTATGAGTTCTGTAATAAACTTCAAGAGTTGCTTTGTTACAAAATAGTTTCCAGCAAACATCACACTTAAATGCTTTTGATTCGTCATGAACTTTTATGTGTCGATTGAGATTATGTAAGTAAGAATACTTTTTATCACAAATTTGACAAACAAATGGTTTTTCTCCTGTATGTTTTCTATAATGGATTTCAAGCTCTCCTTTTGTAGAAAACAGTTTTAGGCAAACATCACACTTGAATGCTTTTGATTCGTCATGAACTTTCATGTGTCGAATGAGATTGTTTTTATTAGAATAGCTTCTATGGCATATTTGACATTCAAATTGTTTTTCTGTGAGAATTAGAATATAAGAATTTAAGTTATTTAAGAAAACTTTATGATTAAGAAATTTTGTTATTTAATTCAGTTTATAACTAAAAAATGTATAAAACTTTATTACATTTAAGTAAACTTTTTTCTCCAACACTAGATGAATACCAAAAAATTTTTGGGATAAGGCAATAGAAGAGTTCCTTTTTTTTTTGACAATTTTTAAAGCTTTATCTAAGATATTTAACACTTTTAAAAATATGGCAAAAAAAGAATCTTAAATTCTTATATAAAAAAGAAATAAAGCATGAAAAATAAATCAAGCAGTTTGTACTATATTTAACATATACTGGTTTCAAAATATACTCGGTTCATAAAATCAGTGTAAGAATTTTATTATATTTACATAAATTGTTTAGTAAAAAAGTTTAAAGATTTGGAATGAAGTAAGAACAATATTAAACTTAATGTATTATTAAGAAATATTCTTAACCGTTTTTGCCTACTTCAGCTTCATAAAACATAACACAAAAAATGAAAGTCGGAAAGTTGTAACAATAAACTAACTGTTGTAACTTATTTAGTTGTATATATATAACACATTTCTCAAATAAGTATTTTTAAATAAACCTTTAGCAGCAAATTTTTTTTATTTTAATTTTCAAATTTTTAATAATCTATGTTTTTTGAAAGAAATAATAAAAGTAACAAGTTAGTACAAAAACATGAAAATCACAAAATAATGTTGTGATTTATTGTCTAAACAAAGTGTTAGTGTTTATTATTAAGACTGTTTTATTCAATATTTGTGAAACTATAATTTGCTAATTAGTTGTTATAAGACTTATAATGAAACTTGTTTTTAATGGTATCAACTTTTAAACCTTTAAAAAAAAATTATAATAAAAAGTAAAGCACAACTTAGAACACTGATATCTAATTTTTAAGCTAAAATAAAATTATTGTTTAAACCAATTTCTTAAAAAAAAATATATTTTGTTTTTTACTTTGAAAATTTTGCAAGTCAAAAACATATATTTCTCAAAATTTTCTGGTAAATTAAAAAAAGTTTAAGTAGTTTATAAAAATAACTGAAAAGGGATTAACAGAAATAAACAAAACTACAAACAACTTGAAAGAAATATTCGTCAATCAAAAAATTCTACAACCAAGTTATTAAGTTTTTATTCAAAACTTACTTTAATTTAAAATTTATTTCGAGCTGTAACAAAAATATTAAAAATTATCTAACACCTTAAAATAAAACTAAATTGCAGACAAGAAATTAATCTATTTACTTTAGAAATTTTCCTAATGAATAAAATACCTTTCAAATATCTTAAATAAGTAAATAAATGCAACTCATTGAACTTTAGTTTAAATTAGCTTAAGAGCTTAAAATTAGATTCTTTGCACCATAGTAAGTAGTTAACAAAATTTAAAAACTAAATAAATTTATAGTTTGTTATGAATTCTCTTCTCATGCGCATTCAAATCACTTTTTGTAAAACTTTTATGATCACAAAAACTGCAAGAATATTTTGGCTCATTATGATATAACATATGTTTTGTTAAATAAGTTTTTGTTTTAAAATATCTTCCTTCTGGACAAATACTGCATTTAAAAGGTCTACTATCACTGTGAGTAGCTTGATGTTCAACTAGATTGCTTTTTTGAGCATATCTTTTATAACATATAGGACAAGCAAAAGGTTTTTCTCCGGTATGAGTTATGTAATGAGCTTCAAGACTTGATTTGTTATAAAAGAGTTTTAGGCAAACATCACATTTTAATGCTTTTGATTCGTCATGAATTTTTATGTGTTGATTGAGATTACATTTGTTTGAATAGCTTTTTTGACATATTTGACAACTGAACAGTTTTCCTGTAGTAAATGGTTGATAAACCTCAAGCTTATCATGAAATATTTCAATTGACTAATGATAAGTTTTAGTAATTACAAAACTAAACAAATTCTTTAAAATAATGTACTTTTGATTTTTATTATTTTTACTGATAACAAATTTTCTTACAATGCTTAATAAAAAAATATAATTAAATTAAAAATGACTTACTCGAAATTTTATAAAAAAACATACCACCCACTAATCTATCATGTTTAAGTTAGTGAGAAGCTTGTAAATATCTTAGTTTTAAAACTTAATTGATGCATAAGTTATTTTAAAGTCTATGTTTAATTTATATTTAATTTTCACAATTACTTTTCGTGTGAATTTTATGATGTCTGGTTAATTCTGTTTTTCGAGCAAATTTTCTATCGCATATTTGACAAGCAAAAGGTTTTTCTCCTGTATGAGTTCTGTAATGAGCTTTAAGTTTTGATTTATTAGCAAATAGTTTCAAGCAAACATCACATTTTAATGCTTTTGATTCGTCATGAATTTTCATGTGATGATTGAGACTGTTTTTGTTAGAATAACTTCTTTGACATACTTGACAATTGAATAGTATTTCTGTAAAAATTAGATAAAATTAAAACGTTTTTTTGAAGACCTTATAACTTTTGTACGATACTTAATTGTTTAGAAATAATTTATTTTTAAATATTGTTTAAAGTTGTACTCCTCTTGAATACATACTCAAATATCAAACAGTAGATTAAGGTTTCCAAAATTCATTTTCATAAACACCCCTTAAAAAGTTAATAAAACTAAAGATCGCCCCTTTATTATATATTGGTCTCTTACTAATTATTTACCCATTAACTTTTAAGCCATTTAATTATAAACATCCCATAAACTATAATAGGTAGGTTACAGAAATTCATAAAGGTAAAAATTTACAAAGATTCACTCGTTTGCAAGTCTTCAATTTTGCACAAGTTTTTATTTCTTTTATATTCTATTAATCTTGCTTTTTAGTATCCTATTTTTTATTATCACTGTTTCCCTTAATCCTTACCTTCGGGTCAGTAAGAAATTCCTTCTGTCGTGCGAAGCTATCACTCGTGCGAAATTGACCTTCCGTGCAAAACTGACCCGTTTTGAGCCAAAAATGGCTGTAATAGGTGCACTTTCAGAAACCCTGCGCAAGATGAATACCAAACTTACTTTTAGTATTAATATCATAGAGGGGTACTACTTGATTTTTACAAATTGTATAGATACATCCTAGCTATCCGATACTTTCAACAACTTAAGAAAGTTTAAAATAATAATTGAAACACATTCGATCAAAGTGAGTGAGCTCATGAATTTATTATGAAGTCATAGTCTAAAAACACTAAAAAAGATTGTAAAATATATCTTCTTTATTTTAAAACACTTTTTTTGTTTTTTACTTTCAGTCCCCATATGTAAGTAATTCACCTAAAATAGGAAGCATTTTTTATAGACTGCAAACTAGACTTACTAAAAAAATTGGAGGTCGAAATTTTTAAAAAAGGTCATTGAGGGCAGCATGTTTTTAAAAAAAATTATCAAATATAAAGAAAAAATACAAAATTAATTTAAAATTAAATAATTAATCAGCACTGCTATCAGCTCTAAATATAATTAAGAACACATTTTAAAGTAGAATTTTATTTAAAGGAATAATTTTATAAAACTTTCAAAAGATTTAAGCAATATTTTTACTTATATCTTTCAGTGACATCTTGTTTTCAGCTATAAACATTTTATCTTACATAAATGATTTTCATACGATGAAAATAATGATTATTTTTAATACTAATTGTAACATTCATATTTGTAATAATAGTTTATTATTAGAAATTGAAAAATGTTAAATTTAGTAACAATATTTATCCTCTTTCATAAATTCAATCCTAAACTCTATAAAAAACATAATGAAGAGTTTTTATACATTGGGTAAGGAGTATAAAGCACTTTACCTTGTTATTAATAATCTGGCCTAATTTGCATCCTTTTATTTTAATTAAAAGACTCTTTTTTACTGCTTAATGGTATTCAAAGTTACTTTACAAATAAAATAGATTAAGTTAGTGAGCACAATAGGTTTTTATGTAAGCATAAACATAAAAAGACTAATCCCTAAAAATATATTTATTCTTTTTTTAATTTTTAACCTACTATCAAATTTACATGATAACAAAAAACATTTAGCTTATGTATTTGTACATCTAATAATAAAACTATCCACAAATAGAATTAATCCAAAGTTTTCTAGAATTGATGAAAGAAAATGTTTTAAGTTAAAATTAAAATATAGTTTCTACTTATAACAGGGTTCATGCGCAAAGTTTTCAAATATTAGTCTGATATTTATTAATTTCGACGGATTTATCCTGATGTTCACCTTCCTCTTATGTATTTATTTTGAGCACTTCTCATTAAATAAGCATTTAAAGTGCGCATTTCTAGTATGCATGTTATGAAAAGTACCCACATGTTACCCACACTTTCAATAAGTACACAATTTAGTACGCATCTTTTATTATTTTAACATATTTGAACTAAGATAAAAAAATTCTGTCAGTGTTCTTTTTTATTAAGACTAAAAATTCTTAGTTACAAACTTTCTTTTAAATAGCTGCTGTTTTCAGAATGTATTAGTGTTGTTAATAACTTCAATAACTTATAATAAACAAACACTAAAACATATTATTAATAAACTGCTATGAGTTTTAGTCTAATAAGTATTTGGTATTAAGTTTCTAATTAAGGAAGCATAACAATTAAACTATCTATGCTTTAAAAAACATAGCTGAGGTAAACAAATTCAAACCAATAGCTAAGTAGTTTTAATTCAACTGTTGGGTAACATGACTGTTCAAATTAGGTCAATTCAAATTCCTACAATTCAAATTCTTAAATTTTGTTTAAATAAGCTATATATCTAAATATAAACTGAAGTTGAGAAAAAAAAAAGGTACCTAGATCTGATTAAAAAGAATATGATTATGAAAAAAAATTATAAAATATTCTTATAATGAAAGCTTTACTAAAAATTTTTAGTTTTTTTTAAGTTTTGAAGTTATATATTGACAAAAAGTTTGAAAAAATAAAAAGTGCACACATAAGTCTGGTTATTATAATCATGATGGTGAAATAAAACTCAAAATAAATATATATTTAAAAATAAATAATTGAGTTTCGCTTTAAAAATTAGAATTTAAATAGTCAGAATTTGAAATGTCCAAATTTGAATCGTTGAGCACCCTAACTGTAACATATAAACTGTATAATTCTTAGTAAACTTTCATAATTATAAAGCATACAATCTACTCAAAACAAGATAAAAAATACTTAACTTTCTAATAGAAACTCAAAAAGTTTCAAACACTTGTTTTAACATATACTGACTGACTTTGTCTTTAATACCTAAATTTATAACTAGAAATAAGTTTACAACTCAATTTGATCTTAAAAAAAATCCATTTTTTCTAATCAAGAATTTTCAAGCATTTGAACTGAGAAAAGCTGAGACTTTAAAATTTAAAAGTAAAAAAAAACTGATTTAGCCTGATGTTTTTTAACTTTTTCCAAAAAAAATCTGATTTAGCTTGATGAGCAGGAACCCTGTTATAAGATTTGAAAAAATTTATTTAGTATTTAGAATAATCATATAAATTATATTTATTCAAATATGTTTGTTGAAAACAATCAGAATAATAAACTTTACTTACTTTTGTTAAGAAGTAAACTTTTAGATGTAGATTCAATTATGCGTATTATTACCATAAATTTACCTGAACGAAAAATTCATGTATAATCATAATGACATTATGTAAAACTTTAGTTAATCTATCAGGTAAGATTTCAAACTTTTTACATTAGACATTTTTTATCATGCTAAAAACTTAAACTTAAATTATTACATCATTGTACTGGTAAAGTTTTAAATAAAAAAACTTTTATTCTTATTTAAAAAAAGTTAAAGAATGAAAATTAAATTGAGCAGTTTGTACTAAATTTAACGTATAATAGTTTTCAAACTATATTCTGTTTAAACAATCAATGTAAAAATCTTAATGTATGTAAATAAATTGTTTTGTAATAAGTTTAAAAATAAAAACGAAGTAACAACGATATTAAACTTATTGTATTTTTAAGAAATATTCTTAACAATTTTTGATAACTTTAGCTTCATACAACGTAAAAAGAAAGTCAGAAAACTATAACAAAAAACTAATTTGATATTGCTTATTTTTTATATATATAACACACTTTTAGCAAATAGGTCTTGCTTTATACTGCAAAATATTTTTTTAAATTTTAATTGTAGAATAATCTATGTTTTTTGAAATAAGTGCTAAAAACAATAAGTTAATATAAAAACAAAACAATTAAACAAAATTTTGTTTTACACTTATGAAAGTTATGAAATTAGCTACAGAAATTACTGAAAATTAAAAGAAGTTTTAAAATTATTTAATGAATAACACTTGGCATTAATTTAAATAAATAACTAAATATTTTACAACAAAAGAAAATAGTAATTATAAAAATGCTATACATACTTCAAAACTAATTTAAAGTTTAAATTTTGTTAAAAGCAAATCCAAAAACTTTGGTATAAACTTAAATGAAATAAAAAGTTACTTTTATACCAAACCAGTAGTTTCAATAAACTAATAGCCATAGATTTAACAAAACACCTTAAAAGTCATTCCATTTAACAAGTCAAAATACTTATAAAAAGAAGTTAAAGTTCTAATATAAATACTTTTTTCATGATGTTTCAAACTTTGCAGAGAAATAGTAATAAAGATACTTAACAGACTTTTAAGTTGAATTTTTTTTGTTAAAACACTTCCAATAAGTGATTTAAGGCTACTTTTTGTACTCAAGTATCTAAAAAAAACAAAATAAGTTGCACCACCTTAGTAAATTCTTAAAAATGCAAAATATTTACAAAACAAGACAGGGTATGTTATGAATTCTATTTTTCTGCAGTTTCAAACTACTTTCTCTGTATATTTTATGATTACAATAATTACATGCAACTTTTGCTAAAAATTTAAAATGAAAACTTTATCACACATGTTAAAAATTAAATGTTTTTCTAAATTTGCTAAGAATTAAAAAACAAGCTTTGAAAGTCCTTCATGCCAAGTAGGTTAAACTAAAAGAAGAGCAAAAAAAAAACTACTTAGCTATATAAGTATTATACAACAAAAACTTTTGATAAGATTAATGTTGGATTCGAACTTTGAGTTTTCTTTGATTAAACTAAAACTAAAAATTAAATTAAAAGAATATTAGATTGTATTTAAAACCGTAAATTTGAATATAATCTAAAGACAAGAATTTAATTAAGAAACTGAAAAAACGAACAAAAAAGACTTACTTAAATAACTTAAACTTCAAAAATTTTTAATTTTTATAATAAAATGAAACTTTTTAAAGTTTATACTTAATATGTACATAAAAAGTTTATACAAAACATAAAGTAAACAACTTATTAAATTAATTTAAATGTTTTATATGGGTCTTTTCGTGAGCTTTCAAATTACACCTAGTGTAACTTTTATGATTACAATAAATGCAAGAAAGTTTTGGCTCATAATGATATACCATATGTTTTGTTAAGCAAATTTTTGTTTTAAAATATCTTCCTTCTGGACAGATACTGCATTTAAAAGGTTTATCATCTCTGTGAGTAGCTTGATGTTGTATTAAGTTTTGTTTATGAGTAAATTTTTTATCACATATTTGACAAACATAAGGTTTTTCTCCTGTATGACTTCTGTAATGAGCTTCAAGACTGGATTTACTAGAAAAAAGTTTCAAGCAAACATCACATTTGAATGCTTTTGATTCGTCATGAACTTTCATGTGTCGATTGAGATTACTTTTGTTAGAATAACTTCTATGACATTTTTCACAATAAAATAGTTTTTCTGTAAGTATTGGTTGATAAATGCTTGAGCTTATTATAAAAATACTTTAAATGATGCGTTATAGAGTTTGTATTAAAATTAAAAAATAATTTCAAATATCTTTTTTCAAATTAAAAAGATTCATAAGAAATTGTAATTTGTATTTAAAGAATGTCTACTATTTTAAATCCTTTGCAATATTATATAAACTAAGTTAAGCTAAATTTGTATAAAAATTTTTGATGCTATAATTAAACATCTTACCCACTAAACTAAAGCATGTTAAGTAGCATAAAGTTTGTAAACTACTTTGATGATAAAAATAAACAAAAAAAATTTTCCAAAATTTGTTCAAGTAAAGTTTTAACTATTTATGCTATTGTATTTACTTTTTGTGTGAAATTTAAGATGTGTATTTAAGTTTGATTAAACTTAATTGAAAATAAAATTAAATAATTATCTTTATTTATCGGATTTATGATTTTATTAATATTTTCTTAAAAAAAAGTTGTTATTTAACTTACCTTCATTAAGAAGTAAACTTTTAGATGTAGATTCCATTATGTACTTACATTGTATAAAAATTCTTAAACCTATTTGTTAACAACAACAAAATAACATTATATAAAACTAAAAATTTTAACGTATATAATGAAAAAAAAATCGAACATCTTCTACTTCATTAAACAAAAATTTATTATCAATATATTTTGAAAGCAACGTTAATGTACATATTTTAAAATATTTACAAAGAGTATTTAAGTATAGAAGCATAACAAAAATCGTAATAGAAAGAAAGTTTTGTTTTACACTTATGAAAATTATGAAATTAATAGCTACAGACTTTTTAAAAATACTAAAAATTAAACCAAGTCTTAAAAGTATTTCAAAGAAAAAAAATTTAGCACTTAGCAATAACTAAATAAAAATCACTTAACAACGAAACAAAACAATAAATATAAAAGTTCAATACATTCGCTTAATAAACAATTTTTTAAGTTTAAATTTGTTATAAACTAATCGAACAACTTTGGTATATACTTAAATTAAACAAAAAACTTACTTTTATACCAAACCATTCTAATTTTCATTTAAAATAAAAGCAATAAGTTCAACAAAATACCTCAAAATTTTACCATTTAACAAATACTTAACGAAAAATTAAAATTTAGTATGATTATTCTATTTGTAAGATTTCAGTCTCAGCAGACAAATACTGATAAAATAACTTAATAAACATTAAAATTGAACTTTTTTTTTCTTAAAACACTTCAAAAAGTAATTAAAGGCTACTATTCGTTGTTAAGTTTTTAAAGTGTAAAAGATAAATGAAACGCGTGGAACTTTAATAAAATCTAAGATATGCAAAGTTTTTAAAAAACAAACAAATTGATGTTATGAATTCTACTTTTGTGCAATATCAAACTACTTTCTGTTTATATTTTATTATTACAATAAATGCATGAAACTTTTGCTTACAACTTTGCTCAAAATATAAACTAAACACTTTATAACACATAGTCTGTATTTAACACAAATGTTTGTCTAAGTTTGATGCGAATTAAAAAAGGAGGTTTTAAGATGCTTTATATGTAGGTTAAACTAAAATAAGTATCAAAAAAAATCTACTAACCAGTATATATATATATATATAGTGCAACAAAAATAATGATAAAATTAATGTTGAATTCGAATTTTGAGTTACGAAAGTTTAAACTAAAATTTACTTTACCAGAAATGGTGAGCTGCAGTTTAAACAGTGAATTTAAATTAAATCAAAAAGAAAATATTTAATTAAGAAACTGAAGAAAAATTATTTTTCAAAACAGATTTAATTAAAATAATTTAACTACAGAATTATTTATTGTAACTTGCTTTAGTTAGACTTCTTTCAAGTTTATACAAAACATGTACATACAAATCTTATACTAAACAAAAAGTAAACTACTTATAAATTAACTTGAATGTTTTATATGGGTCTTTTCGTGATCTTTTAATCTACTTTTAGTGTAACTTTTATGATCATAAAAACTGGAAGAAAATTTTGGCTCATAATGATATACCATATGTTTTGTTAAGCAATTTTTTTTTTTTAAATATCTTCCTTCTGGACAAATACTGCATTTAAAAGGTCTATCATCTCTGTGAGTAGATTGATGTCTTGTTAATGCATGTTTTAAAGCAAACCTTCTATTACATATTTGACAAGCAAATGGTTTTTCTCCTGTATGAGTTCTGTAATGAGCTTCAAGTGTTGTTTTGTAAAAAACTGTTTTAGGCAAACATCACACTTGAATGCTTTTGATTCGTTATGAACTTTCATATGTCGAACTAGATTGCTTTTATTAGAATAGATTCTATGACATATTTGACATTCAAGTTGTTTTTCTGTAAGTATTAGAATATAAGATTTTATGTTATTTAAGAAAACTTTATGATTAAGAAATTTTGTTATTTATAATTAGTTTATAACAAAAATAGTATAAAACTTTATTACATTTAAGAGAACTTTTCTCCAACACTAGATGAATACCAAAAAACTTTTTGGATAAGGCAATAGAGGGGTTCTTTTTTTTTGAAATTTTTTAAAGCTTTATCTAAGATATTTAAGGGCATAGGGGGGCGGGGGTCCGATATTTTTTTTTTACTAAAAGTTACATAGGATCTTATATGAAAGCTTAAAGTACAAACTACAAGCCAGTTTTTAAAGAATTAAAAAATAATATTTAACTTTTGAGATATTGTAATTTTTATAAAAAGTTTCCGATACAAACGTATGGACCGCAAGTTTTTCAGGGTTAATTTTCTCGGAAACTTAAATATTCACTAAAAACCTTTATTATCCTTCATTCTCTGAGATAGAGACCAGACTTGTCAAATGAATTGTTTACAATTCATTTTTTACAGTATATGAATATCTCTCGTAGGGGAATACCCTATTTTTAAAAATGTATGAATGACATTTGCTTGGATACAAAATCAAACAATTAATAAAATAAGAAGGAGATAATGGATCAAAACAACCATGTAAGTTTTTCATTTATGAGGTTTTTGTAGATAAATAAAAAATGGTAAATTAAT
This sequence comes from Thalia democratica, assembly GCF_965202585.1. Classification (NCBI taxonomy): domain Eukaryota; kingdom Metazoa; phylum Chordata; class Thaliacea; order Salpida; family Salpidae; genus Thalia; species Thalia democratica. Next base: position 22,778,508 of record NC_139167.1, on the reverse strand, counting down.
CTTTACTAAAGAATTGAACAAAACATTTTAGAAAATACTTTAAATGAATGGTGTTGTGTAGTTTAAGTCTAATGTAAATTGGTGGTTTTATTTCAGCAATTTAAATTAAATTAATATTTTTTTTGTTTTGTCTTTTAATTTTCAATTTTACTTTCTGTCCAAATTAAAAATTTGAAAATTTGGTTGTAATTCGCATGGAATCATATTTATTTTGTATAATTTTTACTGCTCTTTACAATTCAGTAAATTGAGCAACCTTTTTAGTTAAAACAATTAACTATATGTAACTGTTATTAAAAACAAAAGTATTCTTATAGTTCTTTAAATTATTATTTTATTTTTACTCTAAGTTTATGATTGTTTTTAAATATACTTATAACACCAAATAATTTTTAAAATATTTTGTTACTTTTTGTTTAACTTAGTTATGTATTTGGTATTTTTGTATATATGTTTGAAAGAAGGCATAGGGTTTTAATCTATTTTAATGAATATAATATGATTTAAGTAGTTCATTAAATATCTTATAAAGTTCTACTTTTTCATATAGTTTTGAAATTACCACATGTTTAAGCAAGCTAAAAAAATGGTAGTTGGATTAATTTGCAAATACATAAATAAAGGGTGAAGGGGAGTTAAACATATTTTGTTGAAGTTAGATAAAGTTTTTGTTTATTGAAATAGATCTATTATAGTTGTAGAGATTTTGAATCTTAAACTCAAAGAGAACTATACTAATCTTATAATCTCTAATCTTATAAAAACTAAAATGTCAAATAATTATATCACTAAAAACCTGTCTTCATTCATTTTTTAAAGCATATTACATAATTTTTAAAAAAGTGATTCTTGTATGTTTAAAAGCAATTTTAAATGAATTTTTCTTCTAATAAATTAAATAGTATTTAAATAAATATAATTTTATGATAGAGCTTTCAAATAAATCTTTAATAAAACTCCTATAATATTTGTCTTGACTAGGTAAAGAATGCATAAAAGTTAAAGGAACATATAGGTTTAAGTGAAAACTATATTTTATAGCAACCTATTTTACTTGAATTTGACAAATCAAATCTCAAAATTATTTTTATTTTCTAAAAAAGGTTGACTATGGTCAACTTTCTGCAAACTTTAAACTGTACAAGTAAAGATAAAATTAAAAAAAAAAATCTGACACCCCTACTCCATATGGCTTTATAAATTAGTTCAATGAATGTTCTGATAGTTTTAATTAGAGTTATTATTTATTATGTACTGATTTGAAAACATAAAATGAAATACTTAGTATATTATTTGATAATTTTTTATAGTTAAGAGATTACATAACTTTTTTTAAATTTTTGGCTGAGTTAAAGTACTAAATATTAAATATGATATAAACAATTTTCATCTTGAAATAATATAACTTAGACTTTTTAAAAATCAAATTTTTTTTACTAGCAAGCTTTGGAAGAATTAAAAAAATTTGTTTTGTGTTTTAGACTCTATTGTTTTTAATAAAGTTGTAATCATTATACTTTCTGTATACAACATATTCTAACAATACTTAAATCCTTTATAGGTACCTTTAGTAGAAATAATTGTTGATGATTATCAACCAAAAAAGCAAGTCTTTAAAAAATATCTGAAATCTTGGGAAACTGTGTTTGAGTTGAAAGGTACAACATGATAGAGGAGGTTGGAAAGACAAGCCTCTATAAGGACAGAGATTATAATGTACAAGAGTTATTTTCAAGGGAAGAGTTTAAGCTTTTTCTACCCGCAAATAAAACTGTTTTTAGTGCGAACCAATGTATTTAATCTTTTTCATTATTATGTATTAGTAGTTTTACCATGCAATTTAGTGCCACCTTTTGTTTCAATGTTTTAAATTATTAATTAATTTGTATGTTTGATTATGATTAATTACAGTTTTCTTTAATTAGGAAATTTTTGTGCTTTGTGAAATGTTTATTAAACTACAATAATTAAGATGAAAATATAAATTTAAATTATTTTTAGTTCAAATTTAATACTTTAAACTGAAAATATTTTCAGTTTATAAAAACGTTTTACTTTTTTTTTATCAACATCATACACAACAATTGTTTAAACAAAACTCATTAATTAATTTCGTTTACATTTTTAGTTTCTGCTAATAAGTTATTTTTTAAATTGTGTTTCAATTGTTTTTTTTTAATATTTTAAATTATAAATTATTTTGTAAGTTTAATTATGATGAATTGCAGTTTTCTTTAATTTGGAAAGTCTTGTGCTTTGTAAAATTTTTATTGAACTACAATTGTTAAGATGAAAATATACATTTTAACTATTTTTAGTTCAAACTTAATACTTTAAATTGAAAATATTTTCAGTTAATAAGAACGTTTTTACTTTTTTTTATCAACATTACACAGAAAAATTGTTTAAGTAAAAGTCATTCAGTAATTTCGTTTACATTTTCAGTTTCTACTAATGAGGTTTTTATTTTTTTACTGTTTTGTTTCAATAACAAGAAAAAAAATTTGTAAGTTTAAATATGATGAATTTCGATTTTCTTTCATTAGAAAAATTTTGTACTTTGTAACTAATTATTAAGCTGCAATAAATAAGATGAAAAAAATATTTTTTTTTTAATTTTATAGATATAATAATGTTTAAATTCTAAACATTAATCCCTTATATGTTAGTTTGTAAAAGAATAGTTTTTATGTGGTTTAACAGTTTGTTTATGACTAAAACTTAAATGACAATGACACAATGTTTATTTATTCTTGATAAAAAAAATAACTGTTCAGAATTTATTCTTTCAAGACTTTATTTTACAAACCAAGTTTCGGTCAAATACCTCGTCTGTGCTTTAAAATCTAAAAATCGAAGTTTCTAAATATCATAACATATAATAAGATTAACTGTTTTGTAGAAATATTGAATTTCCTTCTAAACCTTCTAAACTTATCTTACGTAAAAATAAAAAAAAATTAAGGTTTGTTTACAATTTTAACAATCGTGCTTAGTAGAATATAAGGCTTTATAAGTTAGTAAATTCTGTATATAACTGAACTAGTTATTTTTCAGTTTAACCAAGCATCTTTAAAATAACATGTTAAATTACCATAAAAAGTTACATTTTTCTATTTAATAGAAATATTTCTTTTACATTTTTTGTATTATTTTTCAGTACATTTTATTATTTAAAATAATCAATTTTTGTTCTTATAACAGCAATCATATATAACAAAAGAAAAATATTTAATATACGAAAAGTTATTTAAACGTTTTAAAAACTATTGAGAGTTAGGAAAAATATAGTAATACATTGCTACCTTCTTCTTAAGCTTATTCTCTCACTTTTTAAACTTCTTTTTTCTCTTTTTTACTACAGCGCTTGCTTGGCAACGCTCTCGTTCAAACAGCTTTAATTAAGTTAAAAACAACTTATGACAAGTCTGATAGAGACCTCAAATTTTTAGGAAACGTTCTTTTTATAGTTTAAAACACTTAAAATGTTGGAATTCTAAAAATGTTAAAAAATAAAAATTTTAGATAAAAAAAACAAAACAGGTAGATTTTTTTTTTTCAATATTAAAAAAAAATCATGCATTTAATCTTTTTAAAATTTAATAATACACTTTCTGTGAAAATTTAAAGAAGATTGCTTAAAAAATGAAGGAGGAGATATATTTTTAGTGAAACGGTCTTTTTTCACTATTTAGTTTGCGCCTTCCATTAGGAACCTATTGAGGTCACCGACTTTGATTTCTAATATCTCAAAAATCACTTTGAAATTTTTCAAGCGGACAAAAATGTCTGATAGCTCGAATAAAACTCTATAAAATAAGATCAATTTGTAAAAAACAAGGTGGACCCCCTATGCCCTTAACACTTTTAAAAATATGTCAAATTTTTAAACAACTTTTGAGACAAAAGCTATCAAAGTCATTTAACATTTCACTTTCTTATTTACTGAAACTGAATTAAAACCTTAAGTTTATATTCTTTTTTTTTTGTATTTCTAATAATCCTTTTCAGAAATTTGATTTTAGTCCTAAATAATCTTCTATTAGCATAAATTATTCATTTAAAATTTTTAGTTAGACGACCTGAATTAACAGAAAAATTCTTTTGTGATTTGGATTTGTTTTATTTTGCACAAAAAATTATTATGTAATAAAATAATCATTTGATTAGTACTACTTTTAATTAAAAATAAGTTATAAAAAGCATTTAAAATTCAAGTAAAACTATCTACAAGTTGGTTTTATAATAATTGATAATAAAATATCATATGTTTTTTTAAATTTCATTTAAGTTTTAAAAACCTACCTTCTGGACAAATACTGCATTTAAAAAGTTTTGTTTTACTGTGAGTAGCTTGATGTCTGAATAAAGCTTGTTTTACAGCAAACTTTCTATCGCATATTTGACAGGAGAAAGGTTTAAGTATGAGTTTTGTAATGAGCTTTAAGTTCTGATTTTTAAGAATACAGTTTCAAGCAAACATCACATTTAAATGCTTTTGATTTGTCATGAACTTTCATGCGTCGAACGAGATTAACTATCTTAGAATAACTTCTATGACATATTTCACAATCAAATAGTTTTTCTGTTAAAATTTATAAGATAAAAAAAGATAAAGATTAGATAATAAAATTAAGAAAAATAGTTGAGAAGTTTAACTTTGTTGTTCAAAACAAGGATACAGTGTATTGAAATGTATTTCATTCAAAAAAACTATGTTTTATTTCTCAAACACTAGATGATTACAAATTATTTTTGCATTGGATGAAGGTTATAGTACACTATAATTTTACATTTTGTAGAGTTATATCTTAGCTGTTTGAAACTTTTAAAAATGTTGACTAAATTTGAAATAACTTTTAAGATATATGCAATCAAAATCAGTGAATAATTTGAATGCATTAACTAAAAAAAAAATACCTGAACCTAAAATTAAACTTCTTTATTTTCTATTTCAGCTTCTTCAAACTTTACAATTAGTCCTAATATTTAAAAAGTTTGTTTAAAATAGGGGTAAAAGCAGTCTAAATAACGTTAAATGTATGCCTATAAGTATAAGTCTAGAACATATAAGTGACTTTGTTACTATTTAAGTCAAAAAGACATAAAGTATTTGATTATTGGGGTACAAACTTTGATTTTGCAAAAAAAGTATTATCATCTTTGTTTTAATGAAAACAAAACACATACGAATCATACTTTTAGATGTTATTTACAATATGACCAAAAAAATGTGCTGTACTCTGTAGTCCCCACCCCTAATTGTTATCAAAATACCAACCAGTAAATTTGTTTTAGGTGTATGAAAATGATTCAAATAAGTTAAGTTTTATTGTAACTTAGTAAAACAATATTAGTATATGACTATATCAATCAACAGTAAATATGATTCTAGTTTGACTTTATTGTTCTAATGTAGTGATATTATACTAGGATAAACACTACTATAGTATGAGTTACAAACTTTTAGAATAAAAAACAAAAACTATCATATAAGTTATAATATTTTAAAAATATAAAAGCTACCAACTGGATCACTAACTTTCTGAAACTTTTCATCATTAATCTGAGAATTATTTTAATATTAAGTTGACACACCTACAGTTTTACAATCAAACAAATTTCAAAATATAGCTCAAACTTTTTACCTTTTTTTTTGCTTTATTGGCATTTTGTTTTCAGTTTTATACATTTTATCAAAACTTTTTTCTGCTTCAATATTTTTCATACCTCCATAATAATTATCATTTTTAACTCTACTAACAGCAGTGTTTTTCCCTGTATTAATAGTTTGTTATTAAAAATCAAATCATATTTAACTCAAACTATATTTTCACCGCATTTTATCAATATAAAACAATAAATTTACTTAAAAACTAAATATTAATTTTCCCATATATTAGAGGAAAAGGGGAAAACTTTTTTATACAAGTTTTGTTTTGTAGAAATTACTTGATTAATTTAAATTTTACAAAAGCAAAATATTTATAAAATAATTAACTAAAGAAAACGAATAATAAAATCATGCAATCCTGTCTCAAATTTAAAAAACTTGTTAGCAACAAAAGTTAATTAAAATAATATTCAAAATATTACAAAACTATAGTTATTGAATCACATGAAGATAGATCATTACATACCAAAAAAAACAATATAAAGAGTTCGTAGTAATACTTAAGCGAAATTTAAATATAACTCACTTTCATTAAGAAGTAAACTAATCTATGTAGTTTCCATTATGATTTTTATCACTATATATAAAAAACCTGAACCAAATTTAAAAGTAAAAACAAAATTATAAAGTACAACAACAAAATTTTAAGTAAAACTTTATACACACTCTAACTTCTCTAACAACAGGTATAAAATATTTAAAATACGCTGCACAACTTTTGCTCAAAATTTAATCTGAATACTTTATCACACATAGTCCAAAGTACATGTTTTTTTAAGTTCGCTGAAAATTAAAAAACAAGCCTCGAAAGTTCTTTATTATTATATTATTATTATATTGTTTATTGTGCAATGTTGGACTCAGGCATCAAAACCTGAGCCACTTAAACAGGACACACAAAAAGAGAAAAAAAAAAAACTTATGTTCAAAACTTTAAGATAAATTATACATATATATATATATACAAACATAATTTAAATGGAAACACAAAGTTAAACACAATATGATAAACAAATAAACTAAATTGAAAATTTAGTTCAAAAAATTCAAATTTATATATTACTTAGTACACACAGTAAAGAAGTTTGTCTAAAATCATGGCTTATAAAACAATATTCATAACTACAAAATATATAAGTAAACTAATAGTTTGTAGGGGGAGGCGTAGGGAAACGAATATTTTTCCTTTTGTTACAGTGGAAAATTAGTTAATTTTACTGGTATTTATCGTATTTAAGTCAAATCTTTTTAGCTTTAAACGAAATTGTTCTACCCTCTCACAAGATACTATATCCTGAGGTAGTCTGTTCCACATAGCTTTTGCTCTGTGAAAAAATGCGCCTTGCCACTGACTGTTTTGAAAATCATGTTTACATTTTATTTTCAAATTATTTCCTCTTAGTTGATATTTATTTTGGGAAAAATTAAAAAACTGGTTAAAAAAACTTTTATATTTGCCATTGATAATTTTGTAAAGAATTAATAAATCAAATTCCCATCTTCTATATTCCAGTGATTTCAATCCAAATTTAATCATTCTATCATTATATGACGTGTAAGATATGTTGCAACGATTACAAATATGACGGGTAAAACTCCTTTGCACAGATTCAATTTTGTTAATATCCTTTTTTAAATGGGGTGACCAAATTTGGGTACTAAACTCAAGTTTAGGGCGAACGTATGTTTTAAATAGTTTTGTCAGAATTGAAGCAGAATTAGTTTTAAAACTTTTCAATATTTGATAACATGTAGTTTTTGCAATCTTATATAAATAGTTGATATGTTCATTCCATTTCAAATCTTTGGAAATATAAATTCCTAAATCTTTAAAAACTTTAATTTCTGGTAACTTGATGTTATTGATTAAGAGGTCAGTTGGAGAAGATTCTTTTTTGTTAATGGTTAGAATTTTACATTTGCTAGGATTTAAGTTTAGTTTTCTTGTTTTTAACCATATGTAAATATTATCTAAAGATAGTTGTAATGAAGTATTTGACTGACTAAAGATTTTGGCATCATCTGCAAATAAGCTTAACTCACTTTTAATATCAATGTTTGAACAAATATCATTAATATAAATTAAAAAGAGAAGGGGACCAACTACACCACCTTGTGGTACTCCACTGTAGATTGTTAAAGAGTCAGAAAGCGTATTATTGATGAGTACTCTTTGTGATCTGTTATTTAAAAAGTTATCAAACCAATCAATTAAGCTTTCATGTAGCCCATACTGATTTAAAATTTTTAATAATCTTTTGTGTGATACTGAATCAAAGGCTTTTTGAATATCCGTATAAACTACTTTAGTAAATTCATTTTTGAGATAAGGAACTAACCAAGAATGTAAGCATGTTAACAGTTGAATGGTTGATGAGCGGTTTGGAACAAAACCAAACTGTTTGTTAGTTAATAATTTGTTATCAAAGAGGTGATTGAGAATTTTTACAGATACAATATGTTCATAAATTCTTGAAAAGCCACTTGTTAGAGATATTGGTCTGTAATTTAATGCATCGTGTATATTACCTTTCTTGCGCACAGGAATAATAAAAGATGTTTTCCATTGTTTAGGAACATCAGATAGTTCTAGAGAGCAATTAAATATTAATGAAAGTGGAAATAATATTGATTGGATAACATGCTTGATATAATAGGGTGGAATGTTTTCTGGCGTTCTTATGATTTTATCTTTTAAGTGGTTAATTGAACTTATAATGTCTTCATAGGTTATGAAAAAATTTTGCATCTTACTACAATTCTTTTGGGGTAGCTTAAAAGACTGGTAACTCTCGTCTTTTTTAAAAACTTTTTGAAATTTTATGTTAAAAAGTGTTGCTATTTCAAAATCTGAGGTTACTGTTTTGTTTTTATCATTATCATATAAGAGATGTATGGAATTATTTAACTTAAGTTTAGATTTCACGTAGCTATAAAACTTTTTTAAATTTGGGTTTTTGCAGAATTTGTTTTCATATTCAAAGTTGTATTTTTTAACAGCTAATTGATATTCTTTAGACTTGTTTTTGTATTTTATCAAAAGTGATTTATTTGTCTTACTTTTTTTGTATAGATTCGCTTTTTCTTTTAATAACTTTTTAATATGAGATGGATATTTTTTACTTTTGTTATTTTTAGAAAAAATTGGAACAAAACGTTTGATTGAGATTTGGATTGAGCTGATGAATTGATCGTAGAAATGCTGGAGATTTTCTGAATTTTTAAATAAAGAGGTCCAATTAATTTTTGACAGGAAATCATTGATGCTTTCAAAATCTGCTTTTTTATAGTCATATGAGACTTCTTTAGCAATAGGTACTATTTTATTTTCAATTTTAATTTTTAGTGAAAGCAAGTTATGGTCACAAGTGTTTGTTAATGGAAAATTAGTTGAGTGTGATATGATTCTATCTAGACCAAAATGATTGCAAATTATGAGATCAAGAATGTTACCATTCTTATGGGTTGGATTTTCAATTACTTGGGTTAAAAAATTGTCTGTACAAAATTAAGAAAACACTCATGGGGTTTATTGAAATCTGTGCTAGGAATCCTCCAATCTATATTTGGCATATTAAAATCATTAAGAACATAAAAAGAACACTCTTTTGGAAAAACCATTTTAATCATTTTGATTACATTTTGAACAGTCAGTGCGCATCTAGCAGACAGTGGAGGAAGGTAGACACAACAAAATCTTAATTTCATCTTTTTAAAAATTACATCTACACATAGGTATTCAAAATTGATGTTGCTAGTAGAGATAGAATCGTTTTTAACTTTAATAACTTTAAGCGAATTTTTGAAAAGGATAGCAACACCTCCACCCCTACTAGACCTTTCACTTCGGTAAATGTTATAGTTAAAAGGACACACTGTGGCATCGTTGACCTTATTAGTCAACCATGTTTCAGTCAAAAAAAATAAATCAATGTTATTCAAATTTATATAGTTCTCTAAAATATAAAATTTATTTAAAACAGATCTTATATTAGTGTAACAAACTTTTAAATAGTTGTTGTTACAATTTATATAGGAAAACTTGTTAGTGTTAAAATTAATCCTATCACTTAATAAGTTTATACCCGTTGACTCACGATTTCCTCCACTAATCCCAGATGTCCTGGGAGCGGTAACGAAAGGGCTGTTTTGTCAGTTCAACTATCTTGTTGTTCCTTATAACATATTTTATGTCCAATTTATTCTCATCAGCGATGGCTTGCTTTATTTTAACTTCTTTTCTCAATTTTCTGAAAGCTTCAATTTCCAAGAGAGTTCTGTCAGGGTTGATGTAGACTTTTGATTCAATTTCACCATTAAACATTTTCAAATCTCTCAGTCTTAACAGTCTGTGTTTGGATGCTAAATTATTTAATTTGACTATAATTGGTCTGATTTTGTTAGCTGCAATTTTACCAACTCGATAAAGTGACTTAAATTCTTCTTTTTTCATTTTATTTTCTCCTAATACTTGTTGAATTATTTTTAGATCATTTTTGCAACTTTCAAGTGCATTTTGAGTTGGATTTTTAATTTCTGGAATGTTAAATATTATTACATTTAAAGCCTTCTTTTCTTTCAGTTTTTGTTCATTTTCAGCATCTATTTTTTCTGCTACTAAATTTAATTTGGTACTAATGTTTGTGATAATTTCTGTTGGTTCACTTTTCTGCATAGCATCAGCATATTTGGAGAATTTAGCTTCAAACTTGTTAAATTTAGAAGAAAAATCAGACTTAAATTCTGAGAAACTTTTTTGTAATTCTGTAATTCTATTTTCTATATTGTCTATTCTCTTACTGCTGAGTTCATCTTTTTGAATCTGATCAATGTTATTTTCAATAATTCTACTTTTTTCATTATAATCTTTCTTCAATTTAAGCATCTCAGCTTGAAAACAACTAAATTCATTGTCCTTCTTGCTTCCAATGGCAATCAGTTTTTCTTTCAGCTGTTTCCCAATTTTGGAGGACTCAACTAATGCTTTAATTTCAGCTTCAACAGACATTTACTTTTTTATATTACAAAACCTTTCTTTCTATAATTAAGAATGAATAAATTATAAAAAAGTTTCACTAAAAAAGGAGAAAAATAAATCTACCACTAACTATATAAATATTATACAAAAAAAGTTTTTTGATAAAATTAATGTTGAATATGAGTTTTGAGATAGCTTTTGCAAAAACTGAAATTTTAAGTTAAATTTACGAGAAATTGTGAACTGTATTTAAAACCGTGAATCTAATTAAAATATTAAGACAAGAACTTATTTAAGAAACTTAATAAAAGTTCTCTATAAAAACAGACTTACTTAAAATAAATTTAACTACAGAACAATTTAATGTAACTTGCTTTAGTTAAGCTTGTCTTAAATTTATACAAAACATTTTCATACAAATCTTATATTAAACAATAAGTAAACTACTTAATAATTAACTTTAATGTTTTATATGGAGAAGTTCGTGAGCTTTCAAACTACTTTTTGTGTAACTTTTATGATGACAATATATGCAAGAAAATTTTGGCTCATAATGATATACCATGTGTATTGTTAAAGAATTTTTTGTTTTAAAATATCTTCCTTCTGGACAAATACTGCATTTAAAAGGTCTATCATCACTGTGAGTAGCTTGATGTCGTACTAAATTTGGTTTATGAGTAAATTTTTTACTACAAGTCTGACAGGCAAAGGGTTTTTCTCCTGTATGAGTTCTATAATGCAAATCAAGCTCTCTTTTTTTAGAAAAGAGTTTTAGGCAAACATCACATTTGAATGCTTTAAGTTCATCATGAACTTTCATGTGTTGATTCAGATGATATTTATTATGGTAGCTTCTATGACATATTTGACATTTGAATAGTTCTTCTGTGAGTATTTGTAAATAATTGCTCAAGCTGATTATAAATACACTTTAATGATACACTATAGAGTTTTGTAGATAATTAAAAAAATTGCTAATAACTTTTTTCAAAACAAAGTAAATTCATATGAAATTGTAATTTATTTTAATATAATAAATACTAGTATTTCAACCTTTTACAATACTATGTAACAAAATATGCATTTTTGTTGTATTTTAAATGACCGCCAGGGGGCGTTAGACGATTTTTTATCAAATAACACTATAAAACTATAACAATGTTTGTTATAATGCTCATTAGGCCCTAGCTTGCGCACTACGCGCAGTTCGATATGTTGTTCGTTATTTTTGTTTTTGGCTGAGTTAGCCATAAAATCGTGCAAAAAGCACATTAATTTTAAGAACTTAAGACACTGATTTAATTTAAGAACTTTGTTATGATTGTCATTTTATAAGAACTTTATCTTTATTTGTATAACTGTATAAGACCGTGCGAGAGGCACACGAACTTATTATAAGAACTTTTTTATTGTTTTCGTTTTATAAGATCTTGATGCTTATTTGCATTAACATATTATATTGTGCTTAATTTAGCCATCGTTGTGCGTGAAGCACGACATATATTAAGACTCTGTATTATTAGTAGTATTTTTAGTAAGACCTATTTTGTGTTTAAGATTGTGTCACTCAGACACTTTAAGAACATCATTAAGACATTTCTATTTGTAGAACTTTGTGTTTATTTGTTGTGTTTTTATTCGCAGTTTTATTCAACTGATTTATTAGCTGCATTATCACTTCTAATTCTACTTCCTAATTTTCACATTAAAATCACGTTTTCAATAAACTAACTTCATTAAAGAAATTATATATATTAAGTTTATTACATACTTATTAATCACTAAGTTAAACCTAATGAGTAAGGTAAATTCAGTAAAAACCTTAAAAGCCAAACGCGCTAAGCGTTTAGCACAAAAAAAGGGACTTCCCCCAATTAAAGGTAGTTCCTACCTCAGGCCCTGTAGGACTACAATTGGTGACCCTGTGTTTAACACGAGTATGCAACCTTCTAAACCTTCTGATGCTACTAAAGTAGAAATACTTAACTCTTTAAAATTAAGAAATTTAGTCTGAAAAGTATTAATCTCGAGCGCTCCATTATGGTAAATAGAATTTTTTATCAGGCAAGCACCTTTAAATACTTTTTGAAATCTTTTGAAAAACTTTTAGCAATACAGGAAAATAAATTCAGCTAACACTCATTTAAAAGTTTAACTAAAGTTATTTTTAGAATCAATTATAAATTATTCTATGCAAATTTAAGCAAATGATAGAGCAGCAAATTTGTTGGTTGTGACAATAACTTGTATTAAAATTTTGGTGAATTTTAAAGTTTTGATGTTTTTAGACATAGTTCAAACGAAATGTAGTTTTTATTAAATATATGTTGCTTTAATTTTATTTTCCTTACCTTCATAAGTTCAAATGTATTAAATGTAAAAAGCTTTTAAACAACAATTTCGAAACTAAATATCAATTTTAAATATTTAAAATATTTTTAAAAATCTATACTAGAAAAAAATTATCAATTTAAGTTAAAATTAAGTTTTGTTAAAATGTTTTTTAAATTAAATTTATTTTTAAGAAACTATGTAAATCTTAAAGCTTTTTAATTAATATTTCAAGATTTTATGGCAATAAGTTTTATAAGTTCTTGTAGTGAGAGGTTTTAAAGAGTTTTAGTTTTGAACTTTGTATGTACTTGAGCAAGTTTATTTTTGAAAAGAACGTTAAAAAAACAATGTATGAAGTCAGTTTTAAATTTTATTTTAACATAAAAGTTTTTTAACGCTTAAAGTGCGAGTAACAATGCAGCTGATAAAAAGTTTTCAAAAAATTTTCCACTAAGATTTAAAAAAATAGCAACTCGGTATGTAAAGTAAAACGGCTTGTGAAAATGTGTTTTAAGTGTAATATAGGTCAAATTTTACGATCATAAATGAAAAACTTTTTCAAGCTATTTTAAGAACCAAATTAAGTTCAATAGTGTTTTTTTCTTAAACACATACATCTTTTACCTAACTAAACTTTAGCCTTTTAATTTTTTAGGTCAATTTTTACAACTTTGAATTGAAAACATGTGTAAATTATTTTAAACACTAATTTAATCTGCTCTCTTAAGCAAATATCTTTTTGACCTATAAGACTTAAAATGATTTAAAACAAGTTCAAACTTGGTTGCTCAAAATTGAACTTGCTCAGAAAGAACTTGCTCAGAAAGAACTTGCTCAAAATTGTTTCGTAAAGTATTACTTAAAGATTAATTTTTAAAGATTATTCATACTTTTTGCTTCGCGAACTGGGAAGACTTGAAAGTTTTACAGTTGGCTAATCACGTACTTTAAACTCGGGTAATTAAACTTAATTAGTTGCAAAGTTTTAAAAAAAGCATGAAAACATATGCAATTTAAAAAATGATTTTGTTTATTTTGCATTAAGCATGGAGATTAAAGTTATTAACTTTGCCACAATAGGAATTTAATTGCTTTCTCATATTGCTATTATCTTGTTATTATTAAAATCGTTTTTTAAAGCAATATTTTTAAGAGGTTAACTGTGTTATGTTCTAATAAAAAGAATTAAATAACTTTATTTTTTGACAATTAAAATTTTAGTAACAATGTTTTTGAGCAAAGCTACTAGAAATTAAAAAAAATTAATACTTTTTTTTCAAATTGACCCTAAACGACATTTGAAATATTAACAATTAACATTTTTATCGATATTACTATTAATGTTCTTTAATTGCTTGCCTTGTCCATTTATAACAAGTACTTTGTACTAAATTTTTTAAAGTTAATGGTTGAGCAAGCAAAGTGGAAAAATATGATTATGTTATACAATAATCATAAAAATTAAACAAAAATTTACAAACTGTCTCTCAACGATGCTAGCATGCAAAAAGTTGTCTTATACAAAAGACGCAACTACTTGCTCTTGGGCACAGCCTAACGGAGAAAATACCACATACGTCATCAGATGATTGAAAAGACGCGAAGCAAAATTTCTGACGTTCAAAGTCACTGGTAGCTATTATACACCGCAGCTGGAGTTACAAAGAGATCAAACCGAGTTGAAAAGAGGTATTCAATGGACAGAGGTGCTTACCGCCTAAAAGTGGTCAGATTGGAGAGACGGGCAGAAAAATCAGCAGCTGACGGCCGCCGATGGAGAGAACATTTATTAGAATTTCTGACATACAGTATTATCTACTTTTCACTATTGTATAAGCACTTATAAGAACCACTTTGATTTTAAAAGTAACACTATCTAACAATTTTGTACATTTTGAAAATTAATATTAAAAAATATGCATTATATTTGTATAAAAAACTTAAAAATGTTGCAAGACCCCACCAAAAGACTTCAATTGAGGACTTTTAGGTAGGAAAATGTAACAAAATATGCATTTTTGTTGTATTTTAAATGACCGCCAGGGGGCGTTAGACGATTTTTTATCAAATAACACTATAAAACTATAACAATGTTTGTTATAATGCTCATTAGGCCCTAGCTTGCGCACTACGCGCAGTTCGATATGTTGTTCGTTATTTTTGTTTTTGGCTGAGTTAGCCATAAAATCGTGCAAAAAGCACATTAATTTTAAGAACTTAAGACACTGATTTAATTTAAGAACTTTGTTATGATTGTCATTTTATAAGAACTTTATCTTTATTTGTATAACTGTATAAGACCGTGCGAGAGGCACACGAACTTATTATAAGAACTGTTTTATTATTTTCGTTTTATAAGATCTTGAAGCTTGTTTGCTTTATCGTATTATATTGTGCTTAGTTTAGCCATCGTTGTGCATGAAGCACGACATATATTAAGACTCTGTATTATTAGTAGTATATTTAGTAAGACCTATTTTGTGTTTAAGATTGTGTCATTCAGACACTTTAAGAACATCATTAAGACATTTTAAGTTGAAGGTTTTGGTGTTTTCTTGTTGTGTTTATATTCGCAGTTTTATTTTACTGATAAATTAGCTGCTTTATTATTTCTACTTCCTAATTTTCACATTAACATCACGTTATTAATAAACTCACTACATTAAAGAAATTATATATATTAAGTTTATTACATACTTATTATTTACTTAGTTAAACCTAATGAGTAAGGTAAATTCAGTAAAAACCTTAAAAGCTAAACGCGCTAAGCGTTTAGCACAAAAAAAGGGGACTTCCCCTAATTAAAGGTAGTTCCTACCTCAGGCCGTGGAGGACTACAACTATATATATTAAATCTAGTTAAATTTATATCAGCATTAAGGTGCTCATAAAATTGGCAACCTTTAAATTTTCAGGTGAATGTTTTTATACTTCACAAATACCACAAAACCAACTTGTGTAAAATGTTAGATAAACAAAAAAAAATTATAGAGGCTATTTTATTATCTACCACCCCCAAATAAAACTGTATAGAATCCAAAAATTTCGACCTTAAAGTTTTTAGCTTTTTTTTTACATTTGGAAAATCATCACATAAAAATATTGTGCTCAATTTAAAAGCATTTAGAGAAATTTTTATGGGGGAGCTTCTTATTTTTTTGAAAAAAGGATCAACAGTTTAAGATATCTTACAAAAAGTTTAAAAAAATATAAAATCAAAAATGGCCTCCATAAAACTTTCTCTAAATTCTTTTAAATTGTACACCATGTGTTTTTGTCATAATTGGCCAAATGTAAAAAGATATACTGCTAATAACTCTGAGGTAAATTTTTTTGGGTCCTATCCATTTTGCATTGGCATGGTTTTCATAAAATCTCAAATAGCCTCTATAAAAGTAAGCTAAAGTTTTACAGATGATTTAAATTTTGTGGTATTTGCTAAGTATAAAACATTTTCAGCTAAATAATAAAAGGTCGCCATTTTCAAAAGCATCCTTATCAACACAACTTATACTTTTAATAAACATCTTATCCTTTAAAATTTATATAGTGAAGTAGATTAAAGTTTTTAAACTATTTTGATTATAAAACTTTAACAAAATGCTAAAATTTGTTCAATAAGTATTGGTTTATATTAGTATACTTACTTTTTGTGTGCAATTTAAGATGTGTGTTTAAATTTGATTTATGAGCAAATTTTCTTTTGCATATTTGACAAGCAAACGGGTTTTCTCCTGTATGAGTTCTATAATGATCTTTAAGACTTGATTTGTTAGAAAATAGTTTCAAGCTAACATCACACTTGAATGCTTTTGATTTGTCATGAATTTTCATATGTAAATTTAGAGTGTACTTAGTAGAATAACTTCTTTGACATATTTGACATTTGAATAGTTTTTCTGTTAGAAATAAAAATAATATTTCAAGTTTATTTTTAGAACTTTATAAATTTGGTACGACATTTAAATATTCAAAAGTACTGTATTTTTAAATATTGTATACATTTTACTACACTTGAACAATTTTTTTTTTGAATACCAAACATAAACTAGGTTTCCAAAACTCATTTTCATAAACACCACTTTTGCAGTGAATAAAAACAAAAATCGTAATCTTAATTATATATTGCTCCCTTACTAGTTATTTACCTATTTACTTTATTGCCTCTTTACTAAAAAACGCCCCATAATAGCCAAAATGGGTAGTTTACATAAATGCACAAAGGTAGACTTTTGCACAGAATTCTATTGCATTTATAAGGTGTGTCAGTTTAATGCTCGGGTAAAACTTTTGGATGTCAACGTTAACAAAGCATTTGTTCGATTTTTCATTTGTATAATTAAACCATCCTATGACTTCGTATGTATTCTTCCATTGGATAATCCAGAAGTTTTACCCGAGCATTAAACTGACACACCTTATAAATGCAATAAAATGTGCAAGAAAGTTCATGGAGATAAGTAAAGTAGATGTGAAGATCATAACCTACTCGTACTGCCTTTAGGAAATTTTATTCTAAAACTTAGCATATTTAAAGCTTTTATCACTTATTTTTGTTTTTGCTTGTACCTTTATTTGTTAAACGCCATTTTGTTCTGTGTTGCTAAATCTAAATCTGTATAGAACAAATCAGCTATTGTAAGTATAAATACTATTTAATATTTAAAATTTATTAATAATTTTTTTTGTTATTATTGTTTTTTAAATTTGTTAACTAATTATCTAGTAATAACACTGTAGTGATAATATGATTTTTAACTTAGTTTGAATTTGATTATAATTTGTTGCATTATTATATATTTTTAGTTATCCATCGTCTTTTTTTTATTTTATTTTGCAGGCCTGGAGATCCCTTAGGGGTGAAACATTGTTGCCTTAGTGTAAATAAATAAATTTAATATTAAATATTTTTATAATCAAATAATAACATATGCAATCAAGTTAGTGAGCTCATAAACTCCGTTTGAACGGAGTCGTCTAAAAACACTAAAAAAAATATAAAATCTATCTTTTTTTTTACTTTAAAATAGCTTTTTTTATAAGTTTTAGTATTAATTCCAATACATAAATTATTCACTTAAAATAGTGATCATTTTTTTTAGTCCGAAGACTAGACTTACTAGAAAAATCTTTGAGGTAAAAATTCTTAAAAAATCTTTGAGGTTATTGAGGGCAGCATGTCTTGAAAAACAATTTTGAGGGCAACATATAAAAAACATTACAAAACCAAAGTTGCATTAAAGTTTTTTTTTTAATTAGCAATGCAGTCAGATCTAAATTAAATTAAGAACACATTTTAAAGTAGTTTTCATCAAAAGGCGTAACTTTTTGAATTTTCACAAGATATAAGTGGCCTAGGTTTTGATGCCTGGGTCCTTCGCATGACAATAAACTTACAATAATAATATAACCAACATTTTGACTTATGCTTTTTTTTAATAACATTTTTTTTAGTTATAGGCGTTTTATCAAACCACTATTGTTTTACTTCAATTTTTTTCACACAACCAAAATAATGATTACTTATAATACTAATAGTAACATTTATATTTGTTTTAATAGTTTATTATCACAACTTAAAACATATCAAATTTAATAACAATGTTTGCTTTTGTTTATATTTTCAATACAACAGTTGTTATAAAAATTAATGTAGAACTTTTATTCATTTGACTAAGGGTTTAAAGCGGTATAACCTTGTTTTGCTTACAATAAATAAACTAATACTTAAAAATATTTAATTTTTCAAATATTTTAACCAACTTGTAAATTTTAAAAATGAACAAAATGAACATTTTCTCATGTTGTTACATCTAATAACAAAACCATCCAAAACAAAAATTAATCTAAAATTCAATACAACTGATGAATCTAAGTAATCTAAGTTAAAACTAGAATACAATTTCTTCTTTTTAATATTTAAAAAACTTTATTTAGTATAAACCCTATTCATAGAAAAGAATACTTGTTTATTTATTTTTGTTAAAACAATCAGAATAGTAAACTTTGCTCACCTTTATTTAGAAGTAAATTTTTAGATGTAGACTCCATTATGCAGTTTGTTATTATAAAATTTATCTGAACGAATTCCTTATCTCTAAACTAACGACATTATGTAAAACTCTAGTTAAATCTAATAAGGAAGATGTTAAACTTTCTACAATTAACATTTTTTATCATGCTCACAAATCAAAATACTACATAACTATGATAAGAAAGTTTAAAATAAAAAAATATAAATATTTTATTCAAAAAGAAATTTAAAAAAAAAATCAAGCAGTTTGTACTAAATTTAACATATATTAATTTTAATTACATTCTGTTCATAAAATCAATGTAAAATTATTATTATATGTACATAAAATGTTTAGTGCAAAAATTTAAAAATTAGAACGAAAAAAGAACAATATTAAACTTATTGTATTATTAAGAAATATTCTTAATAATTTTTGATAACTTTACCTTCATAAAACATAACTTCAACAATATTAAAAACAACAAGTCAACATAAAAACAAAACAATTAAACGTAATTTTGTGATTTATAGTTAAAACAATGTGTAATTGTTCAATATTTAGAATGTTTTTTAATATTTGTAAAGCTATTGTTTGCTAATTAATTGTTATAAGACTGATGATGTTTTTTTTTAATGATATTAACTTTTTTAGCCTTTCTAAATAAAAAAGTTACAATAAAAAGTAAAGCACGCCTTCAGTCACTGATATCTAATTACAAACCTTTTTTAAAGCTAGGACAAACTTAAAGTTTAAACCAGTTTCTTAAAAAAAATTTTGTTTTTTACTTTAGGAAGTTTTGCAAGTCAGAAATACATATTCTCAAAAATTTCTGATAACTTAGAACAAGTATTAAAATAATGTATTAATAAAACTGAAAAATGTTAATAGAAAGAACTAAAACCGTATACAACTTGTAAGATTAATTCTACAATCAAAAAAAAATTATAACCAAATTGTTAAGTTTTTGTTCTAAACTTAGTTTGAATTAAAATTTCAGTATATTCTATAACAGAAATAGTAAATATCATCTAACAACTTGAATCCAAATTAAATTGCAGACAAGAAATAATTATAATTACTTAAGAAACTTTCTTACTAAACAATATTGTTGTTAAATATTTTAAACAAACAATTTGCAACTTATTGAACTTTAGATTAAATTAGCTCAAGAGCTTCAAATAAAATACTTAGCATCTTAGTAGGTAACTGACGAAAATTTAACAAGTAACTAAAAAACAAATTTAAAGTTTGTTATGAATTCTTTTCTCATGCCTATTTAAATCACATTTTGTATAACTTTTATGATCACAAAAACTGCAAGAAAATTTTGGTTCATAATGGTATACCATATGTCTTGTTAAACAATCTTTTGTTTTAAAATATCTTTCTTCTGGACAAATACTGCATTTAAAAAGTTTAATTTCACTGTGATTAGCGTGATGTTTAACTAGATGGTATTTTTGAGAAAATCTTTTATCACATATTTCACAAGCAAAAGGTTTTTCTCCTGTATGAGTTCTGTAATGAACTTTAAGGCTTGATTTGCTATAAAATAATTTCAGGCAAACATCACACTTAAATGCTTTTGATTCGTCATGAACTTTTATGTGTCGAATAAGACTGTTTTTACTAGAGTAGCTCCTATGACATATTTGACATTTAAATTGCTGTTCTGTAAGAATTAGAGGATAAGAATTTAAGTAACTTAAGAAAACTTTATGTTTAAGAAATTTTGTTATTTGAAATTAGTTTATAATAAAAGAATGTATAAAACTTTATTGCATTTAAGAGATTTTTTGTCCAACACTAGACAAATAGCAAAAAAACTTTTTGCGATTGGATTAAGGCAATAGGGGGCCCATTTTGATTTTTAAAATTTTTAGAGCTTTATCTAGGATATTTAACACTTTTAAAAACACTGGAATATTGTTTAATAAGTTATGAGATAAGAGCTACTAAATCATTTAACATTTCACTTTCTAATGGAAAGCATTAACTAATAAAACTAAAGTACAACTCTAAGTTTATCTTTTTAGCTTTTAAAAAGAGCTTTTCCAAAATTTAATTGAAGTCCATATAAGTCACTTGGAAGCTTAAATAATACATCTAAAATTTTTAGTTGGCCGCTTTGAATTAAAAGAAAAAGTATTGTGTGATTTGAACTTGTATAACTTAATACTTAAAAAGATGTATGTAATAAAATAATCATTTAATTAGTACTACTTTTAGCAGAAAAAACAAATTATAAAATGCATTTAAAATCCAAATAAAATAGTTTTTCAAGTTGATTTTGTAATAGTCAATAATTGATTACACAATACCATATTTCACTTTAAATTTTGTCTAATTTTAAAATACCTACCTTCTGGACAAACACTGCAATTAAAAGGTCTATCATCTTTGTGAGTAGCTTGATGTCTGTTTAACGTACTTTTTAAAGCAAACTTTCTATCACATATTTGACAAGCAAATGGTTTTTCTCCTGTATGAGTTCTGTAATGCATTTTAAGCTCTGATCTGCTTAAACACACTTTTAAACAAACATCACATTTAAATGCTTTTGATTCGTCATGAACTTTCATGTGTCGAATAAGACTACATTTGTTAGAATAACTTCTACGACATATTTCACAGTTGAATAGTGTTTCTGTTAAAAACTAAAAAATAAAAAAAAGACAAAGATAAGACAATCAACAACAAAATTAAGAAATCGAACTTTGTTATTCACAAAAAGTTTATAGTTGAAAAGTATATAAAAAAATATTTTATTTAAAAGAACTATACTTTTATTTCTCAACCACTTGAATTATTTTTGCATGGGATTAAAGCCATAGCAACTTAATTTTACATTTTGTAGAATTTTATCTTAGCTGTTTGATATTTTCAAAATTATGACAAACTTAAACTAAAAGTAACTTTTAAGATATAATCAATTTAAGTCAGAGAGCACTATGAATGCATTAACTAAAAAAGCTTTGTTGAACCTAAAATTTAACTTTTTTTTTTCTATTTCAGCTTCTTCCAAACTTTATAATAAGTCTTAATATTTATCTTAAATAGTGATAAAATTTCTAGTTGGCAAACTAGATTTACCAGGAAAAGTGGTTTGAGGTTATTTTTTTTAATAGTCTTAGAGGGCCAAATAACTTTGAAAAATTAAATTACAGTTATGAAAAATAAATCATAGTTGTAATAAAATAATAGTTTACTTAGCTCAACTGTTAACTAAAAATAAAGTTGAGAACTCATTTAAAATACTTTGATGCCGAACCATATCTTATTTTTTTTTAATTTAATTTTTTTTTGTAAAACCAAATTACAATTTATGTATGTAAACATTTACCCTTTTCTAACTTTTTAATGAACATATTTTGTTTTTTAAATTTTAATTTGTTAAATAGTAGAAACTACGTACTTCTGATTATTTTGTAAAAATTTGAGGTATTGTGATAGAGATAGAAAGTACTTAGGTGATGTTTGCTGGACACGTTAAAACATATGATTCAGATGTGTTTAGGTTTTATTAAAGAGAAATAGAAAAATAATTAAATATTTTACAAAAATCAAGAAGTTTGCACCCTAAAAGTCACATATTTTATGTTTTATTTTCCTAATTAGTTAAAAAGTCACTTATACATTTCCTAGACTTATTATTTGTATCTTAAATGAAAGATTATTTTTAATGCAAACATTTAAAGTCATTTCAACTGCTTTTGGTATATAATGACGTCATAACCACATAAAATATGCAAGCTTTGTCTTTTAAATAATATTTTTTTAATATAAAAGTAAAATTATCACCTGTTTTTACTTTTAACAAAAACATAAATATTTGGAAGTCTACAGAGCCAAAGCCTGGACTTTCATATGCCTTGAGATGCTACTGAGTTGCTATTAGTTATTACTTTTAGTTTATTTGATTTTGAATGTCAAATGTGTTGAGTCAGTTAACCAGAAAGATATTACTAATTTAGTGCCATTTCAATTACGAGTGTTAAGTTTCTTGATAACGTTATTTAAAAAAATGTCCAAACTTTAAATCTTATTATTTTCCTTATCTTAATAAGTAGATAAAAACTTAGTAGACAAGCTGCAATCCAATGGATTATTTTTTTGTATATTAAAGACAAAGAACTGCTCTGTAAAATAAAAATAAAAAGTTTTTATCTAGCTATTAAGATAAGGAAAATAATTGGGTCTAAAACTTGGACAATTTTTTAAAATTCTTGAAAAATGTAATCAAGCTAACTTCACACTTGTATTTCAATTGCATGTTGATAACTAAATAAAATCCACATCAAATCACTTTCAGTTATTAGGTATTATGATTTGAGTTGTGAAATTCTAAATAAGATGTGTGTCCATACCGTCCAAGTTTTTGATCGCCAAACAAGTAATTATTATAAATTTAAAAAACTTTGTTTGCGTTACTGAGCTTAATTTATAATCTAATGAAATAGTGAACGGACTTCCAACCAATAACTTTGAATCTGAAAGGTTCCTTGCTGGATTTGGAAAGCAAGCAGCAGTGGCAAAGTTTAGAAACCAACGCTTCACAGCAAAAAAAGATAAGAAATGACTGTACATTTAGACTAAACTTATTCTATTCAAAAAAAAAAACATTTTTTAAGTTGTAAAACTTCTGAATGATATTGAGCAAAAGTGACTAGCAGAACAAAAAAATTAAAGCTGAAACAAAACAACTTAAAAATTCAAAAAGGGAAAAAAGGGGACCAATACGTGCAGACCGTAAAAAATTAAATATAAAAAGACTGTGATGGTCTCAAATTGTGTAAAGTTGGTCTATAATGAGCGTGCAATGAGCTGCATTCTATTTTAAAATCTTATCCTGATCAAAATTAAGTTATTGTTCGTAATGAGTTAATTTACAATGAAGTGTTATACAATCCAGAACTTTTAAAAGTAAATGGTAATACCCACGAGAAAAAACTCCTAAATTTATGTGCTTTTGTTTCAGAAGATGGTGAGTGCTCTCTGTGTTCTTTAACAACAAACGCAAATGCATTATTGATTGTTGGGGCTTCTTCCGCAACAATACAAGAAAAAAATGTTGTGGTAGAGCATTGTTATGCCACATAATTAGCGAATGGTCATCAGACACATGGTATATTGCTACTTGTGAAGGTAAAATGATGATCGGACTTCCAATATATACCACCTCATGAGAGTTGAAGATGGAAGAAGTTCAAAGTGGAAACACCTAACTAAACATGATTTGCTGAACTAGCAATTTTAATTCTATTCTTGATTGTAAAACTGATAGGTAATGTAATGCATGTAATGAAATATACATTACTTTTTTACTGAGATATCATATCCAAATAGAATTATTAGTTTAAGGGATGTCTTTTAAAGACACTTGAATGATAGTTTTTGTATCTTTGTGGGTTTTATGTTAACCTAATTATTTGAAACAGACATTGTATTATACAAATTATGTGATAGTTGTTTTATAGCACAATTTTATCATTCATTTTGTAGTATTGTTAAGTGTTTTACAAGTTTTGTTTTGTAGAATTTAATCTTGTGTATTTTAATTTTACAAAAGCAGAATATCTGAAAAATTAATAACTCAAGAATAATAATAATAAATGCAGTTTTGTCTAAAGTTATAAAACTCAGCAGCTATAATTAAATTGAAAATATGATTTTAAATTTAACAAAACTATAGTTATTAAAATACATAAAGATAGATGATAACGAACAAAAAAAAATATAGAGAGTTTATAGTAATACCTAAGCGAAATTTAAATTTAACTCACTTTCATTGAGAATTAAACTTCTAGATGGAGTTTCCATTATTCTTTATATTACTATATATACAAAACCTGAACGAATTTTAAAAGTAAATCGAAATTATAAAGGATAACATACTAATTTTAAATAAATACTTTTTTTACACTCAAACTTCTCTAACAACAGGTATAAAATATTTAAAATACGATGCACAACTTTTGTTAAAATTTAAACTGAATACTTAATCACACATAGTCAAAAGTAGATGTTTTTCTAAGTTTGCTGTGAATCAGAAAACAAGCTTTAACTTTTTTATAAGTAAATTGTTAAGTAGGTTAAACTCAAAGAAGAAGCAAAAAAATCTACTACTTGAATATATAAGTACCATACAACAAAAACATTTGATAAAATTAATGTAGGACTCGAATTTTAGAGTACCTTTGATTAAACTAAAATTTTAAGTTAAATAAAAAGAATATTAGATTGGATTTGAAATCGTTAATTTAAATAAATTCTAAAAACAAAGACTTGGTAAAGAAACTTAAGAAAAACTTCTATTAAAACAGACTAACTTAAATAACGTTAACATCAAAACTATTTAATGTGATTGGTTTAGATTTATACAAAGTATATACATACAAAATTTATACTAAACATAAAGTAAACTACTTATAAATTAACTTATATGTTTTATATGTGTCTTTTCGTGAGCTTTTAAACTAGATCTCGTGTAACTTTTATGATGACAATAAATGCAAGAAAATTTTGGCTCATAATGAAATATCATATGTTGATTTAAAGAAACCTTAGTTTTAAAATATCTTCCTTCTGGACAAATACTGCATTTAAAAAGTCTATCATATCTGTGAGTAGCTTTATGTTTAACTAGATCTGGTTTTTGAGAAAACTTTCTATCACATATTTGACAAGCGTAAGGTTTTTCTCCTATATGAAATCTGTAATGAGCTTTGAGTTCTGACTTGTAAGAAAATAGTTTCAAGCAAACATCACATTTGAATGTTTTTGATTCGTCATGAACTTTCATATGTTGATTGAGACTGTATTTGTTACAAAAGCTTCTATGACATATTTGACAATTGAATAGTTTTTCTGTTATGGTTGATTTTGAAATTATAATAACTGAAATGTTTCTTATTTGAAATTAGTACATGATTAAATGTTCTATGAGTGTTTTAGTGACTTCAATGAAAATTTTATTAAATAAATGATTAAGTGTATAGCAAAATAATAGTGATACATTTGATTAAGTATACATCCTTTAAATTATTATTAAAATTATATATATTTTTTTTAATTTAACTGATTTTATAACTTAATAAAAAGCATATGTATATTTAAGCAACTTTTTGTAATTCGTAAAAGAAAAATTTAACTATATAAATTTACATTTATTTAATAAAATGGTTTGTTTATTACAAATTAAGTATCAAAATGATAGAGTTATATAACCTAATAAAGAAACAAAAAATCTTTTAATTTTTGATCGTACTTTAGATATTTAAGTTAAAAAAAATTGTACCTTGAAAAGTCTAGTCTATATAAAATTATAATTAAACATTATAAGATACTAAATTGCTAACTACTAGAGTTAGAAGAGCTGCCATTTTGATTAATAAACTTCTGTATTTTTTTATCATTGTTCTTATGTTTTCTAGAAAAATATTCATTTTTTAATCGAAGTAACTTATAAAATAATTTTTATTTTTACCTATACTTTTCTTTAATTAGATGATATTTTCGGCTGTATGCATTTCATTAATACAATTTTGTTCCAATTGAATGTTCTCTACACCATCAAAACTATTTTCATCCTCCTTAATGACATTTACACCTTAAAAAATCCGAGTTTAAAATTCAAAAGTACACTGATTAGTAAATACACTACTTTGCTTACATAACAATTCTATTTCTAGAATTTATTTATATTAGATGTGTTTTGTAATTTTTATATAAAAGTAAAAGTTGTACTTTTAAGTACTGTGAAACAATGATAAAATCGAACTGAATTAAAAATAATTTTCTTTTTATTAATTAAACTAATTTAGTCTTGAAAAATTAAATATAAAAACTAAATTGACTTTTATTGGTAATGACAAGTTTGTTCAAAACAATTAAAAATAATCAACTTACTATTTTCACTTTTTACAACTTTACTACTATTTCTTACAATTTCATCATCAGTAAATAAAAGTTCAACTTTATTAGATCGAGTTTGGTTCTTTTTGATATTAGTCTTGTTACTTTTGCTGTATTAATAATTTTATTTAATATATTTACTATTAATCAATTGTTATTAAATATTTGTACCTAAATAATTAAAACCTTAAAAAAGTATTTTAAACTACATTTATGGGATTAAACATGATGGTAATAAACTAAAACAAAATAAGAAAAACAAACTGACATAGAATCTTTTGTTTTCAAAATTTCATTTAAACTATTTACTTCGATAGAAAGATCTTCATTTGAAATAACCAGTTGTTTAGTTTCTTTTTAGTATTTCTAGTTGAATTTTGAAATAAATATATTCAGACTGAAGCTTATCAATAATTTCTTTCAAGTTAACCACAAGTAAATTAGCTTGATTTGGTATATCTAGAAGTAAAATGTTTTAAAACTACTAAATACAAAATTAATGCTTGTTTAGCATTAATCTAGCAAGATTAGAACTTACATTACAATCAACTTAAAATAATTAAAAAATAATAAATATATTTTCTCAATTAGAAAGTTTATAGTTATTCTGTAGTATAAAAAAAAAGAATAAATTTTCAATCACTGCTACAAAAAAATCAAAAAACGTAAATCTAATTTACCTTCATTTATAAGAATTCTTTTAGATGTAGATTTCATTATGTACTTTATAAATATAAAATATTATCTGAATGAAAAGAAAGGTAAACAAAGAAATATTTTATATCTTTATAAAAACTATTAAAGCTAAAAAAAGAAAAAAATAAACTTATATACAATTAACATTTTGAGTTAATGCATGTAAAAACTACCAAGATATTTCGACAATAGTATCATAAAAAATTAAAAAGTTTTAAGTTACATAATTACATGCTCACAACTTGTACTAAATACATTACTTTGTTAGTAAAGTTTGAATTAAGACTTGTACTACTAATTTTAAAATATAAAAGAAATGATTTTTTTTAAATATTGTATGCTTACTTCAAAATATCTAACATTTGAAGTGTTGAAGTCAAAAAATTTGTTATAAATTATCAGCAAGAAAATATTAAACCTGTTTATTTTTCTAAAGTGTGTATTTTATTTTAAGTATTTTTTGAACCAATTTTAGTAACAAATAAAAATGATAAGCAAAAAAAGAAATATATATATTTATATTAAGATAAATTTTTTAAAAATTGATTTATTTAATTATTAAAACTATTAATTATTAATAAATTATTAAAATTGATAAGTATACTACTTATTAAGTCGTTGTTCTTATACTTTAGTGTATAAAATGTAAAGAACTAAATAGTAAACAGTTTTAAAATGATTTGATTTATTTTAGAATATAATGAGTAATCAGTAATAACAATGTGAGAACTTATAAAAATTTAATCTACTTAAGTGAAAAATTTAAATTTTTGATATGTGTTTTTTCGTGATATCTTAAATTAGCTTTTATGTGGCATTTAAAATCACAAAAACTGCAAGAAAATTTTGGCTCATAATGATATAACATGTGTTTTGTTAAACATTCTTTTGTTTTAAAATATCTTCCTCCTGGACAAATACTGCATTTAAAAGGTCTAACATCTCTGTGAGTAACTTGATGTCTTGTTAAAGTTTCTTTCTGAGCAAACTTTTTATCACATATTTGACAAGCAAAAGGTTTTTCTCCTGTATGAGTTCTATAATGAACTTCAAGACTTGATTTACTACAATATACTTTCAAGCAAACATCACATTTGAATGCTTTTGATTCATCATGAACTTTCATGTGTTGATTGAGAGTACTTTTGCAAACAAACCTTTTACAACAAATTTTACAAGAAAATGGTTTTTCTTCTGTGTGAATTCTATAATGCCTTTTAAGGTTTCCTTTATTAGGAAACAGTTTTAGGCAAACATCACATTTGGATGCTTTTGTTTTGTCATGAACTTTCAAGTGTTGATTGAGTCTATACTTGCAAGAATAGCTTTTGTGACATATATGACAAATGTAGAGTGTTTCTGTTGATAAAACCTCAAATAAGTTTACAATAACTTAATTAACTTAGTGTGATATATCTAGAAACAAATACTTTAATTATTAAACAAAATATTTTTTTAATTAAAATATTAACTGAAATAAATAAAATTTGATTAAGATGAACAAAAACATCTGCGAAATTCTGCAGAGCAGAAGCCTGGCCTCTCGTATGCGTGAGACAAAGCTCAAGTCTCAGCATTGTCTTTGCAATTGTCGACTAGGCAAGACATCTGGTATGCTCATATTATATACAATCAAAAAAACATCTAATCTGAATTACGAATTGGTATGATCAACCCTTTTGTTAATTAAAATGGGTATTTTATAAGCAACTAAATAATAGTTAATAAAAATTTTTAATAATAATAGATGTGTTATAAATTTACTTTTATTCAAGAATTCAAACTTAAAATTAATTAACTAATTCTACTCACTCTCATTTACAGGTAAATCTTTATTAGTAGGTTCCATTAAGCAATCCATTGTTTTAAGTAATATCTGTAAAAACTTTATAGCAAATTTTATTCAAACATTAAATTTTGGTTTTAAATAACAAAAAACATTAAAATAAAACTGGAAATAAACAATTTAATATAGTGATTTGCTGTGTACCTAGTTGAACTCTAGTTAAAGTTTTTTTATAAGATTTACATGGACTTACATGGAGTCTTTGTATTTCAAGTTTATAAGTTGTTAACCATACTTTGAAAAGTGTGATGTTGACCATAGTAGCACTGTTATACATGTTTTATCAGTAAGTTTGAATAATACAGTATTTTGAAAATTAACTTTGTGATTGAAAATTATTGATTAAAGATCACTTTTTTTCTATTTATAAAAACTTGGGATTGGACTTTTATGTACAAGTTTAGAAATATAAAACTAGAATTTAATCATTGATTTAAAAAATAAATAAATAGTTAAAAATGTGAATGATAACAAATAAAGTCATTGAATTGAAAATAGGTCGAAAAAGTCCTTCCAGTCATTTGCTATCTAAACACTTTTTATTTTTTATAGCACAATAAAAACTAAGTATTTATTAAAATAAAGCAGACTAGTAGAAGTCAAATTTGACACAAAAATTTGTAAACTGCAAATTTTAAGGAATAAATGATCACAATATCAAAACAATTAAATTCATACTGCAGTTGCTTTTATTTTACAACAGATGAATGTTTTATTTTTAGTAACTTATTCTAATATGTATTGTTTATTCCTTATTGGCAAATATCATTATATTTAAATTGTTTATTATCTAAACTTTAAATTGATTTTAAAGTGCTGGTGGTTTGTTTAAGTTTGTACAACTATTTCTATAAACATTATCTTATAATTTATTAATCCAGATTCATTTTATTGGCAATGATTGCATATATACAATGGTGTTGTTAATATTTTGTTTTAGTTAATAAAAACTTTTGCTTTAAACTTGAGTTGCAGGAATTTTTAATTTGAGTAATAATAAATCTGAGAACTTACTTATTAATTACTATTCTAATGACATTGAAATATTTTGATACTACATTATTTTATCATTTTCACACTATTAATTGTTACTTAATTTTTCAAAGACTTTTGAAAGTGTCAGTTTATAAAAACTACAGCTTTAATAAGATGAGATAAAAGTTTACTTACTTTTTCATCTATGTTAGTTTTTAATACTATAAAAAAACTGATGTTTTGTTGTATATTTTAAAATATTTAAGTAAATTTTTACTTTAATACCTTATTCATTATTGCCACTCGTCTTTTCAAATTTTTTTCCAGGGTTTCCAAATTTCTTCCAGGTTTTTAAAAGTACACATTTTTTAGTCTATTTTTAGTTTTAAATCAATTTCTACATAAGAAACTGTGTTGAATAGTATAAAAACATTAAAGATATACGGTAAACTTGCTTTGATTGTCTTTTCAAATATTTTTTTTTGATGATGACAAAAAATCTTATTTATATGATAAATTTTTTGTTTGAAATCAAATTTTACTTCTGAAAATTTTAAAATTATTAAAAACTCAAGGTTTTTCCAAAATTTTTGATAAAAGTTCCAGGTTTTTTTTCAAAGTTCTCAAATTCCAGGTTTTTCCATGTTATTTTGCCTAAATTGTTTAATTCCAGGTTTTTACAGGTTTCCAGGTAAAGTGGCAACCCTGCTTGTTGACAAGAAAAAAATTAATGAAATATTTTGAATTTTTTTTTTGTTGTATTGTTATAAACATTTTCTAATTTTGTAGTACTTTTCTGTCATTTTTTTTATATTTACTATCCATTGACCATAGTTGTGAATATTCACTATTTTCTTTCTTTATATTATATAATGAAAATTAAACCTTTTGATATTAAAATATATGTGTATTGTAACAAATTGTAAGAATGAGTTAGTACAAGTAATAAACAATGAACTTTACCGCAAGATCAACAACATTTTTCAATCAAGTCATTTTTTAACTTTACCCACAAACGATCGCTTCAGTACTTCGTACTTAAGCCCGCTTGTTTAAGATCACAATAGCGGTTTCTCGCGACTATTCCTGCCTGATGAGTCCTAATAAGGACGAAACCGGTCGTAGGATTGTCTCGGATGCTGTTGTTGTTGATCTTGCGGTAAAGTTCATTGTTTATTATCGATGGCATAAAACATCTCAACTTCGTTGATGATGGCCGAAATAAATACTGGCTAAAACTGATCAAACGAGCGCAGACTACAATCTCACAACAAGCTGACAATGTCTGAGACGTTGGGCTGTGAATGATTTAGCTGTGTCATTTTTCAACTTTACCCACAAACGATCGCTTCAGTACTTCGTACTTAAGCCCGCTTGTTTAAGATCACAATAGCGGTTTCTCGCGACTATTCCTGCCTGATGAGTCCTAATAAGGACGAAACCGGTCGTAGGATTGTCTCGGATGCTGTTGTTGTTGATCTTGCGGTAAAGTTCATTGTTTATTATCGATGGCATAAAACATCTCAACTTCGTTGATGATGGCCGAAATAAATACTGGCTAAAACTGATCAAACGAGCGCAGACTACAATCTCACAACAAGCTGACAATGTCTGAGACGTTGGGCTGTGAATGATTTAGCTGTGTCATTTTTCAACTTTACCCACAAACGATCGCTTCAGTACTTCGTACTTAAGCCCGCTTGTTTAAGATCACAATAGCGGTTTCTCGCGACTATTCCTGCCTGATGAGTCCTAATAAGGACGAAACCGGTCGTAGGATTGTCTCGGATGCTGTTGTTGTTGATCTTGCGGTAAAGTTCATTGTTTATTATCGATGGCATAAAACATCTCAACTTCGTTGATGATGGCCGAAATAAATACTGGCTAAAACTGATCAAACGAGCGCAGACTACAATCTCACAACAAGCTGACAATGTCTGAGACGTTGGGCTGTGAATGATTTAGCTGTGTCAATTTTCAACTTTACCCACAAACGATCGCTTCAGTACTTCGTACTTAAGCCCGCTTGTTTAAGATCACAATAGCGGTTTCTCGCGACTATTCCTGCCTGATGAGTCCTAATAAGGACGAAACCGGTCGTAGGATTGTCTCGGATGCTGTTGTTGTTGATCTTGCGGTAAAGTTCATTGTTTATTATCGATGGCATAAAACATCTCAACTTCGTTGATGATGGCCGAAATAAATACTGGCTAAAACTGATCAAACGAGCGCAGACTACAATCTCACAACAAGCTGACAATGTCTGAGACGTTGGGCTGTGAATGATTTAGCTGTGTCATTTTTCAACTTTACCCACAAACGATCGCTTCAGTACTTCGTACTTAAGCCCGCTTGTTTAAGATCACAATAGCGGTTTCTCGCGACTATTCCTGCCTGATGAGTCCTAATAAGGACGAAACCGGTCGTAGGATTGTCTCGGATGCTGTTTTTGTTGATCTTGCGGTAAAGTTCATTGTTTATTATCGATGGCATAAAACATCTCAACTTCGTTGATGATGGCCGAAATAAATACTGGCTAAAACTGATCAAACGAGCGCAGACTACAATCTCACAACAAGCTGACAATGTCTGAGACATTGGGCTGTGAATGATTTAGCTGTGTCATTTTTCAACTTTACCCACAAACGATCGCTTCAGTACTTCGTACTTAAGCCCGCTTGTTTAAGATCACAATAGCGGTTTCTCGCGACTATTCCTGCCTGATGAGTCCTAATAAGGACGAAACCGGTCGTAGGATTGTCTCGGATGCTGTTGTTGTTGATCTTGCGGTAAAGTTCATTGTTTATTATCGATGGCATAAAACATCTCAACTTCGTTGATGATGGCCGAAATAAATACTGGTTAGTACAAGTAAGATATGAGAATATCACAATTTATATTTAAAAAACAAATTTAAATAATCTACAGTTGTTCATGTTTTTTATTTTTTACATTTAAGGAGAACTAATGTATGTTTGGAACAATAACAAAAAAAAAAACAAAGCAGGGTATTACCCTACATTTTAGTCTTCTTCAAGTAACAAAAATTGAACAACGATCAGGGTATAACTTAAATTGAATGTAGTCTTTTTTTTTATGTATGTCTTAAAAACATTTGTAATGTAACGATAAAATCAATTTTTTTTTGTTTAAATCTTATTTACTTTCTAAATTTTTCAATAAGAAACACTTTTTCATTTTAAATCCAGTTTAAACATTAAATGTAAGCTTAAAATAATATTTTATTTTGTTTTAAGTAAAATAAGCTATTAACAGTTAGAAAAAAAATACAAGCAATCTATTTATTCTAAAATTAAATAAAAATTAAGAAAAAAAATTAATTCAGAATTTTTTTAAACTATTTACACTTTAAAGTTAAAATCAAAATCTTAATACAATTACAAAAATAAACTGTTTTTTATTCTATTTTGTTAAGATAATAAACTTTTTTTAAACATTGAATTAGGGTATATATGACAAAAAACACAAACATAATTTTCAAGATTTATATTCTTGTTTAATTATTATAAAGAAAACTGGTTTTGTGAACAACATTTACATTTTTCAATAAAGGTTCAGAATATTTTATTTTAATATACTATTCTGCAGATGTAAATCATTAAATATATTTCGTTGTTATGTACATACAGCAAGAATAAAACAAAATTTTTATTTAAACGGTAGCCAATCACTTTTAACTGAATTTTATCTAACCTGGTCAATTTTAATCTGACCTAAACCGATCTTTTTTACCTTGATCAGTAAAACATTGTTAGTTCTTACATTTTATTTGGTTAGAATATATTTTTGAAATAAATCGATCTTAACAGAAATCATGTTAACTGTTTATTGCAAAAATATCG
Source organism: Thalia democratica (assembly GCF_965202585.1). NCBI lineage: Eukaryota > Metazoa > Chordata > Thaliacea > Salpida > Salpidae > Thalia > Thalia democratica. The sequence continues at coordinate 22,744,208 of NC_139167.1, read as the reverse complement.
TTAAAAAAAAAACAATGTTGTTCTTTAAATATTTTGTTTAAACACTAAGAAAAATTTCATTGTAAAAAGTACATATATACTAAATGTTAAATTTCAAGCTACTTATACGATTAAACTTAATTTTTATACCTTGTATGACTCACATGAAAAATAAATTAACTGTTACAATGCTTTAAAACTAATAACTTTATTTTTTTAATGGTAAGCTTTTAATTTTACTTTTATTCAAAATGTTTGAACTATAAAATAAACAATAACTTCTTTAGCAACGGTTTACATATAAAAAAGTAATTACATTTAGTAAATAACATTTACTCATATCAACGCAATTTAACTACAAAGAAACCTATTCTTGTTTATTCAAGTTGTGATAAAGAAATAACAGTTTTCGCCAGTTTTTAAAGCAATCGATTTCGATTTTATTCGTACAAGTTACCAGCTTCTGAAAATAATCTTTCAGAATAAACAGAAGATGGTGGTGTCAAAAGCTACATTTTTGCAAACCTGGCAAGATGTGTGTATTTTTATAGTTTGAGATTAACCAAGACAAAACTTTAGTTTCTTTAACTTCTTCGGCAGATAATTTTCTTTAGCAAAAAAAAAATTTTCAATCTCTTGATCAACTTAATATTGTTGCTCTTCTTCGTTAGAATTTGCACTTAGTTCCGATTTGTATGTAGAATAGAATTTTATTTTAAGTAACAGTCTTAAGTTTTAAATAACTCAAACTAAATAAATATTATCTCTTATCCATAATTAAATAGTACATATAAAATTTAAAAAAATTATAGGCTTTAATTAACATTGAGTTGCCACACACTGAGGATAGTTTGAATTATATAAAAGTTTTTTGAAAATCTCAGGCTAGCTAGGTGTGCTTTTTATTAAACTACTTGTTACTTAAATTTATTGACTTTAAAAATTGAAAAAAATTATTCCCTTAAATATTTTATTTACTAGCAATTTTGATCTGTTGTTTTAACAAAAAAAGATAACTGTTCATTTTTGAATTATTAGTTCTAAGATTTTTTTTTTCATAAATCAGTTTGACTTGACTAGTTTGATGTAACACAGGATAGAGTTTTTTAACACTCAACAACGATTTTTGCTCTAAAAAGTTGCAACTCTTTTTTAATAACTGGTGTAAATTATAGTATGATTCAGGGTTGCCACACACTCAGCCTAAATAATTTTTTTCTTAGAAATACAGTCTTTTAAGCATGTTATCTTTGACTTAAAAAAAGCTCACGGGCCGCATATTTTGACTGTTTGCCGACACCTGGTTTATAAATTTTTATGGAAGGTTTAAATTAAAAAACAAGAAATAACCCAAAATCTATCTTTCTATTACAAACAAAACATCAAAAGTTTTCACTTATGATACTAACATTTAAATTAATTTATAAAAATAGGAGGAGTATTTTTTAGTCAGCCTGAGTTTTTTCAATTTCCTATTAAACACGTTTATCAAAAATTAATTAGTACAAAATTCTTTAACAAAATTATTTAAAAAGCAACAAAATGTTGATTCTTAATCAACTGAATCTCATTCAAAATTTTGAAAAAATATATGTCTTGAGGTTTTTGAAAAATCCTAAAACTGAGTTTTTAAATAAATAAATCTATTTGAAGTCAGCATGAGTTAGAAAAATCAAAATATTCTGAGCTGTCCAAAGTAATCCTGAGATGTAATATATATTAACGATATACTATTTTTAGTTATATAGAAACACTTTTGTTTTACTTTGGTGTTTATCACACAATCAAAAAAATTGTTGTTTTCATTTAATTGCAACATTAGTATTAGTAAAAAAATTGTATTATTTATATTTAATTCAAATTTAATTTAATAACAATGTTAACTTTTTTTTGTAAATTTGATGCTAAACTTCATATAAAACATAATGAAAAGTTTTTATACATTGGATTAAGGGTATAAATAGAAATACCTTGATTTTTATAAGCTTGGCTTAATTTGTATAGTTTTATCTGAATCATTAATGTTTTTTTACTGCTGAACAAAGTTCAAAAATACCTTACAGGTAAAACAGATTAAGTTATTAAGCTTATTAGGTGCTTATAAGGCTTACAATAAAAAACTAATCCATAATAATATTTTCTCATTTTAATTTTCTTTAAACTTTTAAATTTACCAAAAAACATTTAGGAAATATGAGTACATCTAATAGTAAAGCTATTCACAATTAAAATAAATCTAAAATTTAATTTAAGTGAAAAAGAAGTAATTTAAGTTAAAACTTAAATACAATTACTACTCATAACATATAAATCTTTTTATTTAGGATATAGACGCTAGTCATAAAAAGAAATTTATTTTAATTTGCTTGTTGAAAACAATAAGATTAGTAAATTTTACTTACTTTTATTAGGAAGCAAATTTTTTAATGTAGACTCCATTATGCAGCTTATAATTATAAAATTTAGCTGAGCAAAATTTTTATGTATAAACAAAATAACATTATGTCAAACTTTAGTTAAATCTAAATGTAAAATTTGAACTTTCTACAATTAATATTTTTATAAAAAGGAATAAATTAAATTAAACTAAAATCCAAAAACCCACAAATTCTTACTTCATTAAAAAGTATAGAAAAACTAAACAAAAATTCATAAAAACCCACAAACTCTAGCTTCATTAAAAAATAAATATAAAATTAAAGAAAAGTTTAAAAACCCACAAACTTTAGCTTCAAATAAAATTATAAATAAAATTAAACTAAAATCGAAAAACCCACAAACTCCAGCTTCATTAAAAAGTATAAATAAAATTAAAGAAGAATTTAGAAACCCACAAATTCTAATTTCATTAAAAAGTATAAATAAAATTAAATAAAAATTTAAAAACCCACAAACTCTAGCTTCATTAAAAAGTATAGAAATTATACAAATATTTAAAAACCCACAAACTCTAGCTTCATAAAAATCTATAAATAAAATTAAACTAAGATCAAAAAACCCACAAATTCTAGCTTCATTAACATGAATAAATTAAATAAAACAAAAATCAAAAAACCTACAAATTCTAGCTTCATTATAAAATATATAATAAATTAAACTAAAATTTAAAAAACAACAAACTCTAGCTTCATTAGAAGTTATATATAAAATAAGTTAAAATCAAAAAACCCACAAAATCTAACTTCATAAAAAATTATAAAGTAAAATAAACAAATATTTAAAAACCCACAAACTCTAGCTTCATTAAAAAGTATATAAAAAATTAAATTAAATTCAAAAAACCCACAAATTCTAACTTCATTAAAAAGTATAAATAAAATAAACAAAAGCCAAAAAAGTTCACAAACTCTAGCTTCATTAAAAAGTATGTATAAAATTATACAAAATTCTCGACTCTTAACTTTATGCACTTTGCTTTGATTATTGTTAATTGAACGACAAAAAAATACGCTCATAAGGTTTGGTCCAAGGACCTGATGTACAAAAAACTTTTCGGTTATCGAGTCATACACCTGTACAATTTAACGTCATGCCCAGGAATGTAGATTATTTACGAGCATAATAAGTATTGACGGTTTCAGCTAATAGTATTAAGCTGGTTATTATAGTTTACTTACATTTAAAGTTTACCAGATATTGTTTTAGATATTACTGTATACAATCTACGTACACCAATATATTGTTTTTGTTTAAATTTTTTTTGGATATTTGTTAAGAACGAATAAGTTAGTCTTAATTATCCTATACAGAATTTAAAAAAACCATTAATCTTTCAATTTTTATGTGTGTTTCTGCTTCTAGATGCAAATAGTTTTGTTTTAAAAGCTTCAACTTTCCAAAAGGAAATTTTAGAGTTTGTTATTATATTTACAAAAAACGTAATAAAAACACTTAAATGCAAAAATTAAAAGACGTTTATCTAAATAAAGAACTAATTTTTATTTTATCATTGTCTTCTTTTGATTGCAGGAAAGTTTCTAAAGCTTTATATAAACTTTAAATATTTTTTTGACATTAAGCTGTTGAAAACTACAAAAGCAGATAATTTTTTTCATTCATTAAAAAATGATTAAGTCTGTGAAAAATTCAGTAAATAGTTTAAAATTGGTTAAAATGAAGTTTATTAAGTGATGTGTAAATGACTTTAATTATCTTAAATACAAATAATATTTTCAATTATTATTAATATTTGAACTGCAGTATGATTGAATACTTTTTTAACAAAATAAAGAAAAAATATAAGTTTTTCTTAAGTAAAAAATGTATTTGATAAAATCGTTTTGCTTTTACCAATAAGTAAACCTATTAAAAGATTAATTTTGTTAAAATAATAGATAATTCTTGCATGCATTATAATATACTTATTTTCACTTTTGAAATTTTATAGTTTGGTTTTTTTATTACGTTAGATTATTTGTAAATTATAATTTCTATACTTACATCTTAACTAAATTTTTTTTTCATTTCTCTACATATAGATTAAAAAAAAAAACAACTTAACATTCTATATCCAACTCTTGTTCTACCTTTTGCTTAACAAAAAGTTTTCAAAAAAAAAGTTATTTTATTCTGCATCATAACATAACTGTGTTAACAACAATAATGCTTTAAATTTTTTTATAGTATTTACCCCCTTTTTTATTTAAAATAATACTACACTATAAATTAACCATAAGAACAATGTGTTTAGTATTAATTGTAAACTCTATAATTTCTAACTATATAAAGTTATTATTTCTAAATTCATTAGATTTCGATACCTCACTATAAACTGTAGTTCAATTGTTTGTGTTTAGAGCCCACAATTTAATACTTTAAGGTTTTTTAGCATTATTATTATTCTTACTGTTTTTTACTTTTAATTTTCTCAACAAAAATCTTAATGCACAGTAAACTTTCATTTATTTCTACTATTATAATTATTTATATAAATCTAAAATTTAAAAATCCGCTTTGCGGTGAAACACTGTAATTGTTTCTTAAGACCTTTGATAGTTTAAATCATTATAACTATCAATAAAATTTATAAAAAAACTGACAGCAAAATATCATGTACAAAAAATATAACAGTTCTACCATGGTTCGTAAGGCCTCTAAGTTTTTAAATTGAAAGTATGTCTGGCAAGTAGGAATTTTTACGATCGCCATAAATATTTTAAGTTATATAAAGTAAAGTTTATTTATGATAACAGGACCTTCATTAATGTTTGATAATTTTAACTGCTCGTACACTTTTATATTTTGAAGGGTTAATGGTATAAAACATGATCAGTTTAACATCTGTTGCCGTATAACCAGCGTATATATTATACCAAAAATGCTGCTAATACCTGCTGTGCAATAAACTATCAATTTGTTTCTGTGAAACTCTTCTTTGTTTTCAAATAGTTAATTTCTACTTCTTTACTTCGACAGAAATATACTATATAAGTTAGACCTCCATATTCTTAACTTACTGTTTTCTTGGGATGCATTACAAAAATATTTTATTTTTTAATGTTTGTAAATAATTATGGAAAACATACAAATTTAAAAATTTATTAAGAAAGTTGGAAAAGTTAGAAAGAATCTGCTTATTATTTTTACTTGTTACAAGTGCAAAAAAGTTGAGTAGGTGTGTGTATAATTAAGCAAACTAATTTAAAAAACTATGAAAAATTTTCCTAACTTGAAAAAAATCTTAAACTATTCTTATTTAAAAAATGTGATTATTTTTAGTCTTAAAACTTACATATCTCACATTAACTGACCTTATTTGTAAGAAAAACAAAGAAAAAGTTGTAAAACTAAGTTTTAATAAAATTTTTACCCGAGTATTAAGAAAACAACCTTTTTTATATTGAACTGTGTAGTTATATTTTCAAAAATTACTTATTGTTTGTATATTTCGCTTTTTTGTTTGTTCTTTGCAACGTAAAAGGACAACATAAACTACGGAAAACTTCAGTAATATATAATACATTACTTTAAAACAGATAATGTTGTATTTTGTTTTAACTATATAATATTTTAATTTTGGAATTACTAAACAAAGTTTTGACTATTGTTATTTTAAACATGTTCTAAATCACACCAGCATACAATTAGTTTAAGTTAAAATATATATATATATATGTTCCAGAAAACTGACAAAAACGTGAAGATGGTTGAGGCAATAATATGCAAATTAATACTTAAACGAGCAGTCGTGAGGTCAAATTCCTCAAATAATCAATTTAATAAACATTACGAGAATTTAGCTGAACAATGAAAATAAATGCACTGTTCCACAATCGCTTTTTTTTACCTTACGTTTTTTTAGCTATTTTGATGTATACTTATTTACTTTATCATTTTAAAATTTTCCACATAAAAAAAAAGTTTTTAAGTACGGGTAATATTTGTTTCCACATAGAAGTTATTGTTTAGACTTAATTATAATAAATTAGTATATGCTATTATTAAGCAATTGTGGACAGGGTTAAATATAATCTAATAATATAAAACACTTATGTGACTACAAAAATGTGTTGGTATTTTTGTTATTGTTTTTTAACAATAAAATAAAGGCGCTTAAAAAGTTTGGTATAAGCAAAAGCCTTTCAATTATCGAATTGTCAACACATGCATTTACAATTTCTAATAAACTAAAAAATAAACTTTTATATTTATAATTTTAAACTTTAAGAAATAAAACAATTAACAAAATGAAAGAAAATAAAATTAAACGAAAATTAACTAAGTTATGTTTTTACTTTTAATGTTTTATACATAATGTACTCAAAAACTTGTTTAGTAACATGAACATAAAAACATAGTCTAAAACTGTAAAGAAAAAAAAAGTAGAAAAATCTAGACCTAAAAAAATAACTCCAACTTAATTTATAAAACGAGATAGACAATACTAACAGCAGAAATACTTGAAATGTAGGTCGCAACTTTTTTAAAGAAGGTTAAATTGTAATAAGCTAAAATATTTTCACGTTGAATTTTATTAGTATATAATGCAAAATGTTTTATTACTCTTTTGTTTAATAATTTTTTAATAAGTTTTAAAATTTTCGAAACTTATTGTAAAAAAATTGAATATAAAATAAAATATAACTGACAGAGAAGTGTATCAGTGGTTTATAAATCTTAGTACATCAGATAATCTGTTATAAAATTTTCAATAAAATTGCAAACTTATTGTTATTTATTATCTTTTAAAATATATGCAAAAGCTAAATTTAAAAAAAAATTCAAAAAAAAAGCTTTTAATAGTAGAAAAAATAACTTATAGTGATAGAGGATCTGAAGGCTCATTATATAAACTAAGTATTACTATAAAAAGCTAACCTTGCTAATATATTTTAAGTAGTATCTCTTTGTGATACTAACCTTAGTATTGTTCAAAAGGTTTTACAATTTATTACACAAAACAATACAAACAAAGTAAACACACACTATAAAGAATACATAAACATTATATTCGATCAAATAATACTCAGCTTAAAAAGAGTTAACAGGTGGCTTCGGCTCACCATTCTACCAAAAGCAACGTTTATTTAAAGTTATCATATTTAAGCATTGAGAAATTAATTTTTTTTTGCAATATATTCTCTTATATAGTTAAGAAAGCAGTGAGGCATGCGATACTCCTACAAACTCAATTTTATTTATAGTTAAAACTTTATGTTTGCAGACAGTAAAGTATATGTTTGCACACATAAGTAAACACCGAAATATGTAATACCATCAAAAGTATGATTTAGTTTTTTTTTTATCTTAGTATTCCTTATTCACAGTGATTAACATTTAAGTGGCTTAAATCCTTTATTTTTATTCTCTGTTTTAGGCTTCTGTGAAAAAGTATAATTATTTTTTTTAAATATTTACTTATCAAAATAGTATAACATCTTCTGAGTTATCTATATAATAAAATGTAATATTCAATTTATTTGCTAACAGACTTTAATAAACCACATTTGTAACAACAAACAAATGTAATTAATTTATGTAAAACAACAACTGTAAATAATTAGCAAACTTTTAGTTCCTTGAAATCCTTGATGATATTTAATTTGGAAACCGTGGCACTTGTTTGTGCCTAGAAATATTCAGGTTGTAGTAGTAAGTGTGATCGAAAAAATGCGTCTATTAAAGCCCTATGAATAGATTCTTTTATGTGAGTAGAAATACTTTTTTGTGTGTAAAAAGCTTATGACGTCACTAAGAGTGCATTTTTAATCAGTTGATATTATTTTGTTATAATATTTGATTTTATAAAAAAAAGAGTTGCTTTTATAATTTTTTTGTACTTTAATGTTAAATTTTTCAACTATTTAATATACCAGCTATTTAAAACCTATATATTTTACAAAAATCTGAAAATTTTACTAAACACATTAACAAAACTTTCATTTAAGAAAATTTTAAGTATTAAATACTAAAGTAATCTTAATTATTTATATGTTCAACTCATTTATAACTTAATAAAACGAAAATAAAACTTTGATAAATCAAGAATAGATTGTCTTTAAAATTTATAAATATTTGCTAACTAATTTTAGTTAATATGTGATATTTGACAAACTATACTTACACATTTAAAATAAAAGCCTATAATACTTAATAACTACTAGATAAATTCTCAGCTCATATGTAAAAACTATATTATTATTATATATAAATTTAAAACTGTTTTAGTTACTAAAAAAGATTTTAACTTTTATATAACCACAACAAAAAGTATAGATACAAGTTTATACATATGGCTTAAATATATTAAAAATTTAGTACAATATATTTGAAAAGCTAGTTACTTTTAAGTAAAAAGTATAAAAGTTAAGTATTCATTTAATTTAAGTTTAAAATTAGTAAAAAATAAATAATTAGTTTTTATTTATATTATTTTAAAGCCGAATTCGTACTACTTGATATCAGATTGCAACTCATTTAAACCAAAAAAAAAAAATTAAAGCCTAAGCTTGTGGTATAAGATTATGAAGTATTTACAAATCAAATACTCGAATAACTGTTAATTTAATACTTGAGCCTAATACTAAAATAACAAATGTTTAATACGCAGTAGTTACAACTAAAAAACACAACTGTACCAAGCAATTAAACCAAAAAAAACTCTTCGTAAAGAAAAAGTCATAGTTAATTTATTGGGTAGTAACTTCTAATCAGAGCATTACGTGCAGTACATCTATATCTTTTGTTTTTTCGAAATTTTATAACTAAAAAAAGTCATATAATTAAAACATCTTAATAAAAATAAACTTATAACCAGTCGCTAAGCAATTTATACAAAAGTTGTGAGCTAAAATACAGTGTATATTAGAAACATTTAAGATAAATTCAAAGTTTTTAATATATTAATACACTAGCACATTAAAAGTACTTTACTTGTGTAACTATAAACTAAAAATAATTATACTAAATCATTCAGAGTGTTTTGTCTTAAGATGTAATAAAACTAATTCAAATAAAATTTATTAAAGTTTGTAAATATGAAAGATTGTAGTAGAAAAAGTGAGTAGGTGTTTGATATATGTTAAGTTTAAGTTATTTTATATCAGTTATGTTAAATAAGTTAAGTTTTAAGAACACTAACTCTGCATTAACTGCATTAACAAAAATCAAAATTTAGTTAATTTTTTTAAATAAGATAATTAATTAAGATTAAAAAAATTGTAATGCTTCATTATTTGTATATATATCTCAATTGAAATTTTTAAATAAAATACTAAACAAGCCTAAATCAGACTAAAACACGATTTTTAACAAAAACTAATAAATTAACAGTGAGTTTTACTCACATAAATAAAAAGCTTTTCACAAAAACTATGCATGTTGTATTTATAATTTGGACTAGTAACAATACATTAAATGTTCGTTAAACAAAGCTAACATTTAATTTCAAAACCAAATGTTTGCCTAACATAAACAGAAGATTGTTGCTATGACAAGATAATATGTAAATAGTCCTTTAATAATTTTGTAAAATGGTCAACTATGAAATTCCATGGGTATGCCCTTTTTTCACATAATAGATGAATATTTTTCAATTGTTGTTTTAATAACAGGCACACAACTGTGCCTTTAAATAAATAAAAAAATAATGTTGATATTTCTCATGCAAAATTGTCTACAATATATCCAAATATTAGAAACAAATTTCCGTGTGTAAAAAGTTTATGACGTCACTAATAGTGGCAAAATGCATTTTTAACAACATGATAAAAATTCATTGGAAAACATGATAAAAAATTTCTAATTAATTTCATTGAGAAATTAATTAGAAATGAACTGATATTGATCAATTAGAAAACAGAACAATTGCTTCAGGTTGGGGGATTTTCCCTTAATGATGATTTTTCCAGAACCTCAACCTCCTCGGAGTTCGTCGGAGTGATTTTTATCTTAATATTCGCACATCTGTGAAAAAAGAAATCAGTTTAATTTTTTAGTTTTTAGAACTTAAACCACAGATATAATTTATTGGCGTTTTAAAAGAAAAAATCATTTAAAGTTTAACTTTTATGAGTAAAATAAATAGAGAAAGTATAAAAAACTTTAAAAAAAAGTTTACTGTTTTTATTTTAAAACTAAACTTTTATAAAATTTTGTAATAAAAAATGTCCATAAGCCCATAAGTTTTTTATGACATCAACAAACTTAAGGCACTAGTAAAGTAAACAGTAGTAAATTAATATTCAACTGTAAATTTAAATTAACTTTAGTGTACTGTTATATAAGTATATACTGCGATGTACTACACTATTACAAGAATCTGAGATTTAGTAAAACCTAATCAATTCAATATTAATTACAATCTAATGATAAAACACAGTTTTAACTTTTTACCTTGGCTTTGATTCAATGACATTTTGTTTCCTGTTCTATGCGTTTTGTCAAAACACTTTTGTTCTAATTCATTTTGTTTCACATCATCAAAATAATTGTTATTTTTATCACTATCAGTAGTATTCATGCCTGCGACGATAGCTTATTAGATTAGAAATCAATATAAACTAAATTTATGCTTTTTAAATAATTCATAACACCAAAATTTTATAAAACATAAAAAAAACTTCATACAACAACTTTAGTATGCATAGAGCATGTGTTATGAAATAACAAACATATCTCAGATATTCTGAGGTTTTTAGTGAAATGAAAAAGAAACGTCTTTTAATAACAGGGTTGCCAAAGGTTTTTGAGAAGTTTTTTCAAGTTTTTCGAAAGTACAGGTTTTATATTTAATTTTGTAATAAATTTAAGTTAAAAAAAATACTGTCTTAAAAAGTATGATAAAATTAAACATACATGTACTGTTAAGCTAATTTTTATGTGTTTTTTATCAAATGCATTTTTACTGATAACAAATACTTCTAACTTACATGATAGAATTTTTATTTCAGATCAAAGTTTTATTACTTGTCCTGTAAAAACTATTAAAATTTTCAGGTTATTAGGTTTTTAACCTAAATTGTCATAATAGAAGTTTTTACAGGATTGCAGCTTTTTTGGCAATCATGTAAAAATAATATATTAAACTGTATAAGTGAAAATGAAAAATAATTTTAATAAAAAGAATTTCTATTAAAATGTACAGTTGTTTGTTTTTAGTTTGTATATTTCTGCTTGATTTTGGAAGTAAATTTTTTCAAATTTGAATTTGTTTATAATTTAGTTCAAATTTACCAAAAGTAAGTTGGGTTCGTTTGACATATCTTACTATAATATTGTTAATATATAACTTAAAAAAGTAGAAAACTACTTAAAATTAAATACAAATAGGAACTTTGAAAATTATAATTTCAATTAAACAAAAACCAATAAAAGTAAAGCTGTCACTGAAAAAATTTTTTTTTAATATTAATAAAGAGCCAAGACAAAAATTTACATTTTAATTAGTTAAAAATTGTATATTTAACGTACCTTTATTTAAGAGTAAACTATTAGATGTAGATTCCATTATGCCTTTTGTTACTATATCAAATTACCTAAACGAAATTTTTAAAACAACATTAAAGAAATTTAAAGTTTAATTTTCTGTTACAAAACTAAAACACTTCTTGAAAAAGCTTACTAACGAAAAGTTTTTGTTCAAATATTCTTTGTTGATAAAAGAAAAAACAAATTTCACAAAACATAATTATAAACTTTATTGACTAAAAAAAAATCATAAAAAATACACTACCTCAATTACAGTAAATTAATAAGAAACTCTTTTCACTTTAAAAAGTTAGTACAAATTTTTAATAAAAAATACTAACACTTTAAAATTGTCTTGAGCAACGATCACCAATTATTACAAAGTTATTTAAACTTGATTATAAATTAAAACAAGCTTAATAATTTTCTTTTAACAAAAAAACTAAACAGTTAAGTTTAACTTAAAGAAGATGCAAAAAACGTAAAACTATATGAAAAAATATTATGCAATAAAAGTTTTGTTGTTTAGTATAAATTTAATATGTAAATTCAATATCAGGTTCAAATATTACAAAAATATTGATTTATTTTTAAAACAGCGAACCAGGGTGGCTATTAGTTATATAAAAAATTCTCGGTTTTATTGATTTTCTTTCAGAATTATCAAAGTACAAGTTTTCTTGTCCCTTTTTACTGAAGACTTGTTTCTAGTTAAAAATGTTTTTATTATTCTACAAAATTATTAGAGAGGTTTTTAAATGCTACTTACAATGTTTTTTTTGTTAATAAAACTTTAGGTAAAGTAAAAACATTTTTTTTTTCAGTTTTATTTTTATACCTATTATAATTTTAATTGTTTAAGCAAAATTTCTTGATACTTTAGATTTATATAAGCTTTTTATTCAAAATTTAAGTTTTTTCAGGTATCTTATTGTCTTTATTTTCTAATTCAAGGTTATTCCAGCTAAAATAGCTACTGTGGTGGGTTTATATTCGATTTTTTAGAAAAGAACTATAAAAATAACTATACAAGTTTTACAACAGAAAAGTTAAGGATAAATATTTTTAATAAGTACTAAAAGATTTACTACCGTGCTTTATTTAAATGCTTGAAAAGAATGTGTAGAAATAGCTTATTAAAAACTCGAAAAAACTTTAAGTTTTTTCATAATTATTTTATGGTATATTATGAATACTTTTTATGTGTTTTTTCAGATTATACTTCATGTGACATTTGTGATCACAATAACTGCAAGAAAACTTTGGTTCATAATGATATAGCATGTGTCGATTCAAAAAACCCTTAGTTTTAAAATATCTTCCTTCTGGACAAATACTGCATTTAAAAGGTCTATCATCACTGTGAGTAGCTTGATGTATAACTAAATCTTTTTTTCGAGCAAATTTTTTATCGCATATTTGACAAGCAAAAGGTTTTTCTCCTGTATGAGTTATGTAATGATCTTTGAGTCCTGATCTGCTTGAACACACGTTTAAGCAAACATCACATTTGAATGTTTTTGATTCGGCATGGACTTTCATGTGCTGATTGAGGCTGTCTTTATTAGAATAGTTTTTATGGCATACTTGACAAGCAAAAGGTTTTTCTCTTGTATGAGTTCTGTAATGAGCTTCAAGTCTTGATTCGTAAGAAAATACTTTCAAGCAAACATCACATTTGAATGCTTTTGATTCGTCATGAACTTTAATGTGTTGATTGAGACTGCTTTTATGAGAATAGCTTCTATGACATATTTGACAATTGAATATTTTGTCTGTTATTATGGTTGAGTTTGAAAACAAAATAGTTGATATGTTTCTTATTTGAAATTGGTATATAATTAAATATTATATGAGTGTTCATGTGATTTCAATGAACACTTTTTCAAATTCATGATTAAATGCATACCAAAATACTTATAATAATACATTGGATTAAGTAAACATTCGTTAAATTATTATAAAAATTGTTAAAGACTTTTTATCAAAATTTAACTAAAATTTTAAATTTAATAAAAAGCATATGTGTTTTAAAGCAACTTTTTATAATAAGTAAGAAAACGAAAAAAAAGTCTTAAATTTATAAAACTACATTTATTTCATAATTTTATTTAAAATGGTTTGTTTATTATAAAACAAGTAGTAAAATGATAGTTTTATAATACTTAATTATATAAATAAAACTTTTTAACTTTTGATAGTACTTTAGATATTCAAGTTAAACATAATTGAAACTAGAAAATCCAGTAAAAAAATTAAATAAAAATTTTAAGATAGAAAATCACTTACTACTAGAGTTAGAAGAGCTGCTATTCTGATTACTAAATTGCTGTCTTTTTTCATCATATCTCTGACATTTTCTAGAATCTAGAAAAATGTTCCTTGTTTAATCAAGTAAATTTTAGAAATAAATTTTGAATTTTTTACCTATATTATTCTTTAATGAGATGTTGTTTTCTGCTGTATGCGTTTCATTAAAACAATTTTGTCTTACTTTAACCGTCTCCACACCATCAAAACGATTTTCATCCTCTTGAACAACACTAACTTTTACACCTTAAAAAATCAGAGTTAAAAATTCAAAAGTACACCGAATAGTAAATACACTGTTTTTCTTGTATAAAAATTCTACTTTTACGGTTTTTACTTATAGTCAATGTGTTTTGTACTTTTTTATATGAGTAAAATGTCAAGAATTAAATATGTACTTTTAATCACTGTGAAACAATGATAAAATCGATCTTATTTTAAAATTTTGTTAACTAAGCCAATTTGATCTGAAGAAATTTAATATAAAAAATAGATTGGTAATTAAAAGTTTCATGAAAATATCATAAATAATCAACTTACTTTTTTCACCATTTACAATTTTACTACTATTTCTTACAATTTCATCACCAGTAAATAAAAGTTCAACTTTATTAGAATGAGTTTGGTTCTTGTTGATACTAATTTTGTTACTATTGCTGTATTAATAATTTATTTCAAACATATTTACTTTTAACTTATGATTATTAAATAATTCTACTTAAATAATTAAAACCTTAAAAAATATTTCAAACTACATTAATGAAAATAAAATATAATGATAAACAACTAAAACAAAATAAAAAAAAACAAACTGACATAGAATCCTTTGTTTTCAAAATTTCTTTTAAACTATTTACTTCGATAAAAAGATTTTCATTTGAAATAACCAGTTGTTTATTTTCAACTTGTAGTATTTCTACTTGAGTTTGGAAGTAAATATTTTCAGATTGAAGCTTGTCAATAATTTCTTTCAAGTTTACCAAAAGTAAATTAGCTTGGTTTGGTATATCTAGGAATAAAGTATTTTAAAAATACTAAATACAAAATCAATGCTTGCTTAGCATTAATCTAGTAAGATTAGAAATTACACTACAATTATCTTAAACTAAGTTAAAAAGAAGTATATTTTCTTTATTTGAAAGTTTATAGTTATTCTGTAGTATAAAACAAAATAAAATATAAAATTTTAACCATTGCTTCAAGAAAATCAAAATACGTAAATTTAACTTACCTTCTTTTATAATAATTCCTTTAGATGTAGATTCCATTATATACTTTATAAATATAAAATATTATCTAAACGAAAATAACGGTAAATAAAGATATACTGAATAACATTATAAAAATATATAAAAAAAAAAAACTTATATACAATTAACATTTAAGTAAACGCAAGTAAAAATTATCAAGATATTTTGAAAATAGCATGATAAAAATTTGAAAAATTCAAAGTTACATATTTACATTCTCACAACTTAAACTAAATACTTAACTTTTTAGTATAAATTAAAACATAACTTGAACTGTAATTTATAAATATAAAAGAACTGAAACTTTTTGAAACATTTTATGCTTACTTCAAAGTATGATACATCTAAAGATTTGAACTTATAATGTTTGTTATAAATTATCAGGAAACAAATATTTAACTTGTTCATTTTTCTTAAGTGTAAATTCTATTTTGATATTTTTCAAAGAATTTAGTAATAAGACTAATATGATAAGCAAAATCAAAAGTTTATATGTATTCGTATTAAAGACAAATTATCCAAACACTGATTTTTAAAATAAATAAAAAACTGATATTTATACTATTACTAAGTCATTGTTCTTATACTTTAATGTATAAACTATAAAGAACTAAAAAGTAAACAGTTTTAAAAAGGTTTGTTTTATTTTA
This sequence comes from Thalia democratica, assembly GCF_965202585.1. Lineage (NCBI taxonomy): Eukaryota > Metazoa > Chordata > Thaliacea > Salpida > Salpidae > Thalia > Thalia democratica. The sequence goes on along the minus strand of NC_139167.1, from coordinate 22,728,112 downwards.
TACTAGAATGAGTAATCAATTTTAACAATGTGAGAACTTTTAAAAAACTAAACTACTTAAGTGAAAAGTTTAAATTTTTGATATGTGTTTTTTCGTGATATCTTAAATAACCTTTTACATGGCATTTAAAATCACAAAAACTGCAAGAAAATTTTGGCTCAAAATGAAATAACATATGATTTCTTAAACCATCTTTTGTTTTAAAACATCTTTCTTCTGGACAAATAGTGCATTTAAAAGGTCTATCATCTCTGTGGGTAGCTTGATGTTTCACTAAACTTTGTCGGTGAGTAAATTTTCTTTCACATATTTGACAGGTAAAGGGTTTTTCTCCTGTATGAATTCTATAATGTTCTGCAAGACTTGATTTGTTAGAAAATAGTTTCAAGCAAACATCACACTTGAATGCTTTTGATTCGTCATGAATTTTCATGTGTTGATTCAGATGACATTTGTTAGAATAGCTTTTTTGACATATCTGACAACTTAGTAGTTTTCCTGTAGTAAATGCTAGATAAACCTAGCTTTTTATAGAAATACTTCAATTGACTGTTGATAAGTTTTAATAGCTAAAAAACTTAACGAATTCTTTAAAAAACTATTCTTGTAATTTTTAGTATGTTCACTGATAATAAAACTTCTTACATTACTTTATGAAAAACTAAATAAGTTCAAAATGAGATACTCGAAATTTTATAAAATATATTTCACCTAATTATCCTTAGTGTTTAAGCTAGTAAGAAGCTTGTAAATATTATACTTATAAAGCCTCATTAATACATTATTAATTTTAAAGACTATGTTTAATATAAATTACATAATTACTTTTCGTGTGAATTTTATGATGTCTGGTTAATTCTGTTTTTCGAGCAAATGTTTTATTGCATATTTGACAAGCAAAAGGTTTTTCTCCTGTATGAGTTCTATAATGTATTTTAAGCTGTGTTTTGTTACAGAATAGTTTAAAGCAAATATCACACTTGAATGCTTTTGATTCGTCATGAATTTTCATGTGTTGATTGAGAATGTACTTGGTAGAATAGCTTCTTTGACATATTTGACAACTGAATAGTTTTTCTGTTAAAAATAAAAATAAAATTTAAAGTCTTTTTTGAGGATTTTATAATTTTTGGAAGATATTTAAATATTCAAAAGTAATGTATTTTTAAATATTGTATAAAGTTTACTACACTTAAATAAACTTTTATTCAAATATCAAACATTGATTAGAGTTTCCAAAACTTATTGTCATAAACACCCATTGAAGTGAATAAAAACAAAAATCCCCTCCTTTATTATGTATTGCTCTTTATTATACTAGTTATTTACCCATAAATTAGTTCGCCGCTTCACTTATGAACGCCCTATAAGCTAAAATAAGTAGGTTACAGAAATGCACAAAGGTAGACTTTTGCACAGATTGACTTATTTGCACATCTTCTCTTTTGCGCAAGTTTTTTATTTCTTTTCTATTTTAGTAATCTTCTCTTTTTATATCCTTTTTATATTATCACTGTTTCCCCTAACCCTTACCTTCGGGTCAGCAAGAAATTCCTTCTACCTTGCAAAGCTATCACTCGTGCGAAATTGATTTTCCGTGCAAAACTGATCAGTTTTGAGCCAAAAAGTCTGTAAAAGGTGCACTTTCAGAAACCTGCGTAAGATAAACACCAAACTTATTTTGCATTGTATTGAGGCCATAAAGAGTTACTCCTTGATTTTCACAACTTGTAAAGACCTATCCGCCCCTTTTAACAACTTTGGAAAGTTTAAAATAATATTTTAAATAATAATTTATAATCACGTGCTAAAAAACACTTTACCTATGTTTTTTTATACTGACATCAAATTATCAGCTATATGCATTTTATATAAACACTTTTATTTTGGTGAACTTTTTTTCACACGGTCAAAATAATAATTTTTTATAATACTAGTTCCACATTCATATGTATTTTGACAATATTTTATTGTTTGAGTTAAAAATAAATTAAATAAGAATGTTTACTTTTTTTAATTCGATAGTAAACTTATTATAGCCAGTATTTATTTCGGCCATCGTCAACAAGTTGAGATGTTTTATGCCATCGAATATAAACAATGAACTTCACCGCACGATCAACATCAACAGCATCCAAGACAATCCTACGACTGGTTTCGTCCTTATTAGGACTCATCAGGCATAAAACCGCTTGGTTTGATCACAACAGCGGTTTCTCGCGACTATTCCTGCCTGATGAGTCCTAATAAGGACGAAACCGGTCGTAGGATTGTCTTGGATGCTGTTGATGTTGATCGTGCGGTGAAGTTCATTGTTTATATTCGATGGCATAAAACATCTCAACTTGTTGACGATGGCCGAAATAAATACTGGCTAAAACTGATAAAACGAGCGTGGAGAGTAAAATCTCACATTAAGCTGACAATGTCTAAGACGTTGGGCTGTGAACATTTGCCTGCGTCAATTTTTCGGACTTTACCCACAAACGGTCGCTTCAGTACTTTGTCTTTAAGCCCGCTTGGTTTGATCACAACAGCGGTTTCTCGCGACTATTCCTGCCTGATAAGTCCTAATTAGGACGAAACCGGTCGTAGAATTGTCTCGGATGCTGTTGTTGTTGATCGTGCGGTGAAGTTCATTGTTTATAAACTTATTATAAAATATAATAAAGAACTTTTATACTTATGATTAAAGGTATAAAGAGATAAACGTTGTTTTAAATAAGCTGGTATTAACTTGTATCATTTTATCTTAATTATTAGAATCTTTTTGACTGATTAACAAAATTCAAAGTTACTTTACACATAAAATAGATTAAGTTAGTGAATTCAATAGGTTCTTATGTCAGGCTCACAATAAAATAACTAATCCATAAAAACATTTCTTCTTTTAAATTTTTAACCAATATTCAAATTCACCTAAACACATTTAGCTTGTACTGGTACATCTAATATAAAAACTATCCGAAATTATTAATAATACAAAATTTATTACAACTGGTAAAAATTAGTAATTTAAGTTAAAAAAAAATATGATTTCTACTTGTAAGATTTGAAAGTTCCTATTTTGTATAAAAGCTAATCATAAAAATAATATCTATTTCAATTTGTTTGTTGAAAATAATCTGATTAGTAAACTTTACTTACCTTTATTAAGAAGTAAATTTTTAGTTGTAGACTCCATTATGCAGCATTTTATTATAAAATTTACCTGTAAGAATATTTTATGTATAAACGAAATAACCGTATGTAAAACTTTAGTTACATCTAAAAGATAATATTTCAAATTTTCTACAATTAACACTTTCTATAATGCTCAAAACTCGAAAACAAAATACTACATAACTGTACTAATAAAATTTGAAATAAGAAAACTAAAACTGTGAATTTAATAAGAAATAAAGAATGAAAAATAAATCGAGTAGTTTGTACTAAATTTAACATATAATTTAAAAAAAATCATATTGTGTTCATAAAATCAATGTAAAAATATTATTATATGTACATTAATTGTTTTGTACATAAGTTTGAAAATAAGAACGAAGTAACAACGATATTAAACTTAATGTATTATTAAGAAATATTCTTAAAAATTTTTGCTAACTTCAACTTCATAAAATGAAAGTCGGAAAACTATAACAAAAAAACTATTTGATGTTACTTATTTTTATCGTATACACACAACTTTAGCATATAAGTCTTGTTTTATACTGCAAAATATTATTTTAAATTTTAGAATAATCTATATTTTTTGAAAGAAATACTAAAAACGACAAGTTAATATATAAAAACAAAAAATTATTTTAAACATAATTTTGTGATTTAATAACTAAAGTATTAGTGAGCTATATTAAAACTTATTTTTAATATTTGTAAAACTAATCATTGCTGAATAGTTGTTATAAAACTTATGATTAATTTTTTTTAATGATATCAACTTTTTCAGCCTTTCAAAAAACTATAACATATAATAAATAGTAAAGCCCAATTTCAATCACTGATATTTGATAAAAACACTTATTTTTAAACTATAATAAACTTTAAGTTTGAACGAGCTTCTTGAAGCTTTTTCTTGTGTTTTTATACTTTCGAAAGTTTTGCAAGTCAAAAATATAAACTACTATAAATTATTTAATAAATCAAAAGAAGTTTTAAACTAATTTATAAAAATAAGTTTTGGAGGGTTAACAAAAAGAACAAATAAATATATACAACTTGAAAAAAAAAACATTCTGATGTCACAAAGTTTTCTAACGAAATTATTAAGTTTTTATTTTAAACTGAGTTTAAAACATAAACATAAACTATCTAATACCTTGAATATAACTGCAAACAATAATTTCAAAAATTTACTTAAGAAACTTTCGTAACAATTTTTTTTTCGAATATTTAAAAAAGCAATTAAATGGTAATTAAACTTAAGTCTAAAATAGCTTAAGAGATTGAAACAAAAAATCTTTGTTCCTTTTTCAGTTAAAAACAAAAATGTAAAAAGTGACTATAAAACAAGTTTAAAGTTTATTGTGAGTTCTTTTCTCATGCACATTCAAATCACTTTTTGTGTAACTTTTATGATCACAAAAGCTGCAAGAAAATTTTGGCTCATAATGAAATAACATATGATTTCTTAAACCATCTTTAGTTTTAAAATACCTTTCTTCTGGACAAATACTGCATTTAAAAAGTTTAATTTCACTGTGAGTAGCCTGATGTTTAACTAGATTGCTTTTTTGAGCAAATCTTCTAGCACATATTTCACAAGCAAAAGGTTTTTCTCCTGTATGAGTTCTGTAATGAGCTTCAAGACTTGATTTGTTATAAAAGAGTTTTAGGCAAACATCACACTTGCATGCTTTTGATTCATCATGTACTTTCATGTGTTGATTGAGATTACCTAACTTAGAATAGCTTCTATGACATATTTGACATTTAAATCGTTTTTCTGAAAGAATTAGAAGATAAAAATTTAAGTTCTGTAAGAAAACTTTATGATTAAGGAATAATGCTGTTATTAAAAACTAGTTTATAATAAAAGAATGTATAAAACTTTATTGCATTTAAGAGGTTTTTTTTCTAACACTAGACAAGTAGAAAAAAACTTTTTGCGATTGGATTAAGGCAATAGGGGGCCCATTTTGATTTTAAAATTTTTTAGAGCTTTATCTAGGATATTTAACACTTTTAAAACTTTTGGCAAACTTTTTAATAAGTTACAAGATAAAAGCTATTAAAATCATTTAACATTTCACTTTCTAATGGAAAGCATTAACTAATAACACTAGAATACAACCCTAAGTTTTTTTTTTTTGCTTTTTAATAAAGCTTTTCTAAAATTTAATTGAATTTCATATAAATCACTTAGAAGCTTAAATAATTCATCTAAAATTTTAGTTGGCCGCTTTGAATTAAAAGAAAAAGTATTTTGTGATTTGGACTTATTTAACTTAACACTAAAAAAAGACATATGTAATAAAATAATCGTTTAATTAGTACTACTTTTAGCTGAAAAAAAACAATTTATAAAATGCATTTAAAATCCAAATAAAATAGTTATACAAGTTGATTTTATAATTGTCAATAATTGATAAAAAAATATTATATGTCACTTCAAATTTCGTTTTATGTTGAAATATCTACCTTCTGGACAAATACTGCAATTAAAAGGTCTATCATCTTTGTGAGTAGCTTGATGTCTTTTTAAGGAACTTTTTAAAGCAAACTTTCTATCACATATTTGGCAAGCAAAAGGTTTTTCTCCTGTATGAGTTCTGTAATGCATTTCAAGCTCTGATCTGCTTAAACACACTTTTAAACAAACATCACATTTGAGTGCTTTTGATTTGTCATGTACTTTCATGTGTCGAATAAGACTACATTTGTTAGAATAACTTCTACGACATATTTCACAATAAAATAGTTTTTCTGTTAAAAACTAAAAGATAAAAAAGACAAAGATAAGACAACAAAATTAAGAAATCTAACTTGGTTATTCAAAACAAGTTAATAGTTAAAAAGTGTATAAAAGTTATTTTATTTAAAAAAACTATACTTTCATTTTTCAATCACTTGAACTATTTTTGCATGGGATCAAGGCCATAGCAATTTAATTTTACATTTTATAGAGTTTTATCTTAGTTGTTTGATTTTTTAAAATTTTGACAAAATTAAAAGTAATATTTAAGATATAAGCAGTCAAGTGAGTGAGTACTGCATAAGTGTTTACCTAGCTTTTATTATATTTTGTTGTACAGATTTTATCATTCTTGTAATTAGTTTGTAAATAAACTTAACCAAGAAAAATATATTTATTTTTGATAAAATACAGCTGAATTGAATAAACAATGCCTGTGATTAAATGCCCTCTAGAGAGTTGCACATATGAATCACTAGACGTCGATGCTACTGTAGCTGCCTCTTTACTTATCATTCACAACAACGTTCACATTAATGCAAACTCTTCAAAACCAAAGCCTCCAAAGATGGACCGTCCTCGAATAGGAAGAGACTGGAATGAAGAGGGTTGGAACATATTTGTGCAAAAGTGGAATATTTTTAAAGACAGCATGGAAATGACAGAAGTAGAAAAGCGTCGTCAACTGTACCAGTGCTGTGAGGAAGTTCTAGGTGATGCTATTCTGAAGAGACATGATGATGTAGTAAATTTAAGTGAGCAAGAGCTTGTAAGAATGATCAAGCAGCTTGCAGTTATTCCTGTTTTAGTTGTTGTACGACGATCAGACTTTCTTAGTACAAGACAGGATTTGACTAAAAACACTAGATTATTTGCTGCTCGTTTAAAGGGAAAAGCTAGTACATGCTCGTACACATGTAAATGCCCAAAGGATGGCTGTAATCAAATGATAGATTTTACAGACATTATCCTAAAAGATGTCATGGTAACCGGTTAAGCCGATTAGGATATCCGCAAAGAGGTGTTAGGATGGGGAAGTTTAAATGAGAAAGATGTCTATAAGACAATTAGTTTTATTGAAGCAAAAGAGATGGCACGTGATGCAATGACACAACCTGCTGTTACAGCCTCAGTTTCCTCGTACTAATCCTTAAGGAATACTACAAAAAGACCAAGTGGTAAAATATCTACAAAGTTTATTTGGAGCAGAAAAATAAGAAGTATATTGAGTGTTCTACCTGTATACAATGCTCTATTAAATCCAGGAAAAAATATTATCATGTTGACACCAAATGTGCAGATGAGACGAATGCACTTTTAGTTTGTGGATCATATACACAAAATTTTGATGAGGCAGTAGATGTTAATGATAGTACCAATATGGTCAAACTTGATCACTACGTCTTTGATTGTTAGAGTGGATGGAAAGCATCAGTGTCACAGAAACATCCTATAACTCAACTAAACACTTCTATTGATAAACAAGCATACACTCAGATGAATATAAAATGCCCTAGGCAAAATTATTGCAAAATCAACGTTGTTACAGATACCGGTGCACAGTCATGCTTATGGGACCTTAGTAGTTACCTCAAACATGGTTTTAAGAAGTCAAATCTTATACCAGTTAAAAGAAAAATGGGTGAACTTGATTCTAAACGAGTTTGTACTTATTTATCTAATACCACTTGATAAACAAAAATAATTAAATATTTTTACCTTTATTTTTCTTTAATGATAAATTGTTTTCAACTTTATAAGTTTTATCAAAACACTTTTGTTTTACTTTATTTTTTTCCACACTCTCAAAATAGTTATTATTCTTACCTCTATTAGTGTTATTCATACCTGTAATATTATTTTTGTTTAAAACTCAGATAAGTCAAACTCAAAAACTGTGTATACCTTATTTATAAAATCAAAGCTAGAGAAAGAAAAATAAGAAGCTAAATTCATTTTTAAAATTATACAAATGAGTAATAGCAAAGAGTATAACTTTCTTGTTTTTACAAAACTGACCTTATTTTTGAGTGCTTTATCTTAATTACTTACGACCGTGCACTAAAAATATATCCTCTTCTTCAATTTTTGTAAAAAAATAGGTAAAATTTGCTTTTAAATTTCCAAAAGTATATAAAGGTTGGTTTTATATATCTAAAAATAGAAGTTTAAAGAATACTACACATAAATTATAATATACAGTTAATTAAAATGTTTTAGAGATGGTAAAAATATAACTTAAAATAAAACTTAATAGTAATTTATACTTATAATCGTTTACAAACTTTTTAGTATACTTTATTTTTTGAAAACAATTAAAAAGTGTTGATCACCTTACCTTTATTTATAAGTAAACTTTTAGATGTAGATTCCATTATGCACTTTTATTAGTATAAAAATTCCTAAATGTGTTAGTTAAAAGAAACAAAATAACATTAAGTAAAACTAAAAATTTAAACTTATGTAATGAAAAATAAATCTAACATCTTCTACTTAATAAAAGAAGTATAAAACTTAATTATATACATGGAAAGCAACATTAATGTACATATTTTGAAATATTTACAGAGAATAATTAAATATAGAAATATAACAAAAAACTAAACAAAAACAAAACTTTGTTATAAATTTTAGAAAGTTTAAAAATCAAAAGCTACAGACTATTCTTTAATACTGAAACTAAAACAAAATTTAAACAAACAAACTTAACATTTACTAAACGAAAAAAAGAAAACATTTAACAACTAAAGAAAAACAAAAAACTCAATACATTATTAAAAAATAAAAACTTCAATTTCAATTGAAAACCAATCCAACAACTTTGGTATAAATTCAAAAAAAAAATCACAATAACTACAAAAAAAATTTTGGTTCATAATGATATACCATGTGTTGTCTTAAACCATCATTAGTATTAAAGTATCTTCCTTCTGGACAAATACTGCATTTAAATGGTTTATCATCACTGTAGAAACTTGAAATTTTTTGAGCAAATTTCTTATCACAAATCTGACAAGTAAAAGGCTTTTCTCCTGTATGAGTTCTATAATGTATTTTAAGGTTTATTTTAGTAGAAAATACTTTCAAACAGACATCACACTTAGTTGAATTTTCATTAAATTCTGATTGTTCATTTAAATAACTTCTACGAAACTTTCGTCCATTGAATAACTTTTCTGTTAGCAAAACAAAAATGTTTAGTTTCTTATAAAGATATTTAAACTGGGTAGGTGTCAATTATGGACGAAAGGACACTTTTGCATGAACAGTAACTTTTGCACAGGTTTTTTTATTCATTTTGTTTCAATATTTTTTTTTTAATAATGTTGTTACCGTTGGTCGGTATTTTTTTATTATTTTTTTTTTATTTATCAATTATGTTTCTTTTTATTCTTTCTATTTATTTTGTTTTTTGTTTTACTATCACAGTTACAGTAACCTTACCCTTGTTTGGTAATTATTTATCTTTTTTTATTTTTATTTTTATTTATTTTATAATTCTTTCTTATATTTTTTTATACTTTCAGGCAAGATAAGTGTCCCTTCATGCAAAATGTTCTTTGTGAATATTTGACATGTTCCCATTCTAATAACATGTAGTCGTTTGTTGTTAAAAAAGTATATCAATTTTTTCATATTTTCTTTAATTCAATAAATATGTTACGAATTTCACAACACTAGACTTCTATAAATAATTTTAGTTTAAATTAAAAAACAACTTTAAACTGTTTAAAACTTTTATTGTACACTTTAAATTTTTAGGTAAACAAATTGTGTTGTACTAAATCTTGTTTTCTTGTTATCTAAACAAGTAAAATTTTTTAATAAAGTAACATAACTTTAAACACCATCTGATTTTTTTATTTAAACTTTTTTAAACAACAAATTTCAATAGTAATAAACTAACTTACTACAAGAAGTAGAAGAGCTACCAACTGTTTCCCTAAAATTTTCATTTTTGTTCGGATGCTTAGTACAATCTGAATAAGTTTAAACTTACCTGTTGTATAAGTTTTAACTATAAAAAACAAAAACACTTACGTTGTTTTGCTTTTTCAAGGTATTGTTATCTGTAGTATTAATTTTATTAAAACAACCTTTTTCAAATATTTTATTTTTCACAACATCATCAAGTTTATTATTTGTATCATTATTACCAGAAGTATAAACACCTTTAAAAAAATATAAGGTTAGAAAAACTATAAAAAAAATTGTACTTTGTGTTATATAATTGCATACAAACATATGAAGCAAAAATACTTAAAACATATACAAAATTAACTTTGAAAACTACAGTTAAAAATTCTTGAAATTAACAAAACCAAAGAATGAGTTTGGTCTACAAAAAAAATAACAAATATAAAATTTATAAGATACTTTAGACAGTAAACTGGTATTGATAAATTTGTTTGCAAAACTAAAAAATACTCTACTAATTGTTTTCACAATTAAGAAAGTTACTACTGTTTATTACATTTACACCATCAGTAGATGAAAATTCAACTATATTCGGTTCAGTTTGGTTCTTGTTGATATTAATCTTGTAACTTTTACTGTAAGGAAAATTTAATAAAGACTATGAAAAACTATATTAATAATTGTGATTTCTCTTAACTAATATTAAAAAACTATAATACTAGTTACAATAAAAACAATCTAATATATCAAACTTACATAGAGTATTTTCTTTAGAAATTTTCTTTTCAAGTATTTAATTCATTGGAAAGATTTTTATTGGACATGGTCAAATGTTTATTTTCAATCTGTAAGTTTTCTACTTGAGTTTGGAAGTAAAAATTATCAGATTGTAGCTTTTGGATAATATCTTTCAAATTTAACAAAAGCAAATTAGCTTGGTTTGATACATCTAAAAACAAAAATATCAAGAATAATATTAAGGAAAAGTATATTTTATAACTAAATTAAAAATACCACAAAAATGGAAAAATTAAAATATAAATTGAGAAAATTAAAAATTTTTATACAATATAAAGACAGATAAAATAAAAAATATCATTTTAAAGTTTCTGAAATTCAAGCAAAAATTATAAAATTAATTTGCCTTTATCTATATGTATAATCTTAGATATAGATTCCATTATGATTTTATTAGTATCTGCTATCTTAAGCTAAATGAACAAAATTTATAAGTTAAAGTGAAAAAACATGTTAATCTATACTACTTTAAATAACTTTCTACCCTTAAAAATTAATACTTCAGTTCAATGCAAGAACTATCAAATTATTATAAAAACAAATATATCAAACTATTATTAACAAAGGATTGCCACTGTTTGAGCCAAAAAACTGCCCTGAGTCATCATGAGTTTTTTTAAAACCTTAAAAATGCAAATAACTTTTCAAAAACATGAAAAATCAAGTACTTGATTACAAAATTAACTATAAAATAATATAACAATGCAACTTAATGAAAAAATCTTATTTAAATCCAGAAAAAAACTGGTTAAGATTTTCAAGAATCTTAAAAGTATCCTGAGTTTCTTAATGAAAACACATAACTATCATGAGTCGGCTTTAGTTTAAAAAACAAACTCTCAATATTCTTGAGTCTGAGTCATCCAGAAATTTTCAAGAATTTCAAAATATCTCGAGTATTCTGAGTGTGTGACAACCCTTTTAACAAAATTAAAATAGCATGGTTTTGAAGTCTTACAAATAATAAAATAACAGTTAGTTGAAAAATTATTGTTAACTTAAAGTTTCTTAAATTGGTAAATACCCTACAAAAGTTGCTAGTCTTAAGTTTCAAAAAGGGAATCGAACATACATTTTTAGTACTTTTATATAATGAGCAACTTCTCATTTAAAGTTTCTCAGAGATTTTTGTCTAGGGAATTAGTATTTATTATTTTATTAATATTTATTTGCAATAATAATTTTAAAATTGTAAAAAACTATAGGAAGGTGAATTTCATCAAGAAATTAAGGGAATAATGGGGGATAGGGGTAAAATATTTTTTTCAAAATTTTATCTTATTTTATGTACTGTTTACTTAGCTACAAGATTCTTTTTACAGATTATAAAAATTCGAAATAGTTTTTGAAATATAGCCTGTCAAAGTCGGAGGCAGCAATAGGATCCTTATGGGAGACACAAACTAAAACGACAAAAATAGACTATTTCACTAAAAATCTATCTTCTCCTACAATTTTTGAAATAACTACCTCAAATTTTTAGGAAAGGTTCCATGATATAATTAGAAAACTATGTTAGAAAGAATTAAAAAAAAAAAAAAAATTATATAAAACATAAACAAAAAAAAACGTTTTTTTTTTGTTTTTTTATTATAAATTTTTTATTATTTGATTTTTATTTAATTTTGTTCCGACAGAATTTTCTTATTATTGTAATAAACCTTTCCTAAAAACTTGAAGTAGTTTTCTCAAAAACAGTAGGAGAAGATAGATTTTTAGTGATTTCTAGTTATTTGCTGTTTTAGTTTCTGCCTCCCATAAGAATCCTATTGCTGCCTCCGACTTTGACCAGTTACATCTCAAAAATTATTTTGAACTTTTATAATCTGCAAAAAGTATCTTGTAGCTTAGTAAAAACTATATAAAACAAGATCAAATTTTGAAAAAAGTGTTTTACCCACCCCTATGCCCTTAATAAGAAACAACAATGGACCTTAAATAAAACCTTAGTATATTACAGGGGTTGGCAAACTGCGGCCCGCAGGCCAAATGCGGCCCCTGAAGACAAAGTATGTGGCCCGAGAGGTACATTTAAGCTAAAAACATACTTTTTTTAAAACAATAGAAAAAAGGTTTTGGTGGTAAAAACTTGCAACTAGGGTTTTATTTAAGTAATTATTGTTTTTCATATAGCCTGTTTTGTCACATTTTTTGTTTTCGAGCTTGTTTTCGAGCAAATTTTCTATCACATATCTCACAAGCAAAAGGTTTATCTCCTGTATGAGTTCTGTAATGCATTTTAAGCTCTGATCTGCTTAAACACACTTTTAAGCAAACATCACATTTGAATGCTTTTGATTCGTCATGAACTTTCATGTGTCGAATAAGAGTACATTTGTTAGAGTAACTTCTATGACATGTTTGGCAATTGAATAGTTTTTTTGTTATAATTAGAAGATAACATTATAAGTTGCTTATAAAAGTATTTTAAATAAACAAATAAAAGTTTAACACTCAATGTTTGTGTATGGCTGATATTTTTTTAGTTGAATTTCTACATTTATAAAATATATTTAATCAACATTCTTTTTTTATTCACAATAACTTATAAAGATTATAACTATTTTTAAACTTTTTGACTCATTTTTATAACTAAATTAAATGTACTTCAGTTTAATTCCTAATTTTTAAAAACTCTTTAAATGAAAAAAATTAAAACCCTTCAACTTTTAGTAAAAAAAAATATTCAAAAACTAAAGCAATTGTTTATTTTTTAATTTTTTAATTATTTTTTAAAAGAAGTTGCAAAATAAAACTTTCATAGTCATTTCCACTTTCAATGTGCTTTTTTACTCCATATTACAAAATATTACTTACTATTTGAATCAGAAGGGCTACCAACTTGATCAATAAAATTTTGAAAACATTTACCAGGAGTCTGAGGTTTAATAGAATCTAAAAGTTATTTTTGTTTTTAATTTAATTTTTTGTTTTAAAAAAATAGTTAGTAAATGGTATGGTTTAAATAAAATTAAACATCAGTATGTATTGAATAACTTTTTTACAACTTATATATATGTATCTAATAATTTAAGCACATCTTTAAAAGTAGAGCAGCTATAAAAATATTTTTTATTTACAGATTCTGGTCAATTACTTACTATGTGCTGCCAACAATTGTATGAATAGAGAAACATCAGAAAACAAGGATTGAACAAAAACATATTTTTTTTTTTAATTAACTAAAATAGTTTGTTTTATAAACTTCAATATAATAATATATGAGCTTTCAACAGTCTTAGATCATCTGTTGATAAAAAGTGTTTTTTCACTTCAAATAGAAATTAAACTTACTGCTTTTACCATTTTCAAGTTCATTACTACTTCTCACAATTTCATCATCTGTAGATGTAAGTTTAATTTGATTCAAATCAGTTTGGTTCTTTTTGTTATCAATATTGTTACTTTTTCTGTATAAACATAATCATTTAAGTATTATTTAGTGCTTAAATACCAATATTTAAATAAATTAGATATTTATTTGTTTTAATTAGAATTGTTTATAAGTTTTTGTGCTTTGTATACGAAGTAGAGCAAGTTATGTTTATTGTGAAACTAAAAAAAATTAAATATAATAATAAACAAAATCTGAAGAAAACTTAAAGCTTTATTCTTTGGGTGCAGAATATTTGTAATCTGTAGTTTTTTGTTATCAAAAAAACTCAAACAAAAAGACTTTTATCAGTATTTCAAATAGTTTATCATAACAATCTAATCTTTAAAACTAAAAATTTCTTTAATGAAAATTAAATCAAATTAGTGAAATAAACTTACAAAGATTCTTTTCTTGTATAATTTTCTTTTAAACTATTCACTTTTTTATAAAGGTTTTTGTTTAAAATAATCAGCTGTTTATTTTCAACTTGTAGTTTTTCTACTTGAGTTTTGAAGTTAATATTTTCAGATTGAAGCTTATCAATAATTCCTTTCAAATTTGACAAAAGCAAATTAGCTTGGTTTGATACATCTAGAAACAAAAATATCAAGAATAGTATAAAAATAAAATAATTTTAAAATATAATTAACAGGGTTGCTACTCTTTTTTTTTAATTTTTTCCACCTTTTCAAATTTCTTACAGGTTTTTAAAAGTACTCATTTTTGGGTCTATTTTTAGTTTAAATTAAACTTTAGATAAGAAACTGTGATAAATAGTATAAAAACATTGAAAAGATACTGTAAAGCTACTTTGAATATGTTTTTTAATAAAAAACATTTTTGATGATGACCAAAATTTTTTATCTATATGGTAGATTTTTTGAGTCAATTCGAAATTTTACTACTGAGCAAGTGAAAGTTGTTAAAATTCAAGGTTTTTTTAGTGATTTTGTTTAATTCCAGGTTTGTTTGCCTAAATTAAAAAATTCCAAGTTTTTCCAGGACTCCAGGAAAGTGGCAACCCTGAATTAAAAATATGTTAAAAGTGGTGAGACTTTTAAATTATTTGACTCAAAAACTTCAAGTTATAATTTATGTTTATAAAATTTTGGTCCAGTACAAAGACAAATAATACAAAAAAGTTATTTTTAAAGATTTTCAGTTCAAGCAATAAGTATAAACTTAATTAACCTCAATTTATAAGTGAAATTTTAGATGTTGATTCCATTATTCACTTTATTAGTACAAAAAAAATCTGAACAAAATATTTTAATAAGAAATAAATACACTAATTTAACCTTTAGAACATTAAATAAACTTAAACTCACAAAATTAAAATTTTATATTAATGCAAGGTAAAAACTATTCAAACCTTGTGAAATAAATATGTATAACAATTAAAAAAACTAAAAGTTACACATTATCATGCTAACAACTTATACTAAACGTAATAGAAGTGTGTAATTGCTAAGAGTTGATATTCATAGTTTGAAAATACTTATACAGTTAAATGCAATAATAAACACATCATTCTTAATTAAACATACATTACAGTAAAATTAGAATCATATGAAGGTAAAGAAAAATTCTTTAAAAGATGTACATAGAATAATTGTTATACAAACCCAACAAAACAAACCAGAAAGAAATTATTTCAATTTTTATTTGATAACTTTAGCATAATATTTCAAAAAACGAAAAAAAAATTAGAAAACTTTATTTAAAAACTATTTGGTTCCAACTTATTTAAGTTCATTTATTTAGCATTTTTTTGAATTCTTTTTTGTTTAATACTAAAGACAATGTAATAGTTAAGTTTTTAGTATACAAAAATACAATAAAAATTTTATTTGTGATTTAAGTGCAATATAAAAAATTTAATACTAAGAAAGATATATACGTTTAGTAAAAGTTTAAAAATAAGAATGTGGTAACAACAATATTAAACTTAATATTAAGAAATATTTTTGACAATTTTTTCTAGCTTGAGCTACATAAAACATAACACAAAAAACAAAAGTTGGGAAATTTTAAAAAAAATATTTGTTGTAACTTATTTTTATTTAATATACAACATACTTTTTGCAAATAAGACTTGTTTATTATATTTTATGCAGCATAATCGTTTTTTTTAATTTTTTTATTTACAACAATCTATGTTTTTTGAAAAAAATACTGAAAACAACAAGATATATATAAAAACAAAATTTTGTGATTTATTGTCTAAACAAACTGTTAGTGTTCAATATTAAAATTTTTTACAACATTTAAAGATTTATCCTAGCTAACGGCCACTTTTAACAACTTTACAAATTTAAAACAACTTTTATAATCAAATAATAACATATGCAATCAAATTTAGTGAGCTCATAAACTCCTTTTAAACGGCCGGGGCTAAAATTATTAAAAAAGAATATAAAATATTCTTAATTTTAAAAGATTTTTTTTCAATTTTACTTGAAGTCCCAATATGAAAGTCATTCACCTAAAATAGCGAGCATTTTTATAGTCCGCAAACTACATTTATTAGCAAAATCTTATAGGTCAAAGTTCTTAAAAAAGGTCATTGGGGGCACCATGGCTTTGAAAACTTTTGTTTAATATAAAAAATACTTTACAAAACCAAAGTTGTATTAAAATTTTTCATTTTAGCAATGCTGTCAGCTTTAAAAAAATTAAGAACACATTTTAAAATAGTATTTCATGAAAAGTCGTAATTTTATGAAGTTTTCACAAGATTTAAGCAATGTTTTTACCTATATATTTGTTTTATGATATATTGTTTTCAGCTATTACCATTTTATCAAAATACATTTGTTCTACCTAAATGTTTTTCACACGATCAAAATAATATATTTTTTATAATACCAGTTGTAACATTCATATTAATAATAATAAAGCAAATTATACAGTAATTTTCCTTTATTGTACCAACATATGTTTCTGTGTGTTAACTAATTAACACACTTCAACTGGGTTCTGTAAAAAAATAATCACTGTAATACAAGAATAAAGTTGGTGTATACATGTTTTCATATAAAATAAAATAATTTACTATAAGTTTTTACAGGTTAATAGTTAATAATAGGTAAAATACTTAAATTAAATACGACTGTTATAAAACTATATGATATTTGTAATTATTAAAGCTAAAATAAGTAAGGTAAACTAAAATCCACAACAAAACAACAAATCATAATATAAACAAACCACTTACTTTAATGGAAAGAAATACTGATTCATTTTTTTTATCAATGTCTATCATTGAACAATATACATCCAATAATTACGTCACAGTATATATGAAGAATAAAACAGCTATTTAATTTGTATTATAAAGTTAGTTAGTTTAGTCATTATGTTTGGAAAGCAATAAAGCACTTTATTATGAAAAGTAGTATATAATCTATTTAGAATAAAATGAAACAACAACCAAAAATTAGTGAATCAATAAAATTAAACAACGGTAAGGACAATTAAAGTCACAGGAACTTTAAATAATGTGTGTTTTATATACTAAATGTTTGTAATGATTAAATCTAAAAATCTAAAATTATAACAAAATCAAATTTAGGTACAATTAGGAAGAAGAATTAGTTTAAATTATTAATAATTAAGTGGTTTGTTTATATTATGATTTGTTGTTTTGTTGTGCATTTTAATTTACTTTACTTAATTAGACTTAATAACTACAAATGTTATATAGTTTTATAACAGTCGGATTTAACATTAAGTATTTTACCTTTAATTAACTATTAACCTGTAAAAATTTGTAGTACAGTAACCTCTCGCATCTTTACGCAATCGTGACGTTACGCACTCTCGTTTACTTACGCATTTTAGAGTTCTAAAAAATTAAAAAAATAAAAAAATTTTTTTTTTTTTATGTTACACAAATTAGGTTTATTGTATGTTTTTAATTTAGGCTATGTTTTTAAATACTAATTCACCTCTCTATATCTTCAGAATTTGTAAACTTATGTTTCTTGACTAATTGATAAATACTTAGTTGTACCTCAGTATTAAAATTTTTTTTATACTTTATATATTTTTGTTCAAAACAAGAAACCCATTACAGCACCAAATGCATATTTTTGTAAAAGGCTATAGGAACAAATTTTAAAATAGACACCAAACCATTTATTAATAATAAATAAATGCTTAATTATAAATTGAATTAGCTAAGTAGAATAGAATATAAATGTTAAGTACCAAATAAGTCACATATAAATAAAGATAAAGTCTACTTGTTATTAAAACTAGTAAAATTTTTCTACAAGTATTATTATTTTATATAAATTTAAATTCTTTTTTTTAATGTATGTGTAATTTTATCTTTAGTTTTCATATTAATAAATTAAATAAACAAATTGTTAAAAGTCGGAAAGTCCCCACTCTTTTTTTAACTAGAAGCAATATCAAAAAACAGCCATTATAGTAAGTATATTTGGTACCTCTCGTATTATTACGATCTCTCGCATCTTTACGCATTTTTTCTGTGGACACAATGTGCGTAAATGAGCGAGAGGTTACTGTAAATTATTTTATTTTAAATGCAAACATGTATACAGCTACTTTATTCTATGCTTCTTTTCTCATATTACAATGATTATTTTTTACAGAACTCAGTTTAAGTGTGTTGATTAGTAAACACACAGAAACATATGTTGGTAGAATAAAGGAAGATAATTGTATAACTTGTTTTATTTATATTCCAGTGAACTTGTTTCACTAGGATCTTTTGTTAGCAAACGATTAAATCTATATTTTTGAACATTTATTAGTAATAATAGTTAATTATTAGACACTGAAATATGTAATAAATAGTTATAATAATTCCTATTTTTTTTAAATTCGTTTCTAAAATTATTATAAAATATAATGAAGAATTTATATACATTATAATGATTGTAAAAAGAGGTGTAATGCCTTGTAATTGATAAGTTGGTCTAAATTTGTATGGTTATGTTATAATTATAAGACTCTTTTTTACTGCTTAACAAAACTCAAATATAATTTACAGATAAAATAGATCAAGTTAGTGAGTTCAATAGGATTTTATGCATGGCTTACAATAAAAAAAAAATAGTCCGTAAAAATATTTCTTCCTTTCATATTTTAACCGATTATAGAATATACCAAATAACATTTAGATTGGTCATTTAGTAATAAACCTTTCCACAATTATAATTGATCTAAATTTTACTAGAACTGGTAAAAATCTGTAATTAAGTTAAAATTAGAAATTATTTTCTACTTATAAGGTTTAAAATTTTTTATCTAATCTTATTATATTATAAAACAATCAGAATAGTAAAATTTACTTACCTTTATTAGGAAGTAAATTTTTAGATGTAGATTCCATTATGCAGCTTATTATGATAAAATTTACCTGAACAAAATTTTTATGTATAAACAAAATAACATTATGTAAAACTTTAATTAAATCAATAAGTAAGATTTTAAACTTTCAACATTTAAATTTATTTATCATGCTCACAAAACAAAAAAATACTATCTCATACCAATAAAGTTTAAAATAATAAAACTGAAAGTCTTAATTTAAAAAAATACAAAGAATGTGAAATAAATCGAGCAGTTTGTACTAAATTTAACATATACTAATTTTAATTACATTCTGTTCATAAAATCAATGTAAAATTATTATTATATGTACATAAAATGTTTAGTGCAAAAATTTAACAATTAGAACGAAAAAAGAACAATATTAAACTTATTGTATTATTAAGAAATATTCTTAATAATTTTTGATAACTTCACCTTCATAAAACATAACTTTAACAATACTAAAAACGATAAGTTAACATAAAAACAAAACAATTAAACGTAATTTTGTGATTTATTGTCTAAACAAAGTGTAATTCCTTAATATTAAGAATGTTTTTTAATATTTTTAAAGCTATTGTTTGCTAATTAATTGTTATAAGACTGATGATGAATTTTTTTAAATGATATCAACTTTTTTAGCCTTTCTAAAAAAAAAAATTACAATAAAAAGTAAAGCACGCCTTCAGTGACTGATATCTAATTACAAACCTTTTTTAAAGCTAGGACAAACTTAAAGTTTAAACCAGTTTCTTAAAAAAGATTGTGTTTTTTACTTTGGGAAGTTTTGCAAGTCAGAAATACCTATTCTCAAAAATCTCTGATAACTTAGAACAAGTATTTAAATAATGTATTAATAAAACTGAAAAATGTTAATAAAGAGAACCAAAACCGTATACAACTTGTAAGAAATATTCTACAATCAAAAAATTTTATAACCAAATTAATAAGTTTTTGTTCTAAACTTAGTTTGAATTAAAATTTCAGTATATTCTGTAACAGAAATTGTAAATATCATCTAACAACATGAATCAAAATTAAATTGCACACAAGAAATAATTATAATTACTTAAGAAATTTTCTTACTGAACAATGTTGTTGTTAAATATTTTAAACAAACAATTGCAACTAATTGAACTTTAGATTAAATTAGCTCAAGAGCTTGAAATAAAATACTTAGCATCTTAGTAGGTAACTAACAAAAACTCAACAAGTAACTAAAAAACAAATTTAAAGTTTGTTATGAATTCTTCTCTCATGTCTATTTAAATCACTTTTTGTGTAACTTTTATGATCACAAAAACTGCAAGCAAATTTTGGCTCATAATGATATAACATATGTCTTCTTAAACATTCTTTTGTTTTAAAATATCTTCCTTCTGGACAAATACTGCAATTAAAAAGTTTAATTACACTGTGAGTAGCGTGATGTTTAACTAGATGGCTTTTTTGAGAAAATCTTTTACCACAAATTTGACAAACAAAAGGTTTTTCTCCTGTATGAGTTCTGTAATGATCTTTAAGGCTTGATTTGTTACAAAAGAGTTTCAAGCAAACATCACACTTGAATGCTTTTGATTCGTCATGAACTTTCATATGTTGATTGAGAATGTACTTGGTAGAATAACTTCTTTTACATATTTGACATTCAAACTGTTTTTCTGTAAGAATTAGAATGTAAAAATTAAAGTTATTGAAGAAAACTTGTTGATGAGGAAATTTTGTTATTTAAAATTAATTTATAATAAAAAACTGTATAAAACTTTATAACATTTAAGAGAACTTTTTTCTCCAACACTAGATTAATACCAAAAATATTTTTGGGATAAGGCAATAGAGGAGTTCGCTTTATTTTGAAAATTTTTAAAGCTTTATCTAAGATATTTAACACTTTTAAAAATCAGGCAAATTTTTAAACAACTTTTGAGATAAAAGCTATCAAAGTCATTGAACACTTCAATTTTTTATTTAATAAAACTAAAATACAACCTTAAATTTATCTTTTACACTTTTTTACAATACTTTTTTAAAATTTAGTTTAAGTCCTTATTAATCTTGTAGTAGCATAAATAATTCATCTTTAATTTTTAGTTGGACGACCTGAATTAACAGAAAAAGTCTTTTGTGATTTGGACTTGTTTTATTTTGCACTAAAAAAAGATGTATGTAATAAAATAATCATTTGATTAGAACTATATTTAGCTAAAAATAAGTTATAAAAAGAATTTAAAACTCAAGAAAAACAATTATACAAGTTAGTTTTACAATAATTAATAATTGATAATAAAATATCATATGTTATTTAAATTTCGTTTAGTTGTAAAATATCTACCTTCTGGACAAATACTGCGTCTAAAAGCTCTATCATCACTGTGAGTAGCTTGATGTCTGATTAAAGATTGTTTTACAGCAAACTTTCTATTGCATATTTGACAAGCAAAAGGTTTTTCTCCTGTATGAGTACTGTAATGATCTTTTAGACTTGATTTGTTAGAAAATAATTTCAAGCAAACATCACACTTGAATGCTTTTGATTTGTCATGAACTTTCATGTGTCGAATAAGGCAATATTTGTTAGAACAACTTCTATTACATATTTCACAGCTAAATAGTTTTTCTGTTATAATTAGAAGACAAAAATTCAAGTGCTTTATGAACATTTAGTAACTAAGAAATATTTAATGGAAAAAGTTGATAATTAAATTTATAAAAAACTATTTCATTTAAAAGAACTATACTTTTATGTCTCAAACACTAGATGAATAGCAATTATTTTTGAATGGGATCACAGCCATGGTTTAAATGGATCAAATTTAATTTTACATTTTGTAGAGTTTTATCTTAGCTGTTTGACACTTTTTAAAATTTTGTAAGATTTTAAGTAACTTTTAAGATATAAGCAATCAAAGTCAGTGAGTACTACAAATGCATTAACTAAAAAAAATTACTTGAACCTAATATTTATCTTCTTTTATTTCTATTTCAGATTATTCCAAACTTTACAATTAGTCCTAATATTTATAAACATATCCAAAATAGGGTCAAATTTTATAGTTTTTCAACTAGATTTACCAGAAAAAGTCTGTTGTGGTTTAAATTTGTTAAAAATAGTCTTAGAGGGCATAAGAAACTTTGGAAAATTGTATTACAGATAAAAAATTAATAAAAGTTGTAATAAAATGATCATTTAATTTCAAAATAATTTAATTCAAACTTATTTTCATAAACCCCCTATTTGCAAAAATTAAAACTAAAGATTGCCCTTTTATTATATATTGTTTGCTAAATAGCTATTAACCCATTAACTTTTTCGCGGTTTTCATTATAAACATCCCATAAACCATAATAGGTAGGTTACAGAAATTCACAAAGGTAAATTTTTACACAGATTGACTTGTTAGCAAGTCTTCAATTTTGCACAAGTTTTTATTTCTTTTCTATTTTATTAATCTTGCTTTTTATATCCTATTTAAAAGTGCACTTTACACCCTGCGCAAGATGAATACCAAAGTTATTTTGCATTGGATTAATATTATAGAGGGGTATCCTTCATTTTTACAACTTGTATAGATATATCCTAGCTATCCCCTACTTTTAACAACTTTAGAAAGTTTAAAATAATAATTGAAACACATGCGATCAAAGTGATTGAACTTATGAATTTCTTATGAAATCATAGTCTTAAAACACTAAAAAAGATTATAAAATCTATTTCCAAAGTAGAAAACATTTTTTTGAAAATTTTACTTTCCGTCTCAATATTTAAATCATTCACCTAAACTAAGGAGCATTTTTATAGTTTGCAGACTAGATTTACTAGAAAAATTGTTGAGGTCAAAGTTCTTGAAATAGGTCTTTTAGGGCATCATATCTTAAAAACAACTTTATTACATATAAAAAAGCTTTACAAAACTTATGTTGTAATAAAAAAAACTTAAATTAGCACTGCTCTCAGCTCTTAACAAAATTAAGATTTTAAAATAGTATCTATAAAAGGACGTAGTTTTCTAAAGTTTCCACAAAATTTAAAAAATATCTTTACCTATGTTTATCTTAAATGATATCTTTTTTCAGCCATGTGAATTTTATCAAAAGACTTTTGTTTTACTTCAATATTTTTCACACAACCAAAATAATGATTATTTGTCATACTAACAGTAACACTTATATTTGTATTAATAGTTTATATTTATAAGTTAAACAAACTAACTTTAATAACAATGTTTGCTTTTGTTTGTATTTTCAATACAAAACTTATTATAAATATAATGTAGAACTTTCATACATTGGCTTTAGGGAATAAAACGGTATTCCTTGTTTTGCTCACAATAAATAAATTATATAAATTAGTTAATTTTTTAGTTACTATTATAGTTATTATTTTTAATTTAACAAATAAACATTTAGATCATGTTGTTACATCTAAAATAAAACTATCCACAGTTATAACTAATCTAAAATTTACTGGAACTGATAAAAATAATTAATCTAAGTTAAAATTAAAATATATTTTCTTCTTATAATTTTTGAAAAAATTTATTTAGTATAAACGCTAATTATAAAAATGAATACTTGTTTATTGAAACAATCAGAATAGTAAAATATACTCACCTTTATTTAGAAGTAAGTTTTTAGATGTAGATTCCATTATGCAGTTTATTATTATAAGGGTTACCTAAACAAAATCTTTATGTATAAACAAAATAACAATATAAAATTTCAGTTAAATCTAATAAAGAAGACCTTAAACTTTCTACAAGTAACACTTTAAATTTAACATATACTATTTTTAACTACATTCTGCTCATAAAATCAATGTGAAAATCTTGTTATACGTAAACAAATTTTTAGTAGAAAAGTTAAAACTAGAATGAAGTAAGAACAATAATTTATTATTTATTAATATTATTAGAAACTTACTATATTAATTAAAAATATTATTAACAATTTTTGCTAACTTCAGCTTCATAAAACATAACACAAAAATTGAAAGTAAGAAAAAATATAAAAATAAGGTTGTTGATTATTTTTATTGTGTATATACAACATACTTTTTGCAAATAAGTCTTCTTTGTTATATCTTTAGGTGCATAATCTTTTTTTTTTTTAATTCAAAACATTGAAAAAAAAAGACAACATAAAAACAAAACAATCACAATAAAATTTTGTGATTTATTGTCTAAAAAAACTGTTAGTGTTCAATATTAAAAATTTTTTTTTAATGTTTGCTAAACTAATCTTTGCTAATTAGTTGTTATAAGACTCATGATGAAGTTTTTTTTTAATGTTATCAATTTTTTCAACCTTTAAAAAAATAAAATTTACAATAAAAACTAAAGCCTGATTTAAATCACTGATATTTAACTTTAAAGCTAGAATAAAATTTTAATACAAACCAGTTTCTTTCAATAATTTTTTGTTTTTCACTTAGTAAAGTTTTGCAAGTAAAAAACACAAAGTTTTAAACTAATTTATAAAATTCAGTGTTAAACGGTTTACGAAAAAAACAAAAATTATATACAACTAGAAAGAAATATTCTTAAGTCAAAAATATTATAACAAAATTATTAAGTTTTTATTTTAAACTGAGTTTAAAATGAAATTTCAGTTTAAACTATAACTGCAAAATTAAAAATTATCTAATACTTTAAATTTAAATTAAATTTAAGACAGGAAATTGTAATATTTACTTAAAAATTTTTGTAACAAATCTTTTTTTTAAATATTTAAACAGTAATTTAAATGCAAATTGAACTTAAGTTTAAATTAGCTTAAGAGCTTAAATTAAAATACTTAGCACCTAATTAAGTAATTGAGAAAAAAGTAAAAAGTAACTATAAAACAACTTTAAAGTTTTTCATGAATTATTTTCTCATGCACATTCAAATCACTTTTTGTGTAACTTTTATGTTAACAATAACTGCAAAAAAATTTTGGCTCATAATGATATACCATATGTTTTGTTAAACAGTCTTTAGTTTTAAAATATCTCCCTTCTGGACAAATACTGCATTTAAAAAATTTAATTTCACCGTGAGTAGCATGATGTTTAACTAGATGGATTTTTTGAGCAAATTTTCTATCACATATTTGACAAGCAATAGGTATTTCTCCTGTATGAGTTCTATAATGTGATTTAAGACTTGTTTTGTTACAAAAAAGTTTCCAGCAAACACCACACTTAAATGCTTTAGATTTGTCATGAAGTTTCATGTGTCGAATAAGACTGTTTTTATTAGAATAGCTTCAATGATATATTTGACATTTAAATTGTTTTTCTGTAAGAATTAGAAGATAAAATTTTAAGTTATTTAATATAACTTTATGATTAAGAAATTTTGTTATTTATAGTTAGTTTATAATTAAAAAAAATTATAAAACGTTATTACATGAAGAGAACTTTTTTCTCCAACACTAGATGAATTGCAAAAAACTCTTTGGGGTAAGGCAATAGAGAGGTTCATTTTTTCGAAAATTTTTAAAGCTTTATCTTAAGTATTTAACACTTTAAAAAATATGCCAAAATTTTAAACAACTTTTGAAATAAAAGCTATCAAATTCATTGAACACTTCACTTTTTTATTTAATAAAACTAAATTACAACCTTAAGTTTATCTTTTTTTTCTAATAGCGCTTTTCAAAAATTTTATTTTAGTCTTAATTAATCTTCTATTAGCATGAATAATTCATCTAAAATTTTTATTTGGAAAACCTGAATTAACAAAAAAAGTCTTTTGTTATTTGGACTTGTTTTATTTTGCACTAAAAGTTTTTATATAATAGGTAATCGTTTGATTAGAACTACATTAACCTAAAAATAAGTTATAAAAAGCATTTAAAATTCAAGTAAAACAATCTACAAGTTAGTTTTATAATAGTTGATTATTAAATATCATATGTTCTACTAAATTTCATTTAGGTTTTAAAAACCTACCTTCTGGACAAATACTGCATTTAAAAGGTTTATCATCTCTGTGAGTAGCTTGATGTCTGGTTAAGGATTGTTTTACAGAAAACTTTCTATCACATATTTGACAAGCAAAAGGTCTTTCTCCTGTATGAGTTCTGTAATGCCTACTAAACTCTCCTTTATTAGAAAACAGTTTCAGGCAAACATCACATTTGAATGCTTTTGATTCATCATGAACTTTAATGTGTTTATTGAGATAATATTTATTATAGTAGCTTCTATGACATATTTGACATTTGAATAGTTCTTCTGTGAGTATTTGTAAATAATTGCTTAAGCTGATTTTAAAAACATTTTAATGATGCATTATAGAGTTTTGTTGATAAGTAAAAAAAACATTTGCTAATAACTTTTTTTTTTCAAAGCAAAGTAAACTCATATGAAATCGTAACTTGTTTTTATATAATAAATACTAATATTTTAAGCTCTTACAATACTATATATATATATTAAATCTAGTTAAATTTATATCAGCATTAAGGTGCTCATAATATCGGCAACCTTTTAAATTTTAGCTGATTTTTTTGCACTTGGCAAATACCACAAAACTATCTTGTGCAAAATTTTAGATGATTTGAAAAAGTATTTTTACAAGTTATTTTATTGTCTACCACTCCAATCCAAACTGTATAGGAGACAAAAAATTTGATCATAAAGTTTTTTGCTATTTTTTCTTACATATGCGCAATTATCACATGAACACATTGGGCACATTCAATTTAAAAAGATTTAGAGATACTTTTGTGGAGGTGCTTCTTGAATTTATGATCGAAGCCCAACAATTCAAAAAACTTACAAAAAGTGATAAAAATTACATAAAATCATGAAGTGCATCCATAAAACCTTTTCTAAATCATTTTAAATTGTGTACATTGTGTTTATGTGATATTTGGTCACATGTAAAAATAAATTCAGCTAACAACTCTAAGGAAAGATATTTTGGGCCAAATACGATTGCATTGGGACTGTTATCAGAAAATCTAAAACAGTCTCTGAAAAAGCTTTTTTAAGTCAGCTAAATTTTGCACAAAGTGGTTTTGTGGTTTTTGCAAGTGGTAAATAATAGCTGGAAATTCAAAGGTTGCTGATTTTATAAAACCCTAATTAACTTATTTAATACTATGAGTAAAAATATTTTTCTTTAAACCTTAGCATTCGATGTAAAATAAGGATTTAAACTTGTTTAATTATAAAATTAAAAAAACATGTTTGCTAAATTTTGTTCAAAAAATACTTTATTTATATTAGTATATTTACTTTTTGTGTGAAGTTTAAGATGTGTACTTAAATTTGATTTACTACCAAATTTTCTATCGCATATTTGACAAGCATAAGGTTTTTCTCCTGTATGAGTTCTATAATGAACTTCAAGACTTGATTTACTACAAAATACTTTTAAGCAAACATCACATTTGAATGCTTTTGTTTCGTCATGAACTTTCATGTGTTGATTGAGATTACATTTCTTAGAATAGCTTCTATGACAAACTTGACAATTGAACTGTTTTTCTGTGGTATTTATTTGATAAATGACTTGCAGGGCAATTTTCCTAGAAAAATTTGCTCCTGGGCCGAGCTGTTTAAAAAACAAAACCTTTGAGGGCCGCATATATTTTTAAACAATTCAAGTAATCAGTAGAAAAATATTACATAAGATCAAAAATATAACAAATGAAGCAATTTTTGAGCATTAAAAAATAATATCCATTAAAATAAGAGCCTAAATTTAAGTTTTTATCAGAAAACATATAACTTTTTTTGTTTTTAAAATGTATTTTTTTGGCTGAAAAGGAGCTAACAGGCCGCATATTTTGACTTTGAGGGCTGCATTTGGCCCGCGGGCCGCAGTTTGCCGACTCCTTGGTTATAATTTCCTTATGGAAGGTTCAAATTAAATTACAACTAAAGAACCCAAAATCTATCTTTCTATTACCAACAAAACATCAAAAATTTTCATTTATGTTATTAATACTCAAATCAATTTATTAAAAGAGGAGGAGTATTTTCTAGTTAGCCTATATTTACTTAAAGAAATCTGTTGCAGTTAGGATTTGTTAAAAACGATCTTTGAAAGCAGTAAATCATTGAAACATTAAATTACTTTTTTCAATCAATATTGTAATAAAATAATCAATTCAACTATACTAGTGTGATATGATTATAAAAGAGGGTTGACACATTCTCAGTCTAAAAACTACCCTGAGCGACCAAAAACTACCCTGAGTGACCAAAAACTACCCTGAGTGAGCTTTAAAGTGTCCTGAGTCATCCTGAGTTTTTCAATTTCCTAAAAATACACTTTTATCAAAAATTAATAAGTACAAACTTCTTCAACAAAATTATTTAAAAAACAACAAAATGTTGATTCTTAATCAACTGAATCTCATTCAAAATTTAAAAAAAAGATGTCTTGAGGTTTTTGAAAAATCTTAAAACTATCTTAAGTTTTGAAATAAAAGAAACTAACTATTTTAAGTCAGCTTGAGTTAGAAAAGTCAAAATATTCCGAGCTGTCCTTAGTAATCCTGAGATGTAATATATATCAACGAAATACTGTTTTTAACTATATCGAGACACTTTTGTTTTACTGTGGTGTTCATCACACGATCAAAAATTTTGTTGTTTTTTCAACTATTTGCAACATTAGTTTTAGTAATAATAGTGTATTATTAAAAAAATATTAATTTTATTTAATAACAATACTTACTTTTTTTTTTGTAAATTTGATACTAAACTTTATATAAAACAAAATCAAAAGTTTTCATACATTAGATCAAGGGTATAAATAGATAACATACCTTGCTTTTTATTTAGTGGGCTTAATTTGTATCGTTTTATTTGAATCATTAATCTGTTTATACTGCAGAACAAAGTTTAACAATACTTTACAGATTAAACAGATTAAGTTATTGAGCTTATTAGGTTCTTATTAGGCTCACAATAAAAAACTTTACCCATAAAAATGTTTTGTCTTTATAATTCTTTTTCAACTTTAAAATTTACTAAAAAATTTTTAGGAAGTATGGGTACATCTAATAATAAAACTATCCACAATTAAAATGAGTTAAAAATTTACTTTAAGTAAAAAAATGTAATTTAAGTTAAAATTTTAATACAGTTTCTACTCATGAGACATATAAATTATTATTTAGGATATAAACACTTGAAAAGTCATGAAAAGAATTTGTTTAAATTTGCTTTTTGAAAACAATCAGAATAGTAAACTTTACTTACTTTTATTAAGAAGCAAATTTTTAGATGTAGACTTCATTATGCAGCTTATTATTATAAAATTTACCTAAACGAAATTTTTATGCATAAACAAAACAAATTATGTAAAAATTAAGTTAAATCAATAGGTAACATTTTGAAACTTTTTACAATTAACATTTTTTATCATGCTCACAACTCAAAAACAAAATACTACATCATTATACTAATAAAGTTTAAAACAAAACAAACTAATTTCTAATTTAAAAAGAAATAAAGAATAAAAAATAAATCGAGCAGTTTGTACTAAATTTAACATATATAAGTTTTTAAATTATATTCTGTTTGTAAAATCAACGTAAAATTTTTATTATGTGTACATTAATTGATTTGTACATAAGTTTAAAAATTAAAATGAAGTAACAACGATATTAAACTTATTGTATAATTAAGAAATATTCTTAACAATTTTTAATAACTTGAGTTTCATAAAATATAGTATGAAAGTCGGAAAACTGTATCAAAAATAAAAATTTGATGTTATTTACTTTTTTGTATAAATAACACACTTCTAGCAAATAAGTCTTGTTTTATAAATCTTTAGCTGCAAAATATTTTTTCAATTTTAAAATATAGAATGACCTATGTTTTTTGAAAGAAATACTAAAAACGACAAGTTATTACAAAAACAAAACAATTAAACGCAATTTTTTTGATTTATTGTCTAAACAAAGTGTAAGTGTTCAATATCAAGACTGTTTTTTAATATTTGTAAAACTATTTTTTGCTAATAAACTGTTTTAAGACTCATGATTAATTCTTTTAAATTATATCACTTTTTTAACCTTTAAAAAAACTAAAATTTACAATAAAAAACAAAGCACGCCTTCAGTCACTAATATTTAATTACAAACCTTTTTTAAAGCTAGGACAAACTTAAATTTAACAAGTTTCTTAAAAAAGATTGTGATTTTTACTTTGGAAAGTTTTGCAAGTCGAAAAAATGCTTGATAATTTAGAACAAGTATTAAAATAGTTTATTTAAATAAGTGAACAGTGTTAAAAGAAAGAACTAAAACCGTATACAGCTCGTAAGAAATATTCTACAATCAAAAAATTTTATAACCAAACTGTTAAGTTTTTGTTCTAAACTTAGTTTGAATAATTTCAGTACAAACTGTTAAAAAATAGTAAAATTATCTAACAACTTGAATCCAAATTAAATTGCAGACAAGAAATTAATGTAATAACCTAAGTAATTTTCTTAATAAACAATTTTTTTAAAATTTTAAACAAGCAATTTAAATGCAACTTATTGAACTTAAGATTAAATTAGCTCAAGAGCTTGAAATAAAATACTTAGAATCTTAAGAAGTAACTAACAAAAATTTATCAAGTAACTGTTAAACAAATTGAAAGTTTGTTATGTATTCTCTTCTCATGCCTATTTAAATCATTTTTTGTATAACTTTTGTAATTACAAAAACTGCAAGAAAATTTTGGCTCATAATGATATACCATATGTTTTGTTAAACATTCTTTTGTTTTAAAATATCTTCCTTCTGGACAAATACTGCATTTAAAAAGTTTAATTTCACTGTGAGTAGCTTGATGTTTAACTAGATGGCTTTTTCGAGCAAATTTTCTATCGCATATTAAACAAGCAAAAGGTTTTTCTCCTGTATGAGTTCTGTAATGAGCTTTGAGTTCTGACTTGTAAGAAAATAGTTTCAAGCAAACATCACATTTGAATGCTTTTGATTCGTCATGAACTTTCTTGTGTCGAATGACACTGTTTTTATTAGAATAGCTTCTATGACATATTTGACATTTAAATTGTCGTTCTGTAAGAATTAGAAGATAAAAATTTAACTTACATAAGAAAATTCTATGATTAAGAAATTTTGTTATTTGTTATAAGTTTATAATAAAAAAATGTGTAAAACTTTATTACATTTAAGAGA
The DNA here is from genome assembly GCF_965202585.1 of Thalia democratica. NCBI lineage: Eukaryota > Metazoa > Chordata > Thaliacea > Salpida > Salpidae > Thalia > Thalia democratica. The sequence continues at coordinate 22,696,619 of NC_139167.1, read as the reverse complement.
ACTTTTTCTCCAACCATTGATGAATACCAAAAAAAAAATTGGGTTAAGGCAATAGATGGCTCATTTTTTTTTAAACAATTTTTAAAGCTTTATCTAAAATATTTAACACTTTTAGAAATATGCCAAATTTTTAAACAACCTTTGAGATAAAAGCGATCAAAGTTATTGAACACTTCGCTTTCTTATTTAATAAGACTGAAATACAACCTTGAGGTTACCTTTTTACTTTTTAATAATGCTTTTTAAAAATTTAGTTTTAGTCGTAATTAATCTTCTATTACCATAAACAATTCATCTAAAATGTTTAGTTAGACGACCTGAATTAACAGAAAAAGTCTTTTGTTACATAGACTTGTTATATTTTGCACTAAAAATTATTATGTAACAAAATAATTATTTAATTAGTACTTTTTTTAGCTGAGAAAAAAAGTTTAAAAAAGCATTCAAATTTCAAGTAAAATAGTTATACAAGTTTGTTTTATAATAACTAATTTTTGGTAACTAAATAACATATGTACTTTTAAATTTCGTTTTGTTTTAAAATATCTACCTTCGAACAAATACTGAATCTAAAAGGTCTATCATCACTGTGAGTAGCTTGATGTCTGACTAAAGATTGTTTAACAACAAATTTTCTATCGCATATTTGACAAGCAAAAGGTTTTTCTCCTGTATGAGTTCTATAATGTGATTCAAGCTCTGATCTGCTTAAACACACTTTCAAACAAACATCACATTTAAATGCTTTTGATTCGTCATGAACTTTTATGTGTCGAATAAGAGTACATTTGTTAGAATAACTTCTGTGACACATTTCACAATTGAATAGTTTTTCTGTTAATAATTATAAGATAAAAAACGATAAAGATAAGATAACAAAATTAAGGAAATTAATTGAGAAATTCAATTTGTTATTCAAAACAAGTTTATAGTTAAATAGTGTATTAAAATGTATTTCATTCAGAAAAAACTATCTTTTTATTTCTCAAACACTAGATGAAAACTTTTTTTATGAGATCAAGGCCATGGTACACTTTAATTTTTATACTTTGTAAAATTTTATCTTAGCTGTTTAGACTTTTAAAAATCTTGACAAAACATAAAGTAACTTTTAAGATATAAGCAATAAAAGTCAGTGAGTAATAAGAATGAGTTAATGAAAAACTTAGTAGAACCTAATATTTTAATTCTTTATTTTCTAAAAATCTTCTTGCAAACTTAACAATTAGTCCAAATATTTTAAAAGATTTATCTAAAATAGAGGCAAATTTTCTAGTAGGACAACTAAATTTACCAGTTTAAGTCTGTTGTGGTTAAAATTTGTTGAAAATAGTCTTAAAGGGTTGAACTGTGGCAACCATGCATGTAGTTTTGGTAAATATTCATGATTAAAACTTCAGTGACAGGTTTTATTCTTTTTTTTCATAAATGGGGTAAATTATGCATGCTTATTTCTTAAAATATTATCATTTTGTATTAACTTACCTGATCACAGTATGCTGAAAACGGGTTAAAGCGGCCATTGGTTATAATAAAATAAACTTACTCAAAAAAATTGTACAAAGTGTTAAATAGAGTTTAACATATTTTGATTTCTTTCTTTTAAAACTGGTTTTTTTGTTATTTGCTTTAAGTATTTAAGAAGTTATTAAGTTTAAATCCAACCAGTTTTTGCATATACAATTTAAAAACTTCTCCGAAATCTTCATAGTTTTGACAAAATTTTCTTGCAGAAAGTTAGAGAAAAATTTCTGTACAACTAATTTAGAGAAACTTTTTTAGCATTTTACTTAAACTTCGTTGAAAAAGTATTGAAAAATACAATAAGTTATTTATAAACTTATAAATTTTTAACTTAGTTTTTTTTTTTGATATTTTTTCAAAAAAAAAAGTGCAAATAGGCATCAGGATGTTGCTTGTATAAACCTTATATTATTTAGTTTCCTAATGATTTTTATTTTGTAAAATTGTATATAGAATTCTTATCATATTTGCTAAAACATAAAAAAAATAAATTATTTTAGCACCAAGCAGTTGAAATATTCTCTTTTAAAAATACTTTGTAGTTTATTACCATAAATACATCAATGAAATTTTCAGAAGAATATCAGTGTTTTTAATGAGAAAAAATACACTTTTTTTCAAATTTTCAAAGAATCCTGATACTTTTAAGACTAAACCGAAGAAAAGAAAAACCCTAAAAAATGTTTTTATATAAAAGCTTTTAAGGTATTTTCTAGCAGTTGCTGTTGGCCTTAATTTTTATATAAATTTGAGATTTTTCAACTTTTTTTCTTTTTTAAAAAAGTAAACATTTGCAACATTAAAGCTTATATAACTTTTAGAATACTTCAAGCAGAATAGAACCAAAGCCATTTTTAATAGTGGAAGCTTATTAATAAATTACTAGATCTCTTGGTTTAATTTTAAAGTTACTAAAATGTTCAATAGCCATTTGCTAGCCTATTGTGCTGAATTTATAATTCTAAAAATTGTATTAAAATTGTAATGATTTTACAACATAAAAAAAACATAAAATAAGAAGAGTTCAGGTTTTCTAATAAGATTGGCGTAGGAAGAAAAAAATTAAATAAAAAGAAATATATATATATTTAAAAAAAAATAAATGTAAAACTTAATTAAATTAAACAATTAAGTTTATATAAATTAACCTATAAGTAAACAATAAAAACAGAAAGGATTAATTTTCAGAATTACTAAAAAGTTGTCAAATATTTTTATTTTTAGAATTACTTTGACCACAAATGCTTTTTCACAAAATTTATTGTAGTATGATTTTTTGTAATTTTAATAAAAATCAAAATATAAGCATATTTTTGAAACAGCATTCTTATTAATTTATAATTAATTACTTGTAATGTAGGCTTATAAATACCAGGTTCCTTCATCTTCTACAACGGCTACAACAAATAACTCAACTCAGACTAAGCTACTTGAAGCAAAACTGGCCATATAATATTATGTGCCGCATAATTAGTGAACAGTCATTAGACATATAAAAAAAAAAGGTATATTGCTATTTGTGAAGGTAAAAATGAACACCGGACTTACAATATGGACCACCTCATGAGAGTTAAAGATGGAAAAAATCGAAGTGAAAAGATTATGTGATTTGTTGATCTTGCATTTAGAATATTTTTTGATTGTAAACATGATGGGGAATGGAATGCTTCTAATGATAGTTCTACCACTTTTTTACTGAGATATCATATCCAAGTAGAACTCTTACTTGAACGGATGTCTTTCAAAGACACTTGAATGATAGTTTTTTGACTTTATGGGTTTTAAGTTTACCTAATTATTTGAAACAGACATTATATTTTACCAAAAATTTGACAGTTATTTTATAGCACTGTTTTAAAAAGTACCATTCATTTTGCAGTAATGTTAAGTGTTAATACTAAATGATACAGTGCAATGTTCGTTTTATTTCTTTATTATAGTCTTTATTTTTCAATCCTTAACTTGATGCTTAATGCCATGCAATATTACCTTGCATAGAGAAAACCATAACTTTTTAATACTTCGTTATTGTAATGCAAATTGAAAATTTATTTCAGGTTTTCAAAACATTAACAGCTAAATGAATTATGACATCATATATACTGCAAATGTACATATCACATCACTTAAATTCTGAAGGTAAGTAAGTATACCTACATAGATTTAATTTACAATATTTTGAATTACATTAAACAACACCAGCTATACTTCTTGAATTTTTCAAAACATAAAGGATTTTGCATATTTTGTGTGATTATGACGTCATAAAACTTCAAAAGCAGTCTAAATGTCATTAAATACATGCCTATAATCATAATTCTAGGACATGTTTAAGTGACTTAATTACTATTTAGTCAAAAAAAATAAAATAAGTGATTTTTGGGGAGCAAACTTTATTTTTGCAAAATCTTATTATTATGATTTTCTAATGAAGCCAAAACACAAAATATGCTATACTCCCTACCACTAATTGTGATAAAAAATAACAACCATTAATTTGTTTTAAGTATATGAAAGTTATTCAAATGATTTTTGTTAAGTTTTATAGTAAATTAGTAAAATAATATTGGTATACGACTGTATTAATCAACAGTAAATATAATTTCAGTTTAATTTTATTGTACTAATGTAGTGATGTTGTACTAAGACAAAAACTATAATAGTATAAGTTACGAACTTCTAGAATTATAAAATCAACTGGATCACTAACTTTCTAAAACTTTTCATTGGTAATTTGAGAATTGTTTTAATATCAAGTTGTTAAAACAGTTTGAAACTCAAACAAATTTTGATTTTCAAATATAGCTCAAACTTATTACCTTTATTTTGCTTTATTGGCATTTTGTTTTTAGTTTTACACAATTTGTCAAAACTTTTTTCTGCTTCAATATTTTTCATACCTCCATAATAATTGTCATTTTTAACTCTACTAACAGTAGTGTTACCTGTATTAATAGTTTGTTATTAAAAATCAAATCATGTTTAATTTAATCTATATTTTTACCTGATTTGATTGAGCAATAAATTTATTTAAAAACATAATATAATTTTTACAGCAGATGAGAGGCAAAGGGAAAACTTTTTTTAACAAGTTTTATTTTGTAGAATTAAATCTTGATTAATTTAAATTTAACAAAAGAAAAACATCTAGAAAGTTAATAACTCAAAAATAAGAACAATGAAATCATACAGTTTTGTTTAATATTTTAAAATAAGCTGCTATAGTTAAATTAAAAATATAATTTTTAATTTACACAACTTTAGTTATTAAAATACATAAAGATAGATAATTACATACAAAAAAAAAATTGTAGTAATACCTAAGCAAAATTTAAATTTAACTCACTTTTGTTAAGAAGTTTACTTTTAAATGTAGTTTCCATTATGCTTTTTATTACATGTATAAACAACCTGAACGAAATTTAAAACTAAAAACTAAACTATAAAGGATAACATGTTAACTTTTAAATAATACTCATATACACTCAAACTTGTCTAACAACAGGTATAAGATATTTAAAATACGCTGCACACTTTTGCTCAAAATTTAAACTGAATACTTTATCACACATAGTCAAAAGTACATGTTTTTCTATGTTTACTGAAAGTTAAAAAACAAGCCTCGAAAGTTCTTAATGAATAAATTATTAAGTAGCTAAACTAAAAAAGGAGTAAAATAAATCTACTACTTAAGTATATAAATAATATACAAAAAAAATTTTTTGATAAAATTAATGTTGAAAACGAGTTTTAAGATAGCTTTTGCAAAAGCTGAAATTTTAATTTAAATTTACAAGAAATAGTGAATCTTATTAAAATATAAAGACTAGAACTTATTCAAGAAACTTAAGAAAAATTCTCAATAAAAACAGACTTACTTAAAATCAATTTAACTACAAAACTATTTAATGTAACCTGTTTTAGCTAACTTATTTTAAACTTATACAAAATATGTACAAACAAAAATTATACTAAACGTAAAGTAAACAACTTAAAAATTATTTTGAATGTTTTATATGGGTCTGTTCGTGAGCTTTTAAACTAGACCTAGTGTAACTTTTATGATGACAATAAATGCAAGAAAATTTTGGCTTATAATGAAATACCATGTGTTTTGTTAAACTATCTTTTGTTTTAAAACATCTTCCTTCTGGACAAATACTGCATTTAAAAGGTCTATCATCTCTGTGAGTAGCTTGATGTCGTACTAAGTTATGTTGGTGAGTAAATTTTTTATCACACATTTGACAAAAATAAGGTTTTTCTCCTGTATGAGTTCTGTAATGCAAACCAAGCTCTCTTTTATTAGAAAACAGTTTCAGGCAAACATCACATTTGAATGCTTTTGATTCATCATGAACTTTCAGGTGTTGAAAGAGATTATATTTATTAGAGTAGCTTTTATGACATATTTGACATTTGAATAGTTCTCCTGTAAGAATCAGTAAATAATTTATTAAACTGATTATAAAAACATTTTAATGAAGCAATTTAGAGTTTGATTGATAATTAAAAAAAACATTTGCTAATACTTTTATAAAAATTAAAATAATTCATATGAAATTTTAATTTGTATTTGTATTTATATATTGTCTACTGATATTTCAACCTTTTACAATACTATTTATATTATATATAGTTAAAATTTTAATCAACATTAAGGTGCTTCTAAAATCGGCGACCTTTAAATTGTCAGGCGTTTTGTTACACTTTGCAAATACCACAAAACAACTTTGTGCAGAATTTTAGCCGTAAGAAAAATTAACAAGCTATTTCATTATCTACCACCCCAAAATAAACTGTATAAAACCCAAAAATTTTAACCTTAAAGTTTTTAGCTGTTTAGTTTTTTTATGTGGCCAATTATCACATAAACACATTGTGCTCAATTGAAAAGGATTAGGAGAAAGTTTTATGGAGGAGCTTCTTAATTTTTTGAAAAAAGATTAAAATTTTAAAAATCTTACAACAGAATTAGAACTTATATAAAATCAAGAAGCACCTCCATAAAACTTTTTCTCAATCCTTTTAAATTGTGCACAATGTGTTTTTGTGATAATTGACCACATGTAAAAAGATATACAACTAATAACTCTGAGGTAAATTTTTTGGGTCCAATACATTTTGCATTGGGATGGTTTTTAGAAAATTTTAAATGGTTTCTATAAAAGCTTTCAAAGACAGCTAAAATTTTAAACAGGGCTACTTTGTGGTACTTGCCAAGTGTAAAAACATTTTCAGCTAAATGTTAAAAGGTTGTTGATTTTAAAAGCACCCTAATCAACACATACTATACTTTTAATAAACATATTATCCTTAAAAATTAGAAAGTGAAGTAAAACAAAGTTTTTAAACTATTTTGATTATACTACTTGAAAAAAAATGCTAAACTTTGTGCAAAGAGTATTGGCTATATTAGTATATTTACTTTTTGTGTGCAATTTAAGATGTGTATTTAAACTGGATTTTCTACCAAACTTTCTATCGCATATTTGACAAGCAAACGGTTTTTCTCCTGTATGAGTTCTGTAATGAGCTTCAAGACTTGATTTGTTACAAAACAATTTGAAGCAAACATCACATTTGAATGCTTTTGATTCATCATGAATTTTCATGTGTTTATAAAAACTAGATTTGATAGAATAACTTCTATGACAAATTTGACAATTGAACGGTTTTTCTGTATAAATTAGAATAAAAATATTGAGTTTTCTTTTGAATATTTTCTTATGAACAAATTATATGTTGTTGTTTATATTACTGTAAATTCAATTGTTATATAAAGTTTGTATCATTTAATTGGGTTTTTATTTTAAATCTACTACTTTAGACGAAAAACTATTCATTTTTCTATTGGATTAAGGTCATAGAAGGGTCACCTTAATTTTTCAACTTAAAGAGTTTTATATTAGCAATCTGAAACTTTTAACATTTTTAAAAACTTTTTAATAACTTCTTTTGAGTAAAAGCGGTCAAATTTAGTGTCTTTATAATTTCCTTATAAATGTTTTAATTTAAAACCACAAAAAAAACATATCTCTCCATTACAAACTAAATTTCATATAAATTATTTATATTACTGACATTTTAATCAATCACTTGAAATAGGTTTAATTTTTTTCCAGAAAAATTTTTTGCAGTCAGGAATTGTTAAAAATTATCTTTGAAAGCAGTAAATCATTAAAACATTATATTACTTTTTTCAATCAAAATTGTAATAAAATGATCAATTCAACTACATACACTAGTGTGAACTGATTATAAAACAGGGTTGCCACTCTCTCAGTTTAAAAACTGCCCTGAGTGAGCTTTAATGTGTCCTGAGTCATCTTGAGTTTTTTCAAATAAAAAAAAACATTTTACTTTAAAATAAACTTCTTTACCAAAATTATTTTAAAAAAAGCAAATAGTTGATGCTAATTCAACAAAATCTCATTCAAATCTAGAAAAAATCATGGCTTTAGTTTTTTTTTAATTATAAACTATCCTGAGTTTAAACAAAACTGTTATGAGTCAGCCTGGGTTTAAAAAATCAAAATATTCTGAGTTATCTTGAATCGTCCTAACTTATCCTGAGATGTAGTATTCATCAATGATATATTGTTTTAATCTATATGTATTTCATTGGAACACTTTTGTTTTACTTTAGTTATATACATTGAATTAAGGCTATAAAGGGTGGTATACCTTGTTTAACTGGTCTTCATTTGTATAGTATCGCTTTAACTATTAAACAATTTTACTGCTTTACAAAATTAAGTATTACTTTACAGATAAAATAGATTAAATTTGTGAGCTTATTATACTGTTATGTATGACTTACAATAAAATAACTAATCCATAAAAATATTTCTTCTCTAATTTTTTCAAAAACTTTTAAATTTACCAAAAAACATTTAGGAAATATGGGTACATCTAATAGTAAAACTATCCACAATAAAAATAAATTCAAAATTTACTCTAAGTAAATAAAAATAGTGATTTAAGTTAAAATTTAATCTACTCATAGGATATGAAAATTTTTACTGAATATAAACTATAATAATAAAAAGAAATTTGTTAAATATAGCTTGTTGAAAACAATCAGATTATTTAACTTTACTTACCTTTATTAAGAAGTAAAATCTTAGGTGTAGATTCCATTGTGCAGATTATTATTAAAAATTTACCTAAAAGAAGTTTTAAAGTATAAACAAAATATCATTATGTAAAACTTTAGTTAAATCTATAGGTAAAGTTATAAACTTTCTACAGTTAACCTATTTTTATCATTCTCTCAAAACAATATATTACATCATTATACAAATAAATTTTAAAATAAAAGAACTTAAACTCTTAAGTTAAAAATAAATCAAGCAGTTTGCACAAAACTTAACATATGACAGTTTTAAAAATATATTCTATTTAAAAAATCAGTTTAAAAATCTTAATATGTCTAAATAAATTGTTAAGTATAAAAGTTTAAAAACTAGAATAAAATAATCTATCTATAGTTCTTAGCCATTTTGCTAACTTCAGCTTCAAAAAAAAATGAAAAAAAATGAAAGTCAGAAAATTATAACAATAAACTAATTTGATGTAATTTATTTTTATTGTGTATATAAGACTCTTTTAACAAAAAAGTCTTCCTTAATAAATCTTTAGCTGCAGAATCTTTTTTTTTCAATTTTTAAATAAAGAATCTATATTTTTGAAAAAAGTTAGTACTAAAAAATTAAGCAAATATAAAAACAAAATAATCACAAGATAATTTTGTGATTTATGTCTAAACAAACTATAAGTTTTCAGTATTAAGACTGCTTTTTAATATTTTTGAAACTATTCTTTGCTAATTAATTGTTATAAGACTCATGATGAAATTTTTCTAAATGATATAAACTTTTTTAATCTTTGAGCAAACTAAAATTTACATTAAAAAGTGAAGGACGACTTTATTCACTGATATTTAATTACAAACCTTTTAGTAAACTTATAGATTAAAAACTTTTCTTAGAAAAAATCTTGTGTTTTGTCTTGTAATGTTTTGCAAGTCAAAAATACATACTTCTGAAAATTTTCTGATAAACTAAGACTTATTTTATAGAAATTTATAACAATAACTGAAAAAGGATAAATTAAAAAATCCAAAACTATATACAGTTTGAAAGAAATATTCTGCAATCAAAAATCTTTATAACCGAGCTATAAATCTTTTATTTTGAACTCAGTTTAAATGAATAATATACTTTCAAACATTTTAAATAAAGAATTAAATTAAACTTATTAGAATTTAGTTTAAGCAAGCTAAAAGCTTAAAATAAAATACTTTGCATTCTAGTAAGTAATGAACAGAAATTTAAAAAGTAACTACATACCAAGTTTAAAGTTTACTGTGAATTCTTTTCTCATGCAAATTCAAATCACTTCTTCTGTAACTTATATGATCACAAAAGCTGCAAGAAAATTTTGGCTCATAATGATATATCATATGTTCGTTTAAATTTTGTTTTGTTTTGAAATATTTACCTTCTGGACAAATACTGCATTTAAAAGATTTAAGATCTCTGTGAGTAGCTTGATGTCTGAGTAAAGCATGTTTTTGAGCAAATTTTCTATCACAAATTTGACAAGCAAAAGGTTTTTTTCCTGTATGAGTTCTGTAATGCATTTTAAGCTGTGTTTTGTTACAAAACAGTTTTAGGCAAACATCACATTTGAATGCTTTTGATTCATCATGAACTTTCATGTGTTGATTGAGAGTACTTTTGTAAACAAACTTTTTACAACAAATTTTACAAGAAAATGGTTTTTCACTGTGTGAGTTCTATAATGCCTTTTAAGATTTCCTTTATTAGAAAACAGTTTTGGGCAAACTTCACATTTGAGTGCTTTTGTTTCGTCATGAACTTTCAAGTGTTGATTGAGACTATACTTGCTAGAATAGCTTCTTTGACATATAAGACAATTGAAAAGTGTTTCTGTTGGTGAAACTTCAAATAAGTTTACTATAAGTAAATTGGGAACGGGTCAGAAAAGCATGGATGACACTTTAGCAGGGAGTGACACTTTACAACGGAGTGACACTTTAGCACAGTGTGACAATTTAGCTTGGTGTGACACTTTAGTACTGAGTGACACTTTACCACAGAGTGTCAATTTAGCACGTTGTCACTTTAGCACAGAGTGACACTTTATCATAGAGTGTCACTTTAGCACAGAATTTATTTTGCATTTTTTTCTTCTTTGCTTAAGTTAAGTACTGTACTGTTTAAACATCTAAAAACAAACTATGCAACATGTAAACTTAAATTTAACAAGCTTTAAATTATTCAAAAGTTTAAGCTTAAGTTAAAACTAAGACAAAAGTAAAATAAAAAACTTTAATAACTTGTTTCACTATTTGATTTTAGATTAAAATATTTTGATAATTTTACTTTAAAATTTTCGACATAAAATTATTTTTATAAAGCTAGTGATAAATATAAGCTCTAAGATTATTATAATTTTTTTAATGCTTTAACTAATTCTAATAAGATAAACTTTAGGCGTAAGTTTTAAATAAAAAGTGAAAAATATTAAGATCAAAAACTTTCTTATTTCATTTTAAGCCCATAATAAAAACTTTATTTATAAATTTTTTTAAAGCGATATTTTTAAAAGTGTTAGAACTAATTTTCATAACTTTTTGTTAACATAATAGTTTTAGATAATTAAACATTATTAAAAAAAACATTTTAAAAGATTTAAAATTTTTACGTGCAAAATGTCACTTTGTGCTAACGTGTCATCCTGTGCTAAAGTGTCACTCTGTGCCTAAGTGTCACTCTGTGCTAAAGTGTCACCCCTGCTAAGACGCTGTGCTTTTCTAACACCTACCCAAGTAAATTAGCTTAGTGTGATATATCTAGAAACAACTGTTTTAATTATCAAACAAAATATTGTTTTAATCAGTTCTAGTATTTATTAAGATAAATTAAAGTCAATTAAAATATGAATTTAAAGCAGCTAAATAATAGTAAGAAAAAGTAGATGATGTGTTATAAAACTACCTTTATGCAAAAAATTGAGTTTAAAAATAGTCAAGTAATTATACTCACTCTCATTTATAGGTAAATCTTTATTAAAAGGTTCCGTTATACAATCCATTATTTTAAGTAATATCTGTAAGAATTTTATAAAAAGTACAAGTAATGTACTGTTTATTGAAACATTACAACTTGCTTTCAAATGATAAAAATTATGTAAATAAAACTGTAAAAACAAACTTTACCACATGACACCATCAACAGTAGTATCCAAGACAACCTACTACAGGTTTTGTCCTTATCAGGACCCATCAGTCAGGCATAGTCGCAAGAAACTTCTGCTGAATCTAAACCAAGAGGGCATAAGTACATATGCACTGCAGCAATTTTTTTGACTTACCCACAAATGGTCCTTCAGTTCATATGAACTCCAAACCTGCTTGTTTCAGCAGAAGTTTCTTGCAATTATCCCTGCCTGATGAGTCCTAATAAGGACAAAACTGGTTGTAGGTTGTCTCGGATATTATTGTTGATGGTCATGTTCATTAATTATTATTGTTGGTGCCAAGCATCTCAACTTTGTTGATGATGACATTAATAAGTACTTGTTAAATAAAACTGGAAATAAGCAACTCCATAAAATTATATGATAAGTACCTAGTTTATTTCCAATCAATTTATTTTTTATTAACTTGTAAAAAATATAAAGATTTTCTATTTCAAGTTTTAAAGTTAATACTCTATACTTTGATAAAGTTTATTGTTGACCATAGTAGCACTCTTATACAAGTTTTATCAGTAAGTTTGAACAATACATTATATAAAAAAATAATAAGATTGAAAATTATTGGATAAATATCACTTTTCTTTCTGTTTATAAGAATTTAGGATAATGGACTTATGCACAAACTTAAAAATATTTAGAATTAATAATTAACAATTGGATTAAAAGAAAAATAAGTAAAAAAAAATGTGAATGATCACAACTATAGTCATTGAACTGAAAGTTAATGAGAAAAAAAAATCAGTCATTTATTTACACACCATCTGCTATGTAAAAACTGTTTTAAACTGTTTTAATATTTATTACAATCAATATCAGAACTTCAGATTAATTAAAAACAAAGTAGAGTTGAAGGAGTAAAATTTTATTAAAAAATTTGTAAACCAAAAATTATAAGGTATGAGTCATCATAGTATAAAAACAATTTGTTTCATTGGATTTCCTGTTGTTTTTATTTTGCAACAGGTAAATGTCTTATTTTTGATAACTTGATCTAATATGTGTTGTTCATTTCTTCTTGGCAAATATCATTATATTTAAATTGTTTACTATCTAAAGTTTAAATTGACTAAAAGTGTTGGTGGTTTGATTAAGTTTGTACAAACATTTCAATAAGTATAATTTTAAGCCTTTTAATTCAGGATTCATTTTATTGGCAATGATTGCATATATACAAAGGTGTTGTTAATATTATGTTGTAGTAAATTATAGTTACTATTAGTATAAATTAAGTTATAGTATATTTTGTTTTAAATTTGAGTTGCAGGAGTTTTAAACTTGAGTAAAAATAAATATTAAAACTTACTTATTAATAATTAATTACTATTCTATTGACAGTGTAATATTTTGTTACTACATTTTTTGGTCATTTCTCCATAATCACTTGTTATAAAAATTTACAATGATTTTTGAAAATGTCAGTTTGTATAATTTACAGCTAAAATAAGATGAGATAAAAGTTTACTTACTTTTGCAACAATGTTAATTTTTATACTATAAAAACACTGATGTTTTGTTGCATATTTTTAAGAATTTGGTAAAATTTCACTTTTACCTTGTTTACAAAAAAAAAAACAAAAAAAAATATCTTTATTTTTATTCTGGTTTTTTGGTATAAGTAATTATTAATTTTTGTAAAATTTTCCTATACTGTTATTGACCCACCATTGACCATAGTTGTGAGTGTTTACTATTTTCTTTATTCCTATTATATAATGAAAGTTAAACCTTTTGTTATTGCAACATATTAGTATTGAACGAATAAGCATAAGTATGAGTCAGTATTAGTAAGATATAAGAATATCACAATACAAAATTTAAAATGAATTTTAATTATCTACAGTTGTTCTTGTTTTTAATTTTCTATATTTAAGGAGAAATAATGTATGCTTGTAACAATAACAAATGAAAACAAAGCAGGGTATTACCCTACAATTTAGATTTCTTCATGCAACAAAAATTGAAAAAAACAGGGTATAACTTAAGTTGAATGTAGTCTACTTTTTTCAATGTATGTCTAAAAAACATTTGTAATGTAACGATAAAATAAGTTGGTTTTTTTTTCATTTTTAAATAGTTATTGTTTTCTAATTTTTCAATAAGAAACACTTTTTCAACTTATATTGAGTTTAAATATAAAATGTAAGGTTAAAATCATATTTGATTTTGTCTTAAGTAAAACAAGCTATTAACAGTAAAAAAATACAAGCAATCTACTTTTTGTTCAACAACATTTATATTTTTCAATAAAAGTTAAGAATATCATATTCAAATAAAATATTATGCTGCGGTATTTTATTCTGCAGACATAAATCATGAAATATGTTTCGTTGTTACGTACATACAGCAGGAAGATAACAATATATTTCTATTTAAACAAGATCCGATCATTTTTAACCCAATCTTATCTAACCTGGTCAATTTTAATCTGATCTAAACTGATATTTTGTAGCTTGATCAGTAAAACATTGTTAGTTTTTACATTTCTTTTATTTAGAATATATTTTAAAAATAAATCAATCTTAACAAAAATTTTCTAGATTAAAACTAATCTTACGTTATCTTAAAGAAAACATAATATTTATATCATTTAACTAGAGCATACTTTTAGTATGAATATTATTTTAATTTATTATCGATTTTTATTATTTTCGTTATTTTTAATCTTTTTTTATATTGATCGATCTTGATTACTATTTTTTTATGTTACAAAACTTTATTTAGTAAAATTAACCCCTATCTATACATAAAAAATTTCTTGAATCTAGTGATCACCGAATCCGAAATTTTTTTTTAAATAAATCCGGTCGGAACGGGATCCGAATTTCCCTTTTAATTTAGGAACCAGCTGGATTTGTTTTTTTAAATTAATATGCGGCCGGATCAGGATCCCAAGTGTTTTAAGCTTTATGTAGTTTCAATTGAGAACATACTTGTATAATTTATTTTATATAATACTTTTATAAATAGTAAAACTGTTTAATACAAATATTTGTTTAAAAAAAATACGATGTTATTTTCTAAATATTTTATTTGAACACTAGGAAAAATAACGTTGTAACAAAAAAAATATCTATACGAAATCTCAGTTTGAGTATTAAACTTTAAGCTACTTATACGACTAAACTTAAATTTTGTACCGTATACGACTCAAAAGAAAAATAAATTAAATGTTAGAATGCTTTAAAAAGTAAAGAGTTTTATTCTTTTTATAAAAAGGTTTACATTAGACTTTTATTTATAAATGTTTGAACTGTAAGATGAACAATAAATTTTTTAACAACAGTTTACATATATAAAATTAAGTAATTTATTTATTAAAATTTACTCATATCAACGCTATAAAGTTACAAAGAAACCTATTTTTGTTTTTACAAGTTGTGATGAAGAAATAAAAGTTTTTAGTCGGTTTTTGGAGGCCATCGATTTCAATTTTATTCGTACGAGTTACCAGCTTCTGAAAATAACCTTTCAGAGTTAACAGTAGATGGTGGTGTTGAAAGATACATTTTTGAAAACCTGGCAAAATAAGTGTATTTTTTTCTAGTTTGACTTCCACCAAAAAAAGACTTAAGTTTCTTTAACTTTTTCAGGCAGATAAATTTTCTTCAGCCAAAAAATAATAATTTCTCTTTCAATATCTTGATTAACTGAACCTTTTTGATCTATTTTGTGATTGTTTCCGATTTAAACTTAGATTAAAACGACAAAAAAGTTAGAATAATCATTTTTAGGTATTCAAGCTTTAGGTTTATTAGACTGTACTAGAGGAACTTGACCACTTTAATAAGTTTCACGATAACTATAAATATCTACTTCTGATTTAGGTAGCCTTACAATCTTCTGATTGAGACTAGCAGCAAAAAAAATCAAGTCGATACCGTGGATCAACAGCTGTTGTGAGTAAAAACAAGTCGTTATCATGAAGGTTTATTCGTGTGCTGTTATTAGTAGTATAAAACTTTATTTCAAAAGCCTCTTTTATATTTTCTGCAAAGGTTGTAGAACTACTTTGACCTGGTGGATATAAGTTTAATGATTAAAAAACTTTTTTAGTTCTGCTGCATGCGGGATTACACTTGACAGCAATGCATTGTTTTTAATACACTGATTCGTTACTATGTAAAAAGGTTCGAGCAGTATATTAAAGAGGTTAACAAGTTTCCATTCATCAGCAGTAATAACATTTTGGGTTTCAATATGTCGAAGCCACGTAGTTGTGGACACTTGTTTTAAACTTTTCTAGTATTTTCAGCATAAGGTAGGTTGAGTTCCACCTTACACAAGTAGCAAGGCTTTTTGCATTGATACTGATTAACCTAAACTGACCTTGATTTTTTTGGTTTCTCGCGTGCTGTAGAAGAATGATTAAAAAGGCCAACTGTTTGACGGGCCTTGGCTATTGACACACTTATGTTGTTTTCAGAAAACAATAAAACTTTAATTATCAGTTGAAGCGTGTGAATGAAGCAGGGTACTAAAAAGGATTATAACAGCAACATACCAGCCTCCATGTTAAATGCATTGTCTCGCAGAAAAACGTGAATGCGATATATATTAATACCCCAATTTTCGAGTATCTCTTTAATGTTTTCAAATTGTTTAAAGCCAGTGTGAGAACCTTCTACTTTATTACAGTGCTAATCAGTGTTTTTCTAAAAGATTTTATTTATCCGATGCGCTGTTAAAGAAAAATATGATGTCTTGTCCATATGTCACTTGTAAATGACAAAAACAAAGTTTCTGATAAATCAGTTTGTATTTTTATCTTCAAACTTTCAAAATCTGAGAAAGCATTGTATCAGTGAAGTACTTTGTACTCGGAATTAAGTAAGTTGGCTCTAAAGCAGCCAACAGGTCTATGAAACTTTGATCGCTAGTAATTAAAAATTAATCTTTGCATAACCCTTCGTTTATTCAATTTTCAGACTCTGAGCTTCAGAGATCAATCTGGTTGAAGGTAAAGTCAACTAAGCAGAATTTTTTTACAATTATTTAATTTAGTCATAGTTTGACTTATAAACAAATGAAAAACATATTTGGAGTGTAATTTAGCATTTAATGTTTTAATTATTAATTAAATCATATGAAACCAGATCCTATTTTGAAGACTTGATTCCTACCGGGTTTTGGTTTCAAAATAAAATTAGATCATAACTTTAAAGTCAAACATAAGTATAACATAAGTTCTTATTGGCCGTATTTAAAAAAAACTTATCAGAGGGTAACAGTTATTTGAAGAACACTTTAGTAGTCATTAAAAAATGTTATAAATCAAAACTGTAACAAAATAAATAAAACTAGAGCGCTAGCAAGAATTAATTATTAAGTTAAAAGCCGTATTGTAAGTTTTCACCGTGATTTTTATAGTTTGATTTATCAGAAAAGCAATTTACAGACTTTTATTTTTGTTATACAGGCCGCAGTTTACCAAGCCATGATCTATTATTTAAAAATTTAAAGTTATGCATATTTTGCATCAATTTCAGAAAAGTTATCAAGTGTTTTAAATAAATTACAGTTTGAGATTTTCACATAGTATAGTGACGTAATAACCAAAACAAGAACTTTGTCATTGCATTTTTTTGAAGACTTAACTTGTTTGATTTATTTTCGTTTGGCTCTTAATCTTTTGCTTCTTTTATAACTAATTTCGGGCTCACGTTTCACAGCCTTAAATCTTTTTTTCTTCTTTTTTATAGAACATTTTATTTTAATATCACAAAAATGATCAAAAAAAGTGTCATAAAATGCTTATCTAAGCTTGTATAGATTTATCTAAAATTATTGATAAAGTTATAAGTTGTGGTATATTGATACTAAAGAAGTAGGATAGAATTCTAATAGTCTAAAAGAGGAAGTTTTACTTGAAAATTTTCGAACAATTCAATATATGAACTAATTGCATATCAAAATTTATATGCCTGTTTATCTTTTTTTTTTTCTCTTGGTCAATTAAAAGATGTACCAAAAACTCGAAATAACAGTTTTTCTACTTTTTTGCAGTTGTATAATCATATAGTTTAAATAAATTCTAACAGCAAACATTTCTTTATTTTAATCATCTCTACTTTTTAATTAGTGAAATACTGGAACGGAATAAATTAAGTATGATAAAACACTTTCGAGCAATTTTAATATTATGACTACTAAGTTTTCGTTTTTTTTAATTTAACCACACAGACATACGGATTTGGTGGTTGTAGTCAAATAAAAAGTTGGTACACCATTGAAATTTAAAATTGACAAATAAATGTTATTTTCTATGTTCAACTTTTTGTTTATATTTTGTATAATTCTTTTTTAAGTACATTCATTAATTATACAAATTGTAAATTTCAAAGTCTTTTTTTTCTTAAAACTTGTCTTCTAAATTTTGTTTATTTTAACTGCTAACACACTTTTTTAATGTAATGTTTATTTCATCTAGTATTTTCTAATACATTTACGATTGTAAAGCTGATAGTCAACTATAATTGAGTAATGCATTTGAAAAGATATTTTTTAAGATTGCTCTGTTTAACTAATTTTCGTAGAAAAAATTAATTATCAGCGACAACTTCAATGTAGTAAACATAAGTTTTTGTTATCTTTTAAACTTTTTGTTTCTTTTTACACAACTACTTTGTATCATCTAAATCAAATTTTTTTAACACTTCAGCTTTTAATAAAACTGAATAGTTTTTGATAAAGGAAGTTATTACCAGCTCAAAGTTTTATATCTACAACTAAGTTGTAGACAGTAACTTACAAACATTGTTTTTTTAATTGTTAAGGTAAAAAATTCCTCTTAGACATGAATTTATCCGTAACCTTTTAGTAAAGAAAGCTAACTATCATAGCTAATTAACTTAACCTTTTTCTTTTAATATTCGATACACGAATCTAAACAATCTATCATTTTTATATCAAACTTCATCTGAAATTAAAAAAGTCTCGTTTTTAATTTTAACTTTTATCCGCTGAAAATTCTTCAGTTATATTTTGCTTTAACAGAATCTACTTCTTTGGATTCCAACAATTTTTACCACTTTTTCATACGTGTTTCTCTTTTTTCATACGTTTTTGTTTTCAAAACAAACTCAGAATATCATTTCCTACTAGTTTGAGTAAATTTTTTAATATCATTTTCTAAAATGTTTACATATTATTTGTTAAGTAATAAATATAAGTAGCAAGACTGTATTACTTGAAATTTTATTTGCTCCCTTTAATAAAGTTGTCATTTAGGAGGACTAGTTTTTGAATACATCAACAAAAAACACTATGTGTTTTTAATAACAAGGCTAAATTGGATTTTCAATTGCAATCAAATTGTTTTTTCTTAATCATATAGCAATAATCAAGCAATTTATTTTTCAACTTGATTAAAATTTTGTTTTATTTTAAAAATATTCAAGTAATATCTATCTATGATGAACACAACAATTTGAAATATAATTATTCTAATTTCCTTTTAACATACGGCTAACATTGGTTGCGTTCATCAAACTGAGTGAAATTTTAATTTAATAGTTTTTCTTATTCTCCACTAGTTGCTTCAGTATAGTCTTCAATATTTTTTTAAGGGTTACAAAACGTTGATTAAAAAATCAAGTTTGAGTCTACTACTACAATCAGTCAAATTTATTTTCATCATGAACAATATACATTAGTAAAGTCTTAGACATCTTTATTCAAAAAAAGTATGTTTTTCTTGCATGCTCCTTTTTTTACTTTTCAATTAAAAAAGTACATCGGTAGATCTTTATAAGCTAAATTTATTTGACTTCTTTTTACATCACTGAAGTTTTTTAACTCTTCATTTTTTTGTAATACTTAACGGTTACTTTGACTTGAAAAAATCTCCAAACATTTCACTCATTTTATCTTCACTGTCTTTTTGAACAAATTTTAAATTATTTTAGATTAGATCTCTTCTTTCTTTTGTAGATTTAATTTTAAAACTAAACTAATAATATACTTTAAAGTTTATTATGAATTATTTTCTCATGCACTTTCAAATCACTTTTTGTATAACTTTTATGATCACAAAAACTGCAAAAAACTTTGGCTCATAATGATATACCATATGTTTTGTTAAACAGTCTTTTGTTTTAAAATACCTTCCTTCTTGACAAACACTGCATTTAAAAGGTTTAGTTTCACTGTGAGTAGCTTGATGTTTAACTAGATTGCTTTTTTGAGCAAATCTTTTATCATAAATTCTACAAACAAATTATTTTTTCACATTTATGAGTTCTATAATGCATTTAAAGCTTTGTAGAAAAAAGTTTCAGGCAAATAACACATTTATATACTTTTGATTTACCATGAACATTTATGTGTTGATTGAGATTAACTTTTTAAGAATAACTTCTATGACATTTTTGACAATTGAATAGTTTTTGTGAGAGAATTAAGGATAAAAATTTATGTTTACGATTAAAAAAATTTGTTATTTTTAATTAGTTTATAATAAAAAAGTTTTATTGAAATTAAAATTTTTTTTTTATTTCTATAACATTAGATAAATATCAATTTTTTATTTATTTGATAAGGGCTATAGGGGGGTACCTTTGATTTGTACAAATATTAGAGTTTTATCACTTTACTAAATTTTTTATAAAGTACACTTTTTTATACATTTAAAAAAATTTTGACAAATTTTAAAATAACTTTTGAGATAAAAGCGATCAAAGTCATTGAACACTTCACTTTCTTATGGAAAACATTAACTAAAAACACTAATAGAAGAATACAAAGTTTATTTTTTATTCTGACGCTAACGGGGTGTTCTACAATGTTAGGGGCCTGGTTTATAACGCAACGTGCGTTTTAACTTGTATAATAGATGTCCCCAAGTTAACGCTTAAACTATAGTTGATTTAAACAAACTAATATGACTTACTTACTATTTACTAAAGGTTTAATAAATAAGTTACTTAAACTAATGAACGTAATTCGAGTCCGTGATAATGACTGTATTTACAATGAAAGTGCGAAACAAAAAGGTGATAAAAATACTATACAACTTAAAGCCAATGAGTAGAGTTATTAGTTCTTTTAAAAGACTAAATTACATGAATCAAAGTAGCTGAAAACTAAGTGTTCGTATAAACCAAACTCATAAAGTGTTCTAAAGGCGAAATAAACTCGATAAACAAGATTGAAACTATTCACAACTAAGTGCAGCGAAAAGCCGCCTTGACTTAAAGTTGCTGCTACGCAGCCAAAACAAAAATCCAGTTTTATGCGTAATTTTACTTTAAATACTAGATAGCTCTCTCGAAAAGGAGAAAATGCCAGTAGCATTACAATTCTTTCAATTGATAAACCCTTTTAGTTGGCCGACCTGAATTAACAAAAGTCTTTATGACTTGGACTTGTTTTATTTACTACCAAAAACTAATGTTAAATAAAATAACTGTTCAAAATATAGATTTAATCGTTTGCTAAAAAAGATCCTAGTGAAACAAGTTCACTGGAACATAAATAAAAACAAATTATACAGTAATCTTCCTTTATTGTACCAAGATATGTTTCTTGGGGTTAACGAATCAACACACTTCAACTGGGTTCTGTAAAAAATAAATACTGTAATGAAAGAATAGAAGCATAGAATAAAGTAGGTGTACACATGTTTTCATTAAAATAATTCTACATACTTTTACAGGTTAATAGTTAATTATAGGCAAAATACTTAATGTTAAATCCGATTGTTATAAAACTATATAATACTTGTAATTATTAAATTTTAGTTAAGTAAAGTAAACTAATATTACAATTATAATTAATTAACTAACTTTACAATACAAATAGAATAGCTGTGTTAATGTTCATATATATTGTGAAGTAACTATTGGATGTATGCTGTTCAATCATTGGCAACGGTAAAATAAATTTGAATTAGTTAATATTTCCATTATGGTAAGTGGTTTGTTTATATTATTATTTGTTGTGTATTTTAGTTTATTTTACTTACTTTAGACTTAACAATTACAAATATCATTTAGATTTATAACATGCGGATTTAACATTAAGTATTTTACCTATAATTAACTATTAACCTGTAAAAGTATGTAGAAATTATTTCAATGAGAACATGTATACACCTACTTTATTCTATGCTTCTATTCTTTCATTACAGTATTTATTTTTTACAGAATTCAGTTAAAGTGTGTTGATTCGTTAACACAAAAAAACATATGTTGGTACAATATAGGAAGATTACTGTATAATTTGTTTTTATTAAATAAAATAATCGTTTAATTAATACTACATTTAGTTGAAAAAAAATATATTAATGCTTTTAAAGCTCAAGTAAAATACTTATACAAGTTGATTTTCATTGGAAGAGTTTTATCTTAACTGTAAGGCAATTTTTACTGCTTTACAAAACTCGGAGATTTTCTCATAGAAAAAAGATACCAAAGTCGGAGAGTTCAATAGGTCCTTATATAAGGTGTATACTAAGAAATATAATTTCTATTTGTACTATTCTTTTTTTTTAACTAATCTTCAAACTTGCCTAAATAAGTTATGCTGGATTTGATATATTTAAGAATAAAATTATCAAAAGCAGGGTTACCACTTTTTTAGTCGAAAATTTTTCCCTGAGTGACGAGAAACTTCTTTGAGTAACCTTTAACTTTTCTGAGCTTTTTTCAAATCTTTAAAAGTTTTATTATTTGTTAAAAAAATACAATATTAATTCTAAGAATATTGAAGAACCAGCCAAAGGCTAAAGAAATTCTAAATAAGCACTAAAAATACATAAATATAGATTTTTTGAATAAAATTTTGAAACTGGACTAACTAAATCTAATTCTAGATCTAGAAAAAAACTTTCCTAAGATAAAAAAAAAGAAAGGATTTTTCTGTTTTCTTGCTAATCTTTTCTGTGCTTACTCCACATCTTTAGAATTTTATTAGAAAAGTAAATTTGTAGAAATATAAAATAGAGTTTTAAATATGAATTGAACGTAGTTTGTTGAGCTTTTCTAGATCTTCTGTAAAAAGTTTGCAGTTGCTGTGACTTTACTGTCCCCTGAAATCTATTTTAAAGTACATGAAAAAACTTATGTAAACTGAAAGTTAGGTTACAACATGTACTTAAGTTCTATCATGTTCGTTTGTGGTTCAGTATAAAATGAGAGAGTAAAAACAATCCTAAATATTTGAGACAACATTAAGTTAAGTAAGATCAACATCTTGTATTTTAAAGTGATCTTCTTAATATCAGATGAAACATTTACTCCGTATTATTAGTAGACCTCAGGCAGAAGAGATTTCATTACAAAAGCATGCATCTCTGTTTGTTTGATATCATATTGATTTAAGAAAATTATTTTACCAATACAACACTGAAAGTAGAAGAAAAATTTTATTTTCTTTGTTTTATTTATAAAAATTAAAAAAAAAACTTTATAGTTTTTTATCAATCTGATTTAGTACTTAATATTGTAATAACTAAATAATGTATTTAATGTCGCTCACTTATGTTTTTACTTTTAGTCACAAAAAATCTCGTTAAGTTTTATGTTATTATCTTTAGTTCACTCTCTTTTAAGCACCCACCAAAAGCATTGGAGACTTCATGGAATTTTTTTGAATTTTATTATTAATACCGTACTCAGCTGGTGATGCCACTACGCTATACAGTTTAATTTTTTCTATGTTTATAATATTTAACTTTAGGTGCTTACGGAACGACATTAATCAAAGTTAGTTTAAAAGACTAACTGCAAGTTCTAAAATTTTTTTTTAAACAGAAACTTTAATTAACTGATTTAAAGTCTATTCTTATTTAAACAATCAAACATAAATTTACTAGTTTTTAATTCTTAAAGGTTTAGTTACTATTTATTTTAAGCTGTATACACAGCTCAGCGCTTTCTGTAGCGCATTTTTAATTGTTGAGAAAATTTAATTGCTATTTGCTAGTTGACTTCTTAACAGCTTTACTAAGTGAGTTTTTGATTTTTCTGTTTTCTTGCTTTTCTGTGCTTACTTCACATCTTTGGAACTTTATTAGAACAGTATCTTTATAGAAAAACAAAAGAAAAAAAAATTAAATATAAATTGAACGTAGTCTGTTGAGCTGTTTCTAGATCTTCTGTCAAAAGTTTGCAATTGCTGAGACTTTACTGTCAGTTTGAAATTAATTTGAAAAGACATTTAAAAACTCATGTAAACTGAAAGTTAGGTTACTTGATGTTCTTAAGTTCTACAATGTTCGTTTGTGGTTTAGTATAAAACGAGAGAGTAGAATACAATTCTAAATATTTGAGACAACACAAAGTTTAGTAAGATCAACATCTTGTATTCTGAAGTGTCTAAATTAGTAAAGTTGAATAATCAGTATAGTTTTCATTTAACTAAAATGCATAAGTTTATCTTGATGAATAATGATCGTAGTTGTGACATTAATCACATTACGATCTGGATACTAGTAAAATAGGCAATGTCTGGTTGAGCTTTATTTGATGGTCATATTACATTTCTCCGATATGCAAACAATTTGGAAAAACAAGTATTAAACATAATTATTACCAATTACACTTAAAACATATACATTTTGTATTTATTATGTAGTCAAATACATTATAAAAATGTAAGTATTCAAATTGAGCTAATTTTGTTTCTGATTTTGTTAGTATAAATTTAACAGAGTTTAAACGTAAAATATCGAAATTTTATCTAGTTTCTTACAGTTATCTCCTAATTAGACTTATAGCCAAATTAAACGACGTAGCCTCTAAGTTTAATTGCTACGGCTAGTTTATTAACTAAGGAATTTTTTGTTACCAGATACGGTCCCAGAAAAAAATCATAAGAATTTGAGTTGTTGTAATTGTTATGAATACGCTATATATAGACTTAACTTTTACTGTGCTAGCTTCAATAGTGCTGGTTTACATAAGTTTAATTCTTATTACGAAAGAAAATTAAATAGTCTATTCAAATTAAAACAAACTGATTACCAAATTTATCTTGTAAATCTTTGAAAATTTTGCCTGTACTTTCTTAAATTTGTTAAAAACAAACCAAAAAAGAAATTCACAATTTAATAACTTACATAATAAAATATTTTACTTTTTATATTTAAAAAAATTTAAGCATTTATATTAAATAAACTGAAGTTTTGCAAAGAAAAAATTAGTCAGCCTGACGCTTATAAACCATAATTACATATTATTTCTTTACTTTATTGAAAAATTAATTTAGATAATTTAAAATAAGCTTGTTTAGTATTTTTTCAAAAAACAGTCTTACAGTTACTTTTTCAAGTTTGTAATTAACTAAATATTAATAATGTTTCCTTGATTTGATAACTAATAAATAATAGTTTAAATCTGTTTAAAAAGTATTGTCTTTTAGGTAAAATCCGACGATGAAAAAATTCAAAGTTGTTTCATTTTTCATAAGGTAAAAAACGGGTATACTAAGTCAATTAAGATTTTACAGATAAAGATGTTAAAGTTTTGCTTGATTTCTATCATAAATAATGCTTAATATAAACAAGTACACAATTATTAATACTAAATGCTAAACAAATTTTATTTAAAGAAACCCAATTAACTTACCCATTAGTGGAACTAATCTAAAATCTAAATTTATATATCTTACTTTAAAAGAAAATAATAAATTACGAACGAAAAATACATGCGAATAGATATCTGACAATAGTTAAATTAAAAAAAAAACAATTAGTAAAACATCAGAGAGATGCAATACATGAAACCTTTAAGTTAAAAGAAACCTTTTAAGAAAAAAAAAAACAATTAAAAAAGGAGATTGTAACAAGTAATTTATAAAGTTTAATGAATTTACCAACAAGAAAACTAAATATTTGAAGAATGTATAAATAATATATATATATACATAGTTTGATCATAAAAACTATAAAGTAACAAATATTAAATTATTTTTTAAACGGGCTTTGAGCATTTTTATACTAAAAAGAAAACCCCATTTTTGAAATGCTTATAGAGAAAACTACAATGAAACTCAATTTTTTAGTAATAAGAATATTGTTATCTTTTATTTTTGTGTTATAGTAAAATATACATTAAAACTTCGTTAAAAATTAAATAACATATATAAACACGGATATATGATAATCTTATTCACTTTTTATTATATTTTTTGTGAATACTTTTATGTACACAGGTACATAATCAAAGATATCACTGATTTATAAAGTGAATATATTATTACTTTGACATTAATACTAAATTTATATCAGTATCAAAACAGAGTATCTTTTAAAATCAAAAAAATATTTAAACAAAGTAAAAATATTACGAAGATATTGTAGATATCTTATAATAATTAATTAAAATATTATCTTGTTTTCCAATATGTAATTTAAAAGGTCGATTTTAAATAGAAGCAATAGTTTATTTACTAACTTTCAAATAATTTTTGGTAGTTTATTTTTATTTTTAATATTTATGTTTACTGATTTTTCTGTTATTATTTAGAGCAAAATTCAAAGTTTTTAAAACTTGTTGTTGAAAAATAAAAAATAACTGACAGTGAACTATTATATCAGTGATTTTTTAAATATTAGATTATATATTAGAGAAATTTCATAAAAACTGCATACATTATTCTTTATTACCTTTTTAAGTATATGCAAAAGAGAAGTTGTTATAAATAATCAAAAAAAGCTTTTAAAAGTAGAAAAATAACTCATTTTTATTTATAGTTAAAACTATCTGTTTGCAGACAGTAATTTATATGTTTGCATACATAAGAAAACACTAAAGTATGTAATACCATCAAAAGTATGAATTCATTTAAAAAACTTTAGCTTAACATTCCGTATTCACAGTGGTTATTGTTTTTACACTTAGGTAGATTTTGTCCTTTGATTTTATTCACCATTTAAGGCTCCTATGAAAAAGTATAATTAATTTTCTATTGTAAATGTTAATGTATTTAAATAATGTGACATCTTTTGAATTAATTATATAATGTTCAATATATTTGCTCACAGAAATTATTAAACCACATATGTAAGAATAAACAAATGTAAGTTACACATAACTATTGTGAACAATTAAAAAAAATATGTGCTATTGAAGAATCTTGATATTGTATGTTTGGTAAACTGTATAGGCACATATTTATGCCTTGAAATATTTCAAGTTGCAGAAGTGATCGAAAAATTGCGCTTTTAAAAGTAATATGAAAAGATAATTTATGTGAGTAGAAATACTTTTTTGTGTATAAAAGCTTATGACGTCAATTAGCGTGGCAGAATGCAATTTTAATCAGTTGTTATTATTTTGTTAAAATATTTGATTTTATTAAAAAACATGCTTTTTTTTTGTACTTTTATGTTAAATTGTTCAACTGTTGAACTTATACATGACTTAACATCGAAAAAAAACTATGATTATTCAAGAACAGATTGTTTTTTTTAAGTTTATTAGTATCTTGTGATTTTTCAAAATTTTATAAATAAAAAAAAATCATATAGTTATGAAATGCTAATAAAATAAAGTTATAACCAGTTGTTAAGCAATTTATTCAAAAGTTGTGAGCTAAGACACAGTACATATAACAAACATTTAAGATAAATTAAAACTTTTTTAACGTATTAATATACTAGCACTTAAGAACTTTATTTGTGTCATTTTAAATAAGAAATAATTATACTAAATCATTATGAGTGTTTTTTCTTAAATTATAACAAAACTAATTCAAATAAAATTTATTAAAGTTTGTAAATATGAAAGATTGTAGTAGAAAAAGTGAGTAGGTGTTTAATATAAGTTAAGTTTTAAGAACACTAACTCTGCATTAACTGCATTAACATAAATCAAAATTTATTTAATTTTTTAAATAAGATAATTAATTAACATTAAAAAAATTGTAATGCTTCATTATTTGTATATATATCTCAATTGAAATTTTTAAATAAAATACCAAACAAGCTTAAATCAGAATAAAACACGATTTTTAACAAAAAAACTAAAAAAACAACAGTGAGTTTTACTCACATAAATAAAAAGCTTTCACAAAAACTATGCATGTTGTATTTATAATTTAGACTAGTAAAGATACATTAAATATTCGTAAAACAAAGCTAACATTTAATTTCAAAACCAAATGTTTGCCTAACATAAACAGAAGATTATTGCTATGACACAACAATATGTAAATCAGGGTTTCCCAAAGTGGGCGATATCGCCCCCCTGGGGGCAATTTTAGTAAGTCGGGGGGCGATAATTATTAAGGGGGCGAAAGGGTTGGCGATAACTAGTAAGGGGGCGAAAAGGGGGCGATTTTAAAGTTTTGGGCTGTCATAAAATTTTGGTTTTTTATCTTGCTATTTTACTAATTAAAGCTTGCTATTAAATGTTTTACCCTAAAGTAAAACTTAAACAAAAAAAAGTTTATTTTGTTAATGTAAAATTTAGAGAAAAAAATCAAGTACTTATGACTCCTACTTTCAAGTAAATTACATATTTTCATTCTTATTTTTTTTTTTTGACAACTACATAGCTGATAGGCGATCGGACTCCCTCTCACCATTTTATAACCTAACATATATGTTATTTGGGATCATAAATGGTTTGTAAAAATATATGTTATATATTATTAACTATCACCTCATGATACTTTAAATTGCTTGTTAAAAAATTACTAAGTTATTCTAAGAAATAAAACTATACAAGGTTGCCAATTTACCTAGAAACCTAGATAAACCTTGAATTTGACATTTTAGGCAAAAAAAAACCTAAAAAATCTGGAATTTTTATTAATTTCAATATATTAAGTAGTAAAACTTCGATTTGACACAAAAAAGCTATCATATAGATAAAAATATGGATCCCTTCGAGGCAGATCTTTTTGAAGTAAACGACTTACAGGAAACCTTCTCAGACTTACAAACTGGCCTTAAACTTAAAGTAAATCTTAAGCTTTTGGACTCAACAAAAACTAAGGAAAAGAATCCAATCGTTTGAGAGGAATTTAGATTGTTGTTTATAGTTTTTCCTTATAGCTATGTTGTTGAGAAAGCTTTTAGTTCAGTTATAAACATCTTAAGCAAAAGATCTAATCTAGATATTTGTAAAGGAGGCTTTATTTTACTGATTAAGAATCAGATTAGAAAAAAATGCAAGCAGACATGAACCTCATCCTCACATTATATTAGACTTCAGTAGCAGACATTACTTTAAGAAAGTTTTTTGAATTTATTTGATCTTTTAAAATACTTCTTATTTAACCTGGTTTGTATTGCATGTAAGTAGTCTTTTTTTTATAGGATTTTTTTAAGTTTTTTATTCTACATGAGGTTTGCATAATGCCTAATAATATTAATTACGGTAGACTTCCTCTTGAGTTCGCACTTTCAACCCAAAAAAATTCAATTTTAAGTTTTCTAAAATTTAACTTAAATAAAGTCTTTTACTTACTAAGTATTAATAAAACAAAAAGTACATAATTTTGATTAGCTTATATAGATTTATTTTTTTAATGAATGTTTGTTTTATGTTTTAGTTGATTTTATTATTCAAAAAGTTATTGCATATAATATATTTTGATATATCATTTTGTAAAAAAAAAATGGTAATAGTTTTTGAAATTGCACTTTTTAATTTTGCTCAAAGTGCAAACTTAGCGGAAGTCTACTATATTTATTAAATGGTTCATGTTTTAAATCTGTTAATATTTTTTTTTTGATTAAGTTAATTTTGTAGTTTATATTTGTTTAATGTTACAATACACTAAAAGTTTTTATAGCATAGTGATTAAAGTAATTGTTTGAAAGAAATTTATTTGAAATATTTTTGTTATTACTTGTTTAATCTGTATTATTTAAAAAAATCTTGATAACCATTAACGTTTTTATTTTTATTTTTTGGTTTTGAAAGAGTTAGATTTTAGGTCTCTATTTGAAATGACTTCACGTTTTTTATTTAAAAGATTCTTAAACTCAATTTATTAATTGATTTATTATTAATTAATTTATTATTGAGTAATATAATTTATTATTAATTTTATTAATTCATTTATTTAAACTTGATTTATTATTGTTAAAAAGTCATATATAAAGGAATTTTAAACTATTAATACAACTATTTTTTTTAATCTTAATATTAATATATTAGCAATTAGAATCTGTCATTTATTTTAATACTTCAACACCAGCTTTTAATTTTTCACTATTTTCTTATGGTAAATTATTATAGGCTAATAACTAGAAAAAGTATAAATTTAAACAATATTAAATAAGCCATCAAAAAGACTGCTACAGTTACAAAACAAAATTTTAATCTAATTAAAAGAATTTTTAGTCGATTATTTTCTGTTCGAAGAATTAGCTAATACTTATGATTTTTTTTTGAATTTAAATTAAGAAAAAAGAAATTGTTAAAATTAAGGTTTAGTTTCTTAAAAGTTATCCCAAGTCAAATACTATTTAATGGTATTCTATTACAATTATTATAGTTAAAAAAGTTAAAAATTAAGTTTTTAACTTTACAACTAACTTGCTTATAATATATCTTAGCATTAAAATTAATAATTTTACTGCATTAACTGAAGCTGTTGATGATACAGCTTTTCATGTGAGATAATCAATCAGTCGGTCAAACTTCCTTAAACTAGATCAGAAATTATTTTTTAATATTTGTTTTAATATGTATAAAATAAACTGTTCATTATTTTATAGTTTTCGAATCACTGGTATAGTTCTTTTACAATATAACTATTTATAAAATATTCTAAGTATTTTGTTCGGCTTAAATAAGTTACTTAGTATTAACTTCTTAATATCTGAAATTCGTTATATGAGAAATTATTATAATTTTAGGCTTCAGTTAAGATTTCAGATGGGTAACGTACGGTTAAGATCCAGTCACATTTCGACCCGCTAAAAAACTTGAAAACTATTTGTGCAAAATAAACGAAATTTAGTTTTTTGATACTTAATGTTTTGAAATATACTTTTAATTTGGTTTTCAGTTGACAATAGTATTTCCTAGATCACAATAATACTAAATCATTTTATTACAATTTTGCTGGAGTTTTTTAGTTTTCTTATATCTTATTTTTTTAATTATGCAGCCCGCAATTATATTTTTTTAACGAGTTGAAATTAGAAAAGATTTTTTGTAAACATGAATTGCTGACTAAAAACTTTGTCCACGACTACCCTAAAAGTTTCATTAGTTTTAAAAAAATTCATATCTAAACAAAACTGATTACAGATTACACAAGGCTTTTTAAAAATTAAGTATTTTAATACACTTTACTTGGCTTATAAGAAAACAAATGTAACTTATCTTCTCAAGCCCTGTAAACTACTTTGAACACAGCCCAAAAGATGTGCATAAGAAATACCAGACTAAATTACATTTTGAACACAACTTTTCCGGCTCAAAAGTTTGTACTCGAGAGTAAAACTACTTTGTAAAATTGGGGGGCGATTATTTTACAAATTTCTCAAAAGGGGGCGATTTAGAAAATGAGTTTGGGAAACCCTGATGTAAATAGTCCTTTAATAATTTTGTTAAATGGTCAACTATGAAATTCCTTGGATTTCCCCTTTTTTCACATAGTAGATGAATATTTTTCAATCGTTGTTTTAATAATAGGCACACAACTGTGCCTTTAAATAAAAAAAACATTTATGTTGATGTTTCGCATTCAAAATTGTCTACTATATATGCAAATATTAGAAACACATTTCCGTGTGTAAAAAGTTTATGACGTCACTAATAGTGGCAAAAAGTATTTTCAACAACATGATAAAAATTCATTTGAAAACATGATAAAAAATTTCTAATTAATTTCATTGATAAATTAATTAGAAATGAATTATTGATCAATTAGAAAACAGACCAATTGCTTCAGGTTCTGGGATTTTGCCTTAATGATGATTTTTCCAGAACCTCCCCCCTCGGATTGATTTTTATCTTAATACTCGCACATCTGTGAAAAAAAAATCAATTTATTTTTTTAGTTTTTAGAACTTAAACTACAGATATAATTTATTGGCGTTTTAAAAGAAAAAATCATTTAAAGTTTAACTTTTATGAGTAAAATAAATAGAGAAATTTTAAAAAACTTTAAAATAAGATTTACTGTTTTTATTTTACAACTAAACTTTTATAAACTTTTGTAATAAAAAATGTCCATAAGTCCATAAGTTTTTTATGACATCAACAAACTTAAGGCACTAGTAACGTGAACAGTAGTAAAGAAATATTCAACTGTAATTTTAAATTAACTTTAGTGTACTGTTACATAAGTATATACTGCGATGTACTATACTGTTACGAGAATCTGAGATTTAGTAAAAAATAATTAATTCAATATTTATTATATTTTAATAATAAAACACAGTTTTAATTTTTACCTTGGCTTTGATTTAATGACATTTTGTTTTCAGTTCTACGCGTTTTGGCAAAACACTTTTGTTCTAATTCAGTTTTTTTCACATCATCAAAATAATTGTTATTTTTATCACTATCAGTAGTATTCATACCTGCGATGATAGCTTGTTATTAGAAATCAATATAAACTAAATTTATGCTTTTTAAATAATTCACAACACCAAAATTTTATAAAACATAAAAAAACTTCATACAACAACTTTAGTATGCATAGAGCATGTGTTATGAAATAAGAAACATATCTCAGATATTCTGAGGTTTATAGTGAAATGAAAAAGAAAAGTCTTTTAATAAAAGTGTTGCCAAAGGTTTTTAAGAAGTTTTTTCAAGTTTTTTGAAAGTACAGGTTTTATATTTATTTTTGTAATAAATTTAATTAAAAAAAAACTGTCTTAAAAAGTATGATAAAATTAAACATACATGTACTGTTAAGCTAATTTTTATGTGTTTTTTATCAAATACATTTTTACTGATAACAAATACTTCTAACTTACATGATAGAATTTTTATTTCAGATCAAAGTTTTATTACTTGTCCTGTAAAAACTATTAAAATTTTCAGGTTATTAGGTTTTTAACCTAAATTGTCATAATAGAAGTTTTTACAGGATTGCAGCTTCTTTGGTAATCATGTAAAAATAATATATTAAACTGTATAAGTGAAAATGAAAAATAATTTTAATAAAAAGAATTTCTATTGAAATGTACAGTTGTTTGTTTTTAGTTTGTATATTTCTGCTTGATTTTGGAAGTAAATTTTTTCAAATT
Source organism: Thalia democratica (assembly GCF_965202585.1). NCBI lineage: Eukaryota > Metazoa > Chordata > Thaliacea > Salpida > Salpidae > Thalia > Thalia democratica. The sequence continues at coordinate 22,663,639 of NC_139167.1, read as the reverse complement.
TGAATTTGTTTATAATTTAGTTCAAATTTACCAAAAGTAAGTTGGGTTCATTTGACATATCTTACTATAATATAGTTAATATACAACTTAAAAAAGTAGAAAACTACTTAAAATTAAATACAAATAGTAACTTTGAAAATTATAATTTTAATTAAACAAAAACCAATAAAAGTATAGCTGTCACTGAAAAGATTTTTTTTTAATATTAATAAAGAGCCAAGACAAAAATTTACATTTTAATTAGTTAAAAGTTGTATATTTAACGTACCTTCATTTAAGAGTAAACTATTAGATGTAGATTCCATTATGCCTTTTGTTACTATATCAAATTACCTAAACGAAATTTTGAAAACAACATTAAAGAAATTTAAAGTTTAATTTTCTGTTACAAAACTAAAACACTTCTTGAAAAAGCTTACTTAAGTAACGAAAAGTTTTTGTTCAAATATTCTTTGTTGATAAAAGCAAAAAACAAATTTCACAAAACATAATTATAAACTTTATTGACTAAAAAAAAATCATAAAAAATACACTACCTCAATTACAGTAAATTAATAAGAAACTACTTTCACTTTAAAAAGTTAGTACAAATTTTTAATAAAAAATACTAACACTTTAAAATTGTCTTGAGCAACGATAACGAATTATTACAAAGTTATTTAAACTTGATTTTAAATTAAAACAAGCTTAATAATTTTCTTTTAACAAAAAAACTAAACAAGTAAGTTTAACTGGAAGAAGAAGCAAAAATGTAAAACTTTATGTAAAATATTGTACAATAGAAGTTTTATTGTTAAGTATGAATTTAATATGTAAATTCAATATCAGGTTCAAATATTACAAAAATATTGATTTATTATTAAAACAGCGAACCAGGGTGGCTATTAGTTATATAAAAAATTCTCGGTTTAATTGATTTTCTCCCAGAATTATCAAAGTACAAGTTTTCTTGTCCCTTTTTACTGAAGACTTATTTCTAGGTAAAAATGTTTTTATTATTCTACAAAATTATTAGAGAGGTTTTTAAATGCTACTTAGAATGTTTTTTTTGTTAATAAAACTTTAGGTAAAGTAAAAACATTGTTTTTTTCAGTTTTATTTTTATACCTATTATAATTTTAATTGTTTAAGCAAAATTTCTTGATACTTTAGATTTATATAAGCTTTTTATTCAAAATTTAAGTTTTTTCAGGTATCCTTTTGTCTTTATTTTCTAATTCAAGTTTATTCCAGCTAAAACAGCCACTGTGGTGGGTTTATATTTAATTTTTTAGAAAAGAACTATAAAAATAACTATACAAGTTTTACAACAGAAAAGTTAAGGATATATATTTTTAATAAGTACTAAAAGATTTACTACCGTGCTCTATTTAAATGCTTGAAAAGAATGTGTAGAAATAGCTTATTAAAAACACGAAAAAACTTTAAGTATTTTCATAATTAGTTTAAGGTATATTATGAATACTTTTTATGTGTTTTTTCAGATTATATTTCATGTGACATTTGTGATCACAATAACTGCAAGAAAGCTTTGGTTCATAATGAAATATCATGTGTCGATTCAAAAAACCCTTAGTTTTAAAATATCTTCCTTCTGGACAAATACTGCATTTAAAAGGTCTATCATCACTGTGAGTAGCTTGATGTATAACTAAATCTTTTTTTCGAGCAAATTTTTTATCGCATATTTGACAAGCAAATGGTTTTTCTCCTGTATGAGTTATGTAATGAGCTTTGAGTCCTGATCTGCTTGAACACACTTTTAAGCAAACATCACATTTGAATGCTTTTGATTCGTCATGGACTTTCATGTGCTGATTGAGGCTGTCTTTATTAGAATAGTTTTTATGGCATACTTGACAAGCAAAAGGTTTTTCTCTTGTATGAGTTCTGTAATGAGCTTCAAGTCTTGATTCGTAAGAAAATACTTTCAAGCAAACATCACATTTGAATGCTTTTGATTCGTCATGAACTTTAATGTGTTGATTGAGACTGCTTTTATGAGAATAGCTTCTATGACATATTTGACAATTGAATATTTTGTCTGTTATTATGGTTGGTTTTGAAAACAAAAAAGTTGATATGTTTCTTATTTGAAATTAGTATATGATTAAATGTTATATGAGTGTTCATGTGATTTCAATGAACACTTTTTCAAATTCATGATTAAATGCATACCAAAATACTTATGATAATACATTGGATTAAGTAAACATTCGTTAAATTATTATAAAAATTGTTAGAGACTTTTTATCAAAATTTAACTAAAATTTTAAATTTAATAAAAAGCATATGTGTTTTAAAGCAACTTTTTATAATAAGTAAGAAAACGAAAAAAAAAGTCTTAAATTTATAAAACTACATTTATTTTATAATTTTATTTAAAATGGTTTGTTTATTATAAAACAAGTAGTAAAATGTTAGTTTTATAATACTTAATTATATAAATAAAACTTTCTAACTTTTGATAGTACTTTAGATATTCAAGTTAAACAAAATTGAAACTAGAAAATTCAGTAAAAAAATTAAATAAAAATTTTAAGATAGAAAATCACTTACTACTAGAGTTAGAAGAGCTGCTATTCTGATTACTAAATTGCTGTCCTTTTTCATCATAACTCTGACATTTTCTAGAATCTAGAAAAATGTTCCTTGTTTAATGAAGTAAATTTTAGAAATAAATTTTGAATTTTTTACCTATATTATTCTTTAATGAGGTGTTGTTTTCTGCTGTATGCGTTTCATTAAAACAATTTTGTCTTACTTTAACGGTCTCCACACCATCAAAACGATTTTCATCCTCTTGAACAACACTAACTTTTACACCTTAAAAAATCAGAGTTAAAAATTCAAAAGTACACCGAATAGTAAATACACTATTTTGCTTGTATAAAAATTCTACTTTTACGGTTTTTACTTATAGTCAATGTGTTTTGTACTTTTTTATATGAGTAAATAGCAAGAATTAAATATGTACTTTTAATCACTGTGAAACAATGATAAAATCGAACTTTTTTAAAAATTTTGTTAACTTAGCCAATTTGATCTGAAGAAATTTAATATAAAAAATAGATTGGTAATTAAAAGTTTCATGAAAATATCATAAATAATCAACTTACTTTTTTCACCATTTACAATTTTACTACTATTCCTTACAATTTCATCACCAGTAAATAAAAGTTCAACTTTATTAGAATGAGTTTGGTTCTTGTTGATACTAATTTTGTTACTATTGCTGTATTAATAATATATTTCAAACATATTTACTTTTAACTTATGATTATTAAATAATTATACTTAAATTATTAAAACCTCAAAAAATATTTCAAACTACATTAATGAAAATAAAATATAATGATAAACAACTAAAACAAAATAAGAAAAACAAACTTACGCTAAATCTTTTGTTTTCAAAATTTCTTTTAAACTATTTACTTCGATAGAAAGATTTTCATTTGAAATAACCAGTTGTTTATTTTCAACTTGTAGTATTTCTACTTGAGTTTGGAAGTAAATATTTTCAGATTGAAACTTATCAATAATTTCTTTCAAGTTTACCAAAAGTAAATTAGCTTGGTTTGGTATATCTAGGAATAAAGTATTTTAAAAATACTAAATACAAAATCAATGCTTGCTTAGCATTAATCTAGTAAGATTAGAAATTACACTACAATTATCTTAAACTAAGTTAAAAAGAAGTATATTTTCTTTATTTAAAAGTTTATAGTTATTCTGTAGTATAAAACAAAATAAAATATAAACTTTTAACCATTGCTTCAAGAAAATCAAAATACGTAAATTTAACTTACCTTCTTTTATAATAATTCCTTTAGATGTAGATTCCATTATATACTTTATAAATATAAAATATTATCTGAACGAAAATAACGGTAAATAAAGATATACTGAATGACATTATAAAAATATATTAAAAAAAAAAAAAAACTTATATACAATTAACATTTAAGTAAACGCATGTAAAAATTACCAAGATATTTTGAATATTGCATCATAAAAGTTTGAAAAATCAAAGTTACATATTTACATTCTCACAACTTAAACTAAATACATTAGTTTTTAGTAAAATAAAAAACTTGAATTGTAAATTATAAATATAAAAGAACTTAAACTTTTTGAAATATTTTATGCTTACTTCAAAGTATGATACATCTAAAGATTTGAACTTATAATGTTTGTTATAAATTATTAGCAAACAAATATTTAACTTGTTTATTTTTCTTAAGTGTAAATTTTATTTTACATATTTTTTCAAAGAATTTAGTAATAAGATTAAAATGATAAGCAAAATCAAAAGTATATATGTATTCATACTAAAGACAAATTTTTTAACAGAGATTTTTTAAATAAATAAAAATAGATATTTATACTATTTAGTAAATCGTTGTTCTTATACTTCAATAAATAAGCTATAAAGAACTGAAAAGTAAATAGTTTTAAAACGGTTTATTTTATTTTATACAACAATGAGTAATCAGTAATAACAATGTAACAATTTGTAAAAAACTAAACTACTTAAGTGAAAAGTTTAAATTTTTGATATGTGTTTTTTCGTGATATCTTAAATAACCTTTTACATGGCATTTAAAATCACCAAAACTGCAAGAAAATTTTGGCTCATAATGAAATAACATATGATTTCTTAAACCATCTTTTGTTTTAAAACATCTTCCTTCTGGACAAATAGTGCATTTAAAAGGTCTATCATCCTTGTGAGTAACTTGATGTTTCACTAACCTTTGTCGGTGAGTAAATTTTCTTTCACATATTTGACAGGCAAAGGGTTTTTCTCCTGTATGAACTCTATAATGTTCTTTAAGACTTGATTTGTTAGAAAATAATTTCAAGCAAACATCACACTTGAATGCTTTTGATTCGTCATGAATTTTCATGTGTTCATTCAGATGACATTTGTTAGAATAGCTTTTTTGACATATCTGACAACTGAATAGTTTTCCTGTATTAGTTGCGAGATAAAACTCTAGAATTCTTTAAATAACTATTCTTTTAATATTTAGTATGTTCACTGATAAAAAAACTTCTTACACTACTTTATAAAAAAACTAAATAGGTTCAAAATGAGGTACTCTAAATTTTATAAAATATAGTTCACCTAATTATCCTTAGTGTTTAAGCTAGTAAGAAGCTTGTAAATATTAAACTTATAAAGCCTCATTAATACATAATTTTTTTAAAGACTATGTTTTATTTGTATTTATTTAATTTATACAATTACTTTTCGTGTGAATTTTATGATGTCTGGTTAATTCTGTTTTTCGAGCAAATTTTCTATTGCATATTTGACAAGCAAAAGGTTTTTCTCCTGTATGAGTTTTATAATGATCTTTAAGACCTGATTTGCTACAAAAGAGTTTCAAGCAAACATCACATTTGAATGCTTTTGATTCGTCATGAACTTTTATATGTTGATTGAGAATGTACTTGGTAGAATAACTTCTTTGACATATTTGACAATTGAATAGTTTTTCTGTTAAAAATGAAAATCAAATTAAAGTTTTTTTTGAGGAATTTATAATTTTTTAAAGACATTTAAATTTTTAAAAGTAATGTACTTTTAAATATTGTATAAACTTTACTACATTTGAATAAATTTTTATTCAAATATCAAACATTGATTAGGGTTTCAAAAACTCATTTTCATAAACACCCCTTTCGAAGTAAATGAAAACAAAAATTGTCTCCCCCCCCCTTATACTAGTTATTTACCCTTAAATTATGTCTCGCTTCACTTATGAACGCCCTATAAGCTAAAATTAGTAGGTTACAGAAATGCACAAAGGTAGACTTTTGCACAGATTGACTTATTTGCAAGTCTTCAATTTTGCGCAAGTTTTTCTTTCTTTTTTATTTTATTAAACTTCCTTTTTTATATCCTTTTTGTATTATCACTGTTTCCCCTAACTCTTACCTTTGGGTCAGTAAGAGATTCCTTCTACCGTGCAAAGCTATCACTCGTGCGAAATTGACCTTCCGTGCAAAATTGATCCGTTTTGAGCCAAAAAGGCTGTAAAAGGTGCACTTTACACTTTGCGCAAGATGAATACCAAACTTATTTTGCATTGGATTAATGTCATAGAGGGATTCTACTTGATTTTTACAAATTGTGTAGATATATCCTAGCTATTCGCTACTTTAAACAACTTAAGAAAGTTTAAAATAATAATTGAAACACATTCGATCAAAGTGAGTGAGCTCATAAATTTTTTGTGAAGTTATAGTCTAAAAACACTAAAAAAGATTATAAAGCCTATCTTCTTAAATTAAAACTTTTTTTTTACTTTTTGTCTCAATATGTAAATCATTCACCTAAACTAGGGAGCATTTTTGTAGTTCGCAGACTAGATTTACTAAAAAAATCGTTGAGGTCAAAATTCTTAAAAAAGATCTTGAAAAGAATTTTACAAAACTTAAGTTGTAATATTTTTTTTTAATTTAGCACTGCCCTCAGCTCTAAACAAAATTAAGAACACATTTTAAAATAGTATTTATAAAAGGACCTATTTTTATAAAACTTTCACAAAATTTAAAAAATATCTTTACCTATGTTTATCTTAAATGATATCTTTTTTCAGCCATGTGAATTTTATCAAAAGACTTTTGTTTTACCTCAATATTTTTCACACAACCAAAAAAATGATTATTTGTAATATTAACAGCAACATTTATATATGTATTTATACTTTATTATAATAAATTTAAACAAAATAACTTTAATAACAACGTTTGCTTTTGTTTGTATTTTCAATACAAAACTTATTATAAAATATAATGAATAGTTTCTATACATTGTATTAAGGGAATGAAGCAGTATACCTTGTTTTGCTCACTTTATTTAAACTAATCCATAAAAAGTATTTATTCTTATTGATTAAAAAAAATAATATTTAGATCATGTTGTTACATCTTAAATAAAACTATCAACAGTTATAATTAATCTAAAATTTACTGGAACTGATAAAAATATTTAGTTTAAATTAAAATTAAAATATAATTTCTTCTTATAATATTTAAATAACTTTATTTAGTCTAAACACTAACAATAAAAATAAATACTTTTTTATTTATTTTTGTTAAACAATCAGAATAGTAAACTTTACTCACCTTTATTTAGAAGTAAATTTTTAGATGTAGATTCCATTATGCTGCTTATTTTTATAAAAGGTTACCTAAACAAATTCTTTATGTCTAAACAAAACAACATTATGCAAAACTTCAGTTTAATCTAAAAGGAAAAATGTTTAACATTTTTCATCAACAATTAACATTTTTTATTATGTTCAAAAATAAAAATACTACAAAATTAAAATAAGAAAGTTTGAAAAGAAAAACATGAACTTTTAATGCAAAAAGAAATAAAAAATGAAAACAAAATCGAGCAGTTTGTACTAAATTTAACATATAATTTTTTTAAAATCATATTGTGTTCATAAAATCAATTTAAAATCTTATTATAGGTAGATAGAATGTTTAGTACAAAAGTTTAACAATTAGAACGAAATAAGAACAATAATAAACTTATTGTATTATTAAGAAATATTCTTAACAATTTTTGGTAACTTCAACTTCAAAAAACATAAAATGAAAGTCAGAAAACTATAACAAAAAACTAACTTAATGTTACTTATTTTTATTGTATATATAAAACAATTTTAGCAAATAATTCTTGTTTTATAAATCTTAAGCTGCAAAATATTCTTTTTTTAAATTTAGAATAATCTATGTTTTTTGAAAGAAATACTGAAAACGATAAGTTAACATAAAACAAAAACAATTAAACGTAATTTATGTGATTTTTTGTCTAAACAAATTGTAATTGTTTAATATTAAGAATTCTTTTTAATATTTATAAAGCTGTTGTTTGCTAATTAATTTTTGAAAAACTAATGATGAATTTTTTTTAATAATATCAACTTTTTCAGCGTTTCTAAAAAATAAAATTTACAATAAAAAGTAAAGCACGCCTTCAGTCACTGATATCTAATTATAAACTTTTTTTAAGCTAGAACAAACTTAATGTTTAAACCAATTTCTTAAAAAAAATTGTGTTTTTTCTTTGGAAAGTTTCGCAAGTCAGTAATAAATATTTCTCAAAAATTTCTGATAACTTAGAACAAGTTTTAAAGTAGTTAATTAAAATAACTAAAAAGTGTTAACAGAAAGAACCAAAATCGTATACAACTCGTAAGAAATATTCTACAATCAAAAAATTTTACAACCAAATTGTTAACTTTTTGTTCTAAACTTACTTTAAATTAAAATTTCAGTATAAACTGTAACAGAAATAGTAAATATCATCTAACAACTTGAATCCAAAATAAAGTGCAGACAAGAAATTGATGTAACTACTTAAGAAATTTTCTTACTGAACTATATTGTTTATAAATATTTTAAACAAGCAATTTAAATGCAACTTATTGAACTAAAGTTTAAATTAGCTGAAGAACTTGAAATAAAATACTTGGCATCTTAGTAAGTAACTAACAGAAAATTATGAAGTGACTATAAAATAAATTTAAAGTTTCTTATGAATTCTTTTCTCATGCCTATTTAAATCATTTTTTGTGTAACTTTTATGATCACAAAAACTGCAAGAAAATTTTGGATCATAATGGTATACCATATGTCTTCTTAAACAATCTTTTGTTTTAAAATATCTTCCTTCTGGACAAATACTGCAATTAAAAAGTTTAGTTTCACTGTGAGTAGCTTGATGTTTAACTAGATGGATTTTTTGAGAAAATCTTTTACCACAAATTTGACAAGCAAAAGGTTTTTCTCCTGTATGAGTTCTATAATGATCATTAAGACTTGATTTGTTAGAAAAGAGTTTCAAGCAAACATCACATTTGAATGCTTTTGATTCGTCATGAACTTTCATATGTTGATTGAGAATGTACTTGGTAGAATAACTTCTTTTACATATTTGACATTCAACTGTTTTTCTGTAAGAATTAGAATGTAAAAATTAAAATTATTGAAGAAAACTTGTTGATAAGGAAATTTTGTCATTTAAAATTTATTTATAATAAAAAACTGTATAAAACTTTATAACATTTAAGAGAACCTTTTTCTCCAACACTAGATTAATACCAAAAATATTTTTGGGATAAGGCAATAGAGGAGTTCGCTTTATTTTGAAAATTTTTAAAGCTTTATCTAAGATATTTAACACTTTTAAAAATCAGGCAAGTTTTTAAACAACTTTTGAGATAAAAGCTATCAAAGTCATTGAACACTTCAATTTTTTATTTAATAAAACTAAAATACAACCTTAAATTTATCTTTTACACTTTTTAACTATGCTTTTTAAAAATTTAGTTTAAGTCCTTATTAATCTTGTAGTAGCATAAATAATTCATCTAAATTTTTTAGTTGGACGACCTGAATTAACAGAAAAAGTATTTGTGACTTGGACTTGTTATATTTTGCACTAAAAATTATTATGTAATAAAATAATCATTTAATTAGTATTACTTTTAGCTGAAAAAACAAGTTATAATAAGGATTTAAAATTCAAGTAAAACAATTATACAAGTTGGTTTTATACTAATTAATTTTGGTAATTAAATATCATATGCTATTTTAAATTTCGTTTAGTTTTAAAATATCTACCTTCTGGACAAATACTGGATCTAAAAGGTCTATCATCACTGTGAGTAGCTTGATGTCTGATTAAAGATTGTTTTACAGCAAACTTTCTATCACATATTTGACAAGCAAACGGTTTTTCTCCTGTATGAGTTCTGTAATGATCTTTAAGACTTGATTTGTTAGAAAATAGTTTCAAGCAAACATCACACTTGAATGCTTTTGATTTGTCATGAACTTTCATGTGTCGAATAAGGCAATATTTGTTAGAACAATTTCTATTACATATTTCACAGCTGAATAATTTTTCTGTTATAATTAGAAGACAAAAATTCAAGTGCTTTATGAACATTTAGTAACTAAGAAATATTTTATGGAAAAAAGTTTATAATTAAATAATTTATAAAAAACTATTTCATTTAAAAGAACTATATTTTTATGTCTCAAACACTAGATAATAGCAATTATTTTGAATGGGATCAAGAGCATAGTACAATTTAATTTTACATTTTGTAGAGTTTTATCTTAGCTGTTTGACACTTTTTAAAATTTTGTAAGATTTTAAGTAACTTTTAAGATATAAGCAATCAAAGTCCGTGAGTACTACAAATGCATTAATTATAAAAAAATTACTTGAACCTAATATTTATCTTCTTTTATTTCTATTTCAGCTTATTCCAAACTTTACAATTAGTCCTAATATTTATAAACATATCCAAAATAGGGTGAAATTTTATAGTTTTTCAACTAGATTTACCAGAAAAAGTCTGTTGTGGTTTAAATTTGTTAAAAACAGTCTTAGAGGGCATAATAAACTTTGGGAAACTGTATTACAGATAAAAAATTAATAAAAGTTGTAATAAAATGATCATTTAACTTCAAAATCATTTAATTCAAACTTATTATCATAAACACCCTATTTGCAAAAATTAAAACTAAAGATTGTCCCTTTATTATATATTGTTCCCTTAATAGCTATTAACCCATTAGCTTTTTCGCGGTTTTCATTGTAAACATCCCATAAACCATAACAGGTGGGTTACAAAAATTCACAAAGGTAAAATTTTACACAGATTGACTTGTTTGCAAGTCTTCAATTTTGCAAAAGTTTTTATTTCTTTTCTATTTTATCAATCTTGCTTTTTATATCCTATTTAAAGGTGCACTTTACACCCTGCGCAAGATGAATACCACACTTATTTTGCATTGAACTAATATTATAGAGGGGTACTACTTGATTTTACAAATTGTATAGATACATCCTAGCTATCCGCTACTTTTAACAACTTAAGAAAGTTTAATATAACAATTGAAACACATGCGATCAAAGTGAGTGAGCTCATAAATTTATTATGAAGTCATAGTCTAAATCCATTAAAAAAGAATATTAAATCTATCTTCTTTATTTTAAAACAGTTTTTTTTTATTGAATTTTAGTCCCAATATGTAAGGGCAGCAAGTTTAAAAAAAATTATTAAGGATAAAAAAACTACAAAATTAGTTTAATTTAAATAATTAATCAGCACTGCTATCAGCTCTAAATATAGTTAAGAACACATTTTAAAGTAGAATTTTGTTTAAAGGAATAATTTAATAAAACTTTCAAAATATTTAAGCAATATTTATACCTAAATTTTTCAGTGACATCTTGTTTTCAGCTATATGGGTTTTATATAAAAATTTTATTTTATCTGAATGATTTTAATACGATAAAAATAATAATTATTTTTAATACTAATTGTAACTAACATTCATATATTGTAATAATAATGGTTTATTATTAGAAATTGAAAAATGTTAAATTTAGTAACTATATTTATCCTCTTTTATAAATTCAATACTAAACTCTATAAAAAACATAATGAAGAGTTTTTATACATTGGGTAAAGCACTTTACCATTTTATTAATAAGCTGGTCTTTATTTGTATCTTTCTATTTTAATTAAAAGACTCTTTTTTACTGCTTATTGAAATTCAAAGTTACTTTACAGATAAAATAGATTAAGTTAGTGAGCACAATAGGTTTTTATGTAAGGCTAAACATAAAAAGACTAATCCCTAAAAATATTTATTCTTTTTTTAATTTTTAACCTACTATCAAATTTACATGACGACAAAAAAACATTTAGCTTATATAGTTGTACATCTAATAATAAAACTATCCACTAATAGAATTAACCCAAAAATTTCTATAACTGATGAAAGAAAATGTTTCAAGTTAAAATTCAAATATAGTTTCTACTTGTAAGAGGGTTTGTGCGCAAATTTTTAAAATATTAGCTTGAAATTTAATAATTTTGACCTATTTAGCCTGATGTTCACCTTCCTCTTATGTATTTATTTTAAGTACGCACTTCTCATTAAATACGCATTTAAAGTGCGCATTTCTAGTATGCATGTTATGAAAAGTACCCACATGTTACCCACACTTTCATTAAGTACACAATTTAGTACGCATCTGTTATTAGTTTAACATTTTTGAACTAAGATAAAAAAAAATTGTCCGTGTTCATTTTTATTAAGACTAAAAATTCTTAGTTGCAAACTTTCTATTAAGTAGCTGCTGTGTTCAGAATGTGTTAGTCTTGTTAATAACTTCAATAACTTTAAATAAACAAACAGTAAAAAATATCATTAGTAAACTGCTATAAGTTTTAGTCTAAAGTGTATTTGGTATTGAGTTTCTAATTTAGGAAGTATGACAGTTGAACTATCTAAGCTTTAGAAAACATAGCTGATGTGAACAAATTCAAACCAACAGCTAAGTTGTTTTAATTCAACTGTTGGGTAACATGACTGTTAAAATTAGGTCAATTCAAATTCTTAAATTTTGTTTGAATAAGCTATATCTCTAAATATAAACTGAAGTTGAGAAAATAAAAATAGGTACATAGATCTGATTAAAAAGCATATAATTATGAAAAAAAAATTAAATTATTCTGATAATGAAAGTTTTATTAAGAGAATGCTAAAAATATTTAATATTTTTAAAGTTTTGAAATTATATCTTGACAAATAGTTTGAATTTAAAAAAATAAAAAGTGGACACATAAGTCTGATTATTATAATCATGATGGTGAAATAAAATTCAAAACAAATATATATTTAAAAATAAATAATTGAGTTTTGCTTTAAAAATTAGAATTAAAATAGTCAGAATTTGAAATGTACAAACTTGAATCGTTGAGCACCCTAACTGTAACATATGAACTGTATAATTCTTAACAAACTTTCACAATTATAAAGCATATATTCTACTCAAACAACATAAAAAATACTTAACCTTCTAATAGAAACTCAAAAAGTTTCAAGCATTTGTTTTAACAAAGACTAAATGATTTTGTCTTTATTACCTAAATTTATAACTAGAAATAAATTCACAACTCAATTTGATCTTAAAAAAAGTTCCATTTTTTCTAATCAGGAATTTTCAAGCATTTGAACTGAGAAAAACTGAGACTTTAAAAATTAAAAGTAAAAAAAAAACTGATTTAGCCTGAGGTTTTTTAATTTTTTTCCAAAAAAACTGATTTAGCTTGATGAGCACGAACCCTGTTATAAGATTTGAAACACTTTATTTAGTATTTACAATAATCATAAAAATTATGTTTTTTTAAATATGTTTTTTAAATACATTCAGAATAATAAACTTTACTTACTTTTGTTAAGAAGTAAATTTTTAGATGTAGATTCCATTATGCAGATTATTACCATAAATTTACCTGAACGAAATTTCATGCATATTATGACATTATGTAAAACTTTAGTTAAATCTATCAGGTAAGATTTCAAACTTTCTACAATTAACATTTTTTATCATGCTAACAAATTAAACTTAAAATATTACATCATTTTACTAGTAAAGTTTGAAATAAGAAAATAAAACTGTTAATTTAAAAAGAGATAAAGAATGAAAAATAAATCGAACAGTTTGGATTAAATTTAAAATATATATTTTTTTTAACTATATTGTGTTCATAAAATCAATGTTAAAATCTTATTATATGTACATTAATTGTTTGTACATAAGTTTGAAAATAAGAACGAAATAACAATAATATTAAACTTACTGTATTATTAAGAATATTCTTAAAAATTTTTGCTAACTTCAACTTCATAAAACATAAAATGAAAGTCGGAAAACTATAACAAAAAAATTATTTGATATTACTTATTTTTATCGTATACACACACTTTTAGCATATAATTCTTGTTTTATACTGCAAAATATTTTTTTAAGTTTTACTTTTAGAATAATCTATGTTTTAAAAAATATACTAAAAACGACAAGTTAATATATAAAAACAAAACAATTGCAACACAAATTTGTGATTTAATAACTAAAGTATTAATGATCAATATTGAATTTTTTTTTTAATATTTGTAAAACTAATCATTGCTGAATAACTGTTATAAAACTTATGATTAATTTTTTTTAATGCTACCAACTTTTTCAGCCTTTGAAAAACTATAATATATAATAAAAAATAAAGCCCGAATTAAATAACTGATATTAGATAAAAAAACTTTTTTTAACCTAGAATAAACTTAAATTTTAAACGATCTTCTTAAAGCATTTTCTTGTGTTTTTTTACTTAGGAGAGCTTTGCAAGTCAAAAATATATACTACTGCAAATTATCTAATAAATTGAAACAAGTATTAAACTAATTTATAAAAATAAGTGTTTAAATGTTAACAAAAAGAACAAAAACTATATACAACTTGAAAATAACATTCTGAAGTCGCAAAATATTATAATGAAATTATTAAGTTTTTATTTTAAACTCAGTTTAACACCAAACTTCAGTTTAAACTATAACTGCAAAAGTAAAAATTATCTAATACCTCGAATATAAATTAAATTACAGACAATAAATTAATAAATTTACTTAAGAAATTTTCGAAACATATTTTATTTTCAAATATTTAAATGGTAATTGAGCTTAAGTCTAAATTAGCTTAAGAGCTTAAAATAAAATACTTTGCAGCTTAATAAGTAATTAAGAAAATTTTAAAATGTAACTGTAAAACAAGTTTAAAGTTTGTTATGAATTCTTTTCTCATGCACATTCAAATCACTTTTTGTGTAACTTTTATGATCACAAAAACTGCAAGAAAGTTTTGGCTCATAATGAAATAACATATGTACTTTTAAGTTTCGTTTCGTTTTAAAATATCTTCCTTCTGGACAAACAGTGCATTTAAAAGGTCTATCATCTCTGTGAGTAACTTGATGTTTTGTTAAAGTTTGTTTATGAGTAAACTTTCTATCACACATTTGACAAGCAAAAGATTTTTCTCCTGTATGAGTTCTATAATGTGATATAAGCTCGCTCTTTGTAGAAAAGAGTTTCAGGCAAACATCACATTTGAATGCTTTTGATTCGTCATGAACTTTCATGTGTCGAATGAGATTACATTTGTTAGAATAGCTTTTTTGACATATTTTACAACTGAATAGTTTTTCTGTAAAAATTAGAAGATAAAAATTAAAGTCATTAAGAAAAATTTATAATTTAGAAATGTTGTTAATTTAAACTATTTTATTAAAAAAAAAGTGTATAAAACTTTATTTCAAAAAAGAGAATTTTTTTTTCCAACACTAGATGATTACCAAAAAACTTTTTGGTATTGGATTAAGGCACTAGGTAGGTAAAATATACTTATATAATTTTTAAAGCTTTATCTAAGATATTTAACACTTTTGAAAATCTAAAAAAAATATTTAAAATAAAAGCTATTAAAGTCAATGAACACTTCATTTTCTAGTGGAAAGCATTAACTAATAACACTAAAATACAGTACTAAGTTTATCTTTTTGACATTTTAATAATGCTTTTTGAAAATTAAATTTTAGTCCTAATAAATAACTCAGTAGTTTAAATAATTCATCTAAAATGTTTAGTTGGTTGACCTAAATTAACCAAAAATGTCTTTTGTAATATGGACTTGTTTTATTTAGTATAAAAAACTATTATATAACAAAATAGTCATTTAATTAGTAATACTTTCAGTTGAAAAAAAAGTTAAAATATGCATTTAAAATCAAAGTTAATGATTATACAACTTGATTTTATAATAACTAATTTTTGGTAATAAAACATCATATGTTCTATTAAATTTCGTTTAGTTTTAAATTATCTACCTTCTGGACAAATACTGCATCTAAAATATTTTGTTTTATTGTGGGTAGCTTGATGTCTGGTTAAGGATTGTTTTATAGCAAACTTTCTATCGCATATTTGACATGCAAAAGGTTTTTCTCCTGTATGAGTTCTGTAATGAGCTTTGAGTTCTGATTTGTAAGAAAATTCTTTCAAGCAAACATCACATTTAAATGCTTTTGATTCGTCATGAACTTTCATGTGTCGAATAAGGCTATATTTTTTAGAATAACTTCTATGACATATATCACAGCTGAATAGTTTTTCTGTTATAATTAGAAGACAAAAATTCAAGTGCTTTATGAACATTTTGTAACTAAGAAATTTATTTTTGAATAAAGTTCATAATTAAATAGTGTATAAAATTTATTTCGTTTAATTGAACTATCTTTTTATTTCTCAAACACTAGATGAATATTAATTATTTTTGCATTGGATCAAAGCCATAGTACAATTAAATTTTTACATTTTGTAGAGTTTTATCTTAGATGTTTGTCACTTTTAAACATTTTGACAAAATTATTAGTAAGTTTTATGATATAAGCAATCAAAGTCAGTGAGTATTATGAATGCATTACCTAAAAAATTTTCTTAAACCTAAAATTTAGCTTTTCAACTTCTATTTAAGCTACTTCTAAACTTTACAATTAGTCCAAATATTTAATAAGTTTATCTAAAATAGGGGCAAATTTTCTAGTTGGCGAACCATATTTACCAGAAAAAGTCTTCTGTGGCTAAAATTTGTTAAAAATAGTCTTAGATGGCCAAGTAACTTTGAAAAATTGTATTACAGACAAAAAAAAAACATAAATTTGAAACAAAATGGCCATTTAATTAGCACTACTGTTCAGTAAAAAAAAAAAGATAAGAACACCTTTCAAATGATTTGATGCCAAACATAAGTAAACAAATGTAAAATTACTTTAAAATTTCATACTGTTTATTTTTGTGAAACCAAATTTCGTTTTGTATATGTAAATACTTACTCTTATTAACTTACCTTCATTAAGAAGTAAACTCTTTGATGTAGATTCCATTATGTACTTTATTAGTATAAAAAATGCCTGAATAAGTTTATTATAGAAACAAAATAACATTATGAAAGCAAAAAAGTAAACATATATAATGAAAATTAAAATCTAAAAACTTCAACTTCATAAAAGAACACTTAACCACATACTTGGAAAGCAACACTAATGTACATATTCTGAAATGTTTACAGAGATTTTTTAAGTATAGAAGTATAACAAAAACTAAACTTTGTTTTAAACTTTAGAAAATTCAAGTTTAAAAGCTACAGACTTTATTTTTAATACTGAATATTAAAACAAACTTAAAAATTATTTTATCTGTAATAATTTTACGCTTAACATTTACTAAAAGAAAAATGCATAACACTTTTTGAAAAACTAAACTAACAACTTTGGTACAAAATCAAATGAAGAAAAATGTTTTCTTATTTACTAAAACGGGAAACTTTATTAAACTAACTGCTATATATTTAAAAAAAATAAAGTCTTTCCATGTAGCAAGTCTTCTTTGAAATTTTTAAACTATATATAATAACAAAAATAGCTAGCGTTAGTTTAGGTTAACTTTAGAAACGTGAATAGTTTTTAATAAATACTTATATGAAATTCAAAATACTTATTAAATAAGTTCAAGATTAAATATGTTTATTCTTTTCATGAGTTTTCAAACTACCTTTTGTGTGACTCTTAAAATCACAATAACTACAAAAAAATTTAACAAGAAAAGTCTGCAAAAAGTATCTAGTAGCTTAGTTTAAACTCAATGAAATAAAATCACCTTGTGAAAAAAAGTGATTTACCTCCCCTATGCCCTTAAACTAAACAAAAGAATCAAAATTATTGTTAACTGACTTGGTTTTTATAAAATTTTTAACACAAGCTTTACAAAAATCTTAATTAGTTTTTGAAAAAAAAACTAGACTACTTCTTGTTGATATAAAACTATATCAAAAACCCTATTTGTTTAAAACTGTGTATCTACATTAATTTATCTTTGAAAAATATTACAAATTACGTTTACCATTTAAACAGTCTGTTTTCGTAAGCTTTAACTATTTAATGATAAAAAGTACTTAGTTATAGTTGACTCTATACCTTTTAGTCATTAGTTTTTATCAACTTAATAGTAACTTACATCAGTAAAAGTTATTTGAGGAAGTACTTAACAAATTCCTAAACTGCTAATACAATAAGGTTTTGTTTTATGAATTTTTAAACTGTTTTACATAAGTTTGGTTTTAATTAGTTACAAAAAAAATATTGGCTTTAAATGATATGCAATGTGTAAATTTAAACCTTCTTTAGTTTTATATACTTTTTCTTCTGGACAAACATTGCATTTCAAAGGTTGACCATCTCTGTGAGTAGCTTGATGTCTAGTTAAAGCGTGTTTTTGAGAATATTTTTTATCACATATTTGACAAGCAAAAGGTTTTTCTCCTGTATGAGTTCTATAATGCCTTTTAAGGTCTCCTTTATTAGAAAACAGTTTCAGGCAAACATCACATTTGAATGCTTTTGATTCGTCATGAACTTTCATGTGTCAAATTAGATTATGTTTGTAAGAATACCTTTTATCACAAATTTGACAAACAAATGGTTTTTCTCCTGTATGTTTTCTATAATCGATTTCGAGCTCTCCTTTTGTAGAAAAAAGTTTTAGGCAAACATCACATTTGTATGCTTTTGATTCATCATGAACTTTCTTGCGTCGAATGAGACTATTCTTGCTACAATAGCTTTTATGACATATTAGACAATTGAAAAGAGTTTCTGTTGGTAAAAACTTAAATAAGTTTACTACAAGTAAATTAGCTTGGTGTGATAAATCTAGAAATAATTCTTTAAATTATTAAGCAAAAAACCTTCTTTTATCAGTTAAAATATTTATTGAAACTAATAGAATTAATTAAGATGTATAGTTTCAATGCTGCTAAATAGCAGTTTAGAAAAACTAGATGATGCTTTCTGAATTTTTTTTTCACTTAAAGCTTGAAAATAAAATTTATAAACTAATTTAACTTACTCTCATTTATAGGTAAATCATTATTAATAGGTTCCATTTTGCAGTCTGTTATTGTATGTTATATCTGTAAGAACATTTGTAAAAGCCAAATGCTGTTTAGTCAAATACATTATGCTTTTATATGGTAAAAAACATTAAAATGTACTAAGAAATAAGCAATTTAATACAATTACATGTTTTCTACCTAAGTCAACTCCAACTATAGTTTTGTTTTAAAACTTACCTGAAAAAAAAAAGTTTTTTACTTCATTTTTTTTTTAATCTCTTAATTGTGTGTTCATTTTATTGGCAATGGATGCGAAAATAATTGAACTTAATGTTATTTTTTTGTAATAAATGTATTTTACTTCAAGTTTATAAGTTGATACTGTATACTTTCTAAAGGTTTGATGTTGTTATAGTAGCAGTGTAGCACTGTTACACAATTTTGTTAGTAAATTTAAATAACAACATTTGCAAAGAAAAAACTTTGTGATTAATAATTATGGGACAAATATCACTTTTCCTTCTATTCATAAGGGTTTAACATTATAAATTTTTATGTCCGACCTTATAAATATAAAGAATTGGTAATGTATGCTTTTATACTTTAAGACTATAGTTGACTAATCTGTATAAATAATTAAACTGTTTTAAAATAAATAAGTAAAAATGTGGTTACGCACCATTATTAATGAAAAAACTGTTTTTATCTGTTCTAATATTTATAACAAAATAAAAACTTAAAATTTATCATAAATAAAGTAAACTTTGCGAAGTCAAACTTGATATAAAAAAGTTGTAAACTGATTATTTTAAAGGCTAAATGACCAAAATAACAACACAAATTGGTCTACTGTTGTTGTGTTATCTTATAGCAGTTGTATGTCTTACTTTTGGTAACTTATTCTAATTGTATTGTTTTTTTCCTAAATATTATTAATAATAAACTTCTTTATTGTCTAGAACTTTAAATTGATTTAAAAATGAAGGTCATTTGTTTAAATTTGTATACCTGTTCAAATTTTTTTTAAATCTTTTAACTTTGAGTTCATTTTATTGGCAATGGATGCACAAATAAACGAACTTAGTGTACTTATTAATTGTATTAATTACAAACTTTTGATTCAGATTTGAGCTCAGGGAACTTTCAATTTAATTAAACATATATCTTAAGACTTAAACTTTGAGTTACTCTTATAAAGACATTGAAATATTTTGTTACTAAAATTTTATTGTTTTTATATTATTACATGTTGACCAAAGTTTACAACTAAGTAACTAAGTGTCAGTTTTTTTTTAGATTGCAGCTTAAATAATATGAAATGAAATTTTACTACTTTTGCAAATATATTAATTTTTATTATTTTTTATAAAAGGATTGTTTTGTCATATATTTATAGAGTTTAACTAAAATTTTATTTTTAAACCTTGTTGACAAAAAAAACAAAATAAACATTTATACTTGGTAATTACCTAGGATGATGCCGCACCAATATCAAAGTGATAATAAAATACTTATTTGCATTTTTCAACCATAATTGTAGGCTAAATATCAATATTATGCCTATTGCCTAATATGTTTAATCTTAAAAGATTCTTTCTTTTTAACAAGCTATATGAATACATACTAAGAATTAAATTTCTTTATGATAAACTAAAATACTTAATCAACTTTATTTTACAATACCATAATCATTATAATTTATTGTATTGATATAATTGCTGTTTATTGTCAAATAAAAAAGACTAAATTTTTAAGATTTATCAGTTTGTGATAAACAAGTTTAATTTTAGTTATGTATTTATAAAATATAAATTTTTATCTTAAAAATATGGTTAAAAAAGACATCAAACTTAGGAAATTTTCGGTTTCAAATGGATGTGACATAATCGTAGGCAATTACCTTATATTTTACATAAAAACAATTTATATACATTAATTTAATTTTATATTGTTTTCTTTGACATTCTTTTATTTTTATTTTTTATTAAATTTTAATTAAATATTAAAATGTCATAGAAACAATAAGCATATTGAATTAAAGACAAACCTTTTGCAGAGAAATATATAGTTACATTAAAAATATCATAAGTATGAGTTGGTATGAGTAAGAATATGAGAATAATTTTCAAAATCAAATTTATATAATCTACACTTGTTCTTTTTTTGTTAATTTTCCAGGAAAATATAAATAATGTATGCTTGTAACAACAACAAATATAAACAAAGCAGGGTATTACCCTACTTTTTAGATTTCTTCAAGTAATAAAAATTAAACAACAATCAGCGAAGAACTTAAATTGAATGTATTCTAACATTTTTTTTTCTTTTGTAAACATATTAATAAAAAATAGTTATAATGTAACGACAAAATTAAACGGTAGTTTTTGAAATTAAGATATTATCTTTAAATTATTTTATATATTGTAAATGTTCATACTACAATCATATAAACATATTTTTAAATATTCTACAAACTTTTATGTATAATTGTTGTTTGAACATTACTATCAATAGTATGTTGAAATTGGGTTGACAAAAATTAAAAAACTGTTTATATTAAAAATTTTCTTGATTTTTATAGTTTTAAAATCTCAATACTTTTTCGTGTAAATAATATTTATAAAGTTTTTAATATGCATAGTTGAGGCAGATACAAAATAACAACATACATTAGAATAATGAGTTTAAATTAGTTTCTTGAAAAAATTAGCTTCCATATAAAAAGTAAAATAAACGGATACGAGTAAAGCAGATGTAATTCAAAACACGGTTAATAAAAAACTAAAAATATAATAGTTAAGTTTATTTTTAACTTTTATTTTTAATTAAAGTGCTCAAAATAAAAGCTTTAGGTGATAATGTATAAAACAATTTAAAAAGAAAACAAATGAAACAACAAAAATAGCAATATCAAAGTTTTCAGTACATCATTTGTTTTAAATTAACTTTTTTGTTTTTTGTATTACGTAAAGAAATAATTTCTAAGCGTTATAACTTTTCTGAAAAAGTTGAAACAGATAGTTTCTAAAAAGTAGTAAAGTATTGTTTTTATTTCATTTTATTTTTTTGTTTAATTATACAGGTAGCTGAACATTACAGTTTTATACAAGCAAACGATAATATTATGCAAATTGATTAAAAGTATTTCTAATTTATCAGAATAAAAACTTTGAAGGCATATTATAAACTTCTTAAAGTAAGTTTTATGAATTAAATTAAAGTTACAAACAACTAAACAACTAATAAAAAACTGTTATGATTAACAAAATAATGTAAAAAAAATGAAAAATTTTATTTAAATAAATTGATGCACTAATGCATTTACAGGAGTGATAAGTACATTTTAAGAAACACAATTGTACAAAAGAAAAAATAAAGTTAACAAGAACATTTAAATGAATTTCTTATAGAATAAAGAATGTTTATTAACATAAAACAAAAAAAAACAAGGTTTTTTTTTAAATGACTTTGAAAATACGGTCTCTATTTTTATTAACTTTAATAATTCAATTCACACAGATATTTAATGTAGTTAATTTTTAGAGGTTTAACCTTAAAGAGAACTAATTTGTTTTTCAAATATCATAACTACACTACATAACCTACAGTAGTTATTATTGTTATGTTTACAACTAATTAATTGAAAATAATTAAAAGTATGTACATTTAAGATGTTATGTTAAGATGTATGTTAGAAACTTGCTGAAGTGATTTTATGTTATGTATATTTTAAGTAAAACGTTTGTAATAACTAATAAGTAAATTATATACTAAAGACGTGGTAGTTTTAAAAATAGTAAAAAGAACATTAACCTTGCTTAAACTTATAAACTCCATTGACAATTGTTTACAAACTCAACTCAAAGTCACAACAGAGAATTAAAACAAAAATTTTTTAGTTTCATCAAACTTTTCGATGATCAAATTGTTTTCGAAAATCTAACTGAGCCTAAGATTGGACATATTATAAGGTTTAAGCTCAAATAAAAAAGAAGGTCATAGTCTACCTGAAGCTTGTTGTCTAATGATTTAAATATTATGCTACCTTTATGATAACAAAATTTGACCTTTTTAATATATTTTCCGTTTGATATAACATATTATAGACCTTTAATCACACTAGTAATAAAATAGTACTTAAAGTTTTTTTTATTAATTTTGCACCATTTTGTGACTTTAATAAGTTTTTGTTTCAATGTTATCATTTGAAAGTTGTTAACAATATAACCTTTAAAACATATTAAGAAAAAGATAATCAAAGCTTTATTTTTAATCGGTACAGCACAATAACTTACTACAGGATATTATCACAATACTTTACGCTTACAGCTATTTTAGCTTTAAGAAAAAAATGCGTTTTATGGCACAACCAAGACAAAGTTCCACTGCTGCTTTCTTAGTTATAATGTACTTTCTTATTATCTTAAAATTCCTCTAAAAACTTCTAAATCTATGATTTTTTTTAAAATTGTAACTAACTTAAGAGTACGATTCGGTTGAACATAAATATAGAATGTTAATTAGTGTGTTTCTTCTGAAAGACAGGAAGAATATAATAATTAAATAAACTATCACAATGTTTTTTGCGTTTTGAAAACAAAGTATTTTTGAAGTATGCTTAAAAATATATTTAAATATTATTTATTAATTTCAATTTCTATTAATAAATTTAAGCAAGTTGTGTTTTGGTACTAATGACGTCAGTAAAACTCTAAACGCACACATTTTATATTTTATTACAATCAGAAATTCAAACTATTTTGAAACAATTACTGCAACTTTTCTGTTATTATTGTGCTTTTTATTTTTAATTAGTCTCCGAAAAAATAAAACTTAAAACAAACTAAAACACGCGTAATGTCTTTTTACTCTACTTTTATAAAAAAAAGTATTATAATATATATTATCATAAAAATCTAGCAATAAGAACACTGCAACAATAAGATTAGTGGTTAGGTGAAAATTAAACATTTTGTACTATAAATTTATAGGTTTTATTTATCTATATTGTAGTATTTAAAACACATTTAATTTGAGCAGTTTTACTGAAACTAATAAACAAAGCCGGTGCTCAAGTGACTAATGATGTCAGTAAAACACAGGATTTCCTAAAGTGGGTCATTTGCCCGTGAATAGTAAAGGGCCCACAGGGGTGACATGAGGCCATAGTTTGAAACTTAAACTAGATAATTAGAAATGACTAGGATAAGGATAAAAATATTAGGCGTATTAAACTGTAGTTTTTAAAGGTTATTGTCAGAGGGCCCACATCTTTTTTAAATTTGTTTTAAAGGGGGCCTTTAAAGAAAGTTTGGGAAACCCTACACTTAGGCATACAAATTCAGTTGCAGTTTCATAAGTTGCTACGTTTGTGATTTCAATTTCAGAATGAGTTATAAACAAAAAAACTTGACGCTTAAAACTTGAGATTATTTTTAATTATATCTTGAGTTTAAATCACATAAAGTGCATTTCAATCAATTATTATTTATATAAAAAAAATGGAAAATACTTTTTTATAACTTTAAGGGAAATACTACTAGTAGTATTTATAATTAATAATAAGTTGTATTTGAAAAAAACTTGCAAATTTAAACTTAGAAACATTAATTTTTTAGTTCAAATAATTTAATTCTATACAATAAAAAGGTTTTCCAAAAAAAAATATTTTTAAAGTTTGATAAAATGCAAATCTGAGTTAGTTTAACTTTTTTAATGCATAATATTGTTTGTTCAAAATCATTTAAAAAAAAAGTTTACTTTTACAACTTCTAGTTATTTTAACTAAGAATAAAAAAAACTTTTGAGAAAAATATAATATTTGGCATAGTTTTATGCCTTTAAAAAAATTACCTGCGATTTATACTTTTTTATAAAATCATACTTTCGTAACAAAGGTTTACCATAGTATTTATATCTAATTTGAAATTATGTTTGTATGGAATTTTTTTTACATCACTAAGCCTTTTAAACTGAGCTTACTAATTAAAAGTGTTTTTATTTTAAACATTTCTTATTAAGTTTATACACTGTGTACTTTTGCTATTCGCTGATTTATTAAAAGTTATCAAGTTTATTACATAAAAAAAAACTATATAAACTTACGTAGATATAACAAGTTGAACTAAAGTATTTTAATAAATCTTACTAAAACATAATTTAGTTTACATTTAACATGATATGTGTTATATTTGTTTGGGTATCCAGATTATTTAAACAAATCTTTTTTAGCTTTAATATGTTTAATAAAGTTTTGTTGCACTTAAATGATTGAATTTAACAATATTATACTTACATATATTTAATAATGTCTTATTAAAAAACTAATGTTACAGTTGAATCAAATTATTGCATTTTACATCTTTCATTGCGATTAATATAACACTGTACAACATTAACCTCTTGTAAATTTACGCAAATTGTGTTCGCAACGAAAAAACCGTAACTAAACGAGAGGTAGCAAATCTACATATTATACTGACTCATTTCTTAGAAGGCATTAAATGAAAAAAAAAAAAATTATAGAAGTAATTTCATTCAAGTATATATTAAAAGTTTTTGATAAAATTTTTTTATTTGTGTTCAGCGTATTTTTTTTTAGTTTGTTCCTTGTCTACCTAAGATTGCTTTAAAACTTATGTTACACTGAGGCACAGTTAAGTGTTTATTCATTGGTCAAAGAACATAATTTACAAAAAATACCTATTTAAAAAACAAATATTACTAATTTTAACAATAAAAAAATATTCTGGAATAATAAAAAAACGAATCTTGTTGTGTAATTTCAAAAATAAAAATAATGAAGCCTAATTTTAAATCAGGGTTTCCCAAAGCGGGCGGTACCGCTCCCCTGGAGGTGATTTTAGTAAGTCGGGGGGAAATAACTAGTAAAGGGGTGAAAGGGGGGGGGGGAGATTTTAAAATTTTGGGTAGTCATAAAATGTTTACTTTTTAGCTTGCTATTTTACTAATTGTTGCTTGCCATGAAATATTTCTTCCCTCGTGCAATTTTGTGCCCTCGTGCAAAAGTATCTTAGTGCAATTTTGTTAACATGTGCAATTTCATTCTCGTGCAAGTTAGTAACCTCGTGCAGTTTTCTTCGTGAAATTTTGACCTCTTCTCAGGTAGTGTATATGCAAACTAGTTATTATTATAAGTACTTCACAATCACAATAAATTAAGTATATTGTGCGGCTTTAATAAGTTACTTAGTATTAAATACTAAATGTGCGACATTTGTTATATCAGACATTATTAAATCAGTTAAGATGAGTAACGTACGGATTTGATTAAATACTAGCTGCATTAAAAAAAAATGCTGAAAACTGTATTTAATAAATAAAAAGTAACAACAAAAGTAAAGTTAATATAACAAAAAACAGTTAAAAATATAGTTTTAATATTGTTAAAATAATATTTCATTAAATTAGAAATATTGCTGATTCATTCAATCTACGTCTCTGATAATTTTAACTCACTAATTTTCTTCGAGTTTTATTAATCCTTGAAACAGTTTGGATTTAATTAATATTTCAAAAAAAAGTACAAAAGCGCTTTTTGAAGGTAGAAAAGTTCTCATATAGATGAAAAAATAGTTATTTTAGATCAGTAATTTTTTTATTTAATCACTTACTGTAATAACAACTAATACAAAATAAAACTTAAGTACATAATTAAAGTTTAACTGCAAACGTTAAGTATTTCCATCATTAAAATGCGTTTTTTACAAAAGCTTAGTAACCACCATAATATTGCATATAAGCAATAATTTAGATAGTATCTTATAATGTTTGTTATTGTCTAACGTTGGAACTAGTCAACAAAATATAAGCAACTTAAATTAAAAGAAAAAGAAGGTCAAAAAAGTTCATTTAAAAAAACAAACTTGAACATAATTTTAAATTTACAGTTAAACACACAAAACAGAATAAAAATACTTTATAAACAAACTTATAACAAACTATAAACAGTGGACTTTGCTAAACTAAAGTACAAGAACTAGCGAAAAAAATTGTACAGTTAAGAAAATAGAAATAAACATGCTTACTAATATATATATATATATATATATATATGTATATATATATATATTAGTATTTATATAATATACAATATAAAAAAAAAATATAAATCTTAATTCTATAATAATCAGTTACAAAATTGAAAACTAAAGCCACATTAACAATACAAAATTTTATATAACATAAACCTATTGCAAACACAAAAATTTATATTTTTAATCAAAATTAAATATTGAAAGAAATAAACACAATACAATTTAATTGAAATTTTTAGTGATAAAGATTTTATTTAATTTGAAAAATTTCAACCTTTTTTCTAAATTGTTCAAAAACCTAGATTGTACTAACATTACAAAGTTTTATATAATATATATATATGTATTTTGCAGATACCGAAAAAGAACATTTTTTCTTAAAATTTGAATATCATAATATTGAAAGATATAAACACTCATTTTTTATTCAAAATTGTTCATTCTTTTCACATGAAACTATTTCAATAGTGATCCTGTTATTTCATTGAACAATGAATAAATATTTATTGAAATGATTAGTGCAAAGAATTTTTGGTTATTTCCTATCAGTAAATAAATATTTTTCAAGGCTTTTAAATGGGTTGGAAATTGATATAATTTCATCCTTAACTAGTTCAAAAAAAGCAATAAGGTAAACTCTTCAACTCTTCTGTATTCCAAGGATTAAAAGTTAAGTTTTATTGGTCTATCAAAGGAAGACATTTAAGAAATATTGATTCAGTTAAGGAATATTCGAGTTTATTTTGTTTTGACAACTTTTAATAAATTTTGACAAAATTCAATTTTAAAAACATATATATAAGGTGCTAGTGATTTAGTAGCTCTCTACCAGGTTTCTAAACTCAATTAATTAATCTATCAAAACAAACAAACTTAAAAAAATCCCAGTAAACTGCTTTTATTAGAACTGTTGTAAAAACAAACTTATTAAAAGTAGTTAGAAGTAAATAAAAAATAAATATACAAACACAAGAAGCACATGAAGTCTTAAACATCAGATAATTACTTATTTTACAACAATTATGAGGATAAAAAGCAATTACGTCACATCAGGTTATTTACATCAGGTTTCATTGCGTCATCAGCGTTTCCATAGTGATGTAAATGATGTTTGCATGGCAACAATGATTGATGCCTGTGGTGATGTGAACCTAATAATAAAATATTTATAATAACATAGTTTATATTAATAATGAATTATAATTACATGAAATTTCAACACAATAAAAACTTAAAAATTGAAGCTTATCATAAAAAACTTATTTAATAGTCAAAATTACAACTAACGTTTTAACATATACGCTGAATCTTTTTAATGACTGCAAAAACTCTTTTTTAGTTAAAACAAGACATTACTGTTTAATTGTTTTAAATTTATAATGCTTGAACTAATGTTTGTGAAAAAATCTGTGTTTGTGATATTATGAATACTAAATTTTAATACTCATATATAATGTAATGTTACTTATAATACTAATATAAGTTAGGCTTTAATGAAAGAAGTTGATGTAATTCGATTCTTTATTAAACAATTAGAGAAAGTTAAATACTAATAAAAATGTCTAAAACAAGTAATTAAGTTACGTTAAAAATAAATAAATTCGTAAAAGTTAAACACTTTTCTATTTGAACGTCTCTTGCGTAGCAGAGGTACTATTTAGTTGTTATTTGTAAAAAAATTAAAACTTGTTAAGAATCAAGTTGCTAGCTTAACATTTTTAAATTTTTTAATATTATGAAAATAAACACAAACTTGAAACTACATTTAAAATAAGACTTAGTTTATGCAACAAAAACAAATAAAATGAAAATAAGTGAACTAGATTATTTATAAGTTGGTAATATGATATACATGATAATTTAAGATCAGGGTTATATTTGAAAGTGCAATCTAACTTTTATTATGTTTTTCAAACAAAAGCTAACTATTTTTTAACTACAAAAATTCAACAGTAAAACTTTATTTACAAGGTGCTAATAATTCTCGTACAAAAACTACTTCTAACTTTTTATCACAAAATATTGAACACATAAGAACAGAAACCTCTTAATATTTATAGCTTTTAAATGAACATGCAATTTAATGTTTGAGATAAATGTTAATATGTAACAGTTTACTTCAATTTTATCTAAAACTAAATATTGTAAAACTATTAGTAAAACATATTTATAAAGGTGTTTTATACGAACTATAATTAGCCAGCATACAAAGTAATACTTCAATGTTTGTGAGAAAGTAACTGATAAAAATTATTTGAATAACAATATAAAATATATTTCTAACTTATCAAATATCGACAAAACTTTAAATTCATCTAAATCTTGATACCAGTAATTTTTTAACCAACTTATTTTCCGCCTCATTTACGTATGATGCCATAACAAAAAAGAAAAATTAAATATATATTTTTCAAATTCATTTAAATAATAAGAACTAAAAGTTTCAAATAAAAACGATAATATTTTTTTGTCAATAAGTGAAGTTAAGAATGAAATGTACAACAAAAGGCTTGCTTTTTTAGCAATACATTTAAAAAGCAATTATTCTAAATATAAAGATGGTGGTTTTACTGTTATTTTTACAACATTAGGTTTAGAATTCAAAATTCTCATAATACATTAACTGGTAAACTTCGAACATAACAGTAATAAAAAACGTAAAAGTAGACAATTATTTTGTTCAGAATAATGTAAGAAATAACTTAAGTAAAACATAGTAATTAAAAAATACTTAGCTTTGATTGTAAAAAGAATTTATTCTAAAGAACATTTAGAACATAAAACTTTTTAACAAACCAATCTACTAAATAACTAAAATTACAAACTTTAAATAAAGCTAACTATATATTCTATTTAAAGAAATTCAATGCTTATTATAACTAAACTGACTGTTTTTGATCGAGTTTTATAACAGATATTTCTTTGTAATATAACTATTATAAGTGAAAACATTTTATATACGAGATATAAAACGCTGGTTGAAACAGCGTGTTAAATAGTAGGAAAGTTTCGGATCTTAAAAAAAACTTGTGAAACCTAAAACTGGTGAGAATATAATTGACATAAATTAACTGAAACTGCTGGAAATTCATTGTTACGTCACTATGCGTGGCAGAATGCATTCTGATGATAAAAGAGCTTTATTCACACAATAATGATTATTACAATGGTTTTGTGAAAAGTCTTTATTAAAAACTTATATAAGTTATGAACTATTTCAGTTTAAAACACTTAATAAAACTTTGGATTAAAATAAACTTAAATATTAATGTTTTGTATATTTAAAAAAAAATCTAGTTTCATCGATTAAGCTCAAACTTTTGTAGTTGACATTACAATATTTAAAAAAAAAAAAACCTAAATAATAAATTTAATGGAAAAAAAAAGTTTAATTATTGAGCTAAGAACCACACTTTTTTTTAAATAAAGTTATATATATATTATTCAAGCTTAGTTTAAGCAGTTTACAGATTCATTAAAACTTGGTATTTTCACTAAATTAAGTTTTTAATACCGTTTTTTTTTTAAAGTTAAGCTTCGTGCTATTACAAAAACTAGTGTGTTACTTCAAATTTTCCACAATAAACAAAAAAATATTTCTATAAAACAATCAAAACGAATACTAAAAGTGATAACTAATTGAAAAAAATTATTTTATTTATAGTTCTTAACACAAAACTTTAAATCAAAAAATAACAAATTATCTTTTAAATTTGTAACTGTTTTGTTTATTTATTACAGTATTCCATAAATATGCTATATTTGAAAAATATTATTAGAAGTTACTTTAACTTTTTTGATTAATAGCTATGAGACACTTGGATAGTTTTCAAAACTAAAAAAATTAAACATTTTAAACTGCCAAAAACTTTTTTTAAAATAAATTACTTTACATAAAACAAATTCCACCTTACATTCTAAACTATAAAAATACTGAATGTTTTAAACTCACGTTACAAATCTTAGCGTTATAGGAAGTAGCTTTATATCATACATTTAAATAATTTTGTAACCCAATGATTGAATAATTCTAAAAAACTTCTACATTACACAGAACTTAGTTGTATAACTTGCAAGCACTGAGTTTATTATGAGCGTTGTAGTAACAACGTGTAAAAATTAGTAACAAAACTACGCTATCAACATTGACGCATGTGTACTTTCCACTCTACACCCAACCTATAGTTTGTAAGTAAGCAGTTGCTTTTATAAATTGTGACGTCACAAACCTATATGTAGATATTGTGACATCACTATGAGTGTTTTCGGCTCGTTGTTACGTTCGCAAACATGTGTATTTTGGTAACTAAAATAAAAAAAAAATTTTTTTGAGTATTTCCTTTAAATTTCTAGGTTTTTATTTTTAATTTCATGTATATAGAAATTAATTTTTACTATTATAAAACATTAAGAAATTATTTTTAATTAAAAGTTTAAACATTTTAAACAGGTTTGATTTTCATGAACACAATAAAAAATTAAAATTAACAGAAACCAAAAGTATTTGATTTTTACTAGATTATTTAATAATTATGTTTTTATAAGAATAACTTATAAGAATTGTTATTATTTATATTTAATTCATAAAATTATTATTCAATAAACATATAATAAATAGTTATCATTCAATAAAAATTTGTAATAAGAATATTAAAGGAATAAATATAATTAATACTTATGTTATTATGAACATAATGAAAATTTATATTTGAAGTATTTTAAATTACAATTAAATAAAATTTTCTATTTAAGTAGACTAACTAGCTTTATGATTACTTTCCAGTTTAATCAGATATTTTTAGTATAAAATTTGAGTAAGTTTTGTATTTATATATACAAAACTGTAAATAAGCAATTACCATATCTACAAATATATTTGAAAAAGTTTATTTCAAAATACGAAATATCAAAATAATTATATGTTTTATGCAAAGCAATCTTCAAGTCAAAATTTACATTTGATACAAGCAATTTACATATAACCAAATAAAAAACCAAATGTTACATAAATTCTAATTTTGTAAAGAACGTTTATAAACAAAAATTCAACTTTGCTTCAAAACAAAAAAAGAAATCTAAATATTTCAAGAAGTCAATATAAATTTACTAAACTCACAAATGGTTTATCGATGCGTCTACAAGAAGATTTGAACACAATCTACAGCCGATGGAAATAATAAAATAATACAGCTAAAAAGCTTAAAAGAAGTTTAACCGACGTTTTAAATGAAGTGGTTTCAAAACAGGAACAGGTTAATTTCTTCTCGTATTAAAAATTAACAAGATTAAAGTTCAACATAAATAAACGAATAACATTTTTAGATGTTACATGTTAGTTTGAAACACAGTTGAGTTTTTACACAAAAAGCGTTGAGTTCAAAATTGCGTCAAAATGTTTTTTTTTGTGTAAATTGTATATATTAAAGAAATTTCAATTCAAATTCATTAAGAGTGCTTTGCACCAAACAAATAAATGATTTGAAAATTGGTAGTTCAAAAATATAAGTTTAACAAGTACAAAATATCATTTTTTTTACAAAGATGTTTTATATACTTATGTCATAAGTTACCTTTTAATACAATAATACCTTGTTGTTTTTTGCCCTCTACCCGTCAACTTAATAATATCTGGTGTAAGTTTTAAATAATGGCCTCGTGGCCCCTTTACGACTCACAGTCCCCATCCTGTGGCCCTTTTGTAGCTTATGGCCCACTTTGGAAAACAACGGTTCAGAGACAAAGTTTTTATTTAAAATATAGCAGGGACATCGATAAAGCGGTTTAACAGGTTCGCACTGAAATAAATAAGATTATAAAAAAAAAGTTTAAGATATTTTATAAAATGAATCAAGTAAAATAAACTACAAAGTAATCTAAACAGTTGTTACAACAACAAAGAACATTTATAAGTTCAAATACATTAATGAGAATCGGGAAAAATGGGATACTGATGCATATGTTAATTTATCAATTGCTTAAAAGTCGTTAAAATTTTAACTTATTTCTAAAACACTCTAAAAGCATTGTTTACAGTCACAAAAAAAAAACTTTTCAAAAGTTTTATTAAAATATTTATAATTTTTTTATCTACAATCTATTCTTACTTGGATGAAAATAGGATAGGTGTTAATTAAACAATTAAAGCTTTTACAATTAAGAATGAAAAAAAAAAACGTAATAATAACTATGTTGGAACAAAATTAATAAAAATTAAATTAAGAATTAACAATTTTAATTCATAGGTAAAGACATATATGTATAACTTTTCATTAAACGTATCGTTTAAAAGTAATTAAATATTATAACTTGATTGTTCTAAAAAAAATTATTATATATAAACTTTTATACAATAATTGTAACTAACAACTGCTTCAGTGCTATCAAATGCTAAAAATTTTCAAGCTTTTGTGAAAGTAGTATTAGGCACATAGCTGTACCTTTTAAAATTAAAGTCTTATGATTTTCTTGGAATTAACATTTGAATACCGAACGGTTACACCATATAACTTTATATATCAGCGGAAATTACTTTCTGCGTGTAAAAATCCTATGACGTCACTAAGTGTGGCAGAGCGCATTACAGTCGCATTGTAGTGATGATTTTTCATTTTAAAATGAAACTTTTTAAAAGTATAAGTTGCTCGTGTACTTTTTAGTTTGTTTTTTTAAAGTTAATCAACGAGCTATTATAAAACTTACATGATATTAGGATATTGCTTTAATACATTTTTTAATTAAAAAAAATTCATTTGATAATTTTTTTGTCAAATCGAAATTTTATTACTTTACATGTAAAAGTTGTTTGAAATTCCAGGTTTTTCAAAAATTCTCAAATTCAATTTTTTTTCCAAAATTTTTAACATAAATTTTCAAATTCAAAGCTTTTCCGGGCTTCAAATTTTTTGGCAACACTGATTGTTCACACTTAAATGTACACAATAATATAAACAATATGTTGAATTATATTAGCTGCAAAATTTAAAATTTAACATATATTACAACTCAAACTAACACTGTGGATTGAAAACAACATATATCATAAGTTTAATTTGCCACTCTTTTAAGCAAAAAAGCCAGCCTGAGTCAACAAAAACTTTCCTGATATTTTTGTATACAAAAAAAAATTCTAGTCAAAAACTTAAAAAATGACTTAATTGGCCTGAGATTTGAAGTCTTCAAGTAGTGATAGTCTGAGTGTGTGGCAATGTTAAATTGTTTATTTGCTTGAATTTGAACTATTTTGATTAAAAATGTACAAACTTAAAAAATTTACCATCCCTAAATCTAGTTTATATTAAATAGATAGCTCCAAAAAACAGCAATTGTGTGAATTGATATGCAAGGCATTAAAATTAACTTAGTTTGACAAAAACAATGTTTGAAAAATGAAAATGTATACATAAAAAAAACTA
Organism: Thalia democratica; assembly: GCF_965202585.1. Taxonomy (NCBI): domain Eukaryota; kingdom Metazoa; phylum Chordata; class Thaliacea; order Salpida; family Salpidae; genus Thalia; species Thalia democratica. Next base: position 22,629,335 of record NC_139167.1, on the reverse strand, counting down.
TATTAATTTATGTCATATATATTGTTTTAAATGTGTCTGTACAAATTTAGATATTACATGTAGAAACAACAATGTAGAAAATTATGCATAAACTAGACTTAAACTAACTAATATTAAAGTTTTAAATAAAAAGTGGTTTAAAATATGAGCATCTTTTTAAGTTGGTGTGCATAGAAATTAATTTAAAGTGCAAAAAAAAATTCTAAAAAATTAAAATGTGTCTAAACAAAAATCAAATAAACCTTATTTCTTATTACTATGTTTTTTTATATATGTGTTTACACTAAAATAACATTTACAAACAAAAAATCTATAAAAGAAACTTAGGTATAAAAAATATTGAAAAAGAATATCTAAGATATAAAGAACTGACACTTCAGTTAATTACTGTGCATAATGTCTTTTTCACATTTTTAAACTAAAGCAGTAATTTCTTCTCAATATTTTAAAATGTTATACAGAGACTTAAAACCAAGCTAATCAAATTAAGTGGAATTACCGAAAAAAAAATAATTTGAAATGATTGAAAGAGCCACATTTACATGCTCGCGGGCCACAAAAATTCTTTCGCGGGCCGCATTCCATTCAAAAAAATAACGTGCTCACGGGCCGCAGATTTATCCTTCGCGGGCCGCAATTGGCCCGCGGGCCGCAGTTTGCCGACCCCTGGTATATAGCAATAACATTTTTTATAAGAAAAATAAACTTAACAAGATTACATTTTTTGAACAAAAATAAAAAAACAACTTTTTTTGTAGCTTATGTTTTAAGATGTAAGATTTTGATTTTTATATAAAAGATGAATAATACTTAAAATTATAATACTATTGAACCAAATTATAAACTAGACTTATAATAATACAAAAAAATCTTAAGAAAATTTTAGAATAAATAAAGTAAACAGAAGCTTAAATAAATTAGAGAAATTTTTATACAACAGAGAACACAAAAATTTAAATTATTGTGTATGAAAAAGTAACAAGTAGAAAATAATATATAAATAGTTAACCTTTATATTTTGAAATATTTAGTTTTATAGTTAATACTTAAATAAACTGACTGATCTACTTTTAAAATACATAAATTAAAAAATATTAAAGTGTACTTTTGTTTTTATAAAAGTTTTACCACTAATCTATTTATAATTTTGAAACCTAAAATAAAAAAGACAAAATGTAGATGGTAACACTTTTAACAAATGAAAAACAGGAAACAAAAATAAAATTATTTATAATGTGTTTTTAGTGTTAGGAAAAAAAAATTGCTAGAATTAGTATATTATTATTGTTATAACTTAATTATGAACAGTTTAAATTTATATTTTTTAAATTCACCTTGATTTATGTATGTTGCTATATAAATTAAATTCAAAATTAAGTATGTAAACACTAAAGTTTGTAAGATAATTGTTTTTATTGAATGTTTTAACTGAACAATTTTTTAAATTGTAGTCATAGTGCATAAGTAAATATAGCTTATATTAACTTAAACTTTTTATTAGTTTTATTTCGTAAAATTAAAAAACAAATTTAAACTAAGTTTCACCCAGTTTGATGGCATTAAAAAAAATTAGCATCATATACAAGGTAAGTTTTTTTTAATAAACTTATTTCTGCAACATTATTTATATTTTTTTCCCCAAATTAAATAAAACTTGGCAATATGAAATAAAAAAATTTTGCTTTGTTTCACAAAAATGTACTAAGTCTATTAAAGCTAAATTTTGCTAATTTTGTATTAAACATTTAATAAGTTTAACATTAACTTTATCAAAAAGTTATATTCATTTATTTGTTGAACAAAAACAGTTTGAAGAAAGTTTAAAAATAATAGTTTAGAACTTTTCAATTCATATTATAATTCATTGTAATATAAATATGAGCTAATTTCAAAATAAAATCAAAGCCATTCAAAAAATAAGTAATATTTTACTAAGCTCGAAAACCTGAAACACATAACTATATTTAAAATGAAAATCTCAACTTCAATTAAAAATATAAGTGATATAATGTTGAATTATTTTAAATTCAAACAGTGAATAAAGGGCATAGGGGGGGTCCGACATTTTTTTTGACAAAAATAACATATGATTTTATATGAAAGCTTAAAGTACAATCTACTAGCCAGTTTTTATAGAATTAAAAAATCTTATTTCACTTTTGAAATATTGTGACTTTTATAAAAATTTTCCGATGCAAACATATGGACCGCAAATTTTTCAGGGTCAATTCTCTTGGAAATTTAAAAATTATTAAAAATCTATCTTCTCCTTCATTTTTTGAGCTAGAGACCTCAAACTTTCAGGAAACGTTCCTTTTATAGTTTTAAAGACTTTATATGTTGGAATTAAAAAAAAATTTAAATAAAAATTTTAGATAAAATAAAAAAAAAGGTGGTTTTTTTTAATAAAAATTTTATTTTTTGAAATTAAAAAAATTCTGCATTAAATGTTTTAAAAATTTAATAATACACTTTCTGTGAAAATTTAAAGAAGATTTGTAGAAAAATGAAGGAGGAGATAGATTTATAGTGAAATGGTCTTTTTTCGCGTTTTTAGTTTGCGCTTTCCATAAGGAACCTATTGAGGTCACCAACTTTGATTGCTCATATCTCGAAATTTTTTTTGATTTTTTTCAAGCGGTTAAAAATTTCTGATAGCTCAGATAAAACTCTATTAAGTAAGACCAACTTTTAAAAATCAAGGTGGATCCCCCCTATGCCCTTAATAGTTGTAAAACAAAGATAGCTGATATACATCATTTACCCAGGCAAAATTAAAAACACGTAACTTACCAAAAACTTCTTAATCAAGACTCCTATTGAGCTTCCCAACTAACAAGCATCCTTAAAAAATTAAATTTAAAAAAAATGTTTGTAAATCCATAACCAATAATTTTTTTATTTGAAAGTATAAACAAGTTAAAATATAATTGCATTGTATCTACAACAAAAATGTCAGACTATGTTTGGTTCCACATGGTGGGTTTTTAAAAAGATGAAAAAAACACCACATTAAAAGTATATACTAATGTGTATATGCTTTATAAGTTAATAATAGTTTATGATTTTATCCACAACTTAAAATAGAATAAATAACACTTTATACTTTAAATATTTAAACCACAAGTTTGAATTTATATATTTTATACAAATATTAAGAAAGTAATTATAATTTATTCAATAGTTTTTAATTAATTATAAAAGATGAATATTTTTACAAGTATAATACTGTTGAACTAAAGTATAAACAGTACTCTAATAATAAAGTTAAACAAAATTTTAAATATGTAGAATCTTAAATGAGTTAGAGAAAATTTAACAGAAAAGAGAAAACAAAAGTTTTAGTTACTGTGTAAAAAATTTACAAAAACAACATGGAAAACTTTAATAAGTTTATTTAAATACACTAATTTATAATCTGATATTTTGACTGGCATTTAATCATTTATAGTTTAATAATTTGATTAAATTATTTTTGAAGTATATAAATTGAACAATATTAATGTTTACTACTTTTTTTATAAAACTTTTAATGGTAGACTTATAGTTTTAAAACCTAAAATAAAAAAGACAAAATGTAGATGGCAACACTTGTAACAAATAAAAAACAGAAAACAAACTACTAATAATTTAAAATACTTTGCTAGTAATAGAAAAAAATCCTCTGCTAGAAGCAGTATACTATTATAACAACCTTGTTATGTATACTTTAAATTTACTATTTTATCAACTTATTGATAAATGTATGTATATAGTAACTAAACTGAAAATTAAGTTTGTAAACACTATAGTTGTGTAAGGCAGATGTTATCAAAAGTTTAATTACAATCTGAAAAAAGTTTGAAATTGTAGTCGTAGTGCACAAGTAAATAGATTATATAATAACTAAAACTTTCTGTCATTTTTAATTTGATAAATATAAAAACAACTTTAAATTAAGTTTCACCCAGTTTTTGATTGCTTTTCAAAAACAAAAAACAGATTTTCAGCACTAAATGCAAAGTAAGTTGATTTTTTTATTAACTAATTAATGCAACAGTATTTATTCAATTTTGTTTCCCAACTTGTATACAGGGTGACCAAAATTTTGACAAATGAAAATTTCACTATTTAACATGTAAAAAATATTAAAAATTCTAGGATATTTTCAACGATTTTTATTCAAAAATTTTCCAGGTTTTTCCAAGTTTTCTTCAAAATTTTTGAAATTCAATGTTTTTTTTAGCATATAATGTTAAACAGGATTCCAGGTTTAGTGACCACCCTGTATATAAAACTTAGCAATATAACAGAAAAAGTTTTGCTTTGCTTCGCAACAATGTACCTAGTTAATTAAAAAAAAGTTTTCACTATTTTTTAGTTAAATGTAGCAGTTGCAACACTTACTTTACTACAAAATTGTATTTTTTACTTTTTGAATAAAAACAGGACAATAAATTTTTTAGAGAAAGTTTAATTCACAATAAATAAAATAACAGGTTAGAATTTTTAAATATTTAATTGTATAATTTCATTGTTTTATACATATCAGCAAAATTTACAAGTAAAACAAAGACATTTAAAAAATAACTAAAAAATTTTTTACGGACTTCGAAAACTTTAAATTGTGAAAATGAAACACGTAACTTACCAAAAACTTCTTAATCAATACTCCCATTGAGCTTCCCAACTAACAAGCATCCTGTAAAATTAAATTTAAAAAAAGTGTTTGTAAATCCATAACCAATAATTTTTTTATGTTAATGCATAAATGAGTTAAAATATATTTGTAATATAATGTCAGATAATGTTACATAATGGTAGTATAGTATATATTCTACATGGTAGGTTTTTAAAAAGATGAAATTCACTGTAGTATAAAAAATACCATATTAAAAGTACATACTAATGTTTTGACAATCTTTTATGATTTTATCAACACTTTGAAATAGAAAAAAAAAACCTTATAACTTTAAGATTTTGAAGCAAAATTTTTTCAATTTTTCATCTTTAAAATTTTAAAACTTTTACTGTTACTTTGATTTAAAAAATACAAATTATTTATAGTTCAACATCAAAACACCTCTTTAGTTTTTAACTTCAAAATTTTGTGCTAAAACTTAAAAAACTAATAATCTATTGGTATTTGTTTTTAAAAATTTTATATGTTAGTTAAAAAAAAATTTAATTCTCATATACAGTATATTTATGTTAAAAACTTTTTAGAATATTTCAAAAACAAATGGAAAAATTAGATAAGGTAAGTCAGTTATGGAAAATGTATTCAGTATAATGCAAGTTCTTATAAGTTTATAAAATAAGAATGTGTACAAGTATTTATTTTTATTTAGTGGCTGTTCAAATAAAAAATAATAAACTGCCATATCTCAAAACATAAATTAAGTACAAAAATATACAGAATTTCCAAGAAAACTATTTTGGTCAAATTAAAGAATAAAAAACACTTTAAAAGAATATTTATCACTTCTTATACTAGTTTTACTTTCATAAAGACAAACTATAAGAATTTGAAATGTAGTGCAAAACAACTTTTTAATGTTTAAGTAAAAACAGAAGATTGTTTTTAATCATTTTATTTCTGCTCAAGAATTTAACAACAAAGGGTGACCCCCTATGGTCTTAAGTACCCTGGAGCTTATAAGGTTATTTTTTTTGAATAAGTTTTAATAATTTTATTAAAATATAAGCAGTCAAACAAAAATGGTTTGTATATATGAACAAGGTACCACAAAAAATAACATTAAAAAAATCTGTTTATGTCTTTGTTGTTAATAAATTTAAACATAAACTTGTTTGTTAAAATAGAAGTTATTTCATATTATTTTTTTTGTTTAAAGCTTTTTAATACCAAAAATAACCATTAAAAGTGTGGTTATGAAACTCATTAAAGACCATTTATTTTAATATATTATATTTATTTATTTTTTAATGGTGGCTTTCATTTCATCAAAACTTAAAAATAAACTACCACCCAAGTATTTTTGTTTTATAATTTTATTCGAAAAAGTTGTTTATCTTTCATGCATAATAATACAAATCAATTACAACAAAAACAAAATAAAGTGTTTAAAGATTTATACTATCTAAAAACTTTAAAAAACAATAACTACCACAATCAAGTATTTATTTATCAATAAAGTAATAAATACATTTAAAGATACTTGTACAAAGCAAAGTAAACAAAAATGAAAATTCTTATTTCAATCACCAACTTTCAAAATAAACTACTTACAGCAAGCATCAAGGTTTCTATGGATCTCTGATGGAATGTACATAGTAGTAGATGTGTCTTGTGATCCTTGGCTGCGCATTTAACTAAAAATAAAATATATTATTAAATAAACCGTAATTATAGAAAAAAAAATTACAAAATGTGTATTTTTGTCTTTTTATATAGCTATGAATTTTTTAATTTTGGTAACATTTACTTTAGGTAAAAAAAAATAGAATAATATCATAGTTGTAGTTATTTGAATACTTATTAGGTTGCCATTCTTTGAAACAAAAAAAACAATGACCATTGAAAAATAGTAAGAGCCTATTAATTTTCATAGTAAAACATTGACTACATTTGCAAAGTAGCTAAATTTACTTTTAATTGATTAGTAATAATAATTTTTATTATAATATTATTATTAATAAAAAATCATTACATTAATCTGGTACTTAAATAAAGCTTAATACAATTAACTTAAATCTAAATAGACTTACATGAAAGAACCTGAGTATTGCTTGAGTTTTTACATTACACAAACTGAAAAAAAATGCAGCACTAGGATAAGCACTAAAACAGCTAACATGTTTATTTTTAAATCTAAGAACATTTTTTAAGTTAGTGGGTTATTAAAGTTTCAAGTTATAAATTTTACAAACACTGTGTTTTTTAAAGTTTACTATACTAACTATATAACTGAGTACAATAACTATAGATAAACATAATAGTTCTGACTTTTAGTAATGTGTCATTATACTTACCTTAAATAAATTTTAGAAAGCTTTTATGAAGGATTGCCACTCAAAATTGTCAGCCTGAGTTGCATCAAACTGTTCTGAGTCCGACAAAAAACTAAATGTATAAGATATACAATTTTAAAGAGAAAACTAATTATGAAATACTAAAAACTAGACTGAGATTTTTTGAGTAAAATTAAAAACTAGCCTTATTTAAAAAAAAAAACAAAAATCAATTTTTACCAACTGCTTAAGTTTACAACTATCCTTAAGTAGGTCAGAATATGAAATACTGAACAGAAACCTGAGTCTTTGGTAACTGTGTTCTATAGTTAGAGTTTACTAAAAACCTACAAAACTATCATTCTTTAAAAAGATTAGCTATACTTCTGTTTTCATAAACTAACCTAAACTAAAATGCTAAAGTAAGATAGTTTTTATTTTATGGTTAGTTTAGTATTAATTTTAATGAGGTAGGTAGAATTACAGGTGACGCCAAATTGCTTGCTTGACCACCAAAAAACATTTATAATTGTTGAGAGAAGAGTGAGTCTGATATTTTCTACCATAAAAAACACAAACCACATTAGCAGATTGGCTACAAATTTTATTTATAAAAAACATATTTGATAAAACTAAAAATATTTGATTCATAAAGATGCAATTACATCATCAACCAAACACTATAAAAGTTATACAAAATATAAGTAGACTTACTAAAATAGTGATATTTTTTGTTTACAACTTGTACATTAAATTTTGGAAATGTGTACAGCTTGTTTTGAAACTAAAGCCACAGCAAACAGGTGAATTAAAAGTACAAAATGTGTAACTATTTTTGGTGTCAGCTTCAAATTTAAGGCATTCCTGATTAGCTAAAATTTTACATGGTTTTATTATAAGTTTTTAGTACCAAATTTTTTTTTTGGCTTATTGTTTATATGTTTGTGTAAATTGGGTTAGGTATAAGGGTAAAGGTGTTCTTAATTGACGGGTCAAATATGCACAAAGACACTTTTGCACAAAGGGTCATTTTTGAGTTGTTATCTATAAAATAGGGGTGAGTGTCACTTTTGCACAAGCGTCACTCACTTTTGCACGAGGTGACACTTTTGCACAAGCATCACTTTTGCACAAGGGGACACTTTTGCACAAGGGTAACTTTTGCACAAAGTGACATTTTTGCACAGAGGGTCACTTTTGCACAAGGGGATAGTTTTACACTACTTCACTTTTGGACCAAGAGTCACTTTTGCAGCAGTGTCATTTTTGCACAGCAACATTTTATCACTGTAAAATTTTTTTAAGGCAGCATAGTTGCACAATAATACTTTTGCACAACGTCACATTTTTATGCTGAAATTTTTGCACAGCAAAGTTTTGGCACGATGACGTTTTTGCACAGAAAATCATTTTTGCATGCAGGCCGATTAAAAGTTTTTTAGTTAGTACCAAACCTGTAACATCAAAAGAAACTGAAAACTAAATTTTTAAAACATATTTATATTTAAGGCAATTCATGATCAGACAATGCTGGTGTGAGCATCTCTTGATACTTTTGATATACATAAGTTTAAACTTCCAAATGTAACTCTCTCATGGGCTTATCATGATCATGCAACATTATAGTAATAAATAATCTAAGTTTAAATCATGAAAAATACTCTATTTTATTGCTCTTTTTGTTCTTACTCTAAATTTAAAAAAAACTAAAAAATAAACACCAAGTGATATCTGAAATAACTTTACACTTCATTAATTAACAATTGTTTAAAATTAAAAAATCACAATACTTGTTTAGCAACTGTATAATGCTAATTTTTACATCAAAAGAATATAACTAAAAAATAAGGCTCAAGATTCATGTTTTAAATCCCTACTAAATTAAGTTTATCTTTTTGTTTAAACATTAACAAAATTTCAGTTTATTTTTGATTAAAGTATTCAATTTTTTTTTGATTCAAAACTAAAAAACCTGTATTCATCTAGTTTATTTAAATTAAAAAAATAAATATGACTTAATGAATTGTAGTTTGTTAGTATATTGTTCTACACAAAACTTTAAATAAAAACTTTGCATTAAAATTTCATTTAAAATCTACCACCTTTTTAACATTTAAAACAACTTGCGTTTAGAATCAAATATTACTTAAGTTGACAAAAAAAAAATTATTTAAATTTTTTATTCGAGAAATTAAAAATTAGAAGCATGCTAAAGTGGAGCTCTGTTGAAAAATAACTGATTGTTTAAAATTTTTTCAGTTCAAAAGTATACCCATGAAAATATAATGCCATGGAAAAGTGAAGCTTGTCAAAAATGTAGCCATGCAACGTCGTGCAAAAGTTTTGACTTGTAAAAATGTTGTCTGCAAAAGTAACATTATGTAAAAATGACACTGCGTGAAAAAGTAACGACTATGCAAATGTGAGGCCGTGCAAAAGTGACCCTTTGTGCAAAAGAATAGACGTGAAAAAGTGTCCCCTCATGCAAAAGTGACGCTTGTGCAAAAGTGACTGTACCCATAAAATAGTGATCCCAGATCCAGAATTTTTTTAACCAAGATGCTGGATAAAAAATGTTATAGTTCACTGCATAGAGGTTTGTTCTCACCTTTAACTAGAGTGTATGTCATGGCATAAGAAAGTCCAGGCTTATGCACTGTAGACTTTTGCCCGTGTTATCTTAGAAAAAATACTGGAAATTCAATAAAAGTTTCAAAAAGTGATAAAAACTACATAAAGTCAAGAAATTTAACAATAAAATTTTTAAATTGTTTTAAATTGTTCACAGTGTGTTTGTGTGACAATTAGCCATATGTAAAAAAAAAGGCATAAAATTCCAAGGTTGCAATTTTCAGATCCCATACATTTTGCATTTGGGTGGTTTTCAGACATTTGGTTCGTGCCAAGGTGAAAGTTTCTTAAAATCATCTAAAATTTTGTACAGAGTGTTTTTATGATATTTCCAAAACATAACTATTTTACAGCTGGAAAATCAAAAGTAGCTGTAAAAATAAGCACCCTACTAAATATACAAGACGAAGCAAAACTACAATTTTTTTTACAATTAATGTACAATGCAGTACAACTGATAAAACTCAAACTTAAAAATACACTTTCTATATTAAAATTATCTAACTTATATGGATTATAAAGATAGATTATAAAATAATTTTTAATGTAATTTTTACTTACCTTTATGTAGAAGTAAAGTAGATGTAGATTCCATTATGGACTTTATTAGTATTAAAAGTAGCCTGAACGAGTTTAAGTGTAAATGAAATAAAACTCTGAAAAACTAAACTGAAACTTTAAAAATTACCTTAAAAACTTTCTGCAAAAAAAATTTAATATGCAAATTAAAAACTAACAAAAAACTACAATACTTTTTGATGAAAATTTTTTTAAGTTTTGTTTTAAGTACTTTTACGTATATTTTAAATCATTTTAAGCAAAAACTTTTTTCTTATTTTAAAAGAAATATAAAGTAAAAATTAATTTCATATTTATTTTATCACATAATAAAATTTATATTTAACTATTGTTACAAAAATAAAGAAGAATGCTTCAAATACTTACAGCAATTTTTAAAGAACATAGATATGGAACAAATATATACATCAAAGTAAGAACATTAAAAAAAAATGTTTTTTACTAAGTATGTTTAAAAAAGTTACTTTTCATTAATTTCTAGCTTAGACAAAGTTAATAAAAATCGAAAGCAGAAAAATAAAATAAAAACAATTTTGTCACTTATTTTTATTAAAATAATATTGACATAATAATAATATATATTTTTTATCAAATAAAAGACCACATATCTTTTTTTTTGAATATGTTATATGTACAACTGACTACTGAAGTAAATTCATTAATAACAAAATTTGCTAAATCCTTGAATAAATTAAATGATTTTAATGGTGTTTAATTGCTTTTTTTAAAAGATAACATACACAGTTTATTTTTATTAATCTGCAAATAAGTATTTTACAGCTTATTTTTCTAAATTAGGACAAGAAAACTTTTTTAACTGTATTTTTCTGAACAATTTCAAATAGTAAAGTAGATAAAAAAAAACAAATATATATACAAACATATGCAAGACATATTTTCCAAATTTATTTGGAAAACTGGAATTCTAAAATAAAATAAAATTAAGGAAACATTAATATTTTCCAAGTCATTGTTGTTATAATATTAAGCATAAACTATTAAGAAATAAAAAGTAACTTGTTTTAGAATGGTTTATTTTGAACTATGATGAGTATTGTTCATGTGAAGACTAACAAAAAATAAATTACTTAAGTGATTTGTTTAAGTTTTTTATATGTGTTTTTTCATGATATTTCAAACTACTTTTTGTGTAACTTTTACGATCACAAAAACAACAAGAAAATTTTGGCTCATAATGAAATACCATATGAACTTTTAAATTTTGTTTAGTTTTAAAATATCTTCTTTCTGGACAAATACTGCATTTAAAAGGTCTATCATCACTGTGAGTAGCTTGATGTTTATCTAGGTATTGTTTTACAGCAAATTTTTTATCACATATTTGACAAGAAAAAGGTTTTTCTCTTGTATGAATTCTGTAATGAGCTTTAAGTTTTGTTTTGTTACAAAAGAGTTTCAAGCAAACATCACATTTGAATGCTTTTGATTCGTCATGAAGTCTCATGTGTTGTATAAGACTGTTTTTGTTATAATAGCTTCTATCACATATTTGACAACTGAATAGTGATTCTGTAAGAATTTAAATTTACAATCTTAAATTGCTAAAGAAGATTTCAATTGACTCATGATAAGTTTTAAGTTGTTACAATACCAATTGAACACTTAGTAAGTTTTACCTAGGATTTATAATAAGTTTACTGACGTTTTCTTATAAATTCATATAATGTAGCTGAATAAACTTAAAATTACTTTATTTAACGTTTTATGTTAACATCTTACTTACTTATTTGTAGTGTGTAACTGTTATAAATTTTGTGAGCTAGTTTAACCGTAAAACCTAACTAAAACACTATTTATTTTAGCTTAAACATTGTTTTTATATCAACTAATATAATTATTAGTTAATAAAATTAATAATTATGCAATTACCTTTTGTGTGAATATTATGATGTTTAATTAAATCTGTTTCTCGAGCAAATTTTCTATTGCATATTTGACAGGCAAAAGGTTTTTCTCCTGTATGAGTTCTGTAATGAGCTTCAAGTTTTGATTTGCCAGAAAAGAGTTTCAGACAAACATCACACTTGAATGCTTTTGATTCGTCATGAAGTCTCATGTGTTGATTGAGACTGTATTTATTAGAATAACTTCTTTGACATATTTGACAATTGAATAGTTTTTCTGTTTGAAATTAATAATTCAAGTTTTTAGGGATGATTTTATAACTTGCAAATAAAGTTTTTTTATCTAAAACTAATTTATACTTAAATACTGTATAAACTTTTATACTATTTTTAATCTTTGTAACTTTCCAACACTAAATAAATACCAAAACATGTTTTTTGCATTGGATAAAGGCCATAGCACACTTTTATTTTTCTACTGTAGAAATAACCTGAGCTTTAGGACACTTTGAAATATCTAGACAATTTTTTAAACACCTTTTGAGACTAAATCGATCACATCAGCAAGCACATAACTTCCTTAAATAAAACCTCAAACTAAAAGAACCAAAAAGAACCTGAAAACTTATCTATTTCATTTTAATTAAACTTCAACAAAATTTTAAACTTATTCGTAACATCTAAATCGCTTAGAGAAAGAGAACAACTTTTCCAGTTTGCCTATATTTACCAGAAAAAGTCTTTTGAGGTTAAGATTTATAGAAATAGTGTTAGAAGGTTAGTTAACTTTGAATAATTAAATTAGAAATATCGAAAATAACATCGGAATTGCAAGGAATAATTATTTAAATAGTACTATTGTTAGCTGAAAATAAAGTCAAGAACACAATAAAAATAGTGTGTTTCCCACCAATAACTAGGATGATATTTTAATTTTAAAATTCTATGTGTTTATAAAAATAAACATCCCTTTTTTTAAATTTTCACTAAAATCTTTTTTTTTTTTACAAATTTAAATCTGTAAAATACCTTGAAATTCAAACTATTTAACTCAAGTTATAATTTATACTACAAAATTTAAAGTTTTGGACAGTACAATGGCAAATAATACAAAAAAAAAGTGTTTTCAAAGATTTATAATTAAAGAAAAAATTATCATTTTAAAATACCTTCATTGATAAGTAAAACTTTAGATGTATATTTCATTATGCACTTTATTAGTATAAAAAATTATCTGAACAAAATTTTTTATTGTTACTTAAATAAAACAATTTAAACTAGAAAACTTTACATAAACTTAAATTCATAAAATTTAAAACTTTATATCATTGCAAGGTAAAAACTATCAACATCTTATAAAATAAATCTGTTTAAAAATTGGAAAAACTAAAAGTTACACATTATCATGCTAGCAATTTATACTAAATGTTATATTAGTTTGATATTGCTAAGAAATAATACTCATAGTTTGAAAAGACTTATAAAGTTAAATGCAATAATAAACATTTATTCTTAATTAAACATATATTACAGTAACATTGTATTTTTTATGAAATTAAAGAAAAAATTTCAAAAATGTACATAGAGTAATTTTTATATAAACTAACCTAGAAAAAGAAAATTAAACATTTTATTTACAACCATGTTTTGGGAAAGCTCTTTAAATTTCAGTAAATTGAGCAATCATTTTTAGTTAAGAAAAATAAATATATATATAAACTCAACAAAACAAAACAGAAAAAATATTTCAGTACTTTTTGATAACTTTAGCATAACATTTTATTAAACTAATTAAAAATAATGGAAAAAATTATTTAAAAACTACTTGTTTCCAACTTATTTTTAATTTATTTATATAGCACTTTATATGAAAATTATTTTTTAATACTAATAACGTTTTATATATATATATATAAAAATCAAAGTACCTAAACATTAACTGTACTTACGAAAGTTATAAATACAATTTATGCTAAACATTCTGAGAAATTAAAACAAGCTTCATAGTTTTAATTAAGTATGTATAAAAATAGACTTAAACTAAAATAAATTAAATACCATCACTAACTGACATATTTGTTGTAAAATGTTCAACAAAAGCTTTACATTAAACTTAATTAATAAATAACTAACTTCAGAGTAACTTACATGAGTTTAAGTTTTTGATTGAATACTTGACAAATCTTAAACTACTAATACAAAAAGGTTTTTTTTTACAATTTTTAAACTGTTGTAATAGATGTTTTGTTTTTAAATTAGTTACAAAAAAATCCTGGCTTTTAATGATATGCTATGTATAAAATAAAACATATTTTTGTTGAAAATACTTTATTTTCTGGACAAACATTGTATTTAAAAGATTTACCATCTCTGTGAGTAGCTTGATGTCTTGTTAAAGCATGTTTTAAAGCAAACTTTCTATCACATATTTGACAAGCAAAAGGTTTTTCTCCTGTATGAGTTCTGTAATGCCTTTTAAGTTCTCTTTTACTAGAAAACATTTTAAGGCAAACATCACACTTGAATGCTTTTGATTCGTCATGAACTTTCATGTGTTGATTGAGTATTTTTTTGCTAGAATACCTTCTGTGACATAAAAGGCAATTGAAGCGTGTTTCTGTTGAAACAACCTCAAATAAATTTATTATAAGTAAATTAGCTTAGTGTGATATATCTAGAAACAACTATTTTAATTATTAAACAAAGTATTTTTCTAATAACTTAAAATATTTACTGAAACAAATAAAAGTAAATTAAAATGAACAAAAACATCTGCGAAAGTCTGCATAGAATAAGCCTGGATTTTTTGTAAGCGTGAGACAAAGTTCAAGTTAAACAAAAGGGTTGATCATACCAATTTGATCATCAGACCACAAGCCCTTGAGACTGGTTTCGTCCTGATCAGGACTCATCAGTCAGCCTCAACCAAAGAACTTGAAGTTGTCAATCTACAAACGGTTTATACATGCAAGCATGAAGCAACCATTTGCTGGTAATGACCAGTGATGTCAGCATTGTCTTTTGCTGTGCAACATTCAACACATTGTTGACTAGGCAAGACTTCTGGTACGCTCGTATTATATACAATCAAAAAAACATCTTATCTGAATTACGAATTGATTTGATCAACCTTTTTGTTAATTAAGATGTGTTTTTTATAAGCAAGTAAACAATAGTTTTTAAAAACTAGATGAAGTGTTATAAAATTACTTCTTTTCAAAATTTGAACTTTAGATTAATTAACTAATTCTACTCACTCTTATTTATAGGTAAATCTTTGTTAGTAGGTTCCATTAAGCAATCCATTGTTTTATGTAATATCTGTAACAGTTTTATAAAAAGTACAAGCAATGTTTATTCAAACATTATATTTTTATTTTAAATAATAAAAAAAATTAAAATAAAACTGGAAATAAACAATTTAATATAATGATATATTGTGTACCTAGTTTAACTCTAGTCAAATTTTTGTTTTTAAAAAATTCATGGATAAAATATAAAGTCCTTGTATTTCAAGTTTATAAGTTGTTAACCATACTTTGAAAAGTTTGATGTTGACCATAGTAACACTGTTATACATGTTTTATCAGTAAGTTTTAATAATACAGTATTTTGAAAAATAACTTTGTGATTGATTTATTAGATAAAGATCACTTTTTCTTTTATTTATAAAATCTTGGGATTGGGGTTTTATGTACAAGCTTAGAAATATAAAAATATTAATTAAATCACTGGTTTAAAAAACAAATAAATAGTTAGAATGTGAAAGGTAACAAATATAGTTATTGAATTGAAAATAGGTGGAAAAAGTCCTTTCAGTCATTAGCTATTTAAACACTGTTTTAGTTTTTATAGCACATCAAAAACTTAAGATTAATTAAAAGTAAAGCATACTTGAAGAAGTCAAATTTCACACAAATATTTGTAAAGTGCAAATGTTAAGGAATAAATGATCACAATATCAAAACAATTAGCTTCATACTGCAGTTGCTTTTATTTTGCAACAGATATAAATGTCTTATTTTTAGTAACTTATTCTTTTATGTATTGTTCATTTCTTCTTGGCTAATATCATTAAATTTAATTTGTTTAACGTCTAAACAACAATTAATTTTCAAGTGTTGATAACTGTTTCAATAAATATAATTTTTTAATCTACAATTCTGGATTCATTTTATTGGCAATAATTGCATATATACAAAGGTGTTGTTTATATTATGTTGTCGTAAACACAAATGTTTGCTTTAAATTTGAGCTTCAGGAATTTTTAATTTGAGTAATAGTAAATTTTAGAACTTACTTATTTAATTACTATTCTAATGATAGTGAAATATTTTGTTACTACATTTTCTGATCATGTTTACATTATTACATGTTATTTAATTTTACAATGGTTGAAAAGTTGAAATTTTTGATGTGTGTTTTTTTGTGATATCTTAAATAACCTTTTACGTGGCATTTAAAATCACAAAAACTGCAAGAAAATTTTGGCTCGTAATGAAATAACATGTATTTTGTTAAACCATCTTTTGTTTTGAAATATCTTCCTTCTGGGCAAATACTGCATTTAAAAGGTCTATCATCTCTGTGAGTAACTTGATGTCTTGTTAAAGTTTCTTTTTGAGCAAACTTTTTATCACATATTTGACAAGCAAAAGGTTTTTCTCCTGTATGAGTTCTCTAATGCCTTTTAAGATTTCCTTTATTAGAAAATAGTTTTAAGCAAACATCACATTTGGATCCTTTTGATTCGTCATGAATTTTCATGTGTTGATTGAGTCTATATCTGCTAGAATAGCATCTGTGACATATATGACAATTGTAGAGTGTTTCTGTTGATAAAACCTCAAACAAGTTTACAATAACTAAATTAGCTTAGTGAGATATATCTAGAAACAACTATTTTAATTATTAAACAAATATTTTTCTAATCAGTTAAAGTATTTTTTTAAATAAATAAAATTTAATTAAAATGTATATTTTTATAGCAACTAAGTAATAGTTAAGAAAAACTAGATGATGTGTTATAAAATTACCTTTATTCAAAAATTTAGCTTAAAATTAATCAAGTGACTATACTCACTCTCATTTATAGGTAAATCTTTATTAAAAGGTTCTGTTATACAATCCATTATTTTAAGTAATATCTGTAGAAATTTTAAAAAAAGTACAAGTAATGTACTGTTAAGTGAAACATTACAACTTGTTTTCAAATGATAAAAATTATGTAAATAAAACTGTAAATAATAAACTTTACCACATCCATCAACAATAGTGTCAGAGACAACCTACTACAGGTTTTGTCCTTATTAGGACTCATCAGGCAGGCATAAATGCAAGAAACTTTTGCTGAAATCTAAACCAAGCTGGCTTAAGTACATACGCACTTGAGCATATATTTTTGACTTTACCCACAAACGGTCCTTTAGTTTGTATGCACTTAAGCCTGCTTGTTTCAACAGCAGTTTCTTGCGACTATCCCTGCCTGATAATTCCTAATAAGGACAAAACTGGTTGTAGGTTGTAATGGATATTATTGTTGACGGTCATGTTCATTATTGATGGCGCGAAGCATCTCGCTTACAATACTTTGCTTAGTGAAGAAAGTTCCCTTTTTAGACTATTAATATTACCTACTTTTTAAACTAAACAATAATCTCTATAAAGATATTCATATGATAATCATTTTATTAGTTAAATTACAATGAAAATTTAAAGCTAATTTTCATATTTACAGGAAAATTAAAGAATTTATGTTCAAGAATAAATACTTTAATTTGGATAAAAGACAGTTAAAGTATATTAATAATTCTCTTTAATTAGATGCATATCAGTAGTACAGTAACCTCTCGCTTATTTACGCACATTGTGTCAACAGAAAAAGTGCGTAAATATATGAGAGATCGTAAAGAAACGAGAGGTACCAAATATACTCACTAAAATGGCTGTTTTTTAATATTGCTTCTAGTTGAAATCAGACTGGGCACTTTCCCACTTTTAATTATTTGTTTACTTTATTTATGAATATGAAAACAACAGATAAAACTATACATATATTAAAAAAAAAAGGATTTAAATTTCTATAAAATAATAATACGAGTAGAAATAATTTTACTAATTTAATAATAAGTAGAAATTATCTTTATCTTTATTTATATGTGACATTTATATTCAATTTATAATTAAGCATTTCTTTACAATTATAAAATGGTGTTTATTAATATATAATGCAAGACTGCTGTATTATTTCTTTGTGCTTTAAACTCTCATTATTAAAAACAGTCATGTTTATTTCAGAATTTCGATTTAATCTCTTATTGTTTACAAAATTTCTGATGTACTGAGGTATAACTAAATGTTTATCAATTAGTCAAGGAACAATAATTTACAAAGTCTAAAGATATAGAGAGGTGTGTTAGCATTCAAAAACATATTTTAATTTAAAAATTTAAAAATATACATTAAACCTAATTTGTGCAATATTAAAAAAAAAAATTATTTTTATTTTCTTAATTTTATAGAATTCTGAAATGCGTAACTAAACGAGAGTGCGTAACGTCACGAGTGCGTAAAGATCCGAGAGGTTACTGTAATGAATAAATTTTAAGTAACAGTTTTATACCTTTATCCATAATTGAATAGTACATATAAAAATTTAAAGAAATTATAGGCTTAAATTAATATTGAGTTGCCACACACTGAGTATGGTGAATTTTATAAAGGTTTTTTGAAAACCTCAGGCTGGCAAATATTTTGCTATTAAATAGTTTTAAAAAGGTTTGTTTTATTTTATACTACAATGAATAATCAATTATATCAATGTGAGAACATTTAAAAAACTAAACTACTTAAGTGAAAAGTCTAAATTTTTGATATGTGTTTTTTCGTGATATCTTAAATAACCTTTTACATGGCACTTAAAATCACAAAAGCTGCAAGAAAATTTTGGCTCATAATGTAATAATATGTGTTTACTTCAGCCATTTTTTGTTTTAAAATATCTTTCTTCTGGACAAATACTGCATCTAAAAGGTCTGTCATCACTGTGAGTAGCTTGATGTCTGATTAAAGATTGTTTTACAGCAAACTTTCTATCACACATTTGACAAGCAAAAGATTTTTCTCCTGTATGAATTCTATAATGTTCTTCAAGACTTGATTAGTCAGAAAAGAGTTTCAGGCAAACAACACATTTGAATGCTTTTGATTTGTCATGATTTTTCATATATTGATTGAGAATGTACTTGGTAGAATAACTTCTTTGACATGTTTGACAATTTAATAGTTTTTCTGTTAAAAATAAAAATAAAATTTAAAGTTTTTTTTAGGATTTTATAGTTTTTGTACCATATTTCAATATTCAAATGTAACATATTTTTTAATATTGTATAAATTTTACTACACTTGAAGTAGATTTTATTCAAATATCAAACGTTGATTAGGGTTTTCAAAACTCATTTTCATAAACACCCCTTTTGCAGTGAATAAAACAAAGATCGCCCCCCTTTGTTATATATTGCTCGTTAATATACTAGTTATTTACCCATAAACTATTTCGCCGCTTCACTTATGAAAGCCCCATAAGTCAAAATAAGTAGATCTCAGAAAAGCACAAAGGTAGACTTTTGCACAGATTGACTTATTTGCAAGTCTTCACTTTTGTGTAAGTTTTTTCTTTCTTTTTTTATTTTATTAATCTTCTTTTTTATATCCATTTTGTATTATCACTGTTTCCCCTAACCCTTACCTTCGGGTCAGCAAGAAATTCCTTCTACTGTGCAAAGCTATCACTTGTGCAAAATTGACCTTCCGTGCAAAACTGACCAGTTTTAAGCCAAAAAGGCTGTAAAAGGTGCACTTTCAAAAACCCTGCGCAAGATGAATACCAAACTTATTTTGCATTATATTGAGGCCATAAAGAGTTACTCCTTGATTTTACAACTTGTAAAGACCTACCTGCTTCTTTTAACAACTTTGGAAAGTTTAAAATAGTAATTGAAACACATGCAAAAAATCACTTTACCTATGATTTTTTTTTAAATTACATTCAATTTTGAGCTATATGAACTTGATATAAACACTTGTAGTTTGGTGGGTTTTTTTTTCACACAGTCAAAATAATATTTTTTTATTTGAATTTAAAATAAATTATAACAATGTTTACTTTTTTTTTGATAGCAAACTTATTATAAAATATAATAGATAACTTTTATACTTTTGATTAAAGGTATAAAGAGATAAACGTTGTTTTAAATTAGCTGGTATTAACTTGTATCATTTTATTTAGTTATTAGAATTTTTTTGCTGCTTAACAAAATTCAAAATTACTTTACAGATAAAACTGATTAAGTTAATGAGCTTATAAGATTCTTATGTATGGCTCACAATAAAATAACTAATCCACAAAATTATTTATTCTATTTAATTTTTTAACCTACTTTAAAATTTATAAAAAAAAATCATTCAGCTTATATTGGTACATATAATAATAATTATATCCACAATTAAAATTCATCTAAAATTTAATATAATTATTAAAAAAGTATTTGAAGTTAAATTTAATATACGATTATCAATTATTAAATTTGAAAATTCTTTTTTTGTATAAAAGCTAATCATAAAAATAATATCTATTTCAATTTATTTGTTAAAAACAATCAGATTAGTGAACTTAACTTACCTTTATTGAGAAGTAAAATTTTAGATGTAGACTCCATTATGCAGCATTTTATTATAAAATTTACCTGAAAGAAATTTTTATGTATAAACAAAACAACATTATGTAAAACTTAAGTTACATCTTATAAGGTAAATTTCAAACTTTTTACAATTATAATTTTCTATACTGCTCAACACTCGAAAACAAAATACTACATAACTATACTAACAAAGTTTGAAATAAGAAAACTAAAACTATTAATTTATAAAGAAATAAAGAATGAAAAATAATCGAACAGTTTGTACTAAAATTAACATATAAATTTTTTAACCATATTGTGTTCATAAAATCAATGTAAAAATCTTATTATATGTACATTAATTGTTTTGTACATAATTTCAAAACAAGAACGAAATAACAACGATTTTAAACTTACTGTATTATTAAGAAATATTCTTAAAAACTTTTGCTAACTTTAACTTCATAAAACATAAAATGAAAGTCGGAAAACTATAACAAAAAAAAATATTTGATGTTACTTATTTTTATCGTATACACACACTTTTAGCATATAAGTCTTGTTTTATACTGCAAAATATTTTTTTACTTTTGAAATAAACTATGTTTAAAAAAAAATACTAAAAACCACAAGTTTGTATATAAAAACAAAACAATCGCAACATAAATTTGTGATTTAATAACTAAAGTATTAGAGATAAAAAAAGAAATTATTATTAATTTATATGTAAAACTAATCATTGCTTAATAATTGTAATAAAACTTATAATTAATTTTTTTTAATGATATCAACTTTTTCAGCATTTAAAAAAACTATAATAAAGAATAAAAAGTATAGTCCGAATTAAATCACTGATATTTGATAAAAAAAACTTTTTTTTAAGCTAGAAAAAACTTAAAGTTTAAACGAGCTTTTTAAAGCTTTTTCTTGTGTTTTTTTACTTAGGAGAGTTTTGCAAGTCTAAAGCATATACTACTGTAAATTATCTAATAAATTGAAACAAGTTTTAAACTAATTTATAAACATAAGTGTTTAAGAGTTAACAAAAAGAACAAAAACTATTTACAACTTGAAAAAAACATTGTGAAGTCACAAAACTTTATAACGAAATTATTAAGTTTTTATTTTAAACTGAGTTTAACACCAAACTTCAGTTTAAACTATTACTGCAAAATTAAAAATTATCTAATACCTCGAATATAGATTAAATTGCAGACAATAAATTGATAAATTTACTTAAGAAATTTTCGAAACAAATTTCATTTTCAAAAATTTAAACCAGCAATTAAATGGTAATTGAGCTTAAGATTAAATTAGCTTAAGAGCTTGAAATAAAAACTTTGCACCTTAATAAGTAATTTAGAAATTTCAAAATGTAACTGTAAAACAATTTTAAAGCTTGTTATGAATTTTTTTTCTCATGCACATTCAAATCACTTTTTGTGTAGCTTTTATGATCACAAAAACTGCAAGAAAATTTTGGCTCATAATGGTATACCATATGTAGTTTTAAATTTCGTTTCGTTTTAAAATATCTTCCTTCTGGACAAATAGTGCATTTAAAAGGTTTATCATCTCTGTGAGTAACTTGATGTTTTGTTAAAGTTTGTTTATGAGCAAATTTTCTATCACATATTTGACAAGCAATAGGTTTTTCTCCTGTATGAGTTCTATAATGTGATTTAAGACTTGTTTTGTTACAAAAAAGTTTCCAGCAAACACCACACTTAAATGCTTTTGATTTGTCATGAAGTTTCATGTGTCGAATAAGACTGTTTTTATTAGAATAGCTTCAATGATATATTTGACATTTAAATTGTTTTTCTGTAAGAATTAGAAGATAAAATTTTAAGTTATTTAATATAACTTTATGATTAAGAAATTTTGTTATTTATAGTTAGTTTATAATTAAAAAAAATTATAAAACTTTATTACATGAAGAGAACTTTTTTCTCCAACACTAGATGAATTGCAAAAAACTCTTTGGGGTAAGGCAATAGAGAGGTTCATTTTTTTGAAAATTTTTAAAGCTTTATCTTAAGTATTTAACACTTTAAAAAATATGCCAAAATTTTAAACAACTTTTGAAATAAAAGCTATCAAATTCATTGAACACTTCACTTTTTTATTTAATAAAACTAAATTACAACCTTAAGTTTATTTTTTTTTTCTAATAACGCTTTTCAAAAATTTTATTTTAGTCCTAATTAAACTTCTATTAGCATAAATAATTCATCTAAAACTTTTATTTGGAAAACCTGAATTAACAAAAAAAGTCTTTTGTTATTTGGACTTGTTTTATTTTGCACTAAAAGTTATTATATATTATATAATAGGTAATCGTTTGATTAGAACTACATTAACCTAAAAATAAGTTATAAAAAGCATTTAAAATTCAAGTAGAACAATCTACAAGTTAGTTTTATAATAGTTGATTATCAAATACCATATGTTCTACTAAATTTCATTTAGTTTTTAAAAACCTACCTTCTGGACAAATACTGCATTTAAAAGGTTTATCATCTCTGTGAGTAGCTTGATGTCTGGTTAAGGATTGTTTTACAGAAAACTTTCTATCACATATTTGACAAGCAAAAGGTCTTTCTCCTGTATGAGTTCTGTAATGCCTACTAAACTCTCCTTTATTAGAAAACAGTTTCAGGCAAACATCACATTTGAATGCTTTTGATTCATCATGAACTTTAATGTGTTTATTGAGATAATATTTATTATAGTAGCTTCTATGACATATTTGACATTTGAATAGTTCTTCTGTGAGTATTTGTAAATAATTGCTTAAGCTGATTATAAAAACATTTTAATGATGCATTATAGAGTTTTGTTGATAAGTAAAAAAAAACATTTGCTAATAACTTTTTTTTTCAAAGCAAAGTAAACTCATATGAAATCGTAACTTGTTTTTATATAATAAATACTAATATTTTAAGCTCTTACAATACTATATATATATATTAAATCTAGTTAAATTTATATCAGCATTAAGGTGCTCATAATATCGGCAACCTTTTAAATTTTAGCTGATTTTTTTGCACTTGGCAAATACCACAAAACTATCTTGTGCAAAATTTTAGATGATTTGAAAAAGTATTTTTACAAGTTATTTTATTGTCTACCACTCCAATCCAAACTGTATAGGAGACAAAAAATTTGATCATAAAGTTTTTTGCTATTTTTTCTTACATATGCGCAATTATCACATGAACACATTGGGCACATTCAATTTAAAAAGATTTAGAGATACTTTTGTGGAGGTGCTTCTTGAATTTATGATTGAAGCCCAACAATTCAAAAAACTTACAAAAAGTGATAAAAATTACATAAAATCATGAAGTGCATCCATAAAACCTTTTCTAAATCATTTTAAATTGTGTACATTGTGTTTATGTGATATTTGGTCACATGTAAAAAGAAATTCAGCTAACAACTCTAAGGAAAGATATTTTGGGCCAAATACGATTGCATTGGGACTGTTATCAGAAAATCTAAAACAGTCTCTGAAAAAGCTTTTTTAAGTCAGCTAAATTTTGCACAAAGTGGTTTTGTGGTATTTGCAAGTGGTAAATAATAGCTGGAAATTCAAAGGTTGCTGATTTTATAAAACCCTAATTAACTTATTTAATACTATGAGTAAAAATATTTTTCTTTAAACCTTAGCATTCGATGTAAAATAAGGATTTAAACTTGTTTAATTATAAAATTAAAAAAACATGTTTGCTAAATTTTGTTCAAAAAATACTTTATTTATATTAGTATATTTACTTTTTGTGTGAAGTTTAAGATGTGTACTTAAATTTGATTTACTACCAAATTTTCTATCGCATATTTGACAAGCATAAGGTTTTTCTCCTGTATGAGTTCTATAATGAACTTCAAGACTTGATTTACTACAAAATACTTTTAAGCAAACATCACATTTGAATGCTTTTGTTTCGTCATGAACTTTCATGTGTTGATTGAGATTATGTTTCTTAGAATAGCTTCTATGACAAACTTGACAATTGAACTGTTTTTCTGTGGTATTTATTTGATAAATGACTTGCAGGGCAATTTTCCTAGAAAAATTTGCTCCTGGGCCGAGCTGTTTAAAAAACAAAACCTTTGAGGGCCGCATATATTTTTAAACAATTCTAGTAATCAGTAGAAAAATATTACATAAGATCAAAAATATAACAAATAAGCAATTTTTGAGCATTAATAAACAATAT
This sequence comes from Thalia democratica, assembly GCF_965202585.1. Taxonomy (NCBI): domain Eukaryota; kingdom Metazoa; phylum Chordata; class Thaliacea; order Salpida; family Salpidae; genus Thalia; species Thalia democratica. Next base: position 22,604,402 of record NC_139167.1, on the reverse strand, counting down.
CCATTAAAATAAGAGCCTAAATTTAAGTTTTTATCAGAAAACATATAACTTTTTTTGTTTTTAAAATGTATTTTTTTGGCTGAAAAGGAGCTCACAGGCCGCATATTTTGACTTTGAGGGCTGCATTTGGCCCGCGGGCCGCAGTTTGCCGACTCCTTGGTTATAATTTCCTTATGGAAGGTTCAAATTAAATTACAACTAAAGAACCCAAAATCTATCTTTCTATTACCAACAAAACATCAAAAATTTTCATTTATGTTATTAATACTCAAATCAATTTATCAAAAGAGGAGGAGTATTTTCTAGTTAGCCTATATTTACTTAAAGAAATCTGTTGCAGTTAGGATTTGTTAAAAACGATCTTTGAAAGCAGTAAATCATTGAAACATTAAATTACTTTTTTCAATCAATATTGTAATAAAATAATCAATTCAACTATACTAGTGTGATATGATTATAAAAGAGGGTTGACACATTCTCAGTCTAAAAACTACCCTGAGCGACCAAAAACTACCCTGAGTGACCAAAAACTACCCTGAGTGAGCTTTAAAGTGTCTTGAGTCATCCTGAGTTTTTCAATTTCCTAAAAATACACTTTTATCAAAAATTAATTAGTACAAACTCCTTTAACAAAATTAGTTAAAAAACAACAAAATGTTGATTCTCAATCAACTGAATCTCATTCAAAATTTAAAAAAAAGATGTCTTGAGGTTTTTGAAAAATCTTAAAACTATCTTAAGTTTTGAAATAAAAGAAATTAACTATTTTAAGTCAGCTTGAGTTAGAAAAGTCAAAATATTCCGAGCTGTCCTTAGTAATCCTGAGATGTAATATATATCAACGAAATACTGTTTTTAACTATATCGAAACACTTTTGTTTTACTGTGGTGTTCATCACACGATCAATTATTTTTTCAACTATTTGCAACATTAGTTTTAGTAATAATAGTGTATTATTAAAAAAATATTAATTTTATTTAATAACAATACTCACTTTTTTTTTTGTAAATTTGATACTAAACTTTATATAAAACAAAATCAAAAGTTTTCATGCATTAGATCAAGGGTATAAATAGATAATATACCTTGCTTTTCATTTGCTGGGCTTAATTTGTATCGTTTTATTTGAATCATTAATCTGTTTATACTGCAGAACAAAGTTTAACAATACATTATAGATTAAACAGATTAAGTTATTGAGCTTATTAGGTTCTTATTAGGCTCACAATAAAAAACTTTACCCATAAAAATGTTTTGTCTTTATAATTCTTTTTCAACTTTAAAATTTACTAAAAAATTTTTAGGAAGTATGGGTACATCTAATAATAAAACTATCCACAATTAAAATGAGTTAAAAATTTACTTTAAGTAAAAAAAATGTAATTTAAGTTAAAATTTTAATACAGTTTCTACTCATGAGACATATAAATTATTATTTAGGATATAAACACTTGAAAAGTCATGAAAAGAATTTGTTTAAATTTGCTTTTTGAAAACAATCAGAATAGTAAACTTTACTTACTTTTATTAAGAAGCAAATTTTTAGATGTAGACTCCATTATGCAGCTTATTATTATAAAATTTACCTAAACAAAATTTTTATGCATAAACAAAACAAATTATGTAAAAATTAAGTTAAATCAATAGGTAACATTTTGAAACTTTTTACAATTAACATTTTTTATCATGCTCACAACTCAAAAACAAAATACTACATCATTATACTAATAAAGTTTAAAACAAAACAAACTAATTTCTAATTTAAAAAGAAATAAAGAATAAAAAATAAATCGAGCAGTTTGTACTAAATTTAACATATATAAGTTTTTAAATTATTTTCTGTTTGTAAAATCAACGTAAAATTTTTATTATGTGTACATTAATTGATTTGTACATAAGTTTAAAAATTAAAATGAAGTAACAACGATATTAAACTTATTGTATAATTAAGAAATATTCTTAACAATTTTTAATAACTTGAGTTTCATAAAATATAGTATGAAAGTCGGAAAACTGTATCAAAAATAAAAATTTGATGTTATTTACTTTTTTGTATAAATAACACACTTCTAGCAAATAAGTCATGTTTTATAAATCTTTAGCTGCAAAATATTTTTTCAATTTTAAAATATAGAATGACCTATGTTTTTTGAAAGAAATACTAAAAACGACAAGTTATTACAAAAACAAAACAATTAAACGCAATTTTTTTGATTTATTGTCTAAACAAAGTGTAAGTGTTCAATATCAAGACTGTTTTTTAATATTTGTAAAACTATTTTTTGCTAATAAACTGTTTTAAGACTCATGATTAATTTTTTTAAATTATATCACTTTTTTTACCTTTAAAAAAACTAAAATTTACAATAAAAAACAAAGCACGCCTTCAGTCACTAATATTTAATTACAAACCTTTTTTAAAGTTAGGACAAACTTAAATTTAACAAGTTTCTTAAAAAAGATTGTGATTTTTACTTTGGAAAGTTTTGCAAGTCGAAAAAATGCTTGATAATTTAGAACAAGTATTAAAATAGTTTATTTAAATAAGTGAACAGTGTTAAAAGAAAGAACTAAAACCGTATACAACTCGTAAGAAATATTCTACAATCAAAAAATTTTATAACCAAATTGTTAAGTTTTTGTTCTAAGCTTAGTTTGAACAATTTCAGTACAAACTGTTAAAAAATAGTAAAATTATCTAACAACTTGAATCCAAATTAAATTGCAGACAAGAAATTAATGTAATAACTTAAATAATTTTCTTAATAAACAATTTTTTAAAAATTTTAAACAAGCAATTTAAGTGCAACTTATTGAACTTAAGATTAAATTAGCTCAAGAGCTTGAAATAAAATACTTAGAATCTTAAGAAGTAACTAACAAAAATTTATCAAGTAACTATTAAACAAATTGAAAGTTTGTTATGTATTCTCTTCTCATGCCTATTTAAATCATTTTTTGTATAACTTTTGTGATTACAAAAACTGCAAGAAAATTTTGGCTCATAATGATATACCATATGTTTTGTTAAACATTCTTTTGTTTTAAAATATCTTCCTTCTGGACAACTACTGCATTTAAAAAGTTTAATTTCACTGTGAGTAGCCTGATGTTTAACTAGATGGCTTTTTCGAGCAAATTTTCTATCGCATATTAAACAAGCAAAAGGTTTTTCTCCTGTATGAGTTCTGTAATGAGCTTTGAGTTCTGACTTGTAAGAAAATAGTTTCAAGCAAACATCACATTTGAATGCTTTTGATTCGTCATGAACTTTCTTGTGTCGAATGAGACTGTTTTTATTAGAATAGCTTCTATGACATATTTGACATTTAAATTGTCGTTCTGTAAGAATTAGAAGATAAAAATTTAACTTACATAAGAAAATTCTATGATTAAGAAATTTTGTTATTTGTTATAAGTTTATAATAAAAAAATGTGTAAAACTTTATTACATTTAAGAGAACTTTTTCTCCAACCATTGATGAATACCAAAAAAAAAATTGGGATAAGGCAATAGATGGCTCATTTTTTTTTAAACAATTTTTAAAGCTTTATCTAAGATATTTAACACTTTTAGAAATATGCCAAACTTTTAAACAACCTTTGAGATAAAAGCGATCAAAGTTATTGAACACTTCGCTTTCTTATTTAATAAGACTAAAATACAACCTTGAGGTTACCTTTTTACTTTTTAATAATGCTTTTTAAAAATTTAGTTTTAGTCGTAATTAATCTTCTATTAGCATAAACAATTTTAAAATGTTTAGTTGGACGACCTGAATTAACAGAAAAAGTCTTTTGTTACATAGACTTGTTATATTTTGCACTAAAAATTATTATGTAACAAAATAATTATTTAATTAGTACTTTTTTTAGCTGAGAAAAAAGTTTAAAAAAGCATTCAAATTTCAAGTAAAACAGTTATACAAGTTTGTTTTATAATAACTAATTTTTGGTAACTATATATCATATGTACTTTTAAATTTCGTTTTGTTTTAAAATATCTACCTTCAGAACAAATACTGAATCTAAAAGGTCTATCATCACTGTGAGTAGCTTGATGTCTGACAAAAGATTGTTTAACAACAAATTTTCTATCGCATATTTGACAAACAAAAGGTTTTTCTCCTGTATGAGTTCTATAATGTGATTCAAGCTCTGATCTGCTTAAACACACTTTCAAACAAACATCACATTTAAATGCTTTTGATTCGTCATGAACTTTCATGTGTCGAATAAGAGTACATTTGTTAGAATAACTTCTGTGACACATTTCACAATTGAATAGTTTTTCTGTTAATAATTATAAGATAAAAAACCATAAAGATAAGATAACAAAATTAAGGAAATTAATTGAGAAATTCAATTTGTTATTCAAAACAAGTTTATAGTTAAATAGTGTATTAAAATGTATTTCATTCAGAAAAAACTATCTTTTTATTTCTCAAACACTAGATGAAAGCTTTTTTTTATGAGATCAAGGCCATGGTACACTTTAATTTTTATACTTTGTAGAATTTTATCTTAGCTGTTTAGACTTTTAAAAATTTTGACAAAACTTAAAGTAACTTTTAAGATATAAGCAATAAAAGTCAGTGAGTAATAAGAATGAGTAAATGAAAAACTTAGTAGAACCTAATATTTAAATTCTTTATTTTCTAAAAAATCTTCTTGCAAACTTAACAATTAGTCCAAATATTTTAAAAGATTTATCTAAAATAGAGGCAAATTTTCTAGTAGGACAACTAAATTTACCAGTTTAAGTCTGTTGTGGTTAAAATTTGTTGAAAATAGTCTTAAAGGGTTGAACTGTGGCAACCATGCATGTAGTTTTGGTAGATATTCATGATTAAAACTTCAGTGACAGGTTTTATTCTTTTTTTCATAAAAGGGGTAATTATGCATGCTTATTTCTTAATATATTATCATTTTGTATTAACTTACATGATCACAGTATGCTGAAAACGGGTTAAAGCGGCCATTGGTTATAATAAAACAAACTTACTCAAAAAAATTGTATTAAGTGTTAAACATAGTTTAACAAATTTTGATTTCTTTGTTTTAAAACTGGTTTTTTTGTTATTTGCTTTAAGTATTTAAGAAGTTATTAAGTTTAAATCCAACCAGTTTTTGCATATACAATTTAAAAACTTCTCCGAATTCTTCATAGTTTTGACAAAATTTTCTTGCAGAAAGTTAGAGAAAAATTTCTGTACAACTAATTTAGAGAAACTTTTTTAGCATTTTTCTTAAACTTTGTTGAAAAAGTATTGAAAAATACAATAAGTTATTTATAAACTTATAAATTTTTAACTTAGTTTTTTTTTTTTGATATTTTTTCAAAAAAAAAAAGTGCAAATAGGCATCAGGATGTTGCTTGTATAAACCTAATATTATTTAGTTTCCTAATGATTTTTATTTTGTAAAATTGTATATAGAATTCTTATCATATTTGCTAAAACATAAAAAAAATAAAATATTTTAGCACCAAGCAGTTGAAATATTCTATTTTAAATATACTTTGTAGTATATTACCATAAATACATCAATGAAATTTTCAGAAGAATATCAGTGTTTTTAATGAGAAAAAATACACTTTTTTTCAAATTTTCAAAGAATCCTGATAATTTTAAGACTAAACCGAAGAAAAGAAAAACCCTAAAAAACGTTTTTATATAAAAGCTTTTAAGGTATTTTCTAGCAGTTGCTGTTGGCCTTAATTTTTATATAAATTTGAGGTTTTTCAACTTTTTTTCTTTTTTAAAAAAGTAAACATTTGCAACATTAAAGCTTATATAACTTTTAGAATACTTCAAGCAGAATAGAACCAAAGCCATTTTTAATAGTGGAAGCCTATTAATAAATTACTAGATCTCTTGGTTTAATTTTAAAGTTACTAAAATGTTCAATAGCCATTTGCTAGCCCATTGTGCTGAATTTATAATTCTAAAAATTGTATTAAAATTGTAATGATTTTACAACATAAAAAAAACATAAAATAAGAAGAGTTCAGGTTTTCTAATAAGATTGGCGTAGGAAGAAAAAAATTAAATAAAAAGAAATATATATATATTTAAAAAAAAAAATTAAATGTAAAACTTAATTAAATTAAACAATTAAGTTTATATAAATTAACCTATAAGTAAACAATAAAAACAGAAAGGATTAATTTTCAGACTTGCTAAAAAGTTGTCAAATATTTTTATTTTTAGAATTACTTTGACCACAAATGCTTTTTCACAAAATTTATTGTAGTATGATTTTTTGTAATTTTAATAAAAATCAAAATATAAGCATATTTTTGAAACAGCATTCTTATTAATTTATAATTAATTACTTGTAATGTAGGCTTATAAATACCAGGTTCCTTCATCTTCTACAACGGCTACAACAAATAACTCAACTCAGACTAAGCTACTTGAAGCAAAACTGGCCATATAATATTATGTGCCGCATAATTAGTGAACAGTCATTAAACATATTAAATAAAAAAGGTATATTGCTATTTGTGAAGGTAAAAATGAACACCAGACTTACAATATGGACCACCTCATGAGAGTTAAAGATGGAAAAAATCGAAGTGAAAAGATTTTGTGATTTGATGATCTTGCATTTAAACATGATGGGGAATGGAATGCTTCTAATGATAGTTCTACCACTTTTTTACTGAGATATCATATCCAAGTAGAACTATTACTTGAACGGATGCCTTTCAAAGACATTTGAATGATAGTTTTTTGTCTTTATGTGTTTTATGTTAACCTAATTATTTGAAACAGACATTATATTTCACCAAACATTTGACAGTTATTTTATAGCACTGTTTCAAAAAGTACCAGACAGTTTGCAGTAATGTTAAGTGTTAATACTAAATGATACAGTGCAATGTTTGTTTTATTTCTTTATTATAGTCTTTATTTTTCAATCATTAACTTGATGCTTAATGCCATGCAATATTACCTTGCATAGAGAAAATCATAACTTTTTTATACTTTGTTATTGTAATGCAAATTGAAAAATTATTTCAGGTTTTTAAAACATTAACAGCTAAATGAATCATGACATCATAAATACTGCAAATAAACATATCACATCACTTAAATTCTTAAGGTAAGTAAGTATACCTACAAAGATTTAATTTACAATATTTTGAATTACATTAAACAACACAGCTATACTTTTTGAATTTTTCAAAAAATAAAGGATTTTGCATATTTTGTGTCATTATGACGTCGTAATACATCAAAAGCAGTCTTGATGTCATTAAATACATGCCTATAAATATAAGTCTTGAACATGTTTAAGTGACTTAATTACTATTTAGTCAAAAAAAATAAATTAAGTGATTTTTGGGGAGCAAACTTTATTTTTGCAAAATCTTATTTTTATCATTTTCTAATGAAGCCAAATCACATCCGAATCATATGATTAGACGTGATTTACAATATGACCAAAAAAATGCTATACTCCCTACTACTAATTGTGATAAAAAAATACCAACCATTAATTTGTTTTAAGTATATAAAAGTAATTCAAATGATTTTGGTTACGTTTTATAGTATTTTAGAAAAATAATATTGGTATACGACTGTATTAATAGACAGTAAATATTTTTTTTTTTACTTTATCGTACTAAAGTAGTGATATTATAATAAGATATACACTATTATAGTATAAGTTACATAATTCTAGAATTATAAAAGCTACCAACTAGATAACTAACTTTCTGAAACTTTTTATCTTTTTATTCTGAGAATTGTTTTAATATAAAGTTAACGCACCTACAGTTTTACAATCAAACAAGTTTTAAACAGTAGCTTAAACGTTTTACCTTTATTTTGCTTTATTTGAATTTTGTTTTCAGTTTTATACAATTTATCAAAAATTTTTTGCTTCAATATTTTTCATACCTCCATAATAATTGTCCTTTTTAACTCTACTAACAGCAGTGTTTTTACCTGTGTTAATAGTTTTTTATTAAAAATAAAATCGTATTAAGCTTAAACTATATTTTTACCGGGTTTTATCAACATTAAATTTACTTAAAAACTAAATATTAATTTTCCCATATATTAGAGGAAAAGGGAAAACTTTTTTATACAAGTTTTGTTTTACTTGATTAATTTGAATTTAACAAAAGCAAAATATTTATAAAATAATTAACTAAAGAAAACGAATAATAAAATCATGCGATCTTGTCTCATATTAAAAAACTTGTTAGCAACAAAAGTTAAGTTAAAAATATTATTCAAATTGTACAAAACTATAGTTATTGAATCACATGAAGATAGATCATTACATACCAAAAAAACAATATAAAGAGTTTGTAGTAATACTTAAGCGAAATTTAAATATAACTCACTTTCATTAAGAAGTTAACTAATCGATGTAGTTTCCATTATGATTTTTATCACTATATATAAAAAACCTGAACCAAATTTAATAGTAAAAACAAAATTATAAAGTACAAGAACAAAATTTTAAGTAATACTTTATACACACTCAAACTTCTCTAACAACAGGTATAAAATATTTAAAATACGGTGCACAACTTTTGCTCAAAATTTAATCTGAATACTTTATCACACATAGTCAAAAATAAATGTTTTTATAAGTTTGCTGAAAATTAAAAAACAAGCCTCGAAAGTTCTTTATGAATAAATTAATAAAAAGTTTAACTAAAAAAGGAGTAAAATAAACCTACAACTTAACTATATAAATATCATACAAAAAAAAGTTTTTTGATAAAATTAATGTTGAATACGAGTTTTAAGATAGCTTTTGCAAAAACTGAAATTTTAAGTTAAATTTACAAGAAATAGTGAACTGTATTTAAAACCGTGTATCTAATTAAAATATAAAGACAAAAACTTATTTAAGAAACTTAATAAAAGTTCTCTATAAAAAACTTAATTAAAACAAATTTAACTACAGAACAATTTAATGTAACTTGTTTTAGTTAAGCTTGTCTTAAATTTATACAAAACATTTTCATACAAATCTTATATTAAACAATAAGTAAACTACTTATTAATTAACTTTAATGTTTTATATGGAGAAGTTCGTGAGCTTTCAAACTACTTTTTGTGTAACTTTTATGATGACAATATATGCAAGAAAATTTTGGTTCATAATGATATACCATGTGTATTTTTAAAGAATTTTTTGTTTTAAAGTATCTTCCTTCTGGACAAATACTACATTTAAAAGGTCTATCATCTCTGTGAGTAGCTTGATGTCGTACTAAGTTTGGTTTATGAGCAAATTTTTTACTACAAGTCTGACAGGCAAAGGGTTTTTCTCCTGTATGAGTTCTATAATGCAAATCAAGCTCTCTTTTTTTAGAAAAGAGTTTCAGGCAAACATCACATTTGAATGCTTTTGATTCATCATGAACTTTCATGTGTTGATTGAGATGATATTTATTATGGTAGCTTCTATGACATATTTGACATTTGAATAGTTCTTCTGTGAGTATTTGTAAATAATTGCCTAAGCTGATTATAAATACATTTTAATGATGCATTATAGAGTTTTGTTGATAATTAAAAAAACATTTGCTAATAACTTTTTTTTCAAAACAAAGTAATTTAATATGAAATTTTAACTTGTTTTTATATAATAAACACTAATATTTTAACCTCTAACAATACTATATATTTAATATACGATTTTCAATTATTAGTTTTGAAAATCCTTATTTTGTATAAAAGCTAATCATAAAAATAATATCTATTTCAATTTATTTTGAAAAAAATCACATTAGTAAAATTTACTTACCTTTATTAAGAAGTAAATTTTTAGATGTAGATTCCATTATTCAGCACTTTATTATAGAATTTTCCTGAAAGAAGTTTTTATGTATAAACAAAACAACATTATGCAATACTTCAGTTACATCTAATAGATAGGATTTCAAACTTTTTACAATTAATATTTTTTATAATGCTCAAAACCGAAAACAAAAAACTACATAACTATACTAATAAAGTTTGAAATAAGAAAACTAAAACTGCTAATTTAAAAAGAAATAAAGAATGAAAAATAAATCGAGCAGTTTGTACTAAATTTAACATATAACTTTTTTAAAATCTTATTGCGTTCATAAAATCAATGTAAAGATCTTATTATATGTACATTAATTGTTTTTTTACATAAGTTTGAAAATAAGAACGAAGTAACAAGGATATTAAACTTACTGTATTATTAAGAAATATTCTTAGAAATTTTTGCTAACTTCAAATACATAAAACATAAAATGAAAGTCGGAAAACTATAACAAAAAAATATTTGATGTTACTTATTTTTATCGTATACATACACTTTTAACATATAAGTCTTGTTTTATACTGCAAAATGTTAAATTCTTTTTTTTTAGAATAATCTATGTTTTTTGAAAGAAATACTAAAAACGACAAGTTAATATATAAAAACAAAGCAATCGCAACATAATTTTGTGATTTAATAACTAAAGTATTAGTGATCTATATTGAAACTTTTTTTTAAATATTCGTAAAACTAATCATTGCTGAACAAATGTTATAAAACTTATGATTATTTTTTTTAATGATATCAACTTTTTTAGCCTTTGAAATAACTATATTATATAATAAAAAGTAAAGCCCGATTTCAATAACTGACAATTGACAAAAAACTTTTTTAAGCTAGAATAAACTTAAAGTTTAAACGAGCTTCTTAAAGATTTTTCTTGTGTTTTTTTACTTTGGAAAGTTTTGCAAGTCAAAAATATATACTACTGTAAATTATCTAATAAATTAACACAAGTTTTAAACTAATTTATAAAAACAAGTATTTTAAGGATTAACAAAAAGAACAAAAACTATATACAACTTGAAAAAAACATTCTGTAGTCACAAAATTTTATAACGAAATTATTAAGTTTTTATTTTAAACTTAGTTTAAGACCAAACTTCAGTTTAAACTATTACTGCAAAAGTAAAAATTATCTAATACCTTGAATTTAATCTAAATTCCAGACAATAAATTTATATATTTACATAAGAAATTTTCTTAACAAATATTTTTTTTGCAAATATATAAACAAGCAATTAAATGGTGATTGAACTTATTTTAAATTAGTTTAAGAGCTTGAAATAAAAACACTTTGCACCTTATTCAGTTATTAACAAAATTGTAGAAGTAACTATAAAACAAGTTTAAAGTTTATTGTGAATTCTTTTCTCATGAACATTCAAATCACTTTTTGTATAACTTTTATTATCACAAAAACTGCAAGAAATTTTGGCTCATAATGAAACAACATATGATTTCTTAAACCATCTTTTGTTTTAAAATATCTTCCTTCTGGACAAATACTGCATTTAAAAAGTTTAATTTCACTGTAAGTAGCCTGATGTTTAACTAGATTGCTTTTTTGAGCAAATTTTCTATTGCATATTTGACAAGCAAAAGGTTTTTCTCCTGTATGAATTCTATAATGAACTTCAAGACTTGATTCACTAGAATATACTTTCAAGCAAACATCACATTTGAACGCTTTTGATTCATCATGAACTTTCATGTGTTGATTGAGATTACCTAACTTAGAATAGCTTCTATGAAATATTTGACATTTAAATCGTTTTTCTGAAAGATTTAGAAGATAAAAATTGAAGTATGTAAGAAAACTTTATGATTAAGAAATACTTGTATTTAAAATTAGTTTATAATAAAAAATTTATAAAACTTTATCGCATTTAAGAGATTTTTTTGTCCAAAATCTGGCAAATTTTTTAATAAGTTATGAGAAAAAAGTTATTAAAATTATTTAACACTTCTATTTCTAATGGAAAGCATTAACTAATAAAACTTAAACACAACCTTAAGTTTATATTTTTTGCTTTTTAATAAAGCTTTTCTAAAATTTAATTAAAGTCCATATTAATCACTTACAAGCTTAAATAATTCATCTAAAATTTTTAGTTGGCCATTTTGAATTAAAAAAAAAAGTATTTTGTGATTTTAACTTGTTTAACTTAATACTAAAAAAAAGATGTATGTAATAAAATAATCATTTAATTAGTACTACTTTTAGCTGAAAAAAACAAGTTATAAAATGCATTTAAAATTCAAATAAAATAGTTATACAAGTTGATTTTGTAATAATCAATAATTGATAACATAATACCATATGTCACTTTAAATTTCGTTTAATTTTAAAATATCTACCTTCTGGACAAATATTGCATTTAAACGGTCTATCATCTTTGTGAGTAGCTTGATGTCTGTTTAACGTACTTTTTAAAGCAAACTTTCTATCACATATTTGACAAGCAAAAGGTTTTTTTCCTGTATGAGTTCTGTAATGATCTTTAAGACTTGATTTGTAAGGAAACAGTTTCAAGCAAACATCACATTTGAATGCTTTTGATTCGTCATGAACTTTCATGTGTTGATTAAGACTTCTTTTGTTAGAATAACTTCTACGACATATATCACAATTGAATATTTTTTCTGCGAAAACTAAAAAATAAAAAAAAGACAAAGATAAGACAACAAAATTAAGAAATTTAATTTTGTTATTCAAAACAAGTTTATAGTCAAAAAGTGAATATAAATTTATTTTATTTAAAAGAACTATACAATTATTTCTTAATCACTTGAATTATTTTTGCATTTAGTCAAGGTCATAGCAATTTAGTTTTACATTTTGTAGAGTTTTATCTTAGCTGTTTAATATTTTCAAAATTTTGACAAAATTAAAAATATTTTTTAAGATATATGCAATCAAAATCAGTGAGTTCTATGAATGCATTAACTAAAAAAAACTTAGTTGAACCTAAAATTTAACTTCTTTATTTTCTATTTCAGCTTCTTCCAAACTTTATCATAAGTCTTAATATTTATCTAAAATAGTGAAAACATTTCTAGTTGCCAGACTAGAATTACCAGAAAAAGTGTTTTGAGGTTAAAATTTGTTAAAAATAGTCTTAAAGTTCCAAATAACTTTGAAAAATTAAATTACAGATATGAAAAATTAATCAAACTTGTAACAAATTAATTATTTACTTAGCACTATTGTTAACTACAAATAAAGTTGAGAACACATTTAAAATACTTTGATGCCCAACCATAACTTAATTTTTTTTTTGTAAAACCAAATTACTTTTTATGTATGTAAATATTTACCCTTTTCAAACTTTTTAATAAACATTTTTTGTTGTATGTTTTTTAAATTTCAATTTGTTAAATAGTCGAACTACGTACTTCTGATTTTTTTTTAATTTGAGGTATTGTGATAATATAGGGAGTACTTTGGTGATGTTTGCTGGAGACATTAAAACATAAGATTCAGATGTAGGCTTCATTAAAAAAAAATAAAAAAATAATTAAATATTTTGCAAAAAAGAAGTTTACAACCTAAAAGTTTCATACCTTATATTTCTTTTACCTAAATTCACTTATACATTTCCTAGACTTATAATTGTATCTTAAATGAAAGACTATTTTTAAGGCAAACATTTAAAGTCATTTCAGCTGCTTTTGATATATTATGACGTCATAATCATATAAAATGTACAAGCTTTGTCTTTTAAATAGTATTTTTTTCTAATATAGCAGCAAATTAAACACCGGTTTTTACTTTTAACAAAATTATAAATATTTAGAAGTCTACAGAGCCAAAGATTGGACTTTCATATGCTGCTAGATGTTAGTTATTACTCCAGTTTATTTAATTTTGAATGTCAAGTGTGTTGAGTGAGTCAACCAGAAAGATATTACTAATTTAATGACATTTCAATTGCATGTTGATAACAAATAAAATACATATCAAATCACTTTCAGTTAATAGGTATTATGATTTAAGTTGTGAAATTCTATATAAGATCTGTGTCCATGCCACCCAAGTTTTTGATTTAAATAACAAGTAGAGAGTAAAGATTTGGAAAACTTTGTTTGTGTTACTGAGCTCGTTTTATCATCTAATGAAAAAGTGAACCAACTCCCAACCAATAACTTTGAATCTGAAAGGTAACTTGCTGGATTTGGAAAGCAAGCAGCAGTGGCAAAGTTTAGAAACCAATGCTTCACAGTAAAAAAGAATAAGAAATGACTGTACATTCAGAATAAGCTTGTACTTTTTAAACATTTTTTTTTTCATTTAAGTTTTAATTTTCTAAATGAGATAGAGCAAAAGTTGGTAGCAGAACAAAATAAATTTAAAGCTCAAACAGATAAAATAAAAAAATGAAAAAAGGATGAAAAAGGATGAATAGATGCAGAAAGGTTTCAAACTATGTAAAGTTGGCCGTGAGCGTGGAATAAGCTGCATTCTATTTTAAAATCTCATCCTGATCAAAATTAAGTTATTGTTCGTAATGAGTTAATTTACAATGAAGTGTTATACAATCCTGAACTTTTTAAAGTAAATGGTAATACTCACGAGGAAAAACTCCTAAATTTATGTGCTCTTGTTTAAGAAGATGGTGAGTGCTCTCTGTGTTCATTAACAACAAACGCAGATGCATTATTGATTGTTGGGGCTTCTTCCGCAAAAAAGAGAAAGAAAAAAATGTTGTGGTAGAGCACTGTTATGCCGCATAGTCATAACAGTGCTCTATAATGGTCAACAGACATACTAAATAAATGTGGTATATTACTTGTGAAGGCAAAAATAATCGAACCTACAATATAGACCACTTCATGAGAGTTGAAGATGGAAAAAATTCGAAGTGGAAACACCTGCTTATACAAGATTTGTTGAACTAGCATTTTAAATCTGTTCTTGTTTGTAAAATTAATGGAGAACGGAATGTATCTAATGAAAGATCGAATACTTTTTTACTAAGATATGATATCCAAACAGTATTATTAGTTGAACGGATGCCTTTTAGAGACACTAAAATGATAGATTTTGTACTTTAATGGGTTTTATGCTTACCTAATTATTTGAAACAGACATTATATTTTAAAAATCATATGACTGTATTTTTGTAGCATTTTTTGAAAAGCATAATTTATTTTGCAGTAATTTGACTGTTAATACTAAATAATACAGTGCAACGTTCGTTTTATTTCTTTGTTGTAGTCTTTATTTTCAATTGTTAACTTGAAGTTTAATGCCATGCAACATTATCTTGCATAGAAATAGATTATAGTACTTCGTTATTTTATTGTAATGCAAATTGAATAATTATTTCAGGTTTTTAAAACATAGCTAAATGAATAGTGACATCATATATACTGCAAATATATCTAAATAACATCACCTAAATTTTAAATTTAAGTAATATACCTACAAAGGTTCATTTTACAATAACGATATGTTTAATTACATTAAACATACTGGATATAATTTTTTTAATTTTCAAAAATAAACACTGCACAGTCAAAATTTGCATATTTTGTGTGATTCTGACGTCATAATACATTAAAAGCAGTCTAAATGTCTTTAAATGTATGCCTATTAATATAAGTCTAGGACATGTATACGTGACTTTACTGTTTAAGTCAAAAGTACATAAAATGTGTGACTCTTTAGGGTGTAAACTTTGTTTTTGCAAAAAGTTTATTATCATCTTTGTTTTAATGAAGCCAAAACACATCCGAATCATATTTTTAGATGTTATTTACACTACGAACAAAAAATGTGTGTACTCTGTAGTCCCTACCCCTAATAGTTATCAAAAAATACCAACCAGTAAACTTGTTTTAGGTGTATGAATGTAATTCAAATGAGTTAAGTAATATTGTAATTTAGTAAAATAATATTAGTATAGACTATATCAATCAACAGTAAGTATTATTTCAGTTTGACTTTATTGTACTAATGTAGTGATATTATACTAAGATAAAAACTATCATAGTATGAGTTACAAACTTTTAGAATTATAAAAGTTAACAACTGGATCACTAACTTTCTAAAACTTTTCATCGGTATTCTGAGAATTGTTTTAATGTCAAGTTAACACACCTACACTTTTAAACTCAAACACATTTTAAAATATAGCTCAAACTATTTACCTTTATTTTGATTTATTGGCATTTTGTTTCAGTTTTATACATTTTTTTAAAACTTTTTTCTTCTTTCATATTTTTCATACCTTCATAATAATTGTCATTTTTAACTCTACTAACAGCAGTGTTTTTACCTGTATTAATAGTTTTTTATTAAAAATAAAATCATATTAAACTTAAACTATATATTTACGGGATTTTATCAATATCAAACAATAAATTTACTTAAAAACTAAATATTAAATTTCCCACATATTAGAGGAAAAGGGGAAAACTTTTTTATACAAGTTTTGTTTTGTATAAAATTACTTGATTAATTTAAATTTAACAAAAGCAAAATATTTATAAAATAATTAAATAAAGAAAACGAATAATAAAATCATGCAATCTTGTCTCAAATTAAAAAACTTGCTAGCAACAAAAGTTAAATTAAAAATATTATTCAAAATTGTACAAAACTATAGTTATTGAATCACATGAAGATAGATCATTACATACCAAAAAAACAATATAAAGAGTTTGTAGTAATACTTAAGCGAAATTTAAATATAACTCACTTTCATTAAGAAGTAAACTAATCGATGTAGTTTCCATTATGATTTTTATCAATACATAAAAAAAATTTGAACCAATTTAAAAGCAAAAACAAAATTATAAAGTACAACAACAAAATTTCAAGTAATACTTTATACACACTCAAACTTCTCTAACAACAGGTATAAAATATTTAAAATACGCTGCACAACTTTTGCTAAAAATTTAATCTGAATACTTTATCACACATAGTCAAAAGTACATGTTTTTCTAAGTTTGCTGAAAATTAAAAAACAAGCCTCGAAAGTTCTTTATGAATAAATTATTATAAAGTTTAACTAAAAAAGGAGTAAAATAAATCTACCACTTAACTATATAAACATTATACAAAAAAAAGTTTTTTGATAAAATTAATGTTGAATACGAGTTTTGAGATAGCTTTTGCAAAAACTGAAATTTTAAGTTAAATTTACAAGAAATAGTAAACTGTATTTAAAACCGTGAATCTGATTAAAATTTAAAGACAAGAACTTATTTAAGAAACTTAATAAAATTCTCTATAAAAACAGACTTACTTTAAATAAATTTAACTACAGAACAATTTAATGTAACTTGCTTTAGTTAAGCTTGTCTTAAATTAATACAAAACATTTTCATACAAATCTTATATTAAACAATAAGTAAACTACTTATTAATTAACTTTAATGTTTTATATGGAGAAGTTCGTGAGCTTTCAAACTACTTTTTGTGTAACTTTTATGATGACAGTATACGCAAGAAAATTTTGGCTCGTAATGATTCCATGTGTATTGTTAAAGAATTTTTTGTTTTAAAATATCTTCCTTCTGGACAAATACTGCATTTAAAAGGTCTATCATCTCTGTGAGTAGCTTGATGTCGTACTAAGTTTTGTTTATGAGCAAATTTTTTACTACAAGTCTGACAGGCAAAGGGTTTTTCTCCTGTATGAGTTCTGTAATGCAAACCAAGCTCTCTTTTATTAGAAAAGAGTTTCAGGCAAACATCACATTTAAATGCTTTTGATTCGTGATGAACTTTCATGTGTTGATTGAGATGATATTTATTATGGTAGTTCAATGACATATTTGACATTTGAATAGTTCTTCTGTGAGTATTTGTAAATAATTGCCTAAGCTGATAATAAAATTATTTTTATGATGCATTATAGAGTTTGATTGATAATTAATAAGAAAGTAAACATTTGCTAATAACTTTTTTCAAAACTTTATAAACTCATATGAATTTGTACTTATATAATGTCTACTTTTATTTTAACCTCTTACAATACTTTATATATATTAAATGTAATTAAATTTATATCAGTATTGAGGTGCTTAGAAAATCGGCAACCTTTGAATTATCAGCTGAATGTTTTTATACTTAACAGATACCACAAAAACAATTTGTGCAAAATGTTAGATTAAAAAAAAATTTAGGGCTATTTTATTATCTACCACCCCCAAAGAAAACTGATAGAATCCAAAAATTTCAATCTTAAAGTTTTTAGGTATTTTTTTTACATGTGGTGAATCATCGCATAAACACATTGTGCTCAATTTAAAAGCATTTAGAGAAACTTTTATGGAGGAGCTTCTTGATTTTTTAAAAAAGGATCAAAAGTTTAAGAAATCTTACGAAAAGTTTAAAAATAATATGTAATCAAGAACGGCCTCCATAAAACCTTCTCAAAATCCTTTTAAATTGTGCACAATGTGTTTTTGTGATTATTGGCCACATGTAAAAAGATATACAGCTAATAACTCTGAGGTATTTTGGGTCCGATCCATTTTGCATTGGGATGGTTTTCAGAAAACCTTAAATAGCCTCTATAAAAGTAAGTTAAAGTTTTACAGAGGGTGATTTTGTGGTATTTGCTAAGTGAAAAACATTTTCAGTTAAATGTTTAAATGTTGCCGATTTTGAAAGCATCTTATTCAACACAACTTATACTTTTAATAAACATCTTATCCTTTAAGTTTTCGAAAGTGAAATAGAATAACGTTTTTAAACTATTTTTATTATAAATTTTAAAAAAGTGCTAAACTTTGTACAATAAGTATTTGTTTATATTAGTATATTTACTTTTTGTGTGCAATTTGAGATGTGTATTTAAACTTGATTTATGAGCAAATTTTCTATTGCATATTTGACAAGCAAACGGTTTTTCTCCTGTATGAGTTCTGTAATGATCTTTAAGACTTGATTTGTTAGAAAATAGTTTCAAGCAAACATCACACTTGAATGCTTTTGATTCGTCATGAATTTTCATATGTAGATTAAGAGTGTACTTAGTAGAATAACTTCTTTGACATATTTGACAATTGAATAGTTTTTCTGTTAATAAGAAAATTATATTTTAAGTTTTTTTTAGAACTTTATAATTTTTGTACGATATTTAAATATTCAAAATACTGTATTTTTAAATATTTTATAAATTTTACTACACTTGAAAATCTTTTGTTTAAATACCAAACATTAATTAGGGGTTTCAAAACCCATTTCTATAAACACCCTTTTTGCAGTGAATAAAAACAAAGATTGTAATCTTAATTATATATTGCTCCCTTACTAATTATTTACCCATTTACTTTATCGCCTCTTTACTAAAAAACGCCCCGTAATAGCCAAAATGGGTAGGTTACAATTATGCACATAGGTAGATTTTTGCACAGAATTCTATTGCGTTTATAAGGTGTGTCAGTTTTATGCTTGGGTAAAACTTTTGGATTATCCAATGGAAGAATACATACGAAGTCATTCTACATTCATAATAGAATGGTTTAATAATATATATGAAAAATATCACTAAGAGATACTATTTAGAATGTATTAGCAAGGTTA
This sequence comes from Thalia democratica, assembly GCF_965202585.1. Taxonomy (NCBI): domain Eukaryota; kingdom Metazoa; phylum Chordata; class Thaliacea; order Salpida; family Salpidae; genus Thalia; species Thalia democratica. Next base: position 22,585,026 of record NC_139167.1, on the reverse strand, counting down.
GCTTTTTATAGTAACACTTAGTTTATATAATAAGCCTTCAGATCCTATATCACTATAAACTTATAAATTTTACAAATTAAGAAAATTTACATTTACTCATACTGTTACATCTAATAACAAAACCATCCAAACAAAAATTAATCTAAAATTTAAAATAACTGATGAATCTAAGTAATCAAAGTTAAAATTAGGATATATTTTTTCTTTATAATATTTAAAAAACTTTATTTAGTATAAACACTAATCGTAAAAATGAACACTTGTTTATTTATATTTGTTAAAACAATAAGGATATTAAACTTTACTCACCTTTATGTCAAAGTTAATTTTTAGATGCAGATTCCATTATGCAGCTTATTATTATAAAATTTACCTAAACGAAATTTTTATGTATAAACGAAATAACATTATGTAAAATTTCAGTTAAATCTAAGGAAGATTTTGAACTTTCTACAATTAACATTTTTTATCATGCTCACAAATCAAAATACTACATAATTATAATAAGAATGTTAAAAAAATATGTAAACTTTTAATTAAAAAAGAAATTAAAAGTAAAAACAAAATCGATCAGTTTGTACTAAATTTAACATATACTATTTTGATTACGTTCTGTTCATAAAATTAATGTAAAATTATTATTATATGTACAAAAAATGTTTAGTATAAAAGTTTTACAATTAGAACGAAATAAGAACAATATTAAACTTACAGTATTATTAAGAAATATTTCTAACAGTTATTGATAACTTCACCTTCATAAAACATAACTTCAACAATACTAGAAACGACAAGTTAACATAAAAACTAAACAATTAAACGTAATTTTGTGATTTATTGTCTATACAAAGTGTAATTGTTCAATATTAAGAATATTCTTAAATATTTGGAAAACAATTGTTTGTTTATTAATTGTTATAAGACTGATGAAAATTTTTTTAAATGATATCAACTTTTTTAGCCTTTCTAAAAAAAAATTTACAATAAATGTAAAGCACGCCTTCAGTCTTTGATATCTATTTACAAACCTTTTTTAAGCTATATTAAACTTAAAGTTAAAACCAGTTTCTAAAAAAGAATTGTGTTTTTTACTTTGGAAAGTTTTGCAAGCCGGAAATACATATTTCTCAAAAATTTCTAATAACTTAGAACAAATATTAAAATTTTGTATTAGTAAAACTGAAAAATGTTAACAGAAAGAACCAAAACCGTATAATACTTGTAAGAAATATTCTACAATCAAAAATTTTATAATCAAATTGTTAACTGTTTGTTCTAAACTTAGCTTAAATTAAAATTTCAGTATAAACTTTAACAGAAATAATATAAACTATCTAACAACTTGAATCCAAATTGAATTGCAGACAAGAAATAATTATAATTACTTAGAAAGTTTACTAACTGAACAATATTGTTTTTAAATATTTAAAAAAAAGCAATTTAAATGCAACTTATTGAACTATAGATTAAATTAGGTTAAGAGCTTGAAATAAAATACTTAGCATCTTAGTGAGCAACAGACAAAAATTTAACAAGTATCTATAAAACAAATTTAAAGTTTGTTATGAATTCTCTTCTCATGCCTATTTAAATCATTTTTTGTGTAACTTTTATGATCACAAAAGCTGCAAGAAAATTTTGGCTCATAATGAAATAACATATGATTTCTTAAACCATCTTTTGTTTTAAAATATCTTCCTTCTGGACAAATACTGCATTTAAAAAGTTTAATTTCACTGTGAGTAGCTTGATGTTTAACTAGATGGCTTTTTCTAGCAAATCTTCTATTGCATATTTCACAAGCAAAAGATTTTTCTCCTGTATGAGTTCTGTAATGAGCTTTAAGTTCTGACCTGTAAGAAAATAGCTTCAGGCAAACATCACATTTGAATGCTTTTGATTCATCATGAACTTTCATGTGTCGAATTAGACTGTTTTTATTGGAATAGCTTCTATGACAAATTTGACATTGAAGTTGTTGTTCTGTAAGAATTAGAAGATGAGAATTTAAGTTATATAAGAAAATTCTATGATTAAGAAATTTTGTTATTTTTAATAAGTTTATAATAAAAATTGTGTAACACTTTATTACATTTAAGAGAACTTTTTTCTCAAGCCCTTGATGAATATTAAAAAAAAAATTTTGAAAAAAAGCAATAGAGGGGTCAATTTTATTTTTGACAATTTTTAAAGCTTTATCCAAAATATTTAACACTTTTAAAAATATGGCAAATTTTTAAACATTTTTTGAGATAAAAGCGATCAAAGTCATTCAACACATTGCTTTCTTATTTAATAAAATTAAAATACAAACTTAAGTTTATCTTTTTAACTTTTAATAATGCTTTTTAAAAATCTAGTTTTAGTCCAATCAATTTTTTAATAGCATAAACAATTCATCTAAAATTTTTAGTTGGACGACCTGAATTAATAGAAAAAGTCTTTTGTGACTTGGTCTTTGTTAATTATGCACTAAAACCAATATACCAATAAACTATTTTTACTATAAAACCTAAATTAAATATAACTTATTAGTGTTTAAACTTTTTTTAAATCAATTAATACCATTATTAACTAATGTAATTATTAATTATGCAATTACTTTTTGTGTGAATATTACAATGTTTAACTAAATCTATTTTTCCAGCAAATTTTCTATTGCATATTTGATAGGCATAAGGTTTTTCACCTGTATGAATTCTGTAATGGACTTCAAGACTTGATTTGCAAGAAAAAAGTTTGAAGCAATCATCACATTTGAATGCTTTTGATTGGTCATGAACTTTCATGTGTTGATTGAGACTTCTTTTATTAGAATAGCTTTTATGACATATTTGACAATTGAATAGTTTTTCTGTCAATATGGTTGATTTTGAAAAAATATTAACCGATATGTTTCTCATTTGAATTTGGTATATGATTGAATATTCTATGAATGTTTATGTAACTTTAATAAACATTTTATTAAAGAAATGATTAAATACATACCAAAATAATGTTAATACATTGGATTAAGTATATATTCGTAAATTTTTATTGATACTGCTAAAAACATTTTACTAAAATTTAACTGAATAGATAACTTGATAAAAAGCATATGTGTATTTAAGGAACTTTTTACAATAAGTAAAAATAAAAGTTAAGATTATATTTATATATCTACATTTATTCTATAATACTATTTAAAATAGTTGGTTTTTAAAGCTTTTCAAAAATTTAAATTTAGTCCTAATAAATGACTTGGTAACTAAAATAGCTCAACTAAATATGCACACTTTGTATTTAAAATGGTACTTTTTCTAATATAAAATGCAAATTGAGCAACTAAATAATAGTTTATAAAAACTAGATGAATTGTTATAAAATTACTTTATTCCAAAAATTTGAACTTAAAACTAATCAATAAATCTACTCACTCTCATTTATAGGTAAATCTTTATTAGTAGGTTCCATCAAGCAATCCATCATTTTAAGTAATATCTGTAACAATTTTAGAATAAGTACAAGTGATGTTTATTCAAACATTACATTTTGATTTTAAACAAGGGCATAGGTAGGGGGTAAAAACCATTTTTTGAAATATGATCTTATTATTATAGTTTTTACTAAGCTTTTTTTATTAAGATGCTTTTGACAGATTTAAAAAATTCAAAATAATTTTTGAGATATAGTTGGTCAAAGTTGGAGGCAATAATAGGATTCTTATGGGAGGCGCAAACTAAAACAGCAAATAACTAGAAATCACTAAAAATCTATCTCCTACGTTTCTTGAGATAACTACCTCAAATTTTTAGAAAATGTTCCTTGCAGTATTTAGAAAATTTTGTCCGAACAAAAAAAATAAAAATGAAAAATGTAAATTTTATAACAAAAAAACAACTGTTTTTTTTTGTTTATTTTTTTTATAAAATTTTAAATTTTTTTGTTGTTAAATTTCTTTGGATAGAAATTTATAAATATATCAAGGAAAATTTCCTAAAAGTTTGAAGTAGTTATCTCAAAAAACGTAGGAGAAGATTGATTTTTAGTAAAATAGTCTATTTTTGCCATTTTAGTTTGCGCCTCCCATAAGAATCCTCCCATAAGAATAGTGTTGCCTCTGACTTTGACTGGCTATATCTCAAAAATTATATTAAAAATCTGTAAAGAGCATTTTGTAGCTTAGTAAAAACTATACAGAATAAGATCAAATTTCAAAAAATGGAGTTTACCCCTCCTATGCCCATAGTAAAAAGCATTAAAATAAAACTGGAAATAAACAATTCAACATAATGATATGTTGTGTACTTAGTTTAACTCTAGTCCTATTTATAAAAACTTGGTATTGGGGTTTTATATACAAGCTTAAAAATATAAAACTGATAATTAATCACTGATTTAAAAAATAAATAGTTAAAAATGTGAATGATAACAAACATAGTCATTGAATTGAAAATAGGTTGAAAAATTCCTTCCAGTCATTTGCTATTTAAACACTGTTTTAGTTTTTATACCACAATAAAAACTTAGGATTGATTAAAAATAAAGCAGATTTGTAGAAGTTAAATTTACACAAAAATTTGTAAACTACAAATTTAAGGAATAAATTATCACAATACCAAAACAATTAGTTTCATATTGCAGTTGCTTTTATTTTACAACATATGTGTGTTCTATTTTAGTAACTTTTTGTAATATGTATTGTTCGTTCATTCTTGGCAAATATCATTATATTTAAATTGTTTTTTGTCTAAACTTTAAAGTGTTGGTGGTTTGTTTAAGTTTTTACAACTATTTCAATAAATATAATTTCAAATCTATTTATTCCAGATTCATTTTATTGGCAATGAGTGCATATATGCAAAGGTGTTGTTAATATTCTGTTGTAGTAAATACAAACGTTTGCTTTAAATTTTAATTGCAGGTATTTTTAATTTGAGTAAGAATAAATCTTAGAACTTACTCATTAATTGCTTTTCTAATGACAGTGAAATTTTTTTACTACAATTTTTGATAATTTTACATTATTATTTGTTATTTAAATTTACAATGATTTTTGAAAGAGTCAGTTTATATAAATTACACTTAAAATAAAATAAGGTAAAATTTTACTTTTTTGCAACTATTTTAAATATTAATACTATAAAAAGACTGATGTTTTGCTAAATAATTGAAAAAATTTAGGTAAAATTTTACTTTAATACCTTATTGACAAAAAAAAAACAAAAAAATCTCTATTTTTATATTGTTTTTGTTATGAAAATTTATTAAATTTTGTTATATTTTCCTGTCAATTTTTTAATATTATTATTGACCTATACATTGACCATAGTTGTGAGTGTTTACTATTTTCTTTCTTTCTTTCATTTAATGAAAGTTAAACCTTTTGATTGTTATCAAAATAGAGTTAGTATTGTAAGAAAAGCATAAGTATGAGTTAGTATAAGTAAGATATGAAAATATCACAATAGTTTTTTTTTAAACAAATTTAAATAATCTTCAGTTGTTCTTGTTTTTAATTTTCTGTTTTTAAAGAGAAATAATGTATGCTTGTAACAATAACAAATAAAAGGGTATTACCCTATGTATTAGATTTCTTCAACTAACACAAATTAAATAACCAACAGGGTATTACTTAAGTTTAATGTAGTCTACGTTTCATTTGATGTACGTCTTGAAAACATTTGTAATATAACAATAAATTTAAATGGTATTTTTTTAAATTTAAATCTTAATTATTTTATAAATTTTTCAGTAAGAAACACTTTTTCATTTTTAATTGAATCTGTTTATTTGTAACGTAAAATCATATCTTTTTTTGTTTTAAGTAAAATAAGCTATTAACAGTAAAAAAAAGCAACATATTTATCCTAAAGTAAGATAAAAATAAAGAAACAAAAAAAAATATTTAAAAACTGTTTAAACTATTTACACTTTAAAGTTTAAACCAAAATCTTAGTACAACTAAAAAAGAAAACTGTTGATTATTCTATTTTATTAGAATAATAATCTTTTTTTTTAATTTAAATTGGAGTCTATATGACAACAAACACAAACATAATTTTCTATGTTTACATTCGTGTTAAATTATTATAAAAAAACTGGTTTCATTCAACAACATTTACTTTTTTTAATAAAACTTCAGAATATTTTTGTTAAATATATTATTATGATGTTGTATATTATTCTGCAAATATAAATCATAAAATATATTTAGTTGTTATGTACATACAGTAAGAATAAAACAAAATATTTTTATTAAGACTAGAGCCGATCATTTTTAACCCAAAGTTATCTTGCCTGGTCAATATTAATGTGATTTTAACCGATCTTTTGTAGCTTGATCAGTAAAACATTGTTAGTTATTACATTTTATTTAATTAAAATAATTTTCTAAAATAAATCAATCTTAACAAAAAATTATTTAGATTAAAACTAATTTTATGTTATCTTAAAGAAAACTAAGTAATTATATACTTTAATTAGAACATACTAATTTTATTTTAATTTATTATAGATTTATATTATTGATTCAATCTAGTTTGATTAAACTTTTTTTTTAATCTAATAAAATTTATTTCAGTAATACTAACCTATATATTTTCAAAAACCTGTTTTTTGAGTCTAGTGATCGGGCAGATCCGAATTTTTTTTTTTTTGAGTTTAAGATCCAGCCGGAACGGGATCCGAATTTAAGTTTAAATTAAAATCCTTAACGTTTTAAGCTTTATAAAGTTTCAAAAAAAAAAAAAGTTATAAAGTTTAATTACTATAGTACTTTATAAATAAAATTTTTTTAATAAAAAAATTAAAAAAAAAACGATATTATTCTTTAAATATTTTATTTAAACAATATAAAAACCTTCATTGTAAAAAAAATATATATCTTAGTTAAAAATCTTAGTTTAAAAATTTAAAGCTACTTATATACGACTTAACTTAAATTTTATACTTTATATGACTAAAATGAAAAAGAAATTAAATGTTACAATGATTAAAAAAAGGATTTTTTTTTTCATGATAACCTTAACATTACACTTTTATTTAGAAATGTTTCAACGATAAGATGTACAAGATCTTCTTTGACAACGGTGTACATACATAAAAGTAAGTGATTTAGTAAAAATATTTACTCATATCAACGCTATTAAACTTCAAAGAAACCTATCTTGGTTTTCAAGTTGTGATGAAGAAGTAAAAGTTTTTTGCCGGTTTCTGGAAGCAATCGATTTCGATTTTATTTTTACAAGTTACCAGCTTCTGAAAATAGTCTTTCAGAATAAACAGAAGATGGTAGTGTCGAAAGCTACATTTTTGAAAACCTGGCAAGATGTGTGCATTTTTCTAGTTTGAGATTAACCAAGACAAAACTTCAGTTTCTTTAACTTCTTTGGTAGATAATTTTCTTCAGCAAAAAAAAATATATTTTCAATCACTTAATCAACTTAATATTGTTGCTCTTCTTCGTTAGAATTTGAACTTAGTTCCAATTTGTATGTAGAATAAAATTTTATTTTAAGTAACAGTCTTAAGTTTTAAATAACTCAAATTTAGTAAATATTATACCTTTATCCATAATTGAATAGTAAATATAAAATTTAAAGAAATTATAGGCTTAAATTAAGATTGAGTTGCCACACACTGAGGATAGTTTGAATTATATAAAGGTTTTTTGAAAATCTCAGGCTAGCTAGGTATACTTTTTATTAAACTACTTGTAACTTAAATCTATCAACTTTAAAAGTTAAAAAAATTATTCCATTAACTATTTTATTTACTAGCAATTTTGATCTGTTAAAAGATAACTGTTCATTTTTGAATTATTAATTCTAATATTTTTTTCATAAATCAGGATGACTTGACTAGTTTGATGTAACTCAGGATAGAGTTTTTTAACACTCAACAACGATTTTTGCTCTAAAAAGTTGCAACTCTTTTAATAACTGGTTCTAAATTATGGTATGATTCAGGGTTGCCACACACTCAGCCTAAATAATTTTTTCTTAGAATTACAGTCTTATTGAGCATGTTATCTTTGGCTGAAAAGGAGCCACGGGCCGCATATTTTGACTGTAAGGGCTGCATTTGGCCTGCGGGCCGCAGTTTGCAGGTTTATAATTTCCTTATGGAAGGTTTTAATTGAAAAACAAGAAAGAACCCAAAATCTATCATTCTATTACCAACAAAACATCAAAAATTTTCACTTATGTTACTAACATTTAAATCAATTTATAAAAATAGGAGGAGTATTTTCTAGTCAGCCTATATTTACTAAATAAGTCTGTTGCAGTCACGATTTGTTAAAAACGATTTTTGAAAGCAGTAAATCATTAGAACATTAATTTTTTTTCCAATCAAAATTGTAATAAAGCAATCAATTCAAATATACTAGTGTGATATGATTTTAAATAAGGGTTGACACTTTCTCAGCCTAAAAACTACCTTAAGTAACTAAAAACTACCCTAGGTGAGCTTTAAAGTGTCCTGAGTCATCCTGAGTTTTTTCAATTTCCTAACAAACACGTTTATCAAAAATTGATTAGTACAAACTTCTTTAAAAAAATTAGTTAAAAAGCAACAAAATGTTGATTCTTAATCAACTGAATCTCATTCAAAATTTAGAAAAAAATATGCCTTGAGGTTTTTGAAAAATCTTAAAACTGTCCCGAGTTTTTAAATAAATAAAACTATTTTAAGTCAGCTTGAGTTAAAAAAATCAAAATATTCTGAGCTGTCCAAAGTAATCCTGAGATGTAATATATATCAACGATATACTGTTTTTAGTTATATCGAAACACTTTTGTTTTACTTTGGTGTTTATCACACGATCAAAAATATTGTTTTCAACTAATTGCAACATTAGTATTAGTAAAAAAACTGTATTATTTATATATAATATAAATTTAATTTAACAACAATATTAACTTTTTTTTTTGTAAATTTGATACTAAACTTGATATAAAAAAATAATCAAGAGTTTCTATATATTGGATCAAGCGTATGAATAGATATACCTTGTTTTTATAAGCTTTGCTTAATTTGTATCGTTTTATCTGAATCATTAATCTGTTTATACTGCTGAAGAAAGTTCAAAAATACTTTACAGGTAAAACAGATTAAGTTATTAAGCTTATTAGGTTCTTATTAGGCTTACAATAAAAAACTAATCCATAAAAATATTTTCTCATTTTAATTTTTTTTTAAACTTTTAAGTTTACCGAAAAACATTTAGGAAATATGAGTACATCTAATAATAAAGCTGTTCACATTTAAATTAATCTAAAATTTACGTTAAGTGAAAAAAAAAGTGATTTAAGTTAAAACTTAAATACGATTTCTACTCATAACATATATTTTTTTTTATTTAGGATATAAACACTAGTCATAAAAAAAATTTGTTTTAATTTGCTTGTTAAAAACAATCAGATAAGTAAATTTTACTTACCTTTATTACGAAGTGAAATTTTTGATGTAGACTCCATTATGCAGCTTATTATTATAAAATTAAGCTGAATGTATAAAATTTTAATGTATAAACGAAATATCATTATTCAAAACTCTAGTTAAATCTAATATGTAGCATTTGAACTTTATACAATTAATATGTTTTATTAAAAGGAATAAATTAAATTAAACTAAATCCCAAAAACCCATAAAACTCTAGCTTCATTAAAAATTTTGAATAAAATTGAATTAAAATCAAAAAAATCACAAATTCTAGTTTCATTAAAAAGTATAGAAAAAATTAAACAAAAATCAAAAACCCACAAATTCAAGCTTCATTAAAAAGTTTATATAATAATAAATAAAATTTAAAAAACCCACAACCTCTAGTTTCATTAAAATGTATATATAAAAATAAACCAAAATCAAAAAATCCTTAAGTTCTAGCTTCATTAAAAGGTATATATAAAATAAAACAAAGATAAAAAAACCACAAATTTTAGCTTTATTAAAAGAAATAAATTAAATTTAATTAAAATCAACCCACAAATTTTAACTTCATAAAAAATTATGAATAAAATTAAACTAAGATCAAAAAACCCACAAGTTCTAACTTTATTTAAAAGTATAGAAAAAAAAAACAAAAATTTTAAACCTGCAAACTCTAGCTTCATTAAAAATTATTAAAAAAATAAAAAAAAGCCAAAAAAGCTCACAAACTCTAGCTTCATCAAAAATTGTAAATAAATTTAAATAAAATTTTAAAAACCCACAAACTCTGGCTTTAAAAAAGTAAAAATAAAATTAAACAAAAATAAAAAAACCCACAAACTTTAGCTTCATTAAAGATATAAATAAAATTAAACGAACATTTTTAAAGCCACAAACTCTAGCTTCATTAAAAAGATTGAATAAAAGTAAGCAAAAATTAAAAAACCCACAAACTCTAGATTAATTAAAAGAAATAAATAAAGTTAAAAAAAAAAATAATAACTTATAGACCTCAGCTTCATTAAAAAGGTATAAATAAAATTAAACAGTATTTAAAACTTCAAAACTTACAACTGCTAGCTTAATTAAAATGTATTAATAAGATTAAGCAGAAATAAAAAAATACTCAAAGACTCTAGCTTCATTTATATTTCAGTTAAACAACAATTATAAAATTCACAGCGATTACATAAAACGTAAATTAAGTTAAAGAAAATAGTGTCTCTATGCAAACATTGAAAGTGATATCGTGAAAAATATGGTAGAATCTCATTAACATTTTTCAAATCAAGTTTTCCTATAAAGAATACTTATTTATAGAAATTTAAATGTATTAACAAAATTAGAATCACAAACATTATGTTTCATATACACGATCCGTGGTACGATTGATGTATTGTGGTTATAAAACATTGTAGTTTTTTAAATTCGTTGTCAGTATCTATAAACTCAGTAGATAGTATAGTCTCTATCATATAGTTACTTTTTAATATTCAACTATATTTATGTATTGATCAATAATTAATTCAAAAAAAAAGTCAACTATTTGTATAAAAATTTATACAAAAGGTCTAAGCAATTAGTTCTTTTCACATTGATACTTATTCATAAAGGCTCCTTAAAATTGAAGCTCTCTAGAAATTTATTGTTAAATCTCCAATATATTGATAATTATTGTCTTTGATTTTTTGACTGTTAAGTCTAAAATACTTTAGTTTTAAATACTTTAAAATCTCTAGTTTTTTTAGTCAGTTAAGTAGACATTTATATAAATGTCTCGTAAAGCAATATAAGTATAACAATAAATAAAATAACTAATAATTAAAACTTGTGTGTAAAAGAACGAAAAACATGTTGAGTTATTACCTCTACTGTTTTGTATGAACGAATGTAAAACACTGAGTTTTTACAACTTTATAATTATTTATTAGTTGAGTTTGACACACACTAATCAATAAATGTCTTTTAGTAAGTTTTTCTGAAAAAAAAATTTACTGATACTACAAAACTGCATAGTTACCATTTGTATTAATTTTTGACTCTACTTTATTCAAAGCTGTTCGATGTGTTGCAAACTATTTTAACAAAGTTTTTTTTACAATAATAATTCAAGTTTTTTATCAAAAACAGTTTAAAATCTTTTGAAAAGCAGTTTTTATTTCATTAAATCTTTAATAGTTTTGTTTCAATCTAAAATCTAAAAATACTACAGATATAAAACCATTTTAGGACCTTATTAGTCTGCTCAGTTCAAAACTTTGACGTGAATTAAATATTTGTAAATATCGAATACATCAATTAAGTGCGCTTTGTTTTCAGAATCATGCATATTTTTATTTTTTTTATTAGTCTTTGAATTATTTTTTATTTTGCTTCAACAGAATCTACTTCTAAGGATTGATTTACTCATTCCACAAATTTTTACCTGACTTTCATAAGTGTTTCTCTTCAAAACAAACTCAGAATTTTATTTCCTTCTATTTCCTATAAATATTTTAACACTTTAATAATTTTCTAAAATGTTTATAGATTATTTAACTAGTAATAATACAAAATATAAGTACCATGACTGTATTACTTGAATTTTTATTCGCTCGCTTTAAAAAAGTTGTCGTTTGGTAGACTAGTTTTTGAATACATCAGCTCAAAAAGACTATGTGTTTTCAATAACAAGGCTAAATTGGACTTTAAATTGCAACCTAATTGTTTTTTCTTAATCATATAACAATATACAAATTATTTATTTTTTAACATGTTTAAAATTATGTTTTATTTTAAAATTATTAAAGTAATATCTATACATGACGAACACAACAATTCGAAATAGAATTGTTTTAATTTTCTTTTAAGACTCGGCTAATGTTGGTATCGTTCATCAAACTGAGTGTAATTTTAATTTAATACTTTTTTTCTCCACAAGTTGCTTCAGAATAATCTTCAATATTTATTTTTTGTAAAGATTGAAAAGTTTTATTAAAAAATCAAGTTTAAGTCGGCTACTGAATATCAGTCTCGTTTATTTTCATCCTTCACAAATCACATCGGTAAATTCTTTGACATCTTTGTACAAAAAGAAAGTATGTTTTTCTTAAATGCTCCTTTTTTACTTATTAAGTTAAAAAGTATATCGGTAGATCAAGCTAAATATATTTGTCTTCTTTTTACATCAGTGATACTTTTTTTTTCTTCAATTTCTTGTAATACTTATTACTTTGCATTTTAAAAAAATCTTCACAATTTCACCATCACTGTCTTTTTGAATAAATTCTAAATTATTTTAGATTAGATCTCTTCTTCCTTTTGTAGATTTAATCTAAAAATTAACTATAAATCAAGTATATTATGAATTCTTTTCTCGTTCATATTCAAATCACCTTTTTGTATAACTTCTAACTTATATATCCTCTATCTGTATTTGCTCTTTTGTAACACTAAAAAATGTAAATTTTAAAAAAATTTCAGTTCTTTTTGATTCACCACTAACATTTCAATAGTACAAGATCGTCTCACACACTTACTTTTTTTTTATTCTCTCACATCATTTAAACCAAATCTACAGCTTCGAAATGATTTTTTTTTACAATAACTTGCTATTTGATAACAGAAAGCTACACCAAGCTAGTTGTATACAATAAAGATGTATTCAATTTGTTCAATATTTGCGACACTAAAAGTGCTAGAGAGTACCGTAAAAATAAAATTATTTCTCAGGAGTGCAAAACTAAGTATAAACGAATACTTGAAGCTAAAGAAACAAGGTCTTAAAAGCTGAATAATCGAAAGAAAAGCGAGTTTTCAAACGTACCAAGCTACGTGCCTGGTGTATACTAAGAAATATAACTTCTATTAGTACTATTCATTTTTTTCCAACTAACCTTCAAACTTACCTAAATAAGTTATGCTGGATTTGATATATTTAAGGAAAAAATTATCAAGAGCAGGGTTCCCACTCTTATAGTCAGAAAATATATCACACATACTAACCTTATTTGTAAGAAAAACAAAGAAAGTGTTGAAAAACTAAGTTATAATACAATTTCTTACCTGAGTACTAAGAAAACAACCATTATTTCATTCAATTATATAGTTATATTTTCAGCAACTCCTTATTGTTTAAATATATTTTGCTTTTGTTCTTTGCAACGTTTAAGGATAACTTTAACTTTGCACAACTTCAGTAACATTTAATAAATAACTTTTAAACAGACAATATTGTATTTTGTTTTAATTATATTAAACTTTGGAAATATAGATAGAAGTTTTGACTATTGTTATTTTAAAACATGTTCTAAATCACACTAGCATATAATTAGGTTAAGTTAAAAAGTATGTATATTCCAGGAAACTGACAAAAGTGTGTAGATGGTTGAGGCAATAAACAAATTAATACTTAAACGAGCAGTCGTGAGTTCAAATTCCTCAAATAATCAATTTAATAAACATTACGAAAATTTAAATGGACAATGAAAATAAGCAAGGCCATCGTCTCTATATATGCCGAATTCTTTATTGAATATATTAGTTTTTTTATTTCGCTTAGCATGAAAAGTCTTACCATGTCGCACACTTCGGCTTCTTTATTATTATATTATCTTTATTATTATATTATCTTACTGACGATCACATGAAATTTTACATTTAAATGTGTGAAACAGCTGTTTAAATTAAAGTTTTTTTATATAATTAGATAAATATTTAACTAAAATTTAGTTTGTCGAGCACTATCGATCAGAACTTTTCATAAAACCTTTAATATATATATATATATATATATATATATAGATTTTAACACCTTAAATATTTTGTGAATCTGTTATAAGTACAAATGACTACTGAAGTAAAAACATTGATGGTATAATTTGTAAAATCCTTGTCTAAATCAAGTGATTATAATGGTGTTTAATTGCTTTATTTAAAAGAAAACATACAAAGTGTATTTTAATTTATAGGCACATAAGTATTTTACGACTTATTTTTCTAAAAATTAAAATAAGAAAACTAACAACTTCTAAACAACTTTAAATACTATAAAACTATACTATAACTATACTATACTATAATACTATAAAAAAACGAAAAAAAAACACAAACAAATATCTATATATATATACAAACATATATAAGAGATATTTTTCAAACACTGAAATTATAAAATAAAATAAAATATAGAAAACTATGTTATATTTTAAGTCCTTTTTCTTATACTATTAAGCATAAACTATTGAGAACTGAAAAGAAACTTGCTTTAAAATGTTTTATTTTAGACCATTAAGAGTATTATTAAAAGAATACTAACAAAAAACGTAAACTATTTAAACAACAAGTTTAAGTTTTTTATATGAGTTTTTTCGTGAACTTTTAAATTACATTTTGTGTAACTTTTGTGATCACAATAACAACAAGAAAATTTTGGCTCATAATGATATATCATATGTTTTGTTAAACAATATTTTGTTTTAAAATGTTATCTTTCTGGACAAATACTGCATTTAAAAGGTCTATCATTACTGTGGGTAGCTTGATGTTGTATAAAGTTTTTTTTATGAGCAAATTTACTATCACATATTTGACAAGCAAAATGTTTTTCTCCTGTATGAGTTCTGTAATGAGCTTTGAGTTCTGATCTGCTAGAACACACTTTTAAGCAAACATCATATTTGAATGCTTTTGATTCGTCATGAACTTTCATGTGTTTATTGAGGCTACATTTGTGATAATAACTTCTATGACAGACTTGACAATTGAATAGATTTTCTGTAAGAGTTAAAAGATACAGTTTTAAATTGTTTAAGAAAATTTCAATTAACTCATGTTTAATTTTAAGTGGTTACAAAACTAAATTAATTTTTAGTAAGTTTTATATTCCATTTATAATAAGTTTACAGACGTCATAATTTTTTTTACAATTTCTTACAATGAAGCTAAATAAACTTAAAATTACTCAACGTTTTTTTGTTAACATCTTACTTACTTTTTTTTAGTGTGTAAGCTGGTATAAATTTTGTAAGCTTTTTTATTGATAAAACCTAACTAAAATACATTTTATTTTAAATAAAACTTTAATAAAATCAATTTAATTAAGTAATTAATAATCATACAATTACTTTTCGTATGAATATTATGATGTTTAAATAGACCAGTTTTTCGAGCAAATTTTCTATTGCATATTTGACAAGCATAAGGTTTTTCTCCTGTATGAGTTCTATAATGAGCTTCAAGACTTGATTACTAGAAAATACTTTCAAGCAAACATCACATTTGAATGCTTTTGATTCGTCATAAATTTTTATGTGTTGATTGAGACTGTATCTATTAGAATAACTTCTACGACAAACTTGAAAATTGAATAGTTTTTCTGTAAAAAAATAAAAATTCGAATTCTTAGGGAAAATTTATAACATGCAAATGAAGTTTTGTTAATTAAAACTAGTTTATACTTAAATACTTTATAGACTAACTTTTTATTTTAGTGAATTATCTTTTTAATTCTCTAACAATATATAAACACCAAAATATGTTTTTCGCATTCGATTAAGGCCATATCACACCTTAATTTTTACAATTTGTAGAAGTTTACCTTAGCTATTTGAAACCTTAAAAATTTTGAATTTTTTTTTTTTATTTTTGAGATAAAAACGATCAAAGTCAGTGAGCACTAGGGCGCATCTGCTGCCCCGACCTTGGAATTTCGCTTACTAAAACTTTTTGACGTTGGAAAATCACACAACAAGACAGCACAACAAAAAAAGCTTCCTAGCTTTAAGCCTGCTGGAGCAAATTACTTTTGAAAATTTTACTTTATAATTTGTTTATTTAAAAAGGGAAAAAGACTATTTCACTAAAAATTTATTTTCTCCTAGGTTTTTGGAGATAATTACCTAAAAAGTTAGGAAATGTTTCTTGCCATACTTAGAAAATTCCGTATAAACCAAATAAAAAGTATATATATAATAATTCATTTATTTGTTTTATTTTGCATGAAACTTTTATTTTTATACATATATTTTTTAATTTGTTTATACAGAATTTTCTAATTATGGCAAGAGCATTTCTTAACCGTTTCAGGTAATTATCTCAAAAAAATAATTTTTAGTGAAATAGTTTTTTTCTCCTTATCTAATATGCCAATATAAAGCAAAATTTTCAAAAGTAATTTTCTCCACCAGCTTTAAGCTAGAAAGCTTTTTTTTTTTGTGCTGTCTACTTATGTGATTTCCCAACGTCAAAAAATTTTACAAAGCGAAATTCAAAAATTTTTATTTTTGAGGGGCAACAGATACACCTTAGTAAGCAACAACCTTATGCAACTTCATACTTCCTTATGAAACCAACAACTAAAAGAATCCTAATATTTATCTACTTCATTTTAATCACTTAATGTAAAATAACACCTTTTACAGTTTGCCTAGATTTACCAGAAAAGTCTTTGGCGGTAAAAAATTGTTATAGTTAGCCTCAGGAGGTATAATAAATTTGCAAAAAATGTCTTAGGAGCCGATTGACTTTTTCACGTTTTTACATATTTAATTTTGTAAAATAGCTTGATCTATTAGTTATACTTTTTTTTTCTGTAAAATTTTAGTTACTTTTATAAAAAAGAGCTTGCTTTATGTATTAAGAAACTTACCTTAGACACTCAGAGGTTTGTAGGGAAAAGAAAAAAATATATTAACAGTGATGCCAAAGGTTTTTAGAAAATATTCAAGGTTTTCAGAAGTATAAGTTTTGGAATTTATTATGTTATAAAATTAAGTTTTAGGTAAAAAAACTGTCTTAAAAAGTACAACAACATCAAAATTTTACTGTAAAGCTACTTTAAATGTTTTTTTATTAAAAAATTAAACTAATAAATAAAAGTTTTTATCTTTATGATAGAGTTTTTGTTTCAAATCGAAATTTTATTACTTGTGATGTAAAAGTTATTGAAAATTTCAGGTTATTCCAGGTTATTTAGCTTAAATTGTCATATTCGAAGTTTTTACAGGTTTGAAGATTTTTTGGCAGCCTTGTAATAATAATATACTAAACTATATAAGTAAAAAATTAAGGATGATATAAATTGAATATTTTTTATTAAAACTTTCAGTTGCGTATTTTTGGTTTGAAGCTTTTCTACTTGATTTTATAAATAGATATTTAAAATTTGAGTTTGTCAATATGTTCTTTCTAATTTACCAAAAGTAAGTTAGCTTCACTTGAACATATCAAACAATAATATTGTTAATATAAAATTTATAAAAGTGGAAAAATATCTAAAATTTAATACAAGTAAGAACTTAAAAAATTAAAAATCTAATTAAACAAAAACCAATAAAAGTATAGCTGTCACATAAAAGTTTTTTTTTAAATATTAATAAAGAGCCAATAAAATGAATTACATGTTAATAATTTTTAAGAAATCAAAAATTGTATATTTAACGTACCTTCATTTAGGAGTAAACTTTTAGATGTAGATTCCATTATGCCTTTTGTTATTATATCACAGGGTTTCCCAAAGTGGGCGATAGCGCCCCCCTGGGGGCAATTTTAGTATTTTGGGGGGCGATAATTAGTAAGGGGGCGAAAGGGTGGGCGATAACTAGTAAGGGGGCGAAAAGGGGGCGATTTTTAAATTTTGGGTTGTCATAAGATTTTTACTTTTTTTCTTGCTATTTTACTATTTTTAGCTTGCTAACAATTATTTGACCCTGAGGTAAAACTTTAAAAAAAAAGTTTATTTTATTTATGAAAAAAAAAGAAAAAAATCTAGTGCTTATGACTCCTACTTTCAAGTAAATACTATATTTTCATTTATATATTTCCATATTTAACAATTACATATATCATAGACGATTGGAATCCCTCTCACTATTTTATAACCTGACATATATGTTATTTCAGGTTATAAATGGTTTGTAAAAAATTATGTTATTTATTACTAACTATTACCTCATGATATTTCCAGTTGCTTTTTGAAAAGTCACTAAGTTAGACTAAGAAATAAAACTATACAGGGTTGCCAATTTACCTAGAAACCTGGAAAAACCTAGAATTTGACAATTTAAGCAAAAATAAACCTGAAAAAAATCTGGAATTTTTAACAATTTTAACATTCTAAGTAGTAAAATTTAGATTTGACACAAAAAAGCTATCATATAGATAAAAGTATGGATCCCTTCGAGGCAAATACTTTTGAAGTAAACGACTTACAGGAAACCTTCTCAGACTTACAAACTGACCTTGAACTTAAAGTAAATTCTTCCAAAGAACGATATGAAAGCTTTTGGACTCAACAAAAACTAAGGCAAAAGAATCCAATCATTTTAGAGGATTTTAGATTTTTGTTTATAGCTTTTCCTTCTAGCTATGTTGTTTTGAAAGCTTTAAGTTCAGTTATCAACATCTTGAGCAAAAGGTCTAATCTAGATATATAAAGGAGGTGACTTAAGGCTCTATTTTACTAATTAAGAATTAGATTAGAAAAACTTGCAAGCAGTCATATTCCTCATCCTTCACATTATATTAGACATCAGTAGCAGACATTATTTTTGGAAGTGTTTTAATTTTATTTGATCTTTTGAAGTATTTCTTATTTAACCTAGTTTGTATTGTATTTAAGTAGTCTTTTTATAATAACAACTTTATTAAGCTGTTTATTCTACAACAGGTTTGCATAATGCCTAATAAATATTATTTACGGTAGACTTCCTCTTGAGTTCGCACTTTTTACCCAAAAAAAAGTGCAAATTTATATTTTCTTAAATTTAACTAAGTAAAGTCTATTACTAACTAAATATTAATAAAACAAAGTATATATAATATTTAATAGCTTATATAGATCTTTTCTTTTTAATGAAAGTTTGTTTTATGTTTTAGTGGATTTCATGTTTATTCATAACATCATTGCATATAACATATTGAAATTTGTCATTTTGTAAAAAATAATATGGTAATAATTTTTTGAGTTTGCACTTTTTGATTTTTTTCAAAGTGCGAACTCAAGCGGAAGTCTACTATATTTATTAAATGGTTTATGTTTTAAAGATTTTAATAATTTTATTTTGACCTGGTTAATTTTGTAGTTGATATTCGTTGTTTTACATTACACTAAAAGTTTTTATAGCATAGTGATTAAAATATTTGTTTGAAAGACCTTTATTTGACAGGTTTTTGTTATTACTAGTTTAATCTGTATACAACTTATATCACTATAATACTATTATCTGATTGTAATATTTTGACAACCATTAAAGTTTTTATTTCTAAAAAGATTTTTTGGTTTTAAAAGAGTAAAAGTTTGAGGTCTCTATTTGAAATGACTTCTACTTTTTCATTTAAAAGTTTACTAAACACAATTTTATTTTCTAACTTGATTTATTATAGTTCAAAAGTTTATTATAATATAAGGAGTTTTAAACTATTAATACAACTGTTTTTTGGTTTATCTGAATTCATTATATATTAGCAATTAGAATATACTTAGTTTATTTTAATACTTCAACACTAGCTTTTAGTTTTAAACTATTTTCCTCTGTTAAATTATTGTAGGCTAATAGCTAGAAAAAAAACTTTTTAAACAGAATTAAATAAGCCATCAAAAAGACTGCTACAGTTACAAAACAAAATTTAAACCTGTTTAAAAGTTTTTTTAAATTGATTACTTTCTGTTTACAGAATTAACTGTAAAACATTGGATTTTTTTTTAATTTAAATAAATAAAAAAATTGTTAGAATTAAGGTTTAGTTCCCTAAAGATTATTCCAAGTCAAATGCTATTTCATGGTATTCTACTACAAAAAAAATAGTTTAAAAAGTTAAAAATTAAATTTTTTACTTTACAGCTAACTTGCTTACAATATATCTTAGCATTAAAATTAGTAAATTAACTGCATTAACTGAAGCTGTTGATGAAACCACTTTTCATGTGAGATAATCAACCAGTCGGTTAAACTTCCTTTAAATAGATCAGAAATAATGTTTTAATATTTATTTCATTATGTGTAAAATAAACTGTTAATTCTTTTATAGTTTTTTAATCTCTGGTATAGATATTTTAAAAAAGCCTATTAAAAAGTAATTTAAGTATTTTAGGCGGCTTAAATAAGTTACTTAGTATTAACTTCTAAATGTCCGAAATTTGTTATATGACATATTATTAAAATGTCAGGTTTAAGTTAAGATTTCAGGTGGGTAACGTACGGCTTAGATCCAGTCGCAGATCCAGTCGAATTTCGACCCGCTAAGTAAATTGAAAACTACTTGTGCAAAATAAATAAAATTTATTTTTTTGATATTTAATATTTTGATATACGCTTTCATTTCGTTTTCAGTTCACAAAAATATTTCATAGATCACAATAATACTAAATCATTTTATTACAATTTTGCTCGAGTTTTTTAATTTTCTTATTTGTAATTTTTCTAAATCATGCAGCCCGCAATTACATTTTCTAACGAGTTGAAAATAGAAAATATTTTTTAGTAAATATGAATTGCTGACTACAAAAGTTGTCCACCACTGACGTAAAAGTTTCAATAGTTTCAAAGCAGATCATATTTAAACAGGATTGATTACAGATTACTCAAGGCTTTTTAATAATTAAGTATTTTGATACACTTTACTGGGCTTCTAAGAAAATAACTGTAAATTATTTTCTCAAGCCCTGTAAACTACTTTGAAAAGTGCGTGCATAAGAAGTACAAGACTAAATTACATTTCGTACACAATTTTTTTTAGCTCAAAAGTTTGTATTCAAAAGAAAAACTACTTTGTAAAATCGTGGGGGGCGATTTTTTTTCAAGTTACTGAAAAGGGGGCGATTTAGTAAATGAGTTTGGGAAACCCTGTTATATCAAGATACCTAAACGAAATTTTCAAAATAACATTAAAGAAATTTAAAGTTTGTACAGTAATCTACTAGTATGTAATAAAACACATCAAAATAAGTATTATATTATAGAGCTTTCGTTGTAGCAAAATGTACTAGAAAGTAATTGTACTGTGAATTAAAGTTTAATTTCTGTTAAAAAACTAAAACACTTCTTGAAAAAACTTACTAACGAAAAAGTTTCGTTCAAATACTTTCGGTTGATAAGAGCAAAATAGAAATCTCACATAACGAAATTATAAACTTTATTGACTAAAAAATTTAAAAAAAATACACTGGCTCAATTACAGTAAACTAATAAGAAACTATTTTCACTTTAAAGAGCTAATACAAATTTAAAATAAAAGATATCAATATTTTACAATTTTCTTGAGTAACGATTACCAATTATTATTATTTAAAGTTAATGATAATTTAAAACCAGCTTGATAATTTTATTTTAACAAAACATGTAAAATGGAAGAAGAAGCAAAAATGTAAAATACTATACAATAGAAGTTTTGTTGTTTAGTATGAGTTTAATATGTAATTTCAATATCAGGTGCAAATATTAAAAAAATTATGAGTTTTTTTTTAAACAGCGAATCACAGTGGCTATTAGTTATAAAAAATTTTTCTTGGTTTTGTTGATTTTCTCCCAGAATTATCAAAGTACAAGTTTTCTTGTCCCTTTTTACTGAAGACTAGTTTCTAGGTAAAAATGTTTTTTATTGACAAAATTATTAGACAGATTTTTAAATGCTACTTTCAATTTTTTTTTTGTGATTAAAACTTTAGGTAGTGTTAAGACATTGTTTTTTTAGTTTTTTTAAATACCTATTATAATTTTAAAGGTAAAAAAAATTCCTGATACTTTAGATTTATATAAGCTTTTTATTTAAAATTTAAGTTTTTTCAGGTATATTTTTGTCTATATTTTCTAATTCAAAGTTATTTTCCAGCTAAAATAGCTACTGTGGTGAATTTATATTTTATTTTGCAGAAAAGAACTATAAAAATAACTATACAAGTTTTACAACAGAAAAGTTAAGGATAAATATTTTAAATAAGTACTTAAAGATAAATTACTGTGCTTTATTTAAATGCTTGAAAAGAATGTGCAGAAAAAGCTTATTAAACACTCACAAAAAACTTTAAGTTTTATCATAATTAGTTTATGGTATATTATGAATGCTTTTTATATGTTTTTTCAGATTATATTTCGTGTGACATTTGTGATCACAATAACTGCAAGAAAACTTTGGTTCATAATGAAATAACATGTGTCGATTCAAAAAACCCTTAGTTTTAAAATATCTTCCTTCTGGACAAATACTGCATTTAAAAGGTCTTTTATCACTGTGAGTAGCTTGATGTCTAACTAAATCTGCTTTTCGAGCAAACTTTCTATCGCATATTTGACAAGCAAAAGGTTTTCTCCTGTATGAGTTCTGTAATGAGCTTTGAGTTCTGATTTGTAAGAAAATACTTTCAAGCAAACATCACATTTGAATGCTTTTGATTCGTCATGGATTTTCATGTGTTGATTGAAACTGCTTTTATGAGAATAGCTTCTATGACATATTTGACAATTGAATATTTTGTCTGTTATTATGTTTGATTTTGAAAACAAGATAGTTGATATGTTTCTTATTTGAAATTGGTATATGATTAAATATTATATGAGTGTTCATGTAATTTCAATGAACACTTTATTAGTTTCATGATTAAATGCATACCAAAATACTTATGATAATACATTGGATTAAGTAAACATTCGTTAAATTATTATAAAAATTGTTAAAAACTTTTTATCAAAATTTAACTAAAATTTTAAATTTTTTAAAAAGCATATGTGTTTTAAAGCAACTTTTTATAATAAGTAAGAAAACGAAAAAAAATGTCTTAAATTTATAAAACTACATTTATTTCATAATTTTATTTAAAATGGTTTGTTTATTATAAAACAAGTAGTAAAATGATAGTTTTATAATAATTAATAATATAAATAAAACTTTCTAACTTTTGATAGTACTTTAGATATTCAAGTTAAACAAAATTGAAACTAGAAAATCCAGTAAGAAAATAAATTAAAAATTATAAGATAGAAAATCGCTTACTACTAGAGTTAGAAGAGCTGCCATTTTGATTACTAAATTGATGTCTTTTTCCATCATAATTCTGACATTTTCTAGAATCTAGAAAAATGTTCCTTGTTTAGTCAAGTAAATTTTAGAAATAAATTTTTAATTTTTTTACCTATATTATTCTTTAATGATATGTTATTTTCGGCTGTATGCGTTTCATTAAAACAATTTTGTTCCACTTGAATGGTCTCCAATCCATCAAAACTATTTTCATCCTCTTCAACATAACTAACTTTTACACCTTAAAAAATCTGAGTTAAAAATTCAAAAGTACTTTGAATAGTAAATACACTATTTTGCTTATTTAAAATTTCTACTTTTACGGTTTTTACTTATAGTCAATGTGTTTTGTACTTTATTTATATGAGTAAAGTGTCAAGAATTTAATATGTACTTTTAAATACTGTGAAACAATGATAAAATCGATTTTTTTTTATTTTCTTAACTAAGTTAATTAGATCTGAATTAATATAAAAAATATATTGGTAATTAAAAGTTTGTTGAAAATATCATAAATAATCAACTTACTTTTTTCACCATTAACAATTTTACTACTATTTCTTACAATTTCATCATCAGTAAATAAAAGTTCAACTTCATTAGATCGAGTTTGGTTCTTGTTGATACTAATTTTGTTACTATTGCTGTATTAATAATTTATTTCAAACATATTTACTTTTAACTAATGATTATTAAATAATTCTACTTAAATAATTAAAACCTTAAAAAGTATTTCAAACTACATTTATGAAAATAATACATAATGATAAACAACTAAAACAAAATAAGAAAAATAAACTTACGAAGAATCTTTTGTTTTCAAAGTTTCTTTTAAACTATTTACTTCGATAGAAAGATTTTCATTTGAAATAACCAGTTGATTATTTTCAACTTGTAGTATTTCTACTTGAGTTTGGAAGTAAATATTTTCAGATTGGAGCTTATCAATAATTTCTTTCAAGTTTACCAAAAGTAAATTAGCTTGGTTTGGTATATATAGAAATAAGATATTTAAAAAATACTGAATACGAAACCAATGCTTGCTTAGCATTAATCTAGAAAGATTAGAACTTACATTTCAATTATCTTAAACTAAGATAAAAAAGAAATACATTTTTTACCTTTCAAAGTTTATAAGTATTCTGTAAAGTAAAATAAAAAAAGAATAACTTTTTAAACATTGATTCAAGAAAATTAGAAAGTGTAAATTTAACTTACCTTCATTTATAAGAATTTTTTTAGATATAGATTCCATTATCTACTTTATAAATATAAAATATTATCTGAATGAAAAGAAAGGTAAACAAAGAAATATTGAATAAAATTATATAATCATATAAAAATTTAAAAAATAAACAAAAAACTTATATACAATTAACATTTTAACGCATGTAAAACTTACCAAGATATTTTGAAAATAGCATCATAAAAATTTAAAAAAATTCAAAGTTACATGTTTACATTCTAACAAAGTAAGCTAAATACATTACTTTGTTAGCAAAATTTAAAACAAAACTTGAACTGTAATTTATTAATATAAAAGAACTGAAACTTATTAAAAAATTTTATGCTTACTTCAAAGAAACTTATACATTTAAAAATTTGAACTTATAGTGCTTGTTATGAATTATCAGGAAACAAATATTTAACTTGTTTATTTTTCTTAGGTGTAAATTTTATTTTAAGTATTTTTTTAAAGAATTTATTAATAGATTAAAACGATAAGCTAAATCAAAAGTATGTATGTATTCGTATTAAAGACAAGTTTTCTAAAAACTGATTTTTAAAATAAATAAAAATTGATAATTGTACTATTTAGTTAGTCGTTGTTCTTATACTTCAATATATAAGCCAAAAATAACTGATAAGTAAATAGTTTTAAAAATATTTATTTTATACAACAATGAGTAATCAGTAATAACAATGTGAGAACATTTAAAAAACTAAACTACTTAAGTGAAAAATATAAATTTTTGATATGAGTTTTTTCGTGGTATCTTAAATAACTTTTTACATGGCATTTATAATCACAAAAACTGCAAGAAAATGTTGGCTCATAATGAAATAACATGTGTTTTGTTAAACCATCTTTTGTTTTAAAATATTTTCCTTCTGGACAAATACTGCATTTAAAAGGTCTATCATCTCTGTGAGTAACTTGATGTCTTGTTAAAGTTTGTTTTTGAGCAAACTTTTTATCACATATTTGACAAGCAAAAGGTTTTTCTCCTGTATGAGTTCTGTAATGCCTTTTAAGCTCTCTCTCCGTAGAAAACAGTTTCAAGCAAACATCACATTTCATTGCTTTTGATTCGTCATGAACTTTCATGTGTCGAATGAGATGACATTTGTTAGAATAGCTTTTTTGACAAATTTGACAACTGAATAGTTCTCCTGTAGTAAATGCTAGATAAACCTCAGCATATTATAAAAATATTTCAATTGAATGCTGATAAGTTTTAGTAGTTACAAAGTTTAACGAACTCTTTAAAAAACTATTCTTTTAATTTTTAGTATGTTTACTAATTATAAAACTTCTTACATTACTTAATAAAAAAACTAAATAAATTCAAAATGATATACTCGAAATTTGGTAAAAATATTTACCCACTATTCCTTAGCGTTTAAGCTAGTAAGAAGCTTGTAAATATTATAGTTATAAAACCTCATTAATACAAAATTTATTTCTAAGTCTATGTTTAGTTTGTATTATTTAATTTAAACAATTACTTTTCGTGTGAATTTTATGATGTCTGGTTAAATCTGTTTTTCGAGCAAATGTTTTATTGCATATTTGACAAGCAAAAGGTTTTTCTCCTGTATGAGTTCTATAATAATCTTTAAGACTTGATTTGTTACAAAAGAGTTTCAAGCAAACATCACACTTAAATGCTTTTGATTCGTCATGAACTTTCATAAGTTGATTGAGAATGTACATGGTAGAATAACTTCTTTGACATATTTGACATTTGAATAGTTTTTCTGTTAAATATGAAAACAATACTTTAAGTTTATTTTTAGAATTTTATAATTTTGGTACGATATTTAAATATTCAAAAGTACTGTATTTTTAAATATTGTATAAATTTTACCACACTTGAAAATTTTTTTCGAATATCAAACATTGATTAGGTTCTCTAAAACCCATTTTTATAAACACTCCTTTTGCAGTGAATAAAATAATTATATATTGCTCTCTTACTAATTATTTACCCATTTACTTTATCGCCTCTTTACTAAAAAACGCCCATAATAGCCAAAATGGGTAGGTTACATAAATGCACAAAGGTAGACTTATTGTTTTCTTAAAAAAAGGATCAAAAGTTTCAGAAATCTTACAAAAAGTATAAAAATAATATTAAATCAAGAACAGCGTCCATAAAACTTTCTCTAAATTCTGGATTATCCAATGGATTATCCAATTGAAGAATACATACAAAGTCATAAAATGGTTTAATAATATAAATGAAAAATCGAACAAATGCTTTGTTAACGTTGACATCGAAAAGTTTTACCCGAGCATCAAACTGGCACACCTTATAAATGCAATAGAATTTGCCAAAAAGTTCACAGGGATAAGTGAAGAAGATGTGAACATCACAACCCATCATAATTATAAATATTTTTATTTAAGATATAAACACTAGTCATAAAAAGAAATTTGTTTAAATTTGCTTGTTGAAAACAATCAGATTAGTAAACTTTACTTACCTTTATTAACAAGTAAACTTTTAGATGTAGATTCCATTATGCAGCATTTTATTATAAAATTTACCTGAACGAAATCTTATGTATAAACAAAACAACATTATGGAAAACTTTGGTTAAATCTAATAGGTAAAATTTCAAACTTTCTACAATAAACATTTTTATCATGCTCACCACTCATAAAAAAATACTACATCATTATACTAATAAAGTTCAAAACAAATAAAGACTAAAACTTCTAATTTAAAAAGAAATAAAAAATGAAAAATAAATCGAGCAGTTTGTACTAAATTTAGCATATACTGTTTTTAATAACACTCTGTTTATAAAACCAATGTAAAATTATTATTATATGTACATAAAATGTTTAGTACAAAAGTTTAAGAATTAGAACGAAATAAGACCAATATTAAACTTATTGTATTGTAAAGAAATATTCTTAACAATTATTGATAACTTCACCTTCATAAAACATAACTTCAACAATACTAAAAACGACAAGTTAACATAAAAACAAAACAATTAAACGTAATTTTGTGATTTATTGTCTAAACAAAGTGTAATTGTTCAATATTAAGAATGTTTTTCAATATTTGTAAAACTATTGTTTGCTAATTAATTGTTATAAGACTGATGATGATTTTTTTAATGATATCAACTTTTTTAGCCTTTCTGAAAAAAAAAATTACAATAAAAAGAAAAGCACGCGTTCAGTCACTGATATCTAATAACAAACCTTTTTTAAGCTATAATAAATTAAAGTTAAAACCAGTTTCTAAAAAAGAATTGTGTTTTTTACTTTGGAAAGTTTTGCAAGCCGAAAATACATAATTCTCAAAAATTTCTAATAACTTAGAATAAGTATTGAAATATTGTATTAATAAAACTGAAAAATGTTAACAGAAAGAACCAAAACCGTATACAACTTGTAAGAAATATTCTACAAACAAAAATTTTATAACCAAATTGTTAAGTGTTTGTTCTAAACTTAGTTTAAATTGAAATTTCAGTATAAACTGTAACAGAAATAATAAAAATTCTCTAACAACTTGAATCCAAATTCAATTGCAGACAAGAAATAATTATAATTACTTAAGAAATTTACTTAATGAACAATAATGTTTTTAAATATTTTAGACAAGCAATTTAAATGCAACTTATTGAACTTTAGATTAAAATAGCTCAAAAGCTCAAAATAAAATACTTAGCATCTTAGTAGGTAACTGACAAAAACTCAACAAGTAACTAAAAAACAAATTTAAAGTTTGTTATGAATTCTTCTCTCGTGTCTATTTAAATCACTTTTTGTGTAACTTTTATGATCACAAAAACTGCAAGCAAATTTTGGCTCATAATGATATAACATATGTCTTCTTAAACATTCTTTTCTTTTAAAATATCTTCCTTCTTGACAAATACTGCAATTAAAAAGTTTAATTTCACTGTGAGTAGCGTGATGTTTAACTAGATGGCTTTTTTGAGAAAATCTTTTACCACAAATTTGACAAACAAAAGGTTTTTCTCCTGTATGAGTTCTGTAATGATCTTTAAGACTTGATTTGTTACAAAAGAGTTTCAAGCAAACATCACATTTGAATGCTTTTGATTCGTCATGAATTTTCATGTGTTGATTGAGAATGTACTTGGTAGAATAACTTCTTTTACATATTTGACATTCAAACTGTTTTTCTGTAAGAATTAGAATGAAAAAATTTAAGTTATTGAAGAAAAGTTGTTGATAAGGAAATTTTGTTATTTAAAATTAATCTATAATAAAAAACTGTATAAAACTGTATAACATTTAAGAGAACTTTTTTCTCAAACACTAGATTATTACCAAAAATATTTTTGGGATAAGGCAATAGTGGAGTTCGCTTTATTTTGAAAATTTTTAAAGCATTATCTGAGATAATTAACACTTTTAAAAATCAGGCAAGTTTTTAAACAACTTTTGAGATAAAAGCTATCAAAGTCATTGAACACTTCAATTTTTTATTTAATAAAACTAAAATACAACCTTAAATTTATCTTTTACACTTTTTAACTATGCTTTTTAAAAATTTAGTTTAAGTCCTTATTAATCTTGTAGTAGCATAAATAATAAATATTAAATTTTTAGTTGGACGACCTGAATTAAATAAAAAATTTTTGGTGATTTGGACATGTTTTATTTTGTACTAAAAAAAGATTTATGTAATAAAATAATCATTTAATTAGTATTACTTTTAGCTGAAAAAACAAGTTATAAAAAGCATTTAAAATTCAAGTAAAACAATTATACAAGTTGGTTTTATACTAATTTATTTTGGTAATTAAATATCATATGTTATTTTAAATTTCGTTTAGTTGTAAAATATCTACCTTCTGGACAAATACTGCATTTAAAAGGTCTATCATCACTGTGAGTAGCTTGATGTCTGATTAAAGATTGTTTTACAGCAAACTTTCTATTGCATATTTGACAAGCAAAGGGTTTTTCTCCTGTATGAGTTCTGTAATGATCTTTAAGACTTGATTTGTTAGAAAATAGTTTCAAGCAAACATCACACTTGAATGCTTTTGATTTTTCATGAACTTTCATGTGTCGAATAAGGCAATATTTGTTAGAACAACTTCTATTACATATTTCACAGCTGAATAGTTTTTCTGTTATAATTAGAAGACAAAAATTTAAGTGCTTTATGAAAATTTAGTAATTAAGAAATATTTAATGGAAAAAAGTTTATAATTAAATAATTTATAAAAAACTATTTCATTTAAAAGAACTATATTTTTATGTCTCAAACACTAGATGAATAGCAATTATTTTTGAATGGGATCAAGGCTATGGTTTAAATAGATCAAATTTAATTTTACATTTTGTAGAGTTTTATCTTAGCTGTTTGACACTTTTTAAAGTTTTGTAAGATTTTAAGTAAGTTTTAAAATATAAGCAATCAAAGTCAGTGAGTACTACAAATGCATTAACTAAAAAAATTACTTGAACCTAATATTTATCTTCTTTTATTTATAATCCAGCTAATTCCAAAGTTTACAATTAGTCATAATATTTATAAACATATTCAAAATAGGATCAAATTTTGTAGTTTTTCAACTAGATTTACCAGAAAAAGTCTGTTGTGGTTTAAATTTGTTAAAAATAGTCTTAGAGGGCATAAGAAACTTTGGAAAACTGTATTACAGATAAAAAATTAATAAAAGTTGTAATAAAATGATCATTTAATTTCAAAATCATTTAATCAAACTTAATATCATTAACACCCTATTTGCAAAAATTAAAACTAAAGATTGCCCCTTTATTATATATTGTTCCCTTAATAGCTATTAACCCTTTAACTTTTTCGCGATTTTCATTGTAAACATCTCATTAACCATAATAGGTAGGTTACAGAAATTCACAAAGATAAAAACTTACAAAGATCGACTCTTTTGCAAGTCTTCAATTTTGCACAAGTTTTTATTTCTTTTCTAATTTATTAATCTTGCTTTTTTATATCCTATTAAAAGGTGCACTTTACACCCTGCGCAAGATGAATACCAAACTTATTTTAGTATTAATATCATAAAGGGGTATCCTTGATTTTACAAATTGTATAGATATATCCTAGCTATCCGCTACTTTCAACAACTTAAGAAAGTTTAAAATAATAATTGAAACACATGCGATCAAAGTGATTGAACTCATGAATTTCTTATGAAAATCATAGTCTAAAAACACTAAAAAAGATTATAAAATCTATCTCCAAAGTAGAAAACGTTTTTTTGAAAATTTTACTTTCCGTCTCAAAATGTAAATCATTCACCTAAACTAAGGAGCATTTTTATAGTTTGCAGACTAGATTTACTATAAAAATGGTTGAGGTCAAAGTTCTTGAAATAGGTCTTTTAGGGCATCATATCTTGAAAACAACTTTATTACATATAAAAAAAACTTTACAATATACTTATGTTGTGATAAAAATTTTTTTAAATTAGCACTGCCCCAGCTCTTAACAAAATTAAGATTTTAAAATAGTATCTATAAAAAGACGTAGTTTTATAAAGTTTCCACAAAATTAAAAAATATCTTTACCTATGTTTATCTTAAATGATATCTTTTTTCAGCCATGTAAATTTTATCAAAAGACTTTTGTTTTACTTAAATATTTTTCACACAACCAAAATAATGATTATTTGACATACTAATAGTAACATTTATATTGGTATTAATAGTTTATATTTATAAATTTAAACAAACTAACTTTAATAACAATGTTTGCTTTTGTTTGTATTTTCAATACAAAACTTATTATAAATATAATGAAGAACTTTTCATACATTGGCTTTAGGGAATAAAACGGTATTCCTTGTTTTGCTCACAATAAATAAATTATATAAATTTGTTAATTTTTTAGTTATTATTTTTAATTTAACAAATAAACATTTAGATCATGTTGTTACATCTAAAACAAAACTATCCACAGTTATAACTAATCTAAAATTTACTGGAACTGATAAAAATAATTAATCTAAGTTAAAACTAAAATATAATTTCTTCTTATAATATTTGAAAAAATTTATTTAGTATAAACACTAATTATAAAAATGAATACTTGTTTATTGAAACAATCAGAATAGTAAAATATACTCACCTTTATTTAGAAGTAAATTTTTAGATGTAGATTCCATTATGCAGTTTATTATTATAAGGGTTACCTAAACAAAATCTTTATGTATAAACAAAATAACAATATAAAATTTCAGTTAAATCTAATAAAGAAGACCTTAAACTTTCTACAAGTAACACTTTAAATTTAACAAATACTATTTTTAACTACATTCTGCTAATAAAATCAATGTAAAAATCTTGTTATATGTAAAAAAATTGTTTAGTACAAAAGTTTAAAAACTAGAATGAAGTAAGAACAATTTTAAACTTATTATATTAATTACAAACATTCCTAACCATTTTTGCTAACTTTAGCTTTATAAAACATAACACAAAAATTGAAAGTAAGAAAAAATATAAAAAAAGGTTGTTACTTATTTTGTTGTGTATATACAACATACTTTTTGCAAGTAAGTCTTCTTTGTTATATCTTTAGGTGACAAATCTTTTTTTTCATTTTTCAATTCAGAACAACCAATTTATTTTTAAAAAAATACTAAAAACAACAAGACAATATAAAAACAAAACAATCAAAACAAAATTTTGTGATTCATTGTCTAAACAAACTGTAAGTGCTTAATACTAAAACTGTTTTTTTAATGTTTGCTAAACTAATCTTTGCTAATTAGTTGTTATAAGACTCATGATAAAAAAACTTTTTAATGTTATTAATTTTTTCAACCTTTAAAAAAACTAAAATTTACAACAAAAACTAAAGCCTGATTTCAATCACTGATATTTAACTTTAAAGATAGAATAAACTTTTAATTTAAACCAGTTTCTTTCAATTATTTTTTTTTTGTTTTTCACTTTGGAAAGTTTTGCAAGTAAAAAACACAAAGTTTTAAACTAATTTATGAAATTTAATGTTAAAGGGTTAACGAAAAGAACAAAAATTATATAAAATAGAAAGAAATATTCTTAAGTCAAAAATATTATAACAAAATTATTAAGTTTTTATTTTAAACTGAGTTTAAATTGAAGTTTTAGTTTAAACTATAACTGCAAAATTAAAAATTATCTAATACCTTATATTTAAATTAAATTTAAAACAGGAAATTAATATATTTACTTAAAAATTTTTGTAACAAATTTTTTTTTTTCAAATATTTAAACAAGTAATTTAAATGCAAATTTAACTTAAGTTTAAATTAGCTTAAGAGCTTAAATTAAAATACGTAGCACCTTAGTAAGTTGTTAAGAAAAATGTAAAAAGTAACTATAAAACAAGTTTAAAGTTTGTCATGAATTCATTTCTTATGCACATACAAATCACTTTTTGTGTAACTTTTATGATCACAATAACTACAAAAAAATTTTGGCTCATAATGGTATACCATATGTTTTGTTAAACAGTCTTTAGTT
The DNA here is from genome assembly GCF_965202585.1 of Thalia democratica. Taxonomy (NCBI): domain Eukaryota; kingdom Metazoa; phylum Chordata; class Thaliacea; order Salpida; family Salpidae; genus Thalia; species Thalia democratica. The sequence goes on along the minus strand of NC_139167.1, from coordinate 22,551,899 downwards.
TTAAAATATCTCCCTTCTGGACAAATACTGCATTTAAAAAGTTTAATTTCACTGTGAGTAGCGTGATGTTTAACTAGATTTGGTTTTTGAGCAAATTTTGTATCACATATATGACAAGCAAAAGGCTTTTCTCCTGTATGTGTTCTATAATGCAATTTAAGACTTGATTTGTTACAAAACATTTTCCAGCAAACATCACATTTGAATGCTTTTGATTCATCATGAAGTTTCATGTGTCGAATGAGACATATTTGTCGAATGTGTCGAATGAGAATAGCTTCTATGACATATTTGACATTTAAATTGTTTTACTGTAAGAATTAGAAGATTAAAGTATAAGTTATTTATTATAACTTTATGATTAAGAAATTTTGTTATTTTTAATTAGTTTACAATCAAAAAAAATTATAAAACTTTATTACATGAAGAGAACTTTTTTCTCCAACACTAGATGAATTGCAAAAAACTTTTTGGGATAAGGCAATAGAGGAGTTCCTTTTTTTTTTGAAAACAATTAAGGCTTTATCTAAGGTATTTAACACTTTTAAAAATATGGCAAAATTTTAAACAACTTTTGAGATAAAAGCTACCAAAGTCATTGAACACTTCGCTTTCTTATTTAATAAGACTAAAATACAACCTTAAGTTCATCCTTTTCACTTTTTAATGATGCTTTTCAAAAATATAATTTTAATCCTAAATATTTTAGTAACATAAATAATTCATCTAAAAATTTTAGTTGGACGACCTGAATTAACAGAAAAAGTATTTGTGATTTGGACTTGTTTTATTTTGCACTAAAAATTATTATGTAATATAATAATCATTTAATTAGTACTAATTTTAGCTCAAAAAAAGTTTTATAAATTATTTAAAATTCAATTAAAACAATTAAACAAGTTGGTTTTATAATAACTAATAATAAAATATCATATGTTTTTTTAAATTACATTTAGGTTTTAAAAACCTACCTTCTGGACAAATACTGCATTTAAAAGGTTTCGTTTTACTGTGAGTAGCTTGATGTCTGGTTAAGGATTGTATTACAGCAAACTTTCTATCACATATTTGACAAGCAAAAGGTTTTTCTGTGTATGAGTTCTGTTAGAGCTTTGAGTTCTGATTTGTAAGAAAACAGTTTCAAGCAAACATCACATTTAAATGCTTTTGATTCGTCATGAACTTTCATGTGTCGACTATCATTACCCTTTTTAGAATAACTTCTATGACATATTTCACAATCGAATAGTTTTTCTGTTAAAAACTATAAGATAAAAAAAGATAAAGATAAGATAATAAAATTAAGAAAATTAGTTGAGAAATTTAATTGTGTTATCCAAAACAAGTATATAATTTAATAGTGTATAAAAATGTATTTCATTCAAAAAAACTATCTTTTTATTTCTTAAACACTACATTTGTTAGAATAACTTCTATGACATATTTCACAATCAAATAGTTTTTTAAAAAACTTATAAGATAAAAAAAGATAAAGATAATAAAATTAAAAAAAATAATTGAGAAATTTAATTTTGTTATTCAAAACAAGTATCAAGTTTTATAATGTATAAAAATGTTTTTCTAACAGAAAAACTATCTTTTTATTTCTCAAACACTAGATGAATACCAATTATTTTTGCATGGGACCAAGGCCATGGTACAATTTAATTTTAATTATTTGTAGAGTTTTATCTTTGCTGTTTGACACTTTTAAGCATTTTGAAAAAATTATTAGTAAGTTTTATGATATAAGCAATCAAAGTCAGTGAGTATTATGAATGCACTAACTAAAAAAACTTAAACCTAAAATTTAAATTTTTTATTTTCTATTTAAGCTACTTCTAAACTGTACAATTAGTCCTAATATTTAAAACGTTTATATGTTAAATAAGGGTAAATTTTCTAGTTGGCTGATGTATCAGAAAAAGTCTTTTGAGGTTACAATTTGTTAAAAGTAGTCTTAGAGGGCCAAACAATTTTAAAAAATTGTATTACAGTAGAAAAAAAATTAAATGATCATTTTACTAGCACTTTTGTTACTTGAAAATAAAGTTAGGAACAATTTAAAAAATTGTGGCGTTCAATAACTTTTTTTTTGTTTATATTTTCTTTACTAAACCTTTTATAAAGTATAATGAAGAACTTTTATACACTTGATTAAGAGTTTAAAAAGGTATAACCTTGTTTTGCTCATAATAAATAAACTAATCCTTAAAAATATTTATTTTTTAAATATTTTAACCGACTTTAAATGTAAAAAATGAACATTTGCTCATGTTGTTACATCTAATAATAAAACATTCCAAAACAAAAGTTAATCTAAAATTTACTAAAACTGATAAGAATAAGTAATTTAAGTTAAATAACATTTCTACATAAAAAGATTTTGAAATTTTTGTTTAGTATAAACTAGTGATATACAGGACCCGGATCCGGGCTTTTTTTTCAAATAGGAATCCGGCCGGAACCGGATCCGGACTTTTTTTTCAAATTAGGATCCTGCCGGAACCGGATATCAGACAAAAGTGGCAATATCCGGCCGGACCCGGACCCGGATAGTGAGTTAGTATAAACTAGCCTGAGTCAGAATGAGGTTTTTGAAAACTGAAAAATAAACTTTAATCTAATAATAAGTAGAACACCTAGCCACAAGAATGACAAATTCAGGTGTTATTTACAATTAAAAATTTGAAATCAAGTTCTGGAACAAAATTAACTAGAAAATCACAAAATGTTGAAAACTGGATCAGCTTAAACTCATTCAAAATCTAAAATAAAACTAGCCTGAGGCAGTCCAAAATTTTCTAAAATTCCCATAAGTTTTCAAACTAGCAGGGTTGCCACTGTTTAAGTCAATAAAACTAGCTAGAGTGAGTATAAACAAGCCTGAGTCAGAACGAGGTTTTTAAAAACTGAAAAAAAGTTACTTTAATCTAATAATCAGTAGAACAGCTAGCCAAGGTTGACAATTTGGTAGTAAAATTGTGGACTGATTGTGGTACACTTAACTTATTAGTACTACCCATTATAATTAAATTCTACCTTAATTGATTAATATCTAACAAATACTAAAATATAACTGAGAATCTTTCTACATTCAGACACGACAGTTTTGAGTGATGAATCTTTTATATAAAACACAACAAGAAATACTAGCATATACTAAAATATCGATTACTTTGGTAACACTTTAAAAACTGGAAGCTATTTAAATCTATATCAAAAGACTTAAAACAAAATACTAAAAATTAAATAAAACTTTTAGTAAACAAGAAACTGTAAAGTTTTTAATAAACTATTAAACTATAAACCTGGCTTAAATATTTCAACAATTAAACACCAGTTGAAATATTCACTTTTAAAACAAAACACTACTTACAATATAATAAGAATTCACAAAAATTTTCAGAATATTTTGTTGTTTCAAGCTGCACACCAAACTAACTAACAGCTTACATATAAACTGCCTGTCATGTTCTGATGTTTTGTTGCATCAGTATTTAGTTTGAAACATTTCGTCATATGATTCTCAATAGCTCGTACATTCGACCGTATTAGTTATAAATATTCTCTGAGCTCAACTTTAAACAATAAATAATGCAAGTATTATTTCCAAAATTTTAAATTTTACAACATATGTAAAGAGTTGCATTTCTGAAATGTTTATTCCATAGTTTAATTGTAAACAAATGTAAATTAGTCAATTACAGTAGGTGTTTAATTTTAACTGACGAAAATGACTCTTTTTAATTTACACAGGGTTTGTTTTAAAAAAATACTTTTCAGTATGCTCTTTTTTACTAACTAGATCCGGGTCCGGACTTTTTTTTCAAATTAGTACTCGGCCGGACCGGATCCGGACTTTTTTTTCAAATTAGAATCCGGCCGGACCCGGATATCAGACAAAAATGGCAATATCCGGCCGGACCCGGATAGTGAGTCCGGTACATCACTAGTATAAACACTAATCATGAAAAGAAATTTGTATAAATTTGCTTTTTGAAAACAATCAGAATATTAAACTTTACTTACCTTTGTTAAGAAGAAAATTTTTAGATATAGATTCCATTACGAAGCTTATTATTATAAATTTTACCTGAACGAAATTTTCATGTATAAAAAAAATATAATTATGTAAAACTTAAGTTAAATCTAATAAGAAAGATTTTAAACTTTCTACATTTTAAATTTTTTATCATGCTCACAAATCAAAACACTACAATGTTATACTATTAAGTGAAAAAAAAATAATTTAGAAAGAAATAAAGAACGAAAAATAAATTGAGCAGTTTCTACTAAATTTAAAATATACTAGTTTTCTAATTATAATCTGCTCATAAAATAAATGTAAAATCTTATTATATGTACATAAATAGTTAAGTTTAAAAAATATATATAAGTTTAAAATAATAATGAATTAATAATAACATTAAACTTAAATTGTTACTAAGAAATATTTTTAACCATTTAAGCTAAGTTCAGCTTAATAAAACATAACACAAAAAATGAAAGTTAGAAAACTATTGAAAAAAAACTATTTGTTGTAACTTATTTTTATTGTATATACAAGATACTTTTTGCAAATAAGTATTCTTTAATAAATCTTTAGCTGCATAATATTTTTTTAGTTTTTAAATTTAGAACAACAAATTTTTTGAAAGAAATACAGAAAACAACAAGACAACATAAAAACAAAACAATCACAACAAAATTTTGTGATTTAGTGTGTAAACAAACTGTTAGTGTTATATCTTAGCTAATTGAAACTTTTAAAGATTTGACTAAACTTCAAATAACTTTTAAGATACATGCAATCAAAATCAGTAAGTACTATGAATGCATTAAGTAAAAAAATTACTTTAACCTAAAATTAAACTTCTTTATTTTCTATTACAGCTTCTTCTAAACTTTATAATTAGTCCTAATATTTAAAAAGTTTATCTAACATAGGGATAAAAAAAACCAGTCTAAATAACGTAAAATCCATGCCTATAAATATAAGTCTATAACATATAAGTGACTTTGATACTATTTAAGTCAAAAAAGCATAAAATGTGTGATTATTGGGGTACAAACTTTGATTTTGCAAAAAAAGTATTATCATATTTGTTTTAATGAAACAAAAACACATCCGAATCAAATTTTTAGATGTGATTAAAATTATGACCAAAAAAATGTGCTGTACTTCCTACGCTTAAATTACCAACTATAAAATTTGTTGATTTTTGTGATGATTTTTGTTAAGTTTTGTTGTAACTTAATAAACTAATATAGTTATGGGACTATACTAATTAACAGTAAATATAATTCTAGTTTAACTTTATTGTACTAATGTAGTGATATTATACTAAGATAAAAACTATTATAGTATGATTTATGAACTTTTACAATTATAAAAGCTACCAACTAGATCACTAACTTTCTGAAACTTTTCATCGGTATTCTGAAAATTGTTTTAATGTCAAGTTAACACACCTACAGTTTTACAATCAAACAAATTTTAAAATATAGCTCAAACTATTTACCTTTATTTTGATTTATTAGCATTTTGTTTTCAGCTTTATACATTTTGTTAATACTTTTTTCTTCTTTCCTATTTTTCATACATTCAAAATAATTGTCATCTTTAACTCTAACAGCAGTTTCTTTACCTGTATTAAAATTTCGTTATAAAAAATCATACCAAACTAAACTTTAACCACATTTTTACCTGATTTTATTAAATTACAAAAATTAACTTATATAAAAACATTATATATTTTTTACAATAGATTAACTGCAAAAGAGACACCTTGTGATTTACAAGTTTTATTTTGTAGAATTTAATCTTAATTATTTTAAATTTAAATAAAGAAAAATATCTAAAAAGTTAATAGCTCAAAAATAAGAACAATAAAATCATACAGTTTTGTTTAATATTATAAAACTAAGCTGCTATAATTAAAATCAAAATATGACTTTTAATTTACACAACTATAGTTATTGAAATACATAAAGATAGATAATTACATACAAAAAAAATATATAGTAATACCTAAGCGAAATTTAAATTCAACTCACTTTCATTAAGAAGTAAACTTTTAGACGTAGTTTCCATTATGCTTTTTACTACATGTCTAAAAAGCCTGACAAAATTTAAAAGTAAAAACTAAATTATAAAGGATAACATTTTAACTTTTAAATAATACTTATATACACTCAAACTTCTCTAACAACAGGTATAAAATATTTAAAATACACTGCACAACTTTTGCTCAAAATTTAATCTGAATACTTTATCACACATCGTCAAAAGTACATGTTTTTTTATGTTTACTGAAAATTAAAAAACAAGCCTCGAAAGTTCTTTATGAATAAATTATTAAGTAGTTAAACTAAAAAAGGAGTAAAATAAATCTACTACTTAACTATATAAATATTATACAAAAAAAGTCTTTTGATAAAATTAATGTTGAATACGAGTTTTAAGATAGCTTTTGCAAAAACTGAAATTTTGAGTTAAATTTACAAGAATTAGTGAACTGTATTTAAAACCGTGAATCTAATTAAAATATAAAGACAAGAACTTATTTAAAAAACTTAAAAAAATTTTATATATAAAAATAGACTCACATAAAATAAATTTAAATACAGAATTATTTAATGTATTAAACTTATCATAAATTGATACAAAATATGTACAAACAAAACTTGTACTAATCATAAAGTTAACAACTTATAAATTATTTTGAATATTTTATATGGGTCTGTTCGTGAGCTTTCAAACTATTTTTAGTATAACTTTTATGATCACAATAAATGCAAGAAAATTTTGGTTCATAATGATATAGCATGTGTTTTGTTAAAACATCTTTTGTTTTAAAATATCTTCCTTCTGGACAAATACTGCATTTAAAAGGTCTATCATCACTGTGAGTAGCTTGATGTCTAGTTAAAGATTGTTTTACAGCAAATTTTTTATCACACATTTGACAAGCAAAAGGTTTTTCTCCTGTATGAGTTCTGTAATGCCTTTTAAGCTCTCCTTTTTTAGAAAACAGTTTCAAGCAAACATCACATTTGAATGCTTTTGATTCATCATGAACTTTCATGTGTTGATTGAGATGATATTTATTATGGTAGCTTCTATGACATATTTGACATTTGAATAATTCTTCTGTGAGTATTTGTAAATAATTGCCTAAGCTGATTATAAATACATTTTAATGATGCATTTTCGAATTTTGTAGATAATTGAAAAAAACATTTTCTAATAACTTTTTTTTTAAACAAAGTAAATTAATATGAAATTGTAACTTTGTTTTTATATAATAAATACTAATATTTTGAACTCTTACTATACTATATATATTAAATATACTTAAATTTATATCAGCATTAAGGTGCTCATAAAATCGGCGACCTTTGAATTTTCAGCTGAATGTTTTTTTTACACTTGGCAAATACCACAACACTACCTTGTGCTAAGTTTTAGATGATTTGAAAAAGTATTTTTACAAGCTATTTTATTATCTACCACTTCAATCCAAACTGTATAGGACACAAAAAACTTGATCATAAAGTTTTTAGCTATTTTTTTTACATATGCGCAATTATCACATGAACACATTGGGCACATTCAGTTTTAAAAAGATTTAGAGAAACTTTTGTGGAGGTGCTTCTTGATTTTATGATAAAATTCAATTCAAGAAAACTTACAAAGAGTGATAAAAATTACATAAAATAATGAAGTGCCTTCATAAAACCTTCTGTAAATCATTTTAAATTGTGTACAATGCGTTTATGTGATACTTGGTCACATGTAAAAAGAAATTAAGCTTACAACTACTATAAGGAAATATGTTTTGGGTCCAATACAGTTTGCACTGGGACTGGTATCAGAAAACCTAAAATAGTCTCTGAAAAAGCTTTTAAAGCCAGCTAAAATTTTGCACAGGGTGGTTTTGTGGTATTTGCTAAGTGTAATAAATATTAACTGGAAATTCAAAGGTTGCTGATTTCATAAGCACCCTAATTAACTTATCTAATACTTTGAGTAGAAGTATTTACCTTTAAACCTTAGCATTCGATGTAGAATAAGGTTTATAAACTAGCTAAATTATAAAACTTTAAAAAACATACTTGCTAAAATTTTGAAAAAATACTTTATTTATATAAGTTTGTTTACTTTTTGTGTGAAGTTTAAGGTGTGTACTTAAATTAGACTTGCAAGCAAATTTTCTATTGCATATTTTACAAACATAAGGTTTTTCTCCTGTATGAGTTCTATAATGAACTTCAAGACTTGATTTACTACAAAATACTTTCAAGCAAACATCACATTTGAATGCTTTTGATTCGTCATGAACTTTCATGTGTTGATTGAGATTACATTTCTTAGAATAGCTTCTATGACAAACTTGACAATTGAACTGTTTTTCTGTGGTATTTATTTGATAAGTATTTAATTTTATTTTGAACATTTTCTAAAAATTAATGATATTTTGTTTTTTACTAATAGAGTAATATCAACTATTATAAGAAACTTTACTTTATTTAAATGCGTTTTTATTTTAAATACACTTATTTTTAAATTGGATTTTTTTAAATATTTATTTTTAAATTGGATTAAAGAATATATTGGTCAGCATAATTTTACAACTCGTAAAGCTTTTTATTATCTATCTAAAATTTTCAACAACTTGACAATTTTCTAAAGAACCTTTGAGTAACCACTATCAAATTTCATTGTTTATAACAAGGGTAAGCAGCCTTATGTGACTTGCGGGGCAATTTTCCTATAAAAATTTGCTATTGGGCTGAGCTGTTTAAAAAACAAAACTTTTCAGGGACGCATTTATATTTAAACAATTCTAGTAATCAGTAGAAAAATATTACTTAAGACCAAAAATATAACAAATGAAGCTATTTTTGAGCATTAATAAAGAATATTCATTGAATTAAGAGTTTAAATTTAAGTTTTTATCACAAAACATATAAATTTTATTAGTATTAAAATGTATGTTTTTGGCTAAATGGAGCTCACGGGCCGCATGTTTTGAATTTAAGGGCCGCTGTTTGCCGACCCCTAGTTTATAATTTCCTTATAGAAGGTTTAAATTGAAAACAACAAGAAAGAACCCAAAATCTATCTTTCTATTACCAACAAAACATCAAAAATTATCATTTATGTTACTAACATTTAAATCAACTTAGTAAAATAGGAGAAGTCTTTTCTAGTCAGCCTATATTTATTTAAAAAATATGTTGCAGTCAGGATTTGTTAAAAACAATCTATGCAAGCAGTAAATCATTGAAACATTAAATTACTTTATTCAATCTAAATTGTAATAAAATAATCAATTTAACTATACTAGTGTGATATGATTATAAAAGAGGGTTGACACTCTCTCAGTTTAAAAAATACCCTGAGCGACCAAAAACTACCCTGAGCGAGCTTTAAAGTGTCCTGAGTCATCCTGAATTTTTCAATTTCCTAAAAATCACTTTTATCAAAAATTAATAAGTACAAACGTCTTCAACAAACTTATTTAAAAAACAACAAAATGTTGATTCATAATCAACTGAATCTCATTCAAAATTAAGAAAAAAATATGTCTTTTGGTTTTTGAAAATTCTTAAAACTATCCTGAGTTTTAAAATAAATAAAACTATTTTAAGTCAGCTTGAGTTAAAAAATCAAAATATTCTGAGCTTATTAGGTTCTTATGTATGGCTTACAATAAAAAACTAATCCATAAAAAATTTGTCTCAATTTAGTTTTTTTTTTTTAACTTTAAAATTTACCAATCAAAATTTAGGAAATATGGGTACATTTAAAGGTAAAACTATCCAAAATTAAAATCAATCTTAAATTTCCTTTTAGTGACTAAAAATACTAATTTAAAATATAATTTAAACCCAATTTCTACTCATAAGATATAAAATATTTTTTTAGGATATAAACACTAGTCATAAAAAGAAATTTTTTTTAATTTGCTTGTTGAAAACAATCAGAATACTAAACTTTACTTACCTTTATTAAGAAGTAAATTTTTAGATGTAGATTCCATTATGCAGCTTATTATTATAAAATTTACCTAAACGAAGTTTTTATGTATAAACAAAATAACATTATGTAAAACTTTAGTTAAATCTATCAGGTAAGATTTTAAACTTTTTACAATTAACATTTTTTATAATGCTCAAAACCGAAAACAAAATACTAAATAACTATACTAATAAAGTTTAATACAAAAAAACTAATTTATAATTTAATAAGAAATAAAGAATGAAAAAATAATCGAGCAGTTTGTACTAAACTTAAGATATAATGATTTTTATATTATATTCTGTTTGTAAAATTAACGTAAAAAAATTATCATATGTACATTAATTATTTTGTACATAAGTTTAAAAATTAAAATGAAGTAACAACGATATTAAACTTATTGTATAAGTAAGAAATATTCTTAACAATTTTTGATAACTTGAGTTTCATAAAATATAATATGAAAGTTGGAAAACTGTATCAAAATAAAAATTGATGTTACTTACTTTTTTGTATATATATAACACACTTCTAGCAAATAAGTCTTGTTTTATAAATCTTTAGCTGCAAAATAATTTTTAATTTTTAAGTATAGAATAACCTATGTTTTTTGAAAGAAATACTAAAAACGACAAGTTATTATAAAAACAAAACAATTAAACGTAATTTTTTTGATTGATTGTCTAAACAAAGTGTAAGTGTTCAATATCAAGACTGTTTTTTAATATTAGTAAAACTATTGTTTGCTAATAAACTGTTATAAGACTCATGATAAATTCTTTTAAATGATATCAATTTTTTAACCTTTAAAAAAACTAAAATTTACAATAAAAAGTAAAGCACGCCTTCAGTCACTAATATCTAATTACAAACCTTTTTTATAGCTAGGACAAACTTAAAGTTGAAACCAGTTTCTTAAAAAAAGATTGTGTTTTTTACTTTGGAAAGTTTTGCGAGTCGAAATTACATATTTCTTAAAAATTTCTGATAACTTAAAACAATTATTAAAATAGTTTATTTAAATAAGTAAAAAGTGTTAAAAGAAAGAACCAAAACCGTATACAACTCGTGAGAAATATTCTACAATCAAAACATTTTAAAACCAAATTGTTAAGTTTTTGTTCTAAACTTAGTTTAATTTAAAATTCCAGTACAAACTCTAATAGAAATAGTAAACATCATCTAACAACTTGAATTCAAAGTAAATAAATGTAATTACTTAAGTAATTTTCTTAATGAACAATTGTGTTCTTAAGTATTTTAAACAAGCAATTTAAATGCAACTTATTGAACTTTAGATTAAATTAGCTTAAAAGCTTGAAATAAAATACTTAGCATCTTAGTAAGTAACTAATAAAAATTTAATGAGTAACTATATAGCAAATTTCAAGTTTGTTATGTATTCTCTTCTCATGCCTATTTAAATCATTTTTGTGTAACTTTTATGATCACAAAAACTGCAAAAATTTTTGGCTCATAATGAAATAACATATGTCTTGTTAAACAATCTTTTATAGTTATCTATTGTCTTCCTTCTGGAAAATATCGTTTCTTTTAAAATATCTTCCTTCACCTCTTTTTGTGTGAAATTTAAGATGTGTATTTAAGTTTGATTTTTGAGCAAATTTTCTATCACATATTTGACAAGGAAAAGGTTTTTCTCCTGTATGAGTTCTGTAATGAGCTTCAAGAATTGATTTCCTAGAAAAGAGTTTCAGGCAAACATCACATTTGAATGCTTTTGATTCGTCATGAACTTTCATGTGTTGATTGAGACTGTATTTATTAAAATAACTTCTATGACATACTTGACAACTGAATAGTTTTCCTGTAAAAATTAAATGATAAAAATTTATGTTTTTATTTATAAACTTTTCAAATTAATAAATTTGGGTCTGTTATTTAAAATTGATGTATTATAAAATTTTACATAGAACTTTGCTTTTCTTTATTTTTTATAATGTGAAACGCAATAAAATAACTCAACTTATTTTTGTAATATGTTTACACCATAAGGGGATGAACTTGATTCTAAACAAGTTTATACTAATTTATCTAATACAGAGTGTTCCAAACTTTTTTACAAAAGGCCCCCTTTAGAGAACTTTAAAAGTTAAGACAATTTTTCCCCTACATCATCAACTCCTTAATATTTAGTTTAGGTTTCAAATTATGACCTTATGGCTCCACTGTGGCCCCTTTACTGCTCATGCCCCCCTTTGGCCCCATTGCTGCTTCTTACCCCCTAAATTACTGGAAACCTTGCTTTGGAAACCTCGATAATGTACCACTTAAAACTCAAATAATATTAAATATGTTCTTCTTTAGTTTTATGTAATGAGAAACTGTTTTTAACTTCATAAGTTTTGTCAAAACACTTTTGTTTTATTTCAGATTTTTTTACACTATCAAAATTATTCTTATTTTTATCTTTACAAGTAGTAATCATACCTGTTATATTATTTTTTTTTTAAACTCAAATAAGTTAAACTTATAAAAGATGTTACCTTGTTTGATAAATATATAAAATATTTTTTTTTTTAATTACCCAGTTGATATAAGCATAGGGGATTTCAATTCGTTTTTTTTACAAACTGATTTTATTTGTGGTGTGTTATCTTAAATACTAGATACTTTTTACTGCTTAACAAAATTCAAAGTAATTTTATAAATAAAAGACATTAAAGTGAGACTTCAAAAAAGTAACTTATATAAGATGCAAACCAAAAACTGACTAAATCATGACTAAATATATCTTCTCCTTAAATTTTTTGGAGAACAACATTCAAATTTAATTTATGTAAATTGTTTGACATATCTAGAAATAAAAGTTTAAAGTATACTACAACATACATTCTTACTGCAATTAATCAAAATGTATTATAGTTTTATAAAATCTTGAAAAAAACAAAAAATAACTATCTATATTTATTGGACTTATGATTTTTTTATCTTTTTTGTTGAAAAATTAAAAGTTGTTATTTTAACTTACCTTCATTAATAAATATAATTTTAGATGTAGATTACATTATGCACTTAATTTGTTTAAAAATTCCTAAACGTGTTTGTTAATAGAAACGAAATAACATTATGCAAAACTAATAATTTAAATTTACATAATGAAAAAAAAAATCGAATATGTTTTACTTAATTAAATAAAAATAATATTAACAATGTAATTTGAAAATAAGATTAATGTTAATGTTTTAAAATAATTCCAAAGGTTATTCAAGTATTTAAGAATAACAAAAAAATAATTCGAACAAAATTTTGATTTACAGTTATAACAATTATGAAATTATTAGCTACAGACTTTTTTAAAAATATTAAAAATTAAAACAAGTTTCAAAAGTATTCTATAAAAAAATTATTTAGCACTTAGCAATAACTAAACAAAAAAATTACTTTTATACTAAACCCAGTAATTTTTATTAAACTAATAGCAATAAATTATACAAAATACCTTTAAAGTTTTACCATATAACAAACACTTATCTAAACAGTCAAATTCTAATTAGTTATAAAAAGCATTTGAAATTCAAGTAAAACAATTATACAAGTTGGTTTTATAATAATTATCGATTGATAATAAAATATCATATGTTCTTTTAAATTTCACTAAGGTTTTAAAAACCTACCTTCTGGAAAAATACTGCATTTAAAAGGTTTCGTTTTACTGTTAGTAGCTTGATGTCTGGTTAAGGATTGATTTAGAGCAAACTTTTTATCACATATTTGACAAGCAAAAGGTTTTTCTCCTGTATGAGTTCTGTAATGAGCTTTGAGTTCTGACTTGTAAGAATATTCTTTCAAGCAAACATCACATTTAAACGCTTTTGATTCGTCATGAACTTTCATGTGTCGAAAAAGGCAATATTTGTTAGAATAACTTCTATGACATATTTCACATCTGAATAGCTCTTCTGTTATAATTAGAAGATAAAAATTTAAGTGTTTATGAACATTTTGTAACTAAGAATTTTTTTGAAAAAGGCTTATTATGAAATAGTATATAAAAAACTATTTCATTTTAGATAACTATCTTTTTATTTCTCAATCATTAGATGAATAGCAATTGTTTTTGCATAAGACCAAGGCCATAGTACAATTTAATTTTACATTTTACAGAGTTTTATCTAAGCTGTTTGACTTTTTTAAACGTTTTGAAAAAATTATTAGTAACTTTTATGATATAAGCAATCAAAGTCAGTGAGTACTATAAGTGTACTAACTAAAAAAACTAACTTGAAGTTAAAGTTTAGCTTTTTTAATTTCTATTTAAGCTTCTTCTAAACTTTACAATTAGTCCTAATATTTAATTAGTTTATCTAAAAAAGGGGAAAATTTTCTAGTTGACCAACCATATTTACCAGAAAAAGTCTTTTCAGCTAAAATTTGTTAAAAATAGTCTTAGATGGCCAAGTAACTTTGAAAAATTGTATTACAGACAAAATAAGAAATTAAATTTGAAACAAAACGGCCATTTAATTAGCACTACTGTTAAGTGAAAAAAAGATAAGAACACATTTCAAATATTTGATGCCAAACATAAGTAAACAAATGTAAAACATATACTTTAAAATTTCAAACTATTTTTTTTTTGTGAAACCAAATTTCGTTTTGTATATGTAAATACTTACACTTTTTAACTTACCTTCATTTAGAAGTAAGCTTTCAGATGTAGATTCCATTATGCACTTAATTAGTATAAAAATGCCTGAAAGAGTTTATTATAGAAACAAAATAACATTATGAAAGCTAAAAAAGTACACATTTATAATGAAAAATAAAATCTAAAAACTTCAACTTCTACATACTTGGAAAGCAACATTAATGCACATATTCTGAAATATTTACAGAGATTTTTTAAGTATAGAAGTATAACAAAAACTAAACTTTATTTCAAACTTAAGAAAGTTTAAAAGTTAAAAGCTACAGACTTTATTTTTAATACTGAATATTAAAACAAACTTCAAAATTATTTTATCTAAAAATAATTTAACGCTTAACTTTTACTAAAACAAAAATGCATAACATTTTTATAAAACTAATTTTCAAGTTCAATTTCAATGAAAAACTAAACTAACAACTTTAGTACAAAATCACATGAAGTAAAATATTTGCTTATTTACTTTAACGGATACTTTATTAAATTAACTGCTAGAAATTTAACAAAATAAAGTATTTCCATGTAACATGTTTTCTTTGAATTTCTTTAACTATATATATATCACAACAAAAATACTACTTCTTGTTGATATATAACTATATCAAAAACACTATATTTTTTTAAAACTGTGTATCTACATTAATTTACCTTTCAAAAAAATTATAAAGCACTTTTACCATTTAAACAGTCTGTTTTTGTATACTTTAACTATTTATTGATTAAAAGTGCTCAGTTATAGTTGACTTTACAACTTTTATTCATTAATTTTTATTATTTTAATAGTAACTTACATCAGTAAAAGTTATTTGAAGAAGTACTTAACAAATTCCTAAACTGCTTATACAATAAGGTTTTGTTTTATGAATTTTTAAACTGTTTTACATAAGTTTGGTTTTAATTAGTTACAAAAAAAAATATTTGCTTTAAATGGTATGCCATAGGTAAATTTAAACCTTCTTTAGTTTTATATACTTTTTCTTCTGGACAAACATTGCATTTCAAAGGTTGACAATCTCTGTGAGTAGCTTGATGTCTAGTTAAAGAGTGTTTTTGACAAAATCTTTTATAACATATTTGACAAGCATAAGGTTTTTCTCCTGTATGAGTTCTGTAATGAACTTCAAGACTTGATTTGTTAGAAAATACTTTCAAGCATTCTTCACATTTGAATGCTTTCGATTTGTCATGAACTTTCATGTGTCGATTGAGATTATATTTGTAAGAATACTTTTTATCACAAATTTAACAAACAAATGGTTTTTCTCCTGTATGAGTTCTGTAATGCCCTTCAAGCTCTCCTTTTTTAGAAAACAGTTTCAGGCAAACATCACATTTCAATGCTTTGGATTCGTCATGAACTTTCATGTGTCGAATGAGACTACTCTTGCTACAATAACTTTTATGACATATTAGACAATTGAAAAGAGTTTCTGTTGGTAAAAACTTAAATAAGTTTACTATAAGTAAATTACCTTAGTATGATTAATCTAGAAATAACTCTTTAAATTATTAACCAAAAAACCTTCTTTTATCAGTTAAAACATTTATTGAAACTAATAAAATAAATTAAGATGTATAGTTTCAATGCTGCTAAATAGCAGTTTAGAAAAACTAGATGATGTATTCTGAAGTATACTTAAAGCTTGAAAGTAAAATTAATAAACTAATTTAACTCACTCTCATTTATAGGTTAATCATTATTAATAGGTTCCATTTTGCAGTCTATTATTTTATGTTATATCTGTAAAAACATTTGTATAAGCCAAATGCTGTTTAGTAAAATACATTATTTTGCTTTTATATGATAAAAAACATTAAAATGTACTTAGAAATAAGAAATTTAATATAACTATATGTTGTGTACCTAGGTTAACTCCAACTATAGTTTCGTTTTAAAACTTACCTGAAAAAATAAATGTTTTTACTTAATTTTTGTTAATCTCTTAATTGTGGGTTCATTTTATTGGCAATGGATGCGAAAATAATTGAACTTAATGTTATTTTTTCGTATAAATGTATTTTACATCAAGTTTATAAGTTGATACTGTATACTTTCTAAAGGTTTGATGTTGTTATAGTAGCAGTGTAGTACACAATTTTCTTAGTAAATTTAAATAACAACATTTTCAAAGAAAAAACTTTGTGATTAATAATTATGGGACAAAGATCACTTTTCCTTCTATTCATAAGGGTTTAACATTATAAATTTTTATGTCTGACCTTATAAATATAAAGAATTGGTAATGTATGCTATTATACTTTAAAACTATAGTTGACTAATCTGTATAAATAATTTAACTGATTTAAAATAAACAAGTAAAAACGTGGTTATGCACCATTATTAATGAAAAAACAGTTTTTACCTGTTTTAATATTTATAACAAAATAAAAACTTCAAATTTATTACAAATAAAGTAAACTTTACGGAGTCATACTTAATATAAAAAAATTAAAAACTGCAAATTTTAAAGGGGCTAAATGACCAAAATAATAACACAAATAGGTCTACTGTTGTTGTTTTATCTTATAGCAGTTGTATGTCTTACTTTTGGTAACTTATTCTAATTGTATTGTTTTTTTTTCCTAAATATTATCAATAATAAACTTCCATATTGTCTAGAACAGGGGTCGGCAGGCAGTTGGTGGTCGCGGGCCAAATTTCAGGTTTCCAAAGTCTTCGCGGGCCGCAGTTTTAGTTTTAGTGACATTTGAATAATATTTTGGTTTTAGTTTTAGTCACACTAAAGAAAGGTTTTACTTTTATTCACCATATTTTTTTAATGACTTTTAGCTATACATAGAATGCCTATTTTATAAATATTTATTAGAATAGAATTTACATTGACTGTTATACTTAAGTGTTAATAAACTATGTACTTTCATAAGCACTTAATAAGTTAAACTTAATACTTTTGTAATTTTACTTACAACCTAACTCTCTATAAAAACCTAACTTGAAAGACAATTTATGGGTTATTTTAATACACTTGTTATAATATCAACCCTTTTTTCATATTTCTAAGAATCTTTACTTCAAAAAAAGTTTTTGCGTGTTAAATAATTTACACTTGTTAGAAAATTTATTAATTAGTTAACTTAATAAAATTATTACATGTTTGTATTCCAAAAATCTAAAACCAATTAATTCTCGAAAACTTTAATAAAATATCTTATTAGTAATTAGTATTTTACATGGTTGCCCCTTAAAAAAGCAAAAATGTCTGAGTTGTATCAAACCAGCCTGAGTTTATTAAAAGTTAAAAAAGCTACTAAATAGTTGTTAATCAAGCTTAAATACCTAGTTAAAATATCATCATTATCAAAAAGTAGACAAAACGTAAGTAAAAAAGAAAAAATACAATCAATAAACTACACTACAGTCATAAAAACTATTCTGAGAATTCAAAGTTTTTTTTAAAGTGATTTAAATAAAAGTTTCACACACACCTGAGTTTTCAAGCTTTTAAAATAGCCTATTTGTGTAGCAACCCAGTTAAAACAAAGTTCACAAAATAAAGAAATAACGAAGGTTATTAACAGTAAATAAATTACATGCCAAAAAAATATAAGTCAGCTGGAATAAACAATTAAGATTCTTAAACAAATTTAACAAAAGTATAAAATTCTTTTCAGTCATTAGCGAAGTAGAAAAACTTATTTTTTAGTAAGCATTTTAGCAATTCTTTATCTGAAATAAGAATATTGTATTTAAAAATAGTAATTGAAAAATATAAGATGAGCTACAGGAATAAAAAATACGTTAGTTAGGAGTTATTGCGAGAAACGATAAAAAACAAATCACCAAAGTCAGTTTTTCCATAAAGCACATGATTATCTTCAGTAACTACAGAATGATAAGAAAAAATTGTTAAGGCAAATTATAAAGTAGCAAAATTTATTAATTAAAATGAGATACCGTTTATAACTGAAGACTTTTCTAAAGAATTTTAGTTGGCGGTAATGAAAAGCTTTTGTTTATTTCTTCAATGACAACTAGACGTCGTGTTTAGGAAATGCATTAAGGTTATAGTCTCATAAATCAAATTACGACTTTAATCAATCTGTTAATATGAGAGCACTGACAAAAATACTATTGTTCATATGAGAATTTTTATTAGAGATGTTTTTTAACTTTGACATTTTAATAGAATTTCTTGGTTTAGTTTCAAAGCGAAGCACAACAATCGGTGAAATTTTACAAGTAAAGGTTAAAAGCACCAAAACAAAGTTTTTGAAAGTACAATTCCTTCTTTTATTGTTAGTAGAAAGTTTAATTTAAGTTGATAAAAATGACTTAACAAATATATCAATATTAAAAAATACTGTTAAGCTACTTAAATATATTTTCTAATGAAAAATATTTATTTGGTAAGTTTTTTTTGTCAAATCGAAATTTTATTACTTTACAGGTTTTTTCAAAAATTCTCAATTTCAAGTTTTTTTCCAGATTTTTAAGCATAAATTTTCAAGTTAAAAGCTTTTTCACTGATTGTTCACACTTAAATGTACACAAAATATAAATAGCATTTTAAATTATATTAGCTGCAAGACTTAAAATTTAACATATATTATAGCTCAAACTAACACTGTGGATTGAGCAAAACATACATCATAAGTTTAATTTGCCACTCTTTCAAGCAAAAAAGTCAGCCTGAGTCAACAAAAACATCCTGATATTTTTGTATACAAAAAGCAACTCTAGCCAAAAACTTAAAAAATTACTTAGTTGGCTCAAGATTTAAAGTCTTCAAATAGTGATAGTCTGAGTGTGTGACAATGTTTAGTTGTTTATTTGTTTGAATTTGAACTATTTTGATTAACAATGTACAAACTTAATAAACTTACCATCCCTAAATCTAGTTTATATTAAATAGGTAGCTCAAAAAAACAGCAATTGTGTGTATTGATATGCAAGGCATAAAAAGTTTGACAAAAAAATGTTTGAAAAATTAAAATGTGTACCTAACAAAAACTATATTAATTCATGCCATATTGTTTTAAACGTGTGTGTATAATTTAGATATTACATGTAGAAACAACAATGTTAGAAAACTAAGCATAAACTAAACTTTAAATAACTAAAGTATTAAATAAAAAGTAGTTTAAAGTATGAGCATCTTTTTAAGTTGGTGTGCATAGAAATTAATTCAAAGTACAGAGAAAACTTTTAAAAAATTAAAATGTGTCAAAACAAAAATCAAATAAACCTTATTTCTTATTACTATGTTATGTTAAATGTTTTTACACTAAAATATAACATTTACAAAAAAAAATCTATAAAGGAAACTTAGGTATAAAAAATATTGAAAAAGAATATCTAAGCTATAAAGAAATGACACTTTAGTTAATTACTGTGCAATACTTTCGTACAAAATGGAAAACATTTGCATTTAGTTTATTTAATAAATAGCTATTATATATCTAATTTATTAAATCCGAGCATTCTTTATACTCTTTTTTCAGAAAATTACTTGCTGTTGTTAAAAAGGAGTTATTATGAAACTAAGAAAAATATCCTTTTAGAATGCTAATTTGTATTTTTCACATTTTTAAACTAAAGCAGTAATTTCTTCTAATTATTTTTAAATATTATACAGAGACTTAAAACCAAACTAATCAAATTAAATTGAATTACCAAAAAAATTCAACTTGAAATATATTTTTGCTCAGCGGGCCACATTTACATACTCGCGGGCCACGAATTTTTCTTTCGCGGGCCGCATTCCATTCAAAAAAATACTGTGCTCGCGGGCCGCAGATTTACCCTTCGCGGGCCGCAATTGGCCCGCGGGCCGCAGTTTGCCGACCCCTGGTCTAGAACTTTAAATTGATTTTAAAATGAAGGTCATTTGTATAAATTTGTATACCTGTTCCATTTTTTTTTTAATCTTTTAACTTTGAGTTCATTTTATTGGCAATGGATGCACAAATAAATGAACTCAGTGTACTTATTAGTTGTATTAATTACAAACTTTTGACTTATATTTGAGCTCAGAGAACTTTTGATTTAATTAAACATAAATCTTAAGACTTAAGCTTTGAGTTACTTTTATAAAGACATTGAAATATTTGTTACTAAAATTTTATTGTTTTTATATTATTACATGTTAACCAAAGTTTACAACTAAGTAACTAAGTGTCAGTTTTTTTAGATTGCATCTAAAATAGGATGAATAATAAAATTAAATTTTACTACTTTTGCAAATATGTTAATTTTTACTACTATAAAAGGACTGTTTTGTCATATACTTATAGAATTTAAGTATTTTTTTATTTTCAAACCTTATTGACAAAAATAAACAAAATAAATATTTATATTTGGTAATTACCTAGGATGATGCAGCACCAGTATCCAACTGAAAATATATTATATTTATTAGTGTTTTCAACTTCAAAGTCGTATTTATAGGCTGAATATCAATCTTTTAAGCCTAATATGTTTTATCTTAAAAGATATTTTGTTTTTAACAAATTATATGAATACATACTGAGAATTAAATTTCTTTATGATAAACTAAAATACTTAATCACCTTTATTTTACAACACAATTGATTTATATTGTCAAATAAAAGAGATTAAATATTCAAGTTTTATTAGTTTATGATAAAAAAGTTTAATTTTAGTTATATATTTATAAAATATAATTTTTTCTTCTAAAAATGTGATTAATTAAGACATTAAATTTAGCATATTTTCAATTTGATATTGATGTGTCATCATTGCAGGCAAAATTATTTTATATTTTTACAAAAAAAAATTACATTTATTTAATTTTATACTGTTTTCTGTGACATTCTTTTATTTTTTTTTAATTTTATTTTAATTAAATAGTAAAATGTCATAGAAACAATAAGCATATTGAATTAAAGATAAACCTTATGCAGAGAAATATATAGTTACATTAAAAATAATCATAAGTATGAGTTAGTATAAGTTAGAATATGAGAATAATTTTCAAAAGCATTAATATTTTTAATGTTTTAAACCGAATTTATAATTATTAATTAAAATAAGGCATTATTGTTTTTAAAAGTAGTTCACAAAAGGATATTAAATATAAACTAACTTATTTTATTTGTATATTAATAAACTATACTCATTTAAACTGCTTTTTATAAACAGGGTTGCCACTCGTTTAAAAAAAAAATTTCCAGATTTTCCAAATTTCTTCCAGGATTTTAAAAGTACACATTGTTGGGTCTATTTTTAGTTTTAAGTTAATTTCTATAAAAGAAACTGTTTTAAATAGTACAAAAATATTGAAAAGATATTGTTAAGTTACTTTAAATGTGTTTTTTAATAAAATTTTTTTTTGATGATGACAAAAAATCATATTTATATGATAGATATTTCGTGTCAAACCGAAATTTTGCTACTAAAATTATTAAAAATTCGAGGTTTTTTGATAAAAATTCCAGGTTTTTCTAAATTATTTTTGCCTAAATTGTCGAATTCTAGGTTTTTATAGGTAAAGTGGCAACCCTGTATAAATATTTTTTAATTGCAACATATCATAAAACATATGCTAAAATGTCTAGTCAACAAAATTAAAAAAATTGAATTAAATTTAAATTTATTATAATAAGTCATTATTGATATTAAAAAAAATTTTTTCAAAATAACAATTTGACGTAAACTAATTTACGTTATTTGCTTATCAATAATTTAAAATGTATGTTTAATATGCGTTGTATAATAATATTATACTGTTCGTTTCGTACTAACTTAAAGTGCAATATTTAGTTTTATTGCAATATGTTAATAGCAATACGATTATAAAACATCTGCAATTAAATATTTATTAGTTACATAAAATTGTATATTAATTTTGTATATAATTATTATGTTATTAGTATATTTTGTTTAAATTGCAACATTTTAGTATAATTAATTAGATAAAAAAACTTAACTTTAGTTCTATTTAAAGTGACAGAATTTAAATATGTTTCAAAAAATACGGGCAATTTAATTTTTAATATAAGAACTTTAAATTGTATTTTCTTTTACATGTAAATGTAATAAAAAATATATTATACTAATATGTAAACTTTAATTTTAAATTTATGATTGGTTTATAAATAATTTGAATATAAATTTGAAAAATTGAATATCAATCTCAAAATATAACTAGAAATTCTCCTTTGAAAAAGTTTTGATAATGAAAAAGCGTCTTCTCTTAAGATGGCCATAAGATAGGGGTGGGGAGAAGGCTAATTTCAGCTTGATATTGGTCAAAATCATTAATAATTCAGGAAATATTACCAATATTTTATATTAAATGTAACAAAATTGTTTTTAATACGCTAAATTAATAGTTTACTTCCCACATGTGATGATGTGACAAAACAGAGTGCTTGTATTCAAAAAATATTTTACACAAAAAATAAGTTATGAACACAATGCAGCCTGAATTATCATGTAAAAGTGTAATGGTAATCTAACTAAAAATAATAATTAATGTTATTTTTGTACTTACAAAATATAAATTTTTATACACCTTAATTATGATTGAAAATAAATCAAATATAATTTCAGCTTGATATTAGTTCAACATCATCCTAGGTAATTACTATTATTATAGTTTATAACCAATATAATTAATTCTGGTTACGGTTAACTTTAGGTGAGCACCAATACAAAATTGAAAATATAATACATTCAATGTCTAATTGAACCATAATTTTTGGCTAAAATAATGATACTTTGTTTCAAACAATTTATATAAATACATAGAAAGAAAACTAAAATAAAATATTATAGACTTAAATATTTGACCAGATTTATTTTACAATATCATAATCAATATAAATTATGTATTGATATAATCTTTTTATATTGAAAAATTAGGCAATTAAATATTTAAGTTTATTAGTTTATGATATATAAGTTTAATTTTATTCATGTATTTCTAAAAGATTAATTTTTAGCCTAAAATTGTGACTAAATAAGACATCAAATGTATTATAACTTAAGCTTGATATTGGTGCTCATCTAAAGTTAACCATAAACTTAATTCTTCCTATGTATTTATATAGCTTGTTTAAAACAAAGTACCTTTTAATATTAAACATCTAAGTCTAAACTTTTTAATTTTTAGTTTGAAATAATGGTAAAAAATATATTGATTATTTCTGAATTTCAGTTTAATATTGGTGCAACATAGTACTAGGCTAAGTAAATACTGGAAAATTTCTTAAAAAATTGATCAGTATCAAAACACTTTGAAAATAGTGACTCTGACCTGCAACAGTGTTACAAAAGTTTCTGTGAAAATTATTATTAATGTGTGGTCTGATGGCATAGGGGTCCTAATGACAACTTTAAAACTCTCCAAGTTGAACTGGAAAATTGACACCTAGTGGTTGACACAAATACAATAAAAAAAAATTGTAGTCTCTAATCTATTCAGAGAATTAAAGTGATTTTCAACTAATATCAATAAAAAATGTATATAACATTTAGTTATGCTCTTCAGGTCAGCACCAATATCAAACTGAAAATACAATCCATTTGATGTGTTATTTAAACATAGTTTTAGGCTAAAAAACAATACTTTGTTTTATACAAGTTATATAAATAAATAGAAAGAACAAGACTAATATATTACAAACTAAAATATTCAATCAATTATATTTTACAGTATCATAATCAGTATAAATTATTGAATTGATATAAGTTAATTGAAATAATTATTTATAATAAATTGTTAAATAAAAGCAATTAAATACTTCAGTTTATTAGTTTATGATATATAGAATAATTTTACTATGTATTTACAAAAGATAAATTTTTATCCAAAAATTATGATTATATACAACATAAAATGTATTAAAATTTCAGCTTGATATTGATAGTCTACATAAATTCTTGTATTGAAATAATAATTTAATACTGTAAATTAAAAGTAATTAAACATTTAAGTTTTATTGATTTAAGATGAATATGTTTAATTTTGTTTATTACTTTGCCTAAAATCATGCTTAGAAAACACATTGAATATAATACAATTTCAGATTGATATTGGTGAAACATCATTCTTCGTAATTACCAAACTGCAAATTAAAACCTAGTGGTTGACACATATACAAAAAATTATTTAATTGTATCTTATTTCGAATTTGAAACAATTTTGTGTATGTAAGTGATAATTTAGAACACTTACATATGACTTATAGTAATATTACTATAATATTAGTAATAGTAAACATCACCATAACACATAAAAAATTAGTAAAAACTAAACACAATATTTAAAACTCTTGTGTATAGCTATTTGTTTCTTATTTCTGTTTTTTTGTTAATTTCTAATTATTTGAAATTTAAGCACCTTTCTCTAGCTTGCATTTTTTCAACTGAAAGCGCAGTGTATTACTGACTAAAACTAAAAACAGACTGCGGGTACCCTTTAGTTGCCCTTCTTCAAGTAACAAAAATTGAATAAAAATCAGGGTATAACTTAAGTTGAATGTAGCATTGTAGCCTAACATTTTTATTTTTTCAAATATATTCTTAAAAAATAAATGTAATGTAACGATAAAGTTTAACGGCTATTTTTTGAAATAAAAACATTATCTTCCAATTATTATTTATCAAAAGGAAAGTTATTTTAACTTAATTTGAGTTTAAATACAAAATGCTTGACAAAATTCATATTTATTTTGTTTTAAGTTGATAAAAATAGTTAAAAACAATAAAAAAATGATCTGTTTATTTTAAAATTCATTAAGTTTTACACATCTGATGAAAAACCAAAAATAATTATAAACTTAAAACTCTAAATAATATTACAGTTAAAAAATTAAACTGTTTATTTATTATGTTTTACAATTTTTTAAAACAGAATTGTTTTTATTCAATTAGATTTTTTTGAATATTTTTTCAACTAAATTCAAAAATAATTTTTAAACTTTAGTTTATAATTCAATCTAAAAATTGAATTGTTATATGTTTTTTTTTCAAAAATTTGCTTTTATTTTTAAAGATATATTTGCAAACAGGATTTTACCTGCATACCTTATGTTGCATACTCTGCATACTTGATTCTATGGTAGAATTGATTGAACTAAACACTAGTTTGCCTGACTATCTTTGCTAAATTTGACTTAGTTTTTAACTATAACATAATAATAAGTAGGGTACGGGCAACTTATGGCCCATTTACTGAACCTTGCCCGCAAAGAAGAAACATTTTGCATCTAGACAACAAACTTGTAATAATAATAAACAAAACTAGAGCACCAGCAAGGATTAGTTATTAAATAAAAAGCCGTATTGTAGGTTTTCACCATGATTTTTTAAGTTTGCTTTAGCCGAAAATAAACTTACTGACTGCATTTTTTTGTTATACAGGCCGGAGTTTACCAAGTCATGATCTTACATGACATAAATTTAAAGTTTTGCATATTTTGCTTGAAATTCAGAAAATTCGACAAAAGTTTAAAATCAAGTACAGTTTGAAATTTTCACATAGTATTGTGACGTAATAACTAGAACAACAACTTTGTCATTACATTTTTTAAAGACTTAAGTTGTTTGATTTATTTTCGTTTGGCTCTTAATCTTTTGCTTGTTTTTTTAACTAAATTCGGACTCATTTTTCACAGTTTTAAATTCTTTTCTTTTTTTAATATTTTATTTTAATATCACAAACATGATAAAAACAGTGTCATAAAATGTTATCTAAGCTTGTATAGATTTATCTAAAATTATTGATAAAGTTATAAGGTGTGGTATATTGATACTAAAAAAAAGTAAGATATAATTCTAAGAGTCTAAAAAGAAGTTTTACTAGAAAATGCTCAAAAAATTTTAAGACATGAACTAATTATTTATCAAAACTTCTATGCCTGTTTGTCTAAACTTTTTTATCTATTGGTCAATTACTTTAAAAATATACTAAAAACTCGAAATAACAGTTTTTCTGCTTTTTTGCAGTTGTTGAATTGTATAGTTTTAAATAAATTCTAACAGCAAACATTTGTTTATTTTAATCATCTCTACTTTTTAATTAGTGAAAGAATGGAATGGTTATATTAAGTATGATAAAACACTTTCGAGCAATCAAAATACTATGGCTACTAAGTTTTCGTTTTTTTAATTTAACCACACAGTTTTTCTAGTTTAGAAGTTGTAGTCAAATAAAAAGTTATTACATCATTGAAATTTAAACTTGACAAATAAATTTTTATTTTCATTGATCAATTTTTATATCTTAAACGATTCTTTTTTGAGTACGTTCATTAATTATACAAATTGTAAATTTCAAAGTCTTATTTTTCTTAAAACTTGTCTTCTAAATATTGTTTATTTTAACTGCTAACACACTTTTTTAATGTAATATTTATTTCGTCTAGTATTTTCTATTACATTTATGATTGTAAAACTGATATTCAATTATACTTGGGTAATGTATTTGAAAATATATTTTTTGAAGATTGCTCTGCTTAAATATTTTCAGTAGAAAAAATTGATTATCAGCGATAACTTCAATGTAGTAAACATAAGTTTTAGGTTTCTTTTAAACTTTTTGTTTCTTTATACTCAATTACTTTTTATAATCTAAATCAATTTTTTTAACACTTCAGCTTTTAATAAAACTGAATAGTTTTTGATAAAGGAAGTTATTACCAGCTCAAAGTTTTATTTCTGCAACTAAGTTGTAGACAGTAACTTACAAACATTGTTTTTATTTGTTTAGGTAAAAATTTCCTCTTTAACACAGTTTATCCTTAACCCTTTAGTAAAGAAAGCTAGCTACTATAAATGAGTAACTTCAACTTTTTCTTTTAATATTTGATTCACGAATCTAAATAATCTAACATTTTTGTATAAAACTTCATCTGGATTTATAAAATTCTTGTTTTTAAATTTAACTTTAATCCGCTGAAAACCCTTCAGTTATATTTTGCTTTAACAGAATCTACCTCTAAGGATTGATTTAATCATTCCACCAATTTTTAACAGGTTTTCATACGTTTTTCTCTTCAAAACAAACTCAGAATTTTATTTCATTCTATTTCTTAGTTTTTTGAGTAAATATTCTAACATTTTGATCATTTTCTAAAATACTTACAGGCTAATTGATAAGTAACAATACAAAATTTAGGTAGCAAGACTGTATAACTTGAATCTTTATTTTCTCACTTTAATTAAGTTGTTATTTAGGTGGACTAGTTTTTGAACATGTCAACAAAAAATACTATGTGTTTTTAATGTTAATGCTAAATTGGAATTTAAATTGCAATCTAATTGTTTTTTCTTATTCATATAACTATGAACAAGCAGTTTATTCTTAAACTTGATTAAAATTTTGTTTTTTTGAAAGATATTTTAATAAAATCCGTCTATGATGAACACAACAATTTGAAATAAAACTATTTTAATTTTCATACTTTTAAGATACGGCTAACATTGGCAGCGTTCATCAAACTGAGTGTAATTTTAATTTAATAATTTTTGTCTTACTCTCCACAAGTTGGTTCAGTATAGTCTTCAATACTTTTAATTTTGTAAAGATTATAAAACGTTGATAAAAAAATCAAATTTGAGTCGACTACTGGATATCAGTTTAATTTATTTTCAGACTAAACAACTCACATCAGTAAAGTCTTTGACATCTTTGTACAAAGTAAAAAGGAGTTATGTTTTTATTAACTGCTCCTTTTTTTACTTCTTAAGTGAAAATTACATAGGTAGATCTTTATAAGCTAAATTTATTTAACTTCTTTTTACACCACTGAATTTTGAATTTTTTACTTTTTCATTTTCTTGTATTACTTAGCGGTTCCTTTGTATTTGAAAAAATATTTATACGTTTCACCAATCATCATCACTGTCTTTTTGAATAACTTTTAAATTATTTTAGATTAAATGTCTTCTTCCTATTGTAAATTAAATTTTAAAAGTAACTATAAAACAGGTTAAAGTTTGTTATGAATTCTTTTCTCATGCACATTCAAATCACTTTTTGTGTAACTTTTATGATCACAAAAACTGCAAGAAAGTTTTGGCTCATAATGAAATAACATGTATTTTGTTAAACTATCTTTTGTTTTAAAATATCTTCTTTCTGGACAAATACTGCACTCAAAAAAAAATTATTTCACTGTGGGTAGCTTGATGTTTAACTAGATTGCTTTTTTGAGCAAATCTTTTATCACAAATTCTACAAACAAAAGGTTTTTCTCCTGTATGAGTTTGTAAAACTTCATTTACTTGTTCCAGGTAAACAATACTTAATAGTTAAATATAAGTATCAAAAGTTTATGTTTGCTACAATGACTCTAAATTTGGCAGGCATGCGTTATTAATTTTAACGGGTTTATCGATAAAGGGTTTTATTGATTTTGTGAATTTTTTGGAAAAATTTGTTAAATAGTTTCAAGAAATATTTCAAACATTGGTTTATAGTTCAACTATAAAAAAAAGAACTGTTCTATGTTTTTTTAAATTTGGTTGGTTGAACTATTAATCTTGAAAAATAAATATGCAAACATGGTTTTACCTGCATATCGTATGTTTTCCACCCTTAATCTATAATAAAACTGATTAAACTAATAAATACTTTACCTGATTATTTTTATCTAGTCTGACTTAGTTTTAACTATTACATAATAATAAGTTGGGAACGGGCAACGTACGGGCCATTTTCCGGCAAAGCAGAAATATTTTGCACCTAGACAACAAACTTTAGAATTTTGTGTTAAATATGACTAGTCGACTAAAAAAACTTCATAAAGTTAATTACTGGTTTTAAGTGATTAAAATAAAACTACAAAATATGGCTCATCTGTAAAGTTTTTAAAGTTGTAAATTCATTTTATTCAGATTTGGACCAATCTTGGTCTGAAAATATTATCCGCCCGGCTCTTATTTGAAAAAAAAACAATCCAGATTCGGCCGTATCTTAAAATAATAAAAATCCATTTGTATCCCGCCGGATCCGAAATTTGTGGATCCGTTAGCTAACTAGTTAAAATAAGAAAGCAATTTAATAATATTTAAAAATATATAATTATGCTGTTACAGACAACTTGATTTACCTAATTTAAATGATACTGGAAGTTTTATGCCAAAATCACTTATAATTGAAAATATGATTATTTGTTAATATGTAATATTTACAATTTTATTTTCTGGATTTTTTCTACTCTTTTTTAAAAGTGTCTAAAGGGAGCACCGATACAATATAAATTTATCTATCTAAGTTTTTAGTTTGACTAATAATCCTATGTTTCCTTCTTTTGCTTAACTCTTTCAATTTAAAAGGTATAAGTTTATAAACAATAGCTTAGAGTTTTATCTCTGATATAGAATTCCATTGTTGATAATTATGTAGTACTTCAATTTTTTATTGCTTCCGTTTTTTAAAGTACTTAAAGAAAAAGCAGCGAAAGTTATCTAAAGTGTTCAGATGTTTTTGCTTTGAATTATAATCCTATGTATTCTTGTTTTCTTAAATTCTTTGAGCATAAGATGTATAAATTTATAAACAATATTTAAGAGTTTTATCCCTGAACCTAAAAGTTCGTGAACATTGCCACAGTGCACTGTTTTCATAAAGATTTTCTTTCAGTTTTCTTGATACCAGATGAAATATTTACTTCGTATTATTAGTAGACCTCAGGCAAAATTTATTATCATTACAAAAGCTCGCATCTCTGTTTTTTTATATCATTTATGAAGATTATTTTACCAACACAGCTTTCAAAGTACACAACACTATATCTTTTTCCATAAGTGTTTCCAATGTTTAATTATAAAAAATTAAATGTTATAAATTCTTATCATCCTGATTTAGCACTTAATTTTCAATTTTTTCGACTTAATAATGCATTAAATGTCACTCAGTAATTTTTCCGCTTTTAACCGGAAAAGTCTCATTAATTTTTACTTTATTAGGTTTTTGTTCAACCTTTTTCCAGCACCCACCAAAGGCACTATAGATTTTATGGATTATTGATTTTTTTGATTTTGTATTTTTTACTTTTTTTTAAGGTGTATCTTTTAGTTTTATTGTATAACGTACTCAGCTGGTGATACCACTACTCTATTCAGTTTAGTTTATTTCTATGTTTATGATATTCTACTTTACGTGTTTACTAAACGAAATTGATCAAAGCTACTTTAAAAAGACTAAAAGCGAATTTAAATATTATTTTCTCAAACTGAAAATTTAATTAACTGATTTAAAGTCTACTCTTATTTAAACAATCTAACATAAATTGACTCGCTTTTGATTGTTTAATGTAAAGTTTCTATTCATCTTTAACGTTGTATACTGAGATCAGCGCTTTCTATTACAAACTTTTAATTGCTTTTGGCTTGTTGACTTCCTAACAGCTTTACTGAGTGGATTTCTTATTTTCGTGTTTTAAGTTTTTATGTTAAAAGCCGAATTATAGGTTTTGACCATGGTTTTTTAAGCTTGCTTTAGCTGAAAATAAATTTACTGGCTGCATGTTTTTATTTTACAGGCCGCAGTTTACCAAGCCACCACCTAACATGAATTAAATTTAAAGTTTTGCATATTTTGCATGAAGTTCAGAAAAGTTATCAAATGTTTAAAATCAAGTACAGTTTAAAATTTCCACATAGTAAAGTGACGTAATAACCAGAACAATATTTTTGTCATTGCATTTTTTTGAAGACTTAGCTTGTTGATTTATTTTCGTTTGGCTCTTAATCTTTTGCTTCTTTTTTACTAATATCGGGCTTTCTTTTCACAGCCTTTAATCCCTTTTTTTTCTTTTTTGTTAAATATTTTATTTTAATATCACAAACATGATAAAAACAGTGCCATAAAATGCTTATCATAAATAGTTTGTATAGATTTATCTGAAATTATTGATAAAGTTATAAGATGTGGCAAATTGAAAATAAAAAAAAGTAGGACAAAAATATAATAGTCTAAAAAGAAGTTTTACTAGAAAATTATCAAACATTTCAATACATGAACTAAATGTATATCAAAATTTCTATGCCTGTTTATCTAAGCTTTTTTTTTCTATTAGTCAATTACTGTAAAGATGAACTTAAAGCTATTGAAATTCAACTATACTTGGGTAATGTATTTGAAAATATATTTTTCGAAGATTGCTCTGTTTAATTAATTTTGGAAGAAAAAATTATTATCAGCGACAACTTCAATGGAGTAAACATAAGTTTTTGGTTTTTTTTACCTAATTACTTTGTATCATCTTAATCAAATTCACTTCATCTTTTAATAAAACTGAATAGTTTTTGATAAAGGAAGTTATTACCAGCTCAAAGTTTTATTTCAACAACTAAGTTGTAGACATTAATTACAAACATCGTTTTTTATTTGTTAAGGTAAAAAACTTCCTCTTAGACATGAATTTATCCGTAATCTTTTAGTAAAGATAGCTAACTACCATAGCTAATTAATTTTACCTTTTTCTTTTATAATTTGATACACGAATCTAACCAATCTATCATTTTATATCAAACTTCATCTGCAATTATATAAGTATCGTATTTAAAATTAAGTTTTATCAGCTGAAAAGCCTTTAGTTATATTTTGCTTTAACAAAATCTGCGTCTAAAAATTGATTTACTAATTCCACCAACTTTTACCAGACTTTCATACATTTTTCTCGTCAAAAAAAACTCAGAATTTCATTTCTTGAGTAAATGTTTTAATAATTTTCTAAAATTTTTACAGATTATTTGTAAAGTAACATTACAAAATTTAAGTAGCAAGACTGTAATACTTGAATTTTTACTTGCTCGCTTTAATAAAGTTGTCATTTAGGTAGACTAAGTTTTTGAATACATCAACAAAAAAACTTTGTTTGTTTTTAGTAGTAAGGCTAAATTTAACTCTAAATTGCAATATGATTGTTTTTTCTTATTCATATAACAATAGACAAGCAATTTATTTTTTAACTTGATTAAAATTTTGTTTAATTTTAGAATTATTTAAGTAATATCGTCTATGACTAACACAACAACTTGAAATAAAATTATTTTATTTTTTTTTAAGATACGGCTAACGTTGGTAGCGTTCGTCAAAATGAATGTAATTTCAATTTAATAATTTTTTCTTATTTTCCACAAGTAGCTTTAGTACAGTCTTCGATATTTTTATTTTTTGTACGGGTTACAAAACGTTGATTAAAAAATCAAGTTTGAGTCGACTACTGAATATCAGTCTAATTTATTTTAATCTAGTTTATTTTCATCCTTCACAACTCACATCAGTAAAGTCTTTGACATCTTTGTACAAAAAGGGAGTATGTTTTTCTTACATGCTCCCTTTTTACTTCTTAAGTTAAAAAGTACATCGGTAGATCTTTATAAGCTAAAATTATTTGTCTTCTTTTTTACATCAGTGATATTTTTTATTTCTTCAATTTCTTGTAATACTTATTACTTTGCATTTGAAAAAATCTTAACACATTTCACCATCACTGTCTTTTTGAATAAATTTCAAAATATTTTAGATTAGATCTCTTCTTCCTTTTGTAGATTTAATCTAAAAAGTAGCTATAAAAAAAGTTTAAAGCTTTTTATGAATTCTTTTCTCAAATTCTTTCTTTTTAAATTACTTTTTGAGTAATTTTTATGATCACAAAAACTGCAATAAAATTTTGGCTCATAATGTGTTTTGTTAAACCATCTTAAGTTTTAAAATATCTTCCTTCTGGACAAATACTGCATTTAAAAGGTCTATTATCTCTGTGGGTAACTTGATGTCTGGTTAAGGATTGTTTTAGAGCAAACTTTCTATCACATATTTGAGAGGTAAAAGGTTTTTCTCCTGTATGAGTTTTATAAGGCAATTCAAGAATTTATAGAAAACAGTTTCAAGCAAACATCACATTTTAATGCTTTTGATTCGTCATGATGTGTTGGTAGGGTTGATTGAGATTACATTTCTTACAATAACTTTTATTACATATTTGACAATTGAATAGTTTTTCTGTAAAAATTAGAAGATAAATTTTTAATTTTTTAAGAAAATTTTATGATTAAGAAACATTGTTATCTAAAATTTTTATAATAAAAAGTTATATAAAATTTGATTACTTTTAAGAGAACATTTTTATCTAACATTAGTCTGATTTTATTGAAAAAATTATGGTAATTTTAAATGACAGTTTAAAATTTTTAAAACTCGGAAAAATCGATAAATATGATCATACAAGTAAAATTGAAAACAGCATTTAGAGAAAACTGAGGAGTTGATTTGCAAAAGGTTTGCTAATATCAAAAGAAGTGTATGAATCAACTAGAGCTATACGCTTACAGCGCTCTAAGTTGTATGGACTCCATGAAACATACAAAAAGAAATTCCACCTAGACCCATCTTATCTATGACTAAACCACCACAATCAAATTTATCTACCTTTTTAATTTCCGTTTTAGAACCAGTATTAGAAAATTAAGTTTTGAATATTTGTTTAGATCAGCTGTACAATTCTGACTTACTTCCGCCTCCTTTCCCAAGATCTATTTGCAATGATATGCTATGTATGGCTTGGAAAAATGTACAATTTAGTTTTAATAATCTCATGTTTCGTCAAATTGACGGCGTAGCGATGGGAAGCCCTTTAGGCTCTATTCTTGCTAACAATTTTGTCGGTTATTATTTGTCGGTTAGTAAAACTTATCTTTAGAGAAATCTCAATACATAGTGATACAAAACAATTAGAGTTTTTGGACGTTAAACACATTATGAATGAAAAAGAAAAAGGTGGATATTATGTAAAAAAATATGTTAAACCAACTGCAATAAATAGTGTATACATCAATGAAAGGTCTTATCACCTTCCTTCCATATATACAAGTCAATTGTATTTAGCGAGTCGATACGATTGAGAAGGCTTTGTGAACGTGATGACGATTATTTAGAAGCTCTAAATGTTTTGAAGGTTAAATGTTTAAATTCGTATTTTTGTAAAGATTTAGACATCGATATGATAGAAATTACAAAATAATAAAAAAAAAGCTTTGGACCTCCTAAAAACAACAGAAAACAAAATATCATTAAAGAAAACATTAGCATATGGACAACAAATTTTCTTAACTTATTAAAACTAACTAAAAAAGAAAAACAACTTAACCCAAACACAATGATCACATATAAACGACCAAACACACTAGCAACGTTACTTATCAATCACAAAACAATTGCTCATCAACTTAATGCTGATAAAGGTATTTCTTACCCATATGGGAAATGTATGCTGTGCGATCAAAATGGTAATAAAGGAATGTTTGAAATCACTGATAGTTTAAAATGAAGAACTGGAAAGTTAATTAAATTAAAAAAGAAACTAAGTTTTAAAAATTTTGAGATCTATGCAGCAGAATGTATGGAGTGTAATGATTATTATGTTGGACAGACGATAACATAT
Source organism: Thalia democratica (assembly GCF_965202585.1). Lineage (NCBI taxonomy): Eukaryota > Metazoa > Chordata > Thaliacea > Salpida > Salpidae > Thalia > Thalia democratica. The sequence goes on along the minus strand of NC_139167.1, from coordinate 22,516,818 downwards.
TTTTCGCAAAGGTGGTGCTCGCTTAGTTAAATTGGTAAAACGTGGATAAGAACGAGGTTAGCGATCGAGCTGCACTTCAACTACATTATAACAAAAATCATCCAACTATAATTGAAGAATTTGAAAATGCTTTCACTATAACTTTTTTAGACAGCTCAGAAGATCAAACAGAACTATATTTTTTGGAAAGCAAATGGACAAATAGACTACAAGCTAAATATAAATAAAACAATACTACCTTTTTACAGATAAGCAATTAAACTAAAAAAAAACTTTTAATTTTTTTAGTATACTTAAACTAATTTTTGTATAATAAAATTTTTGTGCCTTAATTTTTCCAAAATAATTTAAAATCTCCTTTTTTATTTAAACCTTACTTTTAAAATTTCAATTAGTACGTAAAAAAGTTACTTTATCTCAAGAAAACTAATACAAGTGCTACAAAATGTTATTATTTTTTACTTAAAATTAAAGATGAATGTTACGTCACTATATTATATGTTTTCACTTTTTATACTAAACTAAAAATGCTCTGTTCATAATTATTATATCTACTTGAAAATGACTTATTGAAACTAGTTGTAGATTTATAAGCAAAAGTATTGCAGATTTCTTTTATAATTTTAAAAGTACAACTTCTAAAATGATTAATTACGATTAAGAAAAAGAAATCCAATAGAGAAAAATATACTGTGCTGGAAGAAAGGGTTTGAGATAATTTTAAATTAATTTGTATTCTGTCGATTATTATGAAAATAGTCTTCTTTCATTATATAACAGTAAGCAACTTGCGTATGACAGGTATGTCGATTTTTGCTATTTTCCCTTCAAAAAACAATTTCACTAACTTTTTTACTTTGTTAATAAGATGCACAAACGCATAGTTTTTACCGTCGAAGAAAAAGTTTCCGGTAAAATTCACATTTTAAACATTAACATTACTAGACACAGCACCAACACCTTTTCTATTTCTGTGTACAGAAAAGAAAATTTTAGTCCTCACTACATTTCTTGGAATTCGTTATGCCCCACGAAACAAAAGTTAAAGATCATACAATGCATAACAAACAGAGCTATTAAAATTTGCACGACTGACTGTTTGGATTTAGAACTTGACAACATTTTCTCTCATTAGGTTGTAACGCCTCTGGCTATAAATTAAATTCAGCAAAAGAGTTTTCTCTAATTAGGGTTTTTTAATTTGTTTACTTTCTAAATTGCCGCCTTATAAATAAAAATTAGATGTTGTGGCAGCTCAAGATTGACTTTTCTATGTGCTAAATTGTGAGTATTGTTATTAATCTCTTATTTTTAGTTCTGTCTCTTAAATTGATATATTTCTAATAAAGTTAAATTGAAGTTAATTTTACTTTGGTTTAGCATAAATTTGAATAAATAAACTTTGCTGTTAATAAAATTAAATTGAAGTTAATTTTACTTTGGTTTTGCATAAATTTGAATAAATAAACTTTGCTGTTAATAAAATTAAATTGAAGTTATTTGTACTTTGGTTTTACATAAATTTGAATAAATAAACTTTGGTGTTAATACTTAATTATATTGAAATTATCTGTAATTTGGTTTTACATAAAATTGAATAAATAAGATTTGTTGTTGATAATAAATTAAATTAGTAAGCAGCTTTTGTACTCTTATAAATCTCTGTAAATTACAAACCAACTTTAAGTAATTTAAAATAAACTAGTGGGCCACACCTAACTCTTGGTATAGCACAATGAGTAACAGATCCAAGCCCACCAAAAAGGATAGTATGTTCTCTAAAGAGAACATACATCATACTTTAAACAAGGTCATCAACCCCGAAACTCGCTGTAGCCAACGTAATATAAACAGAGGGATTAACAAAAGGGGTGTTGACTCACACTCTTCGCGCCGTAGCCAACCTGGTCCATCAGACCAACCACAAGCAACGTGCGAAAGATAAGGTTACCCCAAAACAGTCATTAAGAATACAATTGAGGCAACCCAGTCCAAAATGAACTGCTTACCTTCTTTCGGCCTATATTCTTGCCCAGTCTACCTACACCTTCCTTATATGGGTGAAAACTCAATAAGACTGGCTAAGCAAGCTTCATTATCTGTAAAGTCCACCTTTAATAGCGTTTCGCTACGTTTTGTGTACAACACCAACCGCCCGCTTAACGGAATTGTGAAAGATGCCACAATTATTCATGATTTAATTAATGTAGTATGCATATTTAAATGTCATTGCAGAAATGACTATGTAGGTCGAACGTCTCAAAGTTTCCACGTCAGGCGAGAGCAGCATGTCACGAAAAAGCTAAAAAGTCGTATTTTTGTAACGTACTTTTATTTAATTTTGTTTCAGGTAAAATTTCTACTATCTTAAATGTTTTTGGTTTAACAGTATTTTAACAAACAACTTCAAGTCAGCTAAGTATAACTAAACTATAATTTAAACATACTTTTATGCTTTATGACGTAATAATTTTTAGATATGTATTTCACAATTACTTTTTATAACTAAATTTGCACTATTTTAGTATCTGTTTTAAGCAAGTTTATTCTGATGAAGAGCTAAAAGAAAGTAATTATTAAACCTTTTTAAAATGAGTGACTTATGTTTAAACTTTTTAATTAAAACCAGTACCAAAACCAAACTACTATTTATAAAATAATCATTTAATTAGTGCTACTTGAAGCTGAAGATAAAGTAAAGAATGCATTTAAAATACAAGTAAAATACTTATACATTTTACTTTTATTTTGGAGAGTTTTATCTTAGCTTTGAGGCAATCTATACTGCTTTACGAAACTCGGAGTTTTTTTATAGAAAATAGAGATCAAACTCGGATAATTCAATAGGTTCACTATTTAAAGTGCATATTAAAAGTATTAACTTCTAGAAATACTACTACTTCTTCATTTTTCAATTAACCTTCAAACTTACCTAAAGAAACTATGCTGGATTTGATATATTTAAGAATAAAATTATAAAGAGTTCAAAAAAAGTAAAGTTTTTGTTTCAAACTTATCTTGCATGTATTAGATTTATAAAAACCTACTTTAGGTTACTGAAATTAAAAAAATTCGATTTTTTTACTTAATTATTGAGATAAAAGCGATCATAGTCAATGAGCACATAACTTCCTTATAAAACCCATAAACTAAAATGAACCTGAAATTTATCTATTTCAATTTAATTAAACTTCAACAAAGTTTTAAAGGTGGTTACATCTAAATCACCTAAAGTAAGAGAACACCTTTTCTAGTTTGCCTAGATTTACCAGAAAAAAGTATTTTGCGGTTAAAATTTGTTAGAAATAGCCTTAGGAAGCAAAAAAACTTTGCAAAATTTGTCTTTGGAGCCAATTTATTTTTTAACTTTAAAAAAATATATATTTTGTAAAATAGCTTGAACTACTACTTAAACTTTATTTTGTAAAATTTTTAGTATCTAAATCAAAAAGAGCAAGTATTATGATATGAGAAATTTACCTTAGAAACTCAGAGGTTTATAGTGAAATAAATAACAAAACATCTTTTAATAACAGTTTTTTGAGAAATTTCTTCCAGTCTTTAGGAAGTACAACTATTAGGATTTATTTTTATTATAACAGGGTTGCCACTCTTTGAGTCAAAAAATCTTTCCTGAGTTACCAGAAACTTCCCTGAGTAACCTCAAACTTCCTGAGTTTCCCTGAGTATTTTTTAAATCCTTAAAAGTTTTATTAGTTATTTAAAAATTAAAATGTCAATTATATAAATGTTGAATATCTGGCCGCAAAAAAATTTCTAAATAAGCACTTGAAATAAATAAAATTAACTTTTTTGAACAAAATATTGAAACTGGATTAACTAAAAATCAATTAATTAATAATTAACATTGTTACATGCAGTTTAATAATCTATTTTTTGCTTGATAAGGTCGCAATCTCTTGCCACCGAAACCAGTCGCGAATAAAATATAAAATTTGTAATGTAAAAATTTGCAGATTTTTTGGCAGTCCTGTAATAATAATATATTAAAATAAGTAAGTAAAACACCAAAATTTAAATAAAACGTAAAATTTTTTATTAGCATTTTTAGTTTGTAGTTTATTTACTTGTTTTTGGGAGTAAAAATTTTAAAACTTGAGTTTGCCAATAATTTCTTTCAAATTTATCAAAAGTAAGTTAGCTCGTTTGATATATCTAAGAATAACATTATTAATAAAAAAAGTGAAAAACTAGTTAAGTTTAATACAAACAGATTCGAAAAAATCAAATTTCAATAAAAAAATACTGTTGTCACTGAAATATTTTTTTTTAAATGTTAATCAGCCAAGAAAAAAAAGCATCTTTAAAGTTTTTAATTATTCAAAAGTTGTATATTTAACGTACCTTCGTTTAGAAGTGCATTTTAGATGTAGATTCCATTCTGTTTCTTTTTAATGTATCAAATTACTTAAACTAAATTTTCAAGACAAAAAAAAAGAAATTAGTACTGAAAATTTACTAGTATGTAATAAAACACTTCAACATAATTATCATATTATAAAACTATAATTAAAACTTTTTAAAATAAATTCTTCTTTAAAACTAAATATTTAAACGCCAATTATTTAAGTGTATTGTAAACCGAGAATTCAAGTTAGAAAACTAAAAGACTTACTTGGAAAATTTACTAACGAAAAAGTTTTTGTTCAAATATTCTTCGTTAATAAAAGTTAAATCTCACTAAACGAAATTATTAACTTTATTGACATATGAAATGAAAAATAAAACAAAAAATCACACTAATATAACTACAGTACATTAATCGGAAACTCTTTTAACTTTAAAAACCTAGTACAAATTTAAAATTAAGAAGACAAATACTTTAAAAATTGACTTAATTACCAATTTTTAAGAGTTATTTAAACTTGATGATAAATTAAAACAAAATTCATAAGTTTCTGTTAACAAAACATCTAAACAGTTAAGTTTAAATTGAAGAAGAATTTAAAGTTATAAAACCATATGAAAAGTTATTAACAATAGAAATTTTATTGTTTAGTCTGAACTTAATTTGTAGTTTAAACATAATGTTCAAATACGACTAATGTAGTGAAATATATTTAAAACAGTGAAACAGGGTGACAAATGTTTTATTTTTAATTTTCAGTGTTTAATTGATTTTCTTCCAGGATTTTAAAAATACAAGTTTTCTTGTGCCTTTTTACTGAAGACTAATTTCTAGGTAAACATGTTTTTAATTGTATAAAACTGTTGAAATGTTTTAGAAAGCTTCTTAAATGTTTGTTTTTGTAAATAAAACTTTTGATAGTGTAACAAGATTGCTTTTATTTTGTTATTTCTTTTCTATTTTAGTTTTTATATTTTTCAAAGAAAAATTCTTGATACTTTAGATTAATATATGCTTTTTATTTGAAATTTAAGTTTTTTTGGTTATTTTTTACCTTTATTTTCTAATTCAAGGTTATTCAGGCTAAAATACTTACTCTAGTGAGTTTATACTTCATTTTGAAGAAAATAACTATTAAAATTAGTCCTAGAGGGCCTGTTATAGGAACTACCTTTATTTGGGGGAAGTCCCCTTTTTTGTACTAAACGCTTAGCTCGTTTAGCTCTTAAGGCTTTTACTGAATTTATGTTACTCATTAGGTTAAACTCAGTAATTAATAAATATGTAATAAATTTAATATATAATATCTTTAATAAAGTGATATTATATTGAACAAGTGATGTTAATGTGAAAAATAGAATTAGAACTAATAAAGCAGCCAAATTATCAGTAGAATAAAACTGCGAAAACAAACACAACAAATAAACATAAAGTTCTACAAATAGAAATGTTCTTAAAGTGTTTAAAATCTTAAATACAAAAATAGGTCTTAGTAGTAATTCAGAGTCTTAAATTTTCATGTGCTTCTTGCACGATCTTATGGCTAAGCACAATATAATACATTAATGCAAATAAACATCAAGATCTTATAAAATGAAAATAATAAAAAAGTTCATATAATCAAATAGTGTGCCTCTCGCACATATGGCTTAACTGAGCGTATTACAATACAGTAATACAAATAAACATAAAGTTCTTATAAAATGACAATCATAACAAAGTTCTTAAATTCAATCATTGTCTTAAGTTCTTAAAATTAGTGTGCTTTCTGCACGATATTATGACTAACTGAGCCAAAAACAAAAATAAATAACAGCATAATCGAGCTGCGCGTAGTGCGCGAGCTCTAGGCTAATGAGCGCAATAACAAACATTATTAAAGTTTTATTGTGTGTTGATTAGATAAACAATCGTCTAACGCCCCCTGGCGGCCATTTAAAATACAACAAAATGCATATTTTGTTACAACTGGACAAATTTTATAATTAAAAATTTTATGTTCAATATTTTGAACAAGAAATTAAAGATAAATTTCTGTACTTTATTTAAATGCTTGAAAAGAATGTGTAGCAATAGCTTGATAGATACTTATGAAAAACTTATATTTTATTAAAAAAAAAAGTTTATGGTTTTATATGAATATTTGTTATGTGTTTTTTCAAATTACTTTTTGTGTGACATTTGTGATCACAATAGCTGCAAGAAAATTTTGGTTCATAATGAAATAGCGTGTGTCGATTCAAAGAAACCTTAGTTTTAAAATATCTTCCTTCTGGACAAATACTGCATTTAAAAGGTCTATTATCACTGTGAGTAGCTTGATGTTTAACTAGATTTGGTTTTAGAGCAAAATTTTTATCACATATTTGACAAGCATAAGGTTTTTCTCCGGTATGAGTCCCGTAATGAGCTTTGAATTCTGATCTGTTTTTACAAACTTGTAAGCAAACACCACATTTGAATGCCTTGATTCGTCATGAACTTTCATGTGTTGATTGAGACTTCTTTTATTAGAATAGCTTTTATGACATATTTGACAATTGAGTAGTTTTTCTGTTAATATGGTTGATTTTGAAAACATATTAACAAATATGTTTCTTATTTGGATTTGGTATATGATTGAATATTCTATGAGTGTTCATGTGACTTCAATGAACATTTTATCAAATAAATGATTAAATGCATACCAAAACACTGATGATAATGCATTGGATTAAGTAAACATTCGTTTAGTTATTATTGAAATTGTTAAAACTTTTTATAAAAATTTTTGCGAAGATTTTTTCTACAATTCAGATTGCGCAAAGAACTATAGTGATAGTAACTTTTCAATTTTAAGTAAAGCTCGTAACGATTATCACCTAAGTGTTTTAGAATCTCTATTTATAAAAACATGTAAACCTAAATTGTTTAAGCAACAATACGTTTATAAATCTAATCTTTATAAGTTGTTATAGATTTTATTTGAATTTTGTCGCTTATTTTTATTTTATTTTTAATGTTGCTTATCGTAGTTAAATTACTGATAAACTGTTTTATATATGCATTTGTGAATTGTGAATGTCTAATTAATTTTGCTCAATTATGCTAATTAGTGTTAATTGATTTTTCTGATTTTTCTGATGTAACCTCTAACTATTTATATACTCAAAATTTAATCTTAACATTAGTTGCTAACTAAAGTAATTGAAAAGCGTTAGCCGAAATCGATTTTACTTGTTTGTTGCTTTAATAAAGATGTTTTTGAATGAATTTTGTCTTAGATTTCTGTATAAAAATTTAACTGAATTTTTAAACTTAACAAAAAACATATGTGTTTTAAAGCAAACTTTGTATAATCAGTAAAAAAATGAAAAATAAGTCTTAAATTTATAAAACTACATTTATTTCATTTAAAATGATTTGTTTATTATAAAACAAGTGGTAAAATGATAGTTTTATAATACTTAATTAAATAAATAAAATCTTCTAATTTTTGATAGTACTTTAGATATTTAAGTTAAACAAAACTGTAACTATAAAATTCCAGTCTATATAAAATTATGAATAAAAATTATAAGTACAAAATTACTTACTACTAGAGTTAGAAGAGCTGCCATTTTGGTTACTGAATTGATGTTTTTTTTCATCATAATTCTGAGATTTGCTAGAATCTAAGAAACATGTATCTTGTTTAATTAAAATAATTTTTAAAGTAATTTTTGAATTTTTTTACCTATATTATTCTTTAATGAGATGTTATTTTCGGCTGTATGCGTTTCATTAAAAAAAATTTTGTTCCACTTGAATGTTCTCCACACCATCAAAACTATTTTCATCCTTTTCAATGACATTTACACCTTAAAATATCTAAGTTTGAAATTCATAAGTACACTGAATAGTAAATAAACTATTTTTTCGCATTTTATAATTCTACTTCTAGGGTTTTTATTTATAGTCAATGTGTTTTGTATTTTGTATTTTAAGTAAAAGTTAAAGAATTTTTTAAGTACTTTTAAATACTGTTAAATAATGATGAAATCGAACTAAATTAAAAATATTACTTTATCTATTAACTAAACCAATGTGGTCTGATAAATATGAAATATAAAAATAAAGTTGTCTTTTATTGGTAATGACAAGTTCGTTTAAAATATTAAACAATAATCAACTTACTATTTTTACCATTTACAACTTTATTAGTATTTTTTACAATTTCATCATCAGTAAATAAAAGTTCAACTTTATTAGATCGAGTTTGGTTCTTGTTGATACTAATTTTGTTACTATTGCTGTATCAATATTTAAATATGTTTACTATAATTTACTATTGCTAAACAATTGTATTTAAATAACTAAAACCTTAAGTGGTATTTCAAACTACATTTATGACAATTAAATATGATGGTATACAACTAAATAAAATAAACTTAAATTGAATCTTTTTTTTTCAAAATTTCTTTCAGACTATTTACTTCAATAGAAATTTTTTTATTTGAAATAACCAGTTGTTCATTTTCGCTTTGTAGTATTTCTACTTGAGTTTGGAAGTAAATATATTCAGATTGAAGCTTATCAATAATTTCTTTCAAGTTTACCAAAAGTAAGTTAGCTTGGTTTGGTATATCTAGAAATAAATTATTTAAAAAATACTAAATACAAAATTAATGCTTGCTTAGCATTAATCTAGTTAGATTAGAAATTACATTACAATTAACTTAAACTTAAAAAAATCATTATTGCAATTTAAAAGTTTATAGTTATTCTGTTAGCATAAAAATAAAGAAAAATATAAAATTTTAAACATTGCTTCAAGAAGATCAAAGAACGTAAATTTAACTTACCTTCATTTATAAGAATTCCTTTAGATGTAGATTCCATTATTTACTTCATAAATATAAAATATTATCTGAATGAAAAGAAAGGTAAATAAAGAAATATTGAATAACATTATAAAAATATATCAAAATTGAAAAAAATAACAAAACTTATATACAATTAACATTTTAAGTAAACCCATGTAAAAATTATCAAGATGTTTTGAAAATAGCATCATAAAAATTCGAAAAATTCAAAGTTACATAATTACATTCTCAAAACTAATATTAAATACAACATTACTTTGTTGGTAAAATTTAAATTTAAACTTGTACTACTTATATTTTAAACATAAAAATATTTTATGCTTTCTTCAAAATATGTTACATTTGAAGTGTTGAACTTACAACATTTATTATAAACTATCAACAAATAAATAATAAACCTGTTTATTTTTAAAAATGTATATTTTATTTTAAGTATTTTTTGAAACAACTTTAGTAATAAGATTAAAATGATAAGCAAAAAAAGCAGTATATATGTTTTTTATAAAAGACAAACTTTCCAAACACTTATTTCTTAGTAAATAAAAACTAGGTAACTAAACTATTTAGTAAGTCGTTGTTCTTATACTTTAATTTATAAACTGTTAATAACTGAGAAAAAACTTGTTTTGTGACGGTTTTCTTAATTTTAGACGACAATGAGTAATCAGTAATAACAATATAAGAACTTTTAAAAAACTAAACTACTTAAGTAAAAAGTTAAAATTTTTGATATGTGTTTTTTCGTGATATCTTAAATAACCTTTTACGTGGCATTTAAATTCACAAAAACTGCAAGAAAATTTTGGCTCATAATGAAATACCATGTGTTTTGCTAAACCATCTTTTGTTTTGAAACATTTTCTTTCTGGACAAACACTGCATTTAAAAGGTCTATCATCTCTGTGAGTAACTTGATGTCTCGTTAAAGTTTCTTTATGAGCAAATTTTCTATCACATATTTGACAAGCAAAAGGTTTTTCTCCTGTATGAGTTCTGTAATGCCTTTTAAGCTCTCTCTTTGTAGAAAACAGTTTCAAGCAAACATCACAATTCATTGCTTTTGATTCGTCATGAACTTTCATGTGTCGAAGAGATTACATTTGCTAGAATAGCTTTTTTGACATATCTGACAACTGAATAGTTTTCCTGTAGTAAATGCTAGATAAACCTTAGCATTTTATATAAATATTTCAATTGACTGTTGATAAGTTTTAGTAGTTACAAAATTTAAATAATTCTTTATAAAACTATTCTTTTAATTTTTACTATGTTCACTGATAATAAAACTTTTTACATTATTGTATAAAAAAATCATACAAGTTCAAAATGACATACTCGAAATTTTATAAAATATATTTCACCTAATTATCCTTAGTGTTTAAGCTAGTAAGAAGCTTGTAAATATTATACTTATAAAGCCTCATTAATACATAATTTATTTTAAAGACTTTAACTAATTAATATTTATTTAATTTATACAATTACTTTTCGTATGAATTTTATGATGTCTGGTTAGTTCTCTTTTTCGAGCAAATGTTTTATTGCATATTTGACAAACAAAAGGTTTTTCTCCTGTATGAGTTCTATAATGATCTTTAAGACGTGATTTGTTACAAAAGAGTTTCAAGCAAACATCACACTTGAATGCTTTTGATTCGTCATGAACTTTCATATGTAGATTTAGAGTGTACTTAGTAGAATAACTTCTTTGACATATTTGACATTTGAATAGTTTTTCTGTTAAATATAAAAATAATATTTTAAGTTTTTTTTAAACTTTATAATTTTTGTACGATATTTAAACATTCAAATGTAATGTATTTTTAAATGTTGTATAAATTTTACTACACTTGAATAAATTTTTATTAGAATATTAAACATTGATTAGGGTTTCCAAAACTTATTTTCATAAACACCCTTTTGCAGTGAATAAAAACAAAGACCGCCCCCCTATACTATATATTGCTCCCTTACTAGTTAATTACCCATAAAATATTTCGCCGCTTCACTTATGAACACCCCATAAAACAAAATAAGTAGGTTACAGAAATGCACAAAAAAGATTTCTGCACAGGTTTTTACTTTATTTTCTGTTTTTATCTTCCATTTTTTTATTATCACTGTTTCCCCTAGCCCTTACCTTCGGGTCAGTAAGAGGTTCCTTTTACCGTGCAAAGCTATCACTCGTACGAAATTGACCTTTCGTGCAAAACTGACCCGTTTTGAACAAAAATGTCTGTTAAATGTGCACTTTACACCCTGCGCAAGATGAATACCAAACTTATTTTGCATTGGATTAATATCATAGAGGGGTTCTACTTGATTTTTACAAATTGTATAGATGTATCCTAGCTATCCGCTACTTTTAACAACTCAAGAAAGTTTAAAATAATAATTGAAACACATGCGATCAAAGTGAGTGAACTCATAAATTTCTTATGAAAGTTATAGTCTAAAAACATTAAAAAAGATTATTAAATATCTTCTGAAATTAAAACATTTTTTTGTTACTTTTTGTCTCAATATGTAAATCATTTACCTAAACTAGGGAGCATTTTTGTAGTTCGCAGACTGGACTTACTAGAAAAATGATTGAGGTCAAAGTTCTTGAAATAGGTCTTTTAGGGCATTATATCTTGAAAACAACTTATCTTATATAATATATAACTTATATAATATAACAACTTATATAACATATAACTTATATAAAAATATTTTACAAAACTTATATTGGAATAAAAAAAATTAAAGTTAGCACTTTACTTAGCTCTAAACAAAATTAAGAACACATTTTAAAATAGTATCTATAAAAGGACGTAGTTTTATAAAGTTTCTACAAAATTTAAAAAATATCTTTACCTATGTTTTTTTTAATGATATCTTTTCAGTCACGTGAATTTTATCAAAACACTTTTGTTTTTCTTCAATTTATTTCACCCAACCAAAATAATGATTGTTTGTAATACTAACAGTAAAATTTATATTTGTATTAATAGTTTATTATTTGAAATCAAAACATTCTAATTTAATAACAATGTTTGCTTTTGTTTGTATTTTCAATACAAAACTTATTATAAAATATAATGAAGAATTTTTATACATTGGCTTAAGGCAGGGGTCGGCAAACTACGGCCCGCGGGCCAAATGCGGCCTTGCTCAAAATCAAAGTATGCGGCCCGTGAGCTCCTTTTCAGCCAAAAATATATATTTTGAAAACAATAAAATTTATATTTTTTGTTATAAAAACTTAAATTTAAGCTCTTGATTCAATGAATATTCTTTATAAATGCTCAAATATTGCTTTATTTGTTATATTTTTGATCTTAAATAATACTTTTCTACTGATTACTAGAATTATTTAAAAATAAATGCGGCCCTCAAAGATTTTTTTTTAAACAGCTCTGCCCTCGAGCAAATTTTTCTAAGAAAATTTTCTAGCAATTCACATAAGGCTGCCTACCCCTGGCTTAAGGGAATAAAGCGGTATACCTTGTTTAAGCTCACAATACATAAACTAATTCATAAGAATATTTATTCTTTTTAATTTATCAAATAAACATTTAGCTCATGTTGCTACATATAAAATAAAACTATAAACAGTTATAATTAATCTAATATTAACTCGAATTGATGAAAAAAAGTAATCTAAGTTAAAATTAAAATATAATTTCTTATAATAAAGTTTGAAAAACTTTATTTAGTATAAACACTAATCATAAAAATGAATACTTATTTATTTATTTTTGTTAAAACAATCAGAATAGTAAACTTCACTCACGTTTATTTAGAAGTAAATTTTTAGATGTAGATTCCATTATGCATCTTATTATTATAAAGTTTACCTGAAAGAAATTTTTATGTCTAAACAAAATAAAAATATTTAAAAATTCAGTTAAATCTAATAGGTAATATTTTAGACTTTCTACAACTAACATTTTTTATCATGCCCACAAATCAAAAACAACAAAGTTATAATAAGAAAGTTTAAAATAACCAAAAAAAAACTTTTAATTGAAAAAGAAATAAAAAATGAAAAATAAATCGAGCAGTTTGTACTAAATTTAACATATACTATTTTTAATAACACTCTGTTTATAAAACCAATGTAAAAATATTATTATATTTACATAAATTGTTTAGTACATTAGTTTAAAATTCAGAATTAAGTAATAAAAATATTAAACTTTTTGTATTATTTTGAACTATTCTTAATCATTTTTGCTAACTTCGGCTTCATAAAACATAACACAAAATGAAAGTTGAAAAATTATAGCAAAAAACTAATTTGATATAACTTATTTTTATTGTATATACAACATACTTTTTGCAAATAAGTCTTCTTTATTAAATATGTAGCTGCGAAATATCTTTTTTAAATCTTTAAATTTAGAATAATCTATATTTTTCGAAAGAAATACTAAAAACGACAAGTTAATATAAAAACAAAACAATTAAACATAATTTTGTTATTTATAGTTTAAACAAAGTGTTAAGTGTTTAATATTGAGACTGTTTAAATATTTGTGAAACTTTTCATTGCTTAATAATTTTTATAAGACTGATGATAAATTTTATTAAATGATATCAATTTTTCAACCTTTGAAAAACTAAAATATACAATAAAAAGTAAAGCACGCCTTCAGTCACTGATACTTAATTATATACAATTTATATAAAGCTAGAATTAACTTAAAGTTTAAACTAGTTTCTTAAAACCTTTTCCTTTGTTTTTTACTTTGGAAAGTTTTGCAAGTCGATAGTACATAATTTTCAAAAATTTCTGGTAGCTTAGAACGAGTTTTAAAGTAGTTTATTAAAATAACTGTAAAGTGTTAACAAAAAGAACCAAAACCGTGTACAACTTGTAAGAAATATTCTACAATTAAAAAATTCTATATCCAAATTGTTAAGTTTTTGTTCCAAACTTAGTTCGAATTAAAATTTCAGTATAAACTGTAACAGAAACAGTAAAAATTATCTAACAACTTGAATTCAAATTCAATTGCAGACAAGAAATAATTATAATTACTTAAGAAATTTACTTACTGAACAATATTGTTTTTAAATATTTTAAACAAGCAATTTAAGTGCAACTTATTGAACTTTAGATTAAATTAGCTCAAAAGCTTGAAATAAAATACTTAGCATCTTAGTAAGTAACTAACAAAAACTTAACGAGTAACTATAAAACAAATTGAAAGTTTGTTATGAATTCTGTTCTCATGCCTATTTAAATCATGTTTTGTATAATTTTTATGATCACAAAAACTGCAAGAAAATTTTAGCTCATAATGCTAAACCATATGTCTTCTTAAATAATCTTTTATAGTTATTTATTGTCTTCCTTCTGGAAAATATCGTTTCTTTTAAAATATCTTCCTTCACCTCTTTTTGTGTGAAATTTAAGATGTGTATTTAAGTTTGATTTTTGAACAAATTTTCTATCACATATTTGACAAGGAAAAGGTTTTTCTCCTGTATGAGTTCTGTAATGAGCTTCAAGAATTGATTTCCTAGAAAAGAGTTTCAGGCAAACATCACATTTGAATGCTTTTGATTCATCATGAACTTTCATGTGTTGATTGAGACTGTATTTATTAAAATAACTTATATGACATACTTGACAACTGAATAGTTTTCCTGTAAAAATTAAATTTAAAAAAATTATGTTTTTATTTATAAACTTTTCAAATTAATAAATTCGGGTCTGTTATTTAAAATTGATTGATGTATTATAAAATATTACATAGAACTTTGCTTTTCTTTTTTTTTATAATGTGAAACACAATAAAATAACTCAACTTATTTTTGTAATATGTTTACACCATAAGGGGGTGAACTTGATTCTAAACAAATTTATACTAATTTATCTAATACAAAGTTTCCCAAACTTTTTTAGAAAAGGCCCCCTTTAGAGAACTTTAAAAACGGTTAAGACAGTTTTTCCCCTTCATAATCAACTCCTTAATATTTAGAATAAGTTTCAAATTATGACCTTATGGCTCCACTGTGGCCCCTTTACTGCTCATGCCCCCCTTTGGCCCCATTGCTGCTTCTTACCCCCTAAATTTCTGTAATGGCCTGCTTTGGAAACCCTGATAAAGTACCACTTAAAACTCAAATAATATTAAATATGTTCTCCTTTAGTTTTATATAATGAGAAATTGTTTTTAAGTTCATAAGTTTTGTCAAAACATTTTGTTCTGTTTCAGGTTTTTTTACACTATCAAAATTATTGTTAATTTTATCTTTACAAGTAGTAATCATACCTGTAGTATTATTTTTATTAAAAACTCAAATAAGTTAAAATTATAAAAGATGTTACCTTGTTTGATAAATATATAAATAATTTTTTTTTAATTACCCAGTTGATATGAGCATAGGGGAGTTCAATTCGCTTTTTTTTCAAACTTATTTTATTTGTGGTGTGTTATATTAAATACTAGATACTTTTTACTGCTTAACAAAATTCAAAGTAATTTTATAAATAAAGACATTAAAGTGAGACTTAAAAGGTTACTTATATAAGGTGCAAACCAAAAACTGACCAAATCATGACTAAATATATCTTCTCCTTAAATTTTTTGAAGAACAACATTCAAATTTAATTTAAGTAAATTGTTTGACATATCTAGAAATAAAATTTTAAAGAATACTACAACATACATTCTTACTGCAATTAATCAAAATGTATTATAATTTAAAAAAATCTTTAAAAAAAAATAAAAAATAACTATCTATATTTATTGGATTTATGATTTTATTTATTTTTTTGTTGAAAAAATTAAGTTGTTATTTTAACTTAGTTTCATTAAAAAATAAAATTTTAGATGTAGATTCCATTATGCACTTAATTTGTTTAAAAATTCCTAAACGTGTTTGTAAATAGAAACGAAATAACATTATGTAAAACTAAAAAATTAAACTTACATAATGAAAAAAAATCGAACATCTTTTACTTAATTAAACAAAAATTATATTAACAATGTTATTTGAAAATAATATTAATGTTAATATTTTAAAATATTTCCAAAGATTATTCAAGTATATAAGCATAACAAAAAAATAATTCGAACAAAATTTTGATTTACAGTTATAACAATTATGAAATTATTAGCTACAGACTTTTTTAAAAATATTAAAAATTAAACTAAGTTTCAAAAGTGTTCTATAAAAAAATAATTTAGCACTTAACAATAACTAAAAAAATATACTTGACAACCAAACAAAACAATAAATATAAAGGTTCAGTACATTCGCTTAATAAACTAATTTTTAAGTTTAAATTTGTTATTAACTAATTAATCAACTTTGGTATAAACTTGAGTTAAACAAAAATCTTACTTTTATACTAAACCCAGTAATTTTTATTAAACTAATAGCAATAAATTATACAAAATACCTTTAACGTTTTACCATATAACAAACACTTATCTAAACAGTCAAATTCTAATTAGTTATAAAAAGAATTTGAAATTCAAGTAAAACAGTTATACAACTTGGTTTTATAATAATTAATAATAAAATAACATATGTTCTTTTAAATTTCATTTAGGTTTTAAAAAACCTACCTTCTGGACAACTACTGCATTTAAAAGGTTTCGTTTTACTGTGAGTAGCTTGATGTCTGGTTAAGGATTGTTTCAGAGCAAACTTACTATAACATATTTGACAAGCAAAAGGTTTTTCTCCTGTATGAGTTCTGTAATGAGCTTTGAGTTCTGACTTGTAAGAATATTCTTTCAAGCAAACATCACATTTGAATGCTTTTGATTCGTCATGAACTTTAATGTGTCGAAAAAGGCAATATTTGTTAGAACAACTTCAATGACATATTTCAAAATTGAAATGCTTTTCTGTTATAATTAAAAGATAAAAATTTAAGTGCTTTATGAAAATTTTGTAAATAAGAAATTTTGTTATTTGAAAAAAGTTTATAATTAAATAGTGTATAAAATTTATTTCATTGAAAAGAACTATCTTTTTATTTCTCAAACACTAGATAAAGAGAAATTATTTTTGCATAGGACCAAGGCCATAGTACAATTTAATTTTTACATTTTGTAGAGTTTTATCTTAGCTGTTTGACACTTTTAAAATTTCAACAAAATTTAAACTAACTTTTATGATATAAGCAATCAAAGTCAGTGAGTACTATAAGTGCACTAACTAAAAAAAATAACTTGAAGCTAAAATTTAGCTTTTTTGATTTCTATTTAAGATTCTTCTAAACTTTACATTTAGTCCTAATATTTAATAACTTTATCTAAAATAGGGGCAAATTTTCTAGTTGGTTGCCTATATTTACCAGAAAAATTCTTTTGTGGTTAAAATTTATTAAAAGTAGTCTTAAATGGCAAAGTAACTTTGAAAAATTGTATTACAGATAAAAAAGAAACTAAAGTTGTAAAAAAAGGCCATTTAATTAGCACTACTCTTAAGTGAAAAAAAATTAAGAACACATTTCAAATATTTTGATGCCAAACCACAAGTAAACAAATGTAAAACATATACTTTATATTTTTCATACTGTTTTTTTTTTGTGAAACCAAATTTTGTTTTTAATATGTAAATATTTACCCTCTTTAACTTACCTTCATTTAGATGTAAGCTTTTAGATGTAGATTCCATTATGTACTTAATTAGTAAAAAAAAAAATGCCTGAATAAATTTATTATAGAAACAAAATAACATTATGAAAGCTAAAAAAGTAAACATATATAATGAAAATTAAAATCTAAAAACTTCAACTTTATAAAAGAAATATAACACTTAACCACATACTTGGAAAGCAACACTAATGTACATATTCTGAATTATTTACAGAGATTTTTTAAGTATAGAAGTATAACAGAAACTAAACTTTGTTTTAAACTTTAGAAAATTCAAGTTTTAAAGCTACAAACTTTAATTTTAATACTGAATATTAAAAAAACTTTAAAATTATTTTATCTGTAATAAGTTTACGCTTGACATTTACTAAAACAAAAATGCATTACACTTTTTAAAAAACTATTTTTTAAGTTCAATTTTAATGAAAAACTAAATTAACAACTTTAGTACAAAATCAAAGAAGTAAAATATTTGCTTATATACTATAACGGGAAACTATAATAAACTAAATACAATAGGTTTAACAAAATAAAGTTTTTCCATGTAACAAGTCTTCTTTGAAGTTTTTTAACTATATAAATATGATAACAAAAATAGCTAGTGTTAGTTTAGGTTAACTTTAGGAACGTGAATAGTTTTTTTATACATACTTAAATAAAACAGTTTGAAAATCAAAATACTTATTAAATAAGTTCAAGTTTTGATATGCTTGTTCTTTTCATGAGATTTCAAACTACCTTTTGTGTGACGTTTAAAATCACAATAACTACAAAAAAATTTAATAAGAAAAGTCTGTAAAAAGTATCTAGTAGCTTAGTTAAAACTCAATGAAATAAATTCACCTTGTGAAAAAAGTGATTTACTTCCCCTATGCCCTTAAACTAAACAAAAGAATCAAAATTATTGTTAACTGACTTTATTTTTATAAAATTCTTAACACAAGCTTTACAAAAATCTTAATTAGTTTTTGAAAAAAAAACTAGACTACTTCTTGTTGATATATAACTATATCAAAAACACTATTTATTTAAAACAGTGTATCTACATTATTTTATCTTTCAAAAAAATTACAAAGTACTTTTACCATTTAAACAGTCTGTTTTTGTATGCTTTAACTATTTAATGATAAAAAGTGCTTAGTTATAGTTGACTTTATACCTTTTAGTCATTAGTTTTTATTAAATTAATAGTAACTTACATCAGTAAAAGTTATTTGAGGAAGTACTTAACAAATTCCTAAACTGCTAATACAATAAGGTTTTGTTTTATGAATTTTTAAACTGTTTTACATAAGTTTGGTTTAAATTAGTTACAAAAAAAAATATTGGCTTTAAATGGTATGCCATGTGTAAATTTAAACCTTCTTTAGTTTTATATACTTTTTCTTCTGGACAAACATTGCATTTCAAAGGTTGACAATCTCTGTGAGTAGCTTGATGTCTAGTTAAAGCGTGTTTTTGAGAATATTTTTTATCACATATTTGACAAGCAAAAGGTTTTTCTCCTGTATGAGTTCTATAATGCCTTTTAAGGTCTCCTTTATTAGAAAACAGTTTCAGGCAAACATCACATTTGAATGCTTTTGATTCGTCATGAACTTTCATGTGTCGATTGAGATTATGTTTGTAAGAATACCTTTTATCACAAATTTGACAAACAAATGGTTTTTCTCCTGTATGAGTTCTGCAATGCCCTTTAAGCTCTCCTTTTGTAGAAAACAGTTTCAAGCAAACATCACATTTGTATGCTTTTGATTCATCATGAACTTTCATGTGTCGAATGAGACTATTCTTGCTACAATAGCTTTTATGACATATTAGACAATTGAAAAGAGTTTCTGTTGGTAAAAACTTAAATAAGTTTACTACAAGTAAATTAGCTTGGTGTGATAAATCTAGAAATAACTCTTTAAATTATTAAGCAAAAAACCTTCTTTTATCAGTTAAAATATTTATTGAAACTAATAAAATTAATTAAGATGTATAGTTTCAATGCTGCTAAATAGCAGTTTAGAAAAACTAGATGATGCATTCTGAAATTTTTTTACTTAAAGCTTGAAAATAAAATTTATAAACTAATTTAACTTACTCTCATTTATAGGTAAATTATTATTAATAGGTTCCATTATGCAGTCTATTATTTTATGTAATATCTGTAAGAACATTTGTAAAATCCAAATACTGTTTAGTCAAATAGAGTATTTTGCTTTTGTATGATAAAAAACATTAAAACTTACTTAGAAATAAGCAATTTAATATAATTATATGTTGTCTACCTAAGTTAACTCCAACTATAGTTTTGTTTTGAAACTTACCTGAAAAAATAAATGTTTTTTACTTCATTTTTTTAATCTCTTAATTGTGTGTTCATTTTATTGGCAATGGATGCAAAAATAATTGAACTAAATGTTATTTTTGTAATAAATGTATTTAACTTCATGTTTATAAGTTGATACTGTATACTTTCTAAAAGTTTGATGTTGTTATAGTGGCACTGTTACACAACTTTGTTAGTAAATTTAAATAACAACATTTTCAAAGAAAAACTTTGTGAGTAATAATTTTGGGACAAAGATCTATTTTCCTTATATTCGTAAGGGTTAAAAATTATAAATTTTTATGTCCAACCTTAAAAATGTAAAGAATTGGTAATGTATGCTTTTATACTTTAAAACTATAGTTGACTAATCTGTATAAATAATTTAATTTTTTTTAAATAAATAAGTAAAAATGTGGTCACGCACCATTATTAATGAAAACACTGTTTTTATCTGTTTTAATATTTATAGCAAAATAAAAACTTCAAATTTATCACAAATAAAGTAAACTTCAAGGTCAAACTTGATATAAAACAGTTGTAAACTGCAAATTTTAAAGGCTAAATGATCAAAATAACAACACAAATAGGTCTACTGTTGTTGTTTTTAATTTATAACAGATGTATGTCTTACTTTTGGTAACTTATTCTAATTATATTGTCCTTTCCTAAATATTATTACTAATAAACTTCTATATTGTCTAGAATTTTAAGTTAATTTGAAAATGAAGGTGATTTGTTTAAATTTGTATACCTGTTCCAATTTTTTTTTCTTAATCTTTTAATTTTGAGTTCAATTTATTGGCAATGGATGCACAAATAAATGAACTTAGTGTACTTATTAGTTAGATAAATTACAAATTTTTGACTCAGATTTGAGCTCAGGGAACTTTTGATTTAATTCAAAATAAATCTTAAGACTTAAACTTTGAATTACTCTTAAAAAGACATTGAAATATTTTGTTACTAAAATTTTACTGTTTTTATATTATTACATGTTGACTATAGTTTACAACTAAGTAACCAAGTGTCAGTTTTTTTAGATTGCAGCTAAAATAGGATGAAATGAAATTTTACTACTTTTGCAAATATATTCATTTTTTCTATTATAAAAGGACTGTTTTGTCATATATTTATAGATTTTAACTAAATTTTTATTTTCAAACCTTGTTGAAAAAAAAAAACAAATAAATAAGATACTTGGTAATTACCTAGGATGATGCCGCACCAATATCAAACTGAAAATATATTTATTTTTTGTTTTTCAACCATAATTGTAGGCTAAATATCAATCTTTAAAGCCTAATATGTTTAATCTTAAAAGATACTTTGTTTTTAACAAGCTATATGAATACATACTAAGAATTAAATTTATTTATGATCAACTAAAATACTTATTCAATTTTATTTTACAATACCATAATCATTATAAATTATTGTATTGATATAATTGCTGTATATTGTCAAATAAAAAAGAATAATTATTTAAGATTTATTAGTTTGTGATAAACAAGTTTAATTTTAGTTATGTATTTATAAAATACAAATTTTTATCCTAAAAATAAGATTAAAAAACACATTAAGTTTAGCACATTTTTAGTTTCATATTGATGTGACATCATCGTAGTCAATTACCTTATATTTTTACAAAAAAATTATATACATTAAATTAATTTTGTATTGTTTTCTGTGACATTCTTTTATTTTTTATTTAATTTTTATTAAATAGTAAAATGTCATAGAAACAATAAGCATATTGAATTAAAGATAAACCTTTTGCAAAGAAATATATAGTTACATTAAAAATAATCATAAGTATGAGTTGGTATAAGTAAGAATATGAGAATAATTTTCAAAATCAAATTTATATAATCTACACTTGTTCTTTTTTTTGTTAATTTTCCAGGAAAATAAAAATAATGTATGCTTGTAACAACAACAAATATAAACAAAGCAGGGTATTACCCTACTTTTTAGATTTCTTCAAGTAACAAAAATTAAATAACAATCAGCGAAAAACTTAAATTGAATGTAGTCTAACAATTTTTTTTTAAATATATTCTTAAAAATATTTGTAATGTAACGACAACATTTAACGGTAATTTTTGAAATTAAAACATTATCTTTAAATTATTGTATACATATATTGTAAATGTTCATACAACAATCATATATTCATATATTTAAATATTCTACAAACTTTTATGTATTATTGTTGTTTTAACATTACTATCAATAGTATGTTGAAATTGGGTTGACAAAAATTAAAAAACTATTTATATTTAAAATTTTCTTGAACTTTATAGTTTTAAAATCTCAATACTTTTTCGTGTAAACAATATTTATAAAGTTTTTAATATGCATAGTTGACGCAGTTACAAAAACAACAACATACATTAAACTCAGGAGTTTAAATTAGTGTGTTGAAAGAATTAGCTTTCAAATAAAAAGTAAAATAAACGGATACGAGTAAAGCAGATGTAATTCAAAACTAGGTTAATAAAAAACTAAAAATATAATACATAAATATATTCTTAACTTTTATTTCTAATTAAAGTGCTCAAAATAAAAGCTTTAGGTGGTAATGTATAAAACAATTCAAAAATAAAACATAGAAACAATAAAATAGCACTATCAAAGTTTTAATAAATCATTTGTTCTAAATTAATATATTTTTTTTATATTACGAAAAAAATAATTTCTAAGCGTTATAACTTTTCTGAAAGAGTTGAAACAGATAATTTCTAAAAAGTAGTAAAGTATTGTTTTTATTTTATTTTAATTTTTGTGTAATTATACTAGTAGCTAAACATTACAGTTTTATACAAGCAAACGATAATATTATGCAAATTGTTTAAAACTATTTCTAATTTATCAGAATAAAAACTTTAAAGGCATATTATAAACTTCTTAAAGTAAGTTGTATGAATTAGATTAAAGTTACAAACAACTAAACAACTAATAAAAAACTCTTATGATGAACAAAATAATGTAAAAAAAATGAAAAATTTTAGTTAAATAAATTGACGCACCAATGTTTTTACATGAGTGATAAGTACATTTTAAGACACACAATTGTACAAAAGAAAAAATTAAGTTAACAAGAACATTTAAATGAATTTCTTATAGAATAAAGAATGTTTATTAACATAAAACAAAAAAAAAAAAGATTTTTCTTAAATGACTTTGAAAATACGGTCTCTATTTTTATTAACTTTAATAATTCAATTCACACATATATTTAATCTAGTTAATTTCTAGAGGTTAAACCTTAAAGAGAACTAATTTGTTTTTCAAATATCATAACTACACTACATAACCTACAGTAGTTATTATTGTTATGTTTACAACTAACTAATTGAAAATAATTAAAAGTATGTACATTTAAGATGTTATGTTAAGATGTATGTTAGAAACTTTCTGAAGTGATTTTATGTTATGTATATTTTAAGTAAAACGTTTGTAATAACTAATAAGTAAATTATATACTAAAGACGTGGTAGTTTTAAAAATAGTAAAAAGAACATTAACCTTGCTTAAACTTATAAACTCCATTGACAATTGTTTACAAACTCAACTCAAAGTCACAACAAAGACTTAAAACAAGAAATTTTCTAGTTTCATCAAACTTTTCGATGATCAAATTGTTTTCGAAAATCTAACAGAGCCTAAGATTGGACATATTATAAGGTTTAAGCTCAAATAAAAAAGAAGTTCATAGTCTACCTGAAGCTTGTTGTCTAATGATTTAAATATTATGTTACCTTTATGGTAACAAAATTTGACCTTTTTAATAAATTTTATATTTGATATAACATATTACAGACCTTTAATCACACTAGTAATAAAATAGTACTTAAAGTTTTTTTTATTAATTTTGCACCATTTTGTGACTTTAATAAGTTTTTGTTTTAATGTTATCATTTGAAAGTTTTCAACAAAATAACCTTTCGAACATATTAAGAAAAAGGAAATCAAAGCTTTATTTCTAATCGGTACAGCACAATAACTTACTATAGGATTTTATCACAATACTTTACGCTTACAGCTATTCCAGCTTTAAGAAAAAATGCGTTTTATTGCACAACCAAGACAAAATTCCACTGCTGCTTTGTTAGTTATAATTTACTTTCTTTTTATCTTAAATTCCTCCTTTAAAAGTACCTTTAAAAGTACGATTCGGATGAACATAAATATAGAATGTTAATTAGTTTATATCTTTTGAAAGACAGGAAGAATAAAATAACTAAATAAACTATCACAATGATTTTGCGTTTTAAATACAACGTATTTTTGAAGTACGTTTAAAAATATATTTAAATATTATTTATTAATTTCAATTTCTATTAATAAATTTAAGCAAGTTCTGTTTTGCTACTAATGACGTCAGTAAAACTCTAAACGCACGTTTTATACTTTATTACAATCAGAAATTCAAACTATTTTGAAACAATTACTGTAATTTTTCTGTTATTATTTGCATTTTTTAAAATTAGTCTCCAAAAAATAAAACCAAAAACAAACTAAAACATGCGTAATGTTTTTTTTTAATTTAATTCAAGAAAAAAAGTATTACAATGTATATTATCATAAAAATCTAGCAATATAAACACTGCAACAATAAGATTAGTGGTTATGTGAAAAGTAAACATTTTGCGCTATAGATATATATATATTTTATTTATCTATATTAAAGTAATTAAAACAATTTTTTCAAATTGACCAGTTTTATTTCGAATGATAAATAAAGTAGGTACTAAAGTGACTAATGACGTCAGTAAAAAACAGGGTTTCCCAAAGTGGGTCTCATGCCCGTAAGTTGTAAAGAGCCCACAGGGGTGCCATGAGGCCGTTGTTTGAAACTTAAACTTGATTTTTTGGAAATGACGAGGAAAAGGAAAAAAAAAATTAGGCTTATCTAATGGACTAGTCTTTGAAAGTTCTTGTAAGAGGGGCCACAACTTTTTTTTAGTTATTTTAAAGGGGGTCTTTGGAGAAAGTTTGGGAAACCCTACATTTAGGGATTCAATTGCAGTTTCATTAGTTGCTACGTTTTGGATTTCAATTTAACACCGAGTTATAAACAAAAAAACTTGACGCTTAAAAATTAAGGTTACGTTTAATTATATCTTGAGTTTAAATCACATAAAGTGCATTTCTATCAATTATTATTTAGATAATTTAAAAATATGGTAAACTACTTTTTTAACTTCAAGTGAAAGACTATTAGTGGTATTTATAATTAATAGTAAGTTGTATTCGAAAAAATTTGCAAATTTAAACTTAAAAACATTAATGTATTAAGTCAAACAAGTAAATTTTTTACAATAAAAAGTTTTCCTAAAAAAAAATTTTTTAAGTTTGATAAAGCGTTTTTTAAAGTTTGATAAAGTTTGATTATATTGTTTGAAATCTATTTTAAAAAAATGAAAGTTTACTTTTACAACTTCTAGTTTTTTTAAACAAAACTTAAAAATAATTGTTAAAAATCTATTATTAGGCACAGTTTTATGCCTTTAAAAAAATGACCTGCGATTTATACTTTTTTACAAAATCTTACTTTAGTAGCAAATGTTTACCATAGTATGTATAACTAGTTTGATAGTATGTTTGTCTGTAAATCTTTGTTACGTCACCAAGCCTTTTAAATTGAGCTTACTGATTAAAAGTAATTTTATTTTAAACATTCAATAATAAGTTTATGCATTGTTACGTATGCTATTCGCTGGTTTACTAAAAACTATCTAAGCTTACGTAGATATTATAAGTTGAACAAAAGTATTTTACTAAATTTTATAGTAAATTTTACATGATATGTGTTATATTTGTTTGGCTATCCAGATTATTTTAAACAAATCTGTTTTAGTTTTAATATGTTTAATAAAGTTTCGTGGCACTTTTATGATTGATTTTAATAATTTCATACTTATCATATATTTAAATATATTTGATAATGTCTTACTAATAAAAACTAATGTTACAGTTAAGCAAAACTATTGCATTTTTTAAAATTTACGATTAATATAACACAGTACAACATTATTGTTACAGTAACCTCTCGTGAATTTACGCACATTGTGTCCACAGAAAAAGTACGTAAATAAACGAGAGGTAGCAAACATACCTACTATATTGGCTGTTTTCTTATAATGCATATAATAAAAAACAGCTTTTTGTCAAGAAAAGTAGTTTCATTCAAGTTTATATGAAAAGTTTTTGATAGAAATTGTTTATTTGTATTCAAAATGTTTTTTTCTTCTTTGTTCCTTGTCTACATAAGATTGCCTAAAGTTTATGGTACACTGAAACACAATTAATTATCTATCAGTCAAAAAACATAATTTTACAAACTCTAAGGTAAATTTATAGTTAAAATAACATAAAATAGTTAAACATACTGCAATAAGCTACATTTGTTCAATATTAAGTATTTTAATTATATTTTTTTGAGAAATTCTAAACTGTGTAGTTAAATGAGAGTGCGTAGATTAGTGAAAGGTTAATGCACATTATAACATTACTTCTATCTAGTTATAGTTATACCTATGTAAAGAACAAATATTACTTACTTTAATAATTAAAAAACATTCTGAAGCAAAACAAATGAACCTTGTTGTAAAAATTCAAAAATTAAAAACATGACGCTTAGTGTAAAAAAAATTTAAAACTGTTCTTTTATACACTTAAAACTGTTTAAACTCACCGGAAAAATATCTGAAAAAACCCCGTTGTATACTTTAAAGTTATAAAATTTTTTGATAAACTGACATTTCTAGTTTAAGAAAAACTTAAGAACTCTTGTTTTAACACAGCTGTATGCAGTAATACAAGTATTTTAGTTTTTAAAATTCATTTACTTTTTTTAAAAACATTTTTAAGTTTTAAATAGTAAAGTTGATAAATTAAGGTAAAAAGAAGTTGATCAGAGTGTTTTTGACAAAATTAAAAAAAAAAAGGAAGTCTACAAACTTTTAAAGAATAACTTCTTGAAAAAAAATTGTTTAGTAAGCAAAAAGAAGACATAATTTTATAAAACTTCAAATAATTATTAAAAGTACTATATAAAAACTATAAAAATATTAAAACATTTTATAATTTATGAAATCTAATTCCCGTAAATTTAACTTTTACACCATAAATTTGTTGTAAAACATTATTTCAGCCTAAACTATAGAACGTAAATTATCATATATACTCTTTTAGATAAGAAAAAGTTCACTTTTACTTTATTAAAGTTTTAAATTGAAAATATTTTTAACAACTTTCTAGTCACAACAATGCGCAAGGATGTAGTCATCATAACTTATTTTAATTTAGGCTGTTAATTCTTGCCATAAAGCACAGGTGAGTATCAATAAAATATCTGGATTGCCACGTTATATTTAGTTTAAAAAGTTGAGCGCAAATCCTACTTAAAAAAAGCTTTATGGTGACTTTTCTAGATTTCTTAAAATACTTAAAATTATAAAAAATTCAACAAGTCAAAAAACTCCTCCTTGAAAATTTTTTGAAATCGTATTAAAACACGTAGAGTTTTATTATTATGATGATTGCTACACGTACAAAAAACTTCAGCCAAAAACACTCGGAGCTCAAATTTTAAATGTCCCATACAATTTACAGGAACGGGTCACTTTTGTACGGCGTCAATTTTGGACAGCAATACTTATGCCAAGACATTATATTTCATATTTGCACGGCGAAATTTTCTCATAGCAACATTTTTGCGCGGCAACACTTTTGCACAGCATTACATTGTAATATTTGCCCGTTCGTCATATTATCACGTCATTTTTGCTCGGAAGGTCACATTTAATTTATTTTTAGAAACTAAAACAGTTCATTAGGGGCGCTCGTGCAAAAGTGAAGCTCTGTTTAAAAGTGTCGCCATGAATAAAAATTTTACGTCGGGATTTACCTAAACTTTAATAATTTGTGGATTGATATTTATATGTAAGCGGAAATTTTTTTGTAAGTGCAAGATACTTATGACGTCGGTAATGTGGTTGAATGCAGACAATTTTTTGTTTTTAGTTACATGATTAAAATTTGTTATCTAACACTTGTTAAATTTGTTTATTTATGTTACTTTATAGATTTTATGCTTATTTAATTAAATATTAGCTATACTGAAAAACAAACATGCTAAGAACTATGTTTAACAAATAAAAAGTATCTGTTAATATAAAAACAAACAATTATATATATAGTTTTAATAATATTTAAAGAAAAAACAAAAAAGATAAATTAGCAATTTTGCTGATTTATTCACTCTACGTCTCTGATATTATTAATTAATTTTTACTTCGAGTTTTACTAATACTTGAAACAGTCTAAATTAAGCACTATACTTGATTGAGAAAAACTTTATCAAAAAAAAAAACGCACAAAAACGCTTTTTGAAGGTAGAAAAGTTCTTTTATAGATGAAAAATTAATCATTTTTAATCAGTTGGTATTTTTAATTGATCATTTTACTGTAATGACAACTAATAAATATTAATATAAATGAAAAATTAGTTATATTAAATATGTTGATATTTTATTTAACAATTTTACTGTAATGACAACTAATACATAATAAAAATTAAGTACATAATAAAGTTTAAGTGCAACCAATAAGTATTTCATGCATTAAAATGCACTTTTTTACAAAAGCTTAATAACCACTACAAAATTACATAACAATTTTTTAATAACTTTAGTAATGTAAATAATGTTTGTTAATGTTTGCTTATTGTCTAACGTTGGACCAAAGTCTAAGCAACTTAAGTTAAAAGACACAGAACAAAAGTTAAAAACTTAATTTTATAAACAAACTGTGAACATAATTTTATATTTTTAGTAAAACACAAAAAACAGAATAGTAAAATTTTATTAACAAACTTTAAAGGGCATACTTCGCTTAACAAAAGTACAATAATTAGCAAAAAAAGTTAATACAGTTAACAAAAAAGAAATAATTATCAAAAATATAATCCTTAATACTTTAATAATCAGTTACATAATCAAAAAACTATATCATATTAACATTACAAAGTTTTATATAATACATATCTATTGCAGATACCAAAAAATACTTTTTTTCTCTAAATTAGATTAAATATTGAATGAAATAAACACAAAACAATTTAATTAAAATTTTTAGTGATAAATATCAAAAGAAATATTGAGTCAGTTAAAAAATATTTGAGTTTATTTTGCTTTCAGAACTTTTAACACTTTATACAAAGTTCCATTTAAAAATTATTTATATGAGGTGCTTATGATTTAGTAGCTCTTTACTAGGTTTCTAAACTTACTTAATTACTCCATTATTAGAAAAAAACTTTGATAAATTTCTTGCAATATACTTTTATTAGAACCGTTATAAAAACAAACTCATTAAAAGCAGTAAGTTATTAATAAAAAATAGTTACATAAACTCAAAAAGCACATTAGTCTTAAACATGAAATAATGAATTATTTTACAGCAATTATGAATTAGAATATAAAGTAATTACGTCACATCAGGTTATCTCCCTTTTCATTGCGTCATCAGTGTTTTCATAGTGACGTAAATGATGTTTGCATGGCAACAACGATTGAAACTTGCCTGTGTAGATGTGACCTATAAAAAAGAGTCTTTAAATTTTTATAGTTTTAATAAATAATGGATTTTATTTACTGTTCGTACGAAAATATTTAAGTATGATAATAACTTTGAAATTTTATTTTATAATAAAAAAGCTTATTTAACATTAGAAAAAAAAAGTTAAAACCATAACATCTGTATTAAATGACTACAAAAAGCTCTTTTTAGTTTTTGTAAAACATAACTTTTTAATTGTTTCAAATTTATAACGCTTGAACTAATATTTTAGAAAACCTGTGTTTGTAATATTTTGAATATTAAAGTTCAATATTACTATATAAAATATTGTTAGTTACATGACTGCTCATTTAATAGTTGAGGCATAAATAAAATTAGTTGATGTAATTCGATTCTTTATTGAACAGGTAGTGAAAGTTAAATACTAGTAAAAATGTTAAGAAAAATATTAAAGTAGTATAATTTAAAAAATAAAGAACAGCTAGTGCGAGTTAGATACTTTTCTATGTTAATGTCACTTAGCAAGGTATTAGTTAACTATTATCTATTGAAATAAAACTTGTTGAAAACCAAGTTGCACACTTAACATTTTTTAATAGTCTTTTAAAATAAAATGTAAATATACAGAGCTTATTTAGACTAAGCTGATTGTACTTCGATCAAGTTTTAAAACATATATTATTTGTAAGTATAAATAAATTTAAGCTAAAAAGTTTTAATTAAGAGATATAATTCGCTGGTTTGGACATCGTGTAAAATTGATTTTTCTCTTTTATAAACTTCCATGTTTCTCAAAACCGGTGAGAATATAAATGATTTCAAATTGCCGGAAATGCATTGTTACGTCACTATGCTTGTCAGAGTGCAATCTGATGATAACAGCGCGCTTTTCATATAACAGCGAATATTACAATGGTTTTGTGAAAAGTTTTACATTAAAAATTTATTCTAGTTGTAAATTAATGTTGTGGAAACCACTCAAGAAAACGTTAGATTAAAATAAACTTTAATAAACATATATTTTAACGTGTTGTATATTTCAAAAAATTATTGTTTCATCGACAAAGTTCAAACTTTTGTAGTTGACATTATAATATAACTTATTACTTAAAATTTATAAATTATTTTTATATTAAATGAAAAAAAAAAATATACATTGAGCCAAGGATACACGTTTATTTAAAATGAAAAGTTATATATATTTTTTCAAGCTTAGTTTAAAGAGTTTACAGATTCATTGAAACTCAGTATATCACTAAATTATGAATACCGTGTTTTTTCTAAGTTAAGCTTCGTGCTATCACAAAAACTAATGTGTTACTACAAGTTTTCCTAAATAAACAAAAATATATTTCTATAAAACAATCGAAATGAATATTTAAGTCATATTTAATTAAAGAAATTTATTTTATTTATAGTTCTTAACACAAAACTTTAATTTTTATACATAAAACAAGTCTTTTTCAACAACACATATATATTTCAACAATTTTCTTCAGTGTGATTACAATTGTAACAAGGTAAAACAAATTTTAAACTTATATAGCCTTTTTAATTGTATGAGAAATTATCAATCAATTAGCAAAAAAAACCCTAAACTATAACAAAAAAAAAATTAAAAACAATAAGGAAAACGTAATTAACTGTAACAATTTAAAACAAAACAAAATTAGTCTAATTTAAACAAGGATAATGAGTAATCAAATTCTCTTTGTTTGCATAATTCTGGCTTGTTTAAGTGAATATAAATAGCTTCTACTTTAATTAAATCAAAAATGTTCGTGCAACTTCTTAAAACTTTGAACTTTGTCTCACTGTAATTATTACTACATTTAGGATTTTTTACTAAGTGCTCTGAAATTGATGATCTTTTTGTTGCATTTAAGGTTGCATTACTCATTTTCTTCGGTTGATTTTTGATATGGTCTTTCACACACTTAGGTACGTGCTCTTTTATTCTTGTTTCTAAATGCCTAGAAGTTTGTCCTATATAGCTGTTTGCGCAACAGCATTTATACGTGTATACCACGCAACTTCTGTGTTTGTAGGATATTAGATCTTTACCTCTAGGATTTAGGGTAGCAGCAGATGTAAAAATTACTCTTGGTTTAGATGCATGGTAAACTTTTTCTGTCATATTCTTGATATCTCTTTCAACTTGTTTTGATTTTTCACCCACATAGGGCAAAATTAATAGAACAGGACATTTCTCTGGTCCATAAGGTTTTGTGTAATTTAGTCTTTTCAATTCAGTTTTGAATACCTTATCAATCAACAGATTAGGTAAATCCTAGAGGTAAAGATCTAATATCCTACAAACACAGAAGTTGCGTGGTATACACGTATAAATGCTGTTGCGCAAACAGCTATATAGGACAAACTTCTAGGCATTTAGAAACAAGAATAAAAGAGCACGTACCTAAGTGTGTGAAAGACCATATCAAAAATCAACCGAAGAAAATGAGTAATGCAACCTTAAATGCAACAAAAAGATCATCGATTTCAGAGCACTTAGTAAAAAATCCTAAATGTGGTAATAATTACAGTGAGACAAAGTTCAAAGTTTTAAGAAGTTGCACGAACATTTTTGATTTAATTAAAATAGAAGCTATTTATATTCACTTAAACAAGCCAGAATTATGCAAACAAAGAGAATTTGATTACTCATTATCCTTGTTTAAATTAGACTAATTTTGTTTTGTTTTAAATTGTTACAGTTAATTACGTTTTCCTTATTGTTTTTAATTTTTTTTTTGTTATAGTTTAGGGTTTTTTTTGCTAATTGA
The DNA here is from genome assembly GCF_965202585.1 of Thalia democratica. NCBI lineage: Eukaryota > Metazoa > Chordata > Thaliacea > Salpida > Salpidae > Thalia > Thalia democratica. The sequence continues at coordinate 22,484,299 of NC_139167.1, read as the reverse complement.
TTGATAATTTCTCATATAATTAAAAAGGCTATATAAGTTTAAAATTTGTTTTACCTTGTTACAATTGTAATCACACTGAAGAAAATTGTTGAAATATATATGTGTTGTTGAAAAAGACTTGTTTTATGTATAAAAATTAAAATTAGCAGACGTATGTTTAAGAAATTACAAAACTTTAAATCAAAAAATAACAAATTATCTTTCAAATTTGTAAGTGTTTGGCTTATTTATAACAGTATTCCATAAATATGCTATATTTGACGAATATTAATAGAAGTTCCTTAAAATTTTTTGATTAATAGCTATGAGACACTTGGATAGTTTTCAAAACTAAAAAATTAAACATTCTAAACTGCCTAATAACTTTTTAAAAGAAATTACACTTTATAAGCTAAATTTTAAAATTACTGAATGTTTTAACCTATGTTACAAATCTTAGCGTTACAGGAGGTAGCTTTATATTATACAGCTAAATAATCCAATGAATGAATAATTCTAAAAAAAACTTCTTAATTACACATAACTTGGTCGTATAACTTGCAAGCGTTGAGTTAATTGTAAGCGTTGTAGTAACAACGTGTAAAAATTAGTAGCAAAACTACGCTATCAACATTGACGTATACGTACTTTCCACTCTACACCCAACCTATAGCTTGTAAGTAAGCAGTTGCTTTTATAAATTATGACGTCACAAACCTATATACAGTTATTGTGACATCACTATGAATGTTTTCGGCTCGTTGTTACGTTCGCAAACATGTGTATTTTGGTGATTTAAATTAAAAATAAGTGTTTTTTGAGAACTTCCTTTAAATTTCAAGATTTATTTTGTTTTATAAATTTTAATTTTATGTATAAAGAAGTTAATTTTTACTATTATTACATTAAGAAAGTTTTTTTAAATACAAATTTTAAACACTTTAAAGAGGTTTAATTTGCATGAGTACAAAAAGGAAAAGAAAATCAGTAGAAACTAAAAATATTTGACACTTACTGGATTCTTTAATAATTATGCTTTTATAAGAATGTCTTAGGAAAATATTTCTACTATAAATATTTATATACTCTATAATTAATATAAAAAAAAAGTTAAAACTTATTTTATGGTATTAATTTTCTTGTTATTTAAAGTTTATAAAATGTATTTATATTTGGAATTAATATAGTTAAACCTTTAAACTAATATAAACATAATGAAAACTTATACTTAAACTATTATAAATGACAATTAAACAAAACTTTCTATTCAAGTAGACTAACTAACACTATGATTACTTTCAAGTTTTATCAGATATTTTTAGTATAAAGGTTGGGTTAGTTTGTATATATATATATACAAAACTGTAAATCAGCGACTACAATATATACAAATATATTTGAAAAAGTTTGTTTCAAATACGAAATTTCAAAATGTTTATATGTATTATGCAAAGCAATCTTCAAGTCAAAATTTACATTTGATACAAACAATTTACATATGACAAAAAAAAAATTGTGACATAATTTTTAATTTTGAGAAGAACGTTTATAAACAAAAATTAAACTTTGCTCAAAAAAAAAAAAAATCTAAATGTTTCAATAAGTTAATTTAAATTTATTAAACTTTCATAAGGTTTATCAAAGTGTCTACAAGAAGATTTGAACACTACCTATAGCCGATGGAAATAATAAAACAATGCAGCGGTACTTAAAAAAAGCTACGTTTTAAATGAAAAAGGTTTCTAAAAGAGGAAAAAGTTAATTTCTTGTCGTAGGCATACTAAAAATAAACAAGATTAAAGTTCAACAAAAATTAAAGTCATTGAATAATTTTTTTAGATTTTGTATGTTAGCAGGAAACACAGTTGAGTTTTTAGACAAAGATCGCTAAGTTCAAACTTGCGTCAAAATGTTTTTTTTGTGTAAATTTTTTGTGTATCAAATGCATGAAGAGTGCTTTGCATCAAACTAACAAATGATTTGAAACTTCGTATTTCAAAATTACAAGTTTAACAAGTACAAAACATCACATTTTTTTTTACAAAGATGTTTTATATATTTATGGTACAAGTTTTAAAACTACCCTTTAATAGATTAATACCTTGTGATTTTTCGCCCTAACGTCAACTTTATAATATCTGGTGTAAGTTTTAAATAATGGCCTCGTTCCCCATTTACCACTCTCGGCCCCCATCCTGTAGCCCTTTGCAGCTTATGGCCCACCTTGGGAAACACCTGTTCTGAGACTAAGTTAAAATATAACAGGGACATAGATAAGGCACCCAGCTTAATAGGTACGAAGTAAAATTCTAAAAAACATGAGATTATAAAAAAAGTTTATGACATTTTATAAAATGAATTATGTAAAATTATCAGTATAATCTAAACAACTATTACAACAACAAAGAAACATGTATAAGTTCACGTACGTTAATGAGAAAAAAATGGTGTATTGATGTATATGTTAATTAATCAATTACTTAAAAGTCATTAAAATGTTAAAATATTTTTAAGTCACTGCAAAAGCATCGTTTACAGTTTTTATATAAAAACTTATTTTCTAAAAGCTTTTTTAAAATAATAAAAAGTTTTCTTTTTACACAATCTATTCTTACTTGGACGAAAACATTTTAGGTGTTAATTGAATAATAAAAGCTTTTATATTTAAGTATGAAAATAAACGTCATAATAATAATATGTAAACAAAATTAAAGATAATAAAAGTTCAATAAAAAATTCTTAATTTCAACTTATACGTAAATATATATGGGTAGCTGTCAAATTTGCACAAGCGTACAAAATTGCACGAGGGAACATAATTGCATGAAGATACTTTTGCACGAAGACACTTTTGCCCGAGGGCGTAAAATTGCACGAAGGGTCACTTTTGCATTAAGACATTTTTGCACAAATTGAATTTTTTTTACTGTGCAAAAATTACCCTCGATGCAAAGTTTTAACTCGTGCAAAGTTGACCTTTGATGCAAAATTTTCTTTGTGCAATTTTGTCTATTTGTGCAATTTTGTCCCCCAGTGAAACTTTTTTTTTTTGCAAAAGTATTTTCGTGTAATTTTGACTCTTTCCCCAATATGTATATATTAAACTTTTTATTAAAAAAGCCCTTAAGGTGGGCTCAGTGAGAAATATTTAATTTATTAAGTTAAACAACTTAATTCTATATATATATATATATATTTATCAAGTTAAACAATTTAATTTTATATATAAAGGGTCAAAATTACACGAAAATAATTTTGCACAAGGACAAAATTTCTTTTGACTTTGTGGCTTTTTTAATAAAAAGTTTTATTTCAGATGTAAAACTTGAAGGACTCGAATTTCGTGTTTATGCACTTATCCAGATATATATACATATAATCTTCTTTTAACGTATCGTTTGAAAGTAATTAAATATTACAATTTGATTGTTTAAAGACAACAAGAAAAAAATTTATTATTTTTTAAATAAAACTTTAAAAAATATTAGTAAATATTAACTGCTTCAGTGCTAATTATAAACTCAAACTAAGAATGAAAATAGTTCTAGGCACATAGTTGTGCCTTTAAAAATTGTATGTTATGTTCATCGAAATTCACCGAAGCATTACGCCATAAGTATTTATATGCCAACGGAAAATACTTTTCTGTGCGTAAAAAACTAATGACGTCACTAAGTGTGGCAGAGCGCACTACAGTCAAGTGATGATTTTTCATTTAAAAATGACTTTAAAGATACTTTTTCAACGTATAAGTTGCTCGTGTACTTTTTTGTTTATTTTTTAAGTTAACCCACGAGCTATCATAAATATATATATATATTACTGAAATAATTCTTATTTATCCGAACTAAATTAATATTAAAGTTAACAATAATGAGTGAAATTAACTTAAAAAATTTTTTTATTCATAACTTTTAAGACAATACTTTTAATTCAATAAAAAAAATATTTAAAACTGGTAACTGTTTTGTTTATTTATTACTGCAATCTACATGTATGCTATATTTCACAAATTTCAATGAAAATAGTTTTACAAACTTAAAAACAATAAGTATCAGACACTAAACTTAGCTGGTATTTAAAGTCAAAATTGCTTTAAGTGCATAAAATCAAATGCGAAACAATACTAAACTGAGAGTATAAAAAAGCTAAATAAGCTTACTTACGTTTATAATTAAACATTTTATATAACTTCATAACTAATATACTTCACATAGTTATATTACATAGTAATTATTATTTCTTATATAAAACATAGTAGATCTCATAAGCGCATTTTTAAAACTGCAAAGTTATTCCTTTTTAAATTTATAATAAATATCAAGCTTACTGAAAGTAGCTTCATATCATTTATTGCGTACTGTATACAGCTGAAATTTTTTATCTCAAGGTTGAATATTTATAATAAAAAGCTTTTAATCAAAAAAACCTAGTTTTCTCTATAACTTGTCAACAATATCGTCAAACTAGTTGTGAGTTTATGTAAGCGTCGTATTAACAACGTGTAAAAATTATTAAATGATCGCCACGGACGTAATGGAAATACCAAATAGAACAATTTCGACTCTACACCCAGCTGATAGCTTAAAAGCTATATATTGCTTTCTCTAGATTATGACGTCATAAAGTTATACGCAGTCATGGTGACGTCACGATGATGGCTCTCAACTTGTTATAAGTTACAAAAACACAAGTAAAATAACAAATAAATTATCATAATTCCATAGGTTATGCTACAGAGAAGTTCAACTGGTTTTAATTTCATACTAAATTTTACAGGAAATTCAAATAGCTGCCATAATTAAATTTTGAAACTTTTCAATCGAAATAAAAAACCTATTTGCCAATAAAGTTGTATATAAACGACATTGCTTGTAGCATGTATATTTATTTCGTTTTACATGAACTTTTAAAATAATACAGTTAATATAGTTTTTCACATCTTTAATCTGAAACAACTTCAAAAATAAACTTAAATTTTTATTTTTTAAATTAAGCTTCAAACAAGTTCACCTAAAAATTAAAATATAATGTTGTAGATAAATGTATAAAAAAATTATGAAGTAATAGATAATGCTCTCAGTAAATAGTCAAAGTATTAGTTGTTTTATGGTGAGGCTATTAAAAACTAAAGGAGAAAAATATCACTCTAAATAAAAATTAACAAAACAGATTTAAAAAAACTTTAAGGACACTTTGCTTAAAAACGATACAAGTAACTTTTTAACTGTTGTAATATATAGCAACCCTTCATGATCAAACCTTTCTGTGAAACTGTGCAGTAATACGTTTTCAATAACTAGCAACTACTAAAGTTACACTGAGTAACTGAGTAACAATAAAAAGATCTATGAAAAATTATCACTGGCGGAAGGTAAATATTTAAAACTAATTTGAATAAAAACTAACCACAAAAAAATATGACTTTTAAATGAAGAGTATTCCCCATATTGCAGAAAAAAAAACTATTTTCTAGGAATTTGCTGACTACCCTGACTAAGGGATAGAATATTGATATAATATTATATAATAATAAACTTAAATAATTAAGAACGCTAAACATAATAATGTTTATAAAAGTTATATTTTAACTTATACAACTGTGTTAGCTTTTTTCATTATATTAAAATTATAAAAAAAGCACAACTAAAACAAAATATCAAGCAAAATATTTGATAAACAACTGTAATTGCAAGCAACTTAAACAAAAATAGCTATACATTTAAATTTCATACTGTACCTAACTCATTAAATATATAAATTTAAACTGTATAATAAATATGTTAAGGCATTATTGTTAGCAATTAATTATAGGTCTCTACTTAAAGGAGAAAAAATATTTTAATTTTTATCAAACTATTTTATATCTTTCAAAAATTTATTCTGCAAACTAACATAAATACAAAATAAGATTGACTTCAAAATTTTACAAAACAATATATTAAAGAAACATAACAAAAATTTCAAACTTTTGTCTACATTAATTTTTACTAATTTTTTAATGCCTATTTATTTAACTGTCTACCGAAAAAAATAGATAATATTTTCTGTACACATTTATAACTATTGGTATTATAGTTTAAGACAGTTAAAACAATAGAACATCATATTTTATTTTAGTATTTTTAATAAAAACTAGGAAAAAATGCTTTTGTTTAGTATATATAATACAACTTTTTATTTCTAAATAACTTTTTAGAATAGGAAGTTAAAGTAAACTTATAAAATAACTATGTTCACCTAAATTATGATGAAATTGTAAATTTTTTTTAATGTTCTATAAAAAGCTAGTTAAAACAATTTAAATGTTTTTTCAAAACAAATATATAAGTGTTTACATTTTCTTTTTATAAAATATCCCTACTTAGAAACTTGTTGTTTGAAAAACTTAAATGGAAAAACATAAACTTGATTGTAATAAATAATATTATTAACTATAAATTATTAAGTATGTTTTTTAATTTGTAATATATAACTAAAACTTTATTTTTCAAGTAAAACTGTAAATATTACTAAGTATATATCTATATATTTTTTTTGAATTCATATAATTATATTCCAGAACTTTAAGACAAATATAAATTAAAAATAAAAAGATAAGGTAAGTTTATTTAAATAACTATGTATAGCTAAATTATGGTAAAATATTCACTTCTGTTTAACTTTTTATAGTTAATTTATTTAAAATACTTGGCAACATAAGCAGATGGTGGAATATAAGTGCATTTAAAAAATACTATCTTACCAGTAATTTTATATATTTTTTCTGAAACTTGAATTAAAAAACACATAATTGTATTATGAAAGTTATTGCCAGAACTATTATTAACTTTGTTAGTTTTTATTGAAAAAAAACTTTTTTTATTGTAATTTTAACTTTACACAACCAACCCACATAAGCCTTACATCTTATCACTTTAAATGTAAGAAGAATGTAAACTCATACTTTAGTTATTTTATCCATAATAAGCTTATGAATATTTGAAAAAAAGTTTACTTTTAAATAAGTAAGTTTAACAGATACATAATTAAGTTTTAAAACTATTTGGCTGACTTGCAGCAAATTTAAACTAGTAGAGTTACATTTAAAAATGTATAAAATTATTTGTTAAAAATTTTAAGGTAGTCATGAAAATAAACGATCAATTAAGTTTTTTGTTTATAACACTAACTTAACTTTTTTTTTCAAAAACGTCTAGTAAAAACTAATAATTAAAGTTTTTTAGTCATAGATTGAAAATAATTGATAAATTATAACTGCATGCTTGAAATAATTCAAAAATCTTTTTTGTGGTTTTAAGCATACTGTAATAACAAATATTTTTTTCATAGGTTTTCATATTACATATCTATTTTTTTAATATTAAACAATAATTTGTTGAAGTAAATCTTTTTTTTCCACAAAGCAACAAATGACAAAAGTTTTTCTTGTAGTTTATAACTTGATAGAATTATAATTTTCTTTTTAAATAAGTTACAAAAACTACTTATGTTTCCGAAATAAAATTTGTAATTAAGTTTGAAATAAGCTTCTCAAACAGAAGCTTCAATAAGTTAAAGAAAACTTACACATAACAGAAAAAAGTTTTAAACCTCATATATATTTTTTTTAATGACATGTTAAGTAACCTTTGATATTTTTCTAATCATTATTGTGCTGAAATTTAAAAAGTGTTTTAAAATTAACTTAATTGATTAAAACTGTCTTATAATAACAAAATAAATAAATAATTTTTTTTGTTGTTAAAACTTTACTTTCAAAAATAAACTAAAATTTTTAAAACTCTTAATAAGAAAAGCACAATGTTGCTAGAAATATTTTTAACATAACCAAAACAACAGATAAAAATATAATTGTTTATAACATTGCACCTATATTTCTATTTGTGTTAGGGAAAATACATACTGGTCTAGAACCAGTTTTGAATTTAACTATTTAATATGTATATATTTTTGTTATTGGTGTATGTACACTACTTTAGTTATTATATTTTAAAATTTAGTTTGTAAACACTAAAATTATGTAAGGCAGTGTAGTTTAGTATTTTTTTTAAATGGACAGTTTTAAATAGTGTAGTAGTCTATAAGTAACTAGCTTATAATAACTCAAATTTTCCTTTTTTTTGTGAATACTCTCAACAACTTGAAATAAAATATTGATAAGTTTTTGACTATTTTCTAAAACACACTACCTACTTTTAGCACTTTATACATAATAAGAGTGTTTTTACAATTTAGAAGAAAAGTTTTGTGTTTCAAACAATATTCCTAATATTTTTTAGTTTAACAATGTGAAAGAAAACAGTTTTGTTAGTTGTTTTACAAATATTTACCAAGTTTATTTAATATTTTCCACTGATATTTAAACATGCCAATTGCAACAATTGCTAAACAATAAAGATATAAACGATTATTTTCTAGAACATAAATAAAGCGATAGGAATAGTTTGAATGTTGTTAAAAATTTAACTTTAAAAAAGTTAACAAAATTTTGTTAAATCATATAACTTTAGTTTAATGTACTAATGTTCAGAACTTTAAAATAAAACCAAACCACATTTAATTGTTAAATTAATGTTTTTTTACTAAATTTAAAAATTTGACGATGTATAAACAAAAACAAATTTGTATATTCAAACAACAAAATAGAATTAAAATTATGTACATAAAAAACAATGTTGAAAACTAATATAAGTTAAATACTATTATAAATTTAAAACACATAACTCACCAAGAACTCCATAAACATGTCTGTATCCAATAAACTCCCCAACTATCAAGAACCTGAAAATAATATTTTATAATTTATTGCCTATACATAACAAGTCGTTTGTTTTATTAGCAAAAATAGTCAAATTAAAATGTATATGATAATACCATAGAAACAAAATATCACAATTTGTTCTGCTAAAGTTTAGATAATCTATGTACTTAAAGTGGTAAGTTTTAAAAAAACAAAGATAAAGCACTAAGATTATTTATTTTGCATGATATAATAAAACAAATTATATTTCACAAGTTTTATACCTGTTTCAATTGACGAGTTTATAATTATTAATATTTCATAAAATATATACTTAATTTTTGCAATAAGATATTTATATATAGAGAGTTGCCAAAGGTTTGAAAGAATTTTTCCAGGTTTTCTGAACTTCTTCCAAGTTTTTGGGTCTACTTTTAGTATAAAACAAAGTTTAAGGTTAAAAACTGTCATAAACAGTATAACAGCATTGAATAAAATCTAATAGCTATTTTAAATATTTTTGTGCCAAATCGAAATTTTATTACTTAATATGTTAAAATTGTCTAAAATTCCAGTTTTTTTTCTGTTTTTTTAGTGATTTTTTTTCAAATTTCCAGATTTTTCAAATTTTTTTTTTCCAAATTTTCTCAAACTCCACGTATTTCCAGAACTCAAGGTTTCTTGGCAACCCTTTATATAGTGATTCTCAATTAATAAACTTTTTAAATTATCAAAAATTCACTTATAAAAATATGTGTTAATGCTTAAATAAACTAAATTAGCAACTCTACTTGAATAATTAATTTAAACTAATTGAATTGTAGATCTCATAGTCAAACAGTACTTTTGAAAACTTTTTAAAATACTGACTGAAGTTAAATCACCAATTTAACAAAAGAAAAAATCTTAAACTTATATTGCTAAAACATTACTCAGTCAAGTTAAACTATTGGATTTAGTTATACAATTAAAAAAAAACTATTAATTTTCACTGCACACTTTAAATAATGCTTTTTATTTTTGTTAAAGCCTACTGTATTGAGAAGTAAAAACTCATTAGAGTGTGTTGATTTATGTATTAACTTTTTTTATAAGAAAAATAAACTTAACAAGATTATATTTTTTGTACAAAATTTAAAAAAATCTTTGTAACTTATGTTTTAAAATGTAAGACTTTGACTTTTACATAAAAGATAAATAATACTTAAAGTTATAATACTATCGAACCAAATCATAATCTAGACTTATAATAATACAAAAAAAAACCTTAGGAAAATTTTATAACAAATAAATTAAACAGAAGCTTAAATAAATTAGAGAAATTTTTATACAACAGAAAAAACAAAAGTTTTAATTATTATATATGAAAAAGTAACAAGTAGAAAATAATATATAAATAGCTAACCTTTATATTTTAAAATATTTAATTTTATAGTTAATGTTTAAATATACTGATTGAAAATATATTTTTGAAGTACATAAATGAAAAAATATTAAAGCGTACTTTTGTTTTTATATAAGTTTTATCAATAGTCTATTTATAATTTTGAAACCTAAAATAAAAAAGACAAATGTTGATGGTACTACTTAAAACAAATAAAGACAAGAAACAAAAATTATATTATTCAAAATATTTTGTAGTATCCTGAAAATAAAACTCTCTGCTCGAATTAATATACTATTATTAGTATAATTTGATTGTGTATAGTTTAAATTTAACATACTTTAGTAATAACTAGATTTATATATGCTGTAGTAGTATTTAAATTCAAAATTAAGTATATAAAAACTAAAGTTTGTAAGGCAGTTATTTTTATTGAATGTTTTACTTTTAGCTGAACAATTGTTAAAATTGTAGTCATAGTGCATAAGTAAATAGAACTTATAAAAACTAAAACTTTTTATCAGTTTTACTTTGTTAAAATTAAAAAACAAATTTAAACTAAGATTCACCCAGTTTGATGGCATTAAAAAAATCAGCATCATATACAAGGTAAGTTTTTTTTAATAAACTTATTTATGCAACATTTTTTTCCCAAATTAAATAAAACTTGGCAATGTTAAATAAAAAATTTTTGCTTTGTTTCGCAAAAATGTACTAAGTCTATTAAAGCTAAATTTTGCTAATTTGTATTAAACATTTAATAAGTTTAACATTAACTTTATCAAAAAGTTATACTAATTTATTTTTTGAACAAAAATAGGTCAATGAATAGTTTGAAGAGAGTTTGAAAATAATAGTTTAGAACTTTTTATTCATATTATATTTCATTGTAATATAAATATGAGCTAATTTTTAAAATAAAACCACAAACATTCAAAAAATAAGTAATTTTTTACTAAGCTCAAAAACCTGAAACACATAACTATAATTAAAATGAAAATCTTAACTTCAATTTTAAATATAAATGATATAACAAAAAACATCGGCGAAAGTCAGCAGAGCAGAAGCCTGGACTTTTGTTTGCCGTGAGACAAGCTCAAGTTTAACAAAATGGTTGATCATGCCAATTCGATCATCAGACCATGATATAAATAAATGATATAATGTTGAATTATTTTAAATTCAAACAGTGAATTAATAGTTGTAAAACAAACATAGCTGATATACATTTTTTACCAGATAAAGTTAAAAACAAATAACTTACCTAAAACTTCTTAATCAAGACTCCTAACTAACACGCAACTTTTAAAATTGAATTTAAAAAAAGTGATTGTACATCCATAACCAATAATTTTTTTATTTGAAAGTATAAACAAATTACAATATATTTGTACAGTATCTACAACAAAAATATCAAAATATTTTTTGTTCTACATGGTAGATTTTCGAAAACAAGATGAAAAAACTGTAAGATAAAAAACACCACATTAACAGTGTATACTAATGTTTTCATAATAATTTATGATTTTATCCACACTTTAGAAAAAGGTAAATAAAATTTTATACTTTAAATATTTAAACCACAAGTTTGAATTTAAATATTTTATACAAATATAAAGAAAGTAATTATAATTTATTCAATAGTTTATAATTTATTATTAAAAGATGAATATTCATTAAAATTATAATATTTTTAACAAAAGTATAAACAATACTCAAGTAATAAAGTTAAAAAATTTAAACATAGTTTTAAATATTTAAAAGCTTAAATGAGTTATAGAAAACTTAACAGAAAAGAGAAAACATAAATTTTAATTACAAAAACAACATGGAAATCTTTAAAAAGTTTATTAAATTACATTAGTTCATAATCTGATATTTTAACTAGCATTTAATCATTTATAGTTTAATGATTTGATTAAACCTATTTTTCAAGTATATAAATTAAACAATATTAATGTTTACTAATTTTTTTATAAAACTTTTACATTAATGATAGACTTACAGTTTTGAAACCAAAGATAAAAAGACAAAATGTAGATGGCAACACTTGTAACAAATAAAAAACAGGAAACAAAAGTACTATTATTTGAAATATTATGCTAGAAAAAATTATCTTCTAGAAGTAGTATATTATTATAATAACTTTGTCATGTATACTTTAAATTAACTATTTTATAAATTATTTAAGTATGTATATATTTGGTAATTAAATTGAAAAATTGAGTTTGTAAACACTAAAGTTGTGTAAGGCAGTTGTTATCAAAAGCTTAATTACAATCAGAAAAAAGTTTGAAATTGTTGTCATAGTGCACAAGTAAATTAGAGCTTATAATAACTCACACTTTTCAGCATTTTATTTTGATAATTAAAACAACTTTAAATTCAGTTTCACGCAGTTTTTGATTGCTTTTCAAGAACAATAAACTGATTTTCAGCACTACATGCAAAGTTAGTTGATTTTTTTATAAATTTATTCATGCAAAAGTATTTATTCAATTTTATTTCCCAACTTATATACAGGGTGGCTAAAACTTTGACAAATTAAAATTTTACTATTTAACATGTAAAAAATATCAAAAATTCCAGGATATTTTCAACAAATTTTATTCAAAACTTTTCCAGGTTTCTTCAAAATTACTCAAATTCAATATGTTTTTTTAGCCTAAATTGTCAAATTCCAGGATTAGTGACCACCCTTTATATAAAACTTAGCAATATGAAATAAAAAGTTTTGCTTTGCTTCGAAACAATGTAACCAGTTTATTAAAAAGTAAGTTTTACTATTTTTAGTTAAATGTAGCAGTTGCAACTTTTACTTAATTACATTTTTTTTTCTTTTTGAATAAAAACAGGACAATAAATTGTTTGGAGAGATTTTAATTCACAATAAAAAAAAATTAACAGGTTAGAATTTTTAAATATTTAATTGTATAACTTCATTGTTGTACACATATGAGCAAAATTTACAAGTAAAACCAAAGACATTTAAAAATTGACTAACTAAATTTTAATGGACTTCAAAAACCTTAAATTGTGAAAATAAAACACATACCTATACTAAAAAAAAAAAAAGAATTAAGAATACAAATAAAATAATATTGAATTATTCTAAATTCAACCAGTGAGTTAATAGTTGTAAAACAAACATAGCTGATATACATTATTTACCAGATAAAGTTGAATACACGTAACTTTCAAAAAACTTCTTAATCAAGACTCCCATTGAACTTCCCAACTAACAAACAACCTTTAAAATTAAATTTAAAAAATGTGTTTGTACGTTCATAACCAATAATTTTTTTACCTGAAAGTATAAACAAGTAAAAATACAATATTAATATACCTTTATGATATTAATTTAATAATATCTACCAATAAAGCTTCAACAAAAATGTCAGATTATGTTTTATTCTACATAGTTTTAAAAACTGTCATATAAAAAACAGCACATTAAAAGTGTATACTAATGTTTATATAATAGTTTATGATTTTACCACACTTTAAAATAGAAAAAAAACTTTACAACTTAAAGATTTTAAAGCGCTAATTTTTTAACTTTTCTTCTAAAAAATAATTTTCTGTCATAATAAAACTATACTTCTTTAAATTTAGATATTAAAATGTTCAAACTTTTAGTGTTACTTTGTTTTGAAAAATAGATAATTATTTCTAATTATATATCAAAACATCTCTTTAGTTTTTAACTCCAACATTTTGTGCTTAAACTTAAAAATCTAATAATCCAATGCTATTTGTTATTGAAAACTTAATATGTTAGTTTAATTTTTTTTGATTTCCTATAAATAGTACATTTGAGTGTTAAAAAACAAATTGAAAAATTAGATAAGGTAAGTCAGTTATGTAAAATATATTCAGTATATATTCTTTTTAGTTCATTTAATAAGAATTTGAACAAGCATTTATCTTTATTTAGTGGCACTTCAAATAAAAATAATAAACTGCCATATCTCAAAACGTAATTTAAGTTGAAAAAAAATCAAAATTTTCCAGAAGATTTAACTACAAAAACTGTTTTGGTCAAATTAAAGAATTAAAAAAACTTTTAAATAATATTTATCACGTCTTATATACTAGTTTTACTTTCATAAAGACAAACTATAAGAATTTGAAATGTAGTGCAAAACAACTTTTTTAATGTTTAAGTAAAAACATAAGCTTGTTTTTAATCATTTTATTTCTGCACAAGAATTTAACAACCAAGGGTGACCCCCTATAGCCTTAAGTACCCTGGAGCTTATAAGGTTAATTTTTTTTTAAATAAGTTTTAAAGATTTCATTATAAATATAAGCAGTCAAAGAAAATTTGTTTGCATATATGAACAAGGTACCACAAAAAATAACATTAAAAAAATCTGTATATGTCTTTGTTGTTAATAAATTTAAACATAAACTTGTTTGTTAAAATAGAAGTTATTTCATATTATTTTTTTGTTTAAAGCTAAATTAATACCAAAAAAAACCATTAAAAGTGTGGTTATGAAACTCATAAAGACCATTTATTTAAATATATTATATATTTTTTTTTAATGGTGGCTTTCATTTCATCAAAACTTAAAAGTAAACTACCACCCAAGTATTTTTGTTTTATAATTTTATTCAAAAAAGTTGTTTATCATCATGCATAAAAATACAAATCAATTACAACAAAAACAAAACAAAGTGTTTAAAGATTTATATTATCTAAAAATTTTAAAAAACAATAATTACCACAATCAGGTATTTATTTATCAATAAAGTAATAAATACATTTAAACATACTTGTACAAAGCAAAGTAAAAAAAGATGAAAATTCATATTTCAATCACCAACTTTCAAAATAAACTACTTACAGCAAGCATCAAGGTTTCTATGGATCTATAATCGATGAATTAGATGTGTCTTGTGATCCTTGGCTGCGCATTTAACTAAAAATAAAATATATTATTAAATAAACCGTATTATAGAAAAAAAAAACAAAATGTGTATATTTGTCTTTTTATATAGCTATGATTTTTTAATTTTGGTAACATTTACTTTAAGTAAAAAAAAAGAGAATAATATCATAGTTGTAGTTATTTGAATACTTATTAGGTTGCCACTCTTTGAAACAAAAAAAAACAATGATTATTGAAAAATAGTAAGAGCTTATTAATTTTCATAGTAAAACATTGACTACATTTGCAAAGTAGCTAAGTTTACTTTTAATTGATAAGTAATAATAATTTTAATTATAATATTATTATTAATAAAAAATCATTACATTAACCTGGTACTTAAATAAAGCTTAATACAATTAACTTAAATCTAAATAGACTTACATGAATGAACCTGAGTATTGCTTGAGTTTTTAAATTACACAAACTGCAAAAAAATGCAGCACTAGGATAAGCACTAAAGCAGCTAACATGTTTATTTTTAAATCTAAGAACATTTTTTAAGTTAGTGGGTTATTAAAGTTTCAAGTTATACATTTTACAAACACTGTGTTTTTTTAAAGTTTACTATACTAACTATATAACTAAGTACAATAACTATAGATAAGTATAATAGTTCTGACTTTTAGTAATGTGTCAAAATACTTACCTTAAATAAATTTTAGAAAGCTTTTATGAAGGGTTGCCACTCAAAATTGTCAGCCTGAGTTGCATCAAACTGTTCTGAGTCCGACAAAAAACTAAATGTATAAAATATACACTTTTAAAGAGAAAACTAATTATGAAATACTAAAAACTAGCCTGAGATGTTTTGAGTAAAAATAAAAACTAGCCTTATTTAAAAAAAAAACAAAACAGAAATCAATTTTTACTAACTGTTTAAGTTAATAACTATCCTAAAGTTGGTCAGAATATGAAACACTGAACAGAAGCCTGAGTCTTTGGTAACTGTGTTCTATAGTTAGAGTTTATTAAAAACCTACAAAACTATCATTCTTTAAAAAGATTACCTATACAGTAACCTCTCGCATCTTTACGCACTCGTGACGTTACGCACTTTCGTTTAGTTACGCACTTTAGAATTCTAAAAAATTCAAAATATAAAATTTTTTATTTCAATTCGTCAAAGTTCTCATGGCTTAAAAATTAATTCCTAATCAAAAAATCCGTTAATATATCTTTAATACAATGCAAGACAAGTTTATCCTTATGTAGGGCAAAGGTCAAATTAAAAAAAGTTGTTGTCACATAAAAAAACTTTATTTAACATTTTTCTCATATTTTGTTCAAAAGAAGAAATCCATTACAGCATATTTTTGTAAAAGGTTATGAAAAAAATAATATAGACACCACACCATTTACTAACTGTAAACAAATGCTTAAATATAAATTAAATTTGCAAATAGAATATAAATGTTAAGTATCAAATAAGTCTTATATAAATAAAGACAAAGATAAAGTTTACTTATTTTAAAATTTATCAAATTTTTCTACAAGTATTATTATTTAAATAAATTTAAATCCTTTTTTTTTGATATATATATATATAGTTTAATCTTTTGTTTTCATAATTATAAATAAAGTAAACAAATTGTTAAAAGTAAGAAAGTACCCAGTCTGCTTTTAACTAGAAGGAATACCACAAACAGCCATTATCATAAGTACATTTGGTACCTCTCGTATCTTTACAATCTCTTGTATCTTTACGCATTTTTTCTGGGGACACAATGTGCGTAAATAAGCGAGAGGTTACTGTACTTCTGTTTTCTTAAACTAACCTAAATTAAAATGGTAAAATAAGATAGTTTTTATTTTATGGTTAGTTTAGTATTAATTTTAATGAGGTAGGTAGAATTACAGGTGACGCCAAATTGCTTGATTGACCTCCAAAAAACATTTATAATTGTTGAGAGAAGAGTGAGTTTGATATTTTCTACCATAAAAAACACAAACCACATTAGCAGATTGGCTACAAATTTTATTTATTAAAAACATATTTGATAAAACTAAAAATATTTGATTCATAAAGATGCAATTACATCATCAACCAAACACTATAAAAGTTATACAAAATATAAGTAGACTTACTAAACTAGTGATATTTTTTATTTACAACTTGCACATTAAATTTTGGAAATGTGTACAGCTTGTTTTGAAACTAAAGCCACAGCAAACACAGTGAATTGAAAGTACAAAATGTGTAACTATTTTTGGTGTCAGCTTCAAATTTAAGGCACTCCTGATTAGCTAAAAGTTGACATGGTTTTATTATAAGTTTTTAGTACCTTTTTTTTTGGCTTATTGTTTATATGTTTGTGTAAATTGGGTTAGGTATAAGGGTAAAGGAGTTCTTAATTGACGGGTCAAATATGCACAAAGACATTTTTGCACAAAGGGTCATTTTTGAGTTGTTATCTATAAAATAAGGATGAGTGTCACTTTTGCACAAGCGTCACTCACTTTTGCACGAGGTGACACTTTTGCACAAGGGGAAATTTTTGCACGAGGGTCACTTTAGCACAAGGGAAACTTTTGCACAAAGTGACATTTTTGCACAGAGGGTCACTTTTGCACAAGGGGATAGTTTTACACTACTTCACTTTTGGACCGAGAGTCACTTTTGCAGCAGGGTCATTTGTACACAGCAACATTTTATCACTGTAAAAATTTTCTAAGGCAGCATTGTTGCACAACGTCACATTTTTGTGATGAAATTTTTGCACAGCAACATTTTGGCACAATGACGTTTTTGCACGGAAAATCACTTTTGCATGCAGGCCGATTAAAAGTTTTTTAGTTAGTACCAAATCTGTAACATCAAAAGAAACTGAAAACTAAAGTTTTAAAACATATTTATATTAAAGGCAATTCATAATCAGACAATGCTGGTGTGAGGCTCACACTGTGAGCCTCACTTGATACTTTTGATGAACATAAGTTCAAACTTCCAAATGTAACTCTATCATTGGCTTATCATGATCATGCAATGTTGGTGTGAGCCTCACTTGATACTTTTGATGGACATAAGTACAAACTTCCAAATGTAACTCTATCATTGGCTTATCATGATCATGCAACATTATAGTAATGAAACAATCCAAGTTTAAATGATAAAAATGCAGTACTTTATTGCTTTTTATTCTCACTCTAAACTTAAAAAACTAAAAAGTAAACACCAAGTAAAATCTGAAATACCTTTACACTTCATTAATTAACTAAATTTTTTTTTTTTAATTAACAATTGTTTAAAATTTAAATAAATTCACAATATTTGTTTAGCAGCTGTATAATGCTAATTTTTACATCAAGAGAATATTACTAAAAAATAAGGCTCAAGATTCATGTTTTAAGCCCTACTAAATTAAGTTTATCTTTTTGTTTAAAAATTAACAAAATTCAGTTTATTTTTGATTAAAGTATTCAATTATTTTTTTTAATTAAAATTAAAAAACCTGTTTTCATCTAATTTATTTAAATTAAGATAATAAATATGAATTAATGAATTGTAGTATGTTAGTATATTGTTCTACGCAAAACTTTAAATAAAAACTTTGCATTAAAACTTCATTTAAAAACTACCACATTTTATTCATTTAAAACAACTTGCGTTTAGAAACAAATATTACTTAAGTTGACAAAAAAAAATATTTAAATTTTTTATTTGAGAAATTAAAAATTAGAAGCATGCTAAAGTGGAGCTCTGTTGAAAAATTATAACTATATAAATATAATTGAAAAAAAATAACTGATTGTTTAAATTTTTGCAGTTCATAAGTATATTTATGAAAATATAATGCCATGGAAAAGTGAAGCTTGTCAAAAATGTAGCCATGCAAATGCAACATCATGCAAAAGTTTTGACTTGTAAAAATGTTGTCTGCAAAAGTGACATTACGTAAAAATGACACTGCTTGAAAAAGTAACGACTATGCAAATGTGAGGCCGTGCAAAAGTGACCCTCCGTGCAAAAGAATAGACATGAAAAAGTGTCCCCTCATGCAAAAAAGACGCTCGTGCAAAAGTGACTGTACCCTTAAAATAGTAATCCCAGATCCAGAATTTTTTTAACCAAGATGCTGGATAAAAAATGTTATAGTTGACTGCATAGAGGTTTGTTCTCACCTATGACTAGAGTGTATGTAATGGCATATGAAAGTCCAAGCTTATTCACTGTAGACTTTCACCCCTGTTATCTTAGAAAAAATACTGGAAATTTAATAAAAGTTTCAAAAAGTGAAAAAAACTACATAAAGTCAAGAAATTTAACCATAAAACTTTTAAATTGTTTTAAATTGTTCACAGTGTGTTTGTGTGACAATTAGCTACATGTGAAAAAAAAGGCATAAAATTCCAAGATTGCAATTTTCAGATCCCATACATTTTGCATTGGGGTGGTTTTTAGACATTTGGTTCGTGCCAAGGTGAAAGTTTCTTAAAATCATCTAAAATTTTGTACAGAGTGTTTTTATGATATTTCCAAAACATAACAATTTTACAGCTGGAAGATCAAAAGTAGCTGTAAAAATAAGCACCCTACTACATATACAAGACGAAGCAAAACTACAATTTTTTTTTACAATTAATGTACAATGCGGTACAACTGATAAAACTCAAACTTAAAAATACATTTTCTAAATTGAAATTATCTAATTAGTATGGATTATAATGATAGAAGATACAATTGTTTTCAATGTAATTTTAACTTACCTTTATTTAGAAGTAAAGTAGATGTAGATTCCATTATGTACTTTATTAGTATTAAAAGTAACCTGAACAAGTTGTAAGTGTAACAAATGAAATAAAACTCTGAAAAACTGTAAAACTAAACTGAAACTTAAAAAATAATCATTTAAAACTTTCTGCAATAAAAATTTAATATGCAAATTAAAAACTAATAAAAAACTACAACACTTTTTGATGAAAATTTTTTTAAGTTTTATTTTAAGTACTTTTAAGTATATTTTAAATCATTTTAAGCAAAAACTTATTTCTTATTTTACAAGAAATATAAAGTAAAAATTAATCTCATATTTATTTTATCACATAATACAAATTATATTTAACTATTGTTACGAAAATAAAGAAGTATATTTCAAATACTTACGGTAAATTTTAAAGAACATAGATATGGAACAAATATATACATCAAAGTAAGAACATTAAAAAAAAAGTGTTTTTTACTAAGTATGTTTCAAAAAGTTAATTTTAATAAATTTCTAGTTTTGAAAAAGTAAATAAAAATCGAAAGCAGAAAAATAAAAGAAAAAGATAACATACACAGTTTATTTTTATTTATCGGCAAATAAGTATTTTACAGCTTATTTTTCTAAAAACTAAAACAAGAAAACTTTTTTAATTGTATTTTTCTGAACAATTTCAAATAGTAAAGTAGATAAAAACAAAACAAATATAAACACAAACATATACAAAAATAATTTCCAAACACTGGAATTCTAAAATAAAACAAAATTAAGGAAACATTAATATTTTCCAAGTCATTGTTGTTAAAATATTCAGCATAAACTATTAAGAAATAAAAAGTAACCTGTTTTAGAATGGTTTATTTTGAACTATTATGAGTATTTTTCATGTGAAGACTAACAAAATATAAATTACTTAAGTGACTTGTTTAAGTTTTTTATATGTGTTTTTTCGTGATATTTCAAACTACTTTTTGTGTAACTTTTATGATCACAAAAACAACAAGAAAATTTTGGCTCATAATGAAATACCATATGAATTTTTAAATTTTGTTTAGTTTTAAAATATCTTCCTTCTGGACAAATACTGCATTTAAAAGGTCTATCATCACTGTGAGTAGCTTGATGTTTAACTAGGTATTGTTTCACAGAAAATTTTTTATCACATATTTGACAAGCAAAAGGTTTTTCTCCTGTATGAATTCTGTAATGAGCTTTAAGTTTTGTTTTGTTACAAAAGAGTTTCAAGCAAACATCACATTTGAATGCTTTTGATTCGTCATGAAGTCTCATGTGTTGTATGAGACTGTTTTTGTTATAATAGCTTCTATCACATATTTGACAACTGAATAGCGATTCTGTAAGAATTTAAATTTACAATTTTAAGTTGCTTAAGAAGATTTCAATTGATTCAAGATAAGTTTTAAGTTGTTACAATACTAATTGAACACTTAGTAAGTTTTACCTAGGATTTATAATAAGTTTACTGACGTTATAATTTCTTATAAATTCATATAATGTAGCTGAATAGACTTAAAATTAACTTACTTAACTTTTATGTTAACATCTTACTTACTTATTTGTAATGTGTAACTGTTATAAATTTTGTAAGCTAGTTTAACCGTAAAACGTAACTAAAACACTATTTATTTTAGCTTAAACATTGTTTTTATATCAACTAATATAATTATTAGTTAATAAAATTAATAATTATGCAATTACTTTTTGTGTGAATATTATGATGTTTAATTAAATCTGCTTCTCGAGCAAATTTTCTATTGCATATTTGACAAGCAAAAGGTTTTTCTCCTGTATGAATTCTGTAATGAGCTTCAAGTTTTGATTTGCAAGAAAAGAGTTTCAAGCAAACATCACATTTGAATGCTTTTGATTCGTCATGAATTATCATGTGTTGATTGAGACTGTATTTATTAGAATAACTTCTTTGACATATTTGACAATTGAATAGTTTTTCTGTTTGAAATTAATAATTCAAGTTTTTAGGGATGATTTTATAAATTGCAAATAAAGTTTTGTTATCTAAAACTAATTTATACTTAAATACTGTATAAACTTTTATACTATTTTTAATCTTTATAACTTTCCAATACTAGATAAATACCAAAACATGTTTTTTGCATTGGATAAAGGCCATAGCACACTTTTATTTTTCTACTGTAGAAATAACCTGAGCTTTAGGACACTTTGAAATATCTAGACAATTTTTTAAACACCTTTTGAGACAAAAGTGATCACATCAGCAAGCACATAACTTCCTTATATAAACCACAAACTAAAAGAACCTGAAAACTTATCTATTTCATTTTAATTAAACTTCAACAAAATTTTAAACTTATTCATAACATTTTAATCACTTAAATTAAGAGAACAACTTTTCCAGTTTGCCTATATTTACCAGAAAAAGTCTTTTGCGGTTAAGATTTATAAAACTAGTGTTAGCATGTTAGTTAACTTTGAATAATTAAATTAGAAATAACGAAAATAACATCGAAATTGCAAGGAATAATCATTTAATTAGTACTATTGTTAGCTGAAAATAAAGTCAAGAACACAATATAAATAGTGTGTTTCCCACCAATAACCAGGATGATCAGGGTTGCCACTTGTTTTTTCAAAAATTTTTCCAGGTTTTTAACAGTACACATTTTTGGGTCTATTTTTAGTTTAAAGTTAAGTTTAAGGTAAGAAACTGTGTTAAATAGTATAAAAAGATTGAAAACATACTGCAAAGTTTTTAAAGTGTGTTTTGTAATAAAAAAAAATTTGGTGATTACAAACATTTTTTACCTATATGATAAATTTTTTGAGTCAAACCGAAATTTTACTACTGAACATGTTAAAATTCTTAAAAATTCCAGGTTTTTCAAGATTTTTTTTCAAAATTTTCTCAATTCCAGGCTTTTCCAGATTATTTTTGCCTAAATTGTCAAATTCCAGGATTCCAGGAAAATTGGCAACCCTGGATTTTATTTTAATTTCAAAATTCTATGTGTTTATAAAAATTACCGCCCCTTTTTTTACATTTTGACTAAAATCTTTTTTTTTACAAATTTAAATCTGTAAAATACCTTGAAATTCAAACTATTTAACTCAAGTTATAATTTATACTACAAAATTTAAAGTTTTGGTACAGTACAATTGCAAATAATACAAAAAAAAACTATTTTTAAAGATTTATAATTGAAGAAAAATTATCATTTTAAAATACCTCCATTGATAAGTAAAACTTTAGATGTATATTTCATTATGCACTTTATTAGTATAAAAAATATCTGAACAAAATGTTTAATTGTTACTTAAGTAAAACTATCTAACCTAGAAAACTTTAAATAAACTTAAATTCATAAAATTTAAAACTTTATATCAATGCAAGGTAAAAACTATCAACATCTTATAAAATAAAACTGTTTAAAAATTGGAAAAACTAAAAGTTACACATTATCATGCTAGCAACTTACACTAAATGTTATATTAATTTGTTATTGCTAAGAAATAATACTCATAGTTTGAAAAGACTTATAAAGTTAAATGCAATAATAAACATATTATTCTTAATTAAACATATATTACAGTAACATTGTATTTTTTATGATATTAAAGAAAAAATTTCAAAAATGTACATGGAGTAATTTTTATATAAACTAACCTAGAAAAAGCAAATTAAACATTTTATTTACAACCATGTTTTGGGAAAGCTCTTTAAATTTCAGTAAATTGAGCAATCATTTTTAGTTAAGAAAAATAAATATATATATAAACACAACAAAACAAAACAGAAAAAAAATATTTCAGTATTTTTTTGATAACTTTAGCATAACATTTTATTAAACTTATTAAAAATAATGGAAAAATTTATTTTAAAACTACTTGTTTCCAACTTATTTTTAATTCATTTATATAGCACTTTATATGAAAATTCTTTTTTAATACTAATAACATTTTATATATTTATATATAAATCAAAGTACCTAAACATTAACTGTACTTACGAAAGTTATAAATACAATTAATGCTAAACATTCTGAGAAATTAAAACAAGCTTCATAGTTTTAATTAAGTATGTATAAAAATAGACTTAAACTAAAAAAAATATTAAATACCATCACACACTGACTTAGTTATTATAAAAAGTTCAACAAAAGCTTTACATTAAACTTAATTACATTTTGAAAAAGAATATTATTTTACTTTTTGTTTATATATAACTGAATTAAAAGCACTATTTGTCCAAAAACTTCATATCCACATTTATTTAATTTTCAAAAAAAATAGCAAAACACTTATACCGTTTAAACTTTCTGTTTTGGTATAATTTAATAAAAAAGTTCCTGGTTAAAGTTAATTTCATAACTAATTTCAGAGTAACTTACATGAATTTAAGTTTTTGATTGAATACTTGACAAATCTTAAACTACTAATACAAAAAGGTTTTGTTTTACAAGTTTTTAAACTGTTGTAACAGATATTTTGTTTTTAAATTAGTTACAAAAAATCCTGGCTTTTAATGATATGCTATGTTTATTAAAATTTTTTTGTTGAAAATACTTTATTTTCTGGACAAACATTGCATTTAAAAGGTTTACCATCTCTGTGAGTAGCTTGATGTCTTGTTAAAGAATGTTTTTGAGAAAATTTTCTGTCACAAATTAGACAAGCAAAAGGTTTTTCTCCTGTATGAGTTCTGTAATGCCTTTTAAGTTCTCTTTTACTAGAAAACATTTTAAGGCAAACATCACACTTAAATGCTTTTGATTCATCATGAACTTTCATGTGTTGATTGAGTCTATTTTTGCTAGAATAGCTTCTGTGACATAAAAGGCAATTGAAGCGTGTTTCTGTTGATAAAACCTCAAATAAATTTATTATAAGTAAATCAGCTTAGTGTGATATATCTAGAAACAACTATTTTAATAATAAAACAAAATATTTTTTAATCAGTTAAAATATTTACTAAAATAAATAAAAGCTAATTAAGATGAACAAAAACATCAAAAAGTCTGCAGAGCAGAAGCCTGGACTATCGTTTGCCCTGGACTATCAAAAGGGTTGATCATACCAATTTGATCGTCAGACCAAAAGCCCTTGAGACCGGTTTCGTACTGATTAGGACTCATCATTCAGCCTAAACCAAAGAACTTGAAATTGTCAATCTACAAACTGTTTATACATGCAAGCATGAAGCAACCATTTGCTGGAAATGATCAGTGATGTCAGCATTGTCTTTTGCTGTGCAACGTTCAATACATTGTTGACTAGGCAAGACATCTGGTATGCTTGTATTATATACAATCAAAAAAACATCTAATCTAAATTACAAATTGGTATGATCAACTCTTTTGTTTATTAAGACGTGTATTTTATAAGCAACTAAATAATATTTAATTACAACTAGTTGATGGTTTATAAAATTACTTTTATTCAAGAATTCAAACTTAAAGTTAATTAACTAACTCTACTCACTCTCATTTATAGGTAAATCTTTGTTAGTAGGTTCCATTAAGCAATCCATTGTTTTATATAATATCTGTAACAGTTTTATAAAAAGTACAAGCAATGTTTATTCAAACATCACATTACAATTTTAAATAATAAAAAACATTAAAATAAAACTGAAAATAAACAATTCGAAATAATGATATATTGTGTACCTAAATTAACTCTAGTCAAATTTTTATTTTTAAGAATTTCATGGATAAAATATAAAGTCTTTGTATTTCAAGTTTATAAGTTGTTAAGCATACTTTGAAAAGTTTGATGTTGACCATAGTAGCAGTGTTGTACATGTTTTATTAGTAAGTTTGAATAATACAACATTTTAAAAAACAACTTTGTGATTGAATAATATTGGATAAAGATCACTTTTTCTTCTATTTATAATAACTATTTATGTAAATGTGAACGATAACAAATATAGTAATTGAATTGAAAATAGGTGGAAAAAGTCCTTTCAGTCATTTGTTATCTAAGCAATGTTTTAGTTTTTATACCACAATAAAAACTTGAGATTGATTAAAAATAAAGCAGACTTGTAGAAGTCAAATTTGACACAAATATTTGTAAACTCCAAATGTTAAGGAATAAATGATCACAATATCAAAACAATTAGTTTCATACTGCAGTTGCTTTTATTTTACAACAGATATAAATGTCTTATTTTTAGTAACTTATCCTAATATGTATTTTTCATTCCTTCTTGGCAAATATTTTATTTGTTTATTGTCTAAACTTTAAATTGATTTTCAAGTGTTTGTGGTCTGTTCAAGTTTGTACAACTATTTCTATAAACATAATTTTAATTCATTAATTCAGGATTCATTTTATTGGCAATGATTGCATATATACAATAGTGTTGGTAATATTCTGTTGTAGTAAACACAAACATTTGCTTTATACTTGAGTTTTAGGAGTTTTTAATTTGAGTAAAAATAAATCTTAGACCTTACTTATAATTACTATATAATGACAGTGAAATATTTTTTCACTACATTTTTTGGTCATTTTTCCATAACTACTTGTTATTAAAATTTACAATAATTTTTGAAAATATCAGTTTATATAAATTACAGCTAGAATAAGATGAGATAAAAGTTTACTTACTTTTGCAACTATGTTAATTTTTAATACTATAAAAAAACTGATGTTTTGTTGCATATTTAAAAATTTATTTAGTAAATTTCCACTTTAATACCTTATTTACAAAAGAAAAACGAAAAAAAAATATCTTTTTTATACTGGTTTTGTGTTATAAGTATTTATTAAATTTTGTAATATTTCCCGTGATTTTTTTATATTATTATTGACCCACCATTGACCATAGTTGTGAGTGTTTACTTTTTTTTTTATTCCTGTTATATAATGAAAGTTAAACCTTTTGTTATTGCAACATATTAGTATTGTACGAATAAGCATAAGTATGAGTTAGTATTAGTAAGATATGAGAATATCACAATACAAAATTTAAAATGAGTTTTACTTATCTACAGTTGTTCTTGTGTTTAAGTTTTTACTAATAAGGAGAAAAATGTATGCTTGTAGCAATATCAAATGAAAACAAAGCAGGGTATTACCCTACAATTTAGATTTCTTCAAGCAACAAAAATTGAAAAAAATCAGGGTATAACTTAAGTTGAATGTAGTCTATTTTTTTTTATGTATGTCTCAAAAACATTAGTAATGTAACAATAAAACTAGATGGTTTTCTTTTTTAATTTAAATAGTTATTGTTTTCTAATTTTTCAATAAGAAACACTTTTTCAACTTATATCGAGTTTAAATATTAAATGTAAGGTTAAAATCATATTTAATTTGTCTTAAGTAAAATAAGCTATTAACAGTAAAAAACTACAAAAAAAATACTTTTTGTTCAACAACATTTATACTTTCAATAAAAGTTAAGAATATTGTATTTAAATTATATTTTTATGCTGCGGTATATTATTCTGCAGACATAAATCATGAAATATATTTCGTTGTTACGTACATACAGCAGGAAGATAACAATATAATTCTATTTGAACAAGAGCCGATCATTTTTAACCCAATGTTAACTAACCTGGTCAATATTAATGTGATCTAAACCAATCTTTTGTAGCTTAATCAGTAAAAAATTGTTAGTTATTACATTTTCTTAAATTAGAATATTTTTTTTAAATAAATCGATCTTAACAAAACATTATCTAGTTTAAAAGTAAATTTATGTTATCTTAAATAAAACTAAGTAATTATTTACTTTAATTAGAACATACTAATTTTATTTTAATCTATTATAGATTTACATTATTTTCGTTATTTTTAATGTTTTTTGTATCAATCTAATTTGATTAATTTTTATTTTAATTTTATAAAACTTATTTCAGTAACACTGACCTCTATACTTTTAAAAAACTATCTTTTGAATTTAGTGATCGGACAGATCCGGATTTTTTTTTTGAGTTTAAGATCCGGAAGAACGGAACCCAGAATTAATATTAAATTAAGATCCTTAACGTTGTAAGCTTTATAAAGTTTAAATAAATTACAAAATTATAAAAATTAATCATTATAAAACTTTTATAATTTAAAAACTTTTAATGCAAAAATTAATATAAAAACGATTTTATTTTTTAAATATTATATTTAAACAATAGGAAAAATATCATGGTAAAAAATAAATATATACAAAATTTTAGTTTAAATGTTAAAATTCAAGCTACTTATACGACCAAACTTGAATTTTGTACCTTATATGACTCAAAAAAAAAAAATTAAGTGTTACAATGCTTTAAAAAAATGAAGTTTTTTTTTCATGATAAGCTTTACATTACACTTTTATTTATAAATGTTTGAACTATAAGATGATCAAGAACTTCTTTAGCAACGGTTTACATATATAAAAAAAAGTAATTTAGTAAATAACTTTTACTCATATCAACGCTATTAAGCTTCAAAGAAACCTATTCTTGATTTTCAAGTTGAGATGAAGTAATAAAAGTTTTACGCCGGTGTTTGGAAGCAATCGATTTCGATTTTATTTGTACAAGTTACCAGCTTCACAAAATATCCTTTCAGAATAAACAAAAGATGGTTGTGCCAATAGATACATTTTTGCAAATCGGCAAAATGCGTGTATTTTTTCTAGTTTGAGATTAACCAAGACAAAATTTCAATTTCTTTTACTTCTTCGGCAGATAAAACTTCTTCAGCCAAAAAAAAAAAAACTTTATTAATCTCTCGATCAACTGGATCTTTTTGCTCAACTTTGTCCGTGTTTGCACTTAATTCTGATTCATCTATAGAATAGAACGACAAAAAAGTTTTGGGACATCGTTTTTAGGTAGTTGATTTTTAGGTCTATTAAGCGGTACTAGAAGAAGTTGACTACTTTGACCAGTCTCATGACAACTATGATTTTTTACTTCTGATTTCAGTAACCTTACAACCTTCTGTTTGAGATTAGCAGGAAAAAAATAAAGTCGATATTGTTGATCGACAACTGTTGTGAGTAAAAACAAGTCGTTTTCTATGAAGGTATATTTGTGTGCGTATGTTAGTAGTATAAAATATTTTCTCAAAAGCCTCTGTTATGTTGTCGGCTAAGGTTTCTAAGGTTATAGAACTACTTTGACCTGGTGGATATAACCTTTATGTTTAAAACTTTTTTATTACTGCTGCATGCGGGATTATACTTGACTGCAATGCGTTGTTTTTAATACAATTCTTCGATACTATGTAAAAATGTTCGAGCAGTACATACAAGAAGCTACAAGTTTCCATTCATCAGCTGTAAGAATATTTTCGGGTTTAAACTTGTTGTTAGCCACGGAGTTCTGGACACTTGTTTTAAACTTTTCTAGTATTTTCATTATAAAGTAGGTTGAGTTCCACCTTATTTCAACATCTTGCACAAGTAGCAAGACTTTTTGCATTGATACTGATGAACTTTCATAAGTCTAAGGAAGCATTGTATCAGTGAAGTACTTAGTACTCGGAATCAAGTAACTTGGCTCTAAAGTATCCAACAGGTCTATGAAACTTTGATCGCTAGTAATTAAAAATTAACCTCCGCTTAACCCTAAGTTTATTCAATGTTTAGAGATCAATTCGGTTGAGTGTAAAATCAACTAAAAAGAAATTAGTTAAATGTTTTTTTTAGTTATAGTAACTTATAAACAAATAAAAAATATATTTCGAGTGTAATTATCATTTAATGTTTTGGTAATTTATTAAACTACCCGAAACCAGATCCTATTTTGAACACTTGATTCCGGCCAGATCTTGGTTTAAAAAAAAATCCAAATATATTATCTTTTTAAAGTAAAACACAAATTCTTATGGGCCGTATTTGAAAAAAAAACTTATCAGAGGGCAGCAGTTATTTGAAGAACACTTTAGTAATTATTAAAAAAAATACTTTAAATTAAAACTATACCAAAATAAACAAACCAGAGCGCTAGCAAGGATTAGTTATTAAATTAAAAGCCGTATTGTAGGTTTTCACTATAATTTTTAAAGTTTGATTTAGCCGAAAAGAAATTTACAGACTTTTATTTTTGTTATATAGGCCGCAGTTTACCAAGCCATGATCTAACATGACTTAAATTTAAAATTTTGCATGAAATTCAGAAAAGTTATCAAATGTTTAAAATCAATCAAGTTATTGGTAACACTTTTTCAGAGTCTTTACCTGTTTTCAGTGGAGTGCCTCAAGGAGGGGTTATTGGCCCACTTTATTTATTTAAATATATATATTTTATTTATATCAATGATATAGCTTTAGAAGTAGATGTTGATAGCAACATAAACCTCTTTGCAGACGATACAAAAATTTTTAGCTATTCTAACACAATTCTACAAAAATCTTTGGATAAAATTTATCATTGGCTAAAAGAATGAAAACTAGTTTTAAATCCTAGTAAATGTCAGGTTTTAAAAATTCAAAAAAATACATCTAGTATCACTTCTGAATTTAGAATAAACAACATAAAGTTACCTTCAACTAAAAAGTTTAAAGATCTGGGAATTTTTATTGCTGAAAACCTAAAATGGAACCATCATATCAATTACGTTTATCAAATTGCATCAACTATTTCTTTTCAAGTTTTAAAAAGTTTTAAATCTACAGATATAAACATTCTAAAAAAATTGTCTCGTTTACATTCGTCCTAAGTTAGAATACAACACACCAATTTGGTCTCCATACTTGAAGAAATATATTAACCATCTTGAATCCATTCAAAGAAGCTATACAAGAATAGTCTTCAACCGTTGCAACATTTCATACACATCTTATTTTGATAGACTCTCAAAACTTGGTATTAAGTCTTTAGAGTATAGAAGGATTGAGTTTGACTTAATTACTTTTTTCAAACTAATTAATAGTAAAACTACAATTAATTTACAGTCTATTTTTGAACCTCATAAAAGTACTTATTTACTGAAAGGTAACAACAGAAAATTTACATGCAGACATAATTTCAATAATAATGTTTGGCATAATTCTTTTTTTTATCGTTCAGTTGAATTATGGAACAAGCTTCCAAACGAATTAGTTTCTTGTAAAAAAGTTGAGCATTTTCGGTTAAGGTTAAAAAAGTTTGATTTAAATAAATATTTTGTCAGCAAAACTCAAAAGTAATTTTTTTTCTTTGTTTTTTCATTAACCACTGGTTGTATTTGTCTAATTTGGTTTAACCTATAGCTTTATTTTATTAGCGGCGCCTTTCCTCTGTGTATAACAAAACCTGTTCCTTAATACATAGTTAATTGGCCTGTTAAAGTGCTTGGGGCCTTGGGTTTTTAAGTTTTGTTTATAGTCAGTGTTCTCAACATTTATCAGCTACTACGAAAGTCCAACAAACGCTGAGTTATCTGAGTATTAAAGATTTGAAAGTAAATATGAAGCAGGCTCTCCTAACAAAAGTGAAACACGTTGTTCAGATAAAAGCGGTTCTAGTTATACGAATAAAAGTGAAACAAGTTGTATGGATAAAAGTTAAACCAGTTACTCAAATGAAGGCTGAACCAGTTGTTCAAATAATGTGAAGCCAGTTGTTCGAATGAAAGTGAAACCAGTTTTGGAGTGAAACCATTTGTTCGGGTGAAGTTGGAGTAGGATATTGTTGTTCTCTTTTCGGAAGCACCGGAATTATAAATTTAGTTTTATAATTTTTGTGTTTTTATATTAATTTTAAACTTTAAATAGTTAAACTCAGTTTTTTTCATTTTTAATGTACAACTTTGGTTTATTTTTGTCTTTTGTTGTATGTCTTTCTGTATAAGTGGCCTAGGTTTTGATGCCTGGGTCCTTCGTATGACAATAAACTTACAATAATAATAATAATTACAGTTTGAAATTTTCAGATAGTATAGTGACGTAATAACCAGTAGAGAGCTTTGTCATTGCATTTTTTTGAAGACTTAACTTGTTTGATTTATTTTCGTTTGACTCTTAATCTTTTGCTTCTTTTAAAACTAATTTCAGGCTCACTTTTCAAAGCCATAAATACTTTTTTTTTTGTAAAACATTTTATTTTAATATCAAAAAAATGATAAAAACAGTGTCACAAAAATATTATCTAAACTTGTATGTATTTATTTGAAAGTTTTAAGATGTGGTAAATTGATACTAAGAAAAGTAGGATAGAATTCTAATAGTCAAAAAAGAAGTTTAAAATGCTCAAAAAACTCAATACATGAACTATTTGTATATAAAATAAAATTATATGCCTTTTTATCTAAAAAAATTTTTCTAGTGGTTAATTACTGTAAGGATATTCTAAAAATTCGAAATAACAGTTTTTCTACATTTTTACAGTTGAAAGTTGTAGTCAAATAAAAAGTTGTTTCATCATTGAAATTTAAACTTGAAAAATAAAATTTTATTTTCTTTGTTCAACTTTGTGTTTATATCTTATACAATTATTTTTTAAATAAATTTATTACTTGCAAAATTCCAAGGTCTTCTTTTTCTTAAAACTTGTCATCTAAATCTTGGTTATTTTAAATGCTAACACAGCTAAAAAACTTTTATAACACAATTTTTATTTCATCTAGCATTTTTTATTACATTTATGATTGTAAAGCTGATATTCAACTATACTTGGGTATTGTATTTTAAAATATATTTTTTGAAGATTGCTCTGTTTAACTAATTTCGGTAGAAAAAATTGATTATTAGCAAAAACTTCAATGTAGTAAACATAGGTTTTTGGTTTCTTTTAAACTTTTTGTTTCTTTTTACTCAACTAATTTGTATCATCTGAATCAATTTATTTTCAACTTCAGCTTTTAATAAAACTGAATAGTTTTTGATAAAGGAAGTTATTACCAGCTCAAAGTTTTATTTTTATAACTTATTTGTAAACCGTAACTTACAAACACTGTCTTTTATTTGTTAAGGTAAAGAATGCCTCTTTGACATGAATTTATCCGTAACCTTTCAGTAAAGAAAGCTAACTACCATAGCTAATTGAATTTACCTTTTTCTTTTAATGTTTGATACACGAATCTAAACAATATATCACTTTATATCAAACTCCATCTGTAATTATAGAAGTCTCGTTTTTAAATTTAACTTTAATCCGCTTAAATCCCTTTAGTTATATTTTGCTTTAACAGAACCTACTTCTAAGGATTGATTTATTCATTTCACCAACTTTCACCTGCCTTTCATACGTGTTTCTCTTGAAAACAAACTCAGAGTTTTATTTCCTTTTATTTTTGAGTTCTTTTACTAAATGCTTTACAATTCTATTAATTTTCTAAAATGTTTACAGATTATTTGTTAAATAACAATACAAAATTTAAGTAGCAAGACTGTATTACTTGAATTTTTATTTGCTCGCTTTAATAAAGTTGTCATTTAGGAGGACTAGTTTTTGAATATATCAACAAAAAAACACTATGTGTTTTTAATACCAAGGCCAAGTTAGACTAAAAATTGCAATCTAATCGTTTTTTTTTTATTCATATAACAATAATCAAGTAATTTCTTTTTAACTTGATTAACATTATTTAAGTAATATCTATGACGAACACAACAACTTGAAAAAGATTTATTTTAATTTTTATACTTTTAAGATACGGATTACATTGGTAACGTTTATCAAATTTTGTGTAATTATAATTTAATATTTTTTTTTATTATCCACAAATTGGTTCAGTATAATCTTCATTTTTTTATATTTTTTGTAAAGGTTACAAAAATATGTTAAAAAAAGTTTGAGTCGACTACTGAATATCAGTCTAATTTCCTTTCATCCTGAACAATTCACATCAGTAAAGTCTTTGACATCTTTGTACAATAAAGAAGTATGTTTCTCTTACATGATCCTTTTTTTTTTATTAAAAAAGTACATCGGTAGATCTTTATAAGCTAAATTTATTTGACTTCTTTTTACATCACAGAAATTATTATCTCTTCATTTTTTTGTAACAGTTATTCTTTTGTTTTGAAAAAATCTTTCCACATATCACCATTAACAATCACTGTCTTTTTGAATAACTTTAAAATTATTTTAGATGTCTTCTTCCTTTTGTAGATATAATTTAAAAACTAACTATACAACAAATTTAAAGCTTGTTATTAATTCTTTTCTCGTGCATATTCAAATCACTTTTTGTTTAACTTTCATGATCACAAAAATTGCAAAAAATTTTTGGCTCATAATGATATACCATATGTTTTGTTAGACAGTCTTTTGTTTTAAAATATCTTCCTTCTGGACAAATACTGCAAATAAAATGTTTTATTTCACTGTGAGTAGCTTGATGTTTAACTAGATTGCTTTTTTGAGCAAATCTTTTAACTCAAACTTTACAAGCAAAAGGTTTTTCTCCAGTATGTGTTACGTAATGCAATTGAAGCTCTCTCTTTGTAGAATCATTGAGAAAAACATTACACTTAAATGCTTTTGATTCGTCATGAACTTTCATCTGTAATTTAGAATACGTATCTTAGAATAACTTCTACTATATATTTGACAAGTTATTAATTTTTTTGTGAAAATTAGAAGATAAATTTTAAGTTTCAAAAAAACTTTATAATTAAGAAATTTTGTCATTTGAAGTTAGTTTATAATAAAAAAATGTATAAAACTTTATTACATTTAAGAGAACTTTTTTTTTCAACACTAGATGAATACCAAAAAATTTTGGTATTGGATTAAGGCCATTTTGTTTTGTATAATTATTACAGTTTAATCTTAGATACTTGACACTTTAAAAAACCCGACAAGTTTTTAAAAACTATTGAGATACAAGCGATATAAGACAACACTTTACTTTCTTATAGAAATATTAATTAAGATTAGTTTTATTTAATATTAACAGTTATTGTTTTATTATTTAATCATATAATTACTACTATTAGTCTGAAAACAAAGTTAACAATGCATTTGAAATACAAGTAAAACACTTATACAAGTTAATTTTATTTTAAATAGTTTTATCTTAACTGTTAAGAAACTTTTACTGCTTAACAAAACTTATTGAGTTTTTTAATAGAAAACAGAGAATAAAGTCGGAAAGTTAAATAGTTTCTATATGGTGTATAGTAAAAAATATAGTTTTTAAAAGTATTATTCCTTCTTCATTTTTTAACTAACTTCGAACATACTTAAATAAATTATGCTGGATATGATATTTACAGACAAAATAAATGACGTAGCCTATAAGTTTAGTTGTTACGGCGTAGCCTGCGAGCAATATAATTTTTTGTTTTATTTAAATTGTGTAAGAGATATGGCACCAGGAAAATGTCATAAAAACTTGAATTGTTATGAATGCGCTACAGATATACTTAAACCTTTTACATTCAAAGTACTATTATCATAGTGTTGGGCTACAGACGCTAAATTCTTATCAAAAAAAATTAATAGTATATACAAACTAATTCTAGAACTTATTTTAAATCCTTTAAAATTCTCTAAACTTTACTTTCTTTAGTAAAGAAGCTAAATTCTTGTTTAGAAAAAAATCAAAATTTAACAGTCTTCCAAATTAAAACGAACTGATTCTTAAAGTTATTTTAAAATCTTGCAAATTTTCAAGCACTTCCACTAACATTTTACCAGTACTTTCTTATGTTTATTATAAAAAAAAACATCACAGTTTAATTTCTTACATAAAAATACTACTTAATTTTTTTTTTCAGTTCAAACATTTTTAAGCAATTTACTAATTTTCGAGAAACCGAATTTTTGTCAATGTTGCCAA
Organism: Thalia democratica; assembly: GCF_965202585.1. Taxonomy (NCBI): domain Eukaryota; kingdom Metazoa; phylum Chordata; class Thaliacea; order Salpida; family Salpidae; genus Thalia; species Thalia democratica. Next base: position 22,448,842 of record NC_139167.1, on the reverse strand, counting down.
AAATTAGTCTGCCTGACGCATATAAACCATAGATACATATTATTAAATGTATAACTTTATTGAAATATTAATTCAAATAATTTAAAATAATAATAAATTTTTTAAAAAACAGTCTAACAGTTTACTTTCTCACGTTTGTAATTAACTAAATATTATTAATGTTTCCTTGATTTGATAAACACTGAATTATAGTTTTAAATTTGTTTAAAAAGTATCGTCATTCAGGTGAAATTCGAAATTTATAAAAAATCTAACATTGTGTTCATTTTAACAAAACTAAAAAGCAGGTATACTAAGTCAATTTTTGTATTACAGATATAGAAAAATGCTAAAAAACGTTAAAGTTCTGCTTGATATATGTTATAAATAATGCTTAATATAAATAAGTTCACAATTATTAATACTAACGGCCAAATGAACTTTGTTTAAACAAACCCATTTAATTTACCCATTAGTGGAATTAGTCTAAATCAAGTTATATTACTTTAAAAGAAAATAATAAATTACGAACGAAAAACACATGCAAATAAATATATGACAATATTTAAATTAAAAAAAAAACAATTTACCCATTAGTGGAATTAATTTAAAATATAGATTTAGTTATCTTACTTTAAATAAAAAAAATTACGTTCGACAAATACATGCGAAAAAACATATGACAATAATTAAATGAAAAATCAAACAAGTAAATGATAAAAGTACAAAAAAAAAGATCAACAAGATGTAATAAGAATAAAACCTTTAAGTTGAAAAAAGGCCTTAAAAAAACGGAGACTGTAACAAGTAACTTATAAAGTTTTATGAGTTTATCAACAAAAAGCTATTATAATGTATAGCTAAAAACAAGTGTTTTAATTATTATCTAGTTTTTGCAAATATTTAGAATAAATAAATTTAGAATTTTACTGATTTTCAAAAATTTTTTGATATTTCATACTTATCTTTAACATTCATCTTTACTGATTTTTTAATTATAATTAGTTTAAAATTCAAAAATTTCAAAACTTGTTGTTGAAAGCTTAAATATAAAAGAAAATATAACTGACAGCGAACTGTATTACTGATTTTTAAATCTTGGTAAACCAGATATTTTACTATATAAGTTTCAATAAAATTGCATTTAATGTCCTTTATTATCATTTAAGTATATGCAAAAGAGAAATGTTGAAAATAATACAAGAAAACTTATTAAAAAAAAATACTTTTGTTTATAGTTAAAACTTTATGTTTGCAGACAGTAAAGTATTGCTTGCATAAATAAGAAAACACTGAAGTATTTAATACCATTAAAAGTATGAATTCATTTTGTTTAATCTTTATCTAAACATTCCGTATTCACAGTCAATCACATTTAAGTAGCTTTGATCCTTCATTTATTCTCCATTTTAGGCTTCTGTGGAAAATATAATTTTTATTTGTAAGTATTGATATAATAAAAAATATACCATTTTCTGCATTAATTATATAATATTCAATATATTTGCTAACAGATTTTAATAAACCTCAAATGTAAGCAACAAACAAGTGTAAATTACAAACAAAAATTTTGAATAACTATAAAAATTTTAGTTGTTTTGAAGAATATGACTGCTATTTATTTCGTAATCAGTATAAGCACATAATATGCTTTGAAAAATTGAGGAAAAAAGTGATTTTTAAGTGCCAAATGAATAGATTGTTATATTCGAGTAGAAATAAACTTTTTTGTGTGTAAAAAGCTTATGACGTCACTAAGCGTGGCAGAGTGTAATTTTTAATCATTTGATACAATTTCATTTGAAATAAAGGTGTTTATAATAAAAAAATTATTTTAACATATTTTTGTAATTTTATGTTAAATTATTTAAGTAATTAACATACCAGCTATTTAAATCTATATATGCTAGGAAAATCTAAAAATTTTACTAAACACTAACAAAACTTTCAGCTAGCTACGAAAATTTAAAGTTTTAAATATTTGAAGTAGTTTTAGTTATTTATAGGTTGAATTCATATATAACTTAATATCGAAAACAAAAACTTTGATTATTCAACAACAGATTATGTTTAAAAATAATTAGTATTTTGGTAACTAATTTAAGTTAATATGTAAAATTTAAAAAATTATATCATAACTAATTTCAATACTTAAAAACAACAATATCTACTAAATACCTTCTTAGCTGATAATTAAAAACTATGTTTTTTTAAGATAGTTTTTATTAAATTCTATTTTAAAACAGTTGAAATTATTAAAAAAATATAGCATACACCAAAAAAGATTTTAATTTTGATATAATCACAATAAAACGTCTACTTGTATACAAGTTTATACATATGGCTGAAATAGAAAAAAATATATATAAACATATATTTGAAAAGCTAATTACTTTTAAGCAAAAAGTAAAAACGTTAAATATTCATTTAGTTTAAGTTTAACATTTTAAAAACATAAATAATTAATTTCTATTATTAGTATTTTGAAGCAAAATTTGTACTACTTGATATCAGATTGCAGCTCATTGAAACACAAAAATATTAAAAGTTTATGCCTAATCTTTTGGTTTAAGACTATGAAGTATTTACAAACTAATACTCGAATAATTGTTAATTTAATACTTGAGCCAAATACTGAAATAACAAATAATTAATACGCAGTAGTTACAACTAAAAAACACAACTGTACCAAGCAATGAAACCAAAAAAAAACTCTTTGTAAAGAAAAAGTTCCAGTTTATTTATTTGGTAGTAAATTTTGATCATAGAATTACATGCAGTACATCTATATCTTTTGTTTTTTCGTTATTTTATAATTAAAAAAAGTCATATAATTAAAATATCTTAATAAATAAACTTATAACCAGTTGCTAAGCAATTTATACAAAAGTTGTGAGCTAAAATACAGTATATATTAGAAACATTTAAGATAAAATCAAAGTTTTTAATTTATTAATATACTAGCAAATTAAAAGTACTTTACTTGTTTAACTTTAAACTAAAAATAATTATACTAAGTCATTCAGAGTATTTTGTCTTAAGTTGTAATAATACTAATTCAAATAAAATTTATTAAAGTTTGTAAATTTGAAAGATTGTAGTAGAAAAAGTGAGTAGGTGTTTGATATAAGCTAAGTTATAAGAACACTAACTCTGCATTAACAAAAATCAAAATTTAGTTAATTAACATAAAAAAAATTGTATGGTTTCATTATTTGTATATATATCTCAATTGAAATTTTTAAATAAAATACTAAACAAGAATAAATCAGCCTGAAACAATATTTTTAACAAAAACTAATAAAAGACCAGTGAAATTTACTCACATAAATAAAAAGCTTTCACAAAAACTATGCATGTTGTATTCATATTTTACACTAGTAACAATGCATCGAATATTCGTAAAACAAAGCTAACAATTAATTTCAAAACCAAATATTTGCCTAACATAAACAGAAGATTGTTGCTATGACACGATAATATGTAAATAATCCTTTAATAATTTTGTAAAATGGTCAACTATGAAATTCCTTGGGTTTGCCCTTTTTTCACATAGTAGATGAATATTCTTCAATTGTTGTTTTAATAAAAGGCACACAAATGTGCCTTGAAGATCAAAAAAAATTTATGTTGATATTTCCCATGCTAAATTGCCTACAATATATGCAAATACTAGAAACAAATTTCCGTGTGTAAAAAGTTTATGACGTCACTAATAGTGGCAAAATGCATTTTTAACAACATGATAAAAGTTCATTGGAAAACATGATAAAATACTTCTAGTTAATTTAATTGAGAAATCGGAGTTCGTCGGAGTGATTTTTAACTTAATATTCGCACATCTGTGAAAAAAAAATCACTTTAATTTTTAGTTTTTAGAACTTAAACAACAGATATAACTTATTGGCGTTTTAAAAGAAAAAATCATTTAAAGTTTAACTTTTATGAGTAAAATAAATAGAGAAAGTTTAAAAATTAAGAAAAAAAGATTTACTGTTTTTATTTTACAACTAAACTTTTATAAAATTTTGTAATAAAAAATGTCCATAAGTCCATAAATTTTTTATGACATCAACAAACTTAAGGCACTGGTAACGTAAACAGTAGTAAAGTAATATTCAACTGTAATTTTAAATTAACTTTAGTGTACTATTATATAAGTATATACTGCGATGTACTACACTGTTACGAGAATCTGAGATTTAGTAAAAAATAATTAGTTCAATAAATATTATGTTTTAATAATAAAACACAGTTTTAATTTTTACCTTGGCTTTGATTCAATGACATTTTGTTTCCAGTTCTATGCGTTTTGTCAAAACACTTTTGTTCTAATTCATTTTGTTTCACATCATCAAAATAATTGTTATTTTTATCACTATCAGTAGTATTCATGCCTGCGATGATTCAATATAAACTAAATTTGTATTTTTTAAATAATTCACAACACCAAACTTTTATAAAACAAAAAATACTTCATACAACAACTTTATTATGCATAGAGCATGTGTTATAAAACAAGAAACATATCTAAGATATTCTGAGGTTTTTAGTGAAATGAAAAAGAAACGTCTTTTAATAACAGGGTTGCCAAAGGTTTTTGAGAAGTTTTTTAAGTTTTTCGAAAGTACAGGTTTTATATTTATTTTTGTTATAAAATTAAGTTTAAAAAAAATGTTTTAAAAAGTATAATAAAATTAAACATATATGTACTGTTAAGCTACTTTTTACGTGGTTTTTAATGAAAATTGTTACTGATAACAAATATTTTCTACTTACATGACAGAATTTTTGATTCAGATCAAAATTTTATTACTTTTCCTTTAAAAAGTATCAAAAATTTTAGGTTATTCCAGGTTTTTAGCCTAAATTGTCATTAGTGATGTACCGGACCCACAATTTCAGGTCCGGCCGGACCCGGATCCGGACTTTTTTTTCAAACTAGAATCCGGCCGGAACCGGATCCGGACTTTTTTTTCAAATTAGAATCCGGCCGGAACCGGACCCGGACTTTTTTTTCAAATTAGAGTCCGGCCGGAACCGGATCCGGACTTTTTTTTCAAATTAGAATCCGGCCGGATCCGGATATCAGACAAAAATGGCAATATCCGGCCGGACCCGGATAGTGAGTCCGGTACATCACTAGAATAAACTAGCCTGAGTCAGAATGAGGTTTTTAAAAACTGAAAAAAAAGAACTTTAATCTAATAATAAGTAGAACAGCTAGCCACAAGGTTTACAAATTTAGATGTTATTTACAATTAAAAATCTGAAATCAAGTTCATGAACAAAATACACTAGAAAATTACAAAATATTGAAAACTAGATTAGCTCAAACTCATTCAAAATCTAAAAGAAAACTAGCCTGAGTTTTTATAAAAAAACTAAACTAGCCTGAGTTTTTATAAAAAAAACTAAACTAGCCTGAGACAGTCAAAGTTTTTCTAAAATTCCAAAAAAAATTCAAACTAGCAGGGTTGCCACTGTTTAAGTCAATAAAACTAGCTAGAGTGAGTATAAACAAGCCTGAGTCAGAATGAGGTTTTTAAAAACTGAAAAATTACTTTAATCTAATAATCAGTAGAACAGCTAGCAAAGGTTGACAATTTGGTAGTAAAGTTGGTGACTGATTGTGGTACAATTAACTTATTAGTACTACCCATCATAATTAAACCCTACCTTATTTAACTAATATCTAATAAATACTAAATTCTAACTGAGACTACTTTCTATAATCAGACACGACAGTTTTGAGTGATGAATCTTTTATATAAAACACAACAAGAAATACTAGCATATACAAAATTATTAATTACTTTGGTAACACTTTAAAAACTGGAAGCTATTTAAATCTATATCAAAAGACTTAAAACAAAAAACTAAATATTAAATAAAATTTTTAGTAAACAAAAAACTGTAAAATTTTTAATAAACTATTAAACTATAAACCTGGCTTAAATATTTAAACAATTAAATACCTGTTGAAATATTCACTTTTAAGACAAAACACCACTACTTACAATAAGCATTCACAAAAACGTTCAAGATATTTTGTTGCTTCAAGCTACACATCAAACTAACTAACTGCTTACATATAAACTATATGTTCTGATGTTTTGTTGCATCAGTATTTAGTTTGAAACATTTCGTCATATGATTCTCATTGGCTCGTACATTCAACCGTATTAACTCTAAATATTCTCTGAGCTCGACTTTAAACAATAAATAATGCAAGCATTCATTCCAAAGTTTTCAATTTTACAACATATGTAAAGAGTTGCATTTCATGAAATGTGTATTTATAGTTTAAATGTAAACAAATTTAAATTAGTCACGTGTACAAAATGAGCCAATCACGGTAGGTGTTTAATTTTAACTGACGAAAATGAATCTTATTAATTTTCACAGGGTTTTGTTTTTGAAAAAATAGTTTTCAGTATGCTCTTTTTTACTAACTAGATCCGGGTCCGGCCGGATCTCTGTTAGGATCCGGCCGGACCCGGATCCGGACTTTTTTTTCAAATCAGAATCCGGCCGGAACCGGGTCCGGACTTTTTTTTCAAATTAGAGTCCGGCCGGATCCGGATATCAGACAAAAATGGCAATATCCGGCCGGACCCGGACCCGGATAGTGAGTCCGGTACATCACTAATTGTCATATTCAAAGTTTTTACAGAGTTGCAGGATTTTTGGCAATCTTGTAAAAATAATACATCAAACTATATAAGTAAAAACTAAAAATAAATTTAATAAAAATAACCTTTATTAAAATGCCCAGTTGTTTGTTTTTAGTTTGTATTTTTTCTGCTTGATTTTGGAAGTAATGTTTTTCAAATTTTAATTTGTTCATAATTTAGTTTAAATTTACCAAAAGTAAGTTAGGTTCATTTGAAATATCTTACAATGATATTGTTAATATAAAATTTTAAAAAGTAGAAAACTACCTAGAACTTAATACAAATAGAAACTTTAAAAATTTAAACTTTAATAAAATAAAAACCATTAAAAGTATAGCTGTCACTTAAAAGATTTTTTCTAAATATTAATGAAGATCCAAGAAAAAAAAATACACGTTAAAGTTTTTAATTAGTCAAAAATTGTATATTTAACGTACCTTCATTTAAGAGTAAACTATTAGATGTAGATTCCATTATGCTTTTTATTTTTATATCAAATTACCTAAACGAAATTTTTAAAAAAACATTAAACAAATTTAAAGTTTGTACAGTAAATCTACTAGTATGTTATAAAACACATCAAAATAAGTATTATAAAGCTTTCATTGTATCAAAATGTACTTATTAATTAACGTTAATTAAAGTTTAATTTTCGGTTACAAAAATAAAACACTTCTTGAAAAAATTTACTATCGAAAAGGTTTTTGCTCAAATATTCTTTGTTGTAAAAGGAAAAAAAGAAATCTCACAAAACGATATTATTTATTCTAATGACTAAAAACAAAAGTAAAAAAAAATACACTAGCTCAATTACAGTAAATTAATAAGAAACTATTTTCATTTTAAAAAGCTAGAACAAATTTAAAATAAAAAATATTAATACTTCTAAATTGTCTTGAGTAAGGATTACCAATTATTACAAAATTATTAAAACTTGATGATAAATTAAAACAAGCTCAATAACTTTCTTTTAAAAAAACAACTAAACAGTTTAATTTACCTTGAAGAAGAAGCAAAAAATGTAAAACTTTATGTAAAGCACTAAACAACGGAAGTTTTATTGTTAAGTATGAATTTTATATGCAATTTCAATATCAGGTTCAAATATTACACAAATAGTAAATTTTATTTAAACAGCGAACCAGGGTGGCTATTAGTTATATAAAATTTTTCTTGATTTTATTGATTTTTTCCCAGAATTATCAAAGTACAAGTTTTTTGTCCGTTTTTACTGAAGACTAATTTCTAGTTAAAACTGTTTTTACTGTACAAAATTATAAGAAATGTTTTTAAATGCTATTTATATTGTTTTTTATAAATAAAGCTTTTTGTAGTGTAAAAACGATGTTTTTTTTTAAGTTTTTTCTTACCTTTTTTAACTTTATACATTTTTTCAAAGAAAATTTCTAGATACTTTAGATTTATACATGTTTTTCAATTTAGTTTTTTAGAGCATTTTTTTGCCTTTTAATATCTAATTCAAGGTTACTAAAGCTATAATAGCCTTTCCAGTAAATTTATATTTAATTTTGCAGAAAAGAGCTTTGGAAATCAATAGACAAATTTTACAATTGAAAAAGTTAATGATAAATATTTTAAATAAGTAATTAAAGAAAAAATACTGTATTTTATTTTAATGCTTAAAAAGAGTTGAGTAGCAATAGCTTAGCAAATACTTATGAAATACTTTTACATTACTCAAAATAAGTTTATGGTTTATTATGAATACTTTTTTTGTGTTTTTTCAAATTACTTTTTGTGTGACATTTGTGATCACAATAACTGCAAGAAAATTTGGCTCATAATGATATACAATATGTTTTCTTAAACAAGTTTTTGTTTTAAAATATCTCCCTTCTGGACAAATACTGCATTTAAAAGGTCTATCATCTCTGTGAGTAGCTTGATGATTAGTTAAAGCACGTTTCAAAGAAAATTTTCTATCACATATTTGACAAGCAAAAGGTTTTTTTCCTGTATGAGTTCTGTAATGTTCTTCATGACTTGATTTGTAAGAAAATAGTTTCAAGCAAACATCACATTTGAATGCTTTTGATTCGTCATGAATTATCATGTGTCGAATAAGATTTGATTTGTTAGAATAGCTTCTATGACATATATGACAGTTGAATTGTTTTTCTGTTAAAATGGTTGATTTTGAAAACAAAATAGTTGATTTGTTTTTTATTTAAAATTGGTATATGATTAAATATTATATGAGTGTTCATGTGACTTCAATAAACACTTTATTAAATAAATGATTAAATGTTTATTAAAATAATAACAATACATTGGATGAAGTATACATTCATTAAATTATTATTATAATTGCAAAAAAAAAATTATTAAAATTTAACTGAATTGATAACTTAATAATAAGCAAATGTGTATGTTAACAACTTTAAATAATAAGTGAGAAAACAAAAAATAAGTTCTAAATTTATAAAATTAAATTTATTTTATAACATTATTTAAAATAGATTGTTTATTACAAAACAACTAGTAAAATGATAATGTTTTATTACCTCACAGAATAACAAAAAAATCTTCAAACTTTTAATAGTACTTTAGAAATTTAATTTAAACAAAATTGTAACTAGAACAGTTCAATCAATATGAAATTTATATGATAGAAACAAAGTTACTAACTACTCGAGTTAGAAGAACTGCCATTTTGATTACTAAATTGCAGTCTTTTTTTATCATATTTCTGATATTTGCTAGAATCTAAAAAATGTTCCTTGTTTAAAAAAATTAATTTTTTAATTTTTTGAATTTTTTTACCTTTATTTTTTTTAATGAGATGTTATTTTCGGCTGTATGCGTTTTATTAAAACAACTTTGTTACACTTGAATGTTCTCTACACCATCAAAACTATTTTCATCCTCTTCAATGACATTTACACCTTAAAAAATCCAGTTTAAAATTTAAAAGTACACTGAATATATAATAATAATATAAGAATATTTATAGTCTATGTTTTTTTCTTTTTTTTTAATAAAACTTAAAGAATTTTTTTTATGTTCTTTTAAATACTGTGTAACAATGATAAAATCGAACTAAGTTAAAATTAATTTTCTTTCTTACAACTAAACCAATGTGGTCTGATAAATATTAAATATAAAATCAAAGTTGACTTTTATTGGTAATGACAAGTTTGCTTAAAATATTAAAAAATAATCAACTTACTATTTTCACCATTTACAATTTTACTACTATTTCTTACAATTTCATCATCAGTAAGTAAAGGTTCAACTTTATTAGATGGAGTTTGATTCCTTTTGATATTAGTCTTGTTACTTTTGCTGTATCAATATTAAAATATGTTTACTATAATTAACTTTTATTTAACAATTGTTTTTAAATAACTAAACCTTTAGTGGTATTTCAAACTACATTAAGACAATTAAATACAATGGTATACAACTAAATCAAAATAAGAAAAATAAACATGCATTGAATCTTTTGTTTTCAAAATTTCTTTCAAACTATTTACTTCGATAGAAAGATTTTTATTTGAAATAACCAGTTGTTTATTTTCACTTTGTAGTATTTCTACTTGAGTTTGGAAATAAATATTTTCAGATTGAAGCTTATCAATAATTTCTTTCAAGTTTACCAAAAGTAAATTAGCTTGGTTTGGTATATCTAGAAATAAATTATTTTAAGAATACTAAATACGAAATCAATGATTGCTTAGCATTAATCTAGTAAGATTAGAACTTACATTACAATTGTCTTAAACTAAAATAAAATAAAAGAGAATACTTTCTCAATTTGAAAGTTTATAGTTATTCTGTAGTATAAAATAAAAAAAAGAATAACTTTTAAAACATTGATTCAAGAAAATTAAAAAACGTAAATTTAACTTACCTTCATTTATAAGAATTCTTATAGATGTAGATTCCATTATTATTATTATTATTATTATTATTATTATTATTATTATATTGTTTATTGTGCAATGTTGGACTCAGGCATCAAAACCTGAGCCACTTAAACAGGACACACAAAAAGAGAAAAAGAAAACAAACTTATATTCAAAACTTTAAGATAAATTATATATATACAAACATAATTTAAATGAAAACACAAAGTTAAACACAATATCATAAACAAATGAACTAAATTGAAACTTCAGTTCAAAAAATTCAAATTTATATATTACTTAGTACACACAGTAAAGAAGTTTGACTAAAATCATGGCTTACAAAACAAAATTCATAACTACAAAATATATAAGTAAACTAATAGTTTGTAGGGGGGAGGCGTAGGGAAACAAATATTTTTCCTTTTGTTACAGTGGAAAATTAGTTAATTTTACTGGTATTTATCGTATTTAAATCAAATCTTTTTAGCTTTAAACGAAATTGTTCTACCCTCTCACAAGATACTATATCCTGAGGTAGTCTGTTCCACATAGCTTTTGCTCTGTGAAAAAATGCGCCTTGCCACTGACTGTTTTGAAAATCATGTTTACATTTTATTTTCAAATTATTTCCTCTTAGTTGATATTTATTTTGGGAAAAATTAAAAAACTGGTTAAAAAAACTTTTATATTTGCCATTGATAATTTTGTAAAGAATTAATAAATCAAATTCCCATCTTCTATATTCTAGTGATTTCAAGCCAAATTTAATCATTCTATCATTATATGACGTGTAAGAAATGTTGCAACGACTACAAATATGACGGGTAAAACTCCTTTGCACAGATTCAATTTTGTTAATATCCTTTTTTAAATGGGGTGACCAAATTTGGGTACTAAACTCAAGTTTAGGGCGAACGTATGTTTTAAATAGTTTTGTCAGAATTGAAGCAGAATTAATTTTAAAACTTTTCAATATTTGATAACATGTAGTTTTTGCAATCTTATATAAATAGTTAATATGTTCATTCCATTTCAAATCTTTGGAAATATAAATTCCTAAATCTTTAAAAACTTTAATTTCTGGTAACTTGATGTTATTGATTAAGAGGTCAGTTGGAGAAGATTCTTTTTTGTTAATGGTTAGAATTTTACATTTGCTAGGATTTAAGTTTAGTTTTCTTGTTTTTAACCATATGTAAATATTATCTAAAGATAGTTGTAATGAAGTATTTGACTGACTAAAGATTTTGGCATCATCTGCAAATAAGCTTAACTCACTTTTAATATCAATGTTTGAACAAATATCATTAATATAAATTAAAAAGAGAAGGGGACCAACTACACCACCTTGTGGTACTCCACTGTAGATTGTTAAAGAGTCAGAAAGCGTATTATTGATGAGTACTCTTTGTGATCTATTATTTTAAAAGTTATCAAACCAATCAATTAAGCTTTCATGTAGCCCATACTGATTTAAAATTTTTAATAATCTTAATTTTTAATAATCTTTTGTGTGATACTGAATCAAAGGCTTTTTGTACTTTATAAATATAAAATATTTTCTGAATGAAAAGAAAGGTAAACAAAAATATTTCATATCTTTATAAAATCTATTAAAGTTTAAAAAAAAATAAACTTATATACAATAAACATTTTGAGTTTATGCATGTAAAAATTACCAAGATATTTCGACAATAGAATCATAAAAATTTGAAAAATTTTAACTTACATAATTACATGCTCACAACTTATACAAAATACATTACTTTGTTAGTAAAATTTAAATTTAAACTTGTACTACTAATTTAAAAAAAACAAACAAAAAAAATGATTTTCAAAAAAACACTTTAAGCTTACTTCAAAATATTTTACTTTTGAAGTGTTGAAATTATAAATTTGTGATAAATTATCAGCAAATAAATATTAAACCTGTTATTTTTTCTTAAGTGTGTATTTTATTTTAAGTATTTTTTGAAAAAAAATAGTAATAAGTATAAAATATTAAGCAAAAAATGAAGTATATATGTTTTTGTATGAAAGACACATTTTCCAAACACTTATTTTTTAATAAATAAAAACTAGGTAAGTAAACTATTTAGTGAGTCATTGTTCTTATACTTCAATTTAAAAACTATAAAGAAATGAAACGTAAGTAGTTTGATAACTGAGAAATAATTTGTTTTGTTATGTTTCATTTAATTTTAGACGACAATGAGTAATCAGTAAAAACAATGTAAGAACTTTTAAAAAGTTAATCTACTTAAGTGAAAAGTTGAAATTTTTGATGTGTGTTTTTTCGTGATACCTTAAATAACCTTTTATGTGGCATTTAAAACCACAAAAACTGCAAGAAAATTTTGGCTCGTAATGAAATAACATGTGTTTTGTTAAACCATCTTTTGTTTTAAAATATCTTCCTTCTGGGCAAATACTGCATTTAAAAGGTCTATCATCTCTGTGAGTAACTTGATGTCTTGTTAAAGTTTCTTTTTGAGCAAACTTTTTATCACATATTTGACAAGCAAAAGGTTTTTCTCCTGTATGAGTTCTGTAATGCCTTTTAAGCTCTCTATTTGTAGAAAACAGTTTCAAGCAAACATCACACTTCATTGCTTTTGATTCGTCATGAACTTTCATGTGTCGAATGAGATGACATTTGTTAGAATAACTTTTTTGACATATTTGACAACTGAATAGTTTTCCTGTAGTAAATGCTAGATAAACCTCAGCTTTTTATATAAATATTTCAATTGAATGTTGACAAGTTTTAGTAGTCACATAGTTTGACGAATTCTTTAAAAAACTAATCTTTTCATTTTAAGTATGTTTACTGATAATAAAACTTCTTACATTACTTAATAAAAAAACTAAATAAATTCAAAATGACATACTCGAAATTTGGTAAAAATATTTTACCCACTATTCCTTAGTGTTTAAGCTTGTAAGAAGCTTGTAAATATTATAGTTATAAAACCTCATTAATACATAATTTATTTTTAAGTCTATGTTTAGTTTGTATTATTCAATTTAAACAATTACTTTTCGTGTGAATTTTATGATGTCTGGTTAAATCTGTTTTTCGAGAAAATTTTTTATTGCATATTAGACAAGCAAAAGGTTTTTCTCCTGTATGAGTTTTATAATGATCTTTAAGACTTGATTTGTTACAAAAGAGTTTCAAGCAAACATCACACTTGAATGCTTTTGATTCGTCATGAACTTTCATATGTTGATTGAGAATGTACTTGGTAGAATAACTTCTTTGACATATTTGACAATTGAAAAGTATTTCTGTTAAAAATGAAAATAAAATTAAGAGTTTTTTTTTAGAATTTTATAATTTTTTCACGATATTTAAATATTCAAAAGTAATGTATTTTTAAATATTGTACAAATTTTACTACACTTGAATAAATTTCTATTTGAATATCAAACATTGATAAGGTTTCCAAAACTCATTTTCATAAACACCCCTCTTGCAGTGAATAAAAATAAAAAATGCCCCCCTCCCCCTTTATTATATATTGCTGGTTATTATACTAGTTATTCACCCATAAATTATTTCGTGGCTTCACTTATGAACGCCCTACAAGCTAAAATAAGTAGGTTACAGAAATGCACAAAGGTAAAATTTTGCACAGATCGACTTATTTGCAAGTCTTCACTTTTGCGCAAGTTTTTTCTTTCTTTTTTATTTTATTAATCTTCCTTTTTTATATCCTTTTTGTATTATCACTGTTTCCCTAACCCTTACCTTCGGGTCAGCAAGAAATAATTTTTCTCATATTTTGCAATTTTCTTTATTTCTTTATTTTAGTCTTTATTTTTCAATCGTTAACTCAATCGTTTAAAGCCATGCAACATTCTCTTGCATAGAAGTAAATTATAATACTTTGCTATTTTATTTTAATAAAAATCGAATAATTATTTCAGGTTTTTAAAACACTTATAGCTAGAATAATTATGACATCATATATACTGCAAATATACATATCACATCACTTAAATTCTGAATGTAAATAAGTATACCTACAAAAATTTATTTTACGCTAATTTCTTTTATTTACATTGAACAACACCAGCTATAGTTTTTTTAATTTTTCAATGTAAATAAAACATTCTAAAGACACAATTTGCATATTTTGTGTGATTATGTCGTCATAAAACATTAAAAGCAGTCTGGATGTCTTTAAATGTATGCCTATAAATAAAAATCTAGCACATCTATAAGTGACTGTATTACTATTTAAGTAAAAAAAAAACATAAAACTTGTGACTTTTGGGGTTTAAACTTTGTTTTTGCAAAAAGTTTATTATCATCTTTGTTTTAATGAAGCCAAAACACATCCATATCATACTTTTAGATGTGATTTACAAAACGAACAAAAAATGTGCTGTACTCCCTTGTCCCTACCCCTAGTTGTGATCAAAAAATATCAACCATTAAAATTGTTTTAAGTGTATGAATATAATTCAAATGAGTTAAGTTTTATTGTAATTTAGTAAAGAGTATTAGTATATGACTATATCAATCAACAGTAAAATAATTTTAGTTTGACTTTATTGTACTAATGTAGTGATATTATACTAAGACAAAAACTATTATAGTATGTGTTACAAAATTCAAGAACTATAAAAGCTACCAACTGAATCACTAATTTTCTGAAAATTTTCATCGGTAATCTGAGAATCGTTTTAATATTAAGTTAACACACCTACAGTTTTACAATAAAACATATTTTAAAATATAGCTCAAACGTTTACCTTTATTTTGATTTATTGGTATTTTGTTTTCAGTTTTATACAATTTATCAAAACTTTTTTCTGCTTCAATATTTTTCATACCTCCATAATAATTGTCCTTTTTAACTCTACTAACAGCAGTGTTTTTACCTGTATTAATAGTTTTTTATTAAAAATAAAATCATATAAAACTTAAACTATATTTTTACCGGATTTTATCAATATAAAACAATAAATTTACTTAAAAACTAAATATTAATTTTCCCATATATTAAAGGAAAAGGGGAAAATTTTTTTATACAAGTTTTGTTTTGTAGAAATACTTGATTAATTTAAATTTAACAAAAGCAAAATATTTATAAAATAATTAACTAAAGAAAACGAATAATAAAATCGTGAAATCTTGTCTCAAATTAAAAAACTTGTCAGCAACAAAAGTTAAATTAAATATATTATTCAAAATTCTACAAAACTATAATTATTAAATCACATGAAGATAGATCATAACATAAAAAAAAAAAACAATATAAAGAGTTTGTAGTAATACTTAAGCGAAATTTAAATATAACTCACTTTCATTAAGAAGTAAACTAATCGATGTAGTTTCCATTATGATTTTTATCACTATATATAAAAAACCTGAACCAAATTTAAAAGTAAAAACAAAATTATTAAGTAAACAACAAAATTTTAAGTAATACTTTATACACACTTAAACTTCTCTAACAACAAGTATTTTATATTTAAAATACGGTGCACAACTTTTGCTCAAATTTTAATCTGAATACTTTATCACACATAGACAAAAGTACATGTTTTTCTAAGTTCGCTGAAAATTAAAAAAACAAGCCTCGAAAGTTCTTTATGAATAAATTATTAAAAAGTTTCACTAAAAAAGGAGAAAAATAAATCTACCACTTAACTATATAAATATTATACAAAAAAAGTTTTTTGATAAAATTAATGTTGAATATGAGTTTTGAGATAGCTTTTGCAAAAACTGAAATTTTAAGTTAAATTTACAAGAAATTGTGAACTGTATTTAAAACCGTGAATCTAATTAAAATATAAAGACAAGAACTTATTTAAGAAACTTAATAAAAATTCTCTATAAAAACAGACTTATTTAAAATAAATTTAACTACAGAACAATTTAATGTAACTTGCTTTAGTTAAGCTTGTCTTAAATTTATACAAAACATAAACATACAAATCTTATATTAAACAATAAGTAAAGTATTTAATAATTAACTTTAATGTTTTATATGGAGAAGTTCGTGAGCTTTCAAACTACTTTTTGTGTAACTTTTATGATGACAATATATGCAAGAAGATTTTGGCTCATAATGATATACCATGTGTATTGTTAAAGAATTTTTTGTTTTAAAATATCTTCCTTCTGGACAAATACTGCATTTAAAAGGTCTATCATCTCTGTGAGTAGCTTGATGTCGTACTAAGTTTTGTTTATGAGCAAATTTTTTACTACAAGTCTGACAGGCAAAGGGTTTTTCTCCTGTATGAGTTCTATAATGCAAATCAAGCTCTCTTTTTTTAGAAAAGAGTTTCAGGCAAACATCACATTTGAATGCTTTAAATTCGTCATGAACTTTCATGTGTTGATTGAGATGATATTTATTATGGTAGCTTCTATGACATATTTGACATTTGAATAGTTCTTCTGTGAGTATTTGTAAATAATTGCTTAAGCTGATTATAAATACATTTTAATGATGCATTATAGAGTTTTGTTGATAATTAAAAAAAAAATTGCTAATAATTTTTTTTTCGAAACAAAGTAAATTCATATGAAATTGCAACTTGTATTATATAATAAATACAAATATTTCAACCTCTTAAATACTATAATATTAAATCTAGTTAAATTTATAACAGCATTAAGGTGCTCATAAAATCGGCAACCTTTAAATTTCCAGCTGAATGTTTTTTTTACTTAACAAATATCACAAAAACAACTTGTGTAAAATATTAGATAAAGCAAAAAAAAAAATTAGAGGCTATTTATTATCTACCAACCCCAAAACTGTATAGAATTCAACACAACTTTTAATTTAGACAACATCTTATCCTTTAAATTTTAAGAAGTGAAGTGGAATAAAATTTCTAAACTACTTTGATTATAAAACTTCAATAAAATGCTAAAGTTTGTTCAATAAGTATTGGTTTATATTAGTATATTTACTTTTTGTGTGCAATTTAAGATGTGTGTTAAAATTTGATTTATGAGCAAATTTTCTATTGCATATTTGACAAGCAAACGGTTTTTCTCCTGTATGAGTTCTGTAATGATCTTTAAGACTTGATTTGTTAGAAAATAGTTTCAAGCAAACATCACAATTCATTGCTTTTGATTCGTCATGAACTTTCATGTGTTGATTTAGAGTGTTTTTGGTAGAATAACTTCTTTGACATATTTGACATTTGAATACTTTTTCTGCTAAATATGAAAATAATATTTTAAGTTTATTTTATAACTTTATAATTTTGGTACGATATTTAAATATTCAACAGTACTGTGTTTTTAAATATTGTATAAATTTTACTACACTTGAACAAATTTTTGTTCGAATACCAAACATTAATTAGGTTTCCAAAACTCACTTTCAAAAACATCCCTTTTGCAGTGAATAAAAGCAAAGATCGTAATCCTTATTATATATTGCTCCCTTACTAATTATTTACCCATTTACTTTATTGCCTCTTTACTAAAAAACGCCCCATAATAGCCAAATGGGTAGGTTACATAAATGCACAAAGGTAGACTTTTGTACAGAATTCTATTGCATTTATAAGGTGTGTCAGTTTTATGCTCTGGTAAAACTTTTGAATTTTCCAATTGAAGAATTCATACGAAGTCATAGAATGTTTTAATAATATAAATAAAAAAATCAAACAAATGCTTTATTAACTTTGACATCCAAAAGTTTTACCCTAGCATCAAACTGACACACCTTATAAATGCAATAGAATCTGAAGGAAGTTCACAAAGATAAGGGAAGAAGATGTGAACATCATAACCCACACATGTAATTCAGTTATCACTTACAATGGAAAAGTGTGGACCAAGAAAAATCAAGAATCATCTTTCGACGTTCCTATGGGATCATACTTTGGAGCTGAGTTATGCGACCTTATTGGCCTATACATTCTTGATAGATTAGGGAAAACATACATGTCAAACCAGATAGGCCTATATAGGGATGATGGCTTGGCGATTATCAAGCACAAAAGCAACCAGGACCTTGAGAACATAAAAATCAAACAATAAAGACCTTTAAAGACATCAGTTTTAACATCACAATGGAAATTGGTATGACTAGATGCAACTTCTTGGACATCACATTAGACCTTACAAACAGTTGTCATATGCCATACAAAAAAGAAAACTCCTCAGTCAGATACATCAGCAGTAACTCCAACCACCTGATGATAATCAAGAAACACCTACCCAAAATGATTGATAAAAGATTAAATAGACTGTCTACAGACCTAAGAACTTTTGATAATGCGAAGCATAGCTATCAAGTTGCTCTACTCCAATCTAACTTCAAACACAAACTTGAATATAAAAAGAAAACCAACCAGTTGACAAAAAGAAACGTAAACGAACAAGAAAAATTATGTATTTTAATCCCCCATACTGCCAATCAGTAAAAACTAACATTGGGAGAAAATTCTTAGATCTAATTGACAAACACTTCAAAACAGAGAGTATGAAAAAGATCTTCAACAGAAGCAATTGCAAAATATCGTACTGTTGTATGGAAAATGTCAAATCATTTATAAGTGGCCACAACAAGAAGATACTAAGTAAATTGAACCATAAGAACGATCAAGAGGATAAAACGTGCAACTGCCGCGACAAAGACTCCAGCCCTTAAGCCCTTAAGTGGCAAATGCTTGCATGATAATTTTGTATATAAGGCAAGAATCACTAGTCAGATCGAAACAAAGGAATTTATAGAATCTAAGGGAGACCAATTCAAAGAGAGATGGTATGCACACATTAGTGATATTAAGAATGAAAATAACAAGGGAATAGAACTTTCCAAGTACATTTGGAGATTAAAAAACAATAACACTTGCTACAATTTAAGGTGGAGCATCATGCATAAGATTAGAGAAATAAAAATATAGGTAAAATCTGCAAGACTTGCAACCTGGAAAAATAGATATAGTACTTGCTAACAAGAAACAAATTTTAAACAAAAGACAAGAGCTCTTCTATACCTGTCCGCGCTTTAGGAAACTTTATTCTAAAACTTAGCGTATTTAAAGCTTTTATCACTTATTTTTGTTTTGGCTTGTACCCTTATTTGTTAAACGCCATTTTTTTCGTGTTGTTATAAGATAAATCTAAATCCTTATAGAACAATTTAGCTATTGTAAGTATAAATACTATTTATTATTTAAAATTTATTAATAATTTTTTCATTGTTATTGTTTTTTAGTTTTGTTAATTAATTATCTAGTAATAACACTGTATTAGTATTATGATTTGTAATTTAATTTGAATTTGATTATAATTTGTTGCATTATAATATATTTTAAGTTATGCATAATCTTATTTCTATTTTACTTTGCAGGCCTGAAGATCCCTTAGGAGTGAAACATTGTTGCCTTAGTGTAAATAAATAAATTAAATATTTTATAATCAAATAATAACATATGCAATCAAGTTAGTGAGCTCGTAAATTCCGTTTGAACGGCGTCGTCTAAAAACACTAAGAAAATATATAAAACCTATCTTCTTAACTTTAAAATAGCTTTTTTTTTAGTTTTAGTATTAATTCCAATACATAAATTATTCACCTAAAATAGTGATCATTTTTTCTAGTCCGAAGACTAGACTTACTAGAAAAATCTTTGAGGTAAAAATTCATAAAAAATTTTTGAGGTCATTGAGGCAACATGTCTTGAAAAACAATTTTGAGGGCAACATATAAAAAACTTTACAAAACCAAAGTTGTATTAAAGTTTCTTTTTAAATTAGCAATGCTGTCAGATATAATTTAAATTAAGAAAACATTTTAAAGTAGTATTTCATCGTAACTTTTTTAATTTTCACAAGATATAACCAATTTTTTTACCTATGCTTTTTTTAAGTGACATTTTTTTCAGTTATATGCGTTTTATCAAACTACTATCGTTTTACTTCAATTTTTTTCACACAACCAAAATTATAATTATTTGTAATACTAAAAGTAACATTTATATTTGTTATAATAGTTTATTATTACAATTTAAAACAAACTATATTTAATAACAATGTTTGCTTTTGTTTGTGTTTTCAATACTACAGTTGTTATAAAAATTAATGAAGAACTTTTATACATTTGACTAAGGGTTTAAAGCGGTATAACCTTGTTTTGCTAACAATAAATAAACTAATCCTTAAAAATATTTAATTTTTCAAATATTTTAACCAACTTGTAAATTTTAAAAATGAACAAAATGAACATTTGCTCATGTTGTTACATCTAATAACAAAACCATCTAAAACAAAAATTAATCTAAAATTCAATATAACTGATGAATCTAAGTAATCTAAGTTAAAACCAGAATACAATTTCTTCTTTTTAATATTTAAAAAAATTTATTTAGTATAAATCCTATTCATAAAAAGAATACTTGTTTATTTATTTTTGTTAAAACAATAAGAATATTAAATTTTACTCACCTTTATTTAGAAGTAAATTTTTAGATGTAGACTCCATTATGCAGCTTACTATTATAAAATTTACCTGAACGAAATTTTTATGTAAATGAAATAACATTATGTAAAACTCTAGTTAATCTAATAAGGAAGATTTTGAACTTTCTACAATTAACATTTTTTATCATGCTCACAAATCAAAATACTACATAACTATAATAAGAAAGTTTAAAATAAAAAAATATAAATATTTTATTCAAAAAGAAATTAAAAATAAAAACAAAATCGAGCAGTTTGTACTAAATTTAACATATATTAATTTTAATTACATTCTGTTCATAAAATCAATGTAAAATTATTATTATATGTACATAAAATGTTTAGTGCAAAAATTTAACAATTAGAACGAAAAAAGAACAATATTAAACTTATTGTATTATTAAGAAATATTCTTACAAATTTCGAATAACTTCACCTTCATAAAACATAACTTCAACAATACTAAAAACGACAAGTTAACATAAAAACAAAACAATTAAACGTAGTTTTGTGATTTATTGTCTAAACAAAAAGTAATTGTTCAATATAAAGATTTTTTTTCATTATTTGTAAACCTATTGTTTGCTAACTAATTGTTAAAAGACTGGTGAATTTTTTTAATTATATTAACTTTTTTAGCCTTTCTAAAAAACAAAATTTACTATAAAAAGTAAAGCACGCATTCAGTCACTGATATCTAATTACAACCGTTTTTTAAAGCTAGAACAAACTTAAAGTTAAAACCAGTTTCTTAAAAGAAAATTGTGTTTTTTACTTTGGAAAGTTTTGCAAGTCGGAAATACATATTTCTCGAAAAATTCTAATTACTTCGAGCAAGTTTTAAAGTAGTTTATTGAAATAACTAAAAAAAGTTAACAGAAAGAACCAAAACCGTATACAACTCGTAAGAAATATTCTAAAATAAAAAAATTTCATATTCAAATTGTTAATTTTTGTTCTAAACTTAAATTGAACTAAAATTTCAGTATAAACTGAAACAGAAACAGTAAAAATTATGTAACAACTTGAATTCAAATTAATTTGCAAACAAGAAATAGTTAAAATTACTTAAGAAATTTTCTTACTGAACAATATTGTTTTTAAATATTCTAAAATTTAAATGAAACTTATTAAACTTTAGATTAAAATAGCTCAAAAGCTTGAAATAAAATACTTAACATCTTAGTAAGTAACTAATAAAAATTTAACGAGTAACTATAAAACAAATTTAAAGTTTGTTATGTATTCTCTTTTCATGCCTATTTAAATCATTTTTTGTATAACTTTTATGATCACAAAAACTGCAAGAAAATTTTGGCTCATAATGTTATACCATATGTCTTGTTAAACAATATTTTGTTTTAAAATATCTTTCTTCTGGACAAATACTGCATTTAAAAAGTTTAATTTATCACATGTTTCACAAGCAAAAGGTTTTTCTCCTGTATGAGTTCTGTAATGAACTTTAATACTTGATTTATTATAAAAGAGTTTCAAGCAAACATCACATTTCAATGCTTTTGATTCGTCATGAACTTTCATGTGTCGAATAAGACTGTTTTTACTGGAATAGCTTCTATGACATATTTGACATTCAAATTGTTGTTCTGTAAGAATTGGAGGATAAGAATTTAAGTAATTTAAAAACTTTATGATAAAGAAATTTAATATTTGAAATTAGTTTATAAAAAAAATGTATAAAACTTTATAATATTTAAGAGAACTTTTTTCTCAAACACTAGATGAATAGCAAAAAACTTTCTGGGATATGGCAAAAGAGGGGTTCTTTTTTTTACATTTTTTAAAAGTTTATCTAAGGTATTTAACACTGTTAAAAATATTGCAAATTTTCAAACAACTTTTGAGATAAAAGCTATCAAAATCATTTAACTTTTTACTTTCTTTCTTAAGAAAACTAAAATACAACCTTAAGTTCATCTTTTTTTTACTTTTTAATAATGCTTTTCAAAAATATAATCTTAGTCCTAATTAATCTTTTAGTAGCATAAATAGTTCATCTAAATTTTTTAGTTGGACAACCTGAAAGAAAAAGTCTTTTGTGATTTGGACATGTTTTATTTTGTACTAAAAGTTATTTTGTAATAAAATAATCATTTGATTAGTACTACTTTTAGTTTAAAAAAAGTTATAAAAAGCATTTAAAATTCAATAAAACAATTATACAAGTTGGTTTTATAATAATTAATAATTGATAATAAAATATCATATGTTCTTTTAACTTTCATTTAGGTTTTAAAAACCTACCTTCTGGACAACTACTGCATTTAAAAGGTTTCGTTTTACTGTGAGTAGCTTGATGTCTGATAAAAGCTTGTTTTACAGCAAGCTTTCTATCGCATATTTGACAAGCGAAATGTTTTTCTCCTGTACGAGTTCTGTAATGAGCTTTGAGTTCTGACTTGTAAGAATATTCTTTCAAGCACACACCTTTAAGCAAACATCACTTTTAAATGCTTTTGATTCGTCATGAACTTTCATGTGTCGAATGAGATTAACTATTTTAGAATAACTTATATGAGATATTTCACAATCAAATAGTTTTTCTATTAAAAATTATAAGATACAAAAAGATAAAGATAAGATAATAAAATAAAGAAAAATAATTGAGAAATTTAACTTTGTTATTCAAAACAATTATATAGTTTAATAGTGTATTGAAATTTATTTCATTCACAAAAAATATATTTTAATTTCTCAAACACTAGATGATTACAAAGCATTTTTGCATTGGATGAAGGTTATAGTACACTATAATTTTACATTTTGTAGAGTTTTATCTTAGCTGTTTGAAACTTTTAAAAATTTTGACTAAATTTAAAATAACTTTATCACAGAGTAATTTGAGTGCATTAAGTAAAAAAAAATACCTAAACCTAAAATTAAACTTCTTTATTTTCTATTTCAGCTTCTTCGAACTTTACAATTAGTCCTAATATTTGAAAAGTTTATCTAAAATAGGGGTAAAAAGCAGTCTAAATAACGTTAAATGTATGCCTGTAAGTATAAGTCTAAAACATATAAGTGACTTTGTTACTATTTAAGTCAAAAAACATAAAACGTGTGATTATTGGGGTACAAACTTTGATTTTGCAAAAAAGTATTATCATCTTTGTTTTAATGAAATCAAAACACATCCGAATCATATTTTTAGATGTGATTAACAATATGATTAAATAAATGTGTTACGCTTAAAAAACCAACCATAAAATTTGTTTTAAGTGTATGAAAGTAATTCAAACGATTTTTGTTACGTTTTATAGTAATTTAGTAAAACAGTATTGGTAATCGACTATATCAATCAACAGTAAATATAATTCTAGTTTGACTTTATTGTACTAATGTAGTGATTTTATACTAAGATAAACACTATTACCGTATGAGTTATGAACTTTTAGAATTATAAAAGCTACCAACTGGATCATTAACTTTCTGAAAATTTTCATCGGTATTCTGAGAATTGTTTTGATATTAAGTTAAAACACCTACAGTTTTACAATCAAACAAGTTTCAAAATATAGCTCAAACTATTTACCTTTATTTTGATTTATTGGCATTTTGTTTTCAGCTTTATACACTTTGTTAATACTATTTTCTTCTTCAATATTTATCATATCTTCAAAATAATTGTCATTTTTAACTCTAACATCAGTTTCTTTACCTGTATTAAAATTTCGTTATTAAAAATCAAATAAAACTACAATTTTACCTGATTTAATCAATTTACAAAAATAGTTTTATTTACTTTTTTTATTATAGATTAAAGGCAAAGGGGACACCTTGTCATTTACAAATTTTATTTTGTAGAATTTAATCTTGATTATTTTAAATTTAAATAAAGAAAAATATCTAAAAAGTTAATAGCTAAAAAATAAGAACAATAAAATCATACAGTTTTGTTTAATATTATAAAACTAAGCTGCTATAATTAAAATCAAAATATGACTTTTAATTTACACAACTATAGTTATTGAAATACATAAAGATAGATAATTACATACTAAAAAAAATTTATAGCAATACCTAAGCGAAATTTAAGTTCAACTCACTTTCATTAAGAAGTAAACTTTTAGACGTAGTTTCCATTATGCTTTTTACTACATGTCTAAAAAGCCTGACAAAATCTAATAGTAAAAACAAAATTATAATGTACAACAACAGAATTTCAAGTAATACTTTATACACACTCAAACTTCTCTAACAACATGTATAAAACATTTAAACTACGCTGCACAACTTTTGCTCAAAATTTAATCTGAATACTTTATCACACACCGTCAAAAGTACATGTTTTTTATGTTTACTGAAAATTCAAAAACAAGCCTCGAAAGTTCTTTATGAATAAATTATGAAAAATTTTAACTAAAAAAGGAGTAAAATAAACCTTCAACTTAACTATATAAATATTATAAAAAAAAAGTTTTTTGATATAATTAATGTTGAATACGAGTTTTAAGATAGCTTTTGCAAAAAACTTTTGAACTGTATTTAAAACCGTGAATCTAATTAAAATATAAAGACAAGAACTTATTTAAGAAACTTAATAAAAATTCTCTCTAAAAACAGACTTACTTAAAATAAATTTAACTACAGAACTATTTAATGTAACCTGTTTTAGCTAACTTATTTTAAACTTATGCAAAATATGTACAAACAAAACTTATATTAAACGTAAAGTAAACAACTTATAAATTATTTTGAATTTTTTATATAGGTCTGTTCGTGAGCTTTCAAACTAGACCTAGTGTAACTTTTATGATGACAATAAATGCAAGAAAATTTTGGCTCATAATGAAATACCATGTGTTTTGTTAAACTATCTTTTGTTTTGAAATATCTACCTTCTGGACAAATAGTGCATTTAAAAGGTCTATTATCTCTGTGAGTAGCTTGATGTCGTACTAAGTTATGTCGGTGAGTAAATTTTTTATCACATATTTAACAAACATAAGGTTTTTCTCCTGTATGATGTAAAATGCGAAAAAAGACTATTTCACTAAAAATCTATCTCCTCCTTCATTTTTTTAAGTAATCTTTCTCAAATTTTTACAGAATGTGTATTATTAAACTTTAAAGAGATCTATTGTAGGAATTTTTTTAATTTTGAGTAAAAAAAAACTATTGTCAGAAAACTATCCTTTTTTTTAGTTTTTTGTGGATAAATTTTTTATTTTTCAAAATTTCAAAAATTCCAACATTCAGATTCTTCAAAATATTAAAAGAAACATTTCCTGAAAATTTGAAGAAGATTTCTTGAAAAATGAAGGAGGAGATAGATTTTTAGTGAATTTTAAAATTTCCAAGAAAATGACCCCAAAAAATTTGTGGTCCATACGCTTATATTGAAAAATTTTTATAAAAACTTTAATATCTCAAAAGTTAAATGATATTTTTGAAATGTTAAATTCTATAAAAACTGGCTTGTAGTTTAAACTTAAAGCTTTCATATAAAAACCAAAGCTAATTTTTGTAAAAAAAAATGTTGGACCCCCCCCTATGGCCTTAATTGGGATTTTATTTTAAATCTACTACTTTAGACGAAAAACTATTTATTTTTCTATTTGATTAAGGTCATAAAAGGGTCACCTTAATTTTTCAACTTAAAGAATTTTTTACTAGCAATCTAAAATTTTTAACATTTTTAAAAACATTTTAATAACTTCTTTTAAGTAAAAGCTGTCAAATTTAGTGTCTTTATTATTTCCTTATAGAAGTTTTAAATTAAAACCACAAAAAAATATATATCTCTCCATTATAAACTAAATTTATTTAATTACTATTTATTTTAATATAAATAATATTAAATTAGTTATATTACTGACATTTAAATCAATCACTTGAAATAGGTTTAATTTTTTTCCAGAAAAATCTGTTGCAGCCAGGATTTGTTAAAAACGATCTTTGAAAGCAGTAAATCATTGAAACATTAAATTACTTTTTTCAATCAAAATTGTAATAAAATAATCAATTCAACTATACTAGTGTGAAATGATTACAAAAGAGGGTTGACACTTTCTCTGTCTAAAAACTACACTGAGCAACATTAGTATTAGTAATAATAGTGTTTTAATAAAAAAAATACTTAATAACAATAATCACGTTTATTTTTCTGTAAATTGGATACTAAACTTGCTATAAAACATCGTTAAAAAAATTTATACATTGGATCAAGGGTATAAATAAATATATTTTGCTTTTTATAAGCTGGGCTTAATTTGTGTCATTTTATCTGAATTATTAATCTGTTTATACTGGCGAACAAATAAAAAACTAATCCAAAATTTACTCTAAGTAAATAAAAAATAGTGATTAAAGTTAAAATTTAATCTACTCCTCAGATATGAAAATTTCTATTGAATATAAACATTAATAATAAAAAGAAATTTGTTAAAAAGTAAAATAACTTATTATGTTACTTACCTTTATTAAGAAGTAAAATCTTAGGTGTAGATTCCATTATGCAGCTAATTATTATAAATTTTACCTAAAGAAATTTTGATGTCAAAACAAAATAACAATATGTAAAATTTCAGTTAAATCTAATAAGGAATATTTTAAACTTTCTACAATTAACATTTTTTATCATGCTCACAAATCAAAATATTATATTATTATAAAAAGAAAGTTTAAAGTAAAAACTAAAGCTTTTAATTTAAAAAGAAATAAAGAATGAAAAATAAATTGAGCAGTTTTTACTACATTTAACATATGCTTGTTTTTAAATTGTATTCTGTTAATAAAGTCAATGTAAAAGTTTTACTATATGTAAATAAGTTGTTTGTTACATAAGTTAAAAATAATAATGAAGTAAGAACAATATTTAACTTAATATTCTTAACCATTTTTGCTAACTTCAGCTTCGTAAAACATAACACAAAAAATTAAAGTTGGAAAACTATTGAAAAAAAAACTATCTTATTTTTATTGTATATACAACATACTTTTTGCAAATATGTCTTCTTTATTATATCTTTAGCTGCATAATTATGAAATTTTTAATATTTAAATTCAGAACAACATATGTACAACCTTGAAAAAAATTCTGAAAACAACAAGACAATATAAAAACAATATTTTGTGATTTATTGTCTAAACAAACTGTTAATGTTCAATATTAAGACTGTTTTTTAATATTTGCGAAACTGTTCTTTGCTAATAAGTTGTTATAAGACTCATAATGAATTTTTTATAATGATACATCTTTTTCAGCCTTTGAAAAAACTAAAATGTACAATAAAAAATAAAGCCCGATTTCAATCACTGATATTTGGTTCAAAAATTTTTTTAAGCTAGAATAAACTTATAGTTCAAACGAGTTTCATAAAAATGTTATTGTTTTTTTTTTTACTTTGAAAAGTTGTGTAAGTCAAAAACACAATTTTCTTTAAAGTTTTAAAATAAAAATGGGTTTTAAAAAAATCCAAGTGCTAATAGAAAGAACCCAAACTGTATATAACTTGAAAGAAATGTTTTACAATTAAAAACTTATACAATAAAAATTATTAAGTTTATATCTTGTATTTTATTTAAATAAAAACTTTAGTTTAAACTGTGACAGAAACTATAAAAATTATATAACAAACTAAATTTGAATAAAGTTGAAGACAAGAAATTGATATACATACATAATATATATTTAATTAATTAACTTGACAAATAAACTTTTTTTAATATCTAAACAAGTTATTAAATAAAACTTATTGAACTTAAGAAAGTTGTGCAAGTCAAAAATACAATTTTCTTCAATTTTTTGGTTACTAAAAAGTTTTAAAACTATTTATATAAAAAAGTTTGAGCATTAACAGAAAGAAACAAAAATGTGTATAACTTGAAAAAAATGTTGAACAATCAAAAACTTTTATAACAAAATTATCAAGTTTATATTTTGAATTTAATAAAATTAAAACTTTAGTTTAAACTACAACAGAAACAAGATAAATATATTATCTGATAACTTAAATTTAAATTAAATTGCAGACAATAAACTGATATATAATCACTTTAAGAAATTTTCCTGACAAATAATGTTTTTTTTCAAATACTGAAAAAATCAATTTAATGCAACTTATTGAACTTAAGTTTAAATTAGCTTAAATGTTTGAAAAAAAAACACTTTGCATCATAGTTAGTAACTAACAAACATTTAAAAACTAACTTTAAAACAAGTTTAAAGTTTATTGTGAATTCTTTTCTCATGCATAATTAAACTACTTTTTAAGTAACTTTTATGATCATAAACACTGCAAGAAAATTTTGGCTCATAATGAAATACCATATGAACTTTAAAGGTTTGTTTAGTTTTAAAATATCTTTCTTCTGGACAAATACTGCATTTAAAAGGTCTATCATCTTCATCACTGTGAGTAGCTTGATGTTTAACTAGATTTGGTTTTTGAGCAAATTTTGTATCACATATACGACAAGCAAATTTTGTATCACATATACGACAAGCTTTTCTCCTGTATGAGTTCTATAATGTATTTTAAGCTGTGTTTTGTTACAAAAGAGTATCAGGCAAACATCACATTTCAATGCTTTTGATTCGTCATGAACTTTCATGTGTTGATTGAGATTATCTTTGTTAGAATAACTTCTATGGCAAACTTGGCAATTGAATAGTTTTTCTGTAAGAATTAAAATTTATAATTTTAAGTTGCCTAAGAAGAATTCAATTGACTCATTATAAGTTAAAAGTGGTTAAAAAATTAATTGTAACTAAATAAGTTTTACTTTGGAATTTTAACAAGTTAACAGACGTTATAACTTCTTACTATTTTATATAATGAAGCTAAATAAACTTAATCGAACTTACTTAACTACATCTTACTCACTTGTTCTTAGTGTTCAAGATGGTATAAAGTTTGTAAGCTAGTTTTACCATAAATCTATATTAAATATAAATTATTTTAACTCAAACTTTGTTTAAATCGTTTATATTATACAATTACTTTTTGTGTGAATAATATGATGTTTAAGTAGATCTTTTTTTCGAGGAAATTTTCTATTGCATATTTGACAGGCAAAAGGTTTTTCTCCTGTATGAATTCTGTAATGAACTTCAAGACTTGATTTGTAAGGAAACAGTTTCAAGCAATCATCACATTTAAATGCTTTTGATTCGTCATGAATTTTCATATGTTGATAGAGACTTCTTCTATTAGAATAGCTTCTATGACATATTTGACAATTGAATAGTTTTTCTGTTAATATGGTTGATTTTGAAAACATTATAACCAATATGCTTTTTATTTGAGTTTTGTATACGATTGAATATTCTATAAGTGTTTATGTGACTTCCATGAACATTTAATTAATTAAATGAACGTTTTAAACAAAAAGTGTTTTTTATTTAAAAAAAAATCTACAAAGTTATAAGTACTCGTTACATTGCCTAAAGTACTTTCAAAAAAATTAGTCTTCAGTAGGCAATTGCATTAAAGCTATTGTATTGTATTGTTTTAAAACAATTGCCTACTGAAGACGAATTTTTTTGAAAGTACTTAAGGCAATGTAATGAGTACTTATAACTTTGTAGATTTTTTTATAAAATACAAAAGACTTTTTATTTAAAACGATTATAATAAAGACAAAAAAATCACGAAGAACAATACACAACTAAGGGAAGATTTGAGATACTTAAAACTATAATATTCTTATTGCTAACTAAATGATTAAATAAATACCAAAATAATAATAATATATTGAATTAAGTATACATTCGTTAAATTTTTATGGAAGTTGCTAAAGTATTTTAATAAAAAAGAATAACAAATTTACTGAATTGATAACTTAATAAAATACAAATGTTTATTTAAGCAACTTTTTATAATTTGTAAAAAAAATAAGTTAATATTTTAATTTATAAAACTGGAACTATTTTATAACATTTTTAAAATAGTATTTTTATTACAAAAAAAGTAGTAAAATGATAGTGTTATATTACCTAAAAAATAACAAAACAATCTTTTAATTTTTGATACTACTTTAGATATTTAAGTTAAACAAAACTGTAACTGGAAAAGTCCAGTTTACATAAAATTATAAATAAACATTATAATATATAAAATTGCTTAATACTAGAGTTAGAAGAGCTGCCATTTTGGTTACTAAATTGATGTCTTATTTCTTCATAATTCTGAGATTTGCTAGAATCTAAAAAAAATTTCATTTTTCAATTAAAACAATTTTTAAACCAATTTCGAGTTTTTACCTATATTTTTCTTTAATGAGATGATATTTTCGGCTGTATGCGTTTCATTAAAACAATTTTGTTTCACTTGAATGGTCTCCACACCATCACTATTTTCATTCTCTTCAATGACATTTACACCTTAAAAAATCTGAGTTTAAAATTCAAAAGTATACTGAATAGTAAATACACTTTTTATTGCATTTAATAATTCTACTTCTTGGGTTTTAACTAATAGTCAATGTATTTTGTTTCTTAAGTAAAACTTAAAAAATTTAATATGTACATTTAAATACTGTGAAACAATGATGAAATCGAACAAAATTAAAAATAAGTTTCTATCTATTAATTAAACCAATGTGGTCTGATAAATATTAAATATAAAAACTAAGCTGTCTTTTATTGGTATTGACAAGTTTGTTTAAAATATTAAAAAATAGTCAGTCTTTTCACTATTTACAACTTTACTACTATTTCTTACAATTTCATCATCAGTAAATAAAAGTTCAGATTTATTATATGGAGTTTGGTTCTTGTAGGTACTAATTTTGTTACTATTGCTGTATTAATGAGTTATTTTAAACATATTTACTTTTAGCTGATTGTTATTAAATAATTGTACTTAAATAATTAAAACCTTAAAAAGTATTTCAAACTACTTTTATAACAATTAAATACAATGATAAACAACTAAAACAAAATAAGAAAAACAAACTTACGCTAAATCTTTTGTTTTCAAAATTTCTTTTAAACTATTTACTTCGATACAAAAACTTTCATTTGAAATAACCAGTTGTTTATTTTCACTTTGTAGTATTTCTACTTGAGTTTGGAAGTAAATATTTTCAGATTGAAGCTTATCAATAGTTTCTTTCAAGTTTACCAAAAGTAAATTAGCTTGGTTTGGTATATCTAGAAATAATACGAAAAATACTAAAATACTAAATACGAAAACAATGATTGCTTAGCATTAATCTAGTAAGATTAGGACTTACATTACAATTATCTTAAACTTAGTTAAAAGAGAATACATTTTCTCAATTTGAAAGTTTATAGATATTTTGTAGTATAAAATATAAAAAAGAATAACTTTAAAAACATTGATTCAAGAAAATTAAAAAACGTAAATTTAACTTACCTTCATTTATAAGAATTCCTTTAGATGTAGATTCCATAATGTACTTTATAAATATAAAATATTGTCTGAATGAAAAGAAAGGTAAACAAAAACTATTTTATATCTTTATAAAAACTATTAAAGTTTAAAAAAGAAAAAATAAACTTATATACAATTAACATTTTGAGTTTATGCATGTAAAAATTACCAAGATATTTCGACAATAGCATCATAAAAATTTGAAAAATTTTAAGTTACATAATTACATGCTCACAACTTATACTAAATACATTACTTTGTGAGTAAAATTTAAATTAAAACTTGTACTACTAGTTTAAAAAAAAACAAAAGAAATGATTTTCAAAAAAACACTTTAAGCTTACTTCAAATTCTTTTACTTTTGAAGTGTTGAAATTATAAATTTGTGGTAAATTATCAGCAAATAAATATTAAACCTGTTAATTTTTCTTAAGTGTGTATTTTATTTTAAGTATCTTTTGGAAAAAAATTGGTAATAAGTATAAGATATTAAGCAAAAAAAGAAGTATATATGTTTTTGTATGAAAGACACATTTTCCAAACACTTATTTTTTAATAAAAAAAAACTAGGTAACTAAACTATTTGGTGAGTCATTGTTCTTATACTCAATTTAAAACCTATAAAGAAATGAAACGTAAATAGTTAGATAACTGAGAAATAATTTTTTTTGCAATGTTTCTTTTAATTTTAGACAACAATGAGTAATCAGTAAAAACAATGTAAGAACTTTTTAAAAAAACTAAACTAATTAAATGAAAAGTTTAAGTTTTTGATATGAGTTTTTTCGTGATATCTTAAATAACTTTTTATGTGGCATTTATAATCACAAAAAATGCAAGAAAATGTTGGCTCATAATGAAATAACATGTGTTTTGTTAAACCATCTTTTGTTTTAAAATATCTTCCTTCTGGCAAATACTGCATTTAAAAGGTCTATCATCTCTGTGAGTAACTTGATGTCTTGTTAAAGTTTCTTTTTGAGCAAACTTTTTATCACATATTTGACAAGCAAAAGGTTTTTCTCCTGTATGAGTTCTGTAATGCCTTTTAAGCTCTCTCTTTGTAGAAAAAAGTTTCAGGCAAACATCACATTTCATTGCTTTTGATTCGTCATGAACTTTCATGTGTCGAATGAGATGACATTTGTTAGAATAGCTTTTTTGACATATCTGACAACTGAATAGTTTTCCTGTATTAAATGCTAGATAAACCTCAGCTTATTAGAAAAGTACTTCGATTGAATGTTGACAAGTTTTAGTAGTTACAAAGTTTGACGAACTCTTAAAAAACTATTCTTTTTATTTTAAGTATGTTGACTGATAATAAAACTTCTTACATTACTTAATAAAATAAACTGAATAAATTTAAAATGACATACTCGAAATTTGGTAAAAACATTTTACCCACTATTCCTTAGTATTTAAGCTAGTAAGAAACTTGTAAATATTATAGTTATAAAACCTCATTAATACATAATTTATTTTTAAGTCTATGTTTAGTTTATATTATTTAATTTAAACAACTACTTTTCGTGTGAATTTTATGATGTCTGGTTAAATCTGTTTTTCGAGCAAATGTTTTATTGCATATTTGACAAGCAAAAGGTTTTTCTCCTGTATGAGTTCTGTAATGAGCTTCAAGACTTGATTTGTTACAAAACAGTTTCAAGTAAACATCACATTTGAATGCTTTTGATTCATCATGAACTTTCATATGTTGATTGAGAATGTACTTGGTAGAATAACTTCTTTGACATATTTCACAATTGAATAGTTTTTCTGTAAAAAATAAAAATAAAATTTAAAGTTGTTTTGAGGATTTTATAATTTTTGAAAGATATTCAAATATTCAAAAGTAATGTATTTTTAAATATTGTATAAACTTTACTACACTTGAATAAATTGTTATTCAAGTATCAAACATTGACTAGGGTTTCCAAAACTCATTTTCATAAACACCTCTTTTGCAGTGAATAAAATCAAAAATTGTCCCTCTTTCTTATATATTTCTCGTTATTGAACTAGTTATTTACCCATAAATTATTTCGCCGCTTCACTTATGAACGCCCTACAAGCTAAAATAAGTAGGTTACAGAAATGCACAAAGGTAGACTTTTGCACAGATTGACTTATTTGCACGTCTTCAATTTTGCGCAAGTTTTTTCTATCTTTTCTATTTTATTAATCTTCCTTTTTTATATCCTATTTTATTATCACTGTTTCCCCTAACCCTTACCTTCGGGTCAGTAAGAAATTTCTTCTGCTGTGCAAAGCTATCACTCGTGCGAAATTGACCTTCTGTGCAAAACTGATCTGATTTGAGCCAAAAAGGCTGTAAAATGTGCACTTTCAGAAACCCTGCTTAAGATAAACACCAAACTTATTTTGCATTGTATTGGGGCCATAAAGAGTAACTCCTTGATTTTTACAACTTGTAAAGACCTATTCGTCCCTTTTAACAACTTAAAATTAACTATAAGTTTAAAATAATAATTGAATCACATGCGAAAAAACATTTTAACTATGTTTTTTTATACTGACATCAAATTTTCAGCTATATGAATTTTATATAAACGCTTATATTTTGGTAAATTTTTTTTCACACGGTCAAATAATAATTTCGTATAATACTAGTTAAAAAAAATAAATAAACAATGGTTTAAAAATCTACCAGTTTATTGCAACATTTTGTTCAAATTAATTTCGGACAACAGTCCTTCATCAGTGAACTTTAAAACTAGTAGAACTAAACACATTCATGCAACAAAGTAAATAAAAGTTAAAAAACATATTATGACGTAGTAGTCCAAAACTGTGTATAAAACCAAATTTTTAAAAGCTAGACGATTTTTTACATTGTAATGATATTTTTGTATGTAAAAAGAAATCAAAATGCGTATAAAAACAAAAACTTTACCGATCTATAATACTAGTTGTCAAATTCATAAGTATTTTAATTATATTTTATTATTTGATTTTAAAATAAATAAAATAACAATGTTTACTTTTATTTTAATTCGATAAAAAACTATTATAAAATATAATAAACAACTTTTATACTTTTGATTAAAGGTATAAAGAGATAAACGTTGTTTTAAATAAGCTGGTATTAACTTGTATCAATTTATATTAATTATTAGAATCTTTTTTACTGCTAAACAAAATTCAAAGTTACTTAACGTTTACTCATAAACAAGAGTTAGTTAATGAGCTAATAAGGTTCTTATATAAGGTTACCTATGAAAAAACTAATCCATAAAGTTATTTATTCTATTAAATCTTTTAACCTACTCTAAAATTTAGAAAAACATTATTTACCTTATATTGGTATATATAATAATAATATCCACAATTAAATTTATCTAAAACTTTTCATAATTAATAAAAAAGTTGATTAAGTTAAATTTAACATACGATTTTCAATTATGAGTTTTGAAAGTTCTTATTTTGTATAAAAGCTAATTATAAAAATAATATCTATTTCTACTTAATTGTTGAAAACAATCAGATTAGTAAACTTTACTTACCTTTATTAAGAAGCAAGTTTTTAGATGTAGACTCCATTATGCAGCATTTTGTTATAAAACTTACCTGAAAGAAATTTTTTATGTATAAACAAAACAACAATATGTAAAAATTAATTTAAATCTATCAGGTTTTTTTATTTATGCTCACAGCTCAAAAAGAAAATACTACATAACTATACTAATAAAGTTAGAAATAAGAAAACTAAAACTATTAATTTAAAAGAAATAAAGAATGAAAAATAATCGAACAGTTTGTACTAAATTTAACATATAATTTTTTTATCCATAGTGTGTTCATAAAATCAATGTAAAAATCTTATTATATGTACATTAATTGTTTTATACATAAGTTTGAAAATAAGAACGAAATAACAACGATATCAAACTTACTGTGTAATTAAGAAATATTCTTAAAAATTTTTGCTTACTTAAACTTCATAAAACATAAAATAAAAGTCGAAAAAATATAACAAAAAAATTATTTGATGTTACTTATTTTTATCGTATACACACAACTTTTAGCATATAAGTCTTGTTTTATACTGCAAAATATTTTTTTAATTTTTACTTTTAGAATAATCTATGTTTAAAAAAAAATACTAAAAACCACAAGTTAATATATAAAAACAAAACAATTGCAACATAAACTTGTGATTTGAAAAATAAAGTAATAGAGAGTAATATTAAAATTTTTATCAATTTATTTGTAAAACTAATCATTGCTGAATAATTGTTATAAAACTTATGATTGATTTTTTTTTTAATGATATCAACTTTTTCAGCATTTAAAAAAACTATAATATATTATAAAAAGTAAAGCCCGAATTAAATCATTGATATTTGATAAAAAAAACTTTTTTTTAAGCTAGAATAAAACTAAAGTTTAAACGTACTTCTTAAAGCTTTTTCTTGTGTTGTTTTACTTTGGAAAATTATGCAAGTCAAAAATATATACTACTGTAAATTATCTAATAAATTAAAACAAGTTTTTAACTAATTTATAAAAATAAGTGTTTAAGGGTTAAAAAAAAAAAAACCATATACAACTTGAAAAAAACATTGTGACCTCACAAAATTTTATAACGAAATTATTAAGTTTTTAAACTGAGTTTGAATTAAAATTTTAGTTTAAACTATAACTGCAATATTAAAAATTATCTAATACCTTAAATTTAAATTAAATTCCAGACAATAAATTTATATATTAAATTAAGAAATTTTCGTAACTAATGTTTTTTTCAAATATTTAAACAAGCAATTAAATGCGAATTGAACTTAAGTTTAAATTAGCTTAAGAGCTTAAAATAAAATACTTTGCACCTTAGTAAATAATTAACAAAAATGTAAAATGTAACTGAAAAAAAGTTTAATGTTTGTTGTGAATTCTTTTCTCATGTCTATTTAAAACACTTTTTGTGTAACTTTTATGATCACAGAAACTGCAAGAAAGTTTTGGCTCATAATGAAATAACATATGTACTTTTAAATTTCGTTTCCTTTTAAAATATCTACCTTCTGAACAAATACTACATTTAAAAGGTCTATTATCTCTGTGGGTAACTTGATGTCTTGTTAAAGTTTGTTTATGAGCAGACTTTTTATCACATATTTGACAAGCAAAAGATTTTTCTCCTGTATGAGTTCTGTAATGAGCTTCAAGACTTGATATGTTATAAAAGTGTTTCAAGCAAACTTCACACTTAAAAGCTTTTGATTTGTCATGAATTATCATGTATCGAATGAGACTACATTTGTTAGAATAGCTTTTTTGACATATTTGACAACTGAATATTTTTTCTGTAAAAATTAGAAGATAAAAAATTAAGTCTTTAAGAAAACTTTATAATTAACAAATGTTTTTATTTGAAATTATTTTGTTCTAAAAAAGTGTATAAAACTTTATTGCATTTAAGAGAACTTTTTTCTCCGACACTAGATGAAAACCAAAAGACTCCTTGGGATTGGATTAAGGCAATAGGTAGGTAAGATTACTTTTTTAATTTTTAAAGCTTTATGAAAGATTTTAAACACTTTTAAACACCTAAAAAAACAAATTGAAATAAAAACTATCAAAGTCATTGAAAAACTTAATTTTCTTGTGGAAAGCATTAAATAACACTAAAATGCAGTCCCAAGTTATTCTGTTTCACTTTTTTACTTTTTAATAATGCTTTTTAAAAATTTAACTTTAGTCCTAAAAAATCACTTAGTAGTTTAAATAATTCATCTAAAATTTTTAGTTGGTTGACCTGAATTAATCAAAAATTTCTTTTGTTATATGGACTTGTTTTATTTAGTATTGAAAACTGTTATATAACAAAATAGTCATTTAATTAGTAATACTTTTGGTTGAAAAAAAAATTAAAATATGCATTCAAAATGAAAGTAAATAATTATACAAGTTGATTTTATAATAAATATTTTTTATAATAAAATATCATATGTTGTTTTAAATTTCATCTAGTTTTTAAAACCTACCTTCTGGACAAATACCGCATTTAAAAGGTCTATCATCTCTGTGAGTAGCTTGATGTCTAGTTAAAGATTGTTTTACAGCAAATTTTCTATCACATATTTGACAAGCAAAAGATTTTTCTCCTGTATGAGTTCTGTAATGAGCTTTGAGTTCTGACTTGTAAGAAAACTCTTTCAAGCAAACATCACATTTAAATGCTTTTGATTCGTCATGAACTTTCATTTGTCGAATAAGACCATATTTGTTAGAATAACTTCTATGACATATTTAACAGCTGAATAGTTTTACTGTTATAATGAGAAGACAAAAGTTTAAGTGCTGTATAAACATTATGTAACTAAGAAATATTTTTTTGAAAAAAGTTTATAATTAAACAGTGTATAAAATTTATTTCATTTAATAGAACTATCTTTTTATTTCTCATACACTAGATGAATATCAATTATTTTTGCATTGGATCAAAGCCATAGTACAATTTAATTTTTACATTTTGTACAGTTTTATCTAAGCTGTTTGACACATTTAACATTTTGACAAAATTATTAGTAAGTTTTATGATTGAGCAATCAAAGTCAGTGAGAACTATGAATGCATTACCTAAAAAAATTTTCTTAAACCTAAAATTTAGATTTTTTAATTTCTATTTAAGCTACTTCTAAACTTTATAATTAGTCCTCATATTTAAAAAGTTTATCTAAAATAGGGGAAATTTTTCTAGTTGGCGAACCATATTTACCAGAAAAAGTCTGTTGTGGCTAAAATTTGTTAAAAATAGTCTTAGATGGCCAAGTATCTTTGAAAAATTGTATTACAAACAAAAAAAAAAATTTGAAACAAAATGGCCATTTAAAAAGATAAGAACACATTTCAAATATTTTGATGCCAAACATAAGTAAACAAATGTAAAACATATATTTTAAAATTTCAAACTGTTTTTTTTTTGTGAAACCAAATTTCGTTTTGTATATGTAAATATATACCCTTTTTAACTTACCTTCATTTAGAAGTAAGCTTTTAGATGTAGATTCCATTATGTACTTAATTAGTAAAAAAATGTCTGAATAAGTTTATTATAGAAACAAAATAACATTATGAAAGCTAAAAAAGTAAACATATATAATGAAAATTAAAATCTAAAAACTTCAACTTCATAAAAGAAATATAACACTTAACCACATACTTGGAAAACAACATTAATGTACATATTCTGAAAAATTTACAGAGATTTTTTTAAGTATAGAAGTATAACAAAAACTAAACTATTTTTAAACTTTAGAAAATTCAAGTTTAAAAGCTACAGACTTTATTTTTAATACTGAATATTAAAAAAAACTTCAAAATTGTTTTATCTGTAAAAATTATAAGCTTAACATTTACTAAAACAAAAATGCATAATAAAAACTATTTTTTAAGTTCAATTTTAATGAAAAACTAAACTAACAACTTTGGTAGAAAATCAAAGAAGTAAAATATTTGCTTATATACTATAACAGGAAACTATATTAAACTAAATGCAATAGATTTAATAAAATAAAGTTTTTCCATGTAACAAGTCTTCTTTGAAGTTTTTTAACTATATATATGATAGCAAAAATAGTTAGCGTTAGTTTAACTTCAGGAAGGTGAATAGTTTTTTAATACATACTTAAATGAAAATCAAAATACTTATTAAGTAAGTTCAAGTTTTGATATGCTTATTCTTTTCATGAGATTTCAAACTACCTTTTGTGTGACATTTAAAATCACAATAACTGCAAAAAAATAACAAGAAAAGTCTGTAAAAAGATCTAGTAGCTTAGTTAAAACTTAATGAAATAAAATCACCTTGTGAAAAAAGTGATTTACCTCCCCTATGCCCTTAAACTAAACAAAAGAATCAAAATTATTGTTAACTGACTTAATTTTTTTTAATTTATAACACAAGCTTTACAAAAATCTTAATTAGTTTTTGAAAAAAAAAACTAGACTACTTCTTGTTGATATATAACTATATCAAAAACACTATTTTTTTAAAAGTGTGTATCTATATTAATTTATCTTTCAAAAAAATTACTAAGTACTTTTACCATTTAAACAGTCTGTTTTGGTTTGCTTTAACTATTTAATGATAAAAGTTAAAGATTAATTATAATTGACTTTATACCTTTTAGTCATTAATTTTTATTAACTTAATAGTAACTTACATCAGTAAAAGTTATTTGAGGAATTTCTTAACTAATTCCTAAACCGCTAACACAATAAGGTTTTGTTTAATGAATTTTTAACTGTTTTACATAAGTTTAGTTTTAATTAGTTACAAAAAAATATATTGGCTTTAAATGGTATGCCCTGTGTAAATTAAAACCTTCTTTAGTTTTATATACTTTTTCTTCTTGACAAACATTGCATTTCAAAGGTTGACAGTCTCTGTGAGTAGCTTGATGTCTAGTTAAAGCGTGTTTTTGACAAAATCTTTTATAACATATTTGACAAGCATAAGGTTTTTCTCCTGTATGAGTTCTGTAATGAATTTCAAGACTTGATTTGTTAGAAAACAATTTCAAGCAAACATCACATTTGAATGCTTTCGATTTGTCATGAACTTTCATGTGTCGATTGAGATTATATTTGTAAGAATACTTTTTATCACAAATTTGACAAACAAATGGTTTTTCTCCTGTATGAGTTCTGTAATGCCCTTCAAGCTCTCCTTTATTAGAAAACAGTTTCAGGCAAACATCACTTTTCAATGCTTTTGATTCGTCATGAACTTTCATGTGTTGAATAAGACTATTCTTGCTACAATAGCTTTTATGACATATTAGACAATTGAAAAGAGTTTCTGTTGGTAAAAACTTAAATAAGTTTACTATAAGTAAGTTAGCTTGGTATGATAAATCTAGAAATAACTCTTTAAAATATTAAGCAAAAAACCTTCTTTTATCAGTTAAAACATTTATTGAAACTAATAAAATTAATTAAGATGTATAGTTTCAATGCTGCTAAATAGCAGTTTAGAAAAACTAGATGATGTATTCTGAAATTATTTTTACTTAAAGCTTGAAAGTAAAATTAATAAACTAATTTAACTCACTCTCATTTATAGGTAAATCATTATTAATAGGTTCCATTTCGCAGTCTATTATTTTATGTTAAATCTGTAAGAACATTTGTAAAAGCCAAATGCTGTTGAGTCAGATACATTATTTTGCTTTTATATGATAAATTACACTAAAATGTACTTAGAAATAAGCACTTTAATATAACTAAATGTTGTGTACCTAGATTAACTCCAATTATAGTTTTGTTTTAAAAGTTACTTGAAAAAAAAAAGTTTTTTACTTCAATTTTTTTAATCCCTTACTGTGTGTTCATTTTATTGGCAATAGATGCGAAAATAATTGAAGTAAATGTTATTTTTTTGTAATAAGTGTATTTTACTTCATGTTTATAAGTTGATACTGTATACTTTCTAAAGGTTTGATGTTGTTATAGCAGCAGTGTAGCACTGTTACACAATATTGTTAGTAAATTTAAATAACAACATTTTCAAAGAAAAAACTTTGTGATTAATAATTATGGGACAAAGATCACTTTTCCTCCTATTCATAAGGGTTTAACATTATAAATGTTTATGTCCGACCTTATAAATATAAATGGTAATGTATGCTTTTATACTTTAAAACTATAGTTGACTAACCTGTATAAATAATTTAACTGTTTTAAAATAAATAAGTAAAAATGTGGTTACGCACCATTATTAATGAAAAAACTGTTTTTACCTGTTTTAATATTTATAACAAAATAAAAACTTCAAATTTATTACAAATAAAGTAAACTTTAAGGAGTCAAACTTGATATAAAAAAGTTGTAAACTGCAAATTTTAAAGGCTAAATGACCAAACTAACAAGACAAATAGATCTACTGTTGTTGTTTTATCTTATAGCAGTTGTATGTCTTACTTTTGGTAACTTATTCTAATTTTATTGTTTTTTTCCTAAATATTATCAATAATAAACTTTTATATTGTCTAGAACTTTAAATTGATTTAAAAATGAAAGTCATTTGTATAAATTTGTATACCTGTTCTAATTTTTTTTTTTAATCTTTTAACTTTGAGTTCATTTTATTGGCAATGGATGCACAAATAAATTAACTCAGTGTACTTATTAGTTGTATTAATTACAAACTTTTGATTCAAATTTGAGCTCAGGGAACTTTCGATTTAATTAAACATAAATCTTAAGACTTAAACTTTGAGTTACTCTTATAAAGACATTGAAATATTTGTTACTAAAATTTTATTGTTTTTATATTATTACATGTTGACCAAAGTTTACAACTAAGTAACTGAGTGTCAGTTTTAATACTAGGATGAATGATGAAATTAAATTTTACTACTTTTACAAATATGTTAATTTTTACTACTATAAAAGGACTGTTTTGTCATATACTTATATAATTTA
This sequence comes from Thalia democratica, assembly GCF_965202585.1. NCBI lineage: Eukaryota > Metazoa > Chordata > Thaliacea > Salpida > Salpidae > Thalia > Thalia democratica. Next base: position 22,406,043 of record NC_139167.1, on the reverse strand, counting down.
TTTTTAATTAATAATTTATTGACAAAAAGTGCTACCTTACTTAGTAAGTAAGGTAGCAATTTTTGTCAACAAATTATTAATTAACTTAGCTCTCTATTTCTAGAATGAGCACTATTATTCATTTGGTTTCCAAATTATTTAGAATTTAATTATATTTTTATTTTCAAACCTTGTTGACAAAAATAAACAAAATAAATATTTATATTTGGTAATAACCTAGGATGATGCAGCACAAATATCCAACTGAAAATATATTATATTTATTAGTGTTTTCAACTTCAAAGTCGTAATTATAGGCTGAATATCAATCTTTTAAGCCTAATGTGTTTAATCTTAAAAGATATTTTGATTTTTACAAACTATATGAATACATACTAAGAATTTAATTTCTTTATGATAAACTAAAATACTTAATCAACTTTATTTTACAACACAATTGATTTATATTGTCAAATAAAAGAGTTTAAATATTCAAGTTTTATTAGTTTATGACAAAAAAGTTAAATTTTAGTTATATATTTATAAAATATATTTTTTTCTCCTAAAAATGTGGTTAAATAAGACATTAAATTTAGCATATTTTCAAGTTGATATTGATGTGTCATCATTGTAGGCAAAATTACTTTATATTTTTTAAAAATTTTTACATACATTAATCTAATTTTAATATGTTTTCTGTAACATTCTTTATTTTTTTTTGATATTTAATTCTCATTAAATAGTAAAATGTCATAGAAATAATAACTATATTGAATTAAAGATAAACCTTATGCAGAAAAATATATAGTTACATTAAAAATAATCATAAGTATGAGTTAGTATAAGTAAGAATATGAGAATAATTTTCAAAATCAAATTTATATAATTTACACTTGTTCTTTTTTTGTTAATTTTTCAGGAAAATATAAATAATGTGTGCTTGTAACAACAACAAATAAAAACAAAGAAGGGTACTACCCTACATTTTAGACTTCTTCAAGTAACAAAAATTGAAAAAAAAATCAGGGTATAACTAAAGTTGAATGTAGCCTAACATTTTTATTTATTCAAATAAATTCTTCAAAAATAATTGTAATGTAGCCATTAATTTTAACGGCTATTTTTTGAAATAAAAACATTTTCTTCCAATTATTACTTATCAAAAGGAAAGATTTTTTTATCTTAATTTGAGTTTAAATACAAAATGCATGATCAAATTCATATTTATTTTGTTTTAAGTTGATAAAAATAGTTAAAAAATTAAATGATCTGTTTATTTTAAAATTAATTAAGTTTTATACATCTGATGAAAAATAAAAAAAAAACCTTATAAACTTAAAACTCTAAATTATATTATAGTTACAAAATTAAACTGTTTTTTTATTCTGTTTTACAATTTTTTAAAACAAAATTGTTTTTATTGAATTAGATTTTTTGAATATTTTTTTAACTAGTTTCAAAAATATTTCTTAAACTTTAGTTTATAATTCAATCAACAAATTGAATTGTTATATGTTTTTTCAAAAATTTGCTTTTATCTCTAAAGATATATTTGAAAACAGGATTTTACCTTATGTTGCATACCCTGTATACCCGTATTCTATGGTAAAATTGATTGAACTAAACACTAGTTTGCCTGACTATCTTTGCTTAATTTGACTTAGTTTTTAAGTATAACATAATAATAAGTAGGGAACAGGTAACGTATGGCCCATTTACTGAACCTTGCCCGCAAAGAAGAAACGTTTTGCATCTAGACAACAAACTTCTGTAAAGCAACTAACGCTGAGATTTCTTAAAAAAGATGTGTTTTTAAATGTATGGCCCATTTACTGAACCTTGACCTTAAAGCAGAAAATTTATGTAATACAAATACTATTTCATAGTATATAGTTAGTGTTTTTTAATAAAATGTCAGATTTTGTAACAATAACTTTTTGGGACTTCTTTGTGGCCTTTAGCTCCACTTAATAAGCATTTTCCTTTAACATTTCAAAACTTTTTATTTGATTCTAATTTTTTTTGATATAATTTACAAATTTATTAATCACATACAATTAAATTTGAAGTAAGATAGGTTTTTTAAATTTGTTTTGATGAAAGTTGTTTAAAAATTCTGATAAAAGTAGCATGCATCTGAATAACTTACTTTTAAAATGATAAAACATCACAAACATTAACTTACATTTTATAGTGAAATAAAAATTTCTTTGACTTTTTAAATTACAAATTGTGATTTTGTTATAATTTAAATCATAATAACGATGGTAACAAAAATAAGCTGTTTGCTGCTTAAAAACATACCTAGGTTCGCTTTTCAAGTAGTACAAAGTTTCAATTTGTAATTTTATTTACTTTATTATGCCTTCTAACAACCTTATTTTGCAAGTAATAAACAAGAAAACAACAAGTAAAACAAATTATTTGGCACATAGGCGGTAGACGCACTCCGAACTTTATAAGACTTCCAGTTGCAAAATCAGAATATAAAGTTTTTGTATTAACCTACATATTAATATTTTACTTTGATTGAAGACTATTTAATTAATAACTTTTGATACTTAATTTCTAAAACATGTTTATAAATTTATAATTCTTTAATTGAAATAATGATTCAGCAAGAAATTTACATAATTTGCACAAACAATCTTTAAATTCTTTTTAAACTTTCAATTCTAAAGTTTTACATCTGAGCAAGTAACTTTGGAAACAAAATAAAACACAAACATTAGCTTACACTTTGTAATATATATTTCCAACTACTTTGATGATCATTACATTTTCCATGTACTGGAATTTAAATAATCTTACTGATGGCAACAATACCTAATTATTTTCACTTTGAACAAAACTAGAAAAATCTATTAAACAATATTTTCATAAGAGTTTTTATGTTGTTTATATATTCCTGTACTGAACATTTAAGTATTTAATTTTAAATAAGTTAGCTGATTTTTGTACACACACTTAAGCTATATTTTGAATTTTTTTGTTTTATAATAAAGTGTCTAAAAGGCTGAAAATTTAAATAAAAATAATGAGTTTCGTCAATTAAGTTATAAATAGGTACTCTTAACTTTTTGATTGTTATTTGTTTTAGTTGTGTATGTTTGTGAAAGAGTTTTTGTATTTAATAGTTAGTAAAAAACCATTAAAAAAAATTGAAACAAAAAATGTAGCTAAGACTATTAATAATAAGAATAAAACTCATAGGACAGTATTAGAAACTAGTTTTATTGTCACCACTTAGATGTATTGATTCAAGCTGCAACTTATAATTTGAAAATATTTAACATTTTTATTTTAAATAAATCCTAGTGTTTGTAGTTTTTTCACTGTTTGCAAAGTTTGGAGCACACTTTTTTCTAATTAAAATTTTTAGACAATTTTAAGATGGATATCAAAAAAATTTTCTTTTTGTATTTTGTTAAAGTATATTGGTATTTAATATTGATTGAATTTTTATATTCTTTATGAAACTTAAAACAAATTTAAATACCAAAACAATAAAAATCTTGGTAAAATCTCAACAGCAATTTCTCGCGACTATGCCTGCCTGATGAGTCCTAACAAGGACGAAACCGGTCTTAAGATGTTTCGAATGCTGCTGTTGTTGATCGTATGGTCAAGTTCAGTATCTTCTGTAATAGCGCAAAAAATTTCTAAATTATTTGATGATGGCCGGAATAAATACTGGTTAAAACAAAATTGAAGTAAACGTGCTCTACAAGACAATAAGGTAAAAAAATAGTTTTAAAATTATATTAAGATGTTAATTTTTATTGCCATCAGTTTAATGGTTTAAACAAGCAATATCAAATGTATGCACAAAACATCAAATGAAAATCTGTATTATAAAATGTATGATTTTTTATGATTTAAAATATAATTTAAGACAAAATAGTGCATAAATTTATAACTGAAATATTAAGGCATAATACTCACAATAGTTTAAAATATTATCAACATAAGTTATTTCATTTCCCATAATAGCTTAGTATATTTCAGTTAGTGTTACAACTATTTATTGTATTTAACATATGTATTAAATAATAGCGATAAAAGTGCTAATTAAGTATTCCTTTTTTATCAGGTTTCGATAGGAAAAAGTTATAAAGAAATTAATTAAATAGTAAAATGCTAATTATAGTTGAGTTAAGTTAATAACAACTGATTTTAAATTAATATTTGAATTTTTTTTCACCAAATGCAACTTACCTCGCAAAAAATAAAAAATGACAAACATAAACTTACATTTTGTAATATATATTTAATGATATTGTATAAAAATCATCAACCAAACGTCAAAATATTTTAGACCATAATAAAAATGGAATTGAAAACAAACTACTTACTTCTATGAACTTTCTTAAGGTACGCACTTTAAGTATTACGAGCTAAAAATTTGTAAAATACAGAAAACATTAATAATACTACAAAATACAAACAAGTTGTTACTATGATTAATGATAATATAAGAATGTATTAGAATTAAAACTTCAAGCAACTTTCCAAGAATTATTTCTTATTTTAGACAATGAAAGTATCATGAATGGATTTTTTTAAATAAAAAAGAATAGACTCTAAAGATAAAACTTTTAACATTACCTAAATGTATTAAAGTTATGTCAATATCTAGTGAAAGTAAATTTTTACCAAAATTAGTTTTAAATAAGTTCTTATGCTTTTAGTACTGTTTAAAACGTTGTTTGACTAAACTTAAAACATCTATAATTGTAAAGTTTAAATGATCTTACAATGTTTATATTTCTTATAAATTACTTTCACAATACTGAAATGAAATACATAAAATTATTCAGGTTAAAAACGCTTTTTAGTTTCAATTTAAATATTTGTGCATCTCAGCAACCTAATTTGCTAGTGATTAAAAAATATAAAAACATTTTGTAACATATAATTTAAAAAAAAAATAAGGCATACTAAAATGCATTGAATTATACTAAAATTTTGATACCGTTATAATACTGAAAAAAATTAAATGAAATTACTTTAGTCAAAAGTATTTTAAAGTTTCAATTATCTTGTAGAAAAATCAACTGACTTAGTTTCAAATTATTTTCTTTGTCTTTATATGTCTTTTCTGACAATAATCAAAAACGTAATCAAAAAAAAATTATTTAGAATTTTCAATTTAATAATATAATAACTGCGAACTTATTTAAGCATTTTTATTAGAAGTTTCCAATGACTGTGTATTTTTTTTATTACTTGGTAAATTAAATTAAGTTTTAAATCAAATGAACAAAAAAAATTTCAGCTACATTAAAAAAGTATAAACAAATTTTTAAAAAATCAGAAAACTCAAGACAATTCGCTAAATCAAAAACTTTAAATTAGAATAAAAACAGCAATAGCCTACTACATTAAAAATTATAAAAAAGTTAAACAAAAATTTAAAACTCAAAACTCTAGCTTCATTAAAAAGTATAAGAAAATTAACTAACTTTAGCTTCATTAAACAGTAGAATAAAGTTAAACAAAAATTTATAAACCCACAAATTCTAGCTTCATTAAAATTTATAAAATAAACTAAATAAAATCAAAAAACCCACAAACCTTAGCTTCATTAAAAAGTACAAAGACATAAAACAAAAATTTAAAAACCCACAAACTCTAGCTTCATTAAAAATTATAAAAAAAGTTAAACAAAAATTTAAAGTTCACAAACCTTAGCTTCATTAAAAAGTACAAAAATATTAAACAAAAATTTAAAACCCACAAACCTTAGCTTAATTAAAAATTGAAAGGAATTAAATAAAAATCGAAAAACCCACAAATTCTAACTTCATTAAAAAGTATAGATAAAATAAAACGAAAATTAAAAACCCACAAACCTCAGCATTACTAAAAAGTATATAAAAAATTAAACTAAAATTTAAAAACTCACAAACTCTAGCTTCATTAAAAAGTATAAATTAAACTAAACTTAAATTTAAAAACCCACAATTTTTAACTTCATTAAAAACTATAAAATAAACTAAATAAAATCAAAAAACTCACAAACATTAGCATTATTAAAATGTATATAAAGAATTAAACAAAAATTTTAAAACCCACAAACTCTAGCTTCTATAAAAAGTACATAAAAAATTAAACTAAAATCAAAAAACCCACAAACTCTAGATTCATTAAAAATAATAAATAAAATTAAATAAAATCAAAAACCCACAAACTCTAGCTTTATTAAAAATTACAAATAAAATTAAACTAAAGTCCAAAAACCCACAAGTTCTAGCATCATTAAAAAGTGTAAATAAAATTAAACAAAAATTTAAAAAACCATCAATCTCTAGCTTCATTAAAAAGTATTAATTTATGTTCAACTACAAAACAAAGACTTTGATAAAAAAAAAATTATTATAAAAAAAAATAAATAAAAATGTTCAAAGAACACAAAAATTGTTAAAAACATAATACTATATATCACATTCTAAAATGCTTTATAAAATTGGCCTAGGTTCTTTTAATGGATAGCAGTCAAATTTGCACGAGCGTACTAAATTGCACGAGGAGACAAAATTGCACGAGTGCACAAAATTGCATGGAGATACTTTTGCAAAATGGATAAAATTTCACAAAGATAAAATTGTACGAAGACACTTTTGCACGACCAGACAATTTTGCACTGAGACATATTGCACGGGTTGAACTTTTTTAGTTAAGTTTTTTTTATTTTGCTATTACTGTTATCCCTAACACTTACCCTAGGTCGGTAACTTAACATTTTTTATTTATTTTATTTCTGCTATCATTGTTACCCCTTACCCTCGTTCGGTAGTTTTTTTTAATAATTTTATTGTACTAATTTTTATTAATTATTTATCTATTTATTTTTACTATCACTGTTACCCCTAACCTTTACCCTCGGTCAGTAACTTTAGTTTCTCTTTGTTTTTTTTATTAAACTGTCTTTTAGTTTCTTTTTGTTTTTGTATTAAATTATCTTTTATTTATTTTTTATCTATTTTTTATTTTATTGTTTTTTATTTACTCTCGTGGAAATATGTAACTCGTTCAAATTTGACCCTTGGTGCTAATTTGTCTTTGTGTAATTTTGTTTCCTCGTGCAAATTTATCTTCGTGTAAAAATATCTTCGTTCAATTTGTGCATTCGTGCAAATTCGTTTTCGTGCAATTTTGTTCTCGTGCAATTTTGACCCGTTTCCTCTTTTAATAGGTGTACAATAAAAGGTTTTTATTCTTATAAATATTTGTTATTACTATTAACTATTATAAAATTTTTGTTTTTATAAATTTGAACGTTTAATAAAGCATATAATTGGAATTATCATTTTTTGAAATATCTAAAAATAAAACTTAGCTAATTTTGATGTATAAGCAAAAATAATTTTCTCGATTTAAATAAAAAGTTTTAGGCAAAGAAAACAAAAAATACTAATTAGTTATTGTTTAAGTTAAATTATAATTTTAGCTTAGATCCTTTTTATTAAGTATCTATTTATAGAAGTCAGCAAACTGCGGCCAACGAGCATGTTTTTATTTTAAATTATATACGGTTTATGAAAAATACAACCTGCGACCCATGGACATGCAAATGTGGCAAAAATTTTTTGAAGCGTACTAGATATTTCTAGGTTGAAAGTGAAGAGCAAAAAAATAAACATAAATGTTCTCAGGTAAATTTTCTTCAAATTCAACACTTACATGTTCTGAATAACGCGAGAATACTTAATTTTCGAAACATACGAGCATGTAAATTCAGCTTACCAAAGAAAATACCTGAAACTTTCAATAGTAGTCTTGTGTTATAGAAAGTACAAACTGAAACTATGAATGCGGACCGCAAATACTTTTATTTTAGAAACCTGGCCCGCAACCACCTGATTTAAGTGGTTTACTTTTAATTTTTTGTTTAACTTTTATTTAATAATGATGTTTTAATAATGCACAAAAACCTTTTATAAGTAACTAATGTCAATTTACCTAATTCTAAATTGAAGTTTTTATTTTAATAGATTCAACATAACCTTCTTATATTCGAAGATCATACTGCATGGATGACAACTGGACCTCAATTCAATCACAAATTCTAACTTCATTAAAAATTATATATAAAATTATACAAATTTCTGAATTCTTAACTTTATGCACTTTGTTTTGATCATTGTTAATTGAACGTCAAAAAAATACGCAAAAAAGGTTTGGTCCAAGGACCTGGTGCACAAAAAACCTTTCTTTTATCGAGTCGTACACCAGAACAGTTTAACATCATGCCCAGGAATGTAGATTACTTACGAGCATAACAAGTATTGACGGTTTCAGCTAATAGTATTAAGCTAGTAATTATAGTTTACTTACATTTAAAGTTTACCAGATATTGTTTTAGATATTACTGTATACAATGTACGCACAACAATAAATTGTTTTTATTTTAATTTTTTTTGGTTTTTTGTTAAGAACGAATAAGTTAGTCTTAATTATCCTACACAGAGTTTAACGAAACCATTAATCTTTCAAATTTTATGTGTGTTTCTGCTTATAGATGAAAAGCTTTTAAAAGCTTCAACTTTCCAATAGAAACTTTTAAAGTATGTTGTTACAACTTATATTTACAAAAACCGTTATAAAAACATTTACATGCAAAAATTAAAAGACGTGTATCTAATAAGAACTAATTTTTATTTTATCATTGTATTTTTTTGATCGCGGGAAAGTTTTTAAAGTTTTATATGAACTTTAAGTATTTTTTGACATTAAGAAACTGTTAAAATTTACAAAAGCAGCTTATTTTTTTCATTCATTAAAAAGTGATAAAGTCTGTGAAAAATTCAGTAAATAGTTTAAAGTTGGTTGAAATGAAGTTTATTAAGTGATGTGTAAATGACATCAATTATCTTAAAAACAAACCATATTTTCAATTAATATAAATATTTAAACTGTATAGTTTAATAGTTTGAATACTGCCGGGTTTTCAATTAAAAAAAATAAAACTAGATTATTACTTTAAAGTGAAACATAAGAATAACATAAATTCTTATGGGCCACATTTTTCAAAAAACTTATCAGAGGGCAGCATTTATTTGAAGAACTTTCTAGTAATCATTAAAAAAATACTATATATTTTGTTTTTTAGAAAACAAATTAAGAGATTTAGCTACTTGAGGAGAAATAATAAATTTATTCTTTTAAGACTTTATTTTACAAACTAAGTTTCGGTCAAAGACCTAATCAGTGCTTAATTATCGTCAGTGCACATGCAGCTTTTATTATTGTTGTTATATTCATTTTGAAACTTAAAGAAAATTTAAATTTTGAAATAAGTTCAATCTCAATATTAAAATTTAATTTGTTTCGTTTTTAAGTAAAAATTGTTATTATTCAATTGTTGAAATGCTATTTTCCATGACTGTTACATTTTTTATGACTGTTTTAGATTTATTAAAGCCATGACGAGGTCTTTGACTGAAACTTGATTTGTAAAATAAAGTCTTGAAAGAACAAATTAATTAAAAAACTACTATAGATCAAAACTATAACAAAACAACCAAAACTAGAGCGCAAGCGAGGATCAATATTTAAATTAAAAGCCGAATTGTAGGTTTTAACCATGGTTTTTTAAGTTTGCTTTAGCTGAAAATAAACTTACTGACTACATTTTTTTGTTTTACGGGCCGCAGTTTACCAAGCTATGATCTAACATGACTTAAGTTATAAGCTTTGCATATTTTGCATAAAATTCGGAAAAGTTATCAAATGTTTAAAATCAAGTACAGTTTGAAATTTTCACATAGTATAGTGACGTAATAACCAGAACAAGAACTTTGTCATTGCATATTTTTGAAGACTTAGCTTGTATGATTTATTTTCGTTTGGCTCTTAATCTGTTGCTTATTTTTTCAACTAATTTCGGGCTAACTTTTCAAAGCCTTAAATACCTTTTTTTTTTATTAAACTTTTTGTTTTAATATCACAAACATGATGAAAACACTGTCATAAAATGCTTATCTAAGGTTGTATAGATTTATCTAAAGCTATTGATTAAGTTATAAGATGTAGTATATTGATACTAAAAAAATAAATAAAATTCTAATAGTCTAAAAACAAGTTTTCCTAAAAACGCTCAAACAATTCAATACATGAACTAACTGAATATCAAAATTTATATGCCTGTTTATCTAAACTTTTTTTTTTCTATTGGCCAATTACTGTAAAGATGTACTAAATACTCGAAATAAAAGTTTTTCTACTTTTTTGCAGTTGTGTAGAATTATAAAATATAAATAAATTCTAACAGCAAAAAATTGTTTATTTTAATCATCTGTACTTTTTAATTAGTGAAAGACTGGAAAGGAAAAATTAAGTATGATAAAACACTTTCGAGCAATTAAAATATTATGACTACTAAGTTTTCGTTTTTTAATTTGACCACATAGTTCTACGGATTTGGTGGTTGTTGTTAAATAAAAATTTGGTACACCATTGAATTTTAAACTTGACTTATAAATTTTATTTTTATTGTTTAACTTTTTGTTTATATCTTAAACAATTCTAGTTTAACTACATTCATTACTTACACAAATGGTGAATTTTAAGGTCTTCTTTTTCTTAAAACTTGTCTTCTAAATCTTGTTTATTTTAACTGCTAACACACTTTTTTACAATATTTTTTTTTCATCTAGCATTTTCTATTACATTTATTATTGTAAAGAAGAAATTCAACTACACTTGGGTAATGTATTTGAAAAAATATTTTTTTGAAGATTGTTTTGTTTAACTAATAACGGTATAAAAAATTGATTATCAGCGACAACTTCATATAGTAAACAAAAGTTTTTGGTTTCTTTTAAACTTTTTGTTTCTTTTTACTCAACTACTTTGTATCATCTAAATCAATTTTTTTAACCTTTAAGCTTTTAATAAAACTGAATAGTTTTTGATAAAAGAATTATTACCAGATCAAAGTTTTTTTATTTCTACAACTAAGTTGTAGACAGTAACTTACAAACATTGTTTTTTATTTCTTAAGGTAAAGAATTCCTCTTAGACCTGAATTTATCCGTAAGCTTTTAGTAAAGAAAACTAACTACCATAACTAATTAAATTTATCTTTTTCATTTATAATTTGATACGCAAATCTAACCAATATATTATTTTTGTATCAAACTTCATCTGCAATTATAAAAGTCTCGTTTTTAAATTCAACTTTTATCAGCTGAAAACTCTTCAGTTATATTTTGCTTTAACAACATTTACATCTAAAAATTGATTTACTAATTCCACCAACTTTTACTTGACTTCCATACATTTTTCTCGTCAAAAACAACTTTAATAAGTAACAATACAAAATTAAAGTACCAAGACTGTAATACTTGAATTTTTATTTGCTCGCTTTAATAAAGATGTCATTTAGGTGGACTAGTTTTTGAACACATCAACAAAAAATACTATGTGTTTTAAACAACAAGGCAAAATTGAACTTTAAATTGCAATCTAACTGTTTTTTTTTATTCATATAACAATAAACAAGCAATTTATTTTTCAACTTGATTAAAACTTTGTTTTAGAATTATTTAAGTGATATCTATCTATGACGAACACAACAACTTGAAATAAAATTATTTTAGTTTTCTTTTAAGATACGGCTAACGTTGGTAGCGTTCATCAAACTGAATGTAATTTCAATTTAATAATTTTTTTCTATTCTCACAAGTTGCTTCAGTAAAGTATCCAATATTTTTATTTCATGTAAAGGTTGCAAAACTTTAACAAAAATCAAGTTTGAGTTGACTACTTAATCAGTCAAATTTATTCACATCCCGAACAACTCACATCAGTAAAGTCTTTGTTATCTTTGTACAAAAAAGAAGTATGTTTTTCTTACATGCTCTTTTAATGTAAAAAAGTACATCTTAATAAGCTAAACTTATTTGGCTTCTATCACTGAATGTTTTTATCTCTTCATTTTCTTGTAATAATAAGCGGTTTCTTTGTATTTAAAAATTTTCACACTTTTCACCACCACTGTCTTTTTAAATAGCTTTGAAATTACTTTAGATCTCTTCTTCCGTTTGTAGATTTAATTTAAAAGGTAACTATAAAAAAAATTTAAGTTTATTATGAATTCTTTTCTCATGCACATTTAAATCACTTTTCGTATAACTTTTATGATCACAAAAACTGCAAGAAAATTTTGGCTCATAATGATATACCATGTATTTTGTTAAACAGTCTTTTCTTTTAAAATATCTTCCTTCTGGACAAATACTGCATTTAAAAGGTTAAATTTCACTGTAAATAGCTTGATGTTTAACTAGATTGCTTTTTTGAGAAAATCTTTTATTTCAAATTTTACAAGCAAAAGGTTTTTCCCCGGTATGAGTTCTGTAATGCAATCAGAGTTGGTAAAATGCTAATAGTTACTATGGTAATTCAGCAATGAAGCGTATAAACTTTGGTTTGTTTTAAGTTAGTAATTTCACGCTTGAGTAAACAAAGCAGAGCTTTTTAACATGTCTGAATGCAATTCAAGCTCTCACTTTTTACAAAAGAGTTTCAAGCAAACATCACATTTGAATGCTTTTGATTCGTCATGAACTTTCATGTGTTGATTGAGATTACGTTTCTTACATATTTTACAAATTAATAGTTTTTCTGTGAAAATTAGAAGAAAAATTTTATGATAAGAAACTTTGTTATCCCAAACTAGTTGAAAAAAAATAGTGTATAAAACTGGTTTTTGTGATTGGATTAAGGCTACTTTAGTTTGTACAATTATTAGAGTTTTCTTAGATATTTGAAAAGTCTAGCAAATTTCTAAAAACCTATTGAGATATAAGTCAATACTTAACTTTCGTATGGAAATTGAAAGCTTGAAATTAAGACTAGATTTTTTTTAATATTAATAATTATTGTTTTATTAAATAATCATTCAACTACCAGACTAAAACTAAAGCCAAGAATGCATTTGGAGTACAAGTAAAACACTTATACAAGTTGATTTATATTAAATAGCTTTATCAAAACTGTAAGGAATTTTTTACTGCTTCAAAAAACTCAGAGTTTTTTAATAGAGAATAAAGTCGGAGAGTTCAATAGTTTCTATAAGTTGTGTACTAAAAATTATAATTTTTAAAAGTACTATTCATTCTTAATTTTTTATCTAACTTCGAACTTACTTAAATAAAACATGCTGGATTTGATATATTTAAGAACAAAATCATAAAGAGTTCAAAAAAGTAAAAATTTTTTTAAAGATCATCTTACATGTATTAGAACTTTATAAAAATCTAATGAAAATTAATTCATAAGAAAGTTTTTGTTTAGAAAAGTTTAAATTTTTATTTGTTACGAAGACAGACTTAAAAACATTAAGAACCCATTACATTTGCTGTTGAAACTATTAATACAAATATAATTCATACTTTTTATGTAATCAAATACGTTATAAGTGACTATTTACTCGAGTTAAACTAATTTTGGCTTGTATTAGTTGAAACTTATCAGGATTCATACGCAAAATTTTGCAATTTTAGACTGAAATTTACCTAATTTCAAACGATCGGCCTCTAATTGGAGTTACAGTCAAATTAAACGACGTAGCCTATAAGTTTAGTTGTTACGGTGTAGTCTATTAACTATAAAATTATTGGTGCCATTAAAATTGTTTTAAAAGATAATTCCCCAGGTAATTGTCATAAGAACTTGAATTGTTATGAATGCGCTACAGACATACTTAAACCTTTTACTTTTAAAGCGCTAGCTTCTATAGTGCTGGGCTACAAAGGCTAAACTCTTGTTTAGAAAATAATCAAAATTTAATAATCTTTTCAAACTAAATTAAACTGATTCTCAAATTTATTTTGTAATCTTTGATATTTTCAAGCATTTGCCAGTACTTTCTAAAGTTTGTTAATGAAAATAATAACAATTCAATAATTTACATAAAAAACCGTATAATTTACATACTTAAAAATACCTTTAAGCATTTATACTAAATAAACTGAAGTTTTGCTAAAAAGTTATTCAGCCTGACGCTTATAAACCATAATTACATATTAACAAATAATATACCTAATTGAAATATTAATTTAGATAATTTAAAATAAGCTTATTTAGTATTTTATCAAAAAACAGTTTTATAGTTTACTTTCTCAAGTTTACAATTAACTAAATATTAATAATGTTTCCTTGACTTAATGAATACTGAATTATAGTTTAAAATTTGTTTAAAAAGTATTGTCTTTCAGATGAAATCCGAAAATAAAAAAGAAAACTAACACTGTGTTCATTTTAACAAAACTAAAAAACAGGTATACTAAGTCAATTTAAAATTTACAGATATAGAAAAATACGAAAAAATGTCAAAATTTTGCTTGATTCATGTCATAAACAATGCTTAATATAAACAAGTAGACAATTATTAATACTAACGGCCAAATGAACTTTATTTAAAGAAACCCAATTAGTTTACCCATTAGTGGAATTAGTCTAAATTAATTTATTTTACTTTAAAAGAAAATAATAAATTACTAATGAAAAATACATGCAATAAATACTTGACAGTAATTAAATTAAATAACAAATAAGTAAATAGTAAAAGATCAGTAAGATGAATAAAAATAAATCTTTAAATTAAAAAAAAAGCCTTTAAAAAAAAGCAATTAAAAAAGGAGACTGTAAAAAGTAACTAACTTATAAAGTTTATAAAATTTATGAACAAAAATACTAATAATTTAAATGTTATTTAAACAGTATATATATAAATAGTATGATATGATCCTAAAAACTATGAAGTACTTTAAAGTAGCAAGTATTTACACTGGCATTTTGCAAATTGGTACCTAAAAAAAAGCATTATTTTCAAGTACATTTATAAAAAAACTAAAAAGAAACTCTTTTTTTTTGTACAAATATAACTGTTATCATTTTTATTGTTTTTTTTTATAAAATATACATTGAAATGAAACTTTGTATGAAAATAAAATATTTTAACATTGAAATATGATAAGCTATTTTATTTATAATTTTTTTTTGTGCACACTTTTATGTACAGAGGTACATAATTAAAAAAATAACTGATTTATAAAGTAAATATATTATTACTTTGACATTAAAACAAAATTTATATCAGTATCAAACCAGAGTATCTTTTAAACTCAAAAGTTTATTTAAAGAAAATAAAAACATTATTTTTTATAATAAGTATATAATTTTTATAATAATTAGAAAAAAGTGTTTATTATCTTTTTAGGTATATGTAAAAAAGAAACTGTTAAAAACAATCAAAAAAGCTTTAAAAGTAGAAAAAACAACTCATTTCTAAATATAGTTAAAACTTTATGTTTGCAAACAGTGAAGTATATGCTTGCATACATAAGAAAACACTGAAGTATTTGTTACTATCAAAAGTAAAAACTGAAGTATTTGTTACTATCAAAAGTATGAATTCATTAAAAGATCTTTAGCTTAACATTCCGTATTCACAGTGGTTAATTTTTTTACATTTAAGTAGCTTTGTTCCTTTATTTTTATTCTCCATTTTAGGCTTCTGTGATAAAACATTCTTAACATTTTTTTGTAAGTATTGATATATTAAAATAATATAAGACACTTTTGATTAACTATATAATATTATGTTCAACATATTTGCAAACAAACTTTAATAAACCACGTTTGTAAGCAACAAAAAACCATAGTTGTGAATAATTGGATAAATTTTGTTTCTTTTGAATAATCTGTATGCTTTTTATTTTGTATGCTGTGTTAGCACATATTTGTGTCTTGAAATATTTCAAGCCGTTGTAACAATCGGTAAAAAATAGAGATATGCCCTACAAAATAAATAAATAATTTTAAGTGAGTAGAACTATTTTTTTGTAAGTAAAAGTTTATGACGTCACTAAGTGTGGCAAAATGCAACTTTAATCAGTTAATATTATATTATTAACATACTAGATTTTAATAAAAAGAGTTGCTTTAATTATATCTTTTGTACTTTTATGTTAAATCATTAAACTAATAAGCTATTTAAATATATATAGTCTAGGAGAATCTGGAAATTTTACTAAACACTAACAAAACTTTCAGCTAAATACGAAAATTTAAAGTAGTAAATACTTGAAGAAGTTTTAAATATTAATATATTAAATTGTATTATATGTTTTGGTGTTAAAAAAACAAATCGAGAGATCACAACTACTGAAGGGGAAATAATGAATTTATTCTTTAAAGAATTTATTTAAAAATTTAAGTTTCGGTCAAAGACCTTGTCAGTGCTTAAATTAATCTAAAAAGATATGTAACAGTCATGGAAAATAGCATTTAAACAATTAAGCACTGAGGTAGTATTGACCGAGACTTAGTTTGTAAAATAAATTTATGAAAGAATAAATTCATGTTAAATTGTATTATAACTTCAAATCGAAAAAAACTTTGATTATTCAAAAACATATTGTCTTAAAAAATTATTAGTATATTGGTAACTAACTTAAGTTAAAATGCGATATTTAACAACCTATATCATATAGTATACAAAATTGTAATAAAACTTTAAAAAACTTAATAACTACTAAATACCTTCTTAGCTGATATTTCAAAACTATATTTTTGTAAGATAAATTTTAAAAGATTTTAATTTGAAACACTTTAAGTAACTAAAAAAGATATCAACTTTTATATAGTCACAACAAAAAGTCTAGTTGTATACAAGTTTAAACATATGGCTTAAATAAATTAAAAGTTGAATATAAAAACATATTTGTAAAGCTAATTACTTTTAAGCAAAAAGTATAAACGTTAAGTATTCATTTAATTTAAATTTAAAATTATAAAAACATAAGTAATTAGCTTTTATTTATAGTATTTTGAAGCCGAATTCGTACTACTTGATATCAGATTGCAACTCATTGAAAGCCAAAAAACTAAAAATTTAAAGCCTAAGCTTGTGGTTTAGTATTATGAAATGTATACAAATTAAATACTCGAATAATTGTGAAATTGATACTTAAGCCTATTACTTAAATAATAAACATTTAATACAAGATTTTGTAGTAGTCGAAATTAAAAAACACAACTGTACCATGCAATGAAACCAAAAAAACTCTTTGTTATGAAGTTTATTTATTTGTCAGTAAAAATTGGTCAGAGCATTACATGCAGTATATCTTGTGATTTTTCGTAATTTTATAAATTAAAAAAAGAGTCATATAGTTATGAAATGCTAATAAAATAAAGTTTTAACCAGTTGTTAAGCAATTTTTACAAAAGTTGTGAGCTAAAATACAGTATATATTAGAAAAATTTAAGATAAATTAAAAGTTTTTAATATATTAATATACTAGCACATTAGTAGTACTTTACTTGTGTAACTTTAAACTAAAAATAATTGTACTAAGTCATTCAGAGTGTTTTCTCTTAAGTTGTAATAAAACTAATTCAAATAAAGTGTATTACAGTTTGTTAATATGAAAGATTGTAGTAGAAAAAGTGAGTAGGTGTTTGATATAAGTTAAGTTTTAAGAACACTAACTCTGCATTAACTGCATTAACAAAAATAAAAATTTAGTTAATTTTTAAAATAAGATAATTAATTAACATAAAAAAAATTGTAATGCTTCATTATTTGTATATATATCTCAATTGAAATTTTTAAATAAAATACCAAACAAGCCTAAATCAGACTAAAACAATATTTTTAACAAAAAAACTAAAAAAACAACAATGAGTTTTACTCACATAAATAAAAAGCTTTCACAAAAACTATGCATGTTGCATTATAATTTAGACTAGTAACAATACACTAAATATTCGTAAAACAAAGCTAACATTTAATTTCAAAACCAAATGTTTGCCTAACATAAACAGAAGATTGTTGCTATGACACGATAGAATGTAAATAGTCCTTTAATAACTTTGTTAAATGGTCAACTATGAAATTCCTTGGGTTTGCCCTTTTTTCACATAGTAGATGAATATGTTTCAATTATTGTTTTAATAATAGGCACACAACTGTGCCTTTAAATTAAAAAAAAAACTTATGTTGATATTTCACATGCAAAATTGTCTACAATATATGCAAATATTAGAAACAAATTTCCTTGTGTAAAAAGTTTATGACGTCACTAATAGTTGCAAAAAGAATTTTTAACAACATGATAAAAATCATTGTAAAACATGATAAAAAATTTCTAACTAATTTCATTGAGAAATTAATTAGAAATGAATTGATATTGATCAATTAGATAAATAATATTGATCGATTAGAAAACAGACCGATTGCTTCAGGTTGGGGGATTTTCCCTTAATGATGAATTTTCCAGAATCTCACCTTCCTCGGAGTGATTTTTATCTTAATATTCGCACACCTGTGATAAAAAAACAGTTTATTTTTTTTAGTTTTTAAAACTTAAACTACAGATATAATTTATTGGCGTTTAAAAAAAATCATTTAAAGTTTAACTTTTATGAGTAAAGTAAATACAGAAAGTTTATAAAAAAAGATTTACTGGTTTTATTTTACAACTAAACTTTTTCAAAATTTTGTAATAAAATTGTCCATAAGTTTTTTATGACATCAACAAACTTAAGGCACTAGTAAAGTAAACAGTAGTAAAGTATTTTTCAACTGTAAGTTTAAATTAACTTTAGTGTACTATTATAAAAGTATATACTGCGATGTACTACACTGTTACGAGAATCTGAGATTTAGTAAAACCTAATTAATTCAATATTAATTACATTTTAATGATAAAACACAGTTTTAACTTTTTACCTTGGCTTTGATTCAATGACATTTTGTTTCCAGTTCTATGCGTTTTGTCAAAACACTTTTGTTCTAATTCATTTTGTTTCACATCATCAAAATAATTGTTATTTTTATCACTATCAGTAGTATTCATACCTGTGACGATAGCTTGTTATTAGAAATCAATATAAACTAAATTTATACTTTTTAAATAATTCACAACACAAAACTATTATAAAACAAAAAAAAACTTCATACAACAACTTTAGTATGCATAGAGCGTGTGTTAAGAAATAAGAAACATATCTAAGATATTCTGAGGTATTTAGTGAAATGAAAAAGAAACGTCTTTTAATAACAGGGTTGCCAAAGGTTTTTGAGTTAATTTTTCAAGTTTTTCGAAAGTACAGGTTTTATATTTATTTTTGTTATAAAATCAAGTTTAAAAAAAAACTGTCTTAAAAAATATAATAAAATTAAACATATACATACTGTTAAGCTACTTTTTATGTGTTTTTTATAAAATACATTTTTAGTGATAACAAATACTTCTAACTTACATGATAAAATTTTTATTTCAGATCAAAATTTCATTACTTGTCCTGTAAAAACTATTAAAACTTTTAGGTTTTTAGGTTTTTAACCTAAATTGTCATAATAGAAGTTTTTACAGGATTGCAGTTTTTTGGCAATCATGTAAAAATAATATATTAAACTGTGTAAGTGAAAATTGAAAATAAATTTAATAAAAAGAATTTTATATTAAATTGTACAGTTGTTTGTTTTTAGTTTGTATATTTCTGCTTGATTTTGGAAGTAATATTTTTCAAATTTGAATTTGTTTATAATTTAGTTCAAATTTACCAAAATTAAGTTGGGTTCATTTGACATATCTTACAATAATATTGTAAATATACAATCTAAAAAAGTAGAAAACTACTTAAAATTAAATACAAATAAGAACTTTGAAAATTTTAATTAAACAAAAACCAATAAAAGTATAGCTGTCACTGAAAAGATTTTTTTGAATGTTAATAAAGAGCCAATAAAAAATTTACATTTTAATTAGTTAAAAATTGTATATTTAACGTACGTTCATTTAGGAGTAAACTATTAGATGTAGATTCCATTATGCCTTTTGTTATTATATCAAGTTACCTAAACGAAATTTTCAAAACAACCTTAAAGAAATTTAAAGTTTGTACAGTGAATCTACTAGTATGTAATAAAACACATCAAAATAAGTATCATATTATAAAGCTTTCATTGTATTAAAAAGTACTAGAAAGTAACTGTAATGTGAATTAAAGTTTAATTTTCTGTTACAAAACTAAAACACTTCCTGAAAAAGCTTACTAACGAAAAGTCTTTGTTGATAAAAGTAAAAAAACAAATTTCACAAAACATCATTATAAACTTTATTGACTAAAAAAAATCATAAAAAATACACTAGCTCAATTACAGTAAATAATTAAGAAACTATTTTCACTTTAAAAAGTTAGTACAAATTTTTTATTAAAAAATACTAACACTTTAAAATTGTCTTGAATAATAATTACCAATTTTTACAAAGATATTTAAACTTTATTACAAATTAAAACAAGCTCAATAATATTCTTTTAACAAAACAACTAAACAGTTAGGTTTAACTGAAAGAAGAAGCAAAAATGTAAAACTTTATGTAAAATATTATGCAAAAGAAGTTTTGTTTTTTAGTATGAACTAGATGTGTAATTTCAATATCAGGTTCAAATATTACAAAAATAGTGATTTATTTTTAAAACAGCGAACCAGAGTGGCCATTAGTTATATAAAAAAATTCTTGGTTTAATTGATTTTATCCAAGAATTATCAAAGTACAAGTTTTCTTGTCCCTTTTTACTGAAGACTAATTTCTAAGTAATAATGTTTTTTATTGTACAAAATTATTAGAAAGGTTTTTAAATGCTACTTTAAATTTTTTTTTTGTAAATAAAACTTTAGGTAGTGTAAAAACATTATTTCTTTTTAGTTTTTAAAAAAATACCTATTACAATTCTAATTGTTAACAAAAAATTCTTGACACATGAGATGTATATAAGCTTTTTTTTCTAAGTTTAAGTTTTTTCAGGTATCTTTTTGTCTCTATTTTCTAATTCAAGGTTATTCCAACTAAAATAGCCACTGTGGTGAATTTATATTCAAATTTGTAGAAAAGAAGTATAAAAATAACTATACAAGTTTTACAACAGAAAAATTAAGGATATATATTTTAAATAAGCATAAAAGATTTACTACCGTGCTTTATTTAAATTCTTAAAAAGAATGTGTAGAATCAGCTTATTGAAAACTCGAAAAAACTTTAAGTTTTTTCATAATTATTTTATGGTATATTATAAATACTTTTTATGTGTTTTTTCAGATTATATTTCGTGTGACATTTGTGATAACAATAACCGCAAGAAAACTTTGGTTCATAATGAAATATCATGTGTCGATTCAAAAAACCTTTAGTTTTAAAATATCTTCCTTCTGGACAAGTACTGCATTTAAAAGGTTTATCATCACTGTGAGTAGCTTGATGTCTAACTAAATCTGTTTTTCGAGCAAATTTTTTATCGTATATTTGACAAGCATAAGGTTTTTCTCCTGTATGAGTTCTGTAATGAGCTTTGAGTCCTGATCTGCTTGAACACACTTTTAAGCAAACACCACATTTAAATGCTTTTGATTCGTCATGGACTTTCATGTGCTGATTGAGGCTGTCTTTATTAGAATAGTTTTTATGGCATACTTGACAAGCAAAAGGTTTTTCTCTTGTATGAGTTCTGTAATGAGCTTCAAGTCTTGATTCGTAAGAAAATACTTTCAAGCAAACATCACATTTGAATGCTTTTGATTCGTCATGAACTTTAATGTGTTGATTGAGACTGCTTTTATGAAAATAGCTTCTATGACATAATTGACAATTGAATATTTTGTCTGTTATTATGGTTGATTTTGAAAACAAAATAGTTGATATGTTTCTTATTTGAAATTGGTATATGATTAAATATTATATGAGTGTTCATGTGATTTCAATGAACACTTTATCAAATTCGTGATTAACTGTATACCAAAATACTTATGATAATACATTGCATTAAGTAAACAATCGTTAAATTATTATAAAAATTGTTAAAAAAAAATTTATCCAAATTTAACTAAAATTTTCAACTTAATAAAAAGCATATGTGTTTTAAAGAAACTTTTTATAATGAGTAAGAAAACGAAAATATAAGTCTTAAATTTATAAAACTACAATTATTTCATAATTTTATTTCAATTAAATTTAATTTTATGTTTGTTATAAAACAAGTAGTAAAATGGTAGTTTTATAATACTTAATTAAATAAATAAAATTTTCTAACTTTTGATAATACTTTAGATATTCAAGTTAAACAAAATTGAAACTATAAAATCCAGTATGAAAATAAAATAAAGATTATAAGATATAAAATCACTTACTACTAGAGTTAGAAGAGCTGCCATTCTGGTTATTAAGTTGCTGTTTTTTTCATCATTAATCCTAATTTGCTAGGATCTAAGAAAGTGTTCCTTGTTTGATCAAATTAATTTTTTAAAATATTTTTGAAGTTTTTTACCTATATTTACTTTAATAAGATGTTGTTTTCTGCTGTATGCGATTCATTAAAGCAAATTTGTTCTACTTGAATTTTTTTCAAACGATCAAAACTATTTTCATCCTCATCAATGACATATAAACCTTAAAAAATCTGAGTTTAAAATTTAAAAGTACACTGAATAGTAAAAACACTATTTTTTAATAATACTTCTAGGGTTTTTATTGATGTCAATGTGTATTGTACTTTTTTTTATAAAACTTAAAGAATTCAATATGTAATTTTGATACTGTGAAAGAATGATAAAATTGAAATTAATTTAAAACAATTTCGTTTTTATTAACTAAATCAACTTGAACTAAAAAAAAAATAATATAAAAACATAATATAAAACTTTTATTGGTAATGACTAGTTTGTTTAAAATAATAAAAATAATCAACTTACTGTTTTTACCATTTACAATTTTACTACTATTTCTTACAACTTTATCATCAGTAAGTAAAAATTCAACTTTATTTGATGAATTCTGGTTCTTGTTTATATTAATATTGTTACTTTTGCTGTATAAATAATCTTATTTAAACACATTTATTATTAACTAATTGTTGTTAAAAACTGTATTTGAACAACTGAAACCTTAAGTGGTATTTTAAATTACATTTATGACAATTGATTATAATAATGAACAACAACTAAATCAAAATAAGAAAAATAAACTTACATAGAATCTTTTGATTTCAAAATTTTATTTAAAATATTTTCTTCGATAGAAAAATTTTCATTTGAAATAACCAGTTGTTTATTTTCAGTTTGTAGTATTTCTGCTTGAGTTTTGAAGTAAATATTTTCAGATTAATGCTTATCTATAATTTCTTTCAAGTTTACCAAAAGTAATTTAGCTTGGTTTGGTATATCTAGGAATAACATATTTTTAAGAATACTAAATTCAAAATTAATGTTTAGGGTCGGCTTCAGTTGTAAGTTTTTCGAAATGTGTTCATTCATAAAACTATGCATATTTATGCAAATAAACTTATTTAATAATACAGCAGAATATTAAGTAAATGTATACCCTTATCCCTAACCCACATTTACCAAACATATAATAATTAAACGAAAAAAAATGTTTTATTACCCAAAAATTGTAAAAATAATTAAAATATTACCCAATCAGAAGTGACCTTAGATCTACAGCCGACGCTTAATGCTTGTTTAGCACTGATTTTAATTAAGGTTAAAGCTAGATTATAATTTTCTGGACAAAACTTTTAAAGGTATGCAAGTGGTGTGCGACTTGATAATCGAAAGCTTCTTCGTACACCAGGTCTTTAGACCAAACTTTTGAGCGGTTTGTTGTTGTTGATCAATAAACTATAACTTACAATTAATTTTAAATTAAGTTAAAAGATAAAAACATTTTCACAATCGAATGTATATAGTTATTTTGTAGTATAAACCAGTGGTCGGCACGGTGTACACTTGTGCACACTAGTGTACATGAAATTTCTTTTGGGGTGCACGAGACTTTAGGGGTGCATGAAACTTATTTTGGGGTACATGATTTTTTTTTGCGCAGAAACTAAATTTGATTTTTTTAAAAATATTTCTACATTTAAGACATATTCAACCTTGATATCTAGTTGACCATTTTGTTGTTAATAAAGCGACCATTTTCGTACACTCCTAGTTCTATTATGTTAAATTATGCAAAAAATCTAGTTAGTTTTTAGATCTGGGTTATACAAGTAAAATATTGTTGTAAGAATTAAATCATCGATATTAATAGTTTATTGAAACGGATAGGGTAAACTGGTGAATTTAAAGTTTTCGTGTAAAAATTAAATAGATTTTACCGAATTATTAGTAAAAAAAAAACGATTAAAAGTGTTTAAATATTCTTAAACACTAGCGGCTCTAAAGATTGCAAATTGGGGTGCACAGAATTTTAATTTTGTGATTTAGGGTTCACGGATTTGAACTAGCGTGCCGACCATTGGTATAAACAACTTAAAAGAAAAAATAAACTTTCAAACACTGCTTTAAGAAAATCAAAAAGTGTAAGTTTAACTTACCTTCATTGATACTTATGTTTTTAACTGTAGAATCCATTATGTATTAATATATGTATTACCTGAACAAAATTATAAGTAAACAAAAAAACATTGTATATCATTACAAAAATATTAAAACTTGAAAAATAATCAAAAAAAAAAATATACAATTAACATTTCAGATTAATGCACGTAAAAATTACTAAGATAATTTAACAATAGCATCATAAAAATTTGAAAAAATCAAAGTTACATAAATACATGCTCACAATTTATCCTAAATACATTACTTTGTTAGTAAAATTTTAAATGAAACTTGAACTACTGTTTTTAAAATATAAAATGACTGAATTAAAAAAAAAAATTAGGCTTACTTAAAAATATTTTACATTTGAAGATTTGAACTTATAATACTTGTTATAAATTATCAGCAAATATATACTTTGTTTATTTTTCTTAAGTGTAAATTTTCTCTTAAGTATTTTTTCAAACTATTTGAGTAATAAGATTAAAATGGTAGGAAAAAAAATATATATTTATTCATACTAAAGACAAATCTTTTAACACTAGTTTTTTAATTAATAAAAATCAAGTAACTATACTATATAGTAAGCCATTGTTCTAATACTTCATGTATAAACTATAAAGGAATGAAAAGTAAATAGTTTCAACAGAGTTTATTTTTTTTAGAACAATGAGTAATCAGTAATAACAATGTGAGAACTTCTAAAAAACTAAACTACTTAAGTGAAAAGTTTAAATTTTTGATATGAGTTCTTTCGTGATATCTTAAATAACTTTTTACGTGGCATTTATAATCACAAAAACTGCAAGAAAATGTTGGCTCATAATGAAATAACATGTGTTTTGTTAAACCATCTTTTGTTTTAAAATATTTTCCTTCTGGATAAATACTGCATTTAAAAGGTCTATCATCTCTGTGAGTAACTTGATGTCTTGTTAAAGTTTCTTTTTGAGCAAACTTTTTATCACATATTTGACAAGCAAAAGGTTTTTCTCCTGTATGAGTTCTGTAATGCCTTTTAAGCTCTCTATTTGTAGAAAACAGTTTCAAGCAAATATCACATTTCATTGCTTTTGATTCGTCATGAACTTTCATGTGTCGAATGAGATGACATTTGTTGGAATAACTTTTTTCACAAATTTGACAACTGAATAGTTTTCCTGTAGTAAATGCTAGATAAACCTCAGCTTATTATAAAAATATTTCAATTGACTGTAGATAAGTTTTATTAGTTACAAAACTTAAAAAATCTTTAAAAACTGTTCTTTTAATTTTTAGTATGTTTACTGATAATAAAACTTCTTACACTATTTTATAAAAAAACTAAATAAGTTCAAAATGACATACTCGAAACTTTATAAAATATATTTCACCTAATTATCCTTAGTGTTTAAGCTAGTAAGAAGCTTGTAAATATTATACTTATAAAGCCTCATTAATACATAATCAATTTTAAAGACTATGTTTAACTTGTATTTATTTAATTTATACAATTACTTGTTGTGTGAATTTTATGATGTCTGGTTAAATCTGTTTTTCGAGCAAATTTTTTATTGCATATTTGACAAACAAAAGGTTTTTCTCCTGTATGAGTTCTATAATGATCTTTAAGACCTGATTTGCTACAAAAGAGTTTCAAGCAAACATCACATTGGAATGCTTTTGATTCGTCATGAACTTTCATATGTTGATTGAGAGTGTACTTGGTAGAATAACTTCTTTGACATATTTCACAATTGAATAGTTTTTCTGTGAAAAATAAAAATAAAATAAAAATAATTTTTTAGGATTTTATAACTTTTGTACGATATACAAATAAAAAACAGGAGGGGATACTGTAGTTTTCAAATACTAATTTAAAGAGAAACACATTCTAAGTCTAAAATTTATTCGCAGACGATGTTTCGACTTTCCATCAGTCATTTTCAACAAAATACTGTGCAAAATAACTAAAAATTAGTGTTAAACAACTAAGTTTACAAAAATGTTAAGTAACACAATTTATAAACAGTTATAATTAAAATTATAAACTATAATATAATAACATGTTACATTAATATTTACAAATTGTTAAACAAATATATATCTAACTAATCATAAATTCTTAGTATATGGGTAATACCCGGCTTAGTTAAATGTTTATTTAAAATTGGATTATAACGTTTAATTAGCAGAGCTTCACTTATCAAGGTCTCAAATTTATTTTTACACTATTTCAAAATTCCAAAATTATTTTCTGTTATTTTTTCATTTTTACAAACACTACAATTGCTAATATGGTTAAATAAAGCTATTTTGCCTTTTAAATGTTCTTTAACTCTTTCTACTAATGGTCTTGAATTGTATCCAATATACTGGATACTCTTATCATAAGAGTATTAAAACTCATAGACCACGTTGGATTTTAATTCATGGGGTGTCTTATCTTTATAACTGAAGTAAGTTTTCTTGCAAGTAAGCTTAGTTTTCTTGTGGTAAAAATTGCTTTAAAGTCTCCGACGAAGTTGTTTAAAAGCATTCTAGTTTCTTTTTATAATCATTACTAGGTTTTCTAATATAAAGTATCTTTCAAATATTTTTGAAGTCTGAGCTACTTAGATTTTTCTTAGTGCAGTCTTTTTTAATATTAATATATCCTTCGTTTGCGTCATAGACAAATTTCTTTGGATAACCATTTTTTAAGAATTTTTCTTTTAAGTTAGTGATATCTTAGTTGTAAAATTTATGCGTAGAAGCTATAATTCTTGGTCTGTTCACAAAACACAGTATTAGAGATCTTTTCCATTTAGTTGGTGCCACTGCACTAAAAGTGATATTTAAATCTTTTAAATATTGTATAAATTTTACTTCACTTAAATAAATTTATATTTGAATATCAAACATTGATTAGGGTTTCCAAAACTCATTTTCATAAACACTCCTTTTGCAGTGAATAAAAACAATACCCCCCCCCCCCTTTACTATATATTGTTCCCTTACTATTTATTTACCCATAAATTATTTCATCGCTTCACTTATGAACGACCTATAAACTAAAATAAGTAAGTTACAGAAATGCACAAAGGTAGACTATTTGCACTGATTGACTTATTTGCAAGTCTTCACTTTTGCGCAAGTTTGTTTTCTTTCTTTTATATTTTATTAATCTTCCTTTTTTATATCCTTTTTTGTATTATCACTGTTTCCCCTAACCCTTATCTTCGGGTCAGTAAGAAATTTATTCTACTGTGCAAAGTTATCACTCGTGCGAAATTGACCTTCCGTGCAAAACTGATCCGTTTTGAGCCAAAAAGGCTGTAAAAGGTGCTCTTTTTGAAACCCTGCGTAAGATAAACACCAAACTTATTTTGCATTGTATTGGGGCCATAAAGAGTTACTTCTTGATTTTTACAACTTGTAAAGACCTATCCGCCCCTTTAAGCAACTTTGGAAAGCTTAAAATAATAATTAAAACACATGTGAAAATACATTTTACCCATGTTCTTTTTATAATGACATTTAATTTTCAGCTATATGCATTTCATATAAACACTTATATTTTAATGATTTTTTTCACACGGTCAATATGATAATTTCTTTTATTATGTACTAGTTGTCACATTCATATGTATTTTAATAATATCTTATTATTAGAGTTTAAAATAAATTAAATAAGAATGCTAACGTTTTATTTTAGTTCGATAGTAAACTTATTATAAGATATAGTAAAAAACTTTTATACTTTTGATTAAAGATATAAAAAGATAAACTTTGTTTTAAATAAGCCGGTATTAACTTGTATCATTTTATTTAATTATTAGACTCCTTTTTATATCCTTTTTACTGCTTAAAAAAATTCAAAGCTACTTAGATTTAATAGATAGATTAAAAATAGATTAAGTTAATGAGCTTAATAGGTTCTTATGTATGGCTCACAATAAAATAACCAATCCATAAAATCATTAACTATTTAATTTTTTAACCTACTTTGAAATTAAGAAAAAAATCATTTAGCTTATATTGGTACATATAATAATAACTATATCCACAATTAAATTTTATCTAAAATTTAATATAATAAATATAAAAGTAGTTTAAGTTAAATTTAATATATGATTTTCAATTATAAGTTTTTAAAAGTTCTTATTTTGTATAAAATCTTATAATAAAAAATATATATTTCAATTTATTTGTTGAAAACAATCAGATTAGTAAACTTTACTTACCTTTATTAAAAAGTAAACTTTTAGATGTAGATTCCATTATTCAGCACTTTATTATAAAATTTCCCTGAAAGAAGTTTTTATGTATAAACAAAACAACATTATGCAATACTTCAGTTACATCTAATAGGTAAGATTTCAAAATTTCTACAATTAACATTTTTTATAATGCTCAAAACTCGAAAACAAAAAACTACATAACTATACTAATAAAGTTTGAAATAAGAAAACTAAAACTGTTAATTTAAAAAGAAATAAAGAATGAAAAATAAAACGATCAGTTTGTACTAAATTTAACATATAATTTTTTTAAATCATATTGTGTTCATAAAATCAATGTAAAAATTTTATTATATGTACATTAATTGTTATGTACATAAGTTTGAAAATAAGAACGAAATAACAACGATATTAAACTTACTGTATAATTGAGAAATATTCTTAAACATTTTTGCTTACTTCAGCTTCTAAAACATAAATTGAAAGTCGGAAAAGAATAACAAAAAAATTATTTGATATTACTTATTTTTATCGTATACACACACTTTTAGCATATAATCCTTATTTTATACTGCAAAAATTTTTAAGAAAATTTTAATTTTAGAATAATCTATGTTTTTTGAAAGAAATACTAAAAGCGACAAGTTGATATATAAAAACAAAACAATCGCAACATATATTTGTGATTTAACAACTAAAGTGTTAGTGATCAATATTGGAATTTTTTTTTCAATATTTTTAAAACTAATCATTATTAAATAATTGTTACAAAACTTATGTTTTTGTTTTTTGATATCAATTTTTTCAGCATTTGAAAAAACTATAATATATAATAAAAAGTAAAGCCCGATTTCAATCAATGATATTTGATTAAAAAATGTTTTTTAAGCTACAATAAACTTAAAGGTTAAACGAGCTTCTTAAAGCTTTTTCTTGTGTTTTTTTTACTTTAGAAAGTTTTGCAAGTCGAAAATATATACTACTGTAAATTATCTCATTTTAAACAAGTTTTAAACTAATTTATAAAAATAAGTGTTGAAGAGTTAACAATAAGAACAAAAACTATATACAACTTAAAAGAAACATTGTGAAGTCACAAAAATTTATAACGAAATTATTAAGTTTTTATTTTAAACTGAGTTTAAAACAAACTTCAGTTTAAACTATTACTGCAAAAGTAAAAAATGTCTAGTACCTCGAATATAAATTAAATTACAGACAATAAATTAATAAATTTACTTAAGAAATTTTCAAAACAAATGTTATTTTCAAATATTTAAACAAGTAATTTAAATGCAAATAGAACTTAAGTTTAAATTAGCTTAAGAGCTTAAAATAAAATACTTTGCACCTTAATAAGTAATTAAGAAAATTTCAATATGTGACTGTAAAACAAGTTTAAAATTTGTTATGAATTCTTTTCTCATGCACATTCAAATCACTTTTTGTGTAACTTTTATGACCACAAAAACTGCAAGAAAATTTTGGCTCATAATGAAATAACATATGTACTTTTAAATTTCGTCTCGTTTTAAAATATCTTCCTTCTGGACAAATATTGCATTTAAAAGGTTTATCATCTCTGTGAGTAACTTGATGTCTAGTTAAAGTTTATTTATGAGTAAACTTTTTATCACACATTTGACAAGCAAAAGGTTTTTCTCCTGTATGAGTTCTATAATGTGATATAAGCTCGCTCTTTGTAGAAAACAGTTTCAAGCAAATATCACATTTCATTGCTTTTGATTCGTCATGAACTTTCATGTGTCGAATGAGATTACATTTGTTAGTATAGCTCTTTTGACATATTTGACAACTGAATAGTTTTTCTGTAAAAATTAGAAGATAAAAATTAAAGTCATTAAGAAAACTTTATAATTAAGAAATGTTGATATTTGAAACTATTTTATTTAAAAAAAATGTACAAACTTTGTTGCATTTAAGAGAACTATTTTCTCGACACTAGATGAATACCAAAAAACTCTTTGGGATTGGATTAAGGCAATAGGTAAGTTAAAAAAAAATTTACAATTTTTAGAGCTTTATCTAAGATATTAAACACTTTTAAAAAGCTAAAATAATTTTTGAAATAAAATCTATCAAAGTCATTGAAAACTTCACTTTCTTGTGCAAAGCATTAATTAATAACACTAAAATACAGTCCTAAGTTTATCTTTTTCACTCTTTAATAATGATTTTAAAAAATTTAATTTTAGTCTTCATAAATCACTTAGTAGTTTAAATAGTTCAATTAAAGTTTTTAGTTGGCTGACCTGAATTAACATAAAAAGTCTTTTGTGATATGGACTTGTTTTATTTGTATTAAAAACTATTATGTAATAAAAAAATCATTTAATTAGTAATACTTTTAGCTGGAAAAAAAAGTTAAAATATGCATTTAAAATCCAAGTTTATAATTATACAAGTTAATTTTATAATAATTAATTTTTGGTATTTAAATATCATATGTTCTTTTAAATGTCGTTTAGTTTTAAATTATCTACCTTCTGGACAAATACTGCATCTAAAAGGTTTTGTTTTACTGTGGGTAGCTTGATGTCTGGTTAAGGCTTGTTTTACAGCAAACTTTCTATCACATATTTGACAAGCAAAAGGTTTTTCTCCTGTATGAGTTCTGTAATGGACTTTGAGTTTTGACTTGTAAGAATACTCTTTCAAGCAAACATCACATTTGAATGCTTTTGACTCGTCATGAACTTTCATGTTATAATTAGAAGATTAAACTTTAAGTGCTGTATAAACATTTTGTAACTAAGAAATTTATTTTCGAAAAAAGTAAATAACTAAATAGTGTATAAAGTTTATTTCATTTAAAAGAATTATCTATTTATTTCTCAAACACTAGATGAATATCAATTATTTTTGCATTGGATCTGAGCCATAGTACAATTTATTTTTACATTTTGTAGAGTTTTCTGTTAGCTGTTTGACACTTTTAAAATTTTGACTAAATTCAAAGTAACTTTTATGATATAAGCAATTAAAGTCAGTGAGTACTATAAGTGCACTAACTAAAAAAGCTTAATTGAAGCTAAAATTTAGCTTTTTTAATTTCTATTTAAGCTTCTTCTAAACCTTACAATTAGTCCTTTTATTTAATAAGTTTATCTAAAATAGAGGAAATTTTTCTAGTTGGCGAACTATATTTACCAGAAAAAGTCTTTTGTGGCTAAATTTGTTAAAAATAGTCTTAGATGGCCAAGTAACTTTGAAAAATTGTATAACAGACAAAAAAAAATTAAATTTGAAACAAAATGGCCATTTAAAAAAGATAAGAACACATTTCAAATATTTTGATGCCAAACATAAATAAAATAATTTAAAACATATATCTAAAAAATTCAAACTGTTTTATTTTTTATGAAACCAAATTTCGTTTTGTATATGTAAATACTTACCGTTTTTAACTTACCTTCATTTAGAAGTAAGCTTTTAGATGTAGATTCCATTATGTACTTAATTAGTATAAAAAAATGCCTGAATAAGTTTATTATAGAAACAAAATAACATTATGAAAGCTAAAAAAGTAAAGATATATAATGAAAATTAAAATCTAAAAACTTCAACTTTATAAAAGAAATATAACACTTAACCACATACTTGGAAAGCAACACTATTGTACATATTCTGAAATATTTACAAAGATTTTTTAAGTATAGAAGTATAACAGAAATTAAACTTTGTTTTAAACTTTAGAAAATTCAAGTTTTAAAGCTACAGACTTTATTTTTAATACTGAATATTAAAAAAACTTTAAAATTATTTTATCTGTAATAAGTTTACGCTTAACATTTACTAAAACAAAAATGCATAACACTTTTTAAAAAACTATTTTTTAAGTTCAATTTTAATGAAAAACAAAATTAACAACTTTGGTACAAAATCAAAGAAGTAAAATATTTGCTTATATACTATAACGGGAAACTATAATAAACTAAATGCAATAGGTTTAACAAAATAAAGTTTTTCCATGTAACAAGTCTTCTTTGAAGTTTTTTAACTATATAAATATGATAACAAAAATAGCTAGTGTTAGTTTAGGTTAACTTTAGGAACGTGAATAGTTTTTTTATACATACTTAAATAAAACAGTTTGAAAATCAAAATACTTATTAAATAAGTTCAAGTTTTGATATGCTTGTTCTTTTCATGAGATTTCAAACTACCTTTTGTGTGACATTTAAAATCACAATAACTACAAAAAAATTTAATAAGAAAAGTCTGTAAAAAGTATCTAGTAGCTTAGTTAAAACTCAATGAAATAAAATCACCTTGTGAAAAAAGTGATTTACTTCCCCTATGCCCTTAAACTAAACAAAAGAATCAAAATTATTGTTAACTGACTTGATTTTTATAAAATTCTTAACACAAGCTTTACAAAAATCTTAATTAGTTTTTGAAAAAAAAAAAACTAGACTACTTCTTGTTGATATATAACTATATCAAAAACACTATTTATTTAAAACAGTGTATCTACATTAATTTATCTTTCAAAAAAATTACAAAGTACTTTTACCATTTAAACAGTCTGTTTTTGTATGCTTTAACTATTTAATGATAAAAAGTGCTTAGTTATTGACTTTATACCTTTTAGTCATTAGTTTTTATTAACTTAATAGTAACTTACATCAGTAAAAATTATTTGAGGTTGTACTTAACAAATTCCTAAACTGCTAATACAATAAGGTTTTGTTTTATGAATTTTTAAACTGTTTTACATAAGTTTGGTTTTAATTAGTTACAAAAAAAATATTGGCTTTAAATGGTATGCCATGTGTAAATTTAAACCTTCTTTAGTTTTATATACTTTTTCTTCTGGACAAACATTGCATTTCAAAGGTTGACAATCTCTGTGAGTAGCTTGATGTCTAGTTAAAGCGTGTTTTTGAGAATATTTTCTATCACATATTTGACAAGCAAAAGGTTTTTCTCCTGTATGAGTTCTATAATGCCTTTTAAGGTCTCCTTTATTAGAAAACAGTTTCAGGCAAACATCACATTTGAATGCTTTTGATTCGTCATGAACTTTCATGTGTCGATTGAGATTATGTTTGTAAGAATACCTTTTATCACAAATTTGACAAACAAATGGTTTTTCTCCTGTATGTTTTCTATAATGAATTTCGAGCTCTCCTTTTGTAGAAATAAGTTTCAGGCAAACATCACATTTGAATGCTTTTGATTCGTCATGAACTTTCATGTGTCGAATGAGACTATTCTTGCTACAATAGCTTTTATGACATATTAGACAATTGAAAAGAGTTTCTGTTGGTAAAAACTTAAATAAGTTTACTACAAGTAAATTAGCTTGGTGTGATAAATCTAGAAATAACTCTTTAAATTATCAAGCAAAAAACCTTCTTTTATCAGTTAAAATATTTATTGAAACTAATAAAATTAATTAAGATGTATAGTTTCAATGCTGCTAAATAGCAGTTTAGAAAAACTAGATGATGCATTCTGAAATTTTTTTTACTTAAAGCTTGAAAATAAAATTTGTAAACTAATTTAACTTACTCTCATTTATAGGTAAATTATTATTAATAGGTTCCATTATGCAGTCTATTATTTTATGTTATATCTGTAAGAACATTTGTAAAAGCCAAATACTGTTTAGTCAAATAGAGTATTTTGCTTTTGTATGATAAAAAACATTAAAACGTACTTAGAAATAAGTAATTTAATATAATTATATGTTGTCTACCTAAGTTAACTCCAACTATAGTTTTGTTTTGAAACTTACCTGAAAAAATAAATGTTTTTTACTTCATTTTTTTAATCTCTTAATTGTGTGTTCATTTTATTGGCAATGGATGCGAAAATAATTGAACTAAATGTTATTTTTTGTTATAAATGTATTTTACTTCATGTTTATAAGTTGATACTGTATACTTTCTAAAGGTTTGATGTTGTTATAGTGGCACTGTTACACAACTTTGTTAGTAAATTTAAATAACAACATTTTCAAAGAAAAAACTTTGTGATTAATAATTTTGGGACAAAGATCTATTTTCCTGATATTCGTAAGGGTCAAAAATTATAATTTTTTATGTCCAACCTTAAAAATGTAAAGAATTGGTAATGTATGCTTTTATACTTTAAAACTATAGTTGACTAATCTGCATAAATAACTTAAATTTTTTTAAATAAATAAGTAAAAATGTGGTTACGCACCATTATTAATGAAAACACTGTTTTTATCTGTTTTAATATTTATAGCAAAATAAAAACTTCAAATTTATCACAAATAAAGTAAACTTCAAGGTCAAACTTGATATAAAACAGTTGTAAACTGCAAATTTTAAAGGCTAAATGATCAAAATAACAACACAAAAAGGTCTACTGTTATTGTTGTTTTTAATTTATAACATATATATGTCTTACTTTTGGTAACTTATTCTAATTATATTGTTCTTTCCTAAATATTATTAATAATAAACTTTTATATTGTCTAGAACTTTAAGTTAATTTAAAAATGAAAGTGATTTGTTTAAATTTGTGCACCTGTTCCAATTTTTTTTTCTTAATCTTTTAATTTTGAGTTCAATTTAATGGCAATGGATGCACAAATAAATGAACTTAGTGTACTTATTAGTTAAATAAATTACAAATTTTTGACTCAGATTTGAGCTCAGGGAACTTTTGATTTAATTAAACATAAATCTTAAGACTTAAACTTTGAACTACTCTTAAAAAGACACTGAAATATTTTGTTACTAAAATTTTACTGTTTTTATATTATTACATGTTGACCAAAGTTTACAACTAAGTAAACAAGTGTCAGTTTTTTTAGATTGCAGCTAAAATAGGATGAAATGAAATTTTACTACTTTTGCAAATATATTAATTTTTTCTATTATAAAAGGACTGTTTTGTCCTATATTTATAGATTTTAACTAATTTTTTTATTTCAAACCTTGTTGAAAAAAAAACAAATAAATAAGATACTTGGTAATTACCTAGGATGATGCCGCACCAATATCAAACTAAAAATATATTATATTTATTTTTTGTTTTTAAACCATAATTGTAGGCTAAATATCAATCTTTTAAGCCTAATATGTTTAATCTTTAAAGATACTTTGTTTTTAACAAGCTATATGAATACATACTAAGAATTAAATTTATTAATGATCAACTAAAATACTTATTCAATTTTATTTAACAATACCATAATCATTATAAATTATTGTATTGATATAATTGCTGTATATTGTCAAATGAAAAAGAATAAATACTTAAGATTTATTAGTTTGTGATAAACAAGTTTAATTTTAGTTATGTATTTATAAAATACAAATTTTTATTCTAAAAATAAGATTAAAAAACACATCAAGTTTAGCACATTTTCAGTTTCATATTGATGTGACATCATCGTAGTCAATTACCTTATATTTTTACAAAAAAAAATTATATACTTTAACTTAATTTTGTATTGTTTTCTGTGACATTCTTTTATTTTTTATTTAATTTTTATTAAATAGTAAAATGTCATAGAAACAATAAGCATATTGAATTAAAGATAAACCTTTTGCAAAGAAATATATAGTTACATTAAAAATAGTCATAAGTATGAGTTGGTATAAGTAAGAATATGAGAATAATTTTCAAAATCAAATTTATATAATCTACACTTGTTCTTTTTTTTGTTAATTTTCCAGGAAAATAAAAATACGAGCTTAAAGCTAATTTTATAGGAAAATTTATTAAATTTTCAAATAACATAAAACATAAAAATAATGTATGCTTGTAACAACAACAAATATAAACAAAGCAGGGTATTACCCTACTTTTTAGATTTCTTCAAGTAACAAAAATTAAATAACAAAACAGCGAAAAACTTAAATTGAATGTAGTCTAACATTTTTTTTTAAACATATTCTTAAAAATATTTGCAATGTAACGACAACATTTAACGGTAATTTTTGAAATTAAAACATTATCTTTAGATTATTGTATACATATATTGTAAATGTTCATACAACAATCATATATTCATATATTTAAATGTTCTACAAACTTTTATGTATTATTGTTGTTTGAACATTACTATCAATAGTATGTTTAAATTGGGTTGACAAAAATTTAAAAACTATTTATATTAAAAATTTTCTTGAACTTTATAGTTTTAAAATCTCAATACTTTTTCGTGTAAACAATATTTATAAAGTTTTTAATATGCATAGTTGAAGCAGTTACAAAAACAAAAACATACATTAAACTCAGGAGTTTAAATTAGTGTGTTGAAAGAATTAGCTTTCAAATAAAAAGTAAAATAAACGGATACGAGTAAAGCAGATGTAATTTAAAACTAGGTCAATAAAAAACTAAAAATATAATACATAAGTATATTCTTAACTTTTATTTCTAATTCAAGTGCTCAAAATAAAAGCTTTAGGTGGTAATGTATAAAACAATTCAAAAATAAAACATAGAAACAAAAAAGTAGCAATGTCAAAATTTTCAATAAATCATTTGTTCTAAATTAATATTTTTTTTATATTACGAAAAAAATAATTTCTAAGCGTTATAACTTTTCTGAAAGAGTTGAAACAGATAATTTCTAAAAAGTAGTAAAGTATTGTTTTTATTTTATTTTAATTTTTGTGTAATTATACTAGTAGCTAAACATTACAGTTTTATACAAGCAAACGATAATATTATGCAAATTGATTAAAACTATTTCTAATTTATCAGAATAAAAACTTTGAAGGCATACTATAAACTTCTTAAAGTAAGTTGTATGAATTAGATTAAAGTTACAAACAACTAAACAACTAATAAAAAACTCTTATTATGAACAAAATAATGTAAAAAAAATGAAAAATTTTAGTTAAATAAATTGACGCACCAATGTTTTTACAT
Organism: Thalia democratica; assembly: GCF_965202585.1. Classification (NCBI taxonomy): domain Eukaryota; kingdom Metazoa; phylum Chordata; class Thaliacea; order Salpida; family Salpidae; genus Thalia; species Thalia democratica. The sequence continues at coordinate 22,368,573 of NC_139167.1, read as the reverse complement.
GAGTGATAAGTACATTTTAAGACACACAATTGTACAAAAGAAAAAATTAAGTTAACAAGAACATTTAAATGAATTTCATATAGAATAAAGAATGTTTATTATTATAAAACAAGAAAAAAAGGTTTTTTTTAAATGACTTTGAAAATACGGTCTCTATTTTTATTAATTTTAATAATTCATTTCACACAGATATATAATCTAGTTAATTTTTAGAGGTTTAACCTTAAAGAGAACTAATTTGTTTTTCAAATATCATAACTACACTACATAACCTACAGTAGTTATTATTGTTATGTTTACAACTAATTAATTGAAAATAATTAAAAGTATGTACATTTAAGATGTTATGTTAAGATGTATGTTAGAAACTTTCTGAAGCGATTTTATGTTATGTATATTTTAAGTAAAACGTTTGTAATAACTAATAAGTAAATTATATACTAAATACGTGGTAGTTTTAAAAATAGTAAAAAGAACATTAACCTTGCTTAAACTTATAAACTCCATTGACAATTGTTTACAAACTCAACTCAAAGTCACAACAGAGAATTAAAACAAAAATTTTCTAGTTTCATCAAACTTTTCGATGATCAAATTGTTTTCGAAAATCTAACAGAGCCTAAGATTGGACATATTATAAGGTTTAAGCTCAAATAAAAAAGAAGGTCATAGTCTACCTGAAGCTTGTTGTCAAATGATTTAAATATTATGCTACCTTTATGGTAACAAAATTTGATCTTTTTAATAAATTTTATATTTGATATAACATATTACAGACCTTTGATCACACTAGTAATAAAATAGTACTTAAAGTTTTTTTTATTAATTTTGCACCATTTTGTGACTTTAATAAGTTTTGTTTTAATGTTATCATTTGAAAGTTTTTAACAATGTAACCTTTAGAACATATAAAGAAAATGATAATCAAAGCTTTATTTTTAATCGGTACAGCACTACAACTTACTATAGGATTTTATCACAATATTTTACGCTTACAGCTATTTCAGCTTTAAGAAAAATGCGTTTTATGGCACAACCAAGACAAAGTTCCACTGCTACTTTGTTAGTTGTAATGTGCTTTCTTCTTATTATAAATTTCTCTAAAAACTTCTAAATCTATGATTTTTTTATTAAGTTGTAACTAACTTTAAAAGTATGATTGGGTTCAATGTTAACTAGTGTATTTCTTCTGAATGAAAGGAAGAATAGAATATAAAATAAATTATCATAATGTTTTTTGCGTTTTAAATACAACGTATTTTTGAAGTATGTTTAAAAATATATTTAAATACTTTTTATTAAATTCAATTACTATTAATAAATTTAAGCAAGTTGTGATTTGGTACTAATGACCTCAGTAGAACTATAAATGCGTGTTATATACTTTATTACAATCAGAAATTCAAACTATTTTGAAACAATTACTGCAATTTTACTGTTATTGTTGTGCATTTTATTTTTAATTAGTCTCCAATAAAATAAAAACAAAAAAAACTAAAACATGCGTAATTTCTTTTTACTTTATTTCAAAAAAAAAAAAGTATTATAATGTATTTTATTATAAAAATCTAGCAATAAGAACACTGCAACAATAAGATTAGTGCTTAGGTAAAAGTAAACATTTTGTTTTATAAATTTATAGATTTTATTTACTATATTGTAGTATTTAAAACACATTTTTTCAATTTTAGCAGTTTTATATCGAATAATAAATTAAGCAGGTACTCAAGTGACTAATGACGTCAGTAAAACACAGGGTTTCCCAAAGTTGGTCTCATGCCCGTGAATAGTAAAGGGCCCACAAGGGGTGCCATGAGACCATAGTTTGAAATTTACACTAGGTATTTTGGAAATGACGAGGAAAAGAAAAAAAATTGGCGTATTTACTAATAGTTTTTGAAAGTTCTTGTCAGAGTATCTTGAGTTTGAGTGACATAAAATGTATTATATTATTGTTATTTAGATACAAAATATATGATAAAGTTCTTTTTATAATTTTAAGTGAAGTATTTTTTGTTGTATTTGTAATTAATAATTAAGTTGTATTTGAAAACAAAACTTGCAAATTTACACTAAAAAACATTATTTTTACAGTATAAATATCTAAATTCATAAAAGTAAAATAAAATTAAAATTAAAGTTAGTTTCACTTGTTTAATTCATAATATTATTTATTTAAAATAAATTAAAAATACAAAAGTTCACATTTACAACTTTTAGTTGCTTGTTACGTCACTATGCCTTTTAAATTGAGCTTACTAATTAAAAACAATTTTTAATTAAAAATTTATTGTTAAGTTTATGCACTGTGCATAAACTTACTTATTCTTTTTGCTTGCTTACTAAAACTCTAAAGTTTCTTAGATAATAAAATACTATATGAGCTTACGTAAAAATTATAAGTTTAACTTAAATGCTTTAATAAACGTTACTAAAAAGTAACTTAGTTTATATTAAACATGATATGAGTTGTTTTTGTTTGAATAACCAGATTATTTAAACAAATCAGTTTTAGGTTTAATAGAGTTTCGTTGCACTTAAATATTTGATTACAACAATTTTCTACATATGATGTATTTAGTAGTGTTTTACTAAAAGAATAATGTTACAGTTAAACTAAAATATTCAACTTTACTTTTTTTATAAATTGCAATTATTAAAACACTGTACAGCGATATATTCGTGAATCTATGCACATAGTGTAAGTACGAAAGTACGTACCTAAACGAGAGGTAGCAAATATACATGCTATATTGGCTGTTTTCTTTATTAAGGATTAAATTAAAAACAGTTTTTTGTCTACAAAAGCATTTTGCATGCAAGTTGTACATATATGTGAAAAGTTTTTAATAAAAATTGTTTACGTGTATTCAATTTTTCTATCTATTTGCTTATGTCCATCTAAGATTGCTCTAAAGTTTATGGTGCACTGAGACACAATTAAGTGTTTATCCATTGATCAAAGAACATAATCTATAAACAATACCTATTTAAGGAAAAATTATTGCTCTTTTTGATAATCAAAAATTCTGGAACAAAATAATACTAATCTTGTCTCACAATTGAATTAAAAAAATGACGCCAAGTTTAAATAAAAGTTTTTGAAACTGCTCGTTTATACACTTAAAACTGTTTAAATTAACTTGAAAAATATTTGAAAAAGCACTGTTGTACACTGAATGTTTATAAAAAGTTTTGATAAAAACTGTTCAATAGTTATTTAAATCACATTTTAAATTTTAGAAAAACTTAAATACTTTTTTTTTATAATACAGTTTCATGCTGTAATGTATGTAGTTGAGTTTAAAATATTAATCAAGATTTCTATTTAACAGTTGTGAATTTAAAATCCTAAAGTTGATAAATCAGTGTACAAATTAGTTGATTATAATGTTTTTGATAAAAACTTTTAAAATTATATACAGAGAAATACTAAACTCTCTAAGAATTTTTTCTTAAAAAGCTGAAAGAAGCCATAATTTTATAAAACTTCGATTAAATAAAATTTTTCTTCACAAAAATTTGTAAAAGATTAAAACAGACCATAATTTTCGAAATGTAACTTAACTTTGACGGAATAAATTTTTGTTAAACATATTCTTTCAGCATAATCTATAGAGCATAAGTTATCATGTAATTCACTTGTACTTAATTGTAGTTTTAAATTAAAATTGTTTTTAACAATGCTCTAATCAAAACAACACGCAAGGATGTAGTCATCATAGTTTGATATAAAAGGCTGTCAATTCCTGCAACTCAAGTACAGGTATCAATAAATTATCTTGATTGCCACGTTATCTTTAGTTTAAAAAGTTATGTGCAAGTCCTATTTGAAGAAAGCTTCAAAGAGACACTTCTTGATTTTCTTTAAGCAATTCAGAACTAAAAAAAACGTTAAAAGAAGTTGTGGTTTAATTTCAATAAAGCTTTTCTTCAAATTTGTTTTGAAGAAAACTTCATGAAGACACTTCTTGATTTCTTAAAAAAATTCAAAATTAATAAAAAATGATAAAAAAATACAACAAGTCAAAAAGCTTCTCCTTGAATTTTTTTTTAAATCGTATTAAAGCACGAGTTTGATTATTGTGATGATTGCTACATGTACAAAAAAAATTCAGCCAACAACTCGAAGCTCAAATTTTAAATGTCCCATACAATTTACAGGAACGGGTCACTTTTGGACAGCAATACTTATGCCAAGGTATTATATTTTATATTTGCGCAGCAAAATTTTCTCACAGCAACATCTTTGCGCGGCGATACTTTTACTTGGCGTCATTTTTGCACTTCATTACATTGTTGTATTTGTATGGCGATGTTTTTGCCCGACAGCACATTATCACGGCGTCATTTTTGCTCGGAAGGTCACATTTAATTTATTTTAAAAAACTAAAACCGTTCAATAGGGGCGCTCGTGCAAAAGTGAAGTTCTGTTTAAATGTGAATAAAAATTTAACGTCGGGCAAAAAAGTTGCCATGCAAAAGTGACGCCATTCAAAGATGTCAACGTACATAAATGACGCTGTGTCAAAGTGTCCCCTCGTACTAGAGTGACACTCGTGCAAAAGTGACACCCACTCACAACTTACATAGGGGTGGTTTTCAGAAAATATAGAAGGAGCAATGAAAGTGAAAGCTAATTATTTTGTGTTGTTTGTTAACGTGATTTGCCACGCACATAAAGTTCAACTTAGCTCGACTACAAGACCGGAGCAGCAGATGCACCGTAATGTTAATATTTCGTGGATTGATATTTATATCTGAGTGGAATATTTTTTTAATTATGACTGACGTCATAAGAAACTTATGGCGTCAGTGGCTGGGCTAAGTGCAGACAACTATTTGTTTTTACAAAATTAAAGTTTGTTATCTTAAACCTGTTTAATTTGCTTGTTTATGTAATTTTAAAGACTTTATGCTTATTTAATTAAATATTAGCTATATTAAAAAACAAACATGCTAAGAACTATACTTAACAAATAAAAAGTATCTGTTAATATAACAAAAAATAATTAAAGATATGGTTATAAAAACGTTTGAAAATAAAAAAATTAGCATTTTGCTGATTCATTCACTCTACATCTCTGATAATTTTAATTAATTTTTTTTTTCGAGTTTTACTAATATTGAAATAGTTTAAATTAAGCACTATATTTGATTGCGACATACTTTTCAAATAAAAGAAGTACAAAAGCGCTTTTTGAAAGTAAAAAAGTTCTCATATAGATAAAGAAATAGTTATTTTAAATCAGTTGATATTTTTACTTAATAATTTTACTGTTATGACAACTAATACAAAATAAAACTAAGTTTAACTGCAAACGAAAAGTATTTCCAGCATTCAAATGCGTTTTTTACAAAAGCTTAGTAACCACTATAATACCGCATATCAAAAACATATAAGTTTAGTAGTTTAAATAATATTTGTTAATGTTTGTTATTCTCTAACGTTGGAACTAGTCAAAAAAATATAAGCAACTTAAATTAAAAGAAAAAAAAGTCAAAAAAGTTCTTTTAAAATACAAATTTCAATATAACTTTAAATTTACAGTAAAACATACAAAACAGAAAAAAAATATTTTATAAACAAACTAATAAAAAACTATAAAAAGTGGACTTTGCTATATTAAAGTAAAAGAACTAGCGAAAAAAATTGTACAGTTAAGAAAATAGAAATAAACAATAAAAATATAATTGTTAACTCTTTAATAATCAGTTACAAAATTGAAAACTTAAGCCACATTAACAATACAAAATTCTATATAACATAAATCTATTGCAAACACAAAAAAAAATTATATTTTTTTCTAATTAAATAAAAGATTGAAAGTAATAAACACAATACAATTTAATTCGAATTTTTAGTGATAAAGATTTTATTTTATTTAAAAAATTTCAACCTTTATTCTAAATTGTTTAAAAACCTAGATTGTATTAACATTAAAAAGCTTTATATAATATATATATATATATAGTTTGCAGATACCGAAAAAGAACATTTTTTCTTAAAATTTGAATATTATAATATTGAAAGAAATAAACACAAAACTTAACTTTTATTTAAAATTGCTCTTTCTTTTCACATGAAGCTGATTTAATAGTGAGCTTGTTATTTAATTGGACAATGGATAAATCTTTATTGAAATGATTAGTGCAAAGAATTTTTTTGTTATTACATATCAGTAAATAAATATTTTACAAGGCTTTTAAATGGGTTGGAAATTTATATAATTTCATCGTTAACTACTTTAAAAAAGTGATAAGATCAAACTCTACTCTTTTGTATATCAAAGATTAAAATTTAAGTTTTATTGGTCTACCAAAGGAAGACATTTAAGAAATAATAAGTAGATTGAAGAATATTCGATTTTATTTTTTCGAAAACTTTCAATACTTTTGAAAAAAATTGAATTTTAAAAGCATATATATAAGGTGCTAGTGATATAGTAGTTCTTTACCAGGTTTCTAAACTTACTTAATTAATCTATCAAAACAAATTAACTTTAAATAAATATCTTGTAAGCTACTTTTAAAAAACCATAATAAAAACAAACTCATTAAAAGTAGTAAATAGTTGAAAAAAAAAACACTAACACAACTAGCACATAAGCCTTAAACATCAGACAATTACTCGTTTTACAAACAATTATGAGAATAAAAAGCAATTAAGTCAGGTTATTTCCCATTTCATTGCGTCATCAGTGTTTACATAGTGACGTAAATGATGTTTGCATGGCAACAATGATTGAAATTCGCCTGTGGTGATGTGACCTATAAAAAAGAGTCTTTAAATTTTTATAGTTTCAATAAATAATGAATTGTATTTACTGTTCGTACAAAATTACTTAAATATGATAATAACTTTGAAATTTTATTTTATAATATAAAAGCTTATTTAACATTAGAAAAAAAATAATAAAACCATAACATATATATTAAATGACTACAAAAAGCTCTTTTTAGTTTTTGTAAAACATTAATTTTTAATTGTTTTAAATTTATAACGCTTGAACTAATATTTAAGAAAACCTGTTTTTTTAATATTATAAATACCAAAGTTCAATATTACTATATAAAATATTGTTAGTTAAATGACTGCTCACTTAATAGTTTAGGCATAAATAAAATAAGTTGATGTAATTCGATTCTTTATTGAACAGGTAGTGAAAGTTAAATACTAACAAAAAAATAAAAAGTTATATATTTCAGAAATAAAGATCAGTTAGTGCGAGTTAGATAATTTTCTATGTTAACGTCACTTAGCAAGGTATTAGTTAACTATTATCTATTAAAATAAAACTTGTTGAAAACCTAGTTGCACACTTAACATTTTTAAATAGTCTTTTAAAATAAAATGTAAATAAACATAAACTTAAAACTACATTTAAAAAAGTTGCAATTTATGCATCAAAACAAGTGAAATAAAATTTAACTAGCTTATTTATAAGTTGGTAACAAAAAATTGATCAGGGATATATTTGTAAGTGCAATCTATTCATATGAGAACTAATTAATATTAAGAATGGTTAGTATATTATGTAGAAAGTTGTATGTAAAAGACAAAACTTTTCTATTTTAAACTACAAAAAATAACAGCAAATCAAATTTAGAATATACTAATAATTCTCGAATATAAATCATTTACAATTTCTCAACACAGAACTTTTGAGCATATAAAAACAAAGTTACCTGAAGCTGATAATATTTTTAAATTGTTTGTAGTCGTTTAATAAACATTCAATTAACAAAGCTTTTCATAAACACATAAAGTATAGAGCTTTATTTCAAATTAGTTTTTGTAAAATTTAGTTTAATAACTATCAAAAATAAAACATATTTACATAGGTATATTATATGCTATTTTATATAATACAAAATGTCACTACAAGTTTTATAACATTTACCAAGAATAAGCTATTTAAAAGTTATTATCAAACATATTTCTAACCTATGGTATAACAGCCAATTTAAAATACATCAAACTCTTTGATCTAGTAAAGTTGTTGACGAATTTATTTTTCGCTCCATCTGTTTGTAATTTACGTGTGACGTCATAAAAAAAAAATTTATTAATTAATTTAAAGAATAAAAGTTGAAGGCTTCAACTAAAAAACTGAATACTTTTGTCAATAAGTAAAACTAAGAATGAGTTGAACAACAAAAGACTTATTGTACAACTAAACACATTTAAAAAGCAAATATTTTAAATACAAAGATGGTAGTTTTACTGTTGTTTATACAATATTAGGTTTTAGAATTTAAAATTTGCATGATACAGATTTAAAAGAACAAACTATAAAACTAACTGGTAAACTTCACACATAACAATATTAAAAAAGGTCATTATATTGTTAACAAAAAAAAGTTAGAAATAACTTAAGTAAAATAAAATATTTAAAGAAAACTTAGCTTTACATTTAAAAATAACTTATTTTACGTTTTAGAACAACCTACTTTTCAACAAACCAATTTACTAACTCTAAATGAACATTAGCTTATATTCTATTTATAAAAATTAAATGCTTATTTAGACTAAGCTGATTATACTTCGATCAAGTTTTACAACGTATATTATTTGTAAGTATAAATAAATTTAAGCTAAAATGTTTTAATTAAGAGATACTTTTCGCTAGTTTGAACATCGTGTAAAATTGATTTTTCTCTTTCATAAACTTCCATGTTTCTTCAAACTGGTAAGAATATAAATGAATTCAAATTGCTGGAAATGCATTGTTACGTCACTATGCTTGTCAGTGCGCTTTTTGATGATAACAGCACGCATTTCATACAACAGCGAATATTACAATGGTTTTGTGAATTTTACATTAAAAAATTATTCTAGTTGTAAATTAGTGTAGTGGAAACCACTCAAGAAAACGTTATATTAGAATAAACTTTAATAAACATATATTTTAACGTGTTGTATATTTTTAAAAATTATAGTTTCATCTAAAAAGTTCAAACTTTCGTATTTGACATTACAATATTCTTAAAAATGAAAAACTTAATTGTATACTTAATGGAAATAAAATTTTAAATATTGAGCTAAGAACCACACTTAAAAAAAAAAAGTTATATATATATATTGTTCAAGCTTAGTTTTATCAGTATACAGATTCATTAAAACTTGGTATTTCACTAAATTAAGTTTTAAATACCGTTTTTTTCAAAGTTAAGCTTCGTGCTATTAGAAAAACTAGTGTGTTACTTCAAATTTTCCTAAATAAACAAAAAAATATTTCTTTAAAACAATCAAAATGAATACTAAAGTGAGAACTAATTAAGAAAATATATTTTATTTATAGTTCTTAACACAACACTTTAAATCAAAAAATTACAACTTATCTATTGAAATTGTAACTGCTTTGTTTATTTATAACAGTATTCCACAAACATGCTATATTAGACAAATACTTTAAGAAGTTATTTTAACTTTTTTGATTAATAGCTATGAGACACTTTGATTGTTTTCTGAACTAAAAATATTAAACATTTTAAACTGATAAAAACTTTTTTTAAAGAAAATTATTTTATATAAAACAAATTACACCTTACATGCTAAACTATAAAATTACTGAAAGTTTCAAACCCACGTTACAAATCTTAGCGTTACAGGAGGTAGCTTCATATTATACAGCTAAATAATTGTACAGCTTAAATAAACCAATGATTGAATAATTCTAAAAAAACTTGTACATTACACAGAACTTGGTTGTGTAACTTGCAAGCATTGAGTTAATTGTAAGCGTTGTAGTAACAATGTGTAAAAACTAGCAGCAAAACTACGCTATCAACATTGACGTATAAGTACTTTCCACTCTACACCCAACCTATAGCTTGTAAGTCAGCAGTTACTTTTATAAATTATGACGTCACAAAGCTAGATACAGATATTGTGACATCACTATGAGTGTTTTCGGCTCGTTGTTAGTTCGCAAACATGTGTATTTTAGTGATTTAAATTTAAAAAAAAGTATTTTTTGGAGAACATTCTTTAAATTTCAATATTTATTTTTGTTTTATAAATTTTAATTTTATGTATAAAGAAGCTTTTTTTTCCTATTTTTACATTAAGAAAATTATTTTAAATACAAATTTTAAACACTTTAAAAAGGTTTAATTTGCATGAGTACAAATGGGAAAAAAAAATTAACAGAAACCAAAAATATTTGACACCTACTGGATTCTTTAATAATTATGTTTATACAAGAAAGACTTTAAAAAAAAATATTTAACTTTAAATATTTATATAATCTATACTTAATATAAAAAATATTAAAACTTATTCTTTGGTATTCATTTTCTTGTTATTTAAAGATTCTCAAATGTTTTTGTATTTGAAATTAATATAATTAAAGCATTAAGTTATTATAAACATAATGAAAACTTATATTTGAAGTATTTTACATGACAATTAGATAAAATTTTCTGATTAAGCAAACTTACTAACACTATGATAACTTTTAAGATTTATTAGATGTTTCTTGTAAAATTTGAGTTTGTTTGTACATATATACAAAACTGGAAATAAGCGACTACCATATATACAAGTATATTTTAAAAAGTTTATTTCAAAATACCAAATATCAAAATGTTTATATGTTTTATGCAAAGCAATCTTCCAGTCGAAATTTACATTTGATACAAGCAATTTACATATAACCAAATAAAAAAACCAAATTGTGACATAATTTGCAACTTTGTGAATAACGTTTATAAACAAAAATTCAACTTTGCTTCAAACAAAATAGGACATCTAAATGTTTCAATAAGTTAATTTAAACTTACTAAACTCACAGATGGTTTATCAATGTATCTACAAGAAGATTTGAACACAGTCTACAGCCGATGGAAATAAAAATAAATAAAACAATACAGCGGTACTTAATAGAAGTTACCGACGTTTACATGAAAGAGATTTCTAAAACAGGAACAGAAAAGATAAAAGTTCAACAAAAATTAAAGTCATTGAATAAAAATTTTAGACGTTGTTTGTTAGTTTGGAACACAGTTGAGTTTTTAGACAAAAAGCGCTTAGTTCAAAATTGCGTCAAAATGTTTTTTTTGTGTATCAAATGCATGAAGAGTGCTTTGCATCAAACAAATAAATGATTTGAAAATTGGTAGTTCAAAAATACAAGTTTAACAAGTACAAAATATCATTTTTTTTTACAAAGATGTTTTATATACTTATGTTATAAGTTACCTTTTAATACAATAACACCTTGTTGTTTTTTGCCCCCTACCCGTCAACTTTAGAATATCTGGTGCAAGTTTTAAATAATGGCCCCTTTACGACTCTCGGCTCTCATTATGTGGCCGTTTTGCAGCTTCTGGCCCACTTTGGGAAACACTATGTTTAGAGACAAAGTTTTAACTTATAATGTATCAGGGACATCGATAAGTGGTTTAACAGGTTCGCACTGAAATAAATAAGATTTAAAAAAAAAGTTTAAGACATTTTATATAATGAATCAAGTAAAATAAACAATAAAATAATCTAAACAATTGTTACAACAACAAAGAACATTTATAAGTTTACATACATTAATGAGAATCGGAAAATGGGGTACTGATATATATGTTAATTTATCAATTACTTAAAAGTCGTTAGGATTTTAACTTATTTCTAAAACACTCTAAAAGCATTGTTATAGTCACAAAAAAAAACTTTTCAAAAACTTTTTAAAAATAATAAAAAAAAAATTTTCTACAATCTATTCTTACTTGGATGAAAATAGGATAGGTGTTAATTAAACAATTAAAGCTTTTACAATTGAGAATGAAAAAAAAAAAACTTCATAATAATTATGTTCAAACAAAACTAAGTAAAAATTCAATAAAGAATTAACAATTTTAATTCATAGGTAAAGAGATATATGTATAACTCTTCATTCAATGTATCGTTTAAAATAATTAAATATTATAACTTGATTGTTCTAAAAAAATTATTATATATAAACTTTTATTCAAAAATTGTAAATAACAACTGCTTCAGTGCTGTCAAATGCTAAAAGTTTTCTAGCTTTTGTGAAAGTAGTATTAGGCACATAGTTGTGCCTTATAAAATTGAAAGTCTTTTGATTTTAATAAAATCAACATTTGAATACCAATACGTTACACCATATATTTTTATATATTAGCGGAAATTACTTTCTGCGTGTAAAAATCCTATGACGTCACTAAGCGTGGCAGAGCGCACTACAGTAAAGTGATGGCTTTTCATTTTAAAATGAAATCTTTTCAAGGTATAAGTTGCTCGTGTACTTTTTCGTTTGTTTTTTTTTAATTAATCAACGAGCTATTATAAAAACTTACATGATACTGAAATATTGCTTATTTATTCGAACAAATAATTAAAATATAATTACAAAATTTATAACATTATTTAAAGTACACTATATGATAATCATTAAAATAAAAAATAAATAAAATAAAACTACAACAATTTATACAAATTACTACTGTAAATTTTTTTTGTTAACTTAAAGGTTTTTATAAAAAGAGATTCTAAAAAACTTAAATGACATATGTAACGCCCTTTAGTTAAATTGTAAATTTGTTGTCAGTATAATTTTCGTAGCTTACCTAAATACAATAGTAGTTGGAAAGCGTGTTTTGAAAAACTTTCTACGGAAATAAAAATGCAATGTATTTGTCAATATTTTTTATTTTAACTATGTACCCCAAAAAAATAACTTTTGTGTTTATGATCAAACATAACATTAACTTTAACTCAAATTATAGCATTATATTTCAAAATTTAAATTTCAAATACTTTAATTTATAGGGTTAATAACTCATAATAAAATATGGTACTTAAAAAGTGAACTTTTTCATGTAATAATGTAGTTCGCAAATCGTTTTACTTTTTTATCTGTGTAAGCATAAAAAATATGTAAACAACAAAAGGATGTTTATTAATTTTTTTAAATGAAATATATAACTTATCATAGTTTATTTATTTCTTTAATAAAAGTTAAACAACTTTTTATTAACATTAAAGTGATCACGCTTTTACAATATCAAAATCTTTTCAAAGGAGAATTTCAAACTTTATATTCAACTTTGGTATCAGGGTTGCCACTTGCTTTTTAAAATCTTTTCCAGGTTTTTCAAATTTCTTCCAGGTTTTTAAAAGTACACATTTTTGGGTTTACTTTTAGTTTTAGGATAATTTCTATATAAGAAACTGTATTAAACAGTATAAAAACATTGAAAAGATACTGTGAAGTAATATTTTGATGATGTCAAAAAAAACTTGTTTATATGATAGATTTTTTGTGTCAAATCGAAATTTTACTACTGATAACGTTAAAATCAATAAAAATTCCAGGTTTTATGATCAAATTTCCAGGTTTTTCCATGTTTTTTTTTCAAAATTTCTCAAATTCCAGTTTTTTCCAGGTTATTTTTGCCTAAATTGTCAAATTCCAGGTTTTTTAAGGTTTTTTCAGATTTCCAGGTAAAGTGGCAACCCTGTGATATTCATATTCAATTTAAATTCAAATTATTCCTGAACCAGGGTATAAACTTAAATGACAACTTACATATTAGTACGCTATATATTTCTATATATCATATTTGTAAGTATAAGAAATACACAATTATAACTTTGTTTATTTAATATTAAATAGCATATGTTTTTTAACAAATTCCAATCAAATCGTGTTGTAATTAACATATTGCAATTTAAATTTAGTATACAAACAATATAACACTAATATACAACGAATATTAAACACATAGTTTTAATAAAACATACAAATAATATAAATAAATTTACCGAAAATTATCATTTTTTAAACAATTTATCAAATTATTAATGACCTATTTTAATCAATAAATATAAATTCAATGTGAAACATAACATTTTAATAAAACTATAAAACATAATTACTTTATAAAATAATATGTAATCTTTATATTACGGTGAACAGTATTTAGAAGTGGTTTAAATTCGTATAACCTATAAATCGTTAGTACAGTATGTTTTAACCAACCTATATTTTATTCAAGTTTATTAAAGGTGATACCATATACAAATTACACTTAATATCATTTAAAAAATAAAGCTTAAATTATGTTTTTTAAAATCAAGTTCATACAAGTCTTCACATTTAAAAAATCAATTAAATTAAATTTAAACAACATTATTCGTTGTATGTTTCAATTTGGTTCAGTTACTGTGAGTACGTATTTACAATTATACGTATTACACTATTTCAACTCGTATAAATCATTAACCTTGGGTACAGTATGTTTTAACGAACCTATATTTAATTCAAGTTCATTAAATATGATCACATACATAAAAAAAGTTAATACTATCTTAAATGTTATTGTTGATGTTTTAGATAATTTTAAGTGTTTTATAATGTGATCACTATTTGTAAACATAGTAAAACAAAAAGATTACAAATTGTTTTTATTAGGTTTATTGAAATTTTATGTTTCACATCAAATTTGTATTTATTAAATAACATAAGACATTATTGACTTTGTAAATTGTTTACAAAATGATTATTTGCTATATATTGGTTTATATTATTTGTATATTTGACTAAGGGCATAGGAGGGGGAGTAAAACACTTTTTTTGAAATTTAATCTCATGTTATATAGTTTTTACTAAGCTACAAAATGTTTTTTACGGATTACAAAAAACCATCACAATTTATGACATCACAATAAAAAAAACTGTGCTTTCCGTAATGTTTACGCCAAAGTTACTCATTCAATCTAACCCAAATTTCGTATAAGTAATCAGTATGACATAACGATTCTAGGAAATTTAAAATTAAAAAAAAATAATCATTTATGACGTCACAATAAAAAAAACTGTGCTTTCCGTAATGTTTACGCCAAAGTTACTCATTCAATCTAACCCAAATTTCGTATAAGTAATCAGTATGACGTAACAATTCTAGCAAATTTAAAATTAAAAAAAAATATCCATTTATGACGTCACAATAAGAAAAAACTGTGCTTTCCGTAATGTTTACGCCAAAGTTACTCATTCAATCGAACTCAAATTTTCTATAAGTAATTAGTATGACGTAACGATTCTAGCAAATTTAAAATTAAAAAAAAATATTCATTTATGACGTCACAATAAAAAAAACTGTGCTTTATGTAATGTTTACGTCAAAGTTACTAGTTCAATCGAACCTAAATTTTGTATACGTAATCAGTATGACGTAACGATTCAAGCAAAATTAAATTTTATTTTAAATATTCATTTATGACTTCACAATAAAATAAACTGTGCTTTTCGTAATGTTTACGTCAAAGTTACTAGTTCAATCGAACTAAAATTTCGTATACGTAATAAGTATTACGTTGAGATTCTAGAAAATTTAAATTTTATTTTAAATATTCATTTATGACTTCACTATAAAAAAAAAATTCTGTTTTCCGTAATGTTCACGCCAAAGTTTATTAAAAATTTGCAAACAGTACTGAAAATAAAATTAAATTTTCGAAGTTTTCCCTTTGTTTGGCCTATTTATTAAAGATAGTAAGTGTAAAAACGTTTTATATTTAAAATTTTTTTTTTTCTCCCTGTTTTGTTTATAATACCTATAACAAC
Source organism: Thalia democratica (assembly GCF_965202585.1). Taxonomy (NCBI): domain Eukaryota; kingdom Metazoa; phylum Chordata; class Thaliacea; order Salpida; family Salpidae; genus Thalia; species Thalia democratica. Next base: position 22,352,983 of record NC_139167.1, on the reverse strand, counting down.
AATTTTTAATGTTTAAGTTTTGTTGCATCAGTTTTTTTACAAATTTTAAATGTTGACCTTTGACATATCAAACTGTTTACAAACTGTTTTCATAAACAAAGTGTTAATTAAAAGATTTGTTTTGGAAAATTATATTAACATAAATAATTCAAAAAACTTCAAAGAATGCGTCCGAAGATAGATATTACCTTGGAAAACTTTTCAGAAACCTTAAAAGTCATTAATCAAACATCTTTTTTTACTATTTGGCAGTCTAGTCCAAAGGAAGCATCTGAGGTGTTTGTCAAGTTTGTACTTACTGGTTAGAGGAAGTTTAAGAAGGATAAGTTGCTTAAAGAAACTTACAAAGTGAGAAACTTTTTTATGAACAAGAAGATTTCAAACGTAGAAGACTTGAGATTAAGTTATGGTCAAGCTCCGGAATATTCTTCGAGAGTTATGTTGGGATCTGAAAAGATTAAGGAAGTGAAATGCAACTCTAGTGATAGTAAAAACCAAAACCAACCAATTGAAAGTGTACCGGAGTTGGAACCTTCACTTGAACAAAACTTACATAATGTAAGTAACCTTTTATTTTTATTTTATATTATTTATTACAGAAAGTTTAATAAACATATTTTAGGACAATGTACTAAATAAAGAAACTCAATGCTCGTCAATGAAAAAAGTAACAGCTAAAAAAAACAAGCATTTGAAACTCTACCAGAAGACATTTCAAATAAATATAAATATTATTTACAGTTTATCAACAAAGTGAAGTCTTCTTTAGATGTCTATGCAAAAAGGTGCCATGGAGATGAACTGGGGGATTTAATTGCTAATAGATTAAAACAAATCGCTAAACTCAAAAAGAATATGAATATCAACATCAAAATCCCAAATAGAACAATCTCTCAAGAAGAAGAACAGTTTAACGCGATTTTAGTGAGTTTTTAATTGATTAATTTTTTTGTAGTTTAACATGTTCAAATTTAATATAATTTTATTACATATTTATCAAAATGTTTTCAGTATACTGAAGTTTTACTTGAAAAAAAGCAAAGAAATACGACTATTGATCTATTGAAAGAAAAACTTGGTGAAAAAATATACAGATTGGGAGGTAATAAATTTTTTTTAATTTTAAGTCATTATATTAAATCAAAATATAAATATTTTTTACTTACAGGACCAGCACATCCAAATACCCCAATGCATCTCCTTTCCCCATTTTGTTTTATACGTGGGGGCGAAGATGAGATGAATGAGGATGAAGAATCAGTAGAAATCGAATGGGTTCGTATATTACTTGATATACCTTACAAAAATTACATTTTAAATTTATTTTGAACTTTTAAGAGCTATATACAGAGATCTATACTATATACAGATACTATATACAGAGATAACTTCAAAACGAAAACTAAAATAAGTTATTTAAAGTTTTTAACGTATGATATTATAATATTTATTTAAGATACTATATTTCAGACGGATTGTTCTAGTTGTGCAAGATGGTTTCATAAAAGTTGTGCCAAACAAAAAAATGAGGATTTTTTTGCGATTTATGTACTTGATTTAATTTTTATTCAAATTAAGCATAATTTTAAATTAAGCTTACATTAACAGTTATTGTTAAAATTGTTATTTTTTTTGATTTTCAACTACTTCATTCAATATTGCATCATTTTGACACTTATTTTCTCGTGCAGTTATTTTCAAGTTTTGTTTAAACATTTTTCATTTTCTCAACATTTTTCATATACATAAATACCATTTTTAGTTCAAATAGTTCATTAATTGTTTGTTCGTAATTCATTATATAATGGATTACGTAATGGATTCTTTGACGTAAACATTACGGAAAGCACAGTTTTTTTTTTATTGTGACGCCATAAATGAATATTTTTATTTAATTTTAAATTTGCTAGAATCGTTACGTCATACTGATTACGTATACAAAATTTGGGTTAGATTGAACGAGTAACTTTGACGTAAACATTACGGAAATCACAGTTTTTTTTTATTGTGACGTGATAAATGAATATATTTTTTTAATTTTAAATTTGCTAGAATTGTTACGTCATACTGATTACGTATACAAAATTTGGGTTAGATTGAACGAGTAACTTTGACGTAAACATTACGGAAAGCACAGTTTTTTTTATTGTGACGTCATAAATGAATATTTTTTTTAAATTTTAAATTTGCTAGAATCGTTACGTCATACTGATTACGTATACGAAATTTGGGTTAGATTGAACGAGTAACTTTGACGTAAACATTACGGAAAGCACAGTTTTTTTTATTGTGACGTCATAAATGAATATTTTTTTTTAATTTTAAATTTGCTAGAATCGTTAATTCATACTGATTACGTATACGAAATTTGGGTTAGATTGAACGAGTAACTTTGACGTAAACATTACGGAAAGCACAGTTTTTTTTTATTGTGACGTGATAAATGAATATTTTTTTTTAATTTTAAATTTGCTAGAATTGTTACGTCATACTGATTACTTATACAAAATTTGGGTTAGATTGAACGAGTAACTTTGACGTAAACATTACGGAAAGCACAGTTTTTTTTATTGTGACGTCATAAATGAATATTTTTTTTAAATTTTAAATTTGCTAGAATCGTTACGTCATACTGATTACGTATACGAAATTTGGGTTAGATTGAACGAGTAACTTTGACGTAAACATTACGGAAAGCACAGTTTTTTTTATTGTGACGTCATAAATGAATATTTTTTTTTAATTTTAAATTTGCTAGAATCGTTAATTCATACTGATTACGTATACGAAATTTGGGTTAGATTGAACGAGTAACTTTGACGTAAACATTACGGAAAGCACAGTTTTTTTTATTGTGACGTCATAAATAAATATTTTTTATTTATTTTAAATTTGCTAGAATTGTTACGTCATACTGATTACGTATACGAATTTTGGGTGAGATTGAACGAGTAACTTTGACGTAAACATTACGGAAAGCACAGTTTTTTTTATTGTGACGTCATAAAGGAATATTTTTTTTTAATTTTAAATTTGCTAGAATCGTTACGTCATACTGATTACGTATACGAAATTTGGGTTCGATTGAACTAGTAACTTTGACGTAAACATTACATAAAGCACAGTTTTTTTTATTGTGACGTCATAAATGGATATTTTTTTTTAATTTTAAATTTGCTAGAATTGTTACGTCATACTGATTACGTATACAAAATTTGGGTTCGGTTGAATGAGTAACTTTGTCGTAAACATTACGGAAAGCACAGTTTTTTTTATTGTGACGTCATAAACAAATATTTTATTTTTATTTTAAATTTGCTAGAATTGTTACGTCATACTTATTACGTATACAAAATTTGGGTTCGATTGAACGAGTAACTTTGACGTAAACATTACGGAAAGCACATTTTTTTTTATTGTGACGTCATAAATGAATATTTTTTTTTAATTTTAAATTTGCTAGAATTGTTACGTCATACTGATTACTTATACGAAATTTGGGTTAGATTGAATGAGTAACTTTGTCGTAAACATTACGGAAAGCACAGTTTTTTTTATTGTGACGTCATAAACAAATATTTTATTTTTATTTTAAATTTGCTAGAATTGTTACGTCATACTGATTACTTATACGAAATTTGGGTTAGATTGAATGAGTAACTTTGGCGTAAACATTACGGAAAGCACAGTTTTTTTTATTGTGACGTCATAAACAAATATTTTATTTTTATTTTAAATTTGCTAGAATCGTTACGTCATACTTATTACGTATACAAAATTTGGGTTCGGTTGAATGAGTAACTTTGTCGTAAACATTACGGAAAGCACAGTTTTTTTTATTGTGACGTCATAAACAAATATTTTATTTTTATTTTAAATTTGCTAGAATTGTTACGTCATACTTATTACGTATACAAAATTTGGGTTCGATTGAACGAGTAACTTTGACGTAAACATTACGGAAAGCACATTTTTTTTTATTGTGACGTCATAAATGAATATTTTTTTTTAATTTTAAATTTGCTAGAATCGTTACGTCATACTTATTACGTATACAAAATTTGGGTTCGATTGAACGAGTAACTTTGACGTAAACATTACGGAAAGCACATTTTTTTTATTGTGACGTCATAAATGAATATTTTTTTTTAATTTTAAATTTGCTAGTTTTGTTACGTCATACTGATTACGTTTACGATATTTGGGTTTGATTGAATGAGTAACTCTGTCGTAAACATTACGGAAAGCACAGTTTTTTTTGTTGTGACGTCATAAACAAATATTTTATTTTTATTTTAAATTTGCTAGAATCGTTACGTCATACTTATTACGTATACAAAATTTGAGTTCGATTGAATGAGTAACTTTGACGTAAACATTACGAAAAGCACAGTTTTTTTTATTGTGACGTCATAAATGAGTATTTTTTTTTAATTTTAAATTTGCTAGAATTTTTACGTCATACTGATTACGTATACGAAATTTGGGTTCGATTGAACGAGTAACTTTGACGTAAACATTACGGAAAGCACAGTTTTTTTTTTTGTGACGTCATAAACAAGTATTTTTTTTTTTTTTTAAATTTGCTAGAAATTTTACGTCATACTGATTACGTATACGAAATTTGGGTTAGATTGAACGAGTAACTTTGACGTAAACATTACGGAAAGCACGGTTTTTTTTATTGTGACGTCATAAATGAATATTTTTTTTTAATTTTAAATTTGCTAGAATCGTTACGTCATACTGATTACGTCTACGAAATTTGGGTTAGATTAAACGAGTAACTTTGACGTAAACATTACGGAAAGCACAGTTTTTTTTATTGTGACGTCATAAACAAGTATTTTATTTTAATTTTAAATTTGCTAGAATTGTTACGTCATACTGATTACGTATACGAAATTTGGGTTCGATTGAACTAGTAACTTTGGCGTAAACATTACGGAAAGTAAATTTTGAACTTTTTTCGTTTTGCACTGCGAGAAGTTTTACATTGTTTCCAACTAGATATAAAGTTTAATCTTTATGAGTTTTAAAGTTTAAACTAGATATAAATCAATTATATCAGTACAATATTTTTTATTGAGTAAATACTGTAAAACAAAAGCTACTTAATATTCAAGTATAATTAGTTTGTTATAAATTTATTAATTCAATTTTTGTATTTATAAAACTTGTTGAAACAGAGTATATTTTAGACTAAACATATTTAGCTTTAAACATAAATTTTTAGCCTTAATTTTTGTGTATTAGAAAAATATATTATTTAGCCCAAGATTATGGTTATAGTAGACAAAGAATAAAATATAATTTAAGTTTGATGTTGGTGCAAAATCATGCTATGTAATTACCTATTTCTATTTTTATATTGTTTTTTTGTTAAAAACACTTGTTAAATTTTGTAGTATTTCCCTATGACTTTTTTTAAATTATTATTGACCCACCATTGACCATAGTTGTGGGCATTCACTATTTTCTTTCTTTATATTATATAATGAAAGTTTAACTTTTTTATATTGAAATATATTAGTGTTGCAAAAATAAGCCTAAGTATGAGTTAGTACAAGTAAGATATGAGAATATCACAATATATTTTTCTAAAACAAATCTAAATAATCAACAGTGTTCTTGTTTTTAATATTTTACATTTAAGGAGAAATAATGTATGCTTGTAACAATAATAAGTAAAAGGGTATTACCCTACATTTAAAATTTCTTCAAGAAGTAAGAAAAGTTGAACAACAATCAGGGTATAAATCAAATTGAATGTAGTCTACTTTTTTTTATGTAAGTCTTAAAAACATTTGTAATGTAACGATAAAGTTAAAGGTTATTTTTTAATTTAAATATTAGTTTTTTTTCTAATTTTTTCAATAAGAAACACTTTTTCAGCTTAAATCGAGTTCAAATATTAAATGTAAGGTTAAATCATGTTTGATTTTGTTTCAAATAAAAAAAACTATTAACAGTTAATAAAAATACAAGCAACTTATTTATTCTGAAGTTATATAAATACAAAGAAACCAAAATTAATATTTTTAAAATGTATAAACTGTTTACACTTTGAAGTTTGAACCAAAATCTTAGAAAAATTACAAAAGTAAACTGTTTTTATTCTATTTTATTAAGATTATAATCTTTTTAGTAACTTTGAATTGAAGTGTATATGACAACAAAAACAAACACAATTTTCAATATTTACATTCATGTTTAATTATTATTAAAAAAATTGGTTTCGTCCAACAATATTTACATTTTCTTTTTAAAAGTTTAGAAGTTTTATTTAAGTGTATTAGTATATTGTGGTATACTATTGTGCAGGTTTACATCATGAAATATTTTTCGTTGTTGTGTACATACAGCAAAATAAAAATAATATATTTCTATTTAAACGGGAGCCGGTCATTTTTAATTCAATCTTATTAAACCTGGTCAATTTTAACTTAATCTAAATTATCTTTTGTATATCGATCAGTAAAACAATGTTAATTTTTGCATGTCATTCGATTAGAATATATTTTGAAAGTAAATCTATTTTAACAAAAAAAAATACATCAAAACTAGTTTTATGTTGTGTTAAAAAAAAACTTTATATTTTTATACTGTTAATAAAAACATACTTATAGTATTCATTTATTTCAATTTGTTATATTTTTATATTATTTTCGTTATTTTAATGTTTTTTTTATATCAATCTGTCTTAACTAAATTTTTTTTTTAATTTTATAAAATAAATTTCAGTAAAACTAAATTCTATAATTTCCAAAAATTTTTTTTTGAATTTAGTGTTCTACCGGATCTAAATTTTTTTTTGGAATTTAAGATCCAGCCGGAACGGGATCCGAATTTAACATTTGAATTAGGATACGGCCGGATTTTTTTTTTCAAATTAATATCGGGCCGGATCTAGATCCTTAGTGTTTTAAGTTTTATGTAGTTTCAATAGAGAACAAATTTGTTCAATTTAATCATTATGTAACTTTTATAAAGAGTAAAAATTGTTTAATACAAATATTTTGTTTAAAAAAAACACGATGTTATTTTTCAAATGTTAAATTTAAACACTAGGAAAAATATGATTGTAAAAAAAAATTAAACGAAATCTAAGTTTAAATATTAAATTTCAGTCTACTTATACGAATAAACTTGAATATTGCACCATATATGACTCAAAAGAAAAATAAAATGTTACAATGCTTTAAAAGAAAATGTTTTTTATGATAAGCTTTACATTATACTTTTATTTATAAGTCTTTGAACTATAAGATGAACAAGAACTTCTTTAGCAACGGTTTACATATACAAAAGTAAGTAATTTAGTAAACAACTTTTACTCATATCAACACTTTTAAGCTACAAAGAAACCTTTTCTTGTTTTTTCAAGTTGTGATGAAGAAATAAAAGTTTTTATAGATGCAATCGATTTCGATTTTATTCGTACCAGTTATCAGCTTCTGAAAATAACTTTTCAGAATAAACATATGATAGTGGTGTCGGAAAATACAATTTAGCAAACTTGGCAAGATATGTTTTTTTTTAGTTTGAGTTCCACCAAGAGCAGATTTCAGTTTCTTTCATTTCTTCGGCAGATAATTTATTTCAGTCAAAAAAAAAAATTGTCTCAGTATCTTGATCAACTGAATCTTGATGCTCTCTTCCGTGAGTCTTTGCATTTGTTTCCGATTTTATTGTAGAATACAACGATAATATTATTTAGGAACATTATTTTTAGGTAGTTGAGCTTTAGGTATACTAGGGAGTACTAGAGAAAATTGACCACTTTGACCAGTCTCACAACAACTTTGAGTTTTTACTTCTGATTTCAGTAACCTTACAACCTTCTGTTTGAGATTAGCAGGAAAAAATGAAGTCGATACCGTGGATTGATAGCTGTTGTGAGTAAAAATAAGCCGTTATCATGAAGGTTTATTCGTGAGCTGTTACTAATAGTAGTATAAAATCTTCTTTAAAATCATATTTTATATTATCTGCAAAGGTTGTAGAACTACTTTGACCTGATGGATATAAGCTTAATAGTTTAAATCTTTTTTAGTACTGCTGCATGCGGGATTACACTTGACAGCAATGCGTTGTTTTTACTACACTGCTTCGTTTCTATGTAAAAATGTTCGAGCAGTACATAGAGGAGGCTACCAAGTTTCCATTTATCAGAAGTAAGACTAATTTCGCGTTTAAATTTGTTGTAAGCCACGTTGTTTTGGACATTTGTTTTAGATTTTTTTAGTCTTTTCAGTATAAGGTAGGTTGAGTTCCACCTTGTTTCAACATCTTGCACAAGTAGCAAGGCTTTTTGCATAGATACTGATGGACCTAAAGTGACCTTGATTTTTTTAGTTTTTCGCATGCTGTAGAAGAACAATTAAAAAAGTCAACTGTTTGATGGGCCTTAGTTATTAACACACTTATCTTATTTTCGAAAACAGTAAATCTTTAATTACCAGTTGAAGCGTGTGAATGAAACAGGGTGCTAAAGAGGATTATATCAGCAACACACCAGCCTTCATGTTAAATGCATTGTCTCGCAGAAAAACGTGAATGCAACTCATATTATTACCCGAATTTTCAGGTATCTTTTTAATGATTTCAAAATTATTAAAGCCAGCACGAGAACCCTCTATTTTCTTAAAGTGCCAAGCTCGGTGTTTGTACTCAAAGTTTTCATTTAACCAATGCGTTGTTAAAGAAATATATGATGTCTTTGTCTTCGAATTTGTCCATATGTCACTTGTAAATGACAAAAACGAAGTTTCTGATAACTCAGTTTGCATTTTTATCTTCAAACTTTCATAAGTCTGAGGAAGCATTGTATCAGTGAAGTACTTAGTACTCGGAATCAAGTAACTTGGCTCTAAAGTAGCCAACAGGTCTATTAAACCTTGATCGCTGGTAAATAAAATTTAACCTTTGCATAACTCTTTGTTTATTCTATGTTCAGTCATTAACTTGTTAAGAGTGAAATCAACTAAACATAAATTAGTTAAATGATCTAACTTAATTATAGTAACTTATAAACAATTAAAATATATATTTGAAGTATAATTTAGCATTTAATGTTTTGATCATTTATTAAATTATCCTAAACCTATTTAAGATCCTATTTTGAATAATTGATTCCGGTAAGATCTTGGTTTCAAAATAATCCAAATAGATTATTTACTTAAAGTGAAACATAAGTATAACATATGTTCTTATGGGAAAGCAGTTTTACAAAAAAACTTATCAGAGGGCAGCAGCTATTTGAAGAACACTTTAGTAATCATAAAAAAAAAATCAAAACTCTATTAAAATAAACAAAACTTTAGCGCAAGCGAAGATTAACTAGTAAACTAAAAGCAAAATTGTTGGTTTTGACTATGGTTTTTTAAGTTTGATTTAGCCGAAAAGAAATTTACAGACTTATACTTTTGTTATACAGGCCGCAGTTTACCAAGCCATGATCAAATATTTAGAAATTTAAAGGTTTGCATTTTTTGCGTGAAATTCGGAAAAGTTATCAAATGTTTAAAGTCAAGTACAGTTTGAAATTTTCACATAGTATAGTGACGTAATAAGAAGAACAAGAACTTTGTCATTGCATTTTTTTAAAACTAAACTTGTTTGATTTATTTTCGTTTGGCTTTAATCTTTTGCTTCTTTTATAACTAATTTCGTGCTCACTTTTCAAAGCCTTAAATACTTTTTTTCTTTTGTTTTGTAAAACATTTTGTTTTGATATCACAAACATGATAAGGACAATGTCAAGATGTAAGCTTGTATAGATTTATCTAAAATTATTGATAAAGTTATAAGTTGTGGTATATTGGTACTAAAAAAATTAGGATAAAATTTTAATAGTCTAAAAAGAAGTTTTACTTGAAAATGCTCCTACATTTCAATACATGAACTAATTGTATATTAAAATTTTTATGCTTGTTTATCTAAACTTTTTTTCTATTAGTATATTACTTTAAAGATATACTAAAAACTCGAAATAACAGTTTTTCTCCTTTTTTTTGCAGTTGTAGAATTATATAGTTTAAATAAATTCTAACAGCAAACATTTGATTATTTTAAAACACAACTCTAATTTTTAATTAGTGAAAGATTGAAACGGAATAACTTAAGTATGATAAAACACTTTCGAGCAACTAGAATACTATGACTACTAAGTTTTCGTTTTTTTAATTTAACCACACAGACATACGGATTTGGTGGTTATAATCAAATAAAAATTTGCTGCATCATTGAAATTTTAAATTGACAAATAGATTTTTGTTTTCTTTTATAAATTTTTGGTTGTATCTTAAACAATTTTTTTTCAAGTACATTTATTACTTTCACTAATTGTAAATTTCAAGGTCTTCTTTGTCTTAAAGCTTGTCTTCTAAATACTGTTTATTTTAACTGCTAACAACCTTTTATAATGTAATATTTATTTAATTTAGCATTTTCATTTACATTTATCATTGTAAAGCTGTAATTCAACTATACTTGGGTATTGTATTTGAAAAGATATTTTTTGAAGATTGCTCTGTTTAACTAATTTCGGTAGAAAAAATTGATTATCAGTGACAACTTCAATTTAGTAAAAAAAGTTTTTGGTTTCTTTTAAACTTTTTGTTTCTTTTTACTCGACTACTTTGTATCATCTAAATAATTTTTTTTAACACTTCAGCTTTTAATAAAACTGAGTAGTTTTTGATAAAGGGAGTTATTACCAGCTGAAAGTTTTATTTCTACAACTAAGTTGTAGACAGTAACTTACAAACATTGATTTTTATTTGTTTAGGTAAAAAGTTCCTATCTGACATGAATTTATTCGTAACCCTTTAGTAAAGAAAGATAGCTACTATAGATAAGTAACTTTAAGTTTTTCTTTTAATATCTAATACACGATTCTAAACAATCTAACATTTTTATATAAGACTTCATCTGGAATTATAAAAGTCTTTTTTTTAAATTTACCTTTTATCCGCTGAAAACCCTTCAGTAATATTTTGCTTTAACAACATCTACATCTTTAAATAAATTTACTAATTCCACCAATTTCAAACATACATTTTTCTCGTCAAAAAAAACTTTTATTAAGTAACAATACAAAATTAAAGTACCAAGACTGTAATACTTGAAATTTTATTTGCTCGCTTTAATAAAGCTGTCATTTAGGTGGACTAGTTTTCGAACACATCAACAAAAAAACACTATGTGTTTTTAATAGTAAGGCTAAATTTAACTTTAAATTGCAATCTAATTGTTTTTACTTATTGATATAACAATAAACAAGCAATTTATTTTTTAACTTGATTAAAATTTTGTTTTAGAATTATTTAAGTGATATCTATCTATGACGAACACAACAACTTGAAATAAAATTATTTTAGTTTTATTTTAAGATACGGCTAACGTTGGTACTTTTTTTAGTTCATCAAACTGAATGTAATTTCAATTTAATAATTTTTTCTATCCTCCACAAGTTGCTTCAGTAAAGTATTTAATATTTTTTATTTTTGTAAAGGTTAAAAAGTTTGATTAAAAAATCAAGTTTGAGTCGACTACTTAATATCAGTCTAGTTTATTTTCATCCTTCACAAATCACATCAGTAAAGTCTTTGACATCTTTGTACAAAAAGGAACTTTGTTTTCTTACATGCTCCTTTTTTACTTTTTATGTAAAAAAGTACATCGGTAGATCTTTATAAGCTGATTTTTTTTGACTTAGTTTTACATCACTGAAATTTTTTATCTTTTCATTTTCTTGTAATACTTAGCGGTTTCTTTGTATTTAAAAAACCTTCACACATATCACCATCACTGTCGTTTTGATTAACTTGGAAATTATTTTAGATTGGATCTCTTCTTCCTTTTGTGGATTTAGTTTAAAATGTAACTACAAAACAAGTTTATTGTGAATTCTTTGTTCATGCATAATTAAATCACTTTTTGGGTAACTTTTAAAACTGCAAGAAAGTTTTTGCTCATAATGATAAACCATATGTTTTGATAGACCATCTTTAGTTTTAAAATATCTTTATTCTGGACAGATACTGTATTTAAAAGGTTTAATGTCACTGTGAGTAGCTTGGTTAACTAGATTGTTTTTTAGAACAAATTTTTTATCACATTGTTCACAAGCAAAAGGTTTTCCTCCTATATGAGTTTGTAAAACTTTATGTTACTTGTTCAAGTGACTTGTACTTAATAATATCAAAAGTTTATGTTTGCTAAACCGCAATGACTCTTAATTTGGCAGACATAAGTTATTAATTCTAACGGTTTTCGATAAATGTTTTTATTGAGTTGACTTATTTTCGGAAATTTTGTTAAATAGTTTAATTTTTTCTTGCAAACATTGGTTTATAGTTCAACCATAAAAAAATCAAGTGATCTCTGTTTTTTTTTTAATTTGCTTGGTAGAATTATTTGTATTTAAAAATAAGTTTGCAAACAGGATTTTACTTGCATGCTGTATGTTGCCCACCCTTATTCTATAACAAAACTGATTAAACTAAAGACTAGTTTGCCTGACTATCTTTGCCTAATTTGACTTAGTTTTAACTACAACGGAACGGGCAACGTACGGCCCATCTGCCGAACCTTGCCCGCAAAACAGAAACATTTTGCATCTAGACAACAAACTTGTGTACTAAGATTTCTTTAAACAGAAGTGTACTTTAAATATTCTATTATTTTAATTATTCTTATCTGGCTCTTAAAACCTGATTATTTAAATACAAATTTGCTTTAAAAGTTTTATTAATGACTCAGGTACGCGAAAGGATTTTGTGTTAAGTATGACCTGTCGACTAAAAAACTTTCATAAAACTTACTATAGGTTTTCAATGAGTAAAATAAAACTACAAAATATGGTTCACCTTTAAAGTTTTGAAGATTGTAAATTCATTTGATCCGGATCCGGTCGAATCTTGATTGGAAACCATATCCGGATTATCCGCCCGGTTTTTAGTTTCAAAAAATATCAGGATTCGACCGGCTCTTAACATAATTTAAAACACTTGTGTTAGGCCGGATCCGAAATTTGTAGCTCCGTTAGATTACTACTTAAAATAAGTAAGCAATGTATTAATGTTTAAGAATATATAACTTTTTTTTTACTGGAAACTTGGTTTACCTAATTTACATAATACTAGAAATTGTACGGAAAATTTTACTAGTACTTTAAAATATGATTAATGGTTATTATGTAGTACTTCAAATTCTTATTTACCGGATTTTCGCTGCTATTTTTTAAGTAAGTAGACCTCAGGCAAAATTGAATTTCATTACAAAACCATGCATCTCTCTTTTGAAATTATATTGATTTTAGAAGATTATTTTCCCAACAGAATACTCAAGTAGATAACGCTATAACTTTTTTCAATAAATGTTACCAATGTTTGATTATAAAAATAGAACGTTATAAACTTTCATCACTCTGGTTATGACTTTTTTTTCTGCAATTACTTAAAAAAGCATTAACTGTCGTACACTTATGTTAACGCTTTTAATCACAAAAATTTCATTAAATTATACTTTATTAGTTTTTTGTTCACTATTTTTCCAGCACCTACCAAAAAAATGGGTGCACGACTATTCAAATTCGGACAATTCGAATTCCGACAATTCAAATTCTTAAAAAAAAATTGAAAGGGCCACAACTAAAAAAGTAATGTATATTTGTCAAATATAAAAAATACATATGTAAGTCCTATTAATATCTTCAAGCAATTTTTTTCTTTTTGCAAAACATTGAATACTTTTTAGTATATGGTTTAAATAAAGTAAAAAACAAAGTTATTTTTAGTAGTTTTAGAATATCTTGAAAAGTATTTAAGATTTTGCAAAAAATAAAAAGTGGCTTGTAGATATTAATAAGGTCTACATAAGCGTTTTTTATTTTTCTCAAATTTCAATTATTCTTTGAGATATAGTCTTCTAATTATTTTTTTAAGAATTTGAGTTGTCGGAATTTGAATTGTCCGAATTTGAATTGTCATGTAACCCAAAAAAATTGGAGTATTATGGAATTTGATGTATATTTTTTATTGTAAATTGAATGATTTAAATTGAATGGTTTCAAGTCTAATTTTAGTAGAATAATCTTACTTAAAATGACTAGCTTTTGATTTTTTAATGTCGAGTTTCTATTCATCTTTAGTTGTATACTGAGCTCAGCATTTTCTATTGCAAACTTTTAATTATTGAAAAAATTTCATTGTTATTAGCTTGTTGAATTTTAAACAGCTTTACTGAGCGAGTTTTTGATTTTTCTGTTTTCTTGCTTATCTTTTCTGTACTTAATCCACATATATGGAATTTTATTAATACAGTATATTTAAGGATAAATAAATAAGAGTTTTAATTTCAGACTGACCGTAATTTGTTAAAGTTTTCTAATTCTTTTGTCATAAGTTGGCAATTGCTGTGACTTTACTGTCACTTTAAAATTAATTTGAAAAGACATGAAAAAACTTATGCAAACTGAAAGTTAGGTTATAACATATACTTAAGTTCTATGATGTTCGTTTGTGGTTTAGTATAAAATGAGAGAAAAGAATAAAGTTTTGAATATTTGAGACAATATTAAGTTCATTTTAGTTAAGTTGACATTTTGTATTGTGAAGTGTTTAATTTGTAAAAATTAATAATCATTATAATCTTCATCAGTCTGTTTTGATTAATAATGATCATAGTTGTGACGTTAATGACATTTTTAACCAGTTTAATTTAACATAGCACAAAGAAGTTATATAGCAAAACTCATTTTAGAGATAAAACGTAACAAAACTTTAAATTCAAACAAGTATAGCAAGTTCAAAAATAAAAACAGCTTTTTGTTGTACGCAATTACTTTATTGACTTACAAAGTTTCGCTGCTCATTTAATATTAGCAGCTCTACGGAGCCTGTAAAAACTAGTAATAACGGCGAATAATTTAACTTTAATGACTACTGCGAAATGAATTGGTAAAAATAAATATTTAACTTGAGACTTCAATAAAACTCGACGTCTATACGTCCTTAAATTTTAAACTTAAACAAAAACTAATATCAAAGGTTGTAACTTGAAATATAATCAAAACGGTATTTAAAAGTTATTTTTAGTTTTCTTTAAAAAGTATTCTTATAAAAAGTATGACGTAGAAAACAACATTTTTATAGTGAGTATTTTTTTTGAAATGTGTTTAAACATCGTCTTTTATTGGGTAGCTTCAAATTTCCAATACTGTTTTTGAATTACTTTATAATCATGCAACTATTTGCATATTTGCTGAGTCAGCAATTATTATTATTTTTTTTTATAATATTAAGAATAAAAATTTAATTTTTGATTTATTTTTTTATGTTTGGTTAAAGGTGGGTTAGGGTTAAAGGTTTAAATACAACAAATAAAAATAAAAACTTTAAAATGTTTTGCTGACTCAGCAAATATACAAATTAGTTGCATGATTTTCAACTAATTCAAAAACAGTAGTGGAAATTTGAAGCTACCATCTTTTATTACATAGTTATTATTAAAATAGTAATCTAAATCCTAACTAAGGATTCGGCAAACTGCGCCCCGCATACATGGTTTTATTTTAAATGGTATGCAGCCCACGAAAGGTATAACCTGCAAACTATGAATAATTGAATATGTGGCCTGCGAATAAAAAATTAAAAAGTTACACTAGATATTCTTGAATTTGAAATGAAGAGGAACAAAATATCTAAGGAACTACTTACGAGAAAATTTAAACCTTTCCTATATCTTCAAGGCTTGCAAAGAAGAATAAAAAGTAAAACTACAATTGCAGCCTGCGATTATTTTTATTTTGAAATTTGGGCCGTAATCATCAAATGTCTGCCGACCCTGTTCTAAAAAACACTAAATAAATGTTTTGTATTTTAAAATCTAGTTTTTACTTAAGCTTTTACGTGATTTGTAATTTTATTTCATACCAATACAAGACTTAAAGAAATAATCTAGTATGATTTGTTTGTTCTGTAAGTAAGCTTCATTGCTTTCTTAATTATATAAGAGAAGAGATTGCAAAAAAAATAATTTCTCAATGCTTAAATATGATAACTTTGAATCAACTTTGCTTTTAATAGAATGGTAGAAAGGGAAATTACTATTTTAATGAGCCAAAGCCACCTGTTAACTCTTTTTAAGCTGAGTGTTATTAAATCAACTATTATGTTTATGTATTCTTTATGATGTGAATTTACTTTGTATACATTGTATTGTAAAAATTTTTGAACAGTACTTAGGTTAATACGACAAAGAGATACTATTTAGAATATGTTGGCAAAGTTAGCTTTTTGTATTAATACTTATATCATATAATGAGCCTTCAGGTCCTCTATGACTATAACAGTTCTATCATGGTTTGTGTAGCCTCAAAGTTTCTAAATAAAAAGTAAGTCTGACAAGTAGAAATTTTTATTATATTGCTATGACTACTTTATACCATAAAAAGCAAATAAAGTTTATTTTCTGTAATAGCACCTTCATTAACACTAAAACTGTTCATACTTTTCTGTTTTTGAAGGGTTAATGGTTTAATTTGGTAAACATTTTAATAACCTTCATAAACATTTTAACATCTGTTGCCGTATAAACAATTTTTATTATCATATCAAAAGTGCTGCTAATACCTGCTGTGCAATAAACTATCAATTTGTTTCTGTAAAATCCTTCTTTGTTTTCAAACAGTTTGATAATTTGTACAAGAGACTCTTTATTTCTATAAATTGACAAAAATGTACTATATAAGTTATATTTTCAACAAACTGTTTTCTTGAGAAGCACAACAAAAATATTTTTTTAGCAATATTTGTATATAACTATGAAAAACATTAAAATTCATAATTTAATATAACAATTGCTGAAGTTATAAAGAATTTGATTATTTTCTACTTGGTACATTTACTATTAATTTTTTAAAAAGTTGAATAGCTGTGTATATTTATATACAAACTAATTAAAAAAAAATTTTCCTAGCGTAAAAAATCTAAAACTAGCTTTAGTTAATAAAAATATTAATTTTATCCTTTAAAGTTACATATTTCACATGTACTAACTTTATCTGTAAGAAAAGCAATAATGGTATTGAAAAAATAAGTTTTATTACAATTTGTTTACTAAATATTAAGAAAACAACCATTTTTTTTGAACTGTGCACTTATATTTTCAGCAATTCCTTATTGTTTAAGTGTATTCAACTTTTGTGTTTGTTCCTTGCAACGTTTAAGGATTACTTGAACTTTTAACAACTTCAATAACATTTAATAAATAACTTTTAAACAGAAACTGTTGTATTTTGTTTTAATTATATTAAATTTTAGAAAAGCATAAAGTTTACTTTTGATTTTTTCATCAACTATTTATATACTTTCTACAGCAATGAAAAAAACAAATGTTTGATAACCTGCAATTATATCAATCACAATTTTAAAAAGTACTGCTACTGTGAACTAGTTTATTTTCAATAGTTTAATTGTGTCTTTTAAGGAGCATTTTGTATCAGATTAGGGTGGTTGTTTATTTATCACATTTTGAAAAAGTGACTATTGCTTAATTCAAAAATTTTGATCCTGATCAATTTTAAACAATATAGGCAAAAAATAATGATATAACAAACTCACATAACTCGAATCAGACAAGATCTATTTTAGAAAATTACGATATGGATAATAGTTATGAGAGACTCTGAACTCAACTTAGCTAATTTTGTTTCCGGTTGCTGAGTTCAAGTTTACCAGGGTAGGTACGTAAATTCGACTGACATTTTACCTAATTTTTAACGGTTAGCTTCTTATTGGACTTATAGCCATATTAAACGATGTAAATTATAAGTTTAGTTGTCTGGCGTAGTATATCAACTATAGAACGTTTTAGCGCCATTTAAATTGTTTTTAAAAATTAATTCCCCAGGAAAATATCATAAAACTTGAATTGTTATGAATGCGCTACAGATATACTTAAACCTTTTACTTTCAAAGTACTATTATCATAGTTTTGGGCTACAGAAGCTAAATTCTTATCAAAAAAAAATTAATAGTATATACACACTAATTCTAAAATTTATTTTAAATCCTTTAAAATTCTCTAAACTTTTTTAAATATAAGGTAACAACAACAATTAAAACGAAATTCTCAATTTAATAGTCTACATTAAAAATATTTTAATTTTTTTTTATAATTCAAAAAAATTTCAAGAATGATACTGAAGTTTTGACAATGTTACCAAAAATTAGTTAGCCTGACGATTATGAACCATAATTAATAACTATTAAATGTTATATCTAACTGAAATATAATTTGAAACAAGCTAATTTAGTATTTTACTGTAAAACAGTCCTACAGTATATTTTTTTGAATTCTCAAGTTTGTAATTAATTAAATTGTAATAATTTTACCTTGATTTGATAAGTACTTAATAATAGTTTTAAGCATGTTTAAATAGTAATGTAATTTAGGAAATATCTGAAAATTAAAAAACAATTAATATTGTGTTCAGTTTAACAAAGTTATTAGACAGGCATACTACATTAAAGATTTACTGATATAGAAAAATACGAAAAAATGTTAAAGTTCTGCTTGATTTATGTTATAAATAATGCTTAATATATACAAGTACACAATTATTAATACTAACGGCCAAATAAACTTTATTTAAAAAACCCAAGTAATTTACCCATTAGTGAAATCAGTCTAAGTTAAGTTTTCTTACTTTAAAAGAAAAGAATAAATTACGAACGAAAAATACATGCAAATAAATATATGACATTATTTAAATTGAAAAAAAAGAATAAAAAAAATCAGCAAAATGAAATAAAAATAAAACGTTTAAGTTTAAAAAAAGGAGACTGTAATAAGTAACAAAATTATAAAGTTTAATGAATTTATCAACAAAAAAACTAAGTTTTTATGATTGTATAAAAGATATATACACATAAAATCCTAAAAAGTATAAAATACGTTTTAGTAATAAGTATTAAAACATGTTTTAAACGAGATTTTTGCATTTTTATACCAAAAAGAAACAACTTTTTCAAATACTTCTATAGAAAATTATAAAGAAATTCAAATTATAAATTCAAATTTTTAGTAAAAGCTATTGTTATCCATTTTTGTGGTCACTAATAAAATATTTATTAAAACTTCGTATTGAAATCAAACGAAATATTTTAAAATCGAAATCTGATAATCTGTTTTAGTTTTTATTATTTTTTTTGTGCACACTTAATGTACACAGTTACATAACTAAAAAAATTACTGATGTATAAAGTGAATACATTATTAATTTAACAATATTACTAAATTAATAACAGTATCAAAAGAAAATATCTTTTAAACTTCAAAACTCTATTTAAACAAAGTAAAAATATTAAGCTTTTACAGTATATAACTAAAAACAAGTAACTAAATTTTTATCTAGATTTCGCTAATAAGTAGTTTAGAAAGTCGAGTTTAAAGAGAAGCAACACTTTATTTACTGAATTTCTAATAATTTTTGGCAGTTTTTATTCATTTTTAATATTCATGTTTACTGAATATTCAAATATTAATTAAATTTTAAAACTTATTGTTGAAAATTTGAATAAAAAATAATTGACAGTGAAGTGTATCAGTGGTTTTTTTATCTGAGTAAACCAGATAATTTATTATAAAATTTTATAAACAATTCTAAACTATTGTTGTTTATTATCTATAAGTATATGCAAAACATAAACTGATAAAAATAACCAAAAAAATCTTTTAAAAGTAAAAAAAAAACTCAATTATAGTTAAAATTTTATGTTTAGACACAGTAAAGAATATGCTTGCATACATAAGAAAGCACTGAAGCATTTAATGTCATCAAAAGTATAATTTCATTTAAAAAATCTTAACATTCAGTATTCACAGTGATGCTTCGATCATTTATTTTTATTCTCCATTCTAGGCTTCTGTGGAAAAGTATAACTAACTTTATTTTGTAAGTAATGATGTAATAAAGTAATATAACATCTTCTGGATTAATTATATAATGTTCATTATAATTGCTTAAAGATTTTAATAAACCTCATATGTAAGCAAAAAATCAAACAAAACTATGTTACCAACAACTATTGTGAATAGCTAAAGAAGTTTTCATGTTTTTGAATAATAGTTATGTTATTCTACTTAGCAAAATGTATTAGGCACATAGTTGCTTCTGAAATAGTAAAAGACGTAGTAGTAGTTTAGAATAGAAGAGTCATAATTTCCAATATCTATATACTATTATATAAATGCAGAATAAGTTTTTTGTGTATATAAGTTTATGACGTTATTTAGCGTGGCAGATTGCATTTTTACTGTGATGATTTTATTTTAATAAATAATAATTTTAAAATTTTAATAAAAAAGATTTTGTTATTTTTTTTTACTTTTATCTTAAATTATTTAACTAATTAACCAATCAGCTATCCAAACTATATATACTATAACCAAGTTAAAAATTTTACTAGTTACACTAATTACTTTTAACTTTCATTAAAACAAGAAAATTTCTAGTATTCAATATTTCAACTAGTTTTAATTATTTATTTGTTGAATTTGTATATAACTTAATACAAAAACTTTAACATTTCAAGAACAGATTATCTTTAAAAATGTTTAGTATTTTGGTAAATAATATAAGTTAATATGCGATATTTTACAAAATATATCATACATAATTTCAATAACATTTTAATACTGAACTACAATAATAACTACTAGATACTTTTATACTTAGATATAAATATATATTTTAAAAACTAATTACTTTTAAGCAAAAAGTATAAATGTTAAGTATTCATTTAGTTTAAGTTTAAAATTATTAAAATAAAAGTTGTAAAAAAACTAACTTAAATAAAGTGTGTTAAAAGTAGTAAATATGAACGATTGTAGTAGAAAAAGTCAGTATGTATTAAGAACACTAATGCATTAACAAAAATCAAAACTTAATCAATCATTTAAAATATGATAATAAAAAAAATTGTAATCCTTCATTATTTATTTATATTTCAATCTTAATTTTTAAATAAAATACCAAACAAGAACAAATCAGACTGAAACACGATTTTTAACAAAAAATAATAAAACAACAGTGAGTTTTACTAACATAAATAAAAAGCTTTTCACAAAAACTATGCATGTTGTATTTATATTTTAGACTAGTAATGATACATTGAGTATTCGTAAAACAAAGCTTACAATTAATATCAAAACCAAATGTTTGCCTAAAATAAACAGAATATTCTGGCTATGACACAATGATATGTAAATAGTCCTTTAATAGTTATGATATATAGTCAATATGTCATGAAACTCCCTGGGTTTCCTCTTTTTTCACATGATAAATGGATATTTTTCAGTTGTTGTTTAATAGTAGGCACATAACTGCACCTTGAAAATTAAAGATGCTCAATCCTAACATTTCAATTATGAACTCATCTATAATATGTATAAGTATAAGAAACATTTTATGTGTGTAAAATGCTTATGCCGTCACTTATATTGGCAGAGTGATAACATTCATTGAGAAGTTAATAAGAAATGAATTATAGAAAAAAATTATAAAACTAACCGATTGCTTCATGTTGGGGAGTTCCTCTTAAAAGTAATTTCTCCATAAATTTCAACCTCCGCCTCCTTGGACTTTGTTGGAGTGCTATTCAGTTTATCGCCATACATTTAGAACAAACTAGACAAGCATAACAAAAATTGTTTAGTTACTATTAAAAAAATAATATTTCATATTTTAACAACTAGAGTTTTAAGAAAGTATTAAATAAACTATTAAGTTTAAGAAACTTAAAGAAAATCTTCAGACCTAATTAAGCAAACAATTATAACTTTTTAAATATTGTTGTTTTTGAACTTTATTGTGAACGTTAACAGACCGATATTGTTATGATGAGGGGTTTTCCCTTAAAAGTAACTCCTCCGTAAACTTCAATCTCTGCATTCTTAGAGTTTGTCGGAGTGATTTTTATCTGAACCTTTAAACATATGAAAAAAAAATTGTTAATTTTTAGATTCTTAAGAGATAGTTATTTGACGTTTTATGATATCAAAACTATTGAAAGTTTAACTTCTATAAATAAAATGATCGGAAAAAAATTAAGAACTAGAAAAATATACTTACTGCTTTCATTTTATAACAAAACTTTTATAAAATTTCTTCAAAAAAATTGTTAACTATAACATATTTATCCTCTGATCCGGTCATTTTTCAAACCAAGATCTGGCAAGATTAAATAATATATAAAGGTTAGTACTATATAACACGTCAAATATATATATTTTTATTAATAACAAGCTACAAAGGGGTGAGGATTTTAGTCGGCAGGCAATATTTGATAGAAATTACTTTGCGGGCAAGACACATAAGTTTTAATTTTGATAGGTTGCTCATATGAAAAATACATTTACCTTTGTTTTTAATATTTAAAAGTAAAATGCATGAATAAAAAATTAGAACATAAATCTTGTTGTAGTTAAAGTTTTAATAATACATCATTTATAAAAAAAAAAAACAAGTCTTAGTTTCAAAATATAAAATTAAAAAGAATAATCTGTAAAAAATAAAAATTATAAGTGATTTTGTAGATATGTGTTCATAAAACACCACAAGTAGAATTACGTTATATGTGTGCTTATACTTAAAGTAAAAACAATAATGTAATAACAGTTTTTGTCTTCGAAAATTAAATATAAGTGTTCATTTTGTGAGTAAAAACTTATGACGTCAATTGGTACAGAACACATGTTTATGTAAAGTTGGAAACTTACAGGGAAAAAATTAGTTTCTGAAAAAATTATTTTTTCTTAACATTTTGTCAAACCTTTAACTTTAACAAAATAAATTACTTTAATTTGATAAATCTAAGAATAGAATTATAGACAATAAAACAAAAGCATATTCTAATTTAAAAGCAAATCAAAAACTTTATAAAACTGATGAACTAGTTAAACTATAACTCACTCATATAAAGTTTTATAACTGTTGTGAGAATAAATGCAGATGGTAATTTTTTTAAATTTAATATTTACTTACCTTTATTTAGAAGTAAAATTTTTAGATGTAAATTCCGTTATGCATTTTACTATTAAAAAATTAACCTGAATGAATTTATTAGTATAATTGAAAGAACAATCTAAGAAACTGTAAAACTAAATTGAAACTTAAGTAGTTAGCTTTTAAAAGTTTCTGCAGTTAATATTTTTTATTGAAATTAATAAACAAAAAGTTAAAGCAGTAGTTTTGTTTTTACAACTTTTACATATAATCTCTAAAGTTTGACGAAATAAATAAAAACTCTTATATTAAATTCTATAACAATTACTTGTTTTAAACTTAAAACTCATCTAATATTTATTTTATCACACACTTTTTTAAACTTTACTTTTGTTACAAAGACAACGCTTTGAATGTTTACAGATAATGTTTAAATAAAAATATATATAAATATACACATCAAAATAAGAACGTTTTTTTAAATAAAAACTATTCATAATCGAGAATGATATACAAAGTCTTTTAAATTTGTTTTAGTTCTCTAAATTCTCTAAAGTTAAATTTATTAATCTAATGTTATTGAAATTAATCTGAAACTATGCAGTTTTGTTAATACATCAAAAATGGAATATATAAGTACGAGTGATAACTATATACGAAACAATTTATTTTGCTCCACACCCAATATGACTCTTTATGTGTTGCCACTTGTGTAAACCTAGAAAACATTCATTAAAAATAAGTATAAGAAAATCACAATTTAACTCATTACTTAACAAATAACATTTATATTGTATTCAAAATCATACATTTAACGTAGTCAATAGTAACAACAAGTTATGGAATTTTTTTGAACTTTGCAGACAAGAATAAAGATACTTAAAAAACTTTTAAGTTGAATTCTTTTCTTAAAACACTTTAAACCAGTAATTTAAGGCTACTTTTTGTACTTAAGTTTCAAAGAAAAACAAAATAAGTGGCACCACCTTAGTAAATTCTTAAAAATGCAAAATATTTACAAAACAAGACAAAGTGCTATTCTATTTTTGTGCAATTTCAAACTACTTTCTCTGTATATTTTTATGATTACAATAATTGCATGAAACTTTTGCTAAAAAATTTTGTTCAAAATTTAGAATGAATACTTTTACACATGTTGAAAATTAAATGTTTTTCTAAATTTGAATTAAAAAACAAGCTTTAAAAGTCCTTCATTCTAAGTAGATTAAACTAAAAGAAAAGCAAAAAAAAACTTAGCTATATAAGTATTATACAACAAAAACTTTTGATAAGATTAATGTTGGATTCGAATTTTGAGTTATCTTTGATTAAACTTTAAGTTAAATTAAAAAAATATTAAAAGAGTATACTTGAAACCGTAAATTTGAATAAAATCTAAAGACAAGAATTTAATTGTGAACTTCAGAAACGAACAAAAAAGACTTATAATAAAGTTAAAATTTTTAAAGTTTATACTTAATATGTACATAAAAAATTTATACAAAACATAAAGTAAACAACTTATTAATTAATTTAAATGTTTTATATGGGTCTTTTCGTGAGCTTTCAAATTACACCTAGTGTAACTTTTATGATGACAATAAATGCAAGAAAATTTTGGATCATAATGATATACCATGTGTTTTGTTAAACCATCTTTTGTTTTAAAATATTTTCCTTCTGGACAGATACTACATTTAAAAGGTTTATCATCTATGTGGGTAGCTTGATGTTGTACTAAGCTTCGTTGGTGAGTAAATTTTTTATCACATATTTGACAAACATAAGGTTTTTCTCCTGTATGACTTCTGTAATGAGCTTCAAGACTTGATTTACTAGAAAACAATTTCAAGCAAACATCACATTTGAATGTTTTTGATTCGTCATGAACTTTAATGTGTCGAATGAGATTACATTTGTTAGAATAACTTCTATGACAATTTTCACAATAAAATAGTTGTTCTGTAAGTATTGATTGATATATGCTTAAGCTTATTATAAAAATACTTTAAATGATGCATTACAGACTTGCATTAAAATTGAATAATAAATTCAAATATACTTTTTTTAAATTAAAAAAATCATAGAAAATTGTAATTTGTATTTATAGAATGTCTACTATTTTTAATCTTTTACAATATTATACAAGCCAAAATAATATGAATGTTTTTGATACTTTAAGTAAATATCTTACCCACTAAACTGAAGCATGTTAAGTTAAGTAACATAAAGTCTGTAAACTACTTTGATGATAAAAATATACAAAAGAATTTGCCAAAATTTGTACAAGTAATGTTCTATTTATGTTATTTTATTTACTTTTTGTGTGAAATTTAAGATGTGTATTTAAGTTTGATTTTCGAGAACATTTTCTATCACTTATTTGACAGGCAAAAGGTTTTTCTCCTGTATGAGTTCTGTAATGAGCTTCAAGACTTGATATGTTATAAAAGAGTTTCAAGCAAACTTCACACTTGAAAGCTTTTGATTCGTCATGAAATTTCATGTGTCGATTGAGATTACATTTGTTAGAATAGCTTTTTTGACATATTTGACAACTGAATAGCTTTCATGTGAAAATTAAATGATAAAAAAATTTGTTTTTATTTTTATTTTTTTCAAATTGATAAAATATGGTTTGTTATTTAAAATTGATAAAAGAAGAAATAATCTTATGTATTATAAAAGATTGTATATAACTTTGCTTCTTTTTAACTTATTTTTAATGTGAAACGCAATATAAAAACTTAACTTATTTTTGTAACAGATTTATGCCGAAAGGGGTGAACTCCATTTTTAACAAGTTTATAATTATTTATCTACTACAAGGTTTCCCAAACTTTTTTTCAAAAGGCCCCCTATAGAGAACTTAAAAAAGTTATGGCCTTTTCCAAAAGGATTAAAAAAAAAAAACGCTTAAGACAATTTTCCCCTACATCATCAACTCCTTAATATTGAGTACAAGTTTCAATTTATGACCTATTGGCTCCACTGTGGCCCCTTTACTGCTCATGCCCCCCTTTGGCCCCATTGCTGCTTCTTACCCCCTAAATTTCTGGAAACCTTGCTTCAAAACCTTGATAAAGTACCACTTAAAACTCAAATAATATTAAATATGTTTTCCTTTACTTTTATATAATGAAAATTGTTTTTAACTTAATAAGTATATTCAAAATACTTTTATTAAATTTCAATTCTTTTTAACGCTATCAAAATAATTGTTATTATTAACATTATAAGAATATTTATACCTATTTTTTATTAAAAATTCGAAAAAGTGAAATTTAAAAAAGACTAAACCTTGTTTGATAAATACATAAAACAAAATGTATTTTTTAAATTTACCCAGTTGATTATGATCATAGGGAAATTAATTTCGCTTTTATTACAAACTGATTTTATTTGTGGTATGTTATCTTAATTACTAAATACTTTTTACTGCTCAACAAAATTCAAAGAAATTTCATAAATAAAAGACATTAATTTGAGATTTGAAAAAGTTACGTATATAAGGTGCAAACCAAAAGGAGACCAAATTACGACTGAATATATCTTGTTCTTAATTAAAAAAAACATTCAATTTTAATTAAAGTAAATTGTTTGACATATCTAGAAATTAAAGTTTAAAGAATGGTACAATAATTTTTCTACTGTAATTAATTAAAATGTATTACAGTTTGAAAAATCTAATTGAAAATGAAATTATATAATAGTTTTTATTTATTTAATTTATAATTTTGTTAATTTTTTTGTTGAAATAATTCAAAGTTGTTATTTTAACTTACGTTCATTAAGAAGTACACTTTTAGATGTAGATTCCATTATGTACTTACGTTGTATAAAAATTCCTAAACCTACTTGTTAACAGAAACTAAATAACATTATGTAAAAGTAAACATTTTAACGTATCTAGTGAAAAAAACGAACGTCTTCTACTTAATTAAACAAAAATAATATTAACTATGTAATTTGAAAATAACATTAATGTTAATATTTTAAAACATTTACAAAGAGTAGTTAAGTATAGAAGCATAACAAAATAATAATTTGAATAAAATTTTGAGTTACAGTTATAACAGTTATGACATTAATAGCTACAGACTTTTTTTAAATATTAAGATTTAAAACAAGTTTCAAATGTATTTCATGAAAAAATTAATAAACACTTAGCAATAACTAAAACTAAAAAAAAATACTTAACAACGAAACAAAACAATAAAAATAAAATTTCAATACATTCGCTTAAAAAAGAAATTTTTAAGTTTAAATTTGTTATCAACTAATAAAATATTTTTAGTATAAACTTAAATTAAACCTAAAAACTTATACTAACCAGGTAAATTGTCATTTAAATTAATAACATTAAATTTAACAAAGTACCTTAAAAGTTTTACAATTTAAAAATACTTATCTTATAAGTCTAAGTTTAATATGATTATTCTATTTGTAAGATTTCAGACTTGGCAGAAAAATACTAATAAAATGACTTAATAAACTTTAAAATTAATTTATTTATTTTAAACACTTCAAATAAGTAACTAAAGGCTGCTTTTTGTTTTAAAGTCTTAGAAGTGTAAAAGATTAATGAAACGCATGTAATCTTAGTAAAATCTTAGATATGCAAAGTCTATAGAAAACAATCAAATGTTTGTTATGAATTCTACTTTTGTGCAATATCAAACTACTTTCTGTGTACATTTTATGATTACAATAATTGCATGAAACTTTTGCTTACAACTTTTGCTCAAAATATAAACTATGTAAACACTTTATCACACATAGTCTAAAATACATGTTTTTCTAAATTTGCTAAGAATTAAAGAACAAGCTTTGAAAGTCCTTTATGAGTAAAAAGCTAAGTAGGTTAAACTAAAAAAAGCACAAAAAAATTTACTACTTAAATATATAAGTACTTTACAACAAAAACTTTTGATAAAATTAATGTTAGATTTGAATTTTAGGTTAACTTTGATTAAACTATTATTTTAAGTTAAATTAAAAGAATATTAGATTGTATTTAAGACCGTGAATTTGACTAAAATCTAAAATAATTTAATAACAAAATTAAGAAGTTATCAAAAAAGACTTACTTAAAACAAGTTAAACTTCAAAAATGTTTAATTTTAATAATAAAGTTGAGCTTTTTTTTGATTTATTCAACACATGTACATACAAAATTAAAACAATCTACAAGTTAGTTTTAGAATAATTGATAATAAAATATCATATGTTCGTTTAAATTTCATTTAGGTTTTAAAATTCTACCTTCTGGACAAATAATGCATTTAAAAGGTCTATCATATCTGTGAGTAACTTGATGTCTGGTTAAGGATTGTTTTACAGCAAATTTTTTATCACATATTTGACAAGCAAAAGGTCTTTCTCCTGTATGAGTTCTGTAATGCCGACTAAGCTCTCCTTTATTAGAAAACAGTTTCAGGCAAACATCACATTTAAGAGCTTTTGATTCATCATGAACTTTCATGTGTTGATTGAGATAATATTTATTATAGTAGCTTCTATGACATATTTGACATTTGAATAGTTCTTCTGTGAGTATTTGTAAATAATTGCTTGAGCTGATTATAAAAACAATTTAATGATGCATTATAGAGTTTTGTTGACAAATAAAAAAAAACATTCGCTAATTTTTTTTTTCAAAACTTAGTAAATTCATATGAAATTGTAGCTTGTTTTTATATAATAAATACTAACATTTTAATCTCTTACAATACTATATATATATATATAGTAAATCTAGTTAAATTTATATCAGCATTAAGGTGCTCATAAAATAAGAAATCTTAGAATTTTTAGCCGATTTTTTTACACTTGGCAAATACCACAAAACTACCTTTGCAAAATTTTAGATGATTTGAAAAAGTATTTTTAGAAATTATTTTATTATCTACCACTCCAATCCAAATTGTTTAGGACACAAAAAAATCGATCTTAAAGTTTTAGCTATTTGTTCTTACATATGCGCAACTATCACATGAACACATTGGGCACATTCAAATTAAAAAGATTTAGAGAAACTTTTGTGGAGGTGCTTCTTGATTTTATGATGAAAGTCCAACAATTCAAGAAAACTTACAAAGAGTGATAAAAATTACATAAAATCATGAAGTGCCTCCATAAAACCTTCTCGAAATCATCTTAAATTGTGTACAATGTGTTTGTGTGATATTTGGTCACATGTAAAAAGAAATTCAGCATATAACTCTTAGAAAAAATGATTCGGGTCCAATACGTTTTGCATTAGAAATTTATCATAAAATCTAAAATAGTCTCTGTAAAAGTTTTTTAAGTCAGCTAAAACTTTGCACAAGGGTGGTTTTGTGGTATTTACCAAGTGTAATAAATATTTCAGCAGGAATTTCAAAGGTTGCTGATTTCATAAGCACCCTAACTAACTTACTTAATACTACGAGTAAAAATATTATCCTTTAAACCTTAGCATTCGATGAAGAATAAGGTTTAAAAACTAGTTTAATTATAAAACTTAATAAACATACTTGCTAAACTTTTTAACAAATATTTTATTTAAATTTTATATATATAATAAAAAAATAATAGTATGTTTACTTTTTGTGTGAAGTTTAAGATGTGTACTTAAATTAGACTTGCAAACAAATTTTCTATCGCATATTTGACAAGCATAAGGTTTTTCTCCTGTATGAGTTCTATAATGAACTACAAGACTTGATTTACTACAAAATACTTTCAAGCAAACATCACATTTGAATGCTTTTGATTCGTCATGAACTTTCATGTGTTGATTGAGATTACACTTCTTAGAATAGCTTCTATGACAAACTTGACAATTGAACTGTTTTGCTGTGGTATTTATTTGATAAATATTTAGTTTTATTTTGAACATTTTCTAAAAAACAAATGATATTTTGTTTTTACTAATAGAGTAATATCAACTATTATATGAAATTTTACTTCATTCAAATGCGTTTTTATTTTAAATCTACATTTTTTATAATAAAAAATATTAATTTTAAACAAGTTTAAGGCCAAAGGCGGGTCACTATAATTTTTACAACTAGTAGAGCATTTTATTAGCCATCTAAAATTTTCAACAACTTGACAAAATATTAAGAACCTTTGAGTAAACACTATCAAGTTTCATTGTTTATAACAGGGGTAGACAGCCTTATGTGACTTGAGGGGAAATTTTCCTAGAAAAATTAGCTCGCGGGCCAAGCTATTAAAAAAAAACCTTTGAGGGCCACATTTATTTTTAAACAATTCTAGTAATCAGTAGGAAAATAATATTTAAGGTCAAAATATAACAAATGAAGCAATATTCGAACAATAATAAATAATATTCATTGAATTAAGAGCCTAAATTTTAGTTTTTATCACAAAACATATAACTTTTAATGTTTTTAAAATGTATATTTTTGACTGAAAAGGAGCTCATGGGCTGCATATTTTGACTTTGAGGGCAGCATTTGGCCCGCGGACCGCAGTTTGCTGACCCCTGGGTTATAATTTCCTTATGAAAGGTTTAAATTAAAAAACAACAAAAGAACCCAAAATCTATCTTTCTATTACCAACAAAACATCAAAAATTTTTCATTTATGTTACTAATATTTAAATCAATTATACAAAATAGGATGAGTGTTTTCTAGTCAGCTTATATTTACTAAATAAATCTGTTGCAGTCAGGTTTTGCTAAAAACGATCTTTCAAAGCAGTAAATCATTGAAACATTAAATTACTTTTTTCAATCAAAATTGTAATAAAATAATCAATTCAACTAGACTAGTGTGATATGATTATAAAAGAGGGTTGACACTCTCTCAGTCTAAAAACTATCCTGAGCGACCAAAAACTACCCTGAGTGAGCTTTAAAGTGTCCTGAGTCATCCTGAGTTTTTTCAAATTTCTAAAAAACACTTTTATCAAAAATTAATTAGTACAAACTTCTTTAGCAAAATTAGTTAAAATGCAACAAAATGTTGATTCTTAATCAACTGAGTCTCATTCAAAATTAAGAAAAAATATGTCTTACGGTTTTTGAAAATTCTTAAAACTATCATGAGTGTTAAAATAAATAAATCTATTTTAAGTCAGCTTGAGTTAAAAAACCAAAATATTCTGAGCTTATTAGGTTCTTATGTATAGCTTACAATAAAATCTAACCCATATAAAAAATTTATCATTTTAATTTTTTTTTAACATTGAAATTTACCAATAAAAATTTAGGAAATATGGGTACATTTAATGGTAAAACTATCCAAAATTAAAATCAATGTTTAATTTTTTTTAGTGACTAAAAAATACTAACTTAAGTTAAAATTTAAATCCAATTTCGACTCATAAGATATAAAATATTTTTTCAGGATATAAAAACCAGTCATAAAAAGAAATTTGTTTAAATTTGCTTGTTGAAAACAATCAGAATAGTAAACTATACTTACCTTTATTAAGAAGTAAATTTTTAGATGTAGATTCCATTATGGAGCTTATTGTTATAAAATATACCTAAACGCAGTTTTTATGTTTGTTATATTATAAACAAAATAACATTATGTAAAACTTTAGTTAAATCTAATAGGTAAGATTTTAAGCTTTCTACAATTAACATTTTTTATAATGCTCAAAACTCGAAGACAAAAAACTACATAACTATACTAATAAAGTATAATACAAAAAAAAACTAATTTCTAATTTAAAAAGAAATAAAGAATGAAAAAACAATCGAGCAGTTTGTACTAAACTTAACATATAATGATTTTTATATTATATCCTGGTTGTAAAATCAACGTAAAAAATTTATTATATGTACATTAATTATTTTGTACATAAGTTTAAAAATTAAAATGAAGTAACAACGATATTAAACTTATTGTATAAGTAAGAAATATTCTTAACAAGTTTTGATAACTTGAGTTTCATAAAATATAATATGAAAGTCGGAAAACTGTATAAAAAAAAATTTTGATGTTACAAACTTTTTTGTATATATAACACACTTCTAGCAAATAAGCCTTGTTTTATAAATCTTAAGCTGCAAAATATTTTTTAATTTTAAAGTATAGAATAACCTATGTTTTTTGAAAGAAATACTAAAAACGACAAGTTATTATAAATACAAAACAATTAAACGTAATTTTTTTGATTTATTATCTTAACAAAGTGTAGTTGTTCAATATTAAGAATGCTATTTAATATTTGTGAAGCTATTGTTTGCTAATTAATTGTTATAAGACTGATGATGAATTTTTTAAAAATGATATCAACTTTTTCAGCCTTTCTAAGAAATAAAAGTTACAATAAAAAGTAAAGCACGCTTTCAGTCACTGATATCTAATTATAAACTTTTATTGAAGCTAAAACAAACTTAAAGTTTAAACCAGTTTCTTAAAAAAAATTGTGTTTTTTACTTTGGAACGTTTCGAAAGACGGAAATACATATTTCTCAATAATTTCTGATTACTTAGAACAAGTTTTTAAATAGTTCATTGAAAAACTAAAAAGTGTTAACAGAAAGAATCAAAACCGTATACAACTCGTAAGAAATATTCTACAATCAAAAAATTTATAACCAAATTGTTAAGTTTTTGTTCTAAACTTAGTTTGAATTAAAATTTCAGTATAAACTGTAACAGAAACAGTAAAAATTATGTAACAATTTGAATTCAAGTTAATTAGCGGACAAGAAATAATTATAATTACTTAAGAAATTTTCTTACTGAACAATATTGTTTTTAAATATTTAAAACAAGCAATTTAATTGCAACTTATTAAACTTTAGATTAAATTAGCTCAAAAGCTTGATAAAAAAATACTTAGCATCTTAGTAAGTAACTAATAAAAATTTAACGAGTAACTATAAAACAAATTGAAAGTTTGTTTTGTATTCTCTTCTCATGCCTATTTAAATCATTTTTTGTATAACTTTTATGATCACAAAAACTGCAAGAAAATGATGGCTCATAATGATATACCATATGTTTTGTTAAACAGTCTTTTGTTTTAAAATATCTTCCTTTTGGACAAATACTGCATTTAAAAAGTTTATCATCTCTGTGAGTAGCTTGATGTTTAATTAGATGGCTTTTTCGAGCAAATTTTTTATCGCATATTTGACAAGCAAAAGGTTTTTCTCCTGTATGAGTTCTGTAATGAGCTTCAAGTGTTGTTTGGTAAAAAAACAGTTTCAGGCAAACATCACACTTAAATGCTTTTGATTTGTCATGAACTTTCATGTGTCGAATAAGACTGTTTTTATTAGAATAGCTTCTATGACATACTTGACATTTAAATTGTTGTTCTGTAAGAATTAGAATATAAGAATTTAAGTTATTTAAGAAAACTTTATGATTAAGAAATTTTTTATTTAAAATTAGTCTTTAATAAGAATATGTATACAACTTTATTGCATTTAAGAGAACTTTTTTCTCCAACACTAGATGAATACTAAAAAACTTTTTGGGATATGGTAATAGAGGGGTTCTTTTTTTGACAATTTTTAAAGGTTTATCTAAGATATTTAACACTTTTAAAAATATGGCACACTTTTAAACAACTTTTGAGATAAAAGCTATCAAAATCATTGAACACTTCACTTTCTTACTTAATAAAACTAAAATACAACCTTAAGTTCATCTTTTTCACTTTTTAATAATGCTTTTTAAAAATATAATTTTAGTCCTAATTAATATTTCAGTAGCATAAATAATTCATATAAAACTTTTAGTTGGACGACCTGAATTAACAGAAAAAGTATTTGTGACTTGGACTTGTTTTATTTTGCACTAAAAGTTATTATGTAATAAAATAACCATTTAATTAGTACTACTTTTAGCTAAAAAAAGTTATTAAAACTCAAGTAAAACAATTATACAAGTTAATTTTACATTAACTAATAATTGATAATAAAATATCATATGTTTATTTAAATTTCATGAAGGTTTAAAAAACAACTACTGCATTTAAAAAGTTTTGTTTTACTGTGAGTACCTTGATGTCTGGTTAAGGATTGTTTTACAGCAAACTTTCTATCACATATTTGACAAGCAAAAGGTTTTTCTCCTGTATGAGTTCTGTAATGAGCTTTGAGTTCTGATCTGTTTTTACAAACTTTTAAGCAAATATCACACTTGAATGCTTTTGATTCGTCATGAAATATCATGTGATGATTGAGACTGTATTTAATAAAATAGCTTCTATGACAAACTTGAAAATTGAATAGTTTTCTGAATATGTTGATTCTGAAAACATAATAACCAATATCTTTCTTATTTGAACTTGGTATACGATTAAATATCATATGAGTGCTTATGTAACTTCAATGAACATTTTATTAAGTAAATGATGAAACGTATACTAAATATTAAGAATACATTGGATTTAACAATTTAATTTGAAATTTAACTGATTTATAACTTGACAAAAACTTGATATGTATATTTAAGCAACTTTTAAAACAAGTATGAAAATAAAAATAAGTTTTAAATTTATAAAACTACATTTGTTTTATAATATTATTTAAAATGGTTTGTTTATTGTAAAACATGTAGCAAAATGATAGTGTTATATACTAAACTAAATAACAAAATAATCTTCTAATTTTTGAAAGTACTTTAGATATTTTACTTAAACAAATTAGTGACTAGAAAAGTCTAGTTTACATTAAAATATAAATAAACATTATAAGATTTAAAATTTCTTACTACTAGAATAAGAAGAGCTGCCATTCTGTTTACTAAACTGCTGTTTTTTCATCAATATTCTGATATTTGCTAGATTCTGCAAAAAAGTTCCTTGTTTAATCAAATTAGTTTTCAATTTAATTTTGAACTTTTTTACCTATATTTTTCTTTAATGAGATGTTATTTTCGGCTGTATGCGTTTCATTAAAACAATTTTGTCCCACTTGAATGGTCTCCACACCATCAAAGCTATTTTCAACCTCTTCAATGACATTTACGCCTTAAAACATCTGAGTTTAAAATTCAAAAGTACACTGAATACTAAATACAATATTTTTCGCATTTGATAATTTTACTTCTAGAGTTTTTACTTATAGTCAATGTGTTTTGTATTTTGTTTTTAAGTAAAAGTTAACGAATTTAATATGTACTTTTAAAAACTGTGAAACAATGATAAAATAGAACTAAATTATTATTAAATTTCTTTTTCTTAACTAAGCTAATTTGATCTAAAGAAATTTAATATAAAAAATAAATTGACTTTTATTGGAAATGAAATGTTTGTTAAAAATATCATAAATAAACAACTCACTATTTTTACTTTTACTACTTTACTACTATTTCTTACAATTTCATCATCAGTAAACAAAAGTTCAACTTTATTAGATGGATTTTGGTTCTCGTTGTTATTAGTCTTGTTACTTTTGCTGTTTTAATAATTTTATTTGAATACATTTATTATTAATAAGTTGTTATTAAACAATTGTATTAAATAACTAAAACATTAAGTGGTATTTCAAATTACATATAAGACAATTGATTATAATACTGAACAACAACTAAATCAAAATAAACTTACGAAGAATCTTTTCTTTTCAAAATTTCTTTTAAACTATTTACTTCGAGATTTTCATTTGAAATATCCAGTTGTTTATGTTTACTTTGTAGTATTTCTACCTGAGTTTGGAAGTAAATATTTTCAGATTGAAGCTTATCAATAATTTCTTTCAAGTTTAACAAAAGTAAATTAGCTTGGTTTGGCAT
This sequence comes from Thalia democratica, assembly GCF_965202585.1. Taxonomy (NCBI): domain Eukaryota; kingdom Metazoa; phylum Chordata; class Thaliacea; order Salpida; family Salpidae; genus Thalia; species Thalia democratica. The sequence continues at coordinate 22,317,246 of NC_139167.1, read as the reverse complement.
ACCTAGGAATAAAATATTCAAAAAATACTAAATACGAAATCAATGCTTGCTTAGCATTAATCTAGTAAGATTAGAAGTTACATTACAATTAACTTAAACTAACTTACAGAAGAAATATAGTTTCTCAATTTAAAAGTTTACAGTTATTATTTAGTATAAAAAAAAGAAAATATATAATTTTAAACACTGCTTCAAGAAAACCAAAAAAAAAGTAAATTTAACTTACCTTCATTTATAATAATTTTAGATGTAGATTCCATTATGTACTTTATAAATATATAATATTATCTGTATGAAAAGAAAGGTAAATAAAGAAATATTAAATAACATTTTAAAAATATATTAAAATTTAAAAACTAAACAAAAACTTATATATAATAAACGGGTAGCTGTCTAAATTGCGCGAGCGTACAAAATTACACGAGGGGACAAAATTGCACGAAAACACAAAATTGCACGAAGATACTTTTGCACGAAGACTGATTTGCACGAGAGCACAAAATTGCACGAAGATAAAATTGCACGTAGACAAAATTGCACGAAGGTTCACTTTTGCACGAAGACACTTTTGCACGAGGGTACATTTTTGCACGAGCAGACAATGATGCACGCAGACACTTATGCACGAAGGGTCATTTTTGCACGAGTGACAATTTAGCACGGAGGGTCAATTTTGCACGAGTTTTGTTTCCTACCCAGAGACGGGTCAAAATTGCGCGTAGACATTTTTGCACGAGGGTACAAAATTGCACGAGAAAACTCTTTTGCACGAAAAAATGTTTATAATATATTTAAATAAAAATCAGAAATAAAAAAAAATATATAACTAAATAATAGAAAAATACGAAAAAAAACTATATAATATTAAAAAAAAAAATAAGTAAAAAATATTAAGTAAAAATAAAAAAAAAATAATTAAAAATGAAATAAGTAAATAAATATTAAATAACTAAAAAAATTAATAAAAAAAAAGTTTAGTAAATAGAAAAAAAAAAAAAGAAATTTTTAAGTTAAAAAAAGTTATTTCTCAGAAAAAAATAAATATTAAATGTTAAATAGATTGAAGTAAATAATAAAAAAGTCAGAATTTAAAAAATCAAATAACTTAATAGTAAATAAGTTTTGAAAAATCAAAAAATAAATAAGATTTATAAAAATTAATAAATTTAATAATAAATACATAAAATAAAAGTCCAAAACAAAAGTTAATAAAATTATTAGAAAAAGTTAAAATAAATGAAATAAATAATTAAAAAAGTTTTAAAGAAATACTAATAATTAAAAAATTCAAAATTAAAAAATTAAATAATAAACAAAAATCAATCAAAAAAAAATTTATAAAAATATAAATAAAACTAGATTATAAAATTAGATTCTAACCGTTATTAAAATATTACTACCAAAAAGAGTTTTGTTTATACTAATAATTTTTTTTTGTTAAAAATAGAAATTAAATAATTCTAGCTGTTGTATTATTTTGTTTGTCTTTTTTTAGTCAAAAGCTTGTATCTCCTTTTTCTTCTAAAAAAGTAAGAAGAAAATTTCTTCTGCCAGTGCTTTTGCGCAAGTCTGGGTTAGATAAAGAGAAAAAACAGAGCAGGAGAAACTTAAGATATAATTAGAGCAAAACGTGTGCAAATACTAATGCAACTAAGATAAAGTTTAGACAAATAGAAAATAATGATAGATAAATTATATTTAAAAGGTTAAAAAAAAAAAAAACAATTTTAAGTATAATTTATGGAAGTACACAGCCGTAATAGAATTTTCTACACAATGCACAATAAAAATTTTATCAGACGGATTTTCTCCTTTCTAAATTTATTTAATTGATTCACTGTTTTGCATGCTCGTTTTTTTCTGTGCAAAAGTATCTTCGTGCAATTTTGTCCCCTCGAGCAATTTTGTACGCTCGTGCAATTTTAACACCTACCCATGTAAATATTATTTTTTTAATTTTATTTTTTAATCTTGTTTTATATTAAAGTTTATATAATTTTAATTTAATTCAAGTTTACATCAATACATGTTTATTCTTTAATAAGGGATATTTTTTTAAAATAAAACCCTATTTTTATTTTTATTAAATTTTTTTAAATTTTTATAAGTTTTTAAACACAATAATTTAGTTTCAATTTAAAAAAAGCTAAATAAATTAAAAAATAAATAAAGCTAATATAAACCTAAATAACTTAAAATTAACTACACTAATACATGCTTATTTTATTTTTTTTTTATAAAATATAAAGGTTTTTATATATTTTTTATTTAGTTATTTTAAGTTATTACTATTTGTGCAAAATTGACCCTCGGTGCAAAACTGTCTGTCGTGCAAAATTGACCTTCCGTGCAAATTTGTAACTCGTGCAAAATTGAGCTTCCGTGCAAATTAGTCTTCGTGCAATTTTGTCCTCTCGTGCAATTTTGTGCCTGCGTGCAAACTAGTCTTCGTGCAAAAGTATCTTCGTGCAATTTTGTACACCCGTGCAATTTTGTTCTCGTGCAATTTAGTCCCCACGTGCAATTTAGTAACCTCGTGCAATTTTGTCTTCGCGCAGTTTAGACCCGTTCCCATAATAAACATATTAATTAAACGCAGGTAAAATTACTAAGATATTTTGAAAATAGCATGAAAAAAAATTGAAAAATTCAAATTTTCATATTTACATTCTCACAACTTAAACTAAATACATTACTTTTATAAATTAAAATTTAAAACAAAACTTGAACTACAATTTATAAATATAAAAGAACTGAAACTTTTTAGAATATTTTATGCTTACTTCAAAGTATGATACATTTAAAGATTTGAACTTATAATGTTTGTTATAAATTATCAGGAAACAATTTTTTAACTTGTTTATTTTTCCTAAGTGTAAACTTTGTTTTAAATATTTTTCAAAGAATTTAGTAATAAGATTATTATGATAAGCAAAATCAAAAGTATATGTGTATTCGTATTAAAGACTAATTTTCCAAACACTGATTTTTTAAATAAATAAAAATTGATATTTATACTATTTAGTAAGTCGTTGTTCTTATACTTCAATTTATAAACTATAAAAAACTAAAAATTAAATAGTTTTAAAAAGGTTTGTTTTATTTTATACTACATTGAGTAATCAATTATAACAATGTGAGAACTTTAAAAAAACTAAACTACTTAAGTGAAAAGTTTAAATTTTTGATATGTGTTTTTTCGTGATATCTTAAATAACCTTTAACATGGCATTTAAAATCACAAAAACTGCAAGAAAACTTTGGCTCATAATGAAATAACATATGATTTCTTAAACCATCTTTTGTTTTAAAACATCTTTCTTCTGGACAAATAGTGCATTTAAAAGGTCTATCATCTCTGTGAGTAGCTTGATGTTTCACTAAACTTTGTCGGTGAGTAAATTTTCTTTCACATATTTGACAGGAAAAGGGTTTTTCTCCCGTATGAATTCTATAATGTTCTTTAAGACTTGATCTGTTAGAAAATAGTTTGAAGCAAACATCACACTTGAATGCTTTTGATTCGTCATGAATTTTCATGTGTTCATTCAGATGACATTTGTTAGAATAGCTTTTTTGACATATCTGACAACTGAATAGTATTCCTGTAGTAAATGCTAGATAAAACTCAGGTTTTTCTATAAATATTTCAACTTACTGTTGATAAGTTTTAGTAGTTACAAAATTTTAACGAATTCTTTAAATAACTATTCTTTTAATATTTAGTAAATTCACTGATAATAAAACTTCTTACATTATTTTATAAAAAAACTAAATAAGTTCAAAATGACATACTTTAAAATTTATAAAATATATTTCACCTAATTATCCTTAGTGTTTAAGCTAGTAAGAAGCTTGTAAATAATAAACTTATAAAGCCTCATTAATAAATATTTTTTTTTAAAGACTATGTTTAATTCTGTTTGTTTAATTTATACAATTACTTTTCGTGTGAATTTAATGATGTCTGGTTAGTTCTGTTTTTCGAGCAAATGTTTTATTGCATATTTGACAAGCAAAAGGTTTTTCTCCTGTATGAGTTCTATAATGTATTTTAAGCTGTGTTTTGTTACAAAAAAGTTTCATGCAAACATCACATTTGAATGCTTTTGATTCGTCATGAACTTTCATATGTTGATTGAGAATGTACTTGGTAGAATAACTTCTTTGACATATTTCACAATTGAATAGTTTTTCTGTGAAAAATAAAAATACAATTTAAAAATTTTTTGAAGATTTTATAATTTTTGAAAGATATCTAAATAATCAAAAGTAATGTATTTTTAAATATTGTACAAATTTTACTATAAGTGAATAAATTTTTATTCAAGTATCAAACATTAATTAGGGTTTCCAAAACTCATTTTCATAAACACATCTTTTGCAGTGAATAAAAACAAAAATTGTCCCCCCCTCTTTCTTATATATTTCTCGTTATTGAACTAGTTATTTACCCATAAATTATTTCCCAGCTTCACTTATGAACGCCCTATAAGCTAAAATAAGTAGGTTACAGAAGTGCACAAAGGTAGACTTTTGCACAGATTGACTTATTTGCAAGACTTCACTTTTGCGCAAGTTTTTTTCTTTCTTTTCTATTTTATTAATCTTCCTTTTTCATATCCTTTTTGTATTATCACTGTTCCCTTACCTTCGGGTCAGTAAGAAATTCCTTCTGCCGTGCAAAGCTATCACTCGTGCTAAATTGACCTTCCGTGCAAAACTGATCTGTTTTGAGCCAAAACAAGGGTGTAAAAGGTGCATTTTCAGAAACCCTGCGTAATATAAACACCAAACTTATTTTGCATTGTATTGAGGCCATAAAGAGTTACTCCTTGATTTTTAAAACTTGTAAAGACCTATCTGCCCCTTTTAGCAACTTTGGAAAGTTTAAAACAATAATTGAAACACATGCGAAAAAATATTTTACCTTTGTTTTTTTTATAATGACTTTTAATTTTCAGCTATATGCATTTCATATAAACACTTACATTTTTATGATTTTTTTTCACACGGTCAAAACAATAATATCTATTATTATGTACTAGTTGTCATATTCATATCTATTTTAATAATATCTTATTATTAGATTTTAAAATAAATTAAATAAGAATGTTTACCTTCTTTTTAATTCGATAGTAAACGTATCATAATATACAATAAAGAACTTTTATACTTTTGCTTAAGGTAAAAAGAGATAAACGTTGTTTTGAATAAGCTGGTATGAACTTGTATCATTTTATTTTAATTATTAGAATCTTTTTCACTGCTTAACAAAATTCAAAGTTACTTTACACATAAAATAGATTAAGTTAATGAGCTTATAAGGTTCTTATGTATGGCTTACAAAAAGAAACTAATACATTAAATTATTTGATCTATTAAATTTTTTAACATGTTTTGAAATTTTGAAAAAAACATTTAGCTTATATTGGTTCATATAATAATAACTATATCCACAAAATATAATATATAAAATAATTTATCAATAATAAAATAAAAAAGTAGTTAAAGTTAAATTTAATAAACGATTTTCAACTATTAGTTTAAAAAATTCTTATTTTGTATAAAACCTTATAATAAAAATAATATCTATTTCAATTTATTTGTTAAAAACAATCAGAATACTAAACTTCACTTACCTTTATTAAGAAGCAAATTTTTAGATGTAGACTCCATTATGCAACATTTTGTTATAAAATTTACCTGAAAGAAATTTTTATGTATAAACAAAACAACATTATGCAAAACTTTTGTTATATCTAAAAGGTAAGATTTCAAACTTTCTACAACTAACATTTTCTATAAAGCTCAAAACCGAAAACAATAAACTACATAACTCTGCTAATAAAGTTTGAAATAAGAAAACTAAAACTGTTAATTTAAAAAGAAATACAGAATGAAAAATAAATCGAGCAGTGTGTACTAATATTAACATATAACTTTTTTTAACCATATTCTGTTCATAAAATCAATGTAAAAATCTTATTATATGTACATTATTTGTTTTGTACATAAGTTTGAAAATAAGAACGAAGTAACAACGATATTAAAATTACTGTATTATTAAGAAATATTCTTAAAAATTTTTGATAACTTCAGCTTAATAAAACATAAAATGAAAGTCGGAAAACTATAACAAAAAAATTATTTGATGTTACTTATTTTTATCGTATACACACACTTTTAGCATATAATTCTTGTTTTATACTACACAATATTTTTATAAATTTTTAATTTTAGAACAATATATGTTTTTAGAAAGAAATACTAAAAACGACAAGTTAATTAAAACAAAACAATATTTTAAACATAATTTTGTGATTTAATAACTAAAGTATTAGTGAGCAATATTAAAACTTTTTTAAATTTATTTAAAACTAATCATTGTTGAATAGTTGTTACAAAACTTAAGATTAATTTTTCTTAATGATATCAACCTTTTCAGCCTTTCAAAAAACTATAATATTTAATAAAAAGTAAAGCCCAATTTCAATCACTGACATTTGATAAAAAAATATTTTTTAAGCTAGAATAAACTTAAAGTTTAAACAAGCTTCTTGAAGCTTTTTCTTGTGTTTTTTTACTTTCAAAAGTTTTGCAAGTCAAAAATATATACTACTATAAATTATCTAATAAATTAAAAGAAGTTTTAAACTAATTTATAAAAATAAGTTTTGGAGAATTAACAAAAAGAACAAAAAATGTATATACAATTTGAAAAAACATTCTGAAGTCACAAAGTTTTCTAACGAAATTATTAGGTTTTTATTTTAAACTGAGTTTAAAACATAAACATAATATATCTAATACCTTGAATATAACTGCAAACAATAATTTAATAAATTTACTTAAGAAATTTTCGTAACAATTTTTTTTTCAAATATTTAAAAAAGCAATTAAATGGTAATTAAACTTGAGTCTAAAATAGCTTAAGAGATTGAAATAAAAAACTTTGCTCCTTTTTCAGTCACTAACAAAAATGTTAAAAATGACTATAAAACAAGTTTAAAGTTTATTGTGAGTTCTTTTCTCATGCACATTCAAATCACTTTTTGTATAACTTTTATGATCACAAAAACTGCAAGAAAATTTTGGCTCATAATGAAATAACATATGATTTCTTAAACCATCTCTAGTTTTAAAATACCGGCCTTCTGTACAAATACTGCATTTAAAAAGTTTAATTTCACTGTGAGTAGCCTGATGTTTAACTAGTTTGCTTTTTTGAGCAAATTTTCTATCACATATTTGACAAGCAAAAGGTTTTTCTCCTGTATGAATTCTATAATGAGCTTCAAGACTTGATTTGTTATAAAACAGTTTCAGGCAAACATCACACTTGCATGCTTTTGATTCATCATGAACTTTCATGTGTTGATTGAGATTACTTAACTTAGAATAGCTTCTATGACATATTTGACATTTAAATCGTTTTTCTGAAAGAATTAGAAGATAAAAATTTAAGTATGTAAGAAAACTTTATGATTAAAAAATGTTGTTATTTAAAATTAGTTTATAATAAAAGAATTATTAAAACTTTTATGTATTTCAGAGATTTTTGTCCAACACTAGATGAAAAGCAAAAAACGTTTTGCGATTGGGTTAAGGCAATAGGGGGGACCATTTTGATTTTTAAAATTCTTAGTGCTTTATCTAGGATATTTAACACTTTTTAAAAGTCTGGCAAATTTTTCTATAAATTATGAGATAAAAGCTATGAAAATCATTTAACTTTTCACTTTCTAATGGAAAGCATTAAATAATAAAACTAAAACACAACCCTAAGTTTATCTTTTTCTCTTTTAAATAAAGCTTTTCTAGAATTTTATTGAAGTCCATATAAATCACTTAGAAGCTTAAATAATTCATCTAAAATTTTTAGTTGGCCGCTTTGAATTATCAGAAAAAGTATTTAGTAACTTGAACTTGTTTAACTTAATACTAAAAAAAGATGTATGTAATAAAAAAATCATTTAATTAGTACTACTTTTAGCTGAAAAAACAAATTATAAAACGCATTTAAAATCCAAATAAAATAGTTATACAAGTTGGTTTTGTAATAATCAATAATTGATAACAAATTTTATATGTCACTTTAAATTTTGTTTAATTTTTAAATATCTACCTTCTGGACAAATACTGCATTTAAAAGGTCTATCATCTCTGTGAGTAATTTGATGTCTGTTTAACGAACTTTTTAAAGCAAACTTTCTATCACATTTTTGACATGCAAAAGGTTTTTCTCCTGTATGAGTTCTGTAATGCATTTTAAGCTCTGATTGGCTTAAACACACTTTTAAACAAACATCACATTTGAGTGCTTTAGATTCGTCATGAACTTTCATGTGTCGAACAAGACTACATTTGTTAGAATAACTTCTACCACATATTTCACAATTGAATAGTTTTTCTGTTAAAAACTAAAAAATAAAAAAAGACAAAGATAAGACAACAAAAATAAAAAACATAACTCTGTTATTTGAAACAAGTTTATAGTTAAAAACTGTATAAAAATATTTTATTTAAAAGAACTATACTTTTATTTCTCAATCACTTGAAGTATTTTTGCATGGGATCAAGGCCATAGCAATTTAATTTTACATTTTGTAGAGTTTTATCTTAGTTGTTTGATTTTTTTTCAAATTTTGACAAAATTAAAAGTAACTTTTAAGATATAAGCAGTCAAGTCAGTGAGTATTGTATAAATGTTTACCTAGCTTTCATTGTATTTTGTTGTACAGATTTTATCATTCTTGTAATTAGTTTGTGAATAAACTCAACCAAGAAAGATATATTTATTTATGATAAAGTCTAGCTGAATTAAATCAACAATGCCTGTGATTAAAAGCCCTCTTGAGATTGCACATATGAAACACCAGACGTTGATATTGTAGCTGCCTCTTTACTTATCAATAACAACAACGTTCACATTAATGCAAATTCTTTAAAACCAAAGCCTCCATAGATGGACCATCCTCGAATAGGGAGAGACTGCAATGAAGAGGGTTGAAATATATTGGTGCAAAAGTGGACTATTTTTAAAGACATCATGGAAATGACAGAGGTAGAAAAGCGTCGTCAACTTTACCAGTGCTGTGAGGAAGATCTAGGCGATGCTATTCTAAAGGGACATGAAGATGTAGTAAACTTAAGTGAGCAAGAGCTTTTAAGGATGATCAAGCAGCTTGCAGTTATTCCTGTTTCAGTTGTTGTACGACGATCAGACTTTCTTAGTACAAGACAGGATTTGACTGAAAACATTAGACCCTGCTCGTATACATGTAAATGCCCAAAGGATGGCTGTAATCAAATTATAGATTTTACAGACATTATCCTAAAAGATGTCATGGTAATCAATTTAGCCAATGAGGATATCTGCAAAGATGTGTTAGGATGAGGAAGTTTAGATGAGAAAGATGTCAATGAGACAATTGGTTTTAATGAAGTAAAAGAGATGGCACGTGATGCAATGACACAACCTGCTGTTACAGCCTCAGTTTCCTCGTACTAATCCTTAAGGAATACTACTAAAAGACCAAGTGGTAAAATAACTTGTAATATATGTAGTAAAATATCTACAAAATTTATTTGGAGTAGAAAAAATAACAAGTATATTGAGTGTTCTACCTGTAAACAATGCTGGATTAAATCCAGGAAAAAAGATTATCATGGTGACAACAAATGTGCAGATGAGACAAATGCACTTCTAGTTGGTGGATCATATACACAAAACTTTGATGAGGCAGTTGATGTTAATGATAGTATTAATGTAGTCAAACTTGATAACTACGTCTTTGATTGTTTAAGTTGATGGAAAGCACAGGGTCACTGAAACATCCTACAATTCAATAATAAGCTTCTATTGACAAACAAGCATACACTCAGCTTAATATAAAATGCCCTAGGCAAATTATTGAAAAATCAACATTGTTATAGATACAAGTGCACAGTCATGCTTATGGGACCTTAGTAGTTACCTCAAACATGGTTTTAAGTAGTCAAATCTTATACCAGTTAAAAGGAAAATGGGTGAACTTGATTCTAAACGAGTTTTTACTTATTTATCTAATACCACTTGATAAACAAATAAATTTAAATATTTTACTTTTATTTTTCTTTAATGATAAATTGTTTTCAACTTTATATGTTTTATCAAAACACTTTTGTTTTACTTCATTTTTATCCGCACTCTCAAAATATTTATTATTCTTATCACTATCAGTGTTATTCATACCTGTAATATTATTTTTGTTTAAAATTCAGATAAGTCAAACTTAAAAATTTTGATTATTTTATAAATTCACAAAGCAAATTTATTTTAAAAGTTATATAATTGAGTAATGGCAAAGTGTATAACTTTCTTGTTTTTACAATCTGACCTTATTTTTTAGTGTTTTATCTTAACTACTAGATACTTTTGCTGCTGAACAAAATTCAAAGTAGACAAAAAAGATTTAAGTGGTGAGTTTTAAAAGTTCCTTACAAAGGTGGAAACCAAAAAAGAGACTAAACTACAACTGTGCACTAAAAATATACCTTCTTCTTTATTTTTTGTAAGAAAATAGTTAAATTTGCTTTTAAATTTACCAAAAGTATATAAGGTTGGTTTGATATATCTAAAAATAGAAGTTTAAAAATTACTACACATAAATTATAATATACAGTTAATTATAATGTTTTAGAGGTGGCAAAAATGTTACTTAAAATAAAACTCAATAGTTATTTATACTTATTATCGTTTACAAACTTTTTAGTATATTTTATTTGCTGAAAACAATTATAAAGTGTTACCTTTATTTAGAAGTAAACTTTTAGATGTAGATTCCATTATGCACTTTTATTAGTATAAAAATTCCTAAACGTGTTTATTAAAAGAAACAAAATAACATTAAGTTAAACTAAAAATTTAAACGTATATAAAAAAAAAAAATCTAACATCTTCTACTAAATAAAAGAAATATAACAATTAATTATATACTTGGAAAGCAACATTAATTTACAAATTTTAAAATATTTACAAATAGTATTTTAAAATTCAAATAACTTTTCAAAAACATGAAAAATCAAGTACGTGATTACAAAATTAACTATAAAATAATATAAAAACACAACTATATGAAAAAATCTTATTGAAATCCAGAAAAAAACTGGCTTAAGATTTTCAAAAATCTTAAAAGTATCCTGAGTTTCTTAATGAAAATACATAATCATCATGAGTCCGCTTTAGTTTAAAAAACAAACTGTCAATATTCCTGAGTCTGAGTCATCCAGAAATTTTCAAGAATTTCAAAATATCTTGAGTATTCTGAGTGTGTGACAACCCTTTTAACAAAATTAAAATAGCATGGTTTTGAAGTCTTACAAATAATAAAAAAACAGTTAGTTGAGAAATTATTAATAACTTAGAGTTGCTTAAATTGGTTAACCCCCACAAAAGTTGTTAGTCTAAAGTTTCAAAAAGTAAATCAAATATCCATTTTTAACTACTTTATACAATGAGCAACTTCACATTTAAAGTTCCTCAGAGAGTTTTGTCTAGAAAATTAGTATATATTATTTTATTAATATTTATTTGCAATAATAATTTTAAAATTGTAAAAAACTATAGGAAGGTGAATTTCATCAAGAAATTAAGGGCATAGGGGGAGATGGGTAAAATACTTTTCTCAAAATTTAATCTTGTTTTATGTAGTTTTTACTAAGCTACAAGATTCTTTTTACAGATTATAAAAATTCAAAATAATTTTTAAAGATATAGCCTGTCAAAGTTGGAGGCAGCAATAAGATCCTTATGGGAGACACTAACTAAAACAAAAAAAAAATAGACTATTACACTAAAAATCTATCTTCTTCTACGTTTTTTGAAATAACTACCTCAAACTTTTAGGAAAGGTTTCTTGATATAATTAGAAAATTTTGTTAGAAAAAATTTTAAACATATTAAAAAACAAATTATATAAAACATAAACAAAAAAAACAATTTTTTTTTGATGTTTTGTTATAAAATTTTTAGTTTTTGATTTTTTTAAAATTTTGTTCCGACAAAATTTTCTTATTATTGCAAGGAAGCTTTCCTTAAAACTTGAGGTAGTTTTTTCAAAAACAGTAGGAGAAGATAGATTTTTAGTGATTTCTAGTTATTTGCTGTTTTAGTTTGCGCCTCCCATAAGAATCCTATTGCTGCCTCCGACTTTAACCAGTTATATCGCAAAAATTATTTTGAACTTTTATAATCCGCAAAAAGCATTATGTAGCTTAGTAAAAACTATATAAAACAGGATCAAATTTCGAAAAAAGTGTTTTACCCACCCCTATGCCCTTAACAAGAAACAACAATGGACCTGAAATAAAACCTTAATATAGTACAGGGGTTAGAGAACTGCGGCCCACAGCCCAAATGCGGCCCCTGAAGACAAAGTATGTTTGCCGCCAGGTACATTTAAGCTAAAAACCTACTTTTTTAAAACAATAGAAAAAAGGTTTTGGTGGTAAAAACTTGCAACTAGGGTTTTATTTAAGTAATTATTGTTTGTTATATAGTGCTCTATTATAGCCTGTTTTGTCACAATTTTTGGTTGAAAATAGTATTTTTGTATTAACTATTACAATAGTTTTCTATAAACTTCAGCCTGTGAAAACTTTTTTCTGTTTAGTGCGGCCCGCGAGCAAATTTTCATAAAATAAATTGGCCTGCTTTTTATATAAGACTGCCGACCCCTGGTAAAATAGAAAACTTCATGATTTCTCTCAGAAAAAAACTTTGTATATCACAACAGATTGTCTTTTAATAGTTTTTAAGGGGGGTTATATCTACCCTTGCAGGCCAATTTTTTAATAACTATTAAACACTTGTTAAAAAACAACACTGCAATGAAATTATTATTCACAGCACTGTTAACTTTTTCATTTTCGTTTGTAAAAAACATCAGTCTCAAACTCTTTTCATTCTTACAAGGATAAACGCTTTCTTGGGAAAGGGAGTGTGTCACATCATGTGCAATTTTATCTACTCCATTAAAATTTAGCTTTTTTACTAACCAAAAAATAAGAACTGTCTCTTAGACAAAAGTAATACACCCCATTTGTTAAACACTTATAAGGCTAAAATCTCAAATATAAAACCAAAAAAAATAGGAAAACCATGAAGCTCATATTCCCAAGCAAGTGTTCACCAGCTTATAACAAAAAATCACAGCAACAAACCAACTAGGTGACCACTGTTGCCAGAGTGAACCCACATTCAGTTTTTGAAATGGCACTTTAAACCATTGCTATAATAAATGCTCAAGTTAACTAAAAACCAAATAAAGAATTGAAACTTTTAATTATGTTATTAAAAAAACAAATTTGTTAAATCTGTGTATTAAAACACAGAGAAGTCTGTAGGCTGGTACTTCTTACATAAGACAAATTACATATTAAAAGGGTAAATTACTTTTTTTAACAAGTTGATCTTATTTTGTTGAGTTTTAATTAAACTACAAGTTGGTTTCGCAGATTTCAAAAAATTCAATTTTATTGAAATATACCATGTCAAAGTCAGAGCCAACAACAGATTCCTTATGGGCGGCTCAAACTTAAACACCAAAAAAAAAACAACAAACTATTTTACCTTAAATTGATCTCCTCCTACGCTTTTAGAGATAAATACCTCAAACTTCCAGGAAATGTTACTTGGAATATTTAGAAGTCATATCCCAGAGAATTTATAAAAAATTAAAAAAGATCAACTAAAAAGCAGTTTTTTTTTGTTTTTTATCACAAATGTTTTTGTTTTTTTTTCAAATTTTGTTCCGACAGAACTTTCTAAATATTGTAAGGAACATTTCCTGAAAATGTTAGGTAGTTATCTCAAAAAATGTAAAAGGAGATAAATTTTTAGTGGTTTCTAGTTATTTTCAGTTTTAGTTTGGAGCCTTAAACCTATTGTAGTCTCTGACTTCTACCAGCATATTCAAAAAATATTAAGAGTTTTAAAAATCTGTAAAAAACAACTTGTAGCTTAGTAAAATTCAATTAAATAAGACTAAATTGTGAAAAAGGTGTTTACCCCCTACACCCTTAACATACTAGTTTGTTATCTTTTCATATTACTTGGGGATTTGAGCTTCATAACTTTCCCACACTTTGTAGTTTTGGTGTTGAGATTTAACCTCGTGAGTGTTTGCCAAACAATGTGTCACCAGGGGTTTTTTCAAAAAAGTGTTAGGATTAGCTTTTATTTTTATTTTGCTTAGTTAAAATAAAAGTTCTGCTTGTTTTTTTGTTTATAGATAGATTTAGTGATATTTTTAATTAAAAAGTAAATGTTTTTCTTGATAAATTTAAAGATAGGGCAGGTCGAATAACATATGATGAGCTCAAAACCACTCGCTTGACCTTCAGAAAACGTTAATTGTTACAGAGAGGAGAGTGAGTTCTGATGTTTTTCTACCTTAAAAAAATATATGGAAACTGACAACAAAACTTGACTGTTTTCTTATGTTTTTTAAGCATTTAAAAATTGTAAAACTTTATTTTAGCTACTAGGCTTTAAATAAAAATAATAAGTGGTTTTTTAATGAAAATAATAGATTTTACATACAATATCATTTTAGCAAAAAAAAACAATTTATATTAGCAGGAGAAATATCCCTTAGTTGAGGTTTGTTTACTTGTAGTAATAAGTCCAAGTAAACAGGGTATTACCCTTGATTTGCAGATCAACGAAAACATTGGCAAAAGTCTACTTCAGAGCCTAAGCTTGGATTTTCGTATGCCGTCAGACAAGCTTTTAAGCTCTATATATTGTTTGACAATACCACTTCGGTAGACTGAGACCGGTTTAGTCTTTATAAGGACTCATCCGTCAGTCATAATCATAATCAAAAAAACTTGATTTTAACCTAATTTATATATATTTTAACGTGGCTACAAATGAAAAATAGTTACACAAAGCTTTATGATTAAAGTTTAAGTATTTTTCTTAATATTCTTACTTGTAGACCAATTTCACTAAAAATCAAAAACAAACAACGTGATAACTTAAAATCAAGTATTACTGACACGTACTTATTACAATGCCGTCCCTGAATTGCCATGACATTTTGAACACCGAAAACGTTGTTATCAACAAATTTAATTAATAAATAATTGTGGTTGTGACTTTAGAAAAAATTAAACTAGAAAATTTCATAACCTTGTACCAATGTAGTTTTAAATTGTGTTAAATTTTTAATTTAAAAATAAGAAGTCTCATACAAGCGACGCCTAACTTCAATCACGAACTTGGTGTGTAAAATAACTTTTAACATCAGGGCTAGCATTGCAGTTCAATGAAACATGGTAACATAGTAAATGAAATAAAACAGAAGTTAAAAATAAATAATATTTGAACATAATTGCTGTAAATTAATTATTTTGTTTTAGAAAAATATAACTACATTTAAAATATTTTTATTTATCTAATTAATAAACATAGATATAACTATATACATATTATATAATCCTTTTTTATAACCTATTGAACTTTTATTGTTATTTTAGCATTTAACATTGAGAACTAAAAATTGATTTTATTATATTTCGCTTAGTTATTAAGTTATTTTATTATTTAAGAAAACAAGTTTATTAATACCTCTTAAAAATAATCTCGCAAGCAAAAAAGCTTAAAGGAATTTTTATACCGTAGGGCGTAGGGCGTAGATATCTTGAAAATAACTTTCCCAAGAAAATATTTATTATTAAATTTACAGTTAAAATTCCTAATAAATATTTGTTACGCAGTGATTAGCTCTTTTGTTAAACCGATTAGATGATATAGTAATTATCTTAAATATAAATTTAGACTTATATTTCAGTTTTTTTTTTTTACAATTTTCACCAAATTTTAAATAAACATATACTTGAATGTAAAAATGTGTACATAAAACTTTTATCAATTAATTCTAAACCAAAAGTTTATAAAACTATTAATTTTTTTCGAAAAATAAAAAATAGAAATGATACTCAAAAAAAATAAAAAGATTTTCATTTACTGTTTGCTATACCTGAAAAAAACAAAATTCTAAAATCTAAATCTCGAAATATTTGTTTTAAATAATTATTTATAAGATTAATATTAATTCAGTTATAATAAAAAAGCGTTTAATAAATTGGATAGAAAAATTAATTTAAATAATCAAATCAAAACTTATATGTAGTAAACTTATTTAGATATAAAACTAAACAACTTCATTAAAGGAAAATTTTTAATACATACCAAAAGAGCAAATTATATAATGAAGGTATTGACATATAAATGTTTTTTTTATGTAGAACTAAGCGAATAAATTACAATCGTGACGTATCTACATTGAAAATCAGTAAACTGACATTTAGAATTTTACACTGGTATTTCAGTAAAATTGTAGAATATTCAGTTAAATATTTTTGTTTTTATCAGAAGGTTAACTATGCAATAAATAGTATGATTTTTTTTGGTTTTTGATTTTATTTGGTTTTTTATTGTCAAAATTTTATATAACTTTGTAAGTATATTAAGTTTATTGTAAATTTTTGAAATTCGTAATAGGTTGTTAAAGTTAAACTGCTTGAATTTGAAACAGATTTAATAAATAGCATGTAATTATTTTAGTCCTAAAAACCTATAACGTTATTTGTCTCAACTAAAAAAGGTTGCTCAATTTACTGGAATATAAAGAAATTATTTAAATAAAGATGTGCAAATTAAATATTATATTTACAATTAGGCTTCGGTGACAAAAAATTGCGACCTCTTCAAGTAGAATAAAATAAAAATAAAATTTAATTGAAGAGGTCGCAATTTTTTATCACCGAAACCTGTCTTAAAAACCTATAAATTTTGGACGTAAATTTTATTTAATAAATAAACTAACCTTTATAGTGTAAGTTGTCTTAGTAAATAACTATACAAAGTCTTTATATAAAACTACTTTAAAACTAAATGTGGTAAAAGTACTTTGTAGTGGTTTATAAAAGATATAATGTGGAAAATTTTTATCCATGTGAAATTTTAACTTGCTAGAAATATTAGCAGTCAAATTTATTTTCTGATCAGTTTAAGTTATTAACTATATTGCTTATCAATTGTAACACTTTAAAGTTAGTTTATTTATAATAAAGTGCGATAAACTGAAAGTATTTTCTTATGAGAAAAGAACAATTGGTTGTTGTTAAAACAATTCTTTATGTGAACTAAGACTTATAATAAAACAGTTGAAAAACTGAAGCTTTTTCTGCAAAATAAGGATTTAAATAATTTAAAACTTTTCAGACTTTAAGAAATTTCCATAACTTTGATACGTATTTTTAATTTACTTAAAAAATGTTTTTTTTTGCTAAAAACACATTTATCATTAAAAGTTGTTTTATGGTTTGTCATAAGACTAAAAAAAATAAAAAATAAAAACTGCAAGACAGTAGTTGTTTAAAATTTTATTAATTTTGGAAAAGTTTGCTTCACCAACTTAATATGCCAACATCAAGGCCAACGTTTAACATTAATTCGGGCTAATACGACTAAAAATTATGACGTCATAATAAATATAATATTATAACATTTATTGAGCGGTCTGGTTATTGTTGATAAATGTCAGATTATTAATTACACTTCAGCGGATTTAATTCGGTTAATTGATATATAAATTTTTAATTAGGGAGCAAGTACTTACGATTAACCATAACTTGATTTATTTAAAATAAAATAATAATTAATTAGTCGTGAATTTCGTTTGTATTTTGTTAATTGATGCGAGCACATGCGCCTTAGTTGGAGCTTAAAAGTCAATCGTTTAATATTCAGAGAAAGTATAAAAAAAATTAAACTCAATACAGTTTTAGAAGAAAAAAAATCACATAAAAACAATTTCAAAAGTTAAAACTGATCATGCAAACAAAACTTTAAATTTTAATTGATTAAAAACGTTTGAAGTTATTAACAATGTTTAGTTTTGAAATTTTGTGTAATACTTTATGTAAAACTCGTATATCAACTTGTTTTAATTCAAGTTATATCCACTTAAGCATTTTAGATATATATGTTAGTTATTTTAATCACAAATACCGCAAATTCAACATGCTGTTACAGTTTTTTGTTGACTAATATCTGATGAATAGTTTGTTTTTAACTCTGAATAAGTTCACACCTAGCACTGGCAAATTTTTATCTTAAACCGATTTTTTCGAAGATTTTAATCTTATCTACACAAAGTCGCTACAATCTACAAAAAAATCTAGCTCTGAAGTATAGTTATCATATTTAAAAAATGTTAATAAACTGTAGTTAATCTAAGACACACTAGCCATAAATATTTTAAATTTGAGCAAAAAAAAATATTTGGTTGTTTTAGGTAAACTTTGGATTAACAGGTGAACTTATTATACTTTTGAAGTTAGTAAACGTAGAAAGCATTTCACACTAAATATAACTTTAAATATTGAGATTTTTGACTTAAAGCTGGTGACTTTATCTGTTTGTAAGCTATTTACTGCAAAACAACTGTATATGAAGGAATATATAAACATGGATTTAATTAAATAAATTTGTATAATAAAAAAACCTTCATTTAGTTAAATAAGATCGTTATCAGAAAATAAATGTTTATTACAGAGTAAACTATTTTCAGTGCAAATTTACACTAAAAATTATTTTGATTAAATAATAATTTACGATTGATAACATATTATCGTGCAATATATATTAGCTTTTAAATAATGGTCTCATAAACCTTGGTGGGAAACTTTTTAAAATATATTTTTCTAAGTAGTCTTATAATTAAAAATAAAACAACTTCTTTGTAAATCTGTTTTAAGTAAAATAAGTTTTATCAAAACTTTTTTGGTCTACTTCAGTGTTTAGACTTTAAAGTTAATTAAAATCGATGAATGTACAAAATAATAATTTATTTTTACATGAAAAATAAATATTAAGTAAACTTTTGACATTTATGGCGAAATCGGAAACTGGCAAAGTTGAAAATGACACGATTTGTCTGACAAACTTTCCTTGTGACGTCATAAAACGCCGGCGGCAGTAATCAGAACTTAGTTGTATAATTTGGAAGGGTTTAATGGGATGTATTGTAAACAAAACATTGATAACTATAAACAATATATTGAACCATGTGTCAAAAGTTTGTTTTATTGTATGGCTTTGCGAGCAAAATTTATGTTAACTCATTTATAAATACTTTGTTTATAAATAAGCTTAACAAACTACGATTAACTATTTGAACTTTTCAAGGAACTGTTTTAAATAGTTTAGTAAAGTTTGTCTAAATTTGATTGCTAAATAGACTGATTAAACTATTAAGAAAATATTTCCAATCTACGAAAAAGCTCATGGTTTGTTTAAATTTTATTATTACTTTTGTAATTCCTCAAAACAAAAAAATTAACTTTTTTATGAAGTTTAAATTACAATATAGTTTATTGAAATATGCTAAATAAAAAAATTATGAGCAAGTTATTTTGCATTTCTTTTACGCTTAAATGGTTTATAGATAAAAACTTTAGAAGCATGTTTAAATTTTGTACTTTAATTTAATTTTAGAAATTATTCTTAAAACAGATTTTAAATATTTAATAATAAATAAAATTGTTTATGATGTTTAAAGGCAACTTACATACATGATGTTACTTTTTTTAATTTAGTTTTGCTGTACAGTTATTGAAAGCACGAGTTTTTGATATATTTGTGTTATTCAAACTTTAGAACTTTATATCTCACTTAAACTTAACTGCACTAATATTTAAAAAATAAGCAATCTAAGTTTTTTACATTAGTTCAAAGTGTCTTTTTGCTAAATATTTTGATACTTAAAGTAAAATATTAACGGCGAAAAAAAACGTTTAAATTAAAAAATTTTTGTAATTAAATGTTTTAAAACCAAAGTTAAAGAAAAAGTTTACGATCGTTTAAAATTTTTTTTATCATAAAACAAAATTTTAATTTATTTTTTAAACTCTCAAAAAATAATCTAATACTGCCTTTTGTTGCAGTATTTAATCGTCATTAATCGAATTACTAGCAATGATTGAGCTGTGTTTTAATCGATACAATGTAGATTACTTTGCTAAATCTGGTATAAGTTAACAACAGCGGAAAACTTATCTTTTGTAACTGTTAAAATTGAAAGCATTAACTTTTTAAGAAGTTTAAATAAGTTTTGTCATTTATATTTTTGGAAACCTTGTTTGACCTTTTAATTTTTAATTTAGTTGTTAACTTAATTATGATACGATGTTGTTTAAATATTAAAAATAAATAAAAGTTAACACTAAAGTTGATTTGCGAGCTATTTGACCTGTGGTTGAATTATTTTTTTTAAAAAAGTATGCATGTAAACTAATTTTTAAGTATAAAATAATAATATAAAAAGGTTAAAAAAAAAACTAAAATAAATCCTGTTGAGGATGTTTAAAAACACTAATGGTTAAAATAATATAAATAATTTAACTTGAAGACCAAATACCAAATAAATAAAAACTAATAGCTAGTTGAAAAAAATTTAAGAATTTAATCTTTTAATTTCAAACCATACCTTGTCAAAATAATTGAACATGAAATAAAAAGCGAAAAAGTTATCTATTAAACATATTTGAACATAACTGCCGTAACTTAATCACTTTGTTTAAGAAAACTATTACTAAATTTAAAATATTCTTATTTATGTGATGAAAAAAAATTAATATAACTACAGACTGATTAGTTTGTCAAGTTACCGTAACCTATAACTTGATATATATTTATTGTTGTTTTAGCACTTAATCTTGAGAACAAAAAATTATTCAACCATATTTTGTCTAGTTATTAAGTAATTTTTATCATTGAATTAGACAAGTTTACTAACATCTCTTAAAAATAACCTCACAAGCATTAAAAAGAATTTCTTGTATCGGAACTAACCGTAGATATCACGGAAAGTATTTTCCCGAGGAAATATTTTTTTTAATCAAATTTACAGTTAAATTCCAAATAAATACTTGTAATGTGGTGTTAAGCCCTTTTGGTAAGCCGGTTAGAGGTGATAAGTAATTATTAGAAGTATAAATTTAAATTTACATGTTAGTTTTCGTTTTTACATTTTTCACTGATATTTTCAATGAACAAAATATATACTTGATTGTAAAACTGTGTGCAAAACAGTTTTACCAAAAAACTTCAACAGCAAAAGTTTATATAAGTATTTAGTTTTTTTAAATAAGAAAATATATAAATGATACTCAATTTAGATAAAGTGTATAAAATGGTTGTAATTTACGATTTGCTTTTTCTATTAAAAATAAAATTCTTAAACCTAAATCTCAAAATATTTGTTTTAAATGATGACTTGAAGTTTAATAACTTTTTAATAAAAGATTATAAAATATAATGAAATACTAGTTAAACAAAATATACTCTTTTGTTATTTATCGAATGTGATTAGCGATCACTGTTAGTTCTTACATATTTCGTGGAAGTAGTGATCGAAAATACTTGTAGTAAATAACAACTGCATAACATGTTAGCTTTTGTTTGGTAAATATTTCATAACTTGTTTAAAGTTTAGATATCAGTGCTCAACTAAAATTTATGTTTTTTGATAAAAACGTTAAAAATAAATCAAATAAAAATGTTGGATTTAGAATTATAAGTCAGCTAAGCTATTTGTACAACCATGTTTTAAAACTGTTCATATAGCTTTAAATTATTTGAAGTTTTTTTTTCCTTGTTTACTTAAAATACCTTGAGTTAGTAAGTAGAATTAAAAAAATTTATCTGATCTTTTTTTATTATACATAAAGAAAAGTAATTAACTTTCATTTCACACAGTAGATTTTGATAAAATAAATTTCAAGATGATTTAAGACTATAAAATTTTTAGTTCGTAATTTAAAGTATATTAGTTTGTTAAAAACATAAAAGAAAGTGTAAAAAGTTTGAATGCTAAATTTACAAAATTAGAGTGTAAAAAAGTGCAAACGACTTTTTAATACTAGGCTTAAGTCACTATTAAACCTGAACGATTGTTTAAATGTAGAATACTAAATATCTAAGTAACTTAAAAAAATTGGCTTCATGGTCTGTAGAGGTAAACTGAATAAAATTAATATTTCTAAGCTATTTTCTCCACTAAGGTAATTAAAATAGTTTTTCAAAACAAATATTTAGCAAAGTTTTGTAAATGTTTTCTGCGATAAAATGAAAAAATGTTTTTCATCACAAAGCTTCTAAAACTTAAAGATATAAAGGAATACTCATTCAGTTTTAATTAAGTTTACTTAAAAGACTAAGTAAATGAATATCTAAATTAATAATCTTTAGAGTTATAAAAGTAAAATCGCTATTAAAGATCATATTTAAATACATACCAAAAGAGCAAATAATATAATACAGTATTGACATATTTTATTAATCTATAGAACTCAGCGATTAAATAGCAGTCGTGACGTATCTACATTGAAAATCAGTAAATTGACATTTAAAAATTTTCATTTGTAACCTTATTTCAGTAAATTTTGAAACAGCTCAGTTAATTAGTCTATAAAAAAGTTAAATATGCAACAAAAAATAAATTTTTTGTGTTAGGTCTAATTATCCTTTTTTTTTTGTCAAATGTTGTTTAACTTTGTAAATATATAAGATTTCTTGTAAACTTATAAAATCCATAATAAATTGTTAAAGTGAAACTGTTTTAATTTTAAACAGATTTTATTAAAAGCATGCAGTTATTTTAGCCTAAAAAAAAATAAAATTTTGCAGATGAACTTTATTAAAAAAATTAAATTTTTTTCAGTATAAACCGTCATAGTAAGTAGCTATACAAAGCCTTACTATAAAAATAGTTTAAACTTTAAATTTAGTAAAAATACTTTTTAGTGGTTTTTAATAGATAGATTGTTGAAATTTATCTATTCATGTTGAGTTGTTACGTGCTAGAAATATTCCCATTTAGATTTATTTTCTGATTAGTTCAAATTCAACTAGATTGCTACTTTAATTAGAAAAATTTTGAGTTAGTTTTTAGTAAAAAATGCGATAATTTCAAAGTATTTTTCCAGATGAAAATCATATTTGGTTGTTATTAAAACAGTTCTTTATGTAAACTTAAACTTGTGATTTAACAGTATAAAAACTGCAGCTTTTTCTGCAAAATAGAGGTTTTAAAGATTGAAAAAAATAAAAATGTTATTGGCAAAATTAAATTGAAAATTGAGAACTTTTCGAACTTTAAGAGTTTTTATAACTATGGTACTGTTTTTTATTAACTTAAAAAACTGTACTTTTTTTAGTAAAATCAAATTTATTAAAGAAAGGGGTTATATAGTTTGTCGTGAACTTAATAAATTAAAAGAAACAAAATTGCAAGACGGCAGTTGTTTAGAAATTTTATTAAGTTAGAATAAGTTTCCTAATGGTTTTTGAGTTTTGTGTCTTCAAGTTTTAATTCAGAAACGTGTATGAACTAACGTTAAAAAATGCTGTTAATAAAAACTTTAACTTATGTAAACGAGTTTTAATTAAAAACTGACTGGCTTATATATAATGCAAGTATGAATACTTTACTTTTAATTTAAAACCTTAAAAGTACACAATTTATTTTTCTAAATAACAACTAATACACAGACAACTTTTATATATATCATTTAAAATCTTAAGCTTTTTTACTAACAAGTAAACAGAACATAACTGTAGATTAACGTAAACTTGTAAAAAAAGAAAAACTTTTTTTAACTGCTAATCATAAGAATTTACATCGTTTTGACAATTTATTTTCTAGAGATCTTTAATAGCAAATACTTTAATACAAATAATATAACTTTTAGAGAACTCTAATACTGAATGCAGTTTGTAATTAAAAATTTTCTGACTAATAAAAATGTTTTTTTTAAAAGTTAACTTGTAACTATGAGTATATAGAATAAAAATTGTTGACAAACTCTAGACCATTATTTTTTTAATAAATAAAGTTTACTTATAGTTATTTCCTTCTAAACCATCTAAGTTGTTTTAATGCTTAATATAATGTTATCATTAAAATATTTTAAAATAGTTTAATAAAACAACAATAAACTACATATTGACAAAAAAAAAAATATACAACGAAAAATAAATAACTTACAAAGTTGTGCTTTTAAAAAAGATAAGCGAATTTGTTTTCAAAACGATCCTTTGATAACCTTAAAAAGTAAAAACGTTATAATTTGTGTGACACTTTATTGTTTTGATAATCTAATTAATTAACAGATTAGATCTAGAACGTGGTGTGTAAAAACATTATATTTTTGTTATTGTTTTAAACGAAAGTCTCAATTAATATTTAATTTAATCTTAATTGTTTTATTTATAAGCTTTTTTGTTTTATAAACGATCTTTTGCGTTTTTAATTTTTTAGAGTTAGCCTAAGTTTAGTTTTTGAAGATTACCAAGCAAAAAACATATAAGTTAAAGCAAGTTTTATACTTGTATCTTAATTTTTTAGATTATTTTCATTTTGCTGGATTCAAAAACTTGTTTACTAAATAATATTAGTAAAAGCTTTTGAATTAAAGTGCATTTATAAAATGTATATAAAACACTTACGTAAAAGTTTTTAAAGAGTTTAAGAGCTTTTCGTTTCAGTCTTAGCATGATATTTTTATAATAAAATATCAATGAATTACACTTACTTTGAAACGTTGTTAAAAATATTTTGTAAGTTACAGAATTTTTTTTTTATATACAATGATATACTTTTTGATTTGTTTTATAAAAAATCTCTTTAAACTATGGGGAAACTAGACTGACGTCTATGTAGTTCATATACGAGGTCGCATAAAAGTTATGACTGATTTTTAAATCTAACTGAACTAGTTATAATATAAGGTAGTAAAAATCGTTAAAAAAACTGCACTAAGCTTACTTTAATGATAATAAATATTAAAAAACAGTAGTTCAATAATTTGAAAGATGTTCAAGTTTTTTAAATAATTTAATCAAAAAAATTAATTAAACTTAATGATATACTAAATTGACAGCTTTTGTAGTTATTTCTTTTTTGAAATATGATCGTTTTAATTAAAGTAACCTAAAAAAATTCTTTAATCAATTAAGACCGAGTATTAAGTTAAAAATAGATTATAAGAAGTACTTAAATCATATAAATATTTACTAAATTCATGCGTAAAAAATGTCTTATCTAAATTAAACTTACACAAGTTTTAAAATCAAGTTAAACCAAATATTGACTTTATAAAAACGTATATAACAAAAAAACATTTTTAAAGTTTATAGATAATTTTGGTAAGGACTTAGGTTATTTGAAGAAGATAAACAATTATAAAGACTTAAAACAGACATCACGATTTATCGCGTCGACTATAAAATAATCAAACAAACGACTGAGATAGGTTTATAGAATGTAGAAGTTTAGCTTCTAGCATTGTTTATAACATAAACCAACATACTAGATAATTAACTAAAATAACTACAAATCACTTGATATACCAGATAAGTAACAACTGACAATAATTTTGCACATTGGTTTTAGACATTAACACGTTTTGTAGGTCGAATTTGTTTTGAAGACAGACTTTAAAGTTTCTTATATCTGATTAACGTGATTGTTGAACTATACCTTTTATCACGTTTAGAAGCTACTGAAAATTATCAAACAAAATAAGGGTTGTGAAAATTTAAACTCATTCTTCTTCGTGCTAATAATTGTTGTGATAAATATTTTGAAACGATTGATATCTGTCAATCACTTTAAAATTTTATACAAACCCATTAATTGTGATTTTTTTTTAATAATTTTATGGTATTTTTTAGTGGTAAAACTATAGTTTTAATAATCTTTTTATTAAAAGTGCATCATATACTTTATTAATTAAGCACTAGATTTCTTAAAAATTAAAAACTTTGAAAGACATTTTTAAATATTGTTTTTATTGTCTTAACTTAAATGGTTTTAAAAAGTGAATCAAAATGTTTGAAACCTAGAATTACTTTGAAAGCTTATTTTCAAAAAAATTAAAGTTTTCAAAATGCTAACTTTTAATTAATAATAAATTAAAAAAAGAATTCTTAAAAATAACTTTTTTAAATGAAAATACCAAATAAGTAAATACTAAACAAACAGAACTAAAACATTTTTAACCTCTTGTTTTTGTTTAACAAGGTAGATGTCGAAAATATTTTTTGAATAAGACATTTCGAAAAAAAACTTTATCAGTCAAAGTAACTATTGAGTTAAAACTTTTAGCTTACTTAATTTTCATAATCAATTCAAATTCAATTATCAAAAGTTTGTGATACTCTCTGTTTACCAATGAAAACAATTAACTACAAAATAAATTACAACTTCAAACTATATATGTTTGTTACATTCTTTGTTATATTAATATGCTTTTTTTTAAATACTTTTAATCAATATTTAGATGTCAAATTAAATATTAATATAACTGATTATTGATTTAGAGAAACCATCAAATGTTACAATATTTTTATAAGTATTCCCATGTTTAAAATAGAAAAAAAAAATGTACAAATACATTGTTAAACTAGTTATTAAAAATACAATCATTTTTAAGTTTTTGATATCGAGTATCTTCATGATTTCGTTACTAATACTTTCAGAAAGTTTTAAAATATAATTTAGTTAATAAATTTTTAAAACACGGCAAGAAACTTTTTGTATACTGAATTAAACTAAAAAAATTTTTGTAAATATTTTAATAACTAATACAAAACAAATGAAGCATTGTGGTAGTTATAATTAGTTTTATAAACAAATATATCTTTACAGGTCTTCTTTGATAAAATAATTTAATACTTATGTAAACAACATAGTTGTAACAAGTATTTCTTAGCTTAGATTGTTTAGATTAAAAGTTTATGATTTAATAATTTTTTGTTCTACTAAAGCTCTAAGTGAACCTGCAGAACTTTCAGTTAGCTGGCACTAAACTGATAATTTTGAACGTACTATCACTAAGCTAGTATTTATTAAATTAGTACACAATTTTCTATTTGTATAATTTCGAAAAAATCTGATGTACAACTTTTAAATATCTAGTATATGTAGTAACTAATTTAAAACTAAACTGCTACTTAGCGACTAATTGACCAAAGTATCTATTTTTATGCTTTAAAATTTAATTTTCATGATTTAATAATTCAGGTCGTGATGTTATAGGACATTGTTTCTAGTGACAATTTAAAAAATTAAAATAAACATCTGCTTTACATTAAAATTAGACATGTTTTACAAAGCAACGTATTATATTAAACATGAAACTATTCTTACGAATTGTGCGGAATAAAACATAAATTATTAAACTTATAATGTTTACAAACTTTCAAACAAACATAAGATTAACGCTGATCAACATCAACATGTTGTTTATAAACATTAGTATATAAAATTGTAAATTGTTTTATATTATAATGTTTATACTGAATTTTTAATATGATAACGTTGTAAAGCAATCTGTCAAACTTTTAAGTACGTTTCAGAATTTTAAAAACATTCTGGGATTTATTTTTTACAGTCCTTAATAGTTATTGATTTTTGTTTAACGCAATCATTACCAAAATTTATTTTTTTGTTTTGAAATTTTTTAATTTAAAAATGCGTATTTTATGTTTAGCTATTAATATAAATTATTTTTGACACACTTTGTTTTGGTTTTCTTTAAAATAAATTTTAATTTGCGCTTGTAAATGTCAGACTATGTTTAATTTCACAATAAAAATAATTAAAAAAAGTAAGTTTTTCTGTATTATTAACATTGAAAACTGAACATTTAGCTTTTGTTGAAAAAAACAGAGATATTATTTAAAGTTATTAGGTTTACTTTAATATATGAACATATTTTTACTTGCATTTTTCTTTTACTGCTTGCTTATAAATTTTGAAAATCAATAAGCGTTGGTTTCAATCCAAAATAATGTTGTAAATGGTTATAAAATAAAACAAAATTTCCATTAATCTATTTATTTATAACTAAACACATTTAAATAACAAAATCTATATACGTTTCATTCTCAAACTAAAATAAATATGTTTTACTTTTTGCTAATACTCTAGTTTTCTTAAAAATCAGTCATTAAATTATAGTTCGTTTATAACTCATATAAAAACTTTTTTACCGTTCAACTTTGTTTACACATCACACAGCTATGTATAGATTAGCGATAACTGCTGAAAAATCAATAGTTTCATTCGATTAAAAAAGTTAACTACTATGGAACATAGTATAGGAACTAGCACATATTTAAAATTATACGTTTAAAACTTTTTTGTATCAAACAACTCATTTAAATAGTTTAGTACATTTTTTATTTATCGTTAGCAGTAAAAAGACTAGATATTATTTTTATTTAAGCGTAACATAAAACGCAAAATTAAATAAAATTTAGTAGTGCAATTATATATGTATACTTATAATCAGCTAATTTTTTACCATAAATCAATATATACTTTACATCTTGAAAAAATATTCTATTAAGTTTGTTTAATAAAACAAAATTATAAACTATTTTAATTATTTATTCGACAACTTCCTAAAATTTTTAAATTTTTATTTACAGACAAAAACAACGAAAATGCAATATATCTTTCGCCTTAAGTCAATATTTTAAAAACAATTCCATCTATCAACCACCAAATCAGAATCATTGAAGCGAAACTACAGAAGTTACCAGTTGAAGTGTGACAAAACTGATGATGATCAGACAAGTTTTGTATTTGGGAAAAACCCTAAAGGAGAACAAGGACCACCAGGCAGGGATGGATCTGATGGTAAAGATGGAAAAGATTGCGACTTAAAACTTGTCATGGATATTGTTAATAGGTTGGTTTTTCATAATAAAGTACAAGTGTTTAAATTGTTTTAAATGCAAACTGATGGAACCTAAAAAAAATTGTCCTTAAAGTTTACGGCTGTTAGTTGTTTTACATGTGACAGTTATCAATTGAAACCATTGTGCACAATTTAAGACAATTTGAGGAAGTATTAAATGAAAAATACTACTTACAAAAAATTGCAAAAATTTGAAAAAATGCTTTGTCCCAGGTTATCTGAGAATGAGTTATCTGGTTAAAGTTATGCACAAGATGTTTTGTAGTAATTGTCACATAATATACATACTACACCTAAAAACTGAAAGCTCGCACTTTTTATAAGCAACCTAGTGATTAAAGTCTAATTTTTATTCAAGTATTAAAAAATTTACAAAACTTTACAATATACAAATATAAATTAAACATATGCTTTATAATTAATTCAATATTAATATACAAAAGTTGACTGTCGCTACTGATCTTTTTTTTTTTTTGCGGCACTTAGCAATTTTACTTTTTGACATATGATAATTAATATTAACTTAATCCGTATTTAAAATAATACTATATTTGAAACGTTAAATTAGTGAGAAAAAAATTTAAAAGACATAATTCTGTTTTCTTGTGATTTAAACTTCTAATGGTTACTAAATTTACACAAAACATAATACGTGATTAATATTTTCAAAATTTATTTTTAAAAACTTTTATAACCACTGAATTTTTGAAGTTGCTATGTGTATAAATTTATAAAAAAAGATATATTACAATAAAAACTCAAAAATAATAAGTATTACAGACATTTCGGTTTTAAAGTAAATGTTATTTATTCTAAAAACATTGAAACTTTACAAACTCATTTTTAAATGCATTTCAAATCCATTAGCCTAATGTAGCACGAAATTTTTTATTTTATATGATTTTTTTTCGCAAGGTTACTTTAATTTATCTTACATAATATTCAAATTAATGCAATAAGTGGCGAAATCGTTTGGTCAGGAAGCGAAAGTTGAAATGTTTAATGAAAATATAATAAAACACGAGCTTCTGATAAAAAATTGAAAACTTCTAAAATTTATCGGAAAATCAAGTTACAATGAAGCAGGAACATATCAAGTTTTTTGTTTGTAAAGAGAATTTTTTCAATTATTCTAAGTTAACTTTGGAACTAAAAAAAGTTGAAATATTAAAACTGAATCAGCAGAGAATAAGCTGGTGAGTTTAAAAGGACATATGTTTGACTAAAGTATACTTAAAACTAGCCAAGTTTAAAATACTGCAAATCAAAGAAAAGTAAAATTTAATTGTTTCTTTTTTCCTGAGTATGCAGAAAAAAAAAGCTTAAACATTTTTTTCATAAAAGATTCAAACATTTTTTTTAGAAGTTTTAAAAGCTGGATAAATAAAAGATATGTAGCATTTCGGCACCTAAGACCTTTAATCAAAATAAATTCCGAATAATTAAACTATTGTGTCATTTCAAACATTATTAAGGTCATGACAACTTTAAAACAGTTAAAACAAACCAGTCAGTTATATTAAGTATTGGTACCATTGTGTAATTCACCAAGATACCATCAGTATTTAGATAAAGATAAACTAAAGATAAAGTTTTTATTAATTTCTACACCCTACCACCACAAACTACTTTGATCTTGTAATTTTTCGATTAAAATAAGTTTGTACCTAATTGCAATTTCGTGAGATCAATATCAGTATGATATATATTTTTAGAAAATGTTGTATCAAACCGCTATTGATAATTTATAACTAATTACTAGCGGCTAACCGAGGTATAAGTTTTATAATTGAGATGTTTCACTAAAGCAGCATAATCGTAAAACTACGGTTTATCTAAACAAATTTTAAATTAATTATACTATAATACGAAAATTTAAAACTTTTATTAGCTTGAAGTCTAATAAAGATAGTTTTTTAAAATTATATACATAAATTATTTAACATTAAGTCAAAGTATTGTTTAGTTTAAGGTATGAAATAAATAATTTTATATTTTTTACATAATGATCCAAATTAATTATAAAATCATAGATAACACATTTGTTGGCTGAAACAAGTTCAAGTACAAAGCCTTTATGTTAAATATATTAATTTTTAAACATCGTGAATTTTTTTTTAGATTAAAACCAATTAAAACCTTGAAGTATTTGTAATTTTATCAGCTTATTTTGACGTTTCATAACATAGTTTTGCCCTTTTACAGAGCTCAATAATTAATCACAAATTGTTTTAAGTAAAAACATAATCCTCTCTAAAGTCTATAGTTATGTTTAAAAAAATGATTAAAGTTTTATTAATTTAAATTTGAGTTACGTAAAAACATTTTACGTCAAAGTAAATTAAAATACTTCCCGGTAAAAGTAATTGTGGCAGGTTTGTGCGCTCATTCAAACCTTTAATTTTTTGACGTCTGACATACCTTTAAATTAAGCAGTTATAATAAGATTTACTACAGGTTACTTAAACACGAAACTTTTTATTTTAATGTAATGAGCATAAAAAAAATAGTTTCGACTTTTAATTAAAAGGTGTCAATTATTTATTAACTTTTGTGTCCTCAATCAAACTTTTACGCACTTATCTAAGTTATTTTAATCTTACAAAAATTTTATGAAACGTGACTCAAGTTTGGATACTAAGACAATAGATAATGTTTAAAAAGCAGATTTTAAGTAAAACTAAATAGTTAAAACAATGTCTTAAATATTTTAGTTTTAACACCATATGCCTTTACTTTTACAAGCTTTAAAGTTTTGAAAACATTGTTAACCACTAGCTTTATAAGCTTGCTAAACATTGATTTCCAACACTCGCTAAAAGCATAAGTTCAAACTTAAGGAAATTAAGAATATTGATGATTCAAACTTTCAAGGGTTTTCAACTAAAAAAATAGTCATAAAACTTCTTAACTTAAAAATTTATGTGTATAGTTTTTCATTTACTTTCTTAGTCTTTTGTGTTCAAGTCTTCCTTTATTAAGTAACACAAAACATAAAAAATTAAAACAGTTATAATTTTCGTGAAACTTTTTATTATGCTAGTCAGTCTACTTACTATTTTTTTAAGAACTTTATATCCGGTACCAAGTTTTGCTTTAATTATTGATATATTTTAAAAAATAATGTTTTTTTGGTTAAAAAGTATTTAGTAAACTCATATAGTTTCTCATAAAAAAGTTATTTTATGATTTTTTACAACAGTAATGTTTTATGATTTTTTTTCGTAAACCTTAATTATCAGCTTTCAAAACAAAAATAACTGCTAGTGTACAATCTTGAGTAGTCGAAAATAAACTCCTTATAGAATAAACTCACCAAACAGCAAACTATTTTTTTTTTCCTTAGTTTCTTTAAGATATATTGTGGATCAATTACATTAGAGTGTTCAAACTAAACATTGCGGTTAACTTTATTTGATTGATAGGTTTCAAGTACATAAATTCGAAAAAAAAACATGTTTTAGTTCCAGTAAATTACATTTTTCATAATTATCGTGATCAATTTGAAAGTTTTCTGGTTTCAACAAGTTACTAAAGTCAATTTACCGAGCCCACGAATTTGCATCAAAAACTTATACGTATAAGAAATAATAAGTTGCTTTCAAAGTTTTTCATTATATGTTTTTTAAGTATGACCCCTTATGTCCTTATGTACTAATAGTAAATAATACAAACCAACTTTATTACAAAACACACCTTGGTGCAATAAATAAATCAGTTTTAACATCAGCAACAAACTAAAAATGATATACACAACGTTGTATATAAAACAATTGATCGTGATTTTAAATGAAACTTTTAAGTAAATAAACTCTAAACTTATATTTCAAGAAACCGTGAAGTAATTCAGTAAAAATTTTGTCATTTTTTGATTAATCTCTTTTCAATGCTAAGCTCAGAAAAAAATACTTTTTTGTTGTAAAACTTAATATAAAAGTTTAGCTTAGACTACTTTTAGTATTGTTAGAAACGAACAGTAAAACCACCAACTTTGAAATGAAAATGTTTACATAGTTGGAAAATTAAAAAAAAAAATTATAACCAAACACTTTTATTGACATATTAAAACAAAATTCTCAATTTGAATAATAACCTGTAATTTAACTATAATTTTGTCGTTTTAAATATATTTTTTGATACAGTGGTGTATTTAGTAACAATTATGACACTTTTAATATCAAACAGTTTTAGTTACGGTAATGGTCGTTGTAAATATAACATTTGTAATTAATACTATTATAAAAAGTTAATTTTTTTTTTCTGAAAACTTGTCAAAGTTATCTTTACAACTACAAAAATAACTTATGGTGTATTTTATTTCAGTTCTATTTATTGTTATTTTTTTATTTATCAGAAAAGTGTATTTTCTTTTAATTACAATTATTTTGAATAACGTACTTGTGTTCTTTTTTTTTTGTAACAATAAATTTGTTCTGTTAAGCAACTATTTCAGTTATTTTTGTTTATATCAAAAAGACATGTCATGTTTTCACACATGATATAATTTTTATACAATTAAACAGTGTATGTGTTTAGAGAAAATTTTGTATAATTATCAAAGTTGTCTTGTGTTTTTTTCATTAAAGGTAAAATTTTTCTTTTTAAAGAATATTGAGACAGTTAAAAATGTCCTGTTTAGTATTATGATGATTAGTTTTCTGAATTCAAAATATAAAAAAATTAAACTTTTATAACTTTTAGAAAACTTTTTTCTACATTATGTAATAGAAGTTATACACAATGTTTTTGTTAAACAATTGGTATATAGTTGTTGGCTATTAGTGTTGCAGAAATTTAAATAATCTGCAGTGAATGTTTTCTTTGTTTCAATCACAATTACCGTGAAAAGAATTTAGAAGATTATTTCAGCAATTTCACAGCTGTTGTGTTTTTGTACAAACAACATATATGTTTGTTGAGTTTTGTTTTAAGTATCCTAATCTGATATTTTAACGAGTGTTTAATTGTTTCATAACGACTTTTTAATTAGTGTTTTAGTTTTAAAGTTTCAGAAAAACCTTATTTCAAAAGTTTTTCGGGTTTATTGGTTTGACGATTTTAAAATCAACTGTTATTTAGATTCAACTATTTGTAGTTTGATTTATTTTCTTTTACATAGTTGTTTTCACAATAAGTTTGTTATAAATTGTTTGTTGTCAAATATTATGAGAGTTTTCGTAATTTTATTTTTTTTCATTAGTTACGACAACCTTTTTATTAATCTTAATTATATAAAAATCGTATGAATTCAATAATTTAGAAAATGTTTTGATATATTTTGTTCGTTTAGTTGTATAATCTTTATGTTAATTTTTACTTGTTTGTAACAATTTTAAAATGTTTAAAGTATTACGTACAGCTAATTACTCATACTCTTGATCATTAGTTCTGTTAAAGTAACAAATATAAAGTAAGCCTATTAATAAAAAAGTTTGTAAGATTGTAGTTAAAATTTCTGATAAGTATATAACGCGCTTTAAAAAATGGGACGTAACTATTTTTTTGATTGCCAGGCTTTAAAAACAAACTTACACCAATGTAAATGATGTTTTTAAAGCTCATTTAAATTCGAACAGGCTAGTGGAACAACAAAACATACTGATGACAGTTGAAATGAATGTGTTAAAAGAGAAATATGACAAGCACGGTTATAAGGTTCTTCAATTGGATAGTAAGGACCAAGAGCATGGTATAAATATTAAAATATTGAAGAACAGAACGCTAGAGCATGTTAGTTTGGTTTTTATTTTATTGAAATCTCATAAAATCAACATTAAAAGTTGTTAACATCTTTTTGAAAACTGCACAAAATATTACTCACTAACTAGGGGTGGAAAACATTCGGCTCGTTAGCCAAAATCTTTGATCGAAATTGTATGACAGCGACACAAACTTTTTCTTAAAAATTGTAAGTTAAAAAAGGAATTTATAAAAATTTAAAGTTATGAAAGAAATCTGTAAAATTGTAAAAATTGGCAACACATAACCTTTTTTTAAGTGTTTATACTAATTCTATAAAAACATACGCAGGCATTTAAAATCAAGAAAGTAAACATTTATTTGTTTAATTTGATATGTTTTAGAAAGTTATTGTTAAAAGTGTGTATATAAATACTAAATCTTAATTCAAAATTAAATTTCTTATAATTACTATTGTTTCACATGTTTAATAAATTTATTTATCATAAACATTTGAAAAGAAACTTAGGACAAAAATGGTTTGAATTTTAAAAACTTAAATTTACTTGGTAAAATACTGTTGACCTAATATTGTAAGTATGTAAGGTCAAAATATCACTTCTTCAACTTTTCTTCTGCCCTATGTACAGAAAAGTATTAACAAATTAATTAGCAAAGAACAACGCATTTACCACTAATTCAATTTAATATAATGAGACTAAATTTAGTAGTTCAAAGATATGTAGTTATAACTTTTACTGAGACTATTCATTTCCTTTGGTTCATTTTAAAGACGCTTTGATTAGAATCTGACTTCCTTGATTTTTATAAAACTTAGTTTTTTTACGTCTATATTTTTATTACAAATGTATACTGTACTATTTTTTAGTATGATGCTTTTTTAAAGCTTTTAAATTAAAATAAAATAAGTTAAAGATGTATGGTAGAACAATTTATTTTGACACTTGAGTAAAAATTTAGATTTTTAAATTATATACTAACTTTAAAATAAGGAATATTAAACTGTCCAAAAAAATTACCATATAAACAATGATAACTTAACCGTAGATATTATTGTATTAATTTAATCGTTGATCTATGAGTAAACTTTACTTTTTTATGTTTAAACATTTATTTTTCGTAAACTTGCTTTTTTTTTTTGATATAGCTTCATAGTTTAACAAAATTTTAGTCTCTTGTGTTTTTTAGATATTTTCTTATTTTTAAAAGAATTCATTTAGGTCGTGTTTCATAAGAAGTATTAAAATACTTAGATTTTATTTTAACTACATCACACTTTAATACTATAAACTCAAATAGTATTTTAAAGTTTTTTATAATATAAGACGACATAAAACTATTCTAATTTTTGGTTAAAATAGACAGAATATATAAACTTAAAAAAAAATCGTTTTGTATTTTATTACTAACTTTATATAGAAGAAGAAAATTATCGTTTAACTATCGTGAAAACACACTAAACCACAAACATTTGTTTAATAACCATACTAACTACTATCAAGTCTTTTGTATCTTATATTAAGATCTTATCTAACAATAATTAAACGATGCTCACGTAATAAGTAATTAAACCATAATAACTCACCCGATCACGTCTTTTATAAACACTGGATTTGTTGTGTACAGTTTTTAAAATAATAAATAAAACACATATTCAATCATAGATAGATATATGGATAGATGTTTACTTTTGGTAACTATTTTGTTTTATCTAGTAAAATTACAAGTGCGTTTGGATGTACTTTGTTCAAACAAAAGTTATATTGAATGGGTCAATATTTGATAGAAATTACATTTATAAAAGAAACAGTTTGTTTATAAGAACAATTTTGAAAATCTTGTTTATAAATTATATACAGTCTTAAAATTTTGATATAAAAAAGTATTGAAAACATGCCGCACTCTTTTAGACACATGAAGGTAAAATAAGTATGTAAAACTGTAAAACACATAAATAATCATTCAAACATGTAAGCTCACGAAAACTTTAACAAAACTAAAATAGTATTGAAAAAAAGGCTGTTTAAAGGTAGGCTGTTTACAGTGGCAACAAATTTAAAAATGAAAACACCTTCCAAACTCGTGGGAAGCCAATAAAGGAAAAAAACCAAAATATCTCTTTAATTCCGGCGGTTTTTACCGCGTTTTTTTTGCGGTCAGCAAGTTCTGGCTCCTCAAAAAAAGCCCCGTAGACAAATATGGGCTTTTGTACAATTATTCAGAACGCGTTTTGTTTTTTCACTGAGAAAACAAAAGATTAAAGTTTGCAAATTTTTTTACCGTTCTTTTGTGATATCTTTTTTTTTGCAGATTGTTCATCGAGCTTTTATTGATCACTTACTTGATTTTTCATAAAATTATTTGTTTTTAATAACTTTTATTTCGTTTTAGAATAAGAATTTTGTTATTAATTTATTATCCATTTTTAAAATGTATTTAGGGTAATTTATTTAGGTATGTATTTTTGAACGTAATAAAATGAAAATAAAACAAAAAAAAGTTGTTTGTTGATTATCGGACTTATTGTATTTTTTAGATTAAAACTTTAAGATTTTATTTGAACATGTGTGGTTTTATTGTTAAACTTAGTATTAAGTTTACTTATAGTACTTTATATAAGTTTTTTTAAAATAAATAACAGTTCAATACAAAATTGTAAGTCATTTTACTAATTTACTGTCTAACTTTTATTGCGTTACGCCGTTTCCTTGCAGAGCAGTTCATCAGACGCTAAAAATAGCTGAAAGACAAAAATATACAAAGAGGTGAATTAGAGAATAATATAGAAATAAAATAAATTTAAAACATGATTTACTTTTAACATGTTGTTTATTAAACTTAGTTTTATTAATTATGTAAGTTATTTTGTCAAGAATAAAAGACTATGCTTTTAAGTTCTCTATAAGTATAGGATATAATTAGTTTTATCGTGAAACTGTATAGTCTAGCCTTAGCTTTTTTTATAAAATGTGAAGTTAATTTTGTTTATATATCTTACAAGATAATTACAAAAAGTATTTTTCTAATACGTTTATTCAAACTTTATGTTTACATTTTTCGCTGTTTTACTGTTGTGGTTTACTGGTCAACAACAAAAGTTTTTTTTAACATTTTATTTAAATAATTATTAAGTATGCTAGTTATATTATGCTAAGTAATTAATTTCTGTAGCTTAGTTTTTTTATTAAACCAATAGAAATTAAAACGTTTTTATAGTTAAGAATTATCAGAAAAGTTTAAATAAAAGTTTTATACTAATAGAAGGAATAAATGAAATAAAAAATAAAAATTAGAAAAGCGTTTAATGTTACACTACTTTACACATGTTTATAGCAATGCTGTAGTCTAAATTGCGTAGTTAACATAAAAAAATTAACAAAAACTATATTCTTAAAACATTATTTATTATAGATTTGATTTTTAAATGCAACCTTTGACAAGCTGATCTCATAATTACAAACTGACGGATTTTTTAAACGCGTGACAATTTTGTTGTAAATTTTTTTATGTAAATGATTACTATTTACGAGCACGAGCAAGATAAAAGAATTATTGTTTACTAATTTTAAAGCCAACATTTAAGTTCAAATTCGGGCAAATCAATTGAACAGGTTTTATGTTATTTATGACGTCATAATAAAATATTTTACGACATTCATCAAGCGGTCTGGTGTACCGTGTTAATGATTTTAGATGACTAATTACTTTTCAGCGGATTTAATTCGGTTAATTGATGTCTACATTTCTAATTAGGAAGGAAGTACTTATGAATAAACATAATTTGTGAATAAAAATAGTAATTAGTTCATTTATGATTTATGATTTGTTAATCGATACTTAACTGTATAAAATTGTAAAGATCACAAAAAAAATGCTCAGAAATCCTTAAAAAGTTTAAAACTGGTCATCAAAACTATAAACTATGTGAAAAATTAAAAAATTAAAATACTTTAAAGTTGTAGTAGACTTAAAATACTTAAAGTTTTAAAACATTTTTTTTTATATATTTGTATGTTACTAATTAAATTATTATATCAACTTGTTTATAATTTAATTACATTTACTTGAACATTTTAAGTTTACTAA
The DNA here is from genome assembly GCF_965202585.1 of Thalia democratica. Lineage (NCBI taxonomy): Eukaryota > Metazoa > Chordata > Thaliacea > Salpida > Salpidae > Thalia > Thalia democratica. Next base: position 22,278,630 of record NC_139167.1, on the reverse strand, counting down.
TGAGAAATTGATTTTAATATCGCAAATAAATATCTTATCACAGGTTTCTGGGGGTTAATACTTTTATGAATAGTACATTGTTGACTTTAAAAAAAATTTAACACTTTTTGATTACAGATTTTAATCTTTAAACCGATATTTTTCAGTTATTTTAGTTACATCAGTATAAAGTTGCTATAATCTATAAAATAGTTAATTTCAAACTGCAAACGCTGAAATAATAATACTATACTATAGTTTATTGAACGATAAAAAACGCACAAAACATATGTTCCTAGGGCCTGGTGTACGAATAACCTTTCGGTTATCTAGTCGTACACTACGGATACCTTTTAATGTCTTGTCCAGGACATTTTATATAATCGATAGATTTTGAAAAAATCTTAATATATTAAATTAATCTTATACAAATTAACTTTTAATATTTAAGGCAAGGGTTTTTCGTCCGAACTATTTTTGTGTTAGCTTTAGTTGATAAATAAAATGTTATATTAAAAAATAAATATACAGTGCACATAAGTTTAATATTTAGTTTTAAAATAGTCTAAGTTCGTTTATTCAGAATTTATCTAAATTGATTTTTTGTAAGCAAACATCTAACTTTTAGCGAGTTATATTAAAAAAAAAAAAAAAACCAACATTTAATCAAAAAACCAAAAAAAAAAAAACACAGTTCACAGTAAGTTAGATGAGATCATTGTTTTAAAACTAATATTTATTACAGAATAACTGTGTTCAGTGCGAAGTCACAAAACGGTATGAATCAAAAAAATAAACTGTTTTAAAAACATTCTAAACATGTATTATGCTTAATAAAAAGTAATGATGTTATAAACTGTATTATGTATAAACGATTTGTATATTGGTATACTATCAAAATCCACCCGCGTTCAAACTCCACCCGATCAAAATCTACCCGCGTTCAAAATCCACCAGTTTTTTTATATTTTCTTTAAATATTTTTATTTTTTATATATGTTTTAAATTTATTTTTATTATTTAGTATTAATTTTTTACTATCACTGTTACCCCTAACCCTTACCCTCGATCAGTAAGCGGTTCTCGTATTTGACCGGGTGGATTTTGAATGCGGGTGGATTTTGAACGTGTCCCAAATTTTTATGACGTTATAAGAAAACTACTTTTATGGTACTTTTTAAACAATGTAATAGATCGTTTAATAAACTTAAGATAATTAACTATTTAGACAGTGGGTTAAATTTGGTTATTTGATGTCTACATTCTTTATTACTTATGATTAACCATAAAGCGTGAAATAAAATAATTATTAATTCGTGAATATTTAGTCATTTTCGACGTTAGTTCAATAAATATAGTCAAAGAATAGTTAGTCTTATGTTGTAAAAATTTTAAGTTAAAGATAAAAATAATCACTTAAAGAATAGTTTAAAAACTGTATATTTCAGCTAGTACCAAACTTATAAGAGTTTGATAAAAAAATTCCAAATCAAATAGAATAAAAAATGTTCAAAATTTTTGATAATATTTGTTTTAATAGTTTTAATGAAACATCTTATTTAAAACTTGTGCATCAACTTGTTTAGAACTAAATGACAGACAGTTAAACATTTTAGACACATTAGATAATTATTATCATCAAAATACCGCTAATAAAATATCCTTTCATAGGTTTCTTGGCGTAAGTATTCTATGAATAGCTCATTGTTATATTTCTAAATAACTTCACACCTAAAATTGACAGATTTTTATCTAAAAACCGAGAATTTTTGCTACAAATACTATAATGTAAAAATATTTTTTAGGTATTTTTATAAATTTTCTACTGCGAACAACAATACTCAGTTATTAAATTATTACAAATGATAATCTATTTAACTTTTTTTAATATATGCTTTGGTTTGTTCAATAATTTCTTGTCTTTATACTAATATAGGTAAAGAGTTTTTTCACACAAACTATACATTTACTTTTTAACTACTTTAAGTTAACATAGAAAGTTTTTATATATGTTTAACTATTTCTTAGCTAACAATAAAACTTGAAGGTAATGATAAATATAAATAAATTCGTAATTTTTTACATAAAGTTAAACAACCACCATAAGGTAAATGAGATCACAATCTAAAACCAATATTTATTACCGAATAATCAATTTTTTATGGGAAGTCAAGTTTAATAATCTATTTTAACTATACAATATCTTGCCTTTAAAATTGATATTTGTGCAATAGTTCATGGTTTTTATTTGACTTTTTCAAAACATTTGGTGGGAAACTTATAAAAATGATAGTTAACCTCAATTTTTATATCATGTTTAAGGTTTTTAATAAAAACTAGTTCTATTGTTGTATTTTATGCTTTGTTCTATCAAAATATTGAAAGAATCGTTTTTTTTTAATTTTAAAATTATAACTAGCTTTATATGTCTTTCTAAACATACATATATGAATAAAAAACAAGTTGAAATTAATAAACACCTTTTATAATTTTTAAACAGGTAAACTTTTTGACATGTGTCGCGAATCCGGAAACGATCAAAGTTGACAAAGTTTATCTAACAACACTTTTGTTATGACGTAACAATATGATAAAAACACCTGCGGCTGTGGTCGGAACTTGATTGTATATTTTTGCAGGGTTGCGTTGGTTTTGTTTAGTAAACAAAACAGTTTATAAAGGAATATACAATTGCAAAGTGTGTTAATTAATGAAATCGTAAAATTTTTGATGACTATTTAAAAAATTTTTTTTATTATTTATTATATGTGTAATTTTTTAAGACTTTTAAAACAATTTAAAGCTTTTTGTTTGTTCTACTTCAAAATAAATGTTTATTTATGAAAAAGTGTAAGTTTGTTTTTAAAGTAATTTTTTACTTTGAGTTTAAATCCGAAGTGTTTTGGTAAACTACAAAGTTTTAAGCATCGTTTAAAACTTAAAGCAAACATCGAACTGGCTGTCAATCATCTATCTTCTATAACGAAGATAATCTGCAGTTTCTACATTTTAAGAACTTTTAAAAAAGCTAAACACATAACTAGTAATTAATTAAATTTTTTTATTATTCTTTAATTGTTACAGTAGTATTATTTTGAAACTTAGCTTTGAAAGCTCAGAAAATACTTGAGATACCACCACAGTTGTTTTTGAAGTTTTAATATTATTTTGTTTAAAAATTATTCTTTTAAACAAATGTTGGCTCAAGATAAACTTAACTATATACCGAATGTATAAGTTATCTAGCTTGGAATATGAAAAAAAAAATATTTATTAACTTAGAAAGTTTTTGCTTGAAAACAAACAAAATTCAAACTCTCTAAATTTTAATATATTTATTTTCAAAATATATAAATTTACTAACACCTTATGAAAGTAACCTTAAAAGAAAATTGAAATAAAACTCATTTACTAACCGATGTCAATCGTAGATATCACTGTGAATATTTTCCCAAGTGATATTTGTAATGTAGCTTTATTGTAAAGCCGATTAGGGGTGACAAATATTTTGCAGGAATATAATTTTTAATTTTAAATTATAACTTTAATAGATATAAAATATAACCAGAATACCAATACATGGCTTTAATTAATAGTGTGCATAATAGTTTCCACAATTGATTTAGGTAACAAAAGTCTGTGTAGACTACTGTTGTTTTGCTTTTTATACAAATTATTAATATAGTTTTAAATCAAATAAACTTTATTCAATAAAAAAATCTTACTATCTACTACCAAATTTATAATTGCTAATTGTTCATAGTAAATATTTTTCTACTTATTTATTTATTTGTTCAAGTTGTGGTTTTAAAAAACTTAAAACACTACTTTTCTAAATTTATTGGAAATTGGATTAACATAAAGATTTGATAATCCCAGCTTAATAAAGACACCCAGTTTACTCTAACACTGTTATCGATTACTGTCAAATTTTATTTTTCTGGTAGAGATATTGATCAAAAAGTTTTGCAGTAAATAACACCTGCTTCAGCATACAAGCGTTTGTTTGGTAAATATTTTAAAACTTGTTTAATAATTAAATCTCGGCTGTTAACGGAAACTAATGTTTTTGTTTTGATATACAGGTTTATAAAATATCGAAAGAAGAATATTTAAGTTAAAATATTAAGTCAGCTAAGCTATTTATAGTATCATGTATTAGAAATTATACAAAAAATGTAAGTTATTTGAAGTATTTGTAAAAAGTTACTTAAATCTCGTATTAGTAAGTAAACCTGATAGAATTTATGAGTTTTTTAGTTGATTCTATACATTTACATCTATTAAGCTGAAAAAAACAAACGTTTTTTTACATTTATAACTATAAGATTTAGTTTAAGAGTATATAAATATTAATATCATATATAACTAAAGATACAACAGTGTTTCTTTTATAATAGAATAAAATTTCTAAAATGTTAAAAACAAGCTGCTTTAAATTACAAATAAAAGAACATAATAAGTTATAAAAGATTAATTTAGTATGCTATTAAGAGCTGCGGAATAAAGTTCTATTCGATGAATAACTTAATTTTTTTATAAGGTAGCTAACAACGTTTTTGAGATAGGATACATAAGATATATAATATCTTTAAGTTTCATTGTATTGTGTTTTTTTGTAGAAATAAAAAACAGTAAGTTTTTTTGTTGATATTGGTAAAGAATTTTTATTTAGCCATTAGCTTCAGAAGAAGTTTAAACTAATATTGTGTAAAACTAAATCATACAGATTATTTTAATACTTACAGAGCATAAGAAACGTTTTTATCTAGTTGTTATGTATATTTTATAATAAATTCTAGCAATCAAGCATTAGATAATAAAAATTTCTCATAGATTTATAAAATTAGAAGCATGTTTATACATAAAACTATTTACTTGAAATATCAACTAGAAAACAACAAACTAAAATTATATACAAGTGTACAAAGTAACAATAGTTTTCGGCCCTTATATTTGTTTTATTTTATTATTTTGTTATTTTTAGCTTTTTAAGAATTTTAGATATACAAGTTTTTGATTTGTAACAATTTACGATTAGAAAAATTTAAAAACTACAAGATAAACAGAACTAAATTAGTCAAACAAAAAAAGTAATGTTTTATATGGTTGAATTGTTTACTATAAATAAAAATATTGTTTTATTAAGTTTGTAATTGATGTTTAATCTTATTAGTAGACATTTTTATATAGTACGTTTAAGTTTTTTTTTGTTTATCTTTAAGGTGTGACTTAACAAAGAATAAAGGAAAGGATTAGTTTCGGTTTTTATCAAGTGCGGTTTACGTGATACATTGTACTAAACAATAATCTGGATAATCAATAAAGTTAAGCTTTAAATTTATTTCGAATATTTTCTAAATTTTTATAGTTTTTACATATGCTAAACATGAATAATGTAATGCATAAAAGTGTAAACAATACTAAAAGTAAAACTTAATATGCTTATACAACGATACACCTATGTATTGACGTATTATTTTAATTTTTTAATAAATATTATTCTGTTGTTAAATTCACACGTGAAAAGTTTGTTCTTTAATATATTTGGAATTAACTTTAAGTGAGTATTATTTTACTATATACATTTACTATATGTATTATATTTTAGTTATGACAAAATAAAAATACTTAAAAGAAAAGGATTGAATTCAGTTTTGTACTTATTTAATGTAAACCATAACAGAGGATTTTAAACTTTTTTGTAGGGAGAGCTAAAAATGTTTCTTTATGAACTATACTAAGATTTCTCAAAGTTAATTTTATAACAACCTACTTCAAAGACATTACTGAGTGTTATTTCCTTTTCATTAGACAAAAGTTAAGTTAATTTCATGTACCTCACAGCCTACTTTAAACGAAAACTGTGAAATAGAGTTTAACTAATCAGGTTAAGTTGAATATAAATGCAAAAAATGTGTATATGAATTATATTGAAAAAGATCATAAAAAATTTCAAATGATTTAAAAAACAAAGCTTTAAATACTGTTTAACAAGATTTTAACATTCAAAATAAAAATAGTAAACCATTCAACTTAAATAAATGGCTCACATAACTAGTTTAACTTATAAATATAAACCAAAATATTTAATTAATAACACGTGTATTGTAAAATAATAATGTAAAAACAAACAAAAATATTTTGTTTTACTTATAATATAAATTTTATTTTAAAAACATAATTTTGTTTGTAGTTTTTGTTTGTTTTTGAAGTAACATGAAACATTATAGTACTAATAAATCAGAAAGTTTGGCAAGATAAATATTTTAAAACTTTAACAAGAGTTTTTTTTTGCTTTTTTTTTTTATAGAAATACGTCACCGAATTCTTAATCTGATGCAAAAACTTAAAACAAAATTGAACTAAACATCTCCATTAGATTAAAGGGCATTTTTTAATACATACCAAAAGAGCAAACTATATAAATAAGGCATTGTCATATCAATATTTTATTAATTTGAAGAACTAAGCGATTAAATTGCAGTCGTGGCGTAACTACATTAAAATTCAGTAAATTTTTACATTGGTAACCGTATTTCAATGAAATTTAAAAACAGTCTGTTAACTGCAGTTTTATTTTTCTGCGTAACAAAAGGTTAAGTATGCAATAAACGCTAAACATGCTTTTAGTATGTCAAAATTATTTGATCACAAAAAATCAAAATACTTTATAGATTTTAAAGTGTATTAGTATTCTTCAGCTATGAAAAAAGAGAATAAGAAGTTTTAATACAAACAAGAAAAAAGATGAAATCTTTAGAATTTGAAAGAAGTTTTTTTTAATAATTTTGAAATAATTTATAACAAAACAATAAACTTGTCAAATTTATGATATTTTATTTACGTTTCTTAAAAATTTTTAATGACTAAAGTACAATTATTTTTTAGTAACAACTGTTATTAATAGAAACCATTACAGCTAAATTCTAGACTAAATGTGGAATTTTTTCTGTAGTTTTTAATACATTGTTTGTTTAAAAATTTTAGTTAAATGATTATTATTTACCAGTAAAAATATCAGTTAAATCAAATGTTGATAACACATTTCATTTTAAAATGGGTTTGAGCAGTTTATTAAAAGAATTATTAATCTAGTTTGTTTTTTTATCAATTTTCAGACTTTGTTACTTTATTGCAACCATAACAGTAACGTTTTTTTTTCAAACACGTATTAACCAATGAATGTGGTTTCATGATTTGTTGTAAACTTGCAACATATTCAACAAAAAAATTTGCGAGACTGTAATAACATCAATATTAATGTAAAAAAGTTTTTCCTAATAGTACTAATAAAAAGGAAGTTTTTAAGTCTCGTTAAAAATTATGAAGGCTAAAGTTTTTTATTTTTCAATTTTAGTTCTTTTTGTGTAAGGTTTCATGTTCTAACGTGTTTTAAATTAACAGACATAAACAGTTTTAGCTTAAACAGTTTTTAGTTAAAATAAATTTCTAAAAAAAATCGTATTTATAGCAATTTCGAATGAGACTTTATGACAATAAAAATAAAAACTTTTATTAGCAAAGTATAAACTGTTAGTAATATTAATATACTAACCCCTAGGACGATTTTGCATAATTGTTTAAACTTGTAAAGTCTTTTTTTAATTGTTAAAAACATCAATAAACAATACTTAACGCAACTTTATTTTGGAAATTGAACTTTTTTTAAAAGTATATAAAATGTAGCAATTATATTATTTAACTACAAATGAGACTATTTTTTGTTATATAGATCTATGTTTATTTTTAATTTAAAGGTAAGCAAACATAAATTAATGAGAAAAAATGTTCTAATTTCGTTTTTTTTAATAACAAATTTAAAAGATAATTTGAAGATAAATTGAAGCGTAGCTTTAACTTTTATTAATATGGTAATTCATTTGGTTTTTAATACTAACTCAGTTTCATTTGAAAGTAATATAAAAAGTGTGTCACAAATTAAATAAAAGCAGTTTCCTAACAAAAAATAAAAACTAAACATTACAGACCAAGTAATTTATAAAATTTTGTAATTAAATAACAAAAATGGTTTTTAAACTGATCTTTGAAAAATTGTAGAAAGTAAAAATGATACAATTTGTAGGACACTTTATTATTTTGATAATCTAATTAACTAACAGATTAGATCTTAAACGTGGTATGTCTAGAGACTGTGTTTTACTCTATCTATTTAAAATCGTACTCTCTAGATATGATCAAACAAACTTTAGTTGGAATTTAGTCGCTTTAATTATTAGCTTTTTTGTTTCAAAAATATTTTGTGTATTTTTAAGCAAAGTAGTATTTTATACTTAAAAAGACTTTTAATTTTGTTATAGTTATGAACTAGACACAGTAAACACCATATAAATGTTTTTTATTTTTTTTACAACAGCGTTAGTTTTGGTTGAGTATGAGCTAAATGACTTAAATGATAAACATAGTTGTATGTTAGTAGAAACTATTTGCTTATTATTATTTTTTTATTTTGAATAAAATAAAACTTAAACCGCCACTTGGACACCTTAAAGTAAGGTAGTTTAAACTTTGTTTCGAGAAAAAATTATAAATGAGAAAAAAAAAATCTAATAAGTTTTGTATATTAAACTTAATTGAACTATCTGTTAGTTACAAAAGATACTTTATTAATTTAAGATAAATGTTTTTGCATAATTTTATGTACATATGATAAGGTAATAGTGTTTTTTATGAATTCTTATAAATAGTGTTGAATATAAAAAAGCTTAGAAATTACTAAAGTTTGATTTCATTACCATCATAAAACTTATTAATTAAAATTAAAATACATTTAATCATTAGACATCCGTTAAAAATAATACTGGATATTATGTTTATATATTTTTTAAATGTAATTGTTTAAATTTCTAATTAACAAGTAGACTAAAACTAGTCATTAGAATACAGTAAATTTACTGCTTTAAAGATCAAAGTAGGTACAAGTACCTACTTTGCTACAAATTAAGCTTTTTAGTATAACATCCTTTGAATAAAGATAAGATAATGTAGGTTTAATAGTGTCTATGTACTAAATTATTAAATCTCTATTCCAAAAAAACTAATGCTAAGTTTTAGCTTTAAAATTTTAAATAAAAAAAATATTAGCTATAAACACTAAGATTTTAAAGATTTTTTTGGCAATTTTGTCTGTGTCATGTACTTACAAGGCGTAGGTATTTTTGGTTAAGACCTTAATAATAATCAGAGTTAGCACTTAAAAGCATTATAAATATATATCATGATTTACCACATATACTAACATACTGGTTAGTCTACTAAAATAACTACAAGTCACTTGGTATACCAGATAAATAACATCAAACAACAACTAAGCACATTGGTTTTAGACATTAACACGTTTTGTAGGTCGAATTTGTTTTGAAGACACACTTTAAAGTTTCTTATATCTGATTCACGTGGTTGTAGAACTATAGCTGTTATCACGTTTAGAAGCTACTGAAATTAATTAAACAAGATAAAGCGTTGTGAAATTATATATTTTAATCTGGTGGGGTTTACCTATTGTAATAAAGTATATGAATGTCAATCAAAGTAAATTTTGATAGATTTATAAAAAAATTATAAATTTTCTAGTACTTCTTATTGTTTTATTTTCTAGTGAAATTTTATAATTAATATTGTTTTTAATAAGAATTTTATCATAAATTTTCTGCATGAGCTATTCATATCTTTAAATATAAAAATTTATACTTAGATTACTTATAATCTTCACTATAATTGAAAATATAAGCTGTTATGTTATAGGTTATATTGAAGAAAAATTGTATTAAAGTTACTGTAGGAAGAAAATTAAAACTCCAACACTTTGAGCTTATTTAAAACAGAATGCATCTTTTTTTAATTTTTAATTTTTTTAAGTTATAACATTTTGTGTTCATCTTCCTTAACTGGACAAAATTCTTTCTAATAAATGAAAACTTTTTAAATACTTTTTTAAAAAGGACAGTTTTAACATATTTTTCTTTTACAAAACAAGTGTCAAACAATTAATTTTGAATAATATTAACGACAAAAGACAATTACCTTCAGTACAAAATAAAAACTATTTTTGTAACATAAAATTAAATTTTATTTAAATTTTCTAAACCTTTTAAATAAATAAACTTTACTTTAATTTTCTAATATAAAGCGGTAAACTTTTTATTTCTGATTTATATTTAAATTCTTATATTCTAACGGTCTTTTAATTAACGTTTATATCTAAAATACTAGTTTTAAATCTAATTTACTTATAGTTTTTACCATTTGTAGATGAAACTGTTTTTAATGCTTATAATATTTGATACATTACATTTTTTTAATGTTTATCATTTTTACTATTAAACGTAAAAATAAATAAATGTTTATGAGTATAATTAACATCATGATTATTGAATAAAAATGTGTAAAACTTTGAAGAACTCCTTTAAATTAAAATCAGTCAATTAAACTTTCGTTTTACGTCAGTGTAACTTTAATTATATTATAATTGCTAAAATTTGTTTTACAATGTATGATATCTAAACTATTAAAACAGAGCGTATATATAAATTTAATGTCATTATTGAGATAAAACTAATGGCATTTAATATTTTGTAATTTTTGCAAAAAATCTTGAATATTAGCATCATAGTATAGTAATATGAAATCGTTGTTTTTTAAGAATGAATAAAAAACATACTTCTTTATAATTTTTGTAAAGCTCAGAAAGTTTGAGTACCGGTCGTAGCTAAATTAGTTTTACATTCAAACTAATGTCATAACAGTCTTTACTAAATATGTATATTTATTTTAAATAGCAGTATTAGTTACTGTGTAATAAAAATTCGATGAAAGTTTATATAATTAAGTATAAAGTAAACTTAGATAATATAAACCAATTCTATTGTTAGTATTTAGAAATGAGTATTTCGAAATAATAAAATTTTATACACTGAGTAAAAGTTTTAAAACTGATTTGTAAAATGTGCAGTTTTAAAATATTGACTAAATTTAAACAACAACTCGTTTAAAACTTACTAATTATTTAAAAAATATAATTATATTTTGAGTTTTCAATTTTTAACAAAGAAAAATACTAATATTAAGCCTTCAGTCAATAATTTATTTTGCTTAATCTTAAATAAGTTTTACCAAAAATTATGGAGGAATTTGTTTTGACTAAATATTTCAGAGTAAAGTAAGTACAAATATAATATGCCTTTAAATTTAAGTAACTAGTTTAATTTTTTTTTGTACCAATTTAAATTTTAAATAGCTACATGTTTTGTTTTTTGTTTAGGTAAAGCATAATTAAGTAAAAAATCATGAAAAAATGTCTTAACAAAATGTCGATCAAACATCAACTTATTTGATATCTATTATAGTTATGTCAACCAAAACTCATATTTTATTTTGATCAAGTATCAAAATTTTGACTTTTTTTTAGTTTTAAAGTTTACATATGATATATAGGTTTAGTGGTCAATAAACGTTACTAGTTTTACTAAACAGATTAACTAGCATACCATAAATTATTTATAACTAGTAATAAGTTTTTTATAGTTAATTTTTGATTTAATTAACGGAACTTTCAAAATAGTTTATTTTAAATAGTTTGTGGATTAACTAAATTATCTTTTTGGTTAAAGTTTCCATTAAGTGATAGGAAACGTTTAAACTATCAAATACCCTCATAAAAATAATGAGAAACTATAAAATCATTAGTTGTTTAGATAATCAAAACAAAGTATTTTTATTTTGTTTGTAGACCATTGAAATATTATAAGCTGTTCTATTTTTTTATTTTGAACTATTATAAAAAAATAAATAAGTTAAAAACACTTTCAGTAAAAAAAAATATAGTTTTCTATTTGGAAAAATTTACAAATATTTTTATATTCGAGATTAACTAATAGTATTTTTTAAATAGCTTTTAAAAACTTCAACTATAGGTTTTTTTTCTAAACTTTAATAAACCAGTTCAACAGCTTCATTCAAAAAACTATTTGTAATTAGTAGAACTTACTGTGCTGTTTGCAGGTGACTAATGCAATATAGTAGTATTTTTAAAAACAACAATTAAAAAGTTAACTCATAAAAATTTTTAAACGAAATGTAATTATGTAAGTTTTACAATAAACTCATTGTTATAAAGATGTTGTGAAATAAGTCAAATGACCATACAACTACATTTCATTTTACATTTATTATTATATATGTTACTTATCATAAAGCTGGAAATTATTAGCTAGTATCGAAATACTTATTAATAAAACTCTTATAAAAAACTTGAAAATAGTTGTTTTTATGACTAAATTTATTGGTTTTTAAAAGGAAGTACTACTAAATGCGATTATATAGAAAAACTAAAGAAGTTGACATTTTGCATAAAAATAAGTTTTAAGTTGTCAGCATGAAATATTTTGAGTAAAACTAGTTTATATTGCTTATTTGGCCGTATCATACATTTTTATCCTGTAAAAATTTCACATATAACTTGCTTAGCAATTTTTTTATACCAAAGAAAATTTAATTAATTTCTAACAAAGCCTTTCTTGTAAGTAATGTTTGTTGTTATGTTATTGTGGTACAATCTTTAACGAAGAGAGTTTTTAATAATAAGTCATGACTACTTGTTTAACACACTATCTAAAATTTTTGATCAAAATAAATATTAATTTTAAACGTGAAACTACTTTTACGAATCGTGCGAAAAAGTCAAAATTTCAATGTTTTTTTAGTTTTCAAACAAACATATGATTAACACTGATCTATATCAACAGGTTGTTTGAAAACATTACTACATAAAAACTATCAATTTAATAATATTGAAATGTTTATATTAAATATTTAAAGTGAAGATTTTTTAAAAAGTAGTCTGTCAAATCAATAATCATGTTTCAGAATTTTTATGAAACTTGTGTTTCTATAATATTTATTCTTTATTGGTTGTTTTGCTATGGGTTAAGCATAAAATTTTGATTAATTTTTAATATTATACTAATTTGAAATATAGAAAATAAGTGTTTTGAAGCTAGGTTTTTTTAAATCTTAGTTTTATAGTTTTTTAATAGATTACATTGTGGTATGATAAGTGTTGCATTTTATTATTAGATATTTATAAAAAACAAAGGTTTAAAATAACCATTTTTTTACTAACATCAAAGTTTAAAGTTTACCTTTTGTTTAAAAACTTAAGATTTTATTTAAAGTTTTTTTTAAGCATAAACATACTTTTATATTAATCGGCAACTTTTACAGTTTGATTACAAAATACAATATAAAATAATGTGGTAAACTTTTTTAAAGTGTTTTTATACGATTTGTTTATGTTGAACCACGATTAAACATGTACATTTTTGAACACGAATTCAGATAATAATTTTAATTCTTAACATAAACAGTGCTTTTCAAAGTGTTTTAGTTTCATTATGTTGTATAACACTAACCACATAGCGTTATCGTTAAACACAATTATTGTTAATAAAAATGTATAGAAACGTTTTAACATTTCAAGTTTTTTTTGGATAGAATTTCACTAAATAGAGTTTTACCATCAATGGTTCAAAATGTTTTTAAAAATTTATATAAGAACAACAAAAACTTTTACTAAGCGGTATCTTTAATTTCTTTTAATGAATTATGAAATATAAAATTGTGAACACTATTTTTTGTTCTACAAACATTTTTTCAATATTATAATTTCTATCAATCCTAGAGGCTGCTTTGTATGTATAAAAAATTATAAAATTAATAAATTTATTTAGTCTATAAAAAAACAGAAACGATATTAAAAAAGTTTTATATTTTTACATTAAATTACAAGTATTAAATCTGCAAAACATATAATTCATTTCCAAAATTTCAAAAATTTATTAATTAACAAATTTGTTTCAGAAATTGATGAAATATTAGAATTATTTACAGACAAAAATAACGAAAATGCGATATTTTTGTCGCCACAAAGAAACATGGTTAATATTCTTCCTTCTAACAATAAACAAAATAGAATCATTGAAGCGAAACTTGAAGAGTTGCCAATTGAAGTGTAACGACACTGATGATGATGATCAGGCTAGTTTTGTGTTTGGGAAAAACCCTAAAGGAGAACAAGGACCACCAGGCAGGGATGGCTTTGATGGTAAAGATGGAAAAGATTACGGTTTAAAATTGGTCATGGATATTGTTAAAAGGTAGGTTTTTCAAAATAAAAAAGGAGTAATTTTATTTATTTTGCTTGTGTGTTTCTTTTAATTACCTAAAATGTATAAAAAACTTACTATAACTTTCAATTAATGTCTCTATTTTAAATTTTAAACTTGCATTTTATAAGCATCCTATTAAAGGTATATTTGTTTCTGCTAATAAAATCTTTATAGAAGTATGCAATAAATGTTGATATACTTATATATACACTGACGGGAATTCTTGTTTTTTGCAGTCACACATTAGTCTCTTTTTGTCCTGCTTGTCTAACATCTTTCGATTTTGTGTCATTTTAAGCTGTTTTTTGTATTTCTTACAGAAATAGGACATTTTTAGTGTCTTCCTGTTAAAAAATTAATACTTTTACTTATTAATTAAACATATACTATGAAATCAATTTTGTAATAAAACACAAAAGTTTACTCTCGCTACTGATTTAGTTTTGCGGCACTTAGCAATTATACACTTTGACATTTGATAATTGTATTAACTTAATCTATATTTAAACATTAAAATAATGAGAATAAAATCAAAAAGCATAATTCTGTTTTCTTGCGATTTAAACTGCTAATAGTTAATAAATTTAGTAATAAAATATTACATGATTAACATTCTCAAAATTTTAAAGTTTATAAAATTTTAAGCTAGTACTTTTAAAACCACTAAGTTTAGAAACCAACCTTTTTTACTGATAAACGTTTCCGCCTACAAAAATAATAGATCAAAATTCTTAAGATATTATACCCATTGAATTTTCAAAGTCAACGTTATTTATTTAAAACGAAATGACGAACTTTCCAAATTTATCATTATAGTATTTCGGAATAATACGTTTAATAAAGCACGAAGTATTTTGTGTTTTTTTTCAATTTCACAATAATTAAATTTAAAATTATATAAACCAAGTTTTTTATTTAAGTTTATTTCTTCTTATGTATTAACAACTAACTTTACAAAATATACAGATTAATGCAGTTAGAAGCGAAATCATTGGGTCAAGAAGCTAAAGTTAAAATGTTGAATGAAAATATAATAAAACACGAATTGTGATAAAACAATTAAAAACTTCTAATATTGACCTAAAAAACCAATTTACAATGCATCAGGAACATATAAAGTTTTATAATTATTAACTAATCACTTATCATTAAATATCGATAGAACTTGTCGATTAAACAAACAACTTTAAGATAATAGAAGTCAGCGATAACTTAATCTAGTCAGCGGAAACTAATTTTGAAAGTAAAAAATACATACTAATAGCTTTTTAGAAAAACTTATAATTTAAACAACTTTAGTTTGTTGTACTGCTAGTCTAATAAGATAAAATGAATTTTTAGTCAAAACAAAAAAATAGCAAATATACAATTTTTTTGATGAGTTTTTAATATTAGTTTGACTCTTTGCACATCAAATTCTTAATAAATTACAAAATTTTTTAAGTAGTTTTTCGTTTTCAAACATTTAAAGGTCTTGACAAAAAAAAATATAATTAAAGTTAAATACTTTAGGTAAATTAAATTTCACGCTAATAAACATAAACTGGTACCAATCTGTAAATCCTTAATATACTAACGCATTTTAGATCAAAATTAAACTTCTCTGAAAAAAAACTAGATTTTTTTTAATTAAAAGAATTAATTTTGCTGCTTTGATCTTTTTAACTTAGCGGTAATTAACAAAAAATCACTTAATTGTATTTTCGTGAGACTAATATTAAAATGACTTATAATTTTAGAAAATGGATTCAACCTTATTTGATAATTAATAATTAATTTGTAGCGCTTAACCGAAATAAAAGTTTTATAACCGATATGTTCCACTAAGGTGGCATTAAGATTACGGTTAATTGGAAAATAAGTTTCGAATAATTATATAGTATTTGATTTATGAAACAATCGTTTTGTAATAAATAACTTTCAAACCTAAGTTTAAATGTTTAATGATATTTATTTCGAATTTGTGTATAATTTATACAACATTAAACTACAAGTACTTTTAAAACTGTTTAGTTTTTTTTTCTTCAATCGTAATAAAATTTTAGATAACGAGTTAAGTCTAAAAAATAAAGCAACATAGATTGTTGAAATTTTATAAACAAGTAAAGTTCTAGTTAAGTATGAAATTTAAGAGTTTTTTCGTTTTAAGAAACTAGTTTTGTATCAGTTAAAGTATCAGTTTTAAAATACTAGGTAAAAATACTGTGTTGGAAAAATAAGTTTTTTTTATAGAATAAACTAAAATTTTAAAGATTTTTCATTATAAAATTCTGTTTTTACATGTACTGTACATAAAGTTGTTTTCCTACTTTGTTCAAACCCTCAAACCATTAAACTAAAAAACCTAATCCGTTCAAATTTTATAAATAATTCCTAATGATGATTGACACTTTATCAACTTTAAGTATTTATTTACATAAAAACATCTTACGTTTACGTAAATTAAAATTTTTCCTGGAAAAAAAAAATTAAGTGAGATTTGTGCAGTTAAACATTCCTAAAGTTTGTTGTCCTAAATATTTGGTCTGACAAACCTTAAAAATAAGCGTTTGTTAAAACTTTTATTACTAAAATTTTAAATACAAACATTTTTTTCGATAAATTTAAACCAATGTGTTTTTAAATGTCTTAGTACAGTGATTAGCAGATGTTAACTTTCTTATAAAATTTCTATTTTATTCATTGTTTTAAGTTAAATAAAGCTTTTAGCTTTTTTTTAATAACAAGGTGTCAACTATTTATTAAACTTTTTGTCCTCAATTAAACTTTTACTAAGTTATCTCAGTTATTTTAATCTTACAGAAATTTTATAAAACGTGATTCTGGTTTAAGTAGTAGTACAATAGAATATAACAAAAAAAATATTTTTAGTAAAATTAAGGTGTGAAAATAAAGTTAAAAAATTTTAAATATAAAAAATGACATGATTTTGATTGATCATCACAGGCTTTATAGGTTTAGAAATCTTTGTATGAAAGTTTTATAAGTTCAAGAATAAAAATTAAATTAGAAAAGCTATAACTGTTAGGAAATAAAGTGCTAACCCTTTAATATTTATAAATCACATGGGTCTTCATTGAGTATCACAAGCTTTACTAGTCTTAAATATTTGAACAATTTATACAACATAAACTACAAACACTTGCTAAAACAACAAAATTGAACTTAATGGAAGTAAAGAAGTTTGATTGTTTTTAAAACCTGAAGATTTTTATTTAAATTATAGTTTCTACAAAGGTTCTTAAGTTAAGGAAAAACTTTTATACAGTTTTTTTAGATATTTATGTAATATTTGTATTTTAGTCTTCTTTTAATTAGCTTCACAAAACACTAAATAGTATAAAATTTTGTAAAACCCGCATTAAAGCTAGTCAATTTACAGAATATTTGCTTAAGCTGAAAGTTTTAGAAATTAAACAGTTTATTTATATTATAAATCTAAATACGTTTCTAGTCAACATAAGTTAAAATTTAATTAAAAGTTGAATAGTTAACAAGAAAAAAGCTAAAATAATCTCTCATTTTAGCAAAACCAAGAACTAGTATAGATAGTTTTCTGAAACTTTTGTGTTTACCTGAACTACCATTTTCTCTTTCCGAAACGTAATAAAAAACGTCTTGTGAAAAAAATTTTTAATTAATCTTAAGATATATCTTGGCATTATTTAATACTTTTCATTATCTTTCATAGTTATTTGTACCAATAATACTGAAAATATAGTCTGTTAGCTATGTCTTCAGAGTTTTAAAAGTTAAACAGTTTTAATGTAAAGTTTTTATGAAAACTTTTTCCTTGAAATCTTAATTATCAGTTTCTTCGTTCCTAAAAACAATTTAGTTCTGTCTGTGGTAGATATTCTAATCAGTCATAAATATAACTTTATTATTTTCTTAAATTTCTCCTTTTTAACATATGTTTGTACTAGTTACACTAAAATAGTCTTTCAATAATGTGTTGAATATACTGAAATATTTAATATAATATTAACAATGACTTTACAGTTGTCTTTAGACGAATGTTGTCGTTTAAAAATGTATTTTCAGTGAGTTGTAGTTCTTGTGCATAAATCTGAAAAGCGCTAAAATTAAGTTTTTTCATTAAACAAAATTTAGAAAAAAAAATCACTAGCTTTAACACCTTTTATCATACTTTATTTTGAAAAACTCAACTTTATTTTGGAAAATCTTTATTTAAACCTATTAAGACAGTAACAAGTAAAAGTGGTTATTGTCACAAATAAAAAAAGTTATGCCGTTCTAAAAGTACAAGATTTATTAAGAGCGTACATAACAGGGTCGTAGCTTGGTACGTTTCTGCAAATTTACAGTAACGTATACTTATGTGCGAAAAAATTTGCTTTTATTTCAGCTTGAAAAGATTCTGCTTTCTTAGCTTGTAGTATTCATTTATGCTTGGTTATGCACTCCTGAGAGATAATTTTAACTTATATGTACTCTTTAGCATTTTAGTGTCGTAAAAAGATTGAACGAATTAAATATATTTAAATTGTAATATTTAGCGCATTAAAGCTTTGTTTTATCAAAAAGCTACAATAAAAAATTGAATCTAGTGGAAGCTGTAGCTTTAAAAATCAAAATCATACAATTTATGTTACAAAAAACTGCAAAGCTTGTTGTTACTATCGACTACGTTAAGTTTTCAAATGAAAACAATATTAATGTTTTTGAGTTATATTGTGATTTTTTAATACTCATTTTTAATGAATGTTTTCTGGGTTTACACAAGTGGCATGACATAAAAAGTCATTTGGGGTGTGGAGCAAAATAAATTGCCTTGTATACAGTTATCACTCGTACTTCAACATTTCATTTTTGTTGTATTAACATAACTGCATAGTTTTAGAAGATAAATTCAATAACATTAGAGGTAGTTTTAATTGATGTGTTCCCGCTAGGACGTGTTATTTCAGATGTTATAGTTTTTGCAGATTCTTAACTTTTTTGAGCTAGCTACGTCCCTGGTACATACTATAAATTTATGTATATAAGTTAAGTGTAAGTTGTGTATATTAGTAAAAACTTATAAATTAATTCGATGCTTTAAAAAAATTAGACGCTGATCATTACATTTTTATGATAACAATTAAAACTTAACAGTTTTTATACACGTTTAATAATCGTGTAACCAAATCTTAAAAATATAACAGAAAATCTTTTGCTGGGTTTTTGTACTCAATCAAACTCAAAACTTATAGTTTTAAATTTTTTCTTCGATAAAATTTTTCTTGCTGTTGAAAAATAAATTCGTTTATATTACATAACTATATTTTAATTATTAACTAAAAACCAATATGTTTTTTTATTCACAAACATCAGAGTGAACATGTTTGATTTTATTTTATCATTTTACATTTCTTATTAAAGTTTGCATTTTGATCAAATTTTTTTGTATTAAAACATACCAATAGCTTATCAAATAGGAAATCAGACTACTTTGTCATTCGCCTTAACTACTTGGTTGGTAAAATTTAGAATATTTTTAAAAACACATAAATGAGCTAAAAAATGTATGGATATTTTTATTTTGTAAGATTTTCAAAATATAACATCTTTAGCATCGCATAAAAGTTCTAATAAATTAATAATTTTGTTATGTACATAATAAATTTTCAATATCACTATTTAGTAATTACTAAACGAAAAAATGTATATATGATTTTTTTTTACTAAAAACATTAATTTGCTGTTAAGATTTTGCGCTTTATATTCTCTAAGTATTATAACTAGTATTAAATAATTTTAACGCAATAACAAACTGATTTTTTTATACCAACAAAAACTTATTTGTAAATATTCTTATTTAGCACAACAAATGTATGATTTTCGACAATGACAACTTACTTCAAAGCTATATATATTTAGAAATGTTATTGATTAATTACTGAAATGTATATAAAACAAATAATTGTGAACTTTGTTAGCAATTTTTCATTTTGTAAAAAACTTAAACATCATGTTCAAGTAAACGCGGAATATACTTAAGTAAAAACTTTCTCTTACTTTTCTGATTAAATAAATTTTAATATAAACTTTTGAAAAAATATTTCAAAAATTTTGTTTTAGTCTATGGTTTAATGAATCTTTATATAATTTACGTATATGTATAAGCTTTGTCTACAGTTGTAATAATGTTAATAATGATTGTAAATTTAGAATATACAGTAAATCTTTATTATACATTTTAATTTAATGTTTAAAAAAGTTTCCTCTTTAATTTAAATATTTTGTTATCCTTTTAAGACATTATTTTATTTTTTATCTGTCCTTGAAATCTCATTAAATTTATTTAACAGCTAAATTTGGTAAGAGTTTGTAGATAAAAAAAATTGTAATTGTTTGTAATAATCGTTGTAATACCGACAAGTGGAAGAAAATACCTACTTAAAAAATTAAAATTATTTTGTGCTATACTATAAGTAAATAAACTATTACTCCGAATAACTGTTGTTTTTAATCATTTAAAATATGTCATTTCACAATTTTATTTATTTTGATACGTGTTTAAGTATTAAATTTTAATGTTTGTTGATACATTTCAGTAATCGAGTTGCACACCCTTTGAGTACTGTTTAAGGTCTTTAAACTTATCCAGTTTGATGTCTTGTCCTTATAAGAGGACTGTATTCAATTAAACTTTCACACTTTTCTTACTTTATGAACAAAATAAAAAGGGTTGCATTATTTAGGCACATAACATAATTTTTATATCGTCAAACAATGTGTGTACATACACCTTTTAAGAAAACTACGTGTTACAGTAAAAAATTGTCTCTTAAGCTTTCAACAAATTAATAATCGTCAAAGTTCATTTAATTCCTAACAAAAAAATTTCTATAAAGTAAAAAAATAGTAAGTGTGTTTTTGTAAATGATGTTGTTTTTTTGTGTCAACATTATTAATTTTTAAACTTTTCAACCTTTAAAACAATCCAAATCCATTTACATGCATAAGTATTGAAAAAGTGTGAAATCAAAAATGAAACAATGGATGTCTAGTTCTTAGATATAAAATTTTCCCTGAAATAGGCTTTTTACAATAAATTAATTCAGTATGTCAATCATAACTACCATGAAAAGATTTAACAAGATTATCACAAAAATATAACAGCTGTTAGGCTTATGAATTTTAACATTTTTATATTTATCTGATATATTAACGATTGTTTTATCGTTTTTAGTGATTTTTTAAATGAAAATTTTTATCGTATCAAACATCCCTACTTTAAAAGTTTTTTGAGTTCATGGGTTTAAAAATTTTGGAATCTGTTGTTTTACACTTTGATGTTTGTTTAGTTTTATATGGATATTACATTCCTTATGCAATATCAAAACATACAAAAAACTAAATTTTAAACATTTTTTTCTTAACATTGAAATAATATTTAAAATTAAGATATTATTTTTGTATTAATATTTGAAAATAAGCACTTTTGACTTAAGTAAGTTAAAAGTTGTTCTGATTTAGTAAGATTTCAGTCATGATAATACTTAATAATGTTGTAAGTATTCAGTGGTTATATATATTTTTTTTTATAACACTTGTAATAATGTAGTTTGTAGTTTTAGTTATTTTAGGTAATATAAACAAAAACATATAATCGTTAATAATCTCAACGTTTAAAAACTGGTTTTTACTAAAAGACCGTTTAAGTTAAAAGCTTGTAAAGTTTTTAGTTTAATTTAGATATAAACAGCTTAAAAAAAAGGTGATTCGACTAATATCAAAAATCAGTTTTAGTTATGACATCATCACTCGTCATCCCTGAAGTAGACTAATATCAACGAAAGTGTCTTTTATAAATCACAACAAAAATTTTTAAAAGATTAATAAGAGATATAATATACTACAACCTATTGTTTCTTTCGGCTAGGAAACTTATTAACTAATGCATTAAGATAATTAATCAATATACACATTAATAGCATTGAAATAAAATAGTATCAAAATTATTTACTTTCGAACAGACTAGTTGAACAACAAAACATACTGATGACAGTTGAAATGAACGTGTTAAAAGAGAAATATGACAAGCACGGTTATAAGGTTCTTCAATTGGATAGTAAGGACCAAGAACACGGCATGAACATTGAAATATTGAAGAAAAAAACACTATGTTAGTTTGATTTAGGAGCATGTTAGTTTGATTTATGGTTTTGATAAAATTGTACAGAAAAAAGCAGAGTAATTTATTTAAAATTGTTTTAAATAAAATGCAAAATATTTTCTGTTTAGGATTATTCAAAAACAAGGTAGTTTGTCGGTTAGTTCCATTAAGTAAATTTTGTAGACTAGCGACCAATAAGTTGTAAGATATATACTTAAGAAGAACAAAATAACACATGTTTTAAATAAAATCTAAAATATGATAAAAGTTTAGTTGCTATCAAACTTTGATGGTAAATCTTAATTAATTTTTTAATGTGTAGAAGAAATTTTAAATTTTTTAAATTTGTTTTTAATAAGTTCACTTAATCAGAGTGGCCTGCGAAATTCTAATTCTGACAAGTTTTACCGGCTGACATAGTTCCCTAATTTAAACTGTTTGTCTAGTATTTACATCAACTCTATAAAATCTTGTTTAGATTATTTCAAATAAAAAAGCCAAATTTTAATTGTTCAAATAAAGTATTCATTGAGAGTTATTATATTTGAATTTTATTAAATTTAAGGTTTTAAGAGATATTATAAAAATTTAGTTAATTAATAAACTATAAAGTTGTTGAAAACGTTTTAGTAGTTTAAAGTTGATAACGATAGTGTTAAACTCTCTTTCCTAAGATATTTTAATAAAAACTCTTAAAAGAATAATGAATATTTTATAAAATCGAAAAGTATACTTTAAAAAACAATTAAAAAAATTTATCATTTAAAACACTACTGACATAAATTTCCGTGGGAAGATTCCATATGAAGCCGCAAAAACACATTATAATAAACCGACAATAAAAATATTTTAATTTACAGAAACTTTTGACCGCTTTATATCATTTAGAGGTGATTTATGAAGTGGTTTACTAATTTAAATATAGATTAACAAGGCAATGTTATAGGAAATAATTTATAAAACGGATGAGGTTCTATAAATATATTAACGATACGAGTTTAACAAACACTACACAAATATCCGATAATACATAATCTTAAACTAAAAATAGTCTTTCAGTACCATTGTCAACTTTTAAAGATATTTCAACCTTTGTACATACTTCACAAAACCTAAATTTTAAAAATGATGTTAAGAAAACTTAGTAGTAAATATACTGATTTTTTAAGCAGTCAAATTTACGTTTAGTACTAATGGTTGATCTGTAAATACCAAAGAATAACAATATTTGGTCAAAATATAATACTTTATAATTTTTACTCTTTGTACAGTAAAGTATTAACAAATCACCTAGCAACAAACAAGGTCTTGACCACTAATTTAATTAAATATAATGAGATTAAGTTAAGGATTTCAAAGAAATGTAGTTGTATTTTTTACTAAGACAGTTTACTTTTTTGGTTATTTTAAAACTGTTTTATTAAAATCTGACTTTCCTAGTATTATAATTACCTTATTTAGACAAACTCATTTTTTTATCTTGCCTTCTTTATTTCTAAGTTCGTTAATATAGTTTATTGTACTTTTAAATTTTTGAAACTAAAACTTGAATTGAAATTTAAAAATTACATTTGTTTATACAGTTATATTTATTATAGAAAGAAAATGGTTATTTTCTAAAATATTTTGTCATAATTTTAATTCTAAAAGTATATCTTAAAGTTACATTTTAGTGTAAGTCTGTAGACTCTTATCAATTATGAAGTAAACTTGTTTAAACTACAAATTTAATAAAAACTTTATTATTTATATCGGGTTTTTAATGCTAATTTCCATTAATTCCATACTCCATACTTTAGAAAAAATAAATAAGATAATCACCTTTAAAATTACATATCACCACTCAACTTTGACCTTTGTATCTAGTTTAAAATTTATATATAAAATATCACATATCGACGAACATACAAGTATTAGGGATAAGTTTTAAGCTATTTTATTTTACTCAATGCACGCTATGATGTCATCGCTGATGTTTTCTGAAGTGTTATTTAAAATTTCGAGTTACCAAAATAAAGTAAAATTGTTACAAAATTCGTTGTAACAGAAAATGTAACAAAATTATTATGTTTTACAAGTTTAAAAACTGAACAGGATCAGGAAATAGACTTGCTTGAAACGAAAGAGAAAACTTTGAGATCTTGAAAGCATCCTGAAAACATATAGTTGTTAAACTAAATTATTTATAATATTTAAGCATTCTGAAGTAAGTATTTGTTTTTAGTTTTTTAGAACAGTTTATATAGTTTTGAAAAAATATATAATTTTTTTTTACTTTGTCTAGTTTTAGTTATAAACAAATTCTATATTAACAAACACAGAAATGTTACACATCAAGTCAATCAAACACATCAAAATTTTAAATTAAATATATTACTATTGTTCTTTTGAATGCAAAAAATCAAACAGTTTTGCTGCTTAAAGATTTTTATCTTAGATGTTTAATTAAGTATAATTAGAAACGAATCGGAAGTTATAACCACTAAAACACACGAACTTTTGTTTACTAAACATCTTAATCTTTTATTAATAGTGTTTGATTGACTTGATATCTTATCTTACACTTGTACGATCGTAAAGACTTCTTTATTTATTTATACTGATATAAACTGATGATTAAAATACAGAACGATTTCGTTTTGAAGCAAAAAGTTAAAAAGTGCGAGAAACTAAAAAAAATATTTTAGAAAATTTCGATATAATTTTAGTTTAAAGATAACGTTTTGACTTAATAAAAAACTATTTTTTTTCGTCATTGATAAAGATAACGGTATTTAAGTTAAATTTTTTTATTAAAAACTTAAACTTTTTATTTAAAAATTGATATAATTTCACTTTTAAAATTTTTTATTGTAATATGTTTAAAAAACTTCAAGTTATTGAAAAAACGTAATTTCACTTAAAAACTAGTTTTATATTTTAAACTTACTCAATCAAACAAATTATATGGCAAATTTTGGTTAAAAATTTTTAGTGTTTATACATCTTACAAATATTTATTTTACAAAAAAAAGTTTTGTCTTAATCTATCTTTACTTTACATATTTTTAATTAATTATAAAACATATGTTGTTCAATTAAATGCAGCTTAGTTTCATAATATTAGCCTTAGTAGTTGCTTTGAACTGTAATTTTGTACTTGCTTGAAAAAACTATTTCAAAAAATTTTCTATTAGTTGTACTGTCTATAAAGATGTAATATTTAAAAAGTACATATAATTAAAGTAATTACATATAAGAAAAAAGTAAGAATAGTAGAATAAAAAGTTTTTATTAAAAAAAGAAATCTAACGTAATTTTGACAACTGTATAATTGATAATAAAGTTTTTAATAACTAGCTTGTCAGAGATAACTTACCATATAAATAGTTATAATTGATAATAAAGATAATAATAACAAATAAATCGAATAAATACTTTTTTGTATTTAAATTAGTAACTTATTGATATTTTTTTTGGTTTTATTTTGGTATATCTTACTAATTCTCTTGATAACACTTGCTTCAAAATTGTTTTCCGAGTTTACCAAATTAGTTTCAAAAACTTTTACATTTTCTATTTTTTTTTCCATTAAGTTCGTTTAGGTTTTAATATATATATATCAAAGATTACTTAGATTTCATTAAAAAACTTAAAATCACTAAACTAGTTTTTAAATTTTATTTTGCTCCATCGCGAAAGAAAGTTGACCTACTTTACTGTAGTACAATAATATAATAAAAAGCATACTTATTTAAGCGGTATAAATTTTTATTTAATATTTAACTGCTACTGTTTTAGTTCAAGCAAAATAGTTATAGTTAAACAAAAAAAAAAACAATAAAACACAAAAAATGTTTAGTCAACATAATAATCATTTAAAAGAATATTGTAGATTAACATCTCATTACAGTTATTTGACTTTACAAACGTAATCAGTAACTGAATCATAATAAATCACATTTTGTATAAAAATGAAAACTTCATGTAATTTTTTAAAACAATTAGTTTGAAGACAGATTTAATTGCAGATAGTAAGTTAGTTTGCTAAAGTTATAATAATGAATTTGTATTTTATACAATTAAGATATGTGCGAATTACTTCTTGTGTATACTTTAATCTTATTTATAAATTAAGAAAACTATAACATTCAGTTTCAGATGCTTAACAAATAAAACAAGTGTATATATATATATACAATCTTAAAAGACTTATCTATAGCAACTTTTATACAAAAATGTGACTTTAAAATACTTCTAGTTAGTTATCGTATTGTTTTGTTACACAAACCAGAAAGAGAAAACAAGAATATAAGTAACTTTTTAAACATGATATTTTACAAAAAACTTTACTAAACTTTGAATAATCTTTAAATGTGTAATATTGTTTTAAAGGTAAGCTGTTTATAGTGGCAACAAATTTAACAAATTTAACAAATTTAACAATGAAAACACCTTCTAAATTCGTGGGAAGTCAATAAAGGAAAAAGCTAAAATATCTCTTCAATTCCGGCGGTTTTTACCGCGCTTTTTTCGCGGTCGGCAAGTTCTGGCTCCTCAAAAAAAAAAAAGCCCCGGGGATAAATATGGGTTTTTGTAGTTTTGCAATTATTCAGAACGTGTTTTGTTTTTTCACTGAGAACACAAAAGATTTGAAATTGCAATTTTTTTGACAGCTCTGTAGTGAGATCTTTTTTTTCTTAGTTCTCTTTTTTTTTTGCACATTAATTTATCGAGCTCTTTCTGATCATTTACTTAGGTTTTCATAGAATTATTTGTTTTTAGTAGTTTTTTTTTATTAGGACTTCGTTTTTAATTTTTTGTAGCTCGTTTAGATGTTTTTAGTGTCGTTCAAATAGGTATATGTTTGTGCAGTATAATAAAATTAAAATCAAATATAAAAAAATTAACTCTTAGTTGAAAAAAGGATTTATTGTATTTTTTAATTAAAATTAAATGTATTTATTTAAAAAATTGTGGCTATACCGAAATATTTGTTATCAAACTGACTTAATGAACTTTGAACAAGTTTATTACAGGTATTTAATAGTGTAGGTTTAATAAGAAAGTAATTTAGTCAAGAATAAAAAAAATATGCTTTTAAGCTATATATAAGTATAGAAAATAGTCAGTCTTATCCTGTATATATAATTTTAACAGAATATTAGATATTGTTTAACTTAATATACTGCATAGTAAAGCTATATTTCTTTTCTAACATTGTGAAACTAATTTCGTTTGTATGTTTAACAAGGTATTTAAAAAAATCAATTTTAAAAGTATGTAAGTTAAAATATTTGCGGATTTATTGTTTTGCTTTAACAAAACTTTCTTAACACACCAGTAATTTTATATCATGTAATTTTATATGCATGCTAAGTAATGAATTTCAGTAGCTAAAATTTATTCAATAACCAATAAAAATTACATTATTTTTACAACTGACAGTTATCAAAAATATAAAAAAATCAAATTTTAACTACCAAAAAGAAATAAATTTATATAAAAAAACATTATTTAGAGAGTCTTTAATGTTACGGTTTTTTATTACAGGTTTATAG
Organism: Thalia democratica; assembly: GCF_965202585.1. NCBI lineage: Eukaryota > Metazoa > Chordata > Thaliacea > Salpida > Salpidae > Thalia > Thalia democratica. The sequence goes on along the minus strand of NC_139167.1, from coordinate 22,250,800 downwards.
CAATGCTGTAGTCTAACTTATGTATCATTATAAATTAACAGAAATTATGCTGCTAAAATTTTTTTTATTTAAAATTGAACTTTTTAATATAACCTTTGACTATTAAAACTTATAATTAAAAACCAACGGATTATTTTTTAATTTGTTACAGTTTTATTTGTCAACAAAAGAAATGTGTAATATAAATGAGTATTATGTTCGAGAACGCATAAAGTAATAACAGTGTTAATTACTGAAATCAAAGCCAACACCGCAGTTCAAATTCGGGCCAATTACTAAACGAAATTTATGTTATTTATGATGTCATAATAAGCACATTTTTATGACATTTATCAAGCGGTCTGGTATATCGTGTTAATGACTTTTGGATAGTTTTTTGGAGTTTTGGATAATTACTTTACAGCGGGTTTAATTTGGTTAATTGATATCTACATTTATAATAAGGGATCAAGTTTTTAGGAATAACCATAGTTTGTGAAATAAAATATTTATTTATTCCTAAAAAGTATAAATAACTAACTAGTTTAAGTGTTTATTTTATGAACATGTAAGGGATATCTAATAAGTTTTTTTAAACACTTACACTTGAAAAGTTAATAATATTTAGAGACTAAAACTTTAAAGCTAATGGTGTTATTTGTGTTTATTAAATTATGTGCATTTTTCTATTTTAGACTTGTACTTCAAGTTTTATAGACAATTAGTGACATTTGATTAAGTTTTGTAGACAAACTTTGTAGTTATATTTATTTCAAATACCGCAAATATCACAGTTTTCTATGAATAAAAACGTTTATGAATAGTTCATTGTTGTTTTTTTGAACAACTTCACACCTAACTTTACTCAGATTTTTATCTATAAACGAGATTTCTCAGATTTTAGTTTTTATCAGTATAAATTCGCTATAATCTATTAACAGTTTGCATAATTTTTAAGAAAGCGTTTTATCGCGAACATAGTATTTAGTTATAAAACTGGAATTTTTAATCTATCAAACATAATACTAAACAAAATATTCTTAAATAATTAGAATAAAACAAAATATTCTGAACTAAAAACATTGTAACATTCATAATGCAAAGTAATGATAATATAAACTGTATTAAGTATATATATATTTATAACGTAAATATAAAAATATTTTTATAGAACTATTAAATCAATGTGGTATATCGTTTAAATGATTGTTGGATAATTAATTACGTTTCAGTGGATTTAATTTGGTTAATTGTTGTCTACATTTTTGATTAGGAAGAAAGTGCTGATTAACATTCGTAGTTCGTGAACAAAAAACAATTAAATTTACCTAAATAAAAAATTTGTAATTTTCACAACGTTTATATTGTAGTTTAAATTTGAAGATTGACATTAAAATAACATTAAAAATGTTTCAAATGTTTTTTTAGGTCATATCAAACTCATCAAAATTTGATTATCTATTAAAAACTTAAATAGAACGGAAGCTTTAATTGATTTTGAAAATATTGATTTGCATTTTAATAAAACTTTCTATTTTAAACTTTTGTAACAACTTATTTAGAACTAAATTATATTTACTTAAACATTTTAGTTATACTATATAGTTCTTAAAACTTTAAAAAACCCCAATACACTATCCTTTCACAGGATTTTTCGAGTTAATATTTTAATGAATAGTTCTTTGTAATCTATCTAAAAAACTTCACAATTACTACTTAAAAATTTTTACCTAAAAACCGAGGTCTTTCGCTTTTTTTTTCTTTTCGCCGCTATACACTATAAATAGTTTGTAGGTATTTTGATATTACTTTTAACTGCAAACAACGATACAAAGTTGTTAAATTGTAAATTTTATTAATCTATAAAACTTTAAATAAAAAAATGCATCTTAAATTGCTTTAGTTGAATTTAAAAATTGTATCTCAAGTTTTTTTTTAAATAAAGTATTTTTTTTTTCGTACAAGCTTCAGTTTGTTAAACAAGTTAATGTATTTATATTAGTATGTTTAAAAAGTTTTCTCACACAAACTTTTACTTTTTAAGTATTTTATGTCAACATTAAAAGACTTTATCTGAGTTTAAATATTTATTAGCAAACAATAAAACATAAAGGTACTAATAAACATAAATATATTCGTAATATTTTATATAAAGTTAAACAACCACCATAAGTTAAATGAGATCACTATCTAAAACCAATATTTATTACCGAATAATCTATTTTTCATGGGAAGTCAAGTTTAATAATTTATTTTAACTAAATAATGTCTTGCCTTTTAATTTGTTTTTATTGCAATAAATCATGGTTTTTTTCGACTGTTTCAAAAATTTTATGGGAAATTAATAAAAGTAATAGTTTAACCTCAATTTTTATATCAGGTTCCATTTTTTTTCATAAAACAGTTTTTCCTTATTATACTTAATGCCGAGTTTTTTTCTAGTATAAAAAGATTAAAAATTTTGTAAAATTTTTAAATTATAATAAGCTTTTTATTTTTTGACGCGAAAAAAATATATATAAGCATTATAAAACACGTTAATATTATTTAAATACCATTAACCAGGTAAAATTTATGACATGTGTCGCAAAAATCAAAGTTTAAATTAAACGGCTTAACTTATCTGACAAAATTCGTAATATTGCGTCATAACACAATAAAAACACCCGAGGCTGTAGTCAGAACTTGATTGTATATTTTTACAGGGTTGCGTTGGATTGTTTAGTAAACAAAGCAGTATGTAAAGGAATATACAACTGCAAAGTGTTTATTTTATTAAAGTTCTACACACTCTGTTAACTTAACTTGAAAAAATATCGTTTTAGTTTTTATTTGTATTACTAAACTATTTTTAATACAATTTAAAACTGTTGGGTTTATTTGAAAAAAAAAATCTGTTTTTTTTTGAAAAAGTGTTAGTTTGTTTTGCAACCATTAGTTTGCTTTAAATTTCTATACGAAGTGTTTAGGAAGACTAAAAAAATTTTAGTTGTACTTTAAAACTTAAAAGAAACATTGAACTGGCTGTCGATCATCTATCTTCTATAACGAAACTAAAACTTTTCTGAGAACTTATAAGAAAGCCAAACACAAAAATATTAAATTATTAACTTTATTCTGCTGCTATTACTATTTTAAGTATTAGCTTTGAGAAATCAGAAAGGAAAGATAAACCACAATTTTTTTCGGTATTTTAATACAATTTTAGTTATATAACTAATTTTTCAAATAAGTCATAGCTCAAAACAAACTTTACTATAGTAAAATTTACTAAGTTATCTAGCCTATACTAAAAAATCGCTAAGTTATTAACTTATAAAGTTTTTGCTTAATAACTAACACATCTAAAAGTCTCTAAATTATCAAAACAAATAATTATACTAATATCTCATGAAAGTAACCTTGAATGATAATTAAAATGAAATTCATTTACTAACCGATGTTATTCGTAGATATCACTGTAAACATTTTCCCAAGAAATATTTGTAATGTGGATTTGTTGTAAAGCCGATTAGAGGTAATAAATATTTAGCAGGAATATAAATTTAAACTTTAAATGTCAATTTTAATAAGTACAAAATATAACCAGAATACCAATACATAGCTTTAATTAAAAGTGTGAGCATAAAAGTTTTTACAATTGATTTTGGTAGCAAAAGTTTGTTAAGATTATGCTTCCGATTTTAATTTGTTAATGAAGTTTTAGTTGAAATGAATTTAAGTTTTCTTAAGATTCTTATTAAGTACTATGTACTAAGTTTGTACTTGTTAACGGTTTATGCTAAATATTTTTTGTAATTGTTTTTTATTTCTTTAAGTTTATAACTATTCTAAATTTATCGGAAATTGTTTACATAAAAATATGGTAATCCCAGCTGAGTAAAGGCACTCATTTTGTTCTTTATCTAACATGGTTCCCGCGTACTTTTCAAGTTAAAGATTTCTGGTAAAAATATTGATCAAAAATTGCATAGTAATAACACCTTTTGGTAAATATTTTAAAACATTTTAATGCTTAAATCTCAGTTGTTAACGGATTTAATGTTTTTTTGCTGGACATGTTTACAAAATATCAAAAAATAACATTAAAACTAAAACATTAAGTTAGCTAAGCTATTTTGTATATATTTAAAAACTGTACAAAATATTCAAGTTATTTGAATTACTTGTAAAAAATTAGCTAAATCTTGTGTTAGTAGTAAACGTGATAGAATTTATAAGTGTTTGGACTTTAAGCTATTAAGCGTAAAAAATATACATTTTTACATTTGCGAGTATTAGATTTATTTAAAGAGTGTATGAATGTTAACATTATTTATAACTATGGGTAGAACAGTAATTTTTTTTAAATAAGATTAAAATTTTCAGAGTATTAAAAAATAAGGCTGCTTCAATTTACAAAAACAAGTATAAGAAAAATATAAGTTCGATAATATCAATTTAGTGTGTTATTAAGAGCTGACAAAATAAAGTTCTAGTTCAGGAGTTTAATTCAACTAAATTACGTGTTTGAGATAGTTTAATAAGTTTTAAACATCAACTCAAAGTGTGATTGTATTGTGCTTTTACAGACAAGTTAATCAAAAACAGTCAGTTTGTTTAGTTTTTTAAATATTTTTTATTCACCTTACAGCTTCAGAGAGTTTTTAACAGTTTAAAATAAATCGTGAGAAATACTTTAGTACTTTAAAAGTATAAGAAAGTTTTTTATTTAGTTGTTATGTATATGTTAAAATCAATTGTGATAAGCAAGTGAAAACTCATAAATTTATAGAATTAGAAGCTTGGTTGTACATTATACCAGTGCTTCTGAACCTTTTTTTAGTGGTGGAACCCTTTTCCAAAGTTCAATTCTCCACGGAACCCCTAATTTAATTTTACATAAAATGTTTAATATAATATTTCCTGCAAAAAAACAAAACTATTTCATCGAAAAACAATTTTTTTAGCAAGACTATATCATTGTTAGAAATCATACCAATTGTAATAGTATTAAGTCGAGTTAAACTTAAAGTGCGCCAGAGGCAATAGGTATTTTATGATTCTATAATAAATAAACGAAAACAAACATGATTAATCGCAACGTCATAAAAATCTTTCCTTGCATAATAAAAGAAATATGAGAGCTACAAACAATAACGAAATGAACATGTACCTAATCGAATTCACAGGTTACTGTAATAAAAGGGTAAGGTGCCTAACGAAAAATTAATAAAAACATTTAGTGCGAAACTTGAACTTGGTTTATGTTTTTTTTTTCTTTCAAATTTATTTTTTAAATTTCGAAAGGCTACGCGGAACCCCTGAGAGGCGTCGCGGAATCCAAGGGTTCCGCAGAACCCCATTTCAGAAGCACTGCATTATACCATGTACTTGAAATAAATGAAAAATAAAAAGATAACATTAACAACATTTACAAATGTACACATTTGTCACAGTTTTCGAACCTTATATTTGTTTTATTCTAACACTTTGAATATTTTCAGCTTTTTCAGCTGTTTTAGCAAATTCAAAAAATTTTTAGTATGTATTAATTTATGAGTACTATAGGCTAGAAAACTTTACGAATTATGTAGTCGAAGCATTTACTGTAAGTATATATTTACTGTAAACACAAATGTTACCTTATTTAGTTTGAAATTGATGTATAAATCTTATTAATGTACATTTTCTTGATGGTATATTAAACTTTCTTTTGTTTTTCTTTAAGGTGTGACTTAACAAAGAACAAAGGAAAGAATTACTTTGGTTTTTGATAAATGCGGTTTTACGTAATAAGTTATACTAAAATAAGTCCGGATAATCGATAAAGTTAAGCTTCAAATATATTTCTAAAATATTATTTAAATCCTAACAGTTTTTATATATCTTGAACATGAATAAGATGGTGCATAAAAGTGTGAACACTCATATAATTAAAACTTGATATGCTTATATAACGATACAGTTGCGTTATTAAGTATCATTTTTGTGTTATAAAAAAAAATATTTCTGTTGTTAATTTTACTAGTGAAAAATTATTATTAAATATATTGATGTAACTTTATCTGAGTTTTTTTTCCAACATAAATTTTGAAATAATAGAATTTTAAATAGAATCCCTATAAAATTAAAATGGAAAATCTTTAGACTGTTTTTAACTAAACTAGGTTTTTCTAAGCTCACTTTTAAAGTTATCTACTAGAATGGCATTTAAAAAATTTTCGTCTACTTTATAAGATATTGCGTTTTAATTAGTTAAAAACTAATTAACTTTTATACAACCTACAAATACTCTTAGGAAAACTTTCAAAAATATTTAAACTAATCTGGTTAAATTGAATAAGAAAACAAAAAAGGTGCATCTTATTTAAAAGTAAATCAAAGAAAAGTGAATGATTTTTAAATACAAGTTCTTGAACACTGTTTAAAAAAAGTAAAAATGTTGAATGTAAATGATAAACCAATTAATTCAAAAAAAAGTAATTAATGTGATACAAATTTACGGTTTTTAAATATAAAATTATATAAACAAAAATTGTTTCACTTATAACATAAAGGAAAAAAATAATAAGGTAAAAACTTTAAGGAAAAATGCTTAGCATTGTTCTGTAGTTTTTATTTTTAAAAGATATAAAAACTTATGATATTAATAGATCAGATATTTCAGCAACCTAATTATTTTAAAACTTTAAACACAAAGTTATATTACTTTTTTTATAATAAATACCATTCATTCAATTTAAAAGATAAAGCTCATAAATAATAAATCTACATTATTTCAATATATGTAACAAAACTAAATTATACATCATATTTAAAGTAAATGCTTTAATGCATACAAAATGAGCAAATTTCGTTTGTACATAAGTAAATGACATATCAATACTTTCTTATCTGTAGCACTCAGCGATTAAATAACGATCGTGACGTATCTTTTTTGAAAATCAGTAAATTAACATTTAAAAAGTTTACAAAACTTCAATGAGATTTGAAAATATTTAGTTAATAGAACTTTTTTCTTAGTAACGATAGGTTAAATACGCAATAAGAGTAAACATGTTTTTACTACTGTTAATCATTTGACCTTTTAAAGACATAGCTTTAAGAAAAAATATATACATAAATTTTTTTAAGTAACCTTTTATAATATGATATAAACTGTAAGACTCTAAAAACAAAAACTATTTTAATTTTAAACGTACTTTAAAGTTTATAGAATTTTTAGTAATATAGAGCTATATATTTTGGAAATCATATTCTTCATAAACATTAATTTCATTTTTTGTCTGTTAATTTGTGTATAGAATTATTTTTAGTAGATAACAATACGATAAAATACTTTAGAGCAAATTTATAGATTTATGTTTTATGGTTCTTTTTTAATATATTTTAAATATATCATTCATACCAAAAACTGTAAATAATATTAGCTTAAGTTAAACTTATATATTTATCAGTTTAAGTCAGTTTTGTCGGTTTATTTTTCATATAACAGTTCAACATGACTTTTAATTTCTAAAATTCAAAGTACTTAAATATTCAAACACAACTAGAAAAAGATAGTTTAATTTTTCGTAACCGCATATTCACTTCCGTTATTGCGCAGTAAAGATTTTAAACAAGACGTTTAAAAAGCATTAAGAGTTTAAAACTTCGGACATTTTTAAACCATTAAAGTCTTTTATTAAGTTAGAAAAGTTTATATACGTTGCCCAAACACGTATTTAATATAAACATAATTTCATAGTGTGTCGTAAAATTATATTATTTAATAGCTACAAAACTGTGCTACAAAGTAATTCAACTGAATTACAACAAAGTCCTTTATATGATTAAAACATTTTTTTTTGGTTTATAATGTTTAGGTTTTCCTTAAAGTTTACGTTGTAAGATACTCATAGTGCTATACTGTAACATATTTTAACATGTTTTTGATTGAATTGACAGATAAAAACTATTTTAAAATAATAATCAATTATTGAATGTTTGTTTTAAAATTTATGGCTTTAAAACTTCTAGGTTTGACTAACTTCAAATAGCATTGAGGTTTAATAAAATATACTTCTATTGATTATTTAAAAAACTCTTGATAGCGTGTTTGTTAAACAAATCTTTGATAACCTTTATTTATACAATTTTTCAAGGTCTTTACCAATTTTTTTTAAATTAGTTATATCTTCAGTCAATTATTTTAGCGTGATTATCTTATTCTTTTCTAATCTAATGTCATCTTAACTAAAAAAACACTAAATAAACTAAAACAACGTATTTATTTCTAAGAAAACAATAGCAGACCAATAATTTACCGCAGTATGCAATTAAATATTAAATATGCTTTTTAAAATTACGTTTTAATAATTTTATAAACTATAAGTTTTGTAATTTATGAGACACTTTATTATTTTGATAACCTAATTAACTAAAAGATTTGATCTAGAAAGTGGAATGTACATAGATTGTGTTTTATTTTATGTATTTTAATTCCTAGTATCTAGATATAATATGATAAACTTTAATTGGAATTTAGTCACTTTATTTATTAACTTTTTTATTTTACAAACAATTTGTGTATTTTAAAACAATATAATATTTTATACTTACAAAACTTTGAGCTTTATTATAATTAAAAACTAGACACGGCTAACACTGTATAAATGTTTTATAATTTTTGTTTAAGTAACATTCTTAGTTTTGGTTGAGTATAAGCTGGATGGCTTAAAAGTTAAACATAGTTGAATGTTAGAAATTATTAATTGGTCATTTTTTCAATATCTTGAAAAAAACGTAAAATTAGTCTTAAACCGAGGAAGTAAAAAGATTTAGTTCATTAACGGAATAAGACTATGTCTTAGTTACAAAACCTACTATCTTAATTAAAAAAAAATAGCATAATTTTTTTACACATATGATAAAGAAACAATGTTATTTTATGTGTTCTAATAAATATTATATATTATATATAAAATAAGCTAATAAAGCAATTACTAAGTTTTGCTTCTAGTATTATTATAATACTTAGTAACTAAAAAGTAATCATTTGGTGGTCCCTTAAAAAAAGTAGATATTTTACTTAAGTTAAGTTTTTTAGTGATAGTTTTTTAAAAAAGTTAGATTAAAGATATTTATTGAAATGAATAAAATTACTATTTTATAAGTTAAAGTAGATAAAAATATTTTCATTGCTACAAACTAAATTTGTAGCGGAACTGATAAACAAAACCTTTAAATAAAATTAGGTTATGCATGTATGATAATATATATGTTTGAAAACTATTGTTTCTCTATTCCATAAAGATTCATGTCATTAAGTCTTTTTTGAACAAAAATTATAACAGTGCTAAATAGAGAGTTTTTGAAGATGTTTTAAACAATTATGTGTCATGAAACTAACAACTCATAGGTATTTTTAGTGAACAAAAATAATCTAACCCTTAAAAACATTAAAAACATCTATCACGACTTATCTCATATACTAATAAACTAGTTAAACTGGTCAAATAACTACAAGTCGTTTGATATACCAAATAAATAACTTAAGGACAATTAACAGTTAAGCACATTGGTTTTAGAAATTAACACGTTTTGTAGATCGAATGTGTTTTAAGACAAACTTTTTAGTGTTTCATATCTGATAAACGTGATTGTTAAAACTCAGCTGTTATCACGTTTAGAAGCTACTGAAACTTATCAAACAAGATAAATGTTGTGAAAATTAAGTATTTTAACCAATTGGCTGTTATTTTCCGATGTAAATTTAACTTATATATCAATCAAAGAGGGTTTTGATAAGCTAATTAAAATTTTGAATCTGGTTATTTCGTATGAACCTATTTTCTAGTAAAATTTTAGATTTAATATTGTTCTTGATAGGAACTTTTCACATAAAGAACTAGATTTCCACAACATTTAAAACTTTATCCTGAAAATACTTTTAAGAAAAACCTTAGTTTCAATGCTGTAGCTTAAATTGAAATTATTTTTTTCAAAACAGTTTTAGAAAGAAGACTTAAAATACTTTATGATAGTTTATTTAAAGTAAGTTCAAATTATTTATTGGTTGTAAGTTTAAATAAATATAAATTTTGTAAATATTATTCTTAAATAGATTTAAAAACCTTTTTTAATGAAGTAACACTTATTTTAATACTACAGTATAACCATAATGTATAAAAATCGAAAGAATTTTTGCATATTATTTTTATTTATCACAAGATAAGTGTCAAAAAATCATTTGGAATATGATAAACGACAAAAAGGAGACTCAGTCAGTATATAATTAAAAGCATTAATGTCACTTACTATTTTATTTTTTTTTGAAACTTTTTAATTAAATAAATTTAATTAAGTTTAATAGAGTGATGGATAAATATAAGATTTTTCACTGTTTATCATTATAAGTATTTGTCATTTAACGGTATTTTTATTAACGTTTGTATGTAAAATACTAGATATAAGTATTATTTATACAGTGTTATCTTAAGCACCTAAAAATGTAACAGCTTTCAATGCTTTCTATGTTTAAAACATTATAATTTTTTTGCAATCATTCATTATTTTCTTTATCTAATGTCAAAAAAATCAATTTTACATCTGTAGTAGAATAAATTAACTATATATGATTGTGATTAAGATCATAAATATATTGTAAGTTTTTAGAAATATCTTAAAAATAAAATTAGTCAGTTAAACTTTAATTTTACGTCAAATTAGTTTCAATAAGTAACTAATACTATAAGTTGTTTTATTAAGTATAATGCTTAAACTATAAAAACAGAGAACATATGTATATATTTTTTTTATTTAGACAAAAACTTATAGTATTGCAATAGCTTGTGTAAAACATTTTATACTCTAAGTAAATCAATGTATTTGTAACAAATATTTGTTAGTTTAGAATGCTTATAAATAGAATTTTAATTTTGTTATTTTGTTACCGTAAAACTTGAAGTACAATTGATAGAACTTTTATTATTTAAGTGACAAGTTACTAAAAGTTTGCATGTAAAACATAAAATTTTTATATGTTTATTAAAAGAAAAATTTTAATAAAATGTTAGTATTAACTACTGTATAAAAGTAGTTTCTAGTAAACTCTATAACATTAAGTACAAAGTAAATTAATATGTATATACATATACATATATAAGAGCAATGATAGAAATAAGTTAATTAGTTATAACTATATACATATGTACACATAGTTATACTTATTTCTATATATATTTATATGAATCTAATTTTGTTATAAGTTTTTAGAAATAAATTTTTGGACATGTTAAAAACTTATACACGAAGTAAAAGTTTGTAAACTATACTATAAACGACGAATTATTATTAACAAAAACTTATGTAAAATTTACTGATTATCTTAAATAAAATATCCAGAGTTTTAAGCTAATATTAAATACAAGTACTAATATTAAGTCTTCAATCAATGAACTGTTTTGTGTAAGTTTAAACAGGTTTCACAAAAAAGTAAAAGAATATTTTTTTACCAAATACTATAAAGTGTAGTATAAACAAAAACATTTTGCCTTATAGCTAAATTATTATATAGTATTAATTTTTTTTGTAACAAATGAACTTTTAAATAGCTACCTTTTTTATTTTATATTTAGATACAATACAATTAAGTTAAAAATCATGAAAACATTTGTTACGCTTATTTGTATGTAATCTACTATAACAATTTCAATCAAAAGCTTATAATTCAATTTGATCAAATACCAAAATCTCGACTTGTTTTTTAAATTTAAACTGTTAATATGATATGTAATGTTAGTGGTTAATAAACATTACTTTTTTTTCTAAATATATTAACCAACATGCTTTGAAATGACTAAAAATAATTATTGGTTTTTTAAGTAAATTCAATATTCAACTATTTGAGCTTTTAAAATAGATTAATTTACAAAACTTGAGGATTAACTAAGTTATTTTTCTTTGTTTAAAATTTCAATTTAGTTACTAGAAATGTAAAGATTATCAAAAACCTTCACAAAAATAATAAGAAACTAAAAATCATAAGCTGTTTATATAATCAAATAAAGTATTTTTATTTTATAAACTTTTGAAAAATTATTACCTATACTATTTATTTATTTTGAACTATTAAAAAAACTTACAAGTTAAATACATTTTTAATAAATAACAAAAATAGTTTTTGATCTACAAACTTTTATAAATATATATGTTCGGGATCTTCGAAAAGTTTTTTTGATAAATTTTAAAAATTTCTACACTATATTTTTCAACAATTTTCATAAAATGCTCAACAACTTCGTTTAAAGATTACTTGTAATTAGTGAAACTTACTGTGGTATTTGCGGTAGTCTTGTTCAATGTTGTAGTATTATTAAAAGCTATTATTTTAAACGAAATGTTTATAACAAATTCATTGTTAAACATATGATGTAAAATACGTCGAGTGACCATATAATTACATTTAATTCTATAGTTTAACACTTATTTATATATTTTATTTACAAGAAAGCTGAAGATTTTTAGTTAGTATCAAAAAAATTGAAAAAGTTTTATAACTAACTCAAAACTTTGAGTATCTTTTATATAAACACTAAAACAAAATTATTTTTATGACAAAAGTTATTGGTTTTAAATCAGAATAGTTAAAGGAAAAACTACTAAATACGATTATATAGAAAACTTACAACAAGTTTACATTTTTTATAAAAATAAGCTTTTGCTTTTTAGCATGAAAAATTTTGACTAAAACTACTTCATCTTGGTTATTTGGCCGTATATTATAACTTTATCCGGTAAAAACTTCACATATAACTTGCTTAGTAAAATTTTTATACCAAAGAAATTCTAACTAATTTCTAACAAAGCCTTCCTTGTAAGTACTATTTTTGTGATTTTATTGTGATTTAAACTTTAACAAGGAAAAGTTTTAATATAAAAAGTCTTAACTTCTTGTTTAACACATTATTTAAAACTGTCGATCAAAAAAGATTTAAATTAAAACGTGAAACTATTTTTACAAGTTATGCGAAAAAGTCGAAGTTTTTTTTTTTAATTTATAAACAAGCATAAGATTAACACTGATCTATGTTGTTTATAAACATTACTACATAAAAGTTGTAAGTTAGTTTATACTACAATGTTTGTAATAAGTGTTGAAATGATAATTTTGCATAAGTATTCTGTGAAATGTTTAACCAAGTTTAAGCATTTTTATTAAACTTTTCTTTTTATAGTTTTTTTTTCTTAATTGGTTATTTTCATATACTAAACTACTAAAATTTTGTTATTTCTTACTATTGTATTAGTTTGTATTATGAAGAAATTAATTTTTATGCTAGGTATTTTGCACGTTTTTTATTTAAACTTAATTATAAGTTTTCTTCAAAACAGATTTTATTTTGGTATAAAAGATATTATATATAACTACAGAATATTTAAAAACAAACGTTTAAATTAACCACTTTTATTTTTACTGACATTTAAAGTTTAATATTTAACATTTGTTTAAAAAGTTGATATTTTATTCAAAGTTATTTTTATTATGTTAAAAACATACTTTTAGTTTAAAAGGCAACTTTTACAGTTTGATTTAAAAAAATAAAAAGCAATTAGCATTTATTTCAATGTCAAACAATGTGGTAAATTATTTCAAAATGTAACAAATTTTCCATTAAACTATTTATTTGTAATTAAACAATGTACATTTTTTAAACACGTTATCATATCCTACTTTTAATTCTTAAATTTGATACAGTATTTTGAACATTTATTAGTTTTATTATCTTGTATAACACTAATTACATAATTATTTTCATTAAACACAATGTTTGTTAAAAAAATGCATAAAAACGTTTAATTCTTTGAATTAATTTAGGTAATATTTAATTAAATAGAGTTTTACCATTAGTGGTTCAAAGTGTTTATGTAAGTTTAAAAAAGAATAACTAAAACGCTTACATAGCGATATTTTTAATTTCTCTCGATAACTATATGAAATGTAAATTACAAATATTATTTTTGTTTACAAAATTTTTTTTACTGATTTGATTTATATCTATCAAAAAGGCTGCTTCGTAACTATTTAAAATAAAAAAACTAATTCATATAACATAGAAGATACTTAATATATATAAAAAAAACTTACTTATGCACTTTTATATGTAAAAAATAATAAAAAATATAAAAAACATAAAAAAATAAATATAAAATAAAAATATATAAAAACTAAAATATAAAATATATAAAATATAAAAACTTATAATTTCAAACGATCCTTCATTTAATATTCTTTCAGAAATTGATGAAATATTAAAATTTATTTACAGACAATAAAAACGAAAATGCGATATTTTTGTCGCTGCAAGTCAACATTGTTAATATTCTTCCTTCTAACAATAAACAAATCAGAATCATTGAAGCGAAACTTAAAGAGTTGCCAGTTGAAGTGTAACAAAACTGATGGTAATGATCAGGCTAGTTTTGTGTTTGGGAAAAACCCTAAAGGAGAACAAGGACCACCAGGCAGGGATGGATCTGATGGTAAAGATGGAAAAGATTGCGACTTAAAACTGGTCATGGATATTGTTAATAGGTAGGTTTTTCATAAAAAAGTACATGTTTTTTAATTGTTTTTTCTTTATTTTTTTCTACATTTGCCTAAATATATTAATTCTTTTACTTTCAATTAATGTCTCTATTTTCGGTTTTAAACTTGGATTTTTATACACATACTAGTGTGTAAAGTCGAATTGTTTTCTCCTAATAAAAACTTTACAAAAGTACACAATTAATTTACATACATCTATATATTTATATATATTAAAGTCCAAAAAAACAACTAATTTTTGTTTTGTTTACTAAGTTTTAACGTTTAACACATTTCATAATGTATATAAATATATATATATACATATATATAAATTAAACATATGCTATAAAATTAATTCTTTATTAATATACAAAAGTTTACTTTGGCAACTGACTTTGTTTTTGCGGCACTTAGCAATTTAACATTTTGACAAATGATAATTGTATTAGTTTAATCTATATTTTAAATCATGCAGGATTTAATCAAATAAACTAATGAGAATAAAATTTAAAACCATAAACTGATTTCTTGTGATTTAAACTTCTAATAGTTACCAAACTTACATTTAAAATATTATATAGTTAAAATTTTAAAGATTTCAAAGTTTCTAAATTCTAAGCTAAAAGCTTTAAAACCACTGAACTTTTTAATGTTCCCGTTTTTTTTTACTATTGTACGTTCTCGCCTAATAGAAAAATAAATCAAAAGAAGTACTAAATCATCAAGTTTTTAAACTCAACGTCATTTATTTAAATTCAAATGACCAACTTTACAAACTCAATAGATGCGTTTTGAAATCATAATTCTAGTAATGAACGAAGTATTTTGTGTGTTTTTTTTTCATTTTCGCTAATTTTAAAATATCTAGATTAAGTTTTAATTTTAAGTATCTTTTCTTTCTATTTTCCAACAGATTAATGCAGTTAGAAGCGAAATCATTTGGTCAAGAAGCCAAAGTTGAAATGTTGAATGAAAATATAATAAAACACGAACTTCTGATAAAACAATTGAAAACTTCTAATATTGACCTGGAAAATCAAGTCACAATGCATCAGGAACATATTAAGTTTGTTATCTATTAAATATACAATTAATCAAAATTAAAAAATTTCCTTGATTGAAAATCAATGTTAAAAATTTCAGATTTCGAAAATATTTAATAGTATCAACTTTTTTTAAGTAAAACTTTTATTTATTTTAACTTTTCGTTTTAAACACTTCAAGTTGTTTTAATTTATTGCTCTTCGGAAACATAAACACCGAAAAGTATACAAACTGTTTAAACTAAAAACTTAACCATTTAAAAGTTTATAAATAGTTTTTATTGATGGTTGACATTTTATCAACATAAAATATTTAATTACATAAAAACATTTTACGTATACGTAGATTAATTTTTTCCTGGTAAAACTAAAGCAATTAGTTGTGACAGTGTTTCTACTTAATCACACCTACAATTTGAAGTATTTAGTTTGACATATCTTCAAAATAAGTGATAAAAATAATTTCAATTAAAAACACAGTTTGAAATATTCGATTAAGTGATAAACAGTAGTTAGTTGTTTTTTTACAACGTTTTCCATTATACTGTTATGAACAAAATAAAGATTTTAGTTTCACTTGTTACTTAAAAGTTGCCAATTTTTTTAATTAACTTTTCTGCCTTCAATCAAAATTTTGCCCAATAATTTTAGTTATTTTAGTCTTACAAAAATTTCAAAAGTGATTTTATTTATAATAATAAAATAAAAGTTTTCTTTAAGAAAAACAGCTTTTAAGTACCCCTTAATAGTAAAGATAAACTTAAAAACATTTTATGAAAATTATAGTCCTTATAAGATTAGTCAACATTGACTGTAACAACTTACTGAGGAATTATTTAGAAATATAAGTTTTTTATTATTAATGTTTTTTATTTTTAGAAATTCAAAAAATTATGAGTAAAAAAATTCTTATGATAAGTACAATTTTTAATTTATTTTCTGAATATTTTTTACATGTGTATGTATTAAGCCTTTTTTAAGTAGAATTTACAAAATACACGTAAATGAATGATAGAATTCAAAATATTTTAGACCTTAACTTGTCAGAATTCAAAACTACAGGCAAAAGTAGATTTTTATAATAATTGTTTGTACGATATTTTAGGTTTGAAATAATCATCAAGGTTGTTTTTTATTGAAAGATTTAAAAAACTTGAAAAAAAGTATGAAAAAGTATTACGTACTATATCTATTGAAAGGAATTAGTTCGGAAAAATAATTTAAACTGAAAACAATACATAGCTAAAGTATTAACATTTTTTCATTAAAACCATCAAAAAGTTTTTGGTGAAACATTTTCCATTTAATTTAATTTATACATTGTCATTAAGTATTTCTTTTCGATACTGTTTGCTCCGTATTTAATTATTTGTTTTTAAAACTATTAATCTCAACAAATAATTTTCAACAACTTGTTGAATATATTTTTAAAGTTTAACATCTTAACAATAGTTGTACAGTTATATTTAGACAAAGATTGTCATTAAAACCGTAAGCCAATTTCGTAATAGAAAATGTTTTGTGTTTCAGTTTAAGAAATCCAACATTATTGTTTTATATACAAAACAACTAACTTTACATATTAAACTACTACTTAATTGCATTTTAAGTTAAAACGTATATACAATTTTCACAAAATTAATTACATGATGTAATTAATAAATTATAAATTAGACGCTTTAATGCAATAATTACACTTCGCCTCAGATTAAATTTAGGTTTCGAATTAAAACGTCTTGTCGAAAATGATAATTACGAAATAATGCTTTTAGTACTTTGTAACTTTTATACTACTTTCATCCTGTTTTGAGTGTTAACTTATTATTCGATAAGAAATTTAAATTAAATGAAGTCGGATAAAGTAATATATTTATACTATTTTTTAAAATATACTTTTTGCATTATACTTATTTATAATTTGTATTAAACTGCTACAGTGTAAAAAATAAAAAATGAACTTAGGACATATTTAATAATTTTTACTTTAAAATATTAATACAGCAAATTTTAATAATAGTTTTTAATAAATTTAAACATTAAAATATACGCATCACTCAAAATTTACGAACTTATGCTAAGTTAACAAAAATAAAAGTTTATGAAACTTTTAAAAGTAATTACTGCATTTTTAATTACAAAACATAAGTTTAAAAGTTTTTTTACACGTTTAATAATCGTGCGACCCAATTCTGAAAAATTATCTCATAAAATCTTTTGTGGTAAATTTGTACTCAAACAAACTCGTTTTTACTTTTTCAGTTATTTTTGAAGTTTTTTTAGTTGTTAAAAAGATACAATGTTTGTATTACTTTATTATACTTTACTTATAACTAAAAGACATTAAATTATTTTTTCACAAACATTATGAATTTTTGTGTGAATTTTGTTAACTTTTTTTTACGTTTTAAATTTTAATTTAAGTTCTGAACATTGATCAAAGTTTAACTATTTACAAATACTAATAATAGTTTTAATTAAGCGAAACATTCTTGTCATGAACTTACCTAATAGTAAATTAGTTTTTTGTCATTTATTTTAAATATTTGGTTGATAAGTAATAAAATAGTTTTTAAAACAAATAAATAGGCAATTCGTTGTTTTTATTTTTATTTTGTAAGGTCTTAAATATATCACCTCCAAATAATCGCAAAAAAATTCAAAAAAAAAATTTTAACTTGCATAATAATTTTTTTTGTGTCAACTACTTATTATGAAACATTATAGCTTAGCACAATAAATGTATTTTATTTTGTCACTGACAATAAACTTTAATTTAAATTTTATGCTTTATATATATTTATTTATATAGTTACTTGTATAAAAACAATAGCTTAAACAGCTGTTTCGTACATGAAATATAAAAATTCATGTACTCCTTAGTAAGCTAGAGTTTATTACAGTTGTAAACAGAAATTTAGATTTTGAAATTTTTATAATAGTTATGACGTAGTAGTAGTAGTACAGTTTATTTTACGTTTAGTTGAAATTGAAAAATACGCTGTGCTTGTAAGTTTATGCTTTTCAGAAAGTTTTAAACTGTTAGAAAAAGTGTTTAAACTATTGAAAAATATTTTAAACTACTCGTGTTTGCGGCATAAGTTTTAATTTGCTTTAATAATTAGTTACCTAATAATTAGTTTGCAATTTTTGGTGATGGATCCATACGTTTTCTCTTTCGCTTTTCTTGTTTAGTCTTATGTTCTTATCTGATTTATCGCTTTCTATTTTTTCAAAGTTACAAAATTTGCAGCCGAATTTAGTATTGAATTTTGATTTTGTCTTGTTTGATATTTCCCATTTAATTTTGTAGTCTGTATTGTTATCTTTTAAGTTCAATATGTAGTTCACTAATTCCGTTGTATGTATTTTGTTAACATTGTTGAATGATGATTTGTGGTTTCTTTATCTTTGTTTGAAAGTGTTTCCTTTGGATCCCAAGTACTGTTTTGTTGTTTTTTTTTTGATTTTATTGTTGCTTTATATATTATATCTGACACTAGGCATTAGTTGTTTAAAGGGCAAAGTTCTTTATGGCAGTTAAAAAGTTTATCTTTTATGGTGCTTTTATCGTCTGTGTTGTTTTGTTTAATATTTTATTGTTGTGTGCTATTATTTCACTTCTTAAACTTAAAAGATAACAATACAGACTACAAAATTAAATAAGAAATTAAAAACAGGACAAAATCAAAATTCAATACTAAATTCGGCTGCAAACTTTGTTTCTTTGTAAAAACAAATTAAAAAACATAAAACTTAACAAGAAAAGCGAAAAACAAAACATATGCATCCATTACCAAAGATTCGATTTTTGCAAAATAAAAAACTAAGTAAATGTTAAAACAAAGTAAAATACATGCCGCAAACACAAGTAGTTCAAAACATTTTTCAACAGTTTAAAACTTTATAAAAAGCTGAATTAACAAGCACAGCGTATTTTTCAATTTCAACTAAACGTAAAATAAACTGTACTACTACGTCATAGTCATTATAAAAAAATTCAAAATCTACATTTCTGTTTACAAATGAAATAAACTTTAGCTTACTGAGGAGTACATGATGTTTTATGTTTCATGTACGAAACAGCTGTATAACCTATTGTTTTTTTATAAATAAATATTTAGCTCCAATTCAATTTGTCGAGCACTATCGACCAAAATGTTTTAAAAATTTTTAATATATATTTTTATATATTAAATTTTAAGAAGTGTTAGTGATTAATTACTAAACTGTTTATAAAACAAACAATCGTGAATCTCAATAGAATTTTTCGATTTATAAAAATTTTAAATATATCATTTCCAAGTAATCGTGAATTTAATTTTAGTAAAAACTTTTCTTTTGCTTTTTTGATTTATTTGATTCCTGTTATAATTTTTTTTAATGGTTTAAAAGCTTTAGATACTAGCTTTTGGTGTAAATAGTATTTGTAATACTTACTTATTTTAATCCGCTTTGTCTATATTATTTTGTAATTATAAAACATAACTTTAAGTTTTTTCTTAATGTAAAGAACGATTTTTCTTTAACTTAGATATTTTATTTTTCCTTCAGCCTTAGAAGCTCATTACATTTATTTATCAGCTAAAATTGGTAAGAATTAGCAGATTTATATAAAAAAGTTGTAGCTTTTAGTAATAATCGTTTTAATTATAACAAGTGTAAGAAATTATTTACACAGAAAATTTAACAAAACTTGTAATTATTTGAAAGACTGTCACAAAGATTTTTTTTGTTTCAAAAAGTAAACATTTTAGTAAGATTAACTTTTTGATTTTAATCATGAAATATATATGTTCGTTCACAATATAACTTGCTTATATACATAATTAAGTGTTGGATATTTGTTTTATTGAAATAGCTGCACTCAATTAAGGTTTGTTGTTTTATTTGTCTGACACAAACTGATAACACGTCCCACACTTAGACACATCACATATTTTATAATAATCGAATCATAAATGTAAAGATTTTTTTGATTTAAAGAAAATGTATAACTGTCAAAGTTTCTCTCTAAACTTTTTGGCAATATTTTATTTTACATAGAAGCTCAAATAATTATCTTTAACTAACTGATAAATATTAATTCATCAGTAAACGTGTTATTGTGTTTTATAGTTGTGTTAAGCCTAAACATTACTAGTTAAAACTTTTGTAATCTTTAGAAAGTTTATCCTACATATTGTAATAGAAGTTTGTATAATACCGAACATTTAACAATGGGTCTATAGTTCTTGGCTATAAAATTTTCGCTGAAGTAATTTGTTTACAATGAATTAATTCAGTATGTCAATCATAATTACCATGAAAAGGTTTAAGAAGACTATTTCAGCAATATCACAGCTGTTTTGTTTTTGTAAAAACAACATTTTGTTTTTTCAGTATTAACATTGTTCCTTATCTGATTTTTTAATGAGTATCTTAATGTTTCTTAATGACTTTATAATGAGCGTTTTTGTCGTATCATAGATCCCTTTTCAATTTCGTGAGCTAATAGGTCTGAAAATTTTAGAATCTGTTGTTTTATACTTTTATGTTAAGTGTTATTATGATATTACAGTGCTTTTGCAGTATCACACAAAAAAACATGACTTTAAATATTTTTATTCCTTTAGATTTGACCAATTTTACCTTAAATTCAGTTTTACTTTACAAATGAAACATTGTGTTTGTATTTAAATTTTAACACTACTGGTTTGAGTTGAATACTGTTTTTTATTTAATTTGTTTATATTCATAGTTATACTTAACAAGTATGTTGAAAAAATAAAATACTGATCTTTGTCATTTTTTTGTGGTTATTATATTTTTGTAGTTTAAGAGTTTTAAAGGTTTACAGGTAGTATAAAACAAAAAAAAATATATACACTTAACGATTAAAACCTTTTATTCACGAAAAAACTTTTTATTTAAAAAGCTTATAAAGCTTTTACTTTAAGTTTTGTATAAGCTCATAAACTAAAATTTAGTTCTAGTATGTTTTGAAAATTTGTGATATCTAATATTTTCATATGCAACCCTTTGAAATATACTGTTATCAAATTGTTTATATATCAGTTACGACGATTTATGTGGTCATAAAGGTATTAAGTAACACCAATAAGCTTATACAAGTATAAATTTACTTGTTTTGTCTATCATTTTTCAGTCTTAATTTTTGGTTGTATGAATATCATTTAAAAACAGGTAATCTAATCAATAAAAAAAACAGTTTTAGTTAGTTTAGGAACCACAAGTGATGCTACCACCACGCGTCTTTCCTCAACTATTATGAACAAATATATCTTTTAGATACCATGAAATTTTTTATCAGTCGAAGAGAGAACATATTATAATCTCTTATTTCTTTTGACAAGCAAACTTATTTAACAAATATATTAAGATATTTAAACAATATACACGTTAGTATCATTGAAAATGGTATTATCAAAGTTATTCACTTACTAACAGGTTAGTGGAACAACAAAACATACTGATGACAGTTGAAATGAACGTATTGAAAGAAAAATATGATAAACATGGTTATAAGGTTCTTCAATTGGATAGTAAGGACCAAGAACACGGCATGAACATTGAAATATTGAAGAACAGAACACTAGAGCATGTTAGTTTGTTTTATTGAAATATCAAAAAACATAACTTTTTAGTTTTCCTTTTAGTTTTAATAAACTTGAATTAAAAACAGCAGTATACTTTGTTAGCAATATTTTAAACGTGCTGAAAATGTTACCTGCTGTTGCAAACTAACAATAAACAACAATAATAATGGTTTTCGGTTAGGTTACAACCATTTATTAAATTAGGTAGACTGGCGTTATAGTAGACTACGTACTTGGTTATTTAATTACTAGATATAAACTTTATAAAAACGAAATAAAGGTATGTTAATGAGAAATCAAAAGTTATGATAGAAATTTAGTTGCTATCAAAATTTGGTTGTAATTCATAATTATTTTCATAAAATGTTGAAGTTAAAGAAGCTAAAGACTCTTTTTTTGTTCATGTTTTTTAAGTTAGAGTAGTCTACGAAATTATATGTCAAACACTATATGACTTGCCGACTAAGTTTCCTAAGCTGTTTGTTTATTGTTTACATTAATTCTATTTAAACACGTGTATATTTCTTAAATTGAAACAGCAAAAACTCTGTTGTTTAATTAAAATTTTTATAAAGAATTGTTGTGTTTTAAATTGTATAAATTATAAGTTGCTTTTAGATATTATAAAAAATTAATAAAACAGATTATTATCTTTTAAATTATGGTGGTTTTAAATCAATAACGATAGTTTTACATTCTTTTTCACTAATTTTTGTATATCTTAATAAAAACTCTGAAATAAATAAGGATTATTATCTTGTATTCGAAAGTTGTGCTTTTGAAAACCAGCTAAAACAATTCTGACCTCAAAATTGACATACATATATATATACATAGTGAAGATTCAATATAAAGTCGCAAAAACATATTATAATAAACCGACTTTAAAAGTATTTAAATTTATAGAAACTTTTGACCACTCTATATTAATTCGAGGTTTTTTTTATCGGGACACGTTCAAAATCCACCCGCGTTCAAAATCCACCCGATCAAAATCCACCCACGTTCAAATTCGAGAACGGATTACCGAACGAGGGTAATGGTTAGGGGTAACAGTGATAGTAAAAAAAAAAAAATTAAATTAATAAAATCAAAAAATATATATAATAAATTAGTAAATAAAGAAAATGTAACAAAAAAATCGGGTGGATTTTGAACGCGGGTGGATTTTGATAGTATACCTTTTTCATCAAATAGTTAAATAGTTTAGCAAGAAAATTATGTGATAAATCATTTATAAAAAGGATGAGTTTCTATAGATACGTAAATGACACAAGTTAAACAAACAGTATACAAATATCCTGTAATAAATAACCCTGAAACTATAAAATGATCTTGTAACACTATTTTAAACTTATTTTCATATTTCAACTTTTCTGCAATCTAAACAAAACCTAAACCATCAAAAATAATGCTAAAAAACTTAGAATAAAATGTTTTCATTTTAAAGAGTTAAATTTACGTTTTGTAATTATGTTTGATCTAATACAGTCAAAGTTATATTAAGATAAAAAGTCATCTACTCCTTTTATAATTCAACTACCCTTTGTACATAAAAGTATTAACAAATTACTTAGCATCAAACAACGCCTTGACCACTAATCTAATATAATGAGATTAAACATAATACTTCAAAAATATGTAATTATCATTTTACTGCGACAATTTTTGTCCTTTAATTATTCTTAATGTTATTTGATTGCAATCTGAATTTCTTAGTATTAAAATTACCTTATTTAGACAGACGATTTCAATAGTTTTGACTTTATAGAAAGTAACTTTATGTTTGTGTACAAGGTTTATAACTGAAGCTTGAATTAAAATTTCAAAAAATATATTTAAACTATTATAATTATTAGAGAATCAAAATATTTATGTTCTATTTTTTTGTGTAACATCCTAAATCTAAGAATATAAAATAAATTACAATTTTAGTGTAAGTCTGTACACTCTTATCTAACTAACGAAGTAAACTTTTTTTAAATAAAGATTTTATAAAAGCTTTACTTTTTTACTCTTCATCGGATTTTCAATGCTAATTTTCAGTAACCCATTAACTGCAAAAATTAAAAAAGTTGTTCTTGACCGTATCCAATTTAAGGATTGTATATAAACATCACAGATTGACGCACATATAAATATTAGGAATAAGTGTTGAGTTATTTTATTTTACTCACATTATGATTTTATCGCTGGTGTTTTATTTGAAATTTAAAGTTTTTTTTCTTATTTTAAGTAGTTCTATAATAAAATCTATTATAACAAACACGTAAAAAAAATTTTATGAAAAAGATTTTATAAGTTGAAAGTTTTATCAGGATCACGAGATAGACTTGCTTGAAACGAAAGAAGAAACTCTCCGTAATAAACTTGAAACTCTGAAAACTTCAGATAGTTCACATGAAGACAGATTAGAGGATTTGGAAGAGGCAGATACGCAAGTAAAGATCAAAATGGAACAATTAAAGAAAAAGGATGAAATTCATAAGAAGAAGATGATTAGACTGATCGGAAGAAATAAGAAGGAGAAAAAGAAAGAAAAGAAACAAAATAAACAGATCAACAGGTTTTCTATTCGTCTTAGTACAAATCGTTGTACGTAGTTTTGTAAAACTATGTCTGCATACAATTGTATTTTAGTAGAGGAATTGCTATAAAATTATCATTTTATACTGATCACTTATTAGGATAATCAGATTTGTTGTTGGTCTAAATAAAGATAAAAAATTAAAATAGGAAGACTTTTTTAAGTGTTAATCACAGTTTGTAATAACTTCAACAGTGAAAATTTTTTGAAATACGAATTTTAACCAGTTTTAAAAGATCAAAATTAACAAGGATTTTTTTTCTATTCCCTGTAAAGTTGATCAGCTTTAATTTATTATGCTTGGTTTCGTGTTTTAACTTCTAATACTTTTTAAGTAATCAATTGTAGTTGGTATTATGATATTTATTCGGCATAAAATTATTACATTTTGATTGACAAACAGTTAAGTTAAAAGTTTTGACGTAAAAAATTTAGAGACTAATTTAGAGTATGGATACCTTTTGATATCAATTTTGTTTTACTATTTGATAATAAGGAAAGGCCAAATGTCTAACAGGTGAAACATATTTTATAAAAGTTTCTGATTTAAGTTAACTTGTTTAAAAATTCATTAAAGTTTTATAAATGATAAACTTGTAAGAAATATTTTTAAACTATTGACAACTAAATTTTTATTAAGCTTTACGAAAAACACAAAACACCTTTTAAAATTTATCCTTTTTAGCCTTACATAGTATTTCTGTGGTTTTAAAATAAAAAAGACATCATAAAATCTTAATGATAAAAGTATTAGGTTGATAGAAAAAAAAAGAAAGAGTTATGATTTTTGAGGTTCTGCCACATAATTTTTTTAATTTGCAATTTATTTTCTTTAAATAAATTTAAAGGTTTTTAAACAAAACCAACGAATTTAAATTAACAGAAATATTAATATAGGTTTTATTACATGCATTGCATAATATAAAATGAGATAGCTTGTTAATAAAAAAGTATAATTGGTTCCT
Organism: Thalia democratica; assembly: GCF_965202585.1. Lineage (NCBI taxonomy): Eukaryota > Metazoa > Chordata > Thaliacea > Salpida > Salpidae > Thalia > Thalia democratica. Next base: position 22,225,076 of record NC_139167.1, on the reverse strand, counting down.
ATCCGGCTAAAATTACAACAAAATGTACAACAACGTACATGTAATGTAAAAAATACAACGTGAAATCATTGAATTAGTCTTTCTTAAAGCAATTCTTAATTTTAAATCATTTATACGCAAAATGAATATTTTTATCATACTAATTAAAATCGTAAGTAAACTACAGACTCAGCGATAAGAACCAACAACAAGACGTTGTACTTGAAAGATTGAAGACAAGAGCTAAGAACCTCAACTCATCTGTGTGGAGGAAACACTTGAGTCAAAATAAAAGAATTGAGAAGAAAGAAAACTTGACAGATAAAATACAAAAAGATCAGGATACTGTGATGGAGATTCTTTTCTCTCCTCTTGTTAGTTTGTGTTTGGTGTGAATATTATTATAATAAGTAAACATTACTAAAAGCTCTACTTTTGATTTCTTTATTTTTAACAATTTCAATAAAATTTTATGTAGCAATTTTAGAAAATTTTTTTGATTTAGAAACCTATATTTATACTATAAAAAGGCATATACTAAAAGATATCAGTTTGTATTTGTATTATTAGATAGGTTATAATATTACAAAAATTTAAACCTCAAAGCTAGTCGAAAACAAAGCAATTTAAAAAAAAGTGTTTTTATTTATTAAGCTTCAATAAAACTCATACTCACAATTAATATGTCATCATATAACTACTTCCTTTAACTAGTAGCGTAATTTCTAATGACTCAACTCTAGTTTTTGTTTATATGGTTATAAGTAAATTTTAAATATGATGTCTAATATCTTTTTAATCTATTTCACAAATATTAATTAAATTTTTTTGAAAGTTTTGTAACGTTTTAGGTTTTAGATAATGAGAATGAAAATGATGTAAAAAGGAATCAAAGTTTGATCAAAAGATTGTATGAAATAATCAAGGAAAGTTCAGAAGAAAGAGAAACGGAAAAAACAGCAACTGAATCCTCTCATCAGACAACTACTAAAGAATTATCAACTAAACCAACGTCATCAACTTTTCAAAGCACACAGTCCTTGATTACTCTACAAACTGTCCCTACACAAACAACTGTTAATCTGCAGTCTCTGTTCACTAAAACAACAGAGTCTCCAGCTTCCATAGCAACAAAACCCCCAGTTTCCTTAACAACACAAACAACTGAAGCTTTTACTGAAAAATCCCTAACACCAAAACCATCGTTTACCACAACGACTACCGAAGACCCGTTCTTCATGGGGGGTTTGAACATATTCGATGTTTTCCAAGTGACAACCCAAAAACCATTTGGTACCTTGGCAACCACGACCATGCAGGTTGCGGAGGACAACTTCTTCGGACCCCTGGATCTAGGAGCTGTGGACCCCAACTTTGAGGACCCATTCGACCCGTTCTTCCAAATAAATAATGTGATGGAGGGAACAGATGAGGGGGAGAGTTTTGTGCCGGTGGTAGACGATGATGGACAAGTTGAAAGAATCAGTTGGTTCCATGTATATATATTAATATAAAAATGTTTATTTCAAGATATAAAACTCAAAGGACTCGAGCTTCGTGCTTATGCACTCATCAGCTTCAAAACAAGTTCAAAATAAAGCACAAAACAAAACACACAAATGAAAGTTAAAAAATTTAGCATAAATAGATTATGACGTAATTTTGAAACTATCAAAAATCATGCAAAACGGCTTTTGAAAAATTAACTTACCAATCGACAATAAACTGACAAAAATTCATAAAACTTCAGTGAGTAACTAACTATATATTAGGAAAGATAATTGAAAGAGATAGAGATAAAATTAAGATAAAAATTGAAATTTAAATTATTTTAAGATGAAATTAAAACTTGTTTAACTTTAAAAGCGATTTTTTTATATGTCTACAAGACGATACAAACTCGCTTCTTCTATTTAGGCATCTCTTGTCCTTCAGTGCATATACAACGGCTGTTGCTTCTTTGAGACACAGCCTACATATTGGGCTATTGCCGTCAGCTATAGGATATGATCTTTTTATAAATTCCCAGGGTATTTCAATTATCTGTCATAAAATATAGTTACTCACTTAAGTTTTATGAATTTTTGCTAATTTAATGTCGATTGGTATAATAATTTTTCAAAAGCCGTTTTGCTGATTTTTGATAGTTTCAAAATTACGTCATAATCTATTTATGCTTAATTTTTTAACTTTCATTTGTGTGTTTTGTTTTGTGCTTCATTTTAAACTTGTTTTGAAGCTAATGAGTGCATAAGCACGAAACTCGAGTCCTTTGAGTTTTACATCTTGATATAAACCTCATTATTAATAAAGCCCTTAAGGTGGGCTCAGTGTAAAAGATTTGATATATCAAGTTAAATAACTTAATTCTATATATATATTTATTTATATAAGTGTATATTTTATTGTTTTTTATTAGTTTAAGCTACATGATGCGTGATGACGTCATTTGTTAAAACTTCAACTAATATTAAATTGTTAGAGATACTTTTTTCTTTAGACTATTTACGTATCTAAGTTATAATGTCTTAGTAATATATATATATGCCTCTTAAACATACTTAAAAAATAAAATTTTTTAATTTAGTAGACTTGAATATACAGCTTTGATTTTTGTAGAAATCAACATTTAAATTATCACTATTTACGCACAAAACTTAGAAATTTAATGACTTTATTAAAACAACTGTAAACATTGATTAAAAAAAATATACAATGTTTTTAAAACAACTGTATCAATTATACTTTATTTACAGAAACTTGTTTTGAATTGGAAAATATGAAAGAAGAAGAGATAACAGGAATAAATAAACTTCAGTGGTTGATTTGTACCAGTAGCAAGAAATTTGCTTTTGTTTCGTAAATACTCAGTTTTTATAAAATTTTTATATAAAACAATCATACAAATGAGATCGAAGTCGTACTTGAGGAATGAAAATAACTCGAAAAAAATATTTAAATATCCAAGATTAAATAATGTAAAGTCGATACTTTTAGTAGAGTACAAAAGACAGAGAAAGATTATAACTTTCTGTGAGTTTGTTTAAACAAAATAATAACTCAAAATAGGATAATGTTATACTTATTCAAATTAGTAAGTTTTATATAAAGTTTTATGTTAGTTTAAAAGCTTAAATATTTATAACATTTTGGTTTGTGAAGTAAGTATTCGTTCTTAGTTTTTTTAAATAATTTATACAGCTATGAAAAAAAGTATTGTTTTTTACTTCGTATAGTTTTAGTTGTTAACTCTATATTAACAAACACAGACGTTTTCTACTTGTTGTATTCCTTGTTGCTTCATGAGTAAAGACTGTCCTGGCTTGTTAAGTCTGACAAACTAATAAGAGAAACAATATTCTAAAAATATTGATGTTGTACTTTCAAATACGCTGTTAAGATTTAAATGAATTAAACCTAGAACTAATTGAAACTAAAATGGACCGCAGATAAGATACTTGAAATAAAAAACACCTCCTTTGACAACAAAAGCAGATAGCTGAAAAAAATGAAAACTGCAAACAAATATACTTTACCGTAAACTATTAACGACACTGTGACAAGTTTCAATCGAATGAGGACAAAACCAGTTGCTTTACAAAACACTTATAAAATTAAACAAAAAAAAAACCGCCATTAGTTTTTCAAACGTTTGTTTTGCTTAAAGCATTTTCATTAACTGAAAAATAATCTGTTACCGAAAATAATAACATTAAATAGTTTTTCATTGATAGTATATTAAATGCTAAGATTTTTTCGTATAAAACTGTATTTTAAATGAGCTTTTTATTGCTCAATTTTGTTATTTTTTAAAGAAAATGTGACTATTATTTTATTAAATTTTAATAAAAATTAATAACACATTATTAATCTAATAGAAAATTCTTAAAGTTTTGGCACTGTGCATGTAGAAAAGTTGTGTGTTATCGCATTTATTTATTTTATTGTGTATGTGTAATTAAAGCTTTCAAATGAATTACAATTTTTCTTTATTTACGTTGAAAATAACTTTTATATTCGTAATATTAAGCGAAGTTTTCTATAAAGCCTTAGTAACTAGGAAATTATACACATAAGATAATTTAATCTAAAACTAATTCTTCTTTAATTGTTAAAAAGTATGTATTTTTGAAGGTTTAAAATAAGCAAATATATTAGAAGTTAGTTGTAAAACGATGTAATATTCTATAACTATACTAGTGATAACGTAAAGTTTTTTAAGACTTGAAAGAATTTTTTTTAACTTTATTTGAAAAGCTAATTGATGAGATGATACAAGTTAAAATTGTATTCAATCTTTTGAACTATTTATAAAGTTTAACTTTGTTTTAATATAAACTCGTATGCTTTATAAAAAAAAAACTTAAGTAACAATGCAACATAAAAGGGTTATTAATATAAGGGCTTACTCAAATATAAATAATTCTATTTTCAATAAGTATTATTATAATTGAGAACGTAGGTTCAATAAACGTAATTACTTGTGTGTTTTGTTCGTATAAAACACTGTATAATTTCACTGGTTAATAAATAGTGTCTGCAAAAGAAAGTTTACAACAACTTTTACATCAATAAAGTAAAAAAGTAACCTAAATATTAACTTTGTTATTAGTTTCATTAATTTTGACCTCGCAAAAATTGTTTGACATCAAAATTATGATGAATCACCTTGAGATTTTTAAATCAAAACCAATACTAATAAGTTGTAACATATTAGAAATTTTAACTTGAATATGTTACTATTGTTCTTTTGAATGTAAAAAATCGAACAGCTTTGCTAATTAAAGTTTTTTATCTTAGATGTTTGATCAAATATAATTAGAAACGAATCGGAAGTTATAACCACTAAAACACACGAACTTTTGTTTACTAAACATCTTAATCTTTTAAAAATAGTTTTTGATTGACTTGATATCTTATCACTTGTACGATTGTAAAGACTTCTTTGTTTATTTATACTGATAAACACTGATGATTAAAACACAGAACAATTTCGTTTTGAAGAAAAAAGTTAAAATTTCGAGAAGTTAAAAAAGTATTTTTAAAAATTTCGATATAAATTTTGTTTAAAGATAACGTTTTGATTTAATAAAAAAATATTTTTTTTCCACATTTATCAAGATAACGGTATTTAAGTAAGATTTATTTATAAAAAGTTTAAACTTTATATTTAAAACTTGATATCGTTTCACTTTTAAATCTTTTAATGTCATATGTTTAAAAAAATTCAAGTTATTGAAAAATCGTAACTTCGCTTAAAAACAAGTTTTATATTTTAAACTTACTCAATCAAACAAAGTATATGACAAATTTTGGTTAAAAATCTTTAGTGTTTATACATCTTACAAATATTTATTTTACAAAAAAAAGTTTTGTCTTAATCTATCTTTACTTTACACACTTTTATTCAATTATAAAACATATGTCGTTCAATTAAATGCAATTAGTTTCATAATATTAGCCTTAGTAATTGCTTTGAACTTAAATTATGTACTTGTTTGGAAAAAATATTTCAAAAAAGTTTCTTTTAGTTGTACTGTACTGTATTTTAGCAGTTTTTTTAAAACAAACAAACTATTTTTGACAACTGTATAATTGATAATAAAAATTTTAATAACTAGCTTGTCAAAGATATTTTATCATCTAAATAACAATGACAAATAAATCGAATGAATATTTTATTGAATCTAAATTTGTAACTTACATTCGAGAAATTTTGACATTTTTCGATTTTCAAACAATTCCTTTTGATAAAAATCGCTCCTAAAACTTTGCATCAATGCGAAATAAAGTTGATTGATTACAATAAAGTAAAAAAGTAACCTATTTAAGCAATTTATACTTCATTTTAATATTTAAACGCTACTGTTTTAGTTGAAGCAAAAAGTTAAGGTCAAACAAACGTATAAACATAATATAACAAAATAAACATGTTTAATAAACATACTAACCAAATAAAAAAAATTATTTTGTAGATTAAGATCTCATCTCACAATTATTCAATCTACGTAATATGTAATTAAACCATAAAAATCAAGTAAAAAAGTATTTTCTATAATGAAAAGTATTACATGTTAAATGTTAAAACAGTTAATAAGAAGATTAAACTACAGATAATAAGTTAGGTTGGTAAAGTTAAAACAACTAATTTGTATTTTATATAATTAAGATATGTGCGAATTTACTTCTTATTTACACTTTGTTCATATTTATAAATTATGAACATTTAGTTTTTATTTTATTTCTGACGAAAAAAAAACAAGTTTATTTATATATTCTACCTTAAAAGACTTATATAAAGCAACTTTTAAAAGCTAAAATAACTTGTAAATTACTTTATTTAGTTCTGAAATTTTTTATTCAACGAAAATATTTAAAACAATTTACCAAAATAGAAAAGAATATTATTTTTGTTTTAAACATTTTATCTCGAAAAAAAAAAATTATCAAATTTAAAATAATTATTAAAAAGTTTAATCTTTATTTTAGAGTAGGCTGTTTATAGTGACAACAAATTTACAATGAAAACACCTTCCAAACTCGTGGGAAGCCAATAAAGGAAAAAAAAGCCAAATGTCTCTTCAATTCCGGCGGTTTTTACCACGCTTTTTTCGTGGTCGGCAAGTTCTGGCTCCTCAAAAAAAAAGCCCCGGGGACAAATATGGGTTTTTGTACTTTTGCAATTTTTCAGAACACGTTTTGTTTTTTCACTGAGAACACAAAAGATTAAAATTTGAAAAATTTTTTGACAGCTCTGTAGTTAGATCTTATTTTTTTAATTCTCTTTTTTTTCGCAGATTATTTCATCGAGCTCTTATTGATCATTTACTTGGGTTTTCATAGAAGTATTTTTTTTTAGTAACTTATTTTTTACTTTTTAGATTTAAGGATTCGTTATTAATTTATTGAATATTTTTGAAATGTATTTAGTGTCATTCGAATAGGTATATGTTTGTGCAGCATTAAAATAGAAAAACATTTAATTGCTCGTTGAAAATTGGATTTCTTGTATTTTTTTCAGATTAAAACTTTATATATTTGCTAAGATAACTGTTGGTATACCGTTTAACTTGATATCAAATTTATTTGTTATATTTATACAAGTTTATTAAAAATAAGTAAGTCTTTTTTTGTCACGCATAAAAGACAATTCTTTAATTAGGATAAGATACAACTAGTTTTATCCTGTATTTTAACAGTTATGGAAAGTATTAGTTATTTTTGAGCTAATAAAAATGTATAGTCTAGTTTGATTTATATTTTATTGTTATGAAACTAGTTCCGTTAATACACCAACATATCTTACAAGTAACTATATCTTACAAGATAAATAGTTATTTGTTTACAAAAATCAATTTTGTTTTACACATTTGTTCAAAAATTGTATTGACAGTTGTTTACAATTTTATTGCTGTGCTTAGCTATTTTACCACAAAGCAATACTTGGCTCACTTTTAAAGTAACTACCTAATATTTTGTTTTATATACAGGTATAGTTATTAATTTCTGTAGCTTAAGTTCTTTAACTAAGCAACATTTAAGCTTTAACGTGTTTAAAGATCATATATAAGAAATTCTTATTTGTACAAGTTAAACATTTAAAAGCAATCGCTATTAACTATAAAAAAAACGTTAAAGTATACTTGAAATTAGAAGATTTACTTTAATGTCATACTTTTTAAGACATGATTATTTAAATGATGTAACTCAGTCAATTAGCGTACTATTACTTAATATGCTCGGTTAAAAAATATTATTCTTATAAAATTACTTTCGAACTGAAACTTGATTTTTAATGCAACCTTTAAAAAGCTAATCTCATAATTAAAAACCAACGGAATTTTAAAATGCATGACAGTTTTGATGTAAATAAAACAAGTTTATAATAAAAACGATTTTAAATTCTAAGCACGAACTACGCGACAAAAGAGCTAATTACTGACATCAAAGCCAGTCTCGCAGTTCAAACTTGGGCCAATAAATTGAATGAAATTTACGCTATTAAGTCCTAGTGAATACATTCTTATTACAATTATCAAGCGGTCTTGTGTATTGTGTTAATTAATGTCAGATGATTAATTACTATTTTGCGATTTTACTTGGTTACTTTATGTCTACAATTTTTTATTTGGGAGCAAGTACTCATGAGTGTTCGTGAGTAAAAATAACGATCAGCTTGTGAACTTATGGTTTGTTAATTGATACTTAATTGTAGGAAATTAATGTGATATTAATTAGTGTTTAAAAAGTTTAGAAACTTTAGAAAATAATCAAAAAGTTTCTTTTTAAATAAAATTGAAAAACTATAAAAAGAATTTAGAAAGACTTAAAATGTTTAAAGGTTATAATACAATATATTTTTACTGTCTTGTATGTTACAGTAAACTTTAAATATCAACTTGTTTCTAATTTGATGACAATTTTGTAGATTGATCATATACTGATCTTAATTCCGCAAATAAATAATTTCATAACGAATTTCTGAGAATTAATATTTTTATGAATAGTCGATTGTTTTATTTAATAAGTTAACACATTTTGATGATAGATATAAATTCTTAAACTGAGATATTTCGTACATTTTAGCTATATCAGTAAAAATTTGTTATGATCTACAAAATCAGCAATTTTAAACTGCCAACGCAGAAATAATGATATATCGTTATTAGATTTAAAATAAATGTTAATATAGTAAATTTAATCACATAAATATTAGCTTTTAATATTTTGAAGTACATTTAAAGAAATATTTTTAGGCTTAATTTTATCGATCTAACTATTATAAAGTTTGAGTTTAGTTTTTAAGTAATTTGAGTTGATATATTTAGATTTTATCTAAACAAAACTATTTGTTGGCAAAAAGTAAACTTAAAGTTATACTTCAAATTTTTTATTACAATAAAAAAGAACTTCATCAAGTTAGATGAGATCATTATCTGAAAACCGATTTTTATTCCCGAATAAAATGTTTATAGTGGGTAGTCAAAAAGAATAAAATGTTATTAAATAATGAAAATTGAAATTAGTAAAAAATTTTAGTGCAATGAATGTTTATTTTTAGTTAAAGGTGTAGTGAAATTTGGTGAGAAACATTTTAAAGTAAAAGTTTAGTCTAGATTTTAAATAAAGTTTAATTACTTTTTTTTTAATCAAATACATCTATATACTCTTACTTGTTTTAGAAGTAACAATTACTATTTTCAATTTTCCATCCATATATATGAATTTATTTACTAACTAGTTTTACTAAACCAACTTACCAAAACTAGTTAATTACAGTAGACTACCGCTTAAGTACGCAAATTGAACCCGACCAAAAAGTGCGTACTTAGCACGGGTAGTGCGTACTTTTTGACGACATAGTATAAAATGAAATTTAGTTGTTTTATTTTCTTTTTTACAACTAGCCACCAAATAATGAAGCCAAATAAACATGTCTTTTTATTTTAAATAACATTTAATACATAACTCTAATCGACAAAATTTTTTAATAATGTTATTTTTCTATAAAAAGTTTCTACATAATTAATACATACATTTAATATAGAAATTAATGTCAGTCAATGATATAAGAAGAATATAAAGCCATGTTTTCCACATTTTGTTTTGTAAGAGGGAAAGTACCAAACTACATTGTGTTTACCAAACATTGTCAAAACATCAATGTGTGTACATTTTAATTAAATTATGATTTAACTATGTTGTATTTGTAGGTTTTTCAACTTTGTCATCTTGATTTATTCATTTTATAGCATTACAGCTCAAGTATGATTATTCACTTTTCTGCAACCTTTTAATAAGTATTTAGTTTATTAACATTTAATAACAGGACTGTCACAATCTCAAACAACTTAGACTACTCAGGATTACTCACCCTAGTTTAAAAGTTGTGAAAGTCTCAGGCTAACTCAGCAGGTTGGCCATTCTACCTGGAAACATAAAATAATCTGGTAAAACTTGATGATTAAAAATTTAGGCAAAACTTTGTCTTTCTGGATAAGTGCGTACTTAAGGCGGGGTGCGTACCAAAAAAAGTGCGTACTTAAGCGGTAGTATACTGTTGTTTATGTATTCATAGTTAAACAAATTTGAACAACATTTTATATTAACTAGTCTCTAAATCTTTGATATCATCGTTAGTAAACGTTTGAAAGGTAATTTAATTTTTTTACCAGTTTTTTGTCTCTTTTTTATTCTTATCTGTCTAAATAAAATTTTTAAAACTAAGGTGCCATAGTCTTCTTATACATTTTGTTTAAATTTCTATAAATAAATGTTTCTTAGGATTTCATTAATTGAATGAAAAAATGGTTTACAAAAGCAATGCTTAGTTAATAAAGATAGAACTTTTTTTTAAATTTAAATTTTAGTAATGCACTTAGTTTTAAATTTTTTACTAAAGACTTTTTAGTTTTACTAACTAAAAAAAAATAATCATTTAATTTGCAAAATTAGTAAAAAATTAAAAAATCTGTCGTTTAATGTTAATAAAAAGTATTTGTATAAATAAACACTTATGACGTTATTAAATAAATAGTTTTATGGTATTTTTCAAACAATGTAATGTATCGTTAATAAGCGTCGGAGAATTACTTATTTTTACAGTGGGTTTAACTTGGTTTATTAATGTCTACATTCTTTAAAAAGGAGCAATTACTTAGATTAACCATAATTCGTGAAATAAAATAGTTATCAATTTGTGAATAACTTGTTAATTGTTACAACGTATATATTGTAAAATTTTTTAAGATAGAAGTGAAAATAACCACTCAAAGAAAGTTTTGAAACTTTTTTTAAAGCTAATACCAAACTTATAAGATTTTTTAATAAATCTAAAGTCTAAACAGAAAATATGTTTAATTTGTGTGATAACATGTATTTTGAATTTATTCTGTCAAGAGTTTATTTTACAAACTAAGTTTTGGATAAAGACTTCGTAAGTGCTTAAATAAATTCAAATAGAATTCTAATAATTCAAATAAAGTTCTATTTGAATAAGATTTATTGAAGCACTGACGAGGTATTTGACCGAAACTTAGTTTGTAAAACAAATTCTTGAAAGACTAAATTCATTATTTCTCCTTAGTAGTTAACATCTCTTTGTTTGTTTTCTTAAAACCAAAATATATAATAACATATATTTTAACAGTTTTAATAAAACATTTTATTTAAACTTGTGTATCAACTTGTTTAGAACTAGACAATTTTCACTTAAACATTTTATATATACTAGAGAAAAATTATAAATTTAAATACCGCAAACACAATACCCTTTCATAGTTAGTGTTTTATGAATAACTTACTGTCATATTTCTAAATAACTTCGCACCTAACATTGACAGATAATTAAAAAAAACAACTTTCTACTGCGACAAACGATACTTGGTAATTAAACTATACCAAATGTACTATACAAGTATATATTATGTTAAACTTTATATGGAACTTTTTTTTTATTGTTTTAATTTAAAAAAAAAAATATTTTTCAAAATTTGATTTTAACTAATATATTTAACTTTTTGTTAAAATCTTAACTGTTAGTTAAACATTTTTTTGTTTTTTTAGTAGTATATATATATATACATACAAATTATACACTAAGTTTTTCAAAAATTTTCAAATATTTATTTAAAGATTTTATCTTAATTAAACTATTTATTAGCAAATAATTAAACTTGAAGGTACTAATAAACCTAAATATATCGATAAATTTATATACAAAAATAAAAAACCACAATAACTTAAATGAAATCACTATCTAAATACTAATATTAATAACCCAATAAATTGTCTTCTATGGGAAGTCAAGTTAAATTAATTTATTTTATCTAAATAATATCTTGCATTTGGTAATAAATTTTGTGCAATAAATCATGGTTTTTGTTTGAATGTTTCTAAAAACTTGGTGGGAAAATTTTTTCAATAATAGCTTAACCTCAGTTTTTTAATCAGGTTATAATTAAAACAAATAATAATTCTATTGTTTTATTTTATGTCAAGTTTTTTTAATTTAAAAGCAACGGAATTTTTGTTTAGATTTAAAAATTAAAAATAATTTTTGTCGTGCAACGATATACTTATGTTTATATGTTTATATTATATGATGATAAAAAGATTTTAAAACGCTTTTTATCTTCTTTAACTAAGTGTCGTAAATTCGGAAACGATCAAAGTTGACAAAATTTGTCTAAACACATTTTTTATTATGACGTCACAAAATTATAAAAACACCCGCGGCTGTAGTCAGATCTTGATTGTATTTTTTTGCAGAGCTGCATTGTTTTTTTTAGTAACAAATCAGTATAAAATTGTATATACAATTGCATAGTGTGTATTCGATTGAAATCATACATACTTTGTTAACCTGGAAAAACATCGTATTAGTTTTTGAATGTGTTACTATTAATACTTTAACACAAGTTAAAATTGTTTGATTTACTTAAAAATAACTGTTTAACTGTTTTTTGGAAAAAGTTTTAGTTTGTTGTTAAACTATTAAAACTTTCAGTTAACATCGGAAGTATGACATAGTTCAAAACTTAAAAGGCACATTAAACTCGCTGTCACTCATCTGTTTTCAGAATGAAGATAATCTGCAAAGTTTACTTTCCTTAGAATTAATAAAAAATCAAAAAATATAAATAATAGTTATTTCACTTTATTTGTTGTTCTGTTACTTGTTACAGTACATCAAATAAAGCTTAGCTTTGAGAACTCAAAAAATAGTAATGATACCACCACAACTTTTTTATAGCTTTTTTACCACTTAAATTAATGTTAGCTCAAAAAAACTTCACTGTATGTCGAATTACTAAGTTATCTAGCAAATACTTAGAAGTACTTAAATTTATTAATTTATAAAGATTTTGTTAAAAAACTGACAGAAAAGAAGAATATTTTAATTATTATACACTTATTACACAGCTATTAGCAAAATAAATTATTTTACTTATATCTCATGAGAATAACTTTAAAAGGTAATTAAAATAAAATTTGTATACCAACCGATGTTAATCGTAGATATCACTGTAAATACTTTCCCAAGGAATCTTTGTTATGTAACTTTGTTGTAAAGCCGATTAGAGGTAATAAATATTTAGCAGGAATATAATTTTGAACTTTAAATTCCAATTTTATTAAGTATAAAATTTAACCAGAATAATACATGGCTTCAATTAAAAAAGTGTGTAAATAAAATTTATACAATTGATTTTTAAGCAAAAGTCAGTTATGATTAGCTTGATTTTGCTTTTTATTACAAAATAATAAAAAAATTTATTTCGAGTACATTTTAGTCTATGAAATATTTTTATTAAATACTACAAAATTCTATTTGTTAAATGTTTATGCTGAGTTTATATTTATTTCTTCTTCTTAAATTTGTGTTTTTGAACTAGTTAAAATCAGTTTTATGAACTTTATTTGTAGAATTATTACCAAAAAAAACGTTAATCCAAGCTTAATCAAAACACTCAGTTTACTCTTTTTCTAACATTGTTATCGATTACTGACAATTCTTACTTTTATTGGTGAAAATATTGATCAAAAAGTTTTGCAAAAAATAACACCTGTTTCAAATACAAGCGTTTGTTTGGTAAATATTTTAAAACTTGTTTAATGTTTTTATCTCGACTGTTAACGAAAATTAATGTTTTTTTTTTTGATATACACGTTTATAAAATATCAAACGAAAAATATTTTAGTTGAAATATTAATTCAGTTTTCTATTTGTACTACTGGTAATAAAAACTGTACAATTAATGTAAGTTATTTGAAGTATTTGTTACAAATTAGTTAAATCTTGTGTTAGTTAGTAAACGTGATCAAATTATAAGTTTTGGAATCCGTTTTGTACGATTAAAGCTATTAAGAGGTATTAAAAAAGCTTTTAGTACATTTACGATTATAAAATTTAGTTTAAGAGTGTATTAATATTAATATTAAATATTAAAAATAACAAAAAAAATTTAAAGCTTCTATAAATTACAAAAAATAAATATAAGAACAAGAAAAGTTTTAAAAGATTTATTTAGTATGCTATTATAGGCTGACAAAATAAAATTCTAATCGATAAACTTAATTTTATTCTATTTATAAGATAGAGAACTACGTTTCAGGAGACAGTTTACATGATATCATGATATTATCATATATGTATTTGATATATCATATACATGATATCTTTAAATGTAATTGTATTGTGTTGTTTTACACACAGAACAAAAACAGGCAGTAAATTTTATATTTTTTTGTTTTAGTAATGTTTTAGTTTAAATATAAGCTTTGGAAAAACTTAAATAAAAAATGTTTGAAATAAACCATGTACCTACTTGAGTACTTTAATAGCATAAGAAACTTTTTTTATGTTTTTGTTGTGAAAATATTTCGAAAAAATGTTATTAGCAAACGTAAAACTACTTTCAAAAATATTCAAATATATTAACTTATAAGCATTTTTATATATTAAACAATCTATTTGAAATGAATATAAAGTGAAAGACTAAATTCACATTATTTACAAGTGTACAAAGTTACCATAGTTTTTGACCCTTATATTTTTTGTTTTAATATTTTGGATATATTAGCTTTTTTTTTTGTTTTGAACGAGATTTAGATGTGAGTAACTTTATGAATAATAAAAACTAGGAAACCTTACAAACTATGTAATCGAATCAAAGTCAAATACTTCCAAATAAAAAAAAAACGTGTTTTTTTGGATAAATTGTTTACTGTAAACACTAGTGTCACTTTATTTATCTTGTAATCGATGTATAAATTTTTTAGTACATATTTTCTGGATGGTACATTAAAGTGGCTTTTGTTTATATTTAAGGTGTGACTTAACAAAGAACAAAGAAAAAATTAGATTTGGTTTTTGGTAAATGCGATTTTACGTATACTAAAATATCCGAATATTCGATAAAATTAAATTTTAAATATATTTCAAAATACTATTTAAATGCTAACAATTTTAACATATGCTGAACATGAACAAGTTGATGCATAAAAGTGTAAACACTACTAAATGTAAAACTTAGTATGTTTATATAACTATACACTTGTGTATTGAAGTATAATGTTTGTGTTTTTTATAAATATATTGATGTTATAAGATTTTAATTTTGATACACTTAATTTATTGGTACATACTTCTTATCATAATTAAATCCTATCTCATCTAATTATTACTTAAGAAATAATAATAAATAGAAGCTACTTTATATAATTCAGGAAGAACATTTGAGGTAGTGAATCTGTTTTATGAAAGAACCACAATAAAATATTACAAGCGTTTTATTTGAAAGATACAAATTACTTTGATAACTTCTAAACACTATAAATAGTTCAAAATTAATAATTAGCAAGTTTTAATGAGAAGTAAACTACAAAACACTTAAATAACTATTTTTTACTTAACTCTAGCTCGAAAGATTTGAACATTTAAAAATGACTAAAACGATAGTTTTATATTACAACAATGATATAAAACCAACATACAAACTATTTAGCTTATATACAACTCTATCAGTAGGTATTTTACACAAAAAAAATCTAAATATAACATTTAGTTAAAGTTGCAGTTAAGTGGATTTCTCTGACTCTACATATTCGTTTTATATTATACTAGCTTAAATTTAAAACATATCTAATGCAAGTAAACGTAGCACTGTATTACAGTGTTTTAAATTTCACTAGTGAAAAAACTATATTGAATATACTGAAACTTAAGTTTAACTGAGTGATTTTTTTTAATTAAGTTATGAAGTACTATAATTACTTTTAAAAAGCATATGACTCATTTCTCTCTTATTTTTAAGTAAAAAATAAAAGAGTCCTTTTACCTTTTTTGTAATGAGAGCTATAAAGGTTTTGTATAAACTATAAGTTTAACAAAACTGAACTAAGCATAGCCATTAAAGGACATGTTTTAATGGGTGCACGACTATCCTAATTCCGACAATTCAATTTCTTAAAAAATATTGAAACAGTCACAAAGAAAAAAGTAATGTATATTTTTCAAATAAAAAAATATATGTTTAGGTCATACTAGTATCTAAAATTTTTTTTTTCTTTTTTCAAAACGTTATTTTTTTTTTTGAGATATGGCTAAAATAAAAGAAAAAACATAGTTATTTTTAGTAATTCTAAAACATCTTGAAAAATTTTTTAGATTTTGAAAAAAGAAAAAAGTTGCTTGTAGTTATTAATAATACCTACATTTATGTTTTTTATTTTTTCAAAATACTATTCTGCATTGAGATATAGTCTTTTAAATACATTTTTAAGAATTTGTTTTGTCGGAAATTGAGTTGTCCGAATTTTAATTGTCATGTAACCGTTTTAATCATACCAAAAGAGCAAATTATATAAATAAGGCATTGACATATTAATATTCTATTAGTTTGTAGAACTCAGCGATTAAATCACAATCGTGACGTATCTAAAATGAAAATCAGTAAATTGACATTCAAATGTTTACACTGGTAACCTTATATTAAGGAAAATTTGGAATTTTTTGTTAATTGCAGTTTTTTATATATAACAAAAAGTTAAGTATGCAATAAACGCTATGCTTTTAGTATATTAATATTTCTTGACCTTTTAGAGTCAAAATGTTGTACGTTTTTGTAAGTGTATAAATTTTTTGTAAGCTAATAAAAACAAAACAAGAAAATTTTATCAGATAAGAAAAAAGATGATATGTTAAAAAATGTATAAATTTCTATAAGTCTATATTTTTAGTTTTCAATTAATTCTTTTTTGTTTTTGTAAACTTAAACCTAAAACCTGTTTTAATAAACAACTATTAATAAAAAAAACTTTAGAGCTTATATCTGTTTTTCGGTTGATAGATCGCTAAAAATATTCAATATCATTAATTAAATTATGTTAACAGATGTATTATTAGTTAAATCAAGTTTTCTTTTAATCAAAAAAAACTGATTTAAGCAGTCTGTATTTAGAAGTATTAATCTAGTAAGTATTTTATTAATTCAGACTAAGATAACTTATTCTAACTATAATAGTGATCGTTTATTTTTACAAACACGTGTTTATTAATGAGTGTGGTTTACTGTTTGTCGTAAATTTGCAATGTGTTTGAAAAAATCTCTCATAGATAGTTGTAACAGAAACATTAATATAAAATCAAAAATTTCATGATTGAATGAAAAAAGTTTAGACATAAATAAGTTTTACAGTTTTTTATTAAGTTTTGAAGGCAAAGGTCTTTAAATTTTCAATTTTAATTGGTATTGTCTCTGGTGTCATATTATAACATGTATTTAATCAAAGTTTTAGCTTAAATAGTTTTTAACAAAAAGCCAACAAAAATTGCTACCTCTACATACCAAAACACAAAACAAGATTTTTCCATATATAGTCTTAAAATTTATTTTTTTCATTAGCAAAGTATGACCTACTTGTAATATTATTCACCAATCTTTTCGGACTAAACCACTTTAAAGCTGAGTTGCCAGGTTTCAATAAGTTAAAAGCCACATAAATTAAAACGTTTGCATAGCAATATAGGCAACCGGGCAGCTTAAAACGTTTAAAACATTTTGAATTAAAAACAACAGTTCATAGTGTTTTATAGTTGCGAAGCCTATTTTTTAATTGCGAAAAATATTAATTAACAACAATTATCGCAAGACTTTCTTAAAATCTTTAATATGTATTAAAGATTCGCATAGAATAGTTTTTATATTAGAAAACTATTGTACCTTTTTTTTTAATTAAATAATTTAAATTAAAACGTAAACGAACGTGAACATAAGTAAATAAAGAGTTGTGAATATATTTTAAATAAAAAACATTTAGAAGATAAATTAAGAGTATCTTTTTAATTTTTTATTTTTTTTTTTATTTATTTAGTATTTTTTATACTAACTGAATTTAATTTAAATTCAATATCAAAAGGGGGTCATGAATTTAATAAAAACAAAGCGTTTGTTTACAATATAATTTAAAAATAAACATAGCTGACCAAGTAATTTATCAAACTTTGCATTTAAATAACAAATGTGGTTTTTGAAATGATCTTTGAAAAATTTTAAAGAGTATATATGGTATTTATATATATATATATATATGGTATATATTTTAAGTAGCACTTTATTGTTTTGATAACCTAATTGATTAATTTATTAGGTGTAGAACGTGTTACGTCTAGAATATGTATTTCGTTTTATGTATTTAAAATCCTAGTCTCAAGGTAGGATCAGATGACGTTTAGTTGGAACTTTGCCGTTTTATTTAATAGCGTTTTTGTTTCACAAACATTTTGTGTTTTGTTGTGTTTTAAAGTTTTATATTTCAAACAAGTTTTACTATAATTTTAAACTAGACACAATAAACACTATATAAATGTCTGATACTTTTTGTTTAAGTGATAGTTTTAATTTTTGTTGAGCATGAGCTAGAGGTTAAACTTAGTTGTATGTTAGTAAAAAATAATCGATACATGTGTGTTTTTTTGACTAAAAAATGTATGTGATAAATATAAATAAAAGTTTAAAAAGTTTTGTATATTGAACTAAATAAAGCAGTGTGTTAGTTACAAAAGCTGTTATGTTAGTTTAAGATAAATGTTTTTGCATAGTTTTTATGTACATATGATAAAGTAATAACATCTTTTTATGAATTATATTAGATAGCAATTATTAAGTTTTACTTCTAGTTTGATTATAATACTTAGTAATTAGAAAACAAATCATTAGATGGTCCTTAAAAAAAGTAGATATTTTACTTAATTGAAGTTTTTTTTTTTTAATAATACTTAGATTAAACATAGTTTATAAAATGAACAAAAACACTGTTTTTTAAGTATTTATTTATATTATAAGTATTATAATATTTATTTATAAGTCTATTTTTTAAACTGACAAAACAAACCTTCATATAAAACTAGGTAGTGTAGGTTTAATAATATCTATGTTTAACAACTGTTGTTTCTCTATTCCAAAAAGACTCATGTTAAGATAAGGCTTTTTTAACAAAAATATAGCATTGTTAAATAGGGTGTTTTTGAAAATGTTTCAAACAATTATGTATAATCTAATAACAACACATAGGTATTCTTTGTTAAGACCTAGCTTTAACAATAAAAAATAATCTAACTTTTAAATTATTAGAAACATCAATCACGAATTATCACATACACTACCAAACTGGTTAAACAGCGTAGATAACTACAAGTCACTTGGTATACCAAACAAATAACTTCAAGACAATTAACAATTAAGCTTGTTGGTTTCAGACATTAACACGTTTTGTAGATCGAATGTGTTTGAAGACAAGTTTTTAGTGTTTTATATCTAATAAACGTGATTGTTAAAACGTAGCTATTATCACGTTTAGAAGCTACTGAAACTTATCAAACAAAATAAGGCGTTGTGAAACATTTAAACATATTAATCAATTGGCTGTTATTTTCTGAGATATAATAAACTTATGTATCAATCAAAGAGGGTTTTGATAAACTAGTTAAAAATTTTAATCTGTTTATTTCGTATTAACCTATTCCCTAGTAAAATTTTAGAATTATTATTATTTTTAATAGGTACCTACTACATAAAGAACTAGATTTCAGCAACATTCAAAACTTTATCTTAAAAAAATATTTTAAAAAACCTAAGTTTTAATGCTGTAGCTTGAATTGAAATTATTTTTATTCAAACAGTTTCGGAAGATGACTTAAAATACTATACTATATTTTATTTAAAGTAAGTTCAAAGTGTTTTTTTTTTTATAAGTTTAAATAGATATAAACTTCGTGAATATCTTTCTTAAGTAGATAAAAAAATTATTTTCAATGAAAATCACTTATTTAAATATTACAGTATAACCATAATGTATGAAAATCGAAAGAATTTTTGCATATTATTTTTATTTATCACAAGATAAGTGTCAAAAAATAATTTGGAAAATGATAAACGACAAAAAGGAGTCTCAGTCAATATATAATTAAAAGCATTCATATAACTTATGATTTTTTTTTATTTTCCATACCTTTTAATTAATTAAATTTTATTATTTAAATATGTAAATATATATTTTTTATTTAGACAAAAACTTATTATATTGCAATAGTTTGTGTAAAACATTTTAAATACTAAGTAAATCAATGTAATTGTAACAAATATTTGTTAGTTTAGAATGCTTATAAATAGAAATTTCTTACTGTTATTTTGTTATCTTAAAACTTTAAATACAATTGATAGAATTTTTATTACCTAAGTGAGAAGTTACTAAAAGTTTGCATGTAAAACGAAAAACTTGTTAACTTATATGTTTAGTTAATAAAAAAAATTACATAAACTTTTAGTATTAACTACTGTATAAAAATAGTTTCTAGTAAACTTTTTAAAACTAAGTATAAAGTAAATTAATATATATATACATGTACATATATAGGAGCAATGATAGAAAAAAATTTATTAATTATAACTATATACATATAGTAATACTTATTTCTATATACATTTATATAAATCTAATTTTGTTAATAAATTTCAAAAATAAATATTTGAACATGTTAAAATTAAATACACTAAGTAAAAGTTTGAAAACTAAACCATAAACGACGAATTATTATTACTAAAAACTTATGTAAAACTTACTGATTATCTAAAATAAAATATCTAGAGTTTTTAAGCTAATATCAAATACAAGTACTAATATTAAGTCTTCAATCAATGAATTGTTATGTGTAAGTTTAAATAAGTTTTACAAAAAAGTAATGGAAGAATTTTGTTTTTACCAAAAACTATAAAGTAATGTATAAACTAAAACATTTTACCTATTAACTAAATTTTAATATAGTATTAATTTTTTGTTGTAACAAATGAACTTTTAAATAGCTACATGTTTTATTTTATATTTAGATACAACATTATAAAGTTAAAAATCATGAACAATTTTCATTACAAAATGTCTATCTAACGCTAACTTTTATGATATCTATTACAACTATGTCAATCAAAAGTTAATACTTGAATTTTATCAAAAACCAAAATCTCGATTTTTTTTCTTAATTTTATACTGTTAATACGATATGTAATGTTAGTGGTATATAAACGTTACTTAATTTTCTAAACAGATTAACCAAAATGCCATAAAATAACTAAAAAATAATTGTAATCTTTTAAGTAAACTCAATATTTAAGTTTTTGAGCTTTTAAAATAGTTTATTTGAGAAAATTTGAGGATTAACTCAGTTATTTTTCTTAGCTTAAAATTTCCATTCAGTTACCATAAATAAAAAAAATTTAAAAAAAAATTTACAAAATTAATGAGAAACTAAAAATCATTAGCTGTTTAAATTATCAAGACAAAGTATTTTTATGTTGTAAACTGTTGAAATATTATTAGCTGTACTATTTATTTATTTGGAACCAAAATAAGAATTATTAGTTAAATACGCTTACAATAAATAACAAATATAGTTTTTTTTTATCTTCTAAAAATATAATTATATTCGAGATTAACAAATAGTTTTTTTTATAACTTTTAAAAACTTTCACACTATATTTTTCTACAACTTTAATTAAAAGACTCAACAGCTTCGTTTAAAAGACTTTTTGTAATTAGTAGAAACTACTGTGGTTTTAGCGGGTGACTTATTCCATGTAGTAGTACTTTAAAAAAATTTTAGTTAAAAAAATAAACTAATAAAACATTTTTAAAAAAATGCAATTATGTAAGATTTATAATAAACTCATTGTTAAACAGATGTTGTGAAATAAATCAAGTGACCATATAATTGCACTTTATTTTATATTTTATTACTTACTTATATATTTTACTTGCAAGAAAGCTTAAAATTAATAGTAAATATCAAAAAATTTACAATGTTTTATAACTAAATCGAAATCTTGAGCATCTCTTATACAAACTTAAAAACAATATTATTTTTATGACAGAATTTATTTATGTTTAAAAAAAATGTTTTGTTGAAGTAAAAACTACTAAATGCGATTATATAGAAAAACTAAACAAGTTTACTTTTTTTTTAAATAAGTTTTTTATTGTCAGCATCAGCAACTTTGAGTAAAATTACTTTATTTTTTTTTTGGCTGTGTTATATAATTTAATCCAGTTAAAATTTCAAATACAGCTTGCTTAGCAAAATTATCATTTCTTTGCAAAATTAATTAATTTCTAACAACGACTTCTTTTTAAGTACTATCTTGGTATACTATTGTGATTCAATTTTTTTCACATAGGTTTTTAATATAAAAAGAAATAACTACGTGTTTAACACATTATCTAAAATTTTCGATCGAAATAAATTTCAATTTAAACGTGAAACTATGTTCTAAGAATTGTGCGAAAAGTCAAAGTTTTGTGTTTTTTTAATTTTCAAACAAACATAAGATTAACACTGATCTATGTTGTTTATAAACATTACTACATAAAAGTTGTAAATTAATTTATACTACAATGTTTTTATTAAGTTTTAAAATGGTAATTTTGCAAAATTGTTCTGTCAAATTTTTAACCACGTTTCAGCATTTTTATTAAACTTTTGTTTTTATAGTTTTTTTATTTGTTGTTTTGATATACTTAAATACTAAACTTTAATTATTTCTTAGTATTGTATTAGTTTGTATTATAATAAAATTAATTTTTTAGCTAGGTATTTTAAATGGTTTTTTTTTAAACTTAGTTTTAAGTTTTCTTAAAAACTGATTTTATTTTGTTATAATAGATTTTACATTCACTATAGAATATTTAAAATAATCAATTTTATTTTTACTGACATTTAAAGTTTAACATTTAGCTTTTGCTTAAAAATTTGAGATTTGGGTTGAAGTTATTTTTTTAAGTTAAAAAAACATTTTTTAATTAAAAGGCAATTTTTACGGTTTCATTACAAAACTTAAAAATCAATTAGCATTTGTTTTAATATTAAATAATGCGGTGAATTATTTCAAAATGTAACAAACTTTCTATTGAATTATTTATTTGTAATTAAACGATGTAAATTTTTTAAACACAAAACCACATTCTAGTTTTAATTCTTAAATTTGATAAAGTTTTTTGAACATTTATTAGTTTTGTATCTAGTATAACACTAACTACATAATTTTGTCAGTATACACGATGTTTGTTCAAAAATGCATAGAAACATTTTTTTTTTGATTAATTTACGTTAAATTTAGTTAAACAGAGTTTTACCATTAATGGTTTAAAATATCTATGCAAACTTTAAAAAGTATAACAAAAACGTTTACTAAGCGATGTCTTTAATTTCTGTCGATAATTGTATAAAATATAATTTGCAAATTTTTTTTACAACATTTTTTTTATTAATTTAATTTTTATTAATCTTTAAAGCTGCTTTGTAACTAACAAAAAAAAATTAGTTCCTATAATCTAAAAAATACATTAGGGATATTAAGTAAGTTATGCAATTTTACATGGAAAAAACAAATATTAAATCTAAAAATGTTCAACTTTTTTTTCTTAAAATTTCAAACGATCCTTTATTTATTATTCTTTTAGAAATTGATGAAATATTAAAATCTATTTATTGACAAAAATAACGAAAATGCGATATTTTTGTCGCCACAAGTCAACATTGTTAATATTCTTCCTTCTAACAATAAACAAATCAGAATCATTGAAGCGAAACTTAAAGAGTTGCCAATTGAAGTGTAATAAAACTGATGGTAATGATCAGGCTAGTTTTGTGTTTGGGAAAAACCCTAAAGGAGTACAAGGACCACCAGGCAGGGATGGTTCTGATGGTAAAGATGGAAAAGATTGCGATTTAAGACTTGTCATGGATATAGTTAATAGGTGGGTTTTATTTATAATAAAGTACAAGTGTTTTAATTGATTTTGCTTTTATTTTGTTTTACATTTGCCTAACTATATTAATTCGCTACTTTCAATTAATGTCTCTTTTTTCGTCTAAATTTTCGGTATTTATATACTAGTGTGTAAAGTCCAATTTTTTTTACTAATAAAAACTTTACGAAAGTATACAATAAATCATAAATATAATAAAAAAAACAACAACAATTTTTCGTATTGTTTATTAAGTTTCAACGTTTAACACGTTTCAACATGTATATATATATATATATATAAATATAATAAATTAAACATTTGCTATAAAATTAATTCTGTATTAATATAAAAAAAATGACTCTTGCTACTAAATTTATTTTTGCGGCAATTTTACACTTTAACACATGATAATTGCATTAATTTAATCTGTACTTAAAATAATATACGATTTAATCAAATAGATTAATGAGAATAAAATTAAAAAACCATAATACTGATTTCTTGTGATTTAAACTTCTAATAGTTACCAAACTTACATTTTAAGTATTATATGGTTAAAATTTTAAAGATTTCAAAGTTACTGAAATTCTATGCTTTAAGCTATAAAACCACTGAATTTTTTAATTGTTCCCGTTTTTTCTTTTACTGAAAAACGTTCCCGCCTATCTGAATATTAAGTCAAAAGAAGTTCTAAATCATCAACTTTTTAAAGTCAACGTCATTTATTCAATTTCAAATGACCAACTTTACAAGTTCAATAGATAGATGCTTTTCGAAATCATAAGTCTAGTAATGAACGAAGTATTTTGAGTGGTTTTATTTTTCAAGTTCGCTAAATTTTTAAAATTTCTAGATTAAGTTTTTAATTTAAATATCTCTTTACTTAAGTTTTCAACACCTAATGTAACAAACTTCAACAGGTTAATGCAATTAGAAGCGAAATCATTGGGTCAAGAAGCCAAAGTTGAAATGTTAAATGAAAATATAATAAAACACGAACTTCTGATAAAACAATTGAAAACTTCTAACATTGATCTGAAAAATCAAGTTACAATGCATCAGGAACATATCAAGTTTGTTATCTGTTTAACATACAATTAATCAAAAAATTTCAAGGGGTCAAAAAAACAACATTAAAAAATATTGAATGATTTGGTACTAAACCCATAGATAGTATCAATACTAAATCATTTTAGATCAAAGTTAAACGTCGAATATATAGAATTAATAATTGATTTTACATTTTAAGGGTTAAGTATTTACTACTGTTATCCTTGTAATTTTGCGATAACTAAATTAGACATTTTCTATAATCATTCATGTAATAATTTTCAACACGAGATGATTTTTAGTTATATCAAATCGTTTTTATTTATTAGTAACTGATTACTGAAGGTTAATTGAAATAAAAACATTGTGATTGGTATTCGTCAATAAGGTGACTTCGATTTCAGTGAATTGGATAGTATACTTCAGTTAAAAATGTAATACTTGATTTAAAAAATATCTAAAGAAATAAAAACTTTTAACAATTTAGAGCAGCGGTTACTTTTTGTGATGTTTCACTCCTTTTTGGAAGGTTATATCATGTTTACCCCATTTTAGATTGTAATTACCCCAAAATGCAAAATAGTGTTAAATTTTGAGGAAAAAAATTAGATTTCTTGAACTTTAAGCTTATTTAATTTGAAAATTCGTAAAATTTAAAAAGCTTGTTTACCTTAAAAAATATCGAAATAAAATACTAATTTATAAATCACAAAGACTTTAAAAAAAAACAAGTTATAATAATGAAATTTACCCCTAAAAAAAATTAACCCGAGGGGTAAATTTAATCCAGGTAAAGAATCGCTAGTTTAGATTAAAAACATGTTTATTGAAAATTCATAGCGTTAATTTCTAAAAACTTCAAGTTTATTAAAACAATTAAGAGATTACAACTACAGCATAATACTTATTTTAATAATCAAGTCAATTTGAACTAGCTTGACAGGTTAAGTTCAGTTTTGTTAAAGTATTAAAGTTTTACATCACTTTCTTAATGTAAATTACTTAAAGTCAGTTTTAAGAACATAACAAGAAGCTTTCGAAACATTTTTGTAGTAACTTTTCTTTATTTTCTTCTATTGTCATTCAGATTCTCATTAATATCTTCAGTTCCTTTTTGAAATGTTGAAAATTTAAAAAATTTTAAGTAGCTTCAAAAAATCTCGGAAGCTTAGCGACTTTTTTAATTAGTCTTTATTAAATGAGTTTTATTCACAATTGTTTAGAATTTTTCTTTGTATTTTTTTAAAGTTTAACCACCGTTTCAAAATTATTTAAAAATTTTTTTTTTTTTAAACTTTATTTATTTTTAAATTTTAAGTTTAAAATGTTTTAAAAACATTAAGTTGTTCAAATTTATTTTATTTATTGCTATTCCATAACATAAACACCGAAAAGTATACAAACTGTTTAAACTAAAAAATTAACCACTCAAAAGTTTATAAACAATTCCTAATGATGAATGACATTTTATCAACATTGAATATTTAATTACAAGAAAACGTTTTAAGCCTACGTAGGTTATTTTTTTCCTGGTAAAACTAAATAAATTAAATGTGACAGTGTTTGTACTTAATCACACTAAAAATGTGCTATTTGAAGTATTTAGTTTGACACATATCTTCAAAATAAGTGATAGAAATAGTTTCAACTTAAAAAACACATTTTGAAATATTTGATAAAGTGATAAACAGTAGTTAATTGTTTTTTTACAATGTTTGCCATTATATTGATATGAACAAAATAAAGATTTTAGTTTCACCTTTAACTTAAAAGTTGCCAGTTTTTTTAATTAACTTTTCAGCAATCAACCAAAATTTTGCCCAGTAATCTAAGTTATTTTAATGTTACAAAAATTTCAAAACGTGATTTTATTTATAATAGTAATATAAAAAAAATCAGAAAAACAGCTTTTAAGAAACACTAAACAGTAAAGATAAACTTAAAATCATTTCATAAAACTTATAAGCCTTATAAGTTTAGTCAACATTGACTGTAACTACTTACTGAGGCATTATTTTAAAAATTATATTTTTGGTTCTTAATGCTTTTTATGTTTAGAAATTCACAAAATTATGAGTAAAAAAATCTTATAATAAATACAAATTCTAATATATTTTTAGATATAATTTTCTAATGTGTTTTATTAAGCCTTTTTTTAGTAGAATTCACAAAATAAACGTAAATTAAATACAGAATTCAAAATTTTTTAGACCTAAGCTTGTCAGAATTTAAAAAGCAGGCAAAAGTAGAACTTTTTAAGAATTGTTTATACGATGTTTTAAGTTTGAAATAATCATCAAAGCTGTTTTTTGTTGAAAAATTTAAAAAGCTTTAAAAATTTTTGAAAAAGTATTACGTATTATATCACTTGAAAGAAATTAGTTCGGAAAAACAATTTAAACTGAAAAACAATACATAGTTAAGGTTTTATCATTTTTTCATTAAAACCATCAAAAAATTTTGGTGAAACATTTTCTATTTTATTTAATTTATACATTGTTATTAAGTATTTCTTTTCGATACTGTTTGCTCCATATTTATTTTTTTTGTAACTTGTAATCTCATCAACTAATTCTCAACAACTTGTTGAATATATTTTAAAGTTTAACATCTTAACAATAGTCGTTCAGTTATATTTAGACAAAGGTTGTCATTAAAAACGTAAGTCAGTTTCGTAATAGAAAATGTTTTTTGTGTTTCAGTTTAAAAAAACCAACATTATTGTTTTATATACAATACAACTAACTTTACACTTTAAACTACTACTTAATTGCATTTTAGTTAGAAACGTTTTAACATTTTTCACAAAACTAACTACATGATGTAAATAATAAATTATGAAAGACGCTTTATTGCAATAATTACACCTCGCCTCAGATTAAATTTAGGTTGTCGAATTAAAACGTCTTGTGGAAAATAATAATTACAAAATAATGCTTTTAGTACTTTGTAACTTTTATACTACTATCATCCTGTTTTGAGTGTTAATTTGTTATTCGATAAGAAGTTTGAATTAAATGAAGTCGGATAAAGTAATATATTTATACTATTTTAATAAATATACTTTATGCATTATACTTATTTAAAAATTTGTGTTAAACTGCCTCAGTATAAAAAATAGAAAATTTATTTAGTACATATTTAATAATTTTACTTCAAAAATGTTAAAAGAGCAAAGTTTGATAATAGTTTTTTATAAATTTAAACATTTAAGTATACGCATTACTCAAAATTTACGAACTTATGCTAAGCTAACAAAAATAAAAGTTTATGAAACTTTTAAAAGTAATTACTGCATTTTTAATTACAAAACATAAGTTTGAAAGTTTTTATACACGTTTAATAATCGTGCGACCCAATTCTGAAAAATTATCTCATAAAATCTTTTGTGGTAAATTTGTACTTAATCAAACTCAAATTTTACTTTTTCAGTTTTTCTTTTAAGTTTTTTTAGTTGTTAAAAAGATACAATGTTTGTATTACTTTACCATACTTTACTTATAAGTAAAAGTCATTAATTTATTTTTTCACAAACATTATGAAATTTTGTGTGAATTTTGTTTAACTTTTTTTTACATTTTAAATTTTAATTCAAGTTCTGTACATTGATCAAAATTTAAGTATTCACAAATACTAATAATAGTTTTAATTAAGCGAAACATTCTTGTCATGAACTTACCTAATAGTAAATTAGTTTTTTGTCATTATTTTAGATATTTGGTTGATAAGTTATAAAACAGTTTTTAAAACAAACAAATAGGCAATTCATTGTTTTTATTTTTATTTTGTAAGGTCTTAAATATATCACCTCCGAATAATCGCAAAAAAATTAAAAAAAATAAAATAACTTCCATAATAATTTTTTTTGTGTCAACTACTTATCACGAAACATTATAGCTTAACATAATAAATGTATTTTATTTTGTCACTGAAAATAAACTTGAAATTATATTTCATAATTTATATATATATTTATTTATATAGTCACTTGTATAAAAACAATAGATTAGACAGCTGTTTCGTACATGAAATATAAAACTTCATGTACTCCTCAGTAAGCTAGAGTTTATTACAGTTGTAAACAGAAATGTAGATTTTGAAATTTTTCATAATAGTTATGACGTAGTAGTAGTACTGTTTATTTTGCGTTCAGCTGAAATTGAAAAATACGCTGTGCTTGTAAGTTTATGCTCTTCAGAAAGTTTTAAATTGTTAAAAAAATGTTTTAACTATTGAAAAATATTTTAAACTACTCGTGTTTGCGTCATAAGTTTTAATTTTTTTTAATAATTAGTTTGTTTTCAACTTCGCTAAAAAATAAAGTTTGCAAGTTTTGGTAATGGATGCATACGTTTTGTCTTTCGCTTTTCTTGTTTAGTCTTATGTTCTTATCTGATTTATCGCTTTCTATTTTTTCAAAGTTACAAAATTTGCAGCCGAATTTAGTATTGAATTTTGACTTTGTCCTGTTTGATATTTCCCATTTAATTTTGTAGTCTGTATTGTTATCTTTTTAGTTCAATATGTAGTTCACTGATTCCATTGTATGTCTTTTGTTAACATTGTTAAATGATGATTTGTGGATTCTGTATTTTTGTTTGAAGTGTTTGCTGTGGATCCCAAGTACTGTTTTGTTGTTTTATTTGATTTTATTGTTGCTTTATATATTATTTTTGACACTAAACATTAGTTTTTTAAAGAGCAAGGTCCTTTACGGCAATTATAAAGTTTATCTTATATGGTGCTTTTATCGTCTGTGTTGTTTTGTTTTATATTTTATTGTTGTGTGCTATTATTTTACCTCTTAAACTTTAAAGATAACATACAGACTACAAAATTAAATGGGAAATGTTAAACAGGACAAAAATAAAATTCAATACTAAATTCGGCTTCATACTTTGCAACCTAGAAAAATAGAAAATGATAAATCAGACAGAACATAACACTAAACAAGAAAAGCGAAAGACAAAAATTATACATCCACTACCAAAAAAAAAATTAAAGCAAAACTAAAAACTAAGTAAATATTAAAAAAAAATCAATATCTACATTTCTGTTTAAAACTGTAATAAACTTTAGCTTACTGGGGAGTACATGATGTTTTATGTTTCATGTACGGAACAGTTGTCTAATCTATTGTTTTTATATAAGTAATTAACTATTTAGCTCCAAATTGTTGAGCACTATAGAACAGAACTTTTTTTAGAATCTTTAATATATATTTCAAAATATTAAACTTTAAGAAGTGTTACTGGTTCATTATTAAACTGTATATAAAACAAACAATCGTGAAATTCAATAGAATTTTTCGGTTTATAAACAATTTAAATATACCATTTCCGAGTAATAGTAAAGTTAGTTTTAGTAAAAACTTTTCTTTTACTTTATTGATTTATTTGATTCCTGTTGCAAATTAAAAAAATGGTTTTAAAGATTTAGATACAAGGTTTTGGTGTGAATAGTATTTGTAAAACTTACTTATTTTGATCCGCTTTGTCTCTATCATTGGTAATGATAAAAAATTATTTTAAGTTCTTTTTTAAATGTATAAAACAATGTTTTCTTCACATTAAATTTATTATTCTCAATTTTTACTTTTATTTTGTTTTTCATTTAGCCTTAGAATTTCATTGCATTTATTTATCAGGTAAATTTGGTAAGAATTAGCAGATTTATATAGAAAAGTTGTAGCTTTTGGTAATAACCGTTCTGATTATGACAAATGTAAGAAATTATTAACACAGAAAGTTTAACTACATTTTTATTAATTTGATAGACTCTCACAAAGATTTTTTGGTTTTTAAAAATAAACATTTTATTAAAATAACTTGTTAATTTTAATCAAGAAATGTATATTTTTGTTCAAAATTCAACTTATTTTAATACGCATTTAAACGTTGGGTATTTGTTTTAGGGGAATAGCTGCACTTAATTATGTTGTTTTATTTGTCTGACACAAACTGATAAGACGTCTCACAGTTAGACAGATCACATGTTTTATAATAATCGAACCATAAATATAAAGATATTTTTGATTAAAAGAAAATGTACAATTGTCAAAGTTTCTCTCTACAGTTTTTCGCAATATTTTATTTTACTTAGAAGCTCAAATAATTATCTTTAACTAACTGAAAAACATTAATTCATTAGTAAACGTGTTGTTGTGTTTTATAGTTGTGTTAAGCCTAAACATTACTATTGAAAACTTTTATAATCTTTAGAAAGTTTGTCCTACATATTGTAGTAGAAGTTTGTATAATACAAAGCATTTAACAATGGGTCTATAGTTCTTGGCTATAAAATTTTCGCTGAAGTAATATTTTACAATGAATTAATTCAGTGTGTCAATCATAATTACCATGAAAAGTTTAAGAAGATTATTTCAGCAATATCACAGCTGTTTTGTTTTTGTAAAAACAACATATTTGTTTTTTCAATATTAACTTTGTTCCTTATCTGATGTTTTAATGAGTATCTTAATGTTTCTTAATGATTTTTTAATGACCGTTTTTGTCGTATCATAGATCCCTTTTCAATTTTGTGAGTTGATAGGTCTAAAAATTTTTGGAATCTGTTGTTTTATACTTTTATGTTTAGTGTTATTATGATATTACAGTGCTTTTGTAGTATCACAATAAAAAACATAACTTTAAATATTTTTGTTCCCTTAGATTAGATAAGTGTTCCCTTAAATTCAATTTTACTTTACAAATAAAACACAGTGTTTGTATTTTAATTTAAACACAGTTGGTTTCAGTTGAATGTTATTTTTTGTTTAATTTGTTTATAGTCATGGTGATACTTAACAAGTACGTTGTAAAATAAAAATTCTAACCTATATCATACTTTTATGGTTATCATATTTTTGTAGATTAAAAGTCTTTAAGATTTACAGGTAATATAAACCAAAAAATTTTATATACACTTGTTGATTAAAACATTTTATTCAAAAAAAAAATTTATTTAAAAAGCTTATAAAGCTTTTACTTCAAGTTTTATTTAAACTCATAATCTAAAATTTAGTACTAGTATGTTTTGAAAATTTGTGATATCTAATATTTTTATATGCAAAATTTTGATATATACTGTTATAAAACTGTTTTTATACCAATTACGACGATTTATGTGGTCATAAGGGTGATAAGTAACATAAATAAGCTTGTATAAGTATAAATTGACTTGATTTGTATACCACTTTTTAGTTTTTATTTGTGGTTTTATTTATACTATTTTAAAACAAGGTAGTATGATTAAAAAAAAAGAGTTTCATGTTGTTTAAACCAGTGCTTCTGAAATGGGGTTCCGTGACGCCTCTCAGGGGTTCCGCGAAGCCTTCCAAAATTTAAAACAGATATTTGAAAGAAAAAAAAACATAAATCATAAAACTTCAAAAAAAAATGGAACACATAGAACGAAAAACACATATAATTATAGCTTTCATTATAGCTTAGTGTGTATCTATCGGTAGGACTTTTAATAGGTATTCATTACTAAAAGGTGTCCTGGTTGCGCAAATATTCGCAAATTTTTTGAATATCTCTTTTTAGTGAAGTCATGAAAATACTGGTATTATCACTAAAGCAAACAATGTAGGAGCAATCAAAACAAATTCTAAATGTTTATACAATAAAACTAAATAAAAAATCTGTATCAGAAACTTATTTCTGGTATATTATATTGTTTCAAATGCTGTAAAAATGTACAACCACTTTGATCTTTTGTCTATAAAGTTTCAACATTATTTTCCTGAAGATCTTCGCATCGAAAATTTATGGATTTTGAATTCTTTTATGTGTGATATTGCATCAGAAGAAGTGAATCTTCCTACAGATACAGAAAACGAATTGCTGCAACTATCTGAAGACAGCAATTTAAAATTGAGTTTCAAAGGGAAGGAGCTTTTAGATTTTTGGATATGTGCAATTTCAGAGTACCCCGTCTTAGCAAAGCGTGCAGTGAAATTTTTTTTATCATTCACCACCACTTATCTTTGCGAGTCCGGCTTTACGCATGTAACAAACATTAAAACGAAGCAAAGGAACTGTATGCTGACTCCAACCTTATCTGCCTGTCTCCGTCTCAGTCTATCCAAAATCCAGCCGCGCATTGACATGCTTGTTGCTAAGAGACAAGTTCAAGTTTCGCACTAAATCTTTTTTATTTATTTTTCATTAGGCGTCTTACCCGTTTATTACAGTAATCGTAAATTTGATTAGATTCATGTTCATTTCGTTATTGTTTGTAGCTCTCATTTTGTTTTTATTATGCAAGGAAAGATTTTTATGACGTTGCGATTAATCATGTTCGTTTTCGTTTGTTTAGCATAGAATCATAAAATACCTTTTGCCTCTGGCGCACTTTGAGTTTGACTCGACTTAATACTATTACAATTGGTATGATTTCTAACAATGATATAGTTTTGCTGAAAAAATCGTTTTTACTGAAATTCTTTTGTTTTTTGCAGGAAATATTGTATTAAACATTTTATGTAAAATTAAATTAGGGGTTCCGCGGAAAAGTTGAACTTTGGAAAAGGGTTCCGCCACTAGAAAAAGGTTCAGAAGCACTGGTTTAAACCACTATGAAGACACCATTACTTATTAATCCTCAACTATAATGAAAAAATGTATCTTTAAGAAATCATGTTTTTTATATTAGTCGTAGAGGGAACATATTACAACATCTTATTTCTTTTGACTAGAAACTTTTCTAACTATTGTATCAAGATAATTAGTTGATATATACATTAGTATCATTAAAAATCCACGTTTCAAAAATAATAATTTTCAAACAGACTAGTTGAACAACAAAACATACTGATGACAGTTGAAATGAACGTGTTAAAAGAGAAATATGACAAGCACGGTTATAAGGTTCTTCAATTGGATAGTAAGGACCAAGAACACGGCATGAACATTGAAATATTGAAGAACAGAACACTAGAACATGTTAGTTTGTTTTATTGAAATATTTAAGAACACTAAAAGATGTTAGTTTGGTTTATTAAAAATATTGAAAAACATTAAAACATATTAGTTTGTTTTTATTGAAATATGTAACAGAACATTATAACTTTTTGGTTTTCCTTTTAATTTTAATAAGTTTCAATTAAAAACAGTAGTATACTTTGTTAGCAAGTTTTTAAACGTGCTCAAAATGTTACCTGATGTTGCAAACTAGCAGTAAACAACAACTATATTATATGTTTTTCGGTTACTTTACAACCATTAAGTAAATTAGGTAGACTTGCAACTTGGTTGTTTAATTACTAGATATATAGAGTGTTTGTCCATTGCAACTTGTTAGTTTGTTTACTTGTGATCATCGCTTTAGCGTAAAACAGTTGTTAAGTAATAAACTCAATATAATTCTTGTCTTAAATGTATTACTAGATATACTTTACAAAAACGAAATAAAAGTATGTTAATGAAAAACTAAGAATATGATAGAAATTTAGTTGCGATCAAAATTTGGTGTTAATTCATAATTTTATTTATAAAGTGTGGAAGTTATAGAAACTAAATACTCTTTTTTTGTTCAAATTCTTTAAGTTAGAGTGGTCTGCGAAATTATTTGTCAAACAACTTGCCGACTAATTTCCTAAGGTGTTTGCTTATTGTTTGCATTAATGCTATTTAAATACGTGTATATTACTTAAATTAAAACAGCCAAAACTCTGTCGTTTAATTAAAGTTTTGATTTAGAATTTTTGCGTTTTAAATTGTAAAAATTAAAAGGTATTTTTAGATAATATAAAAAATCAATTAATTAGATTAATATTTTTAAATTTCTATGGTTTGAAATTAATAACTATAGTCTTACATTCTTTTTCACTATTTTTTTAAATGTTAATAAAAACGCTGAAATAAATAAGGATTATTAATTTGTATTCGAAAGTTATGCTTTTGAAAACCAGCTAAAACAATTCTGACTTTGAAATTGACATAAATATATATATAGTTAAGATTCAATATAAAGCCGCAAAAATATGTTATGATAAACCGACTTTAAATATATTTAAATTTATAGAAACTTTTACCACTCTTTATGAATTAGAGGGTTTTTTATCGGGACACGTTCAAAATCTACCCGCGTTCAAAATCCACCCAATCAAGTTCAAGAACCGCTTACAGAACGAGGGTAACGGTTAGGGGTAACAGTAAAAGTGAAAAAAAAATAAAAAAAAAATAAAAATAAAATATATATATAAAATAAAATAGTAAACAAAGAAAACAAAAATAAATCGGGTGGATTTTGAACAGGGATGGGTTTTCATAGTATACCTTTTTTATCAAGTAGTTAAATAGTTTAGCAAGAAAATATTCTGAGAAATCATATATATAAAGGATGAGATTCTATAGATACGTTAAAGACACAAGTTAAACACACAGTATACAAATATCCTGTAATAAATTACCCTGAAACTATACAATGATCTTATAACACTATGTTTAACTTATTTTCATATTTTAACCGTCTACATACTAAACAAAACCTAAATCATCAAAAATAATGCTAAAAAACTTAGCATAAAATGTTTTTTTTTTTAGAGTTGAATTTACGTTTTTTAGTTATGTTTGATCTAATACAGTCAAAGTTATATAAAGATAAAAAGTCAAATACTTTTTTTATAGTTTATCTGCCCTTTGTACATAAAAGTATTTATAAATTTTTTAGCAAAGAACAACGCCTTGACCACTAATTTAATATAATTTAATGAGATTAAATAAAATACTTCAAAGATATGTAATTATCCTTTTACTGCGACAATTTATTTCCTTTGGTTATTCTTAAAATTATTTGATTAAAATCTGAATTTCTTAGTATAAACAAAACCTAACTACAACAGACTAATTTTTTATTTTTCTTTCTTTAGTTTTGATTTCATAAACAATAATTTATTTTTTCTGTACAATTTTTATAAACTAAAGCACAATTTAAAATTTTTTAAATCATATTTAAACATTTATACTTATTAGAGAAGTAAAATGTTTGTATTCTAAATTTCTTTGTAATAACCGTAAATCTAAGAATATAAAATAAAATTAAAATTTTAGTGTAAGTCTGTACACTGTTATCTAACTTACGAAGTAAATATTTTTAAACTAAAGATTTAATAAAAGCTTTACTTTTTTATTCTGCATCAAATTTTCAATGCTAATTTTTCATTAAACCCTACTTTGTAAATATTTAAAAGATGATTGAAACTAGACATCACCACTTAACCTTGACCTTTGTAACCAATTTAAGATTGTATGTAAACATCACAGATTGACGCACATATAAGTATTAGAGATAAATGTTTAGTTGAGTTATTTTATTTTCTCACGTTATGATTTCATCGTTGGTGTTTTATTTAAAATTTGATTTATTTTTTTTACAATCTTAAGTAAATCTATAACAAAACGTATTATAAGAAAAATGTAAGAGAATTTTTATGAAAAATAATTTATAAATTGAAAATTTTATCAGGATCACGAGATAGACTTGCTTGAAACGAAAGAAGAAACTCTCCGTAATAAACTTGAAACTTTGAAAACTTCAGACAGTTCACATGAAGACAGATTAGAGGATTTGGAAGAGGCAGATACGCAAGTGAAGATCAAAATGGAACAGTTAAAGAAGAAAGATGAAATTCATAAGAAGAAGATGATTAGACTGATCGGAAGAAATAAGAAGGAAAAAAAGAAAGAAAAGAAGCAAAATAAACAGATCAACAGGTTTTTTATTCGTCTTAGCACAAATCGTTGTACGTAGTTTTGTAAAACTATGTCTGCATACAATTGTATTTTAGTAAAGGAATTGCTATAAAATTAATATTTTATACTGATCATTTTTTAGGATAATCAGATTTGTTATTGGTCTAAATAAAGATAAAAAATTAAAATAGGAAGACTTTTTTTTTAGTGTTAATCACATTTTGTGATAACTTCAACACTGACAATTTTTTGAAATACGAGTGTTAACCAGTTTTAAAATATCAAAATTAACAAGGATTTTTTTCTATCCCCTGTAGGGTTGATCAGCTTTTATTTATTATGCTTGGTTTTGTGTTTTAACTTCTGATACTTTTTAAGTAATCGATTGTAGTTGGTATTATGATATTTATTCGGCATAAAATTATTACTTTTTGATTGACAAACAGTTAAGTTAAAAGTTTTGACGTAAAAAT
Organism: Thalia democratica; assembly: GCF_965202585.1. Lineage (NCBI taxonomy): Eukaryota > Metazoa > Chordata > Thaliacea > Salpida > Salpidae > Thalia > Thalia democratica. The sequence continues at coordinate 22,188,073 of NC_139167.1, read as the reverse complement.
TTTTAAGTACTTATTTAGAATTTAGATACCTTTTGATATCATTTTTTTTTTTGATAATTTACTTTTTAATAATATTAAAAGGCCAAATATCTAACAGGTGAAACATATTTTATGAAAGTTTCTGATTTTAAGTAAACCTGTATTAAAAGTCATTAAAATTTTATAAATGATAAATTTTAACAAATATTTAACAATATTTTAAACTATTGACAACTAAATTTTTAATAGGTTTTACGCAAAACACAAAACACCTTTTAAAATTTATCCTTTTTAGCCTTACAAAGTATATCTGTGGTTATAAAATAAAAAAGACATCATGAAATCTTAATGATAAAAGTACTAGGTTGAAAGAAAAAAGGAAAAAGTTATGGTTTTTGAGGTTCTGCCTCATAATTTCTTTAATGTGCAGTTTATTTACTTTAAGTAAACTTCAAGGTATTTAAACAAAATTAACAAATTAAAATTAACAGAAATATTAATATAGGTTTTATTACATGCATTGCATAATATAAATGAGATAGCTTGTTAATAAAATAGTATATTTGGTTCCTATCCGGCTAAAATTACAACAAAATGTTTGCCTGATTAGCGCGAAATCATTTAATTAGTCTTTCTTAAAGCAAATAGTAATTTTAAACCATTTGTACGCAAAATGAATGTATTTATCGTACTAATTAAAATCGTAAGTAAACTACAGACTCAGCGATAAGAACCAACAACAAGACGTTGTATTAGAAAGATTGAAGACAAGAGCTAAGAACCTCAACTCATCTGTGTGGAGGAAACACTTGAGTCAAAATAAAAGAATTGAGAAGAAAGAAAACTTGACAGAAAAAATAGAAAACGATCAGGATACAGTGATGGAGATTCTTTTCTCTCCTCTTGTTAGTTTGTGTTTGGTGTGAATATTATTATAATAAGTAATCTTAACTAAAAGCTCTACTTTTCGTTTCCTAATTTTTAGCAATTTCAATAAAATTTTATGTAGCAATTTTAGAAAATTGGTCTGGATTTAGAAAATTATATTTATACTATAAAAAGGCATATACTAAAAGACATCAGTTTATATTTGTATTATTAGATAGGTTATAATATTTCAAAAATTTAAACCTCAAAGCTAGTCGAAAACAACGCAATTTAAAAAATGTGTTTTTTATTTGTTAAGCTTAAAAAAAAGTCATACTCACAATTAATATGTCATTATATAACTACTTCCTTTAACTAGTGCGTAATTTCTAATGACTCAACTCTAGTTTATGTTTATATGGTTATAAGTAAATTTTTAATATGATGTCTAATATCTTTTTAATCTATTTCACAAATAGTAACTAAATTTTTTTGAAAGTTTTATAACGTTTTAGGTTTTAGATAATGAAGATGAAAATGATGTAAAAAGGAATCAAAGTTTGATCAAAAGATTGTATGAATTAATTAAGGAAAGTTCAGAAGAAACAGAAACGGAAAAAACAGCAACTGAATCCTCTCATCAGACAACTACTGAAGAATTATCAACATCATCAGCTCCTCAGAGCACACAGTCCTTGATTACTCAACAAACTGTCCCTACACAAACAATTGTTACTCTGCAGTCTTTGTTCACTAAAACAACAGAGTCTCCAGCTTCCATAGCAACAAAACCCCCAGTTTCCTTAACAACACAAACAACTGAAGCTTTCACTGAAAACTCCCCAACACCAAAACCATCGTTTACTACAACGACTACCGAAGACCCGTTCTTCATGGGGGGTTTGAACATATTCGATGTTTTCAAAGTGACAACCCAAAAACCATTTGGTACCTTGGCAACCACGACCATGCAGGTTGCGGAGGACAACTTCTTCGGACCGCTGGATCTGGGGGCTGTGGACCCCAACTTTGAGGACCCATTCGACCCGTTCTTCCAAATAAATAATGTGTTGGAGGAAACAGATGAGGGGGAGAGTTTTGTGCCGGTTGTCGATGATGATGGACAAGTTGAAAGAATCAGTTAGTTTCATATATATATATTAATAGTTTTTTTATAAGTTTTGGTAAATAAGGCTCGACAAGTTGAAGTATCTCACTTGCGAAACAGCTGTATAACACTTTTGTTTCTCACATATTAAATAAATATAAGTATATATACTTTTTCGTTTGATTTATTAGATCTACTTATATGACGGGTGATGACGTCACATGTTAAAACTTCAACTAATATTTAAGGGTGAGAATTGGTTTGTATTTTTAACAAGTTTTGATGGCTTAGTATGTATATATACCTTTTAAACAAATTAAAAAACATCAAGTTCTCTAATTAACTTGACTTGAAAATACAGCTTTGACTTGCGTAGAAACTAATTTTATAAGGTATTTAAATTATCACTTTTCTGGCATAAAACTTGGACTTTTAAAGACCTTATTGAAACAACTGTAAACATTGATTTAAAAAAATTTACAACGTTTTCAAAACAACCATATCAATTTTATTTTATTTACAGAAACTTGTCTCGAATTGGAAAATATGAAAGAAGAAGAAATAACAGGAATAAATAAACTACAGTGGTTGATTTGTACCAGTAGCAAAAAATTTACTTTTGTTCCGTAAAGTACTCAGTATTTGTTAATCTGTTCAAAAGGGAAAACTATGAAAGAAACACGGAGCACAATAATACACATGAGAAAAAGTCATACTAGTTAAAAATGGATGTTACTGGAAAAACTACAAAAAAATAAGAACAAATTAAACGCTGTAATGTTGCTGGTTTAAAAACTGTGTTTATTTTTAAAACAATAATTAAAACGTGATATAAATACTGTAAATAAAGTGAAAGTGTAATGAGATTATAAAGTTTTATCATTGTTAAAAATGAAAAAAAGAGATTTAAAACAGTAATCAATCCTAAAAGTTTTTAAATTAAATTGTTTGTAATCTTCAAGTTGTTAAAAAGCCAAATTTTTAAAAGCAGTTCTTTCTATTAGGTTTTTATTATTAAAGTTTAAAGAGCTGCTGGTGTATGTTTAAGTTGTAATAACTGCAAATAATGTTTGGCTTTGTGCTGGTTTAAATAAAAGTTTTGAACTTTATTGTAAGTAACAAAAACAGTTTTCAATAAAATATAAAAATATATTTTTATTACACAAAGAATGAGCTTAAACTTAAAAAAACTTTAAAAGATGTTCGATTTAGACATTTCATGCTTTATAAAGTTTATATAAGGTTGCAAAGAAAACATTTGATAAGAACAAAAACTTGTAAGTTTTAAGTCAACTTTGAATATTTTTATATTGCTTACTTAGACATGCAGTTTTAAAAGTAAAAAAATTTTCTTTTATATCTTTTTCAATCCAAAAACAAACGTTGTTATTGTTTAACCAGCAAAATTTATTTCATTTTGTGGTGAAAATGTTCATGCTTTTTTAGAAAACTTTAAAGTACCTCTTTTCTCTAACCTCTTGTCATTGTACCGAACTTGTGTTTATGACGTTTAGATTGAACTGTTACGCAAGTCTTGCACGATCACACACAATAAACATGGTTTTATTTTCTGTTACACAATCTCTAATCTGATTATATTTCTTTTTTGCATTCGTATTTTAATGCTTAGATAATGAGAACATAAATTTACACAAAAATGATTTATTACCTTTGAACACAAGATTTTTCATTTTTTTAAGACGAAATATCAAAAATTGAACACTTTAAACATAAAATCAATTGAACTCAAAGAGCTTTAAGACTATATTTTTAAATTGTACAAAAAAAATAAAAAAATTTTTAAAATTGAGAGTTTACACATTTTTTTTGCACAATGCTTTCCAAAAGCATTCAAAACCGGTTTTTCTCTGTCTGAAACCTTTTCCAAAATTATTTCAAATTTTTCTGTGGTCAATCATAACACTGTTAATGTTGTCGTCAAGCAACTAAACTGTCACTTTTACGTGTTGAATAATTCTAGCGTTTTTCACTTGTGCTAAAGTTTTATTCCCGCGGTTTGTTTCCAACACGTACAAAAGGCTTGGTATAAGAATTTCCTTTACTTGATTTACATTGCATTTCACAACATTTGTTTCAGTAAAACTATTTTGAAAACTTTAATGTGGATTTTTATTAAGCAACTTCTTGGTACTATTGGTTTGTAAAAAGTTGATAAAAACTATTAAAATGCAGCTCTAAAAACAAATATTTGTTTTAAACCATGTATAGTTGTTTTGAACAAGCATTTTATTACTGAAAGTTTCAAATTAAAACCTGTAAGAAAACAACTTTTATTTGGAGTTTTAATTACAAAAGACTTTTTATCCTCATTGACTAAACGTTTGACTGCAGCCAACTTCTGAGATTTTATTGAGCTTTCTTATTCAAAATAGACCTACTTTAATCCTCATTAAAACTGTTTTTTGTTTAAGAAAAGCAACCACTTTGTTTTAAATCTGGTGTAACATAATACCTTTAAAAACAGGAAGCTTTTATGAAGAAACGTAATTCGAATTCAAAATAATTAAAACCTCGTTTAAACCAGGTTTAACTTTTTGCTGCTTTACAATATGTTACACTGAAACAAAAATTGCCTCATTTTTAACAAATTAAGGGTTTCGCAAAATGCTTTTATCTGCTGGTAATGGGAATATTATTGGGCTTTTTACAAACCAAGCAAGTAACCACCTCAATCAATCAAACTTATGTTGGACGTTCACAAAAAGTTGTTATCGCCGGTTTTAGATAAGTTTTCGCGGTTTGTTGTAGCACAAAATACCACGTAAACTGGCTTTAGTGAATGAAAACGTTTAATATCATTAATTTCAAAGCCATGCTAAAAGTTACAAATAAGAAAAAAAAAGTTTTACCAGGGCTGTATGAACGTAATTTTAATTTTATTGAAACGTACTTACTTATTTCTCTTTTTATTTTGTGTAATACAAGTTTCATCTTTGTTTATTTTACTAAATTGTTTATTAGAAACTGCTTAAATTTGAAAAGAGTAGTAACACTTGTTATTTATTGAGTCTTTCATAACAGCTTTCACTAGCTAGTCTTTGCTTAGCACTGTAGGATATAGGAAATAGCTGTATTTAATTGTAGTATTTTTTTGTTTTTTTTATATATTTTACAAAATAATTTCACTGAAACGTTTTTAAATTATAGTAACAAAAAGATTTAAATACAGCTTTTTGCGGAAATTTTTATTTTGTTTTATTCTATAACTAGACTTTTTCTTTGAAAATAGGTTTCAAATATTTTCCTAATACTTTTCTTAAAACTTTTGCTTATTTAGCATGAAACATCTATAGCAATTTCAACGTAAACAGTTTATTTTGTGAGTAAATAGTAAAAGTTTTCCTATTCAAATATTTGTCGCCTTAATTATTTGTTTTGAATTGATTACAGCATAACATAAATAATTACTTTATCTTTGAATATTTTTCACTTAAGTCTGTATGAACTATTTATTGTTTGCATTTTATAAAAAACAAAAAAAAACAATGTTCTATGTTTATTAACTCACGATAAAAAATTCAATGTATATTTTTTTAGTTTAAAACAAAAGCTGTAAGTAATTATGTCTGACAGAGGTACAAAAGTTTATAAAGTTTCTGTAGAACGTATGTTTACGCAAATTCTAAGAAAATTTGAAGAAAGTTAAAATTTTGGTCGAATAGCTTTTATTGTTGCATGCAACATATACATTAAAACATGTTTTATAAGTTATAGCTTTTTTACTTTTTTCGTAAATATCTATAAATAAATGAACACTTTTAAAGTTAGGTTAAATTACAACAACTTTTACAATTATACGTTACATTGGCTTTATAAAAAGAATTTTAATAAACTTTTTGAAAAAACATACTATTTAGAAACTGAAATTTTAAATATTATTTTACGCAAGATGTAGCTCAAAATAAGTATATGTATTTTAAGGTAAAATTAAAAGCTAAACTTCTAAGAGTTTCTAGTTTAAAATGTATAAGAACATTACCTTAAGCTTTTCTGTTTTAGAATTTAATAAAGTTGTCAGAAAAATCAAGTTATTTTATAAATTTAAATGGTAGCAAAAAAAAATTCAAAATTTATAATTAATCTATTAAAATTCTAAGAAAACGTTGTAAAATTAAGCTAGTTACTCAAATTTCTTTTATAATATCCAAATAGTTATTACAATTTAAAAACAACAAAGGAAATAAGTTTAACTATGCAAACCTTGTGTAAAAAATAAGTTAATCATAGACAGAGAGTACAAACAATCAAAAACAACACTTAAAAACTTTCGTATTAAAATTTTCCAAATAAAAACACAAGAAAAACTTTCAAAATATTAAACTCCTTAAATTACTTGAAGATTTTTCTGAATAATTGTTTGTTATTGATGTATAAAGCTGTAAATTTCCTTCTTAAAATTTTTGCTAAAATTTTAAGTAAAATATTTTTCATTGGTTTACATGGCTGCAAATAAGCTGAAAATTGGCACAAATAATTAAAGCAAAAGAATATAAAAATAAAATTTGTGTAATAAAAAAAACACCTAATGATACGACAATCAAAATAAAGTTTGTTGTTGTCTAAAACGAAAAATAAAATAAGAAGCTTGTAGTTTTTCAAAAATAAGTTGATTATTTTACTGTTTTAAGTTGCTTAAGTTATGAAGTAATATATAATTAAACTAAATTTAGTGAAAAAAAACTATCTAATTTACTGGCTTTGAAAAGACACTTGAAATTTAAAAATTTGATTTTTTTTTTACCGTTGATATTAATTTTATAACATGTACTTATAGCACTAAAATGATAGTACTAATTCAAGTAAAAAGATTTATGCAATTTTTGCATTCCTATACAAAAAAAAAGTAAATGTCAAAGTTACAGTTGATCGTATGCGACCTACACTTTAGAGTTTATCAACGAACAAGCATTAGAGCTGTTAAATCAGGAAAAAGGGAAGATTTATAATTGTCTAAGTTGGTCACGTTAAAGGCGTAAGAAATAACAAAAATTTTTGTCAAAAGGCTCAAACTGTCGACCGAAAACAAAACGAATTGCTGTGAATATTTGTTTGCACCGCTGCTAAATGTGCAGCAAGTAGTTCGACAGCATCAGTTTAATGTTTTTGATGTTTTTATAAGTTTAAAATGTTTTTAAAATACATAAATACATATGGTTGTGTTTACTGTATATTACATAACATTATATTGAACCTACTTGTATTAGTTTATCACTGAAAAACCAAATTTAACAAAAACTTAATTTTAAAAGTGTTTTATGCGTATTTTTTATAAAGTTTTTTGTTAAAGTTTTAAATAAAACTAATAAAACTTTAGTTTTGAAAAGTGTCATAGTTTTTAGAACGAAAAAATTGAAAAATTTTAACCACCTTTTTTTTTACTTTTGCATAAATTTTTTAGCTCTTTCAACCAAAAATAAAAAAATCAACCAAAAATAAAAAAAACTCAGGTTTACAAACTCAAGTTCAAAACTTTATATTAATCAATTTCCGTTGTTTTAATCTATTTTTGCGTTTTTATACCCTGATTTAAACCGCTTACAAGCAATTTACATTACAAAACACTTCATAGTACACGACCGAGAGTAATCCAAAAAAAAAATTCATTTTAAAAACCAAACACGAAATTCCAACAATGTAACATCGTCACGTGCAAAAACAACAAAAATAACTTTCAGTTTGTCATCAGGGCTTGTGGTTTACGTACACGACTTGCTGCTGCTCTTTAGCGCCGTGTAGCGGTTGAAAGTTGCTGCTGCTGACCACGTGATGGGGCTGCAGCTGAACGAGTTGAGCCGGCGCTGAAGCTGCCATCATCTGTGGAAAACAATTATTAGTTTATTATTAATACATTTATATATATCAACTTATATTTTTCAATTCTTTATACATAACATTTTATTACCACTCATTACCTGCATAAAATTATTATAACAACTACAAAACATTCCATACTAAGTTGAAGAATAAGCCTTATACCATCATCTGTAAGAAGATGACAAATTACAAGTTTTATGTATTATTATTTTCTTCTTTTGACGAGCCTACTTTACAGGGCTTAAATTAAGTTAATTTACAAATGGAAGTAATAACGAATTTTCTTAACTTTATTTTCTTAGCTTTTTATTTAGTTCGTTTGAAAACAGACTATCGTCGCACAACAAGTTAAGCTTTGCACTGTACATTAATTTCATGTCAAATGCTGGAACAGATGAAAAGCGAAGGTATGAGTAAATTTGTTTCATTTAACTTTAGGGTTTCCAAAAATAAGCTTTAAACTGCAAAGGGGCAAAAAGGCGTGACTAGTAAGGGGGCCATGATGAATCCATAAAACCACATTTTGGAACTTTAACAAGATGTTCTGAAGTCCACGATGAAGAGCAAAATACATTCTTAGTTGTATGTAAGGGTAGTATTGAACTTTATACCAAACTTTACTGGAAGCTTTGAAACTTTCACTGGATCAGGGTACCGCCAAATATCTAAGAATAAGCTGCAATGGGGGCATGACTAGGCAGTAATTCAAAATACTAAATGTTCTAAAGTTAACGATGAACAGCAAAAAAACTTTAGGTGTATTTAAGAGTAGTTTTGAAACGTACACTATTTATTACGGAAAAATATCATACGCTTAGTTGATTTTTGAGAAATTTTGTTAAAAAGGCTCATTACATTTAAAATTTCTCAAAGGAAACGTCACAAAATAACCTTAAAAACCTTTGTAACTTACACTTTGTAATTTAACTTTATTTAAACTGTTCTTGCAAAATATAAATAATTACAGACAAAAAAAAATTATAAAATGTTGTCTTAATTTTTAAAAAGCTAACATATCATTTAAAGAAAAAGACATTTACTACCAGTCTTGAACAAACACTAAGAATTTGTTCAAAATTAGTATTATACAACAAAAAACAATAAGTAATGATTATTGTTAGTCTGAAAACTCTAATACTTCTGTTTGGGAATGCTTTTAAGTTTGTTTTTAAACTAGTTTTTTAAACATAAATTACTAACTGTTTTTAAATATAAAATAATGGTCTAACTTGAAATATAAAAGTTTCGTGTAGGACATTATTTTAATTTAAGTCTATTCTATTTTCAACAAAAAATAAAATGGTAATCAATAAGTTTAAGAACACCAAAAAATTGTTATAAAACATTCATCATCAAAACTCACTTGCAAATTGGGTTTCTGGGTGTTGGGGGCAATATTTAGGGGAATTCTTTTTCCGTCACGTGACTGAAAACTGGAATTTCTTGCTCTCGAGGGTCTTCCCCTAAAATGAATACAATTATTTATAATGATAAATTTTAAATGAAATATTATAACTTGAAAAAAAATTGTAATGATAGTTGTCATTGTTTGAGTTCTGTACATGTTGATTGTAGGTGTTAGAATAAGTTTTTTAATATACGATCTACAAGTGTCTAGTCTTGTAACCACTTCAAATTAAAGCTTTGCTTTCAGCTTGTTTTAATTGTTTTGTTTGTAAGTAAACATGCACAGCATGTTATATATTAACCAAGTTTTTATAAAATGGTTTTGTTTTTCACAAGACAATATTTTATACTAATTACTGAAATAGTATCAAATTTTTACTACTACTTATACTACAGTATTAAGTTTCCAAATAGGTAAAATGAATGTGAAGTGTAGTGTATGTGCAGTTTTTTCTCACACTTTATTGTTCTAATGTTTACTTAATATCATCGTTCTCACGATGGTTTAATATAAAAATGACGAAAAACGAGTTTGTTGCAATAAGTTATATTTGATTAAACAATCAGATAAACGTGTCTTAAAACGCATTGAAAATATTTAAATAGTTCTGTACATAAGTACAGCGGAAAAATTTAAAGGTTTAACTTTTGTTATTTATTCTGAGTAGCTTGAACATATTTTATTGACTTAAGTTTCTATTGTAAAGAAGAGTAACTTAAAGTTTGATAAAAAACAGCATCAGTCGGATAGGAACTAAAATTTAAACTATTGAAAGTAATGCTTATAAACTTGTAAAACATAAAGCATGATACATTAAGTAACTTGTATGAACGAAATATAAAGTTAAGTAGATTACAATTCATAGGCGTGTCCTATGTCAAGTTCAGTTTTATAATCGAACTCAGCCTTGTTATGAAATACAAAAACAATCATTGACCGCTGGGATTTGTAATTACTTGAGATGTTAATTGTAATTACAAGCCACCTTATCTTGGTGTATAAAAAGAATTTTAGTCAAAACGGATTAATTTTTCTTAATAAAGTCAACATCGTTTAAGCTTAAAATATAAAAGTTTTAAATACTATTTTGTTTTAAAATAGACTACAGGTTTTTGTAAATCGTATACAGTTTTTTTATTAAAAAATTGATTTAGTAATTAAAGATCCTTATTTGTGTTTTTTTTTTTTTAATTTTTTGACTATTGCTTATAGCTTCGTTAAGTTACTATTACAACTAATAAAGTAAATGAAAGTAATCAAGTTGCTTGTGCTTTTGTATAAGAATATTTATAAGTTTTCTGAAATTAATGATGTAAAATATTTTTCTACATGTGCCTGAAAAATATAAAAAATAGTATAAAGTACAAGACAAGCTAAAACTGATTAAAGCTTTTTTTTAATTCAAATTACGTACAAATAAATTGTATTAAATACATTCGTGCAGGCTTATTAGAATTTGTTTATTTTATAGTAAACCTTTTTAACCTTTTTAAAATATTAGACATAAAACAGTTTAACTATAATATTAAAAAAAAATCTTTCTTTAACTAACTAAAAATGAACTTTTTTTTGTTAAATTCTTAAGATCAAAATTACAGTATATATACTTTATAATAACAACTTTTCTTATTCTTAAAGTTAACAACTTGTAAATATACATAAAATTATTTTACTCTTGTTTTTAACTATTTCAGAATATACAAACTTTATTTTTTAAGCAAAAAACGTAAAGTTTATAAAAAATATATTGCAATACATGCGTACTTAAGTGATTTTAAAAATAATTTGCTAAACTTTCACATAAACGAGAGGACTTGTAAGCAAGGAATGTAAACATGTAAAACTACTTTAATTTAGAATATTTGTATTACCAAATGGCAGCTTATTGCAAAATACTTTTTAGTACACCTACTTATATACACTTATTATAAGTATCAGCCAGGTATTATCTCCAGTTATGAACTTTTTTAAGTATTTTGCCAAATATCTTTATGGATAACTTATGTGAAAATAAAGACACTTGTTAACTAATAAATTCTTATGAATACTCAAAAAAAAACTAAAAAACTTATATAATTACGAATACAAGTTTTACTTCTTCTTTTCGACTTACACATACTTTTAAGCATAATAAAAACTATTAAAAGCAATAATATGAAATCGTTTCTTACAAAACACTTACTACACTGAAGTATCCCACCAAGACCATAAACTACTTAAAATACGCCTTACTTGGATACATTCCAAACTTGAAGATTTTATTATATCTTTTTTTTTTCTATTATTTTAAAATATTAGCAAAGTTTTCTGATGACTGAACTATTTAAAAACTATTTTGGTGGAACCTTTCATTTAAACACATAAAAATAAGTAAGTATTTTACTTGTGAAACTTTAAAACGTTGACAAGGCAGTGAGTTGTAATTAAGCATTTACGACAATGACGACATTTATACGGTAAGTAGTGACAATACAAAATGAAAAATTAAGAATAACTGAACTAAATTATAATTTTAAAATTCTAAGTACACCTCATAAAACATTTATAAGCCTCAAATTCAAAAACATCTTACGGACATTTGTAAGCCTCAAATATTAAAACACAAAAAAAAATTAAAATAATATAAAATTTCTTCTATTAACTTATGAGCTTTTACATGTTTCGCTCAACAGTGGTCACCCAAGGCAACATACTTGTAAAACAAGTACAAATAAAAACTTATTAACATTCTACTTTTAAGCAGTGTGTTCTAACATGGTTGGCAAAATAATCATTCATGATAAAACAGTATGTACAATTACAAGTATAAACACAATATCTCACTTGTGTATTTTGACGTGTTTTGCCAAATGGTCACTCCTGGCAAAGCACTTGTGGCACTGAGGGCATTTGTAAGCCCCAGTTATTTAATCACAACTAAATATAAACAACAACCATACACAACTTATTTTCACTCACTTGTGTATTTTGACGTGTTTCGCCAAATGGTCGCTCCTGGCGAAGCACTTGTGGCACTGAGGGCATTTGTAAGCCCCAGTTATTTAATTACAACTAATTATAAACAACAACCATACACAACTTATTTTCACTCACTTGTGTATTTTGACGTGTTTGGCCAAATGGTCGCTCCTGGCGAAGCACTTGTGGCACTGGGGGCATTTGTAAGCCCCAGTTATTTAATTACAATTAATTACAAACAACAACCATACACAACTTATTTTCACTCACTTGTGTATTTTGACGTGCTTAGCCAAATGGTCGCTCCTGGCAAAGCACTTGTGGCACTGGGGGCATTTGTAAGCCCCAGTTATTTAATTACAACTAATTATAAACAACAACCATACGCAACTTATTTTCACTCACTTGTGTATTTTGACGTGTTTAGCAAGATGGTCGCTCCTGGCGAAGCACTTGTGGCACTGAGGGAATTTGTAAGGCCCAGTTACTTAATTACAACTAATTATAAACAACAACCATACACAACTTATTTCCACTCACTTGTGTATTTTGACGTGTTTAGCAAGATGGTCGCTCCTGGCGAAGCACTTGTGGCACTGAGGGCATTTGTAAGCCCCAGTTATTTAATTACAACTAATTATAAACAACAACCATACACAACTTATTTTCACTCACTTGTGTATTTTGACGTGTTTGGCCAAATGGTCGCTCCTGGCGAAGCACTTGTGGCACTGAGGGCATTTGTACGGCTTCACCCCGTCGTGGCTCCTCTTGTGCCTGGCCAGCTCGTCCGACCTGCTGAACTTCCACGAGCACCCCGGATGCGTGCACTTGTACGGCTTCTCGCCCGTGTGACGCCTGTGACGTCATAAATAGAGTTGAAATGATGTCAAAATGAGAGTTAAAGTGACGTAAAATAGTAAGTTAGTGTGACGTCATAATAAGTGTTAAGTTGACGTAAAAGAGTAAGTTAGTTTGATGTAATAAAAGTTTAATTAAGTATTCATAACACTCTTTTTGTTTAATCTTAACTGTAAAGTAGAATAAAACTAAATAATAAAATTGCAATGTATTTTATACTGTTATAATTTTTACTGTTTAACTGAAAACAATATTTATTTGTATGTATTGTTACACAACTAATTTTTAGTTATGGGAACAAATAAGTCCTAAAAATAAATTTATACTTTCAAACAATATTAGTTTAATTGAAACTTAGACTTTTTAAATCAAATTATTTTGCTTGTTTTTGAATGGTTTTTTTCTCATTCCTTTTAGTGTATACTTTTAACTTTTTATTTAAAACCTTTCATGTTATTTTTCATATATTTAAAATTTATAGCTTAAATTTTGTTTTGAAACTTTATGCATTTTGTCAATTTAAAGCTAACAAACTTAACAAATAAGTTACGAATAAAAAAAAACAAATTCTTTCCGCTTGAGTTCTGTCGAGAGTTAAAATAGTTTAAAAAAAAACTACAATAAGTAGTTTTACTTACCATTGTTTAAAATTAAATTCATTTAAATGTACAAAAGTTTACTAAAAAAAATATATTATGTACAAATGGAGAAGGACTTTTTTCCTTTTTTATTGTTTTTGTACAAGGTTATTTGTATTGTTTGAAGTTTTTGTTATAGTTTTAAATCATCAATTTACTTCCTGTCTTTGTTATTTAAGATTTTTGTGAATCGAACTAACAGTTAAAAAACTAGCAGAACATAAATACTTCAACTTATGTTACACACTCTTTCAAATATATGGATGTGTATAGTATCGGAAGAAAAAGACATTGATACCTAATATTACTTGATATTAAGTGATTACTAGATACATATTTTTTAAACTAGTTAAAAGAATTTAAAAAAAGTATTTAAAATAAAATATTGAGTTAATAAGCCAATTGTAAGTAAATAACATGTTTGCATTATGTTTTTCTTAAATAAAAAGTGAAAACTTTAACAGTTAAAATTAGCTTACAATCAAAAAATTTATATACACCTTTTAAGTTATGTACGACTGTTTAAGACATGAATATAAAGGTTTTTTGGTGTTTGGAAAGTTGTTGTCTATATAACATAATGGGCAATGCGAGAAAACAGAAGCACTGCTTAATATAAATATTCAAAAGAAATTTCTTTGTGATCATAGGCTTCTGGTTATTTTAGTAAAATAAAACCACAAGTTATTGTTTAATTTCAGCTCTCATCAACAAAAATTCTGCTTTCATAACATGTCTTAATATGGATTTTCTCAGATATTTATAGTTGCGTAAACAATCGTTACAGACGATTCATTAATTTGACGCGAGTGACGCACTTGGGTCACATGCAGCCAGCAATTATTCGCAAATCGATATTTATTTGAAACAATTAAACACGTGAGTCCTCGGATGGATTTTACAAAATGTGTGGGTGCGAATACCGTGAGTTAATGTTTGGTGATTCGTAAATCAATACAGCTGTTATTGAAATGTGGGCAGAAAACAGGTTAAAAGAAGTTCTTGGAAGCTTAGCTCACTAATGATTTACGAATTCGATATAAATTTGCTCATTGCAATTTCGTAAAATATATTGAATCATTTGTGAGTAAAAGTAAACTTCAAACAACACTTTGACAGAAACCATGTAGCATTTATTCAAACTATTATGAAGTTGAAAGTTTCACAAATGAATACCTTTATGTGGGCAGCAATCAATAATAAAACTTATGTCAAGCAACATTATAAAAAGCAGCGAATCATACTTTTAAAAATACCAAAACATTTCATATATTTCATTTTAAATGAGTATACTAGAAAAAGTTAAATAACAGTTATCATCAGTTCATCATCGTAAAATGTTCCACATGCTTGTGACAGATTACATTTAACAATTCATTCAAAACTTAATAATTAAATTTGTCGGACGAAGTTCGAACTAGCTTCGTCAACGGGAGCGCAAAATAGCATAAATGATATTAACTTAAATAATCAATAAAACGTGATTTTTATCTAAGAAAAAAACTAAACCTTTTAAAGTAAATGATGCTGTAATTCATGTATTTTTCAGAAACCGTAGCAAAAATTGAAGTTGTTGACTCAGCCTAAAAACTTTAACACAGAAACAAGTTGATTAATGTGTTGAAACTGATTAAATATCTTGATAGTATTTTTTTCTGTAGCTCAAGTAATTTCAATTTTCAAAAAGGACGAGAAATTATTAACGTATTAAAACAGTTAGGTTTGGTTCAAAAATATTCATCTTAGGTAAACAAGCATACCATATATTCTAAAGAATGTAAAGATGATTCGATTTTGTGTGACATACTTGTTTTTGATACTAAGCAACATAAAATCAACTACAAGATCAATCAAGATTAATAGTTGAATAAATGTTCATCGTAGGTAACCAATCATACCATGTATTATAAAGGATGTAAAAATGATTCGATTTTGTGTGACATACTTGTTTTTGATACTAAGCAACATAAAATCAACTACAAGATCAATCAAGATTAATAGTTGAATAAGTGTTCATCTTAGGTAACCAAGCATACCATGTATTCTAAAGGATGTAAAAATGATTCACTTTTGTGTGACATACTTGTTTTTGATACTAAGCAACATAAAATCAACTACAAGATCAATCAAGATTAATAGTTGAATAAATGTTCATCTTAGGTAACCAAGTATACCATGTATTCTAAAGGATGTAAAGATAATTGACTTTCGTGTGATATACTTGTTTTTGATACTAGGAAACATAAAATCAACTACATGATCAGTTAAATAAATAATCAGACTTCATTTAAGCTCGTGTAGCAAAGATCTACTTAGATAAATGAATCCCATGAAAGGTAATAAACAATTTTATTTTATTTAGTTTTATCTCTATTAAGTACAGTTAACGAGGTATATATCATCATAAAAAAAAAGTACGTAATGAGTTGTTTATCAAAAGCGTTTAAGTCAAACAAACAGTCAACTGTCTGTTACAACATTACATGACTTTTTGAAATGAACCCCATAACAAGTTATTACGTTAACGTAACATACTGAGTTCGTAGTTAAATGTTTAAATTATCTACGAACAGGTTTCATAACCAACATCATTTTTAACCCAACCATTCCACGTACTTTATGTCTTGTCAAGTGTATGGTGAAATTTAAGATAAAGTTAAAATGTCGCAGTGGTCATAGTCATTCACAAAACTGTTACATCATCCAAAAATACCCACATGACTTTATAAAAAAAAAAAAAGCAATGACTCACTTTTAACTATTTAAAAAAAATTGAAAAACTATAAAAAATTGTAAGTAGAGCTACATACGATATTATACAACCAAAAATCTTTGATAAACGTTTACGCATAAATTTGAATTTCATTTTTGTTTTGTAAGAGTATACAAATTTTATAAAGATTAAAACAATTACCAGAATGTGTTTCGATTCAGAATATATTTAATTAGTTGTTAAAGCTTAGTCACTAAAATTGATTTTATTTTATTGTGACTAAAAATATAACTAAACTATTTTCACGCAGTCACTAACGTTGGTCTTTAAAAGAAATCTAAATATATATTTTTTTATGCTTTGTTTATAAAAGAGTATTTGTTACAGTATAAAAGCAGACATAAAGCATTAGTTCTTCATGCTTTTGTCCATACATTAAATGAACTAAATTTAGTACAAAAACCACTCGAAAGATTGTTTATTGAACTAAACGGTTTATTTTGCACCATGCTTACAGGGTGTGCACATCACCAATTTACATAATTCATTGCATAACTATGACGTAATAATCACTTTTATGTATGTTTAACGTTTATTTTCTATTATTAGGAGTCATCTGTTTGAGAATGTATAAGTGAAACAACATCAAGTTTTAAAAAACAAAATTTCATTTTTCGTTAAAAACTAAAAAAGTTATAAAATATTATATTATATATCTATTAAAGTAAAACAAATAACTAAAAACAGTAACTTAGAAAACTTTAAACCGATATTAAAAGAGTACACGTTGATACAAAAGCAACTCAAAAAGTTTGCTAATTATGTTCAATACTTTTTTTTTACATCATGCTTCTAAGATATGCGCTTTGTCAATTTACATAATTCATTATTACGTCACTGTTATATAATAGTGATATGTGCATTATACTTTCTATTAATAGGGGTCATCTGCTTGTAGTATTTGTGCAAACGTGAACTTGAAGGGTTTCAATTCTCATAAGACATGTTTTACTCAACTTAAAATTTCTAGGTTCTCATTTTTCTATTAAATTTAAAATGTCTGCACACTAAACAAACCAAAAAACTAAGAAATGCTATTTATTATACTAGAAACGAAACTGTTTAAATTTAGTTTATTTTAAAGTTTGTTTATGTTACTTATGTAGTTTATTTTAATAGCTATGGAAATAGAACTTTACCGGTAAACAGTTTTTGATATTTTCTTGCATAATAAATTTTACTGTTTCTAATTTTACAAAACTTGTAAAGTTATCTCTAAAAATTACCGTAAATATAATTTTAACTTATTATCTATTTTAGTAATTTTTAATTTAAATAAACTAAATATTAAGCTGTTAATTTTAGAATTTTGAAACACATAAAAACAACTTTTTTTTTGTGTTAAATATAAAAGTTATGTTTATAAAAAGACTGTGGTACTTTTCAGTTGTTTTTTGTTTTTTTAAAAACTTACAAACAGTAAATATTTTGCAAAATAAATTTTTTGACTCTATAAATTGCACAATTATTGTTAAACACCAGTTACTAAATTTTATTACTCATATACATTTTCTTGAAATTTTTTGTTATATTAACAACTAAAAATAAGCAAATTATCTGGAATATTTATGAATAATTAATAACTACTAACTTTAAAAATAAATTATAATAAACAAAAATAAAACTTTCATTGAATGCTTACATAAGAGTTAAGTATTACACAGAGTTAGTGTAATTTTAACTTTGTTTTTTTTTACAACATTAATCAAAAATGAATAGACATTTATAGTTTTAACATTAATGTTATTTATAAATCAAAGTTTAGGTATAGAGTTTTAAGAAATTTAAGAACTGATAGTTTAATCAAAAAAAAAAAAGCACTTTATTTAAGAAGACATAAAATTGTCAAATTGGTTAGTAATTATGTAGAATTATAAGCACAATAACTTTAATCACAATAAAAGCCTTAATTAAAATGCAGTTAGAAATTATTAGCTTAGTACTAAAAAATTACATCACTTTCAACACATTTTTTTAAACAACCTGAATATCTTATTTATATTGTTTGCTGTAAATGGTATAATGTACATTTTTTTGAAACGTTACTCTATGATGCTAAGTTGGACCATTTTAGTTGTAGCAACTCTTATCAGAAAGAAACAATTCAGTTAATAAAGTAATATTTATTGTTTTACCAGTTTTTTTTTTTCTTTTTTATAAAATAATAACTATGCAATATTCTAAGCATTCGTAACTTTACTTAATACTTATATTATTCAAAAAGAAACTAAAGTTAAAAAGAATTGCTTTAACTTGAGAATTTCAAAAATACTTAATTAAATTATAAAAGTTTATACCTGTATGTTTTACTGAAATTTGTTTAGAAAATATAGTTTTATCAGTTATTTTTGTACTTATCACATGCACTTTTCATCATTGATAAAGTTTTACTATTAATATACTTTCTTTTCGCCAACAAATATTAAATGAGAGAAATGAATAAGTTTAAAATATCATATTTTTTAAATTTTTCGTTTCATAAAAATTTTATGAATTCATAGCGTTCTAAGAAATCTGTATAAATAATTCACAGTCAACGTAAAAGTTTAAGAGGCTTATAATACTTATAATGGAAAACTTTTTAAATCTTTAAAAAAGTTTTTTAAGAAATAATTAGATCTTTAAGTAAATAGAAAAGCACTAAAAACAATTAAGTAAATAGTTGGGTTTTAATACAAACTGAACCAGATTATACTGTTATATAACAAATTTAACATTATTAACTTAAGAAAAATATTATATTTAAAATAATAATGAAACAGAATATTATAGAATTATATATAGTTAAAAGTAAAATAAATAATAAAAAAATAGATAAAAGGGATAAGTTACATATTTTCATTGTCAAATTTTAAAAAGTTTTAAACTTAAGTACAAGTTTTAAGAAAAACGGCTCAGACTAAAATAAAAGACTACCTGTTTTCAAAAATCAATTTTTTTTAATAGTTATTTCTAGTTAAACAGTGCTCACTTAATTGGGTAGCTGTCTAACTTGCACAAGCGTACAAATTTACACGAGGGCACAAACGAAAATATTTTTGCACGAAGGGTCACTTTTGCACGAGCAAACAATTTTACATGTGTTATTCTATTTTCTTTTTTTTTGTTTCTGTACTAATTTAGCTGTAATAATGTTTATTTTCTATCACTGTTACCCCTAAACCTTACCCTTGGTCGGTAAGTTATTATTTTTTAGTTTTTTAATTATTTTTAACTTTTTTTCTTTTTACTATCACTGTTACCCCTAACTCTTATTCTCGGTCACTAACTTTTTTTTTCAGTTCTTTCTTTTTCTGTTTTTATTTTTTACTTTTTCTGTATCTTTTTACTCTCATGCAAAAATATAACTCGTGCAATTTTGTGCCCTCGTGCAAATTTGGTATCATGTAAATTTGGCTTCGTACAATTTTGTGTACTCGTGCAATTTTGTTCTCGTGCAATTTGTCTTCGTGCAATTTAGACCCCTTCCCACTAAATTATCTTAAAATTAACATACATCTACAATCTTCTTTATCTTAAGTGGAACAGTTTTTATAAAAACTTCTTTACTACTAATTTAAAAACTACATGCCTACAGTAAGCAAAACTCTTTTTTAAATACTAAAGATAGTTATTAGTTTAAACATAAAAGTGTAAAATGTACAAGATTGAATTTTAAATAAAGTATTGCTTTTGATAGAAAAAACAATTTCATAAAACGCCCTTTGTGAATTGCTTTTAATTTTTAACTAAAATTAATTTTGATGAATATTAAAAAAAAATATTTTTATAGATTTCAGCAACCACTCCTTTAGTATTTCTGAATAAGGCATTTTTTATCAAACTTAATATTTTTAGCTACAAAATTATAAAAAGTGTAAAACTATCTTGTAAATTTATGTTAACTTAAAAAAGTTCTAAAAACTAAAGTTTACATAAACGAAAAAATTGAAACAGTTTAAAAAAAATCTAATATAGTTTGTAAAAATTTGTAAAAATATACAAAAAATCCTGATAATAAAATAAAAACTATTTTCACCTGACGTGCGCCTTCAAGTGGCTGCTCTTCTTGTAGCTCTTGCCGCATCCGGGATACTCGCACTTGAACACCCTCAGTTCCTCCTCCTCCTTTCGCTTGTGGGAATTCCCCGGAGCTATTCCCGCGATCAGGATGCACGAACCCTGCTGCGCCTGGATCATGGGCAGGGGAGCGATCTTGACGGGTTTGTCCTGGGATGATGAGGATGACTGTTGCTGGGTGACTGAAAGGAGAAAATGAATTAGTCCGTATAAAAAAAAAAAATATTTTAAAAAATAGTTGTTTGTTGAACATTTTTATTGTCTTATCGACAGTTTTTGTTAGGTAACTGGGAAAAAAATCATTTTTGATTTAATAGTACTTTATAAATCACTTTTTTTTTTATATTTAAATACATATATTAACTGTTGCTTGGTTGCTAGAGAAGAAATATGTTTGGTTTATGTTCCTTGTATAATAAAGTAATTATTTACATTAATAAAATAATATTTTTTTCTGTATTTATATTTTTTGAGCGATCTATACGGGTTTGTTCCCAAATGAGAATAATTGTTTGATTTTGTAATAACTAAATAAATAGCTTTTTCACTAATTTGTTAAAGTTTCTTACTATGTTAAACGAACATTAATATTGATAATAGTTGTTTGTTTATTTATTTTCACATAAAGAATGTGTAAATTAGTTTTGTTTTATTTTGTAACTTAGGAGCAACTTTGACGGGTTTGTCTAGTGAGAAGGACATTTTGAGGCTGTGAAGAATTTTGTATTTTGTGATAAAAGACGTTTTTTTTAAATTTACTTACATAATGTTACAATTCATTGATTATTTAATTTATGTACTTTCATATTATCAATGTTATTTATTTATTTTTTATTTTTTGTAATGCAACTCGGTTGCAAAAAACGCTGTACTTTCAACATTTTTTTATAGAAACTGTTGCTAGGTTGCTTCAAAAAATTACTTGTTTGACTTGATTCCACTTAATATTTACTTTTTTTCTTAATTTATCTATGTTTTTCAAAGAATTAATGATAATAACCAAATGTTGACTTTGATAACGTTTGTTAGTTTAAAATTTTTACTTTCATGTAATGATTTTATATAGCAATTTGGTCTTACTATGTGTTTATGTAAATGTTGTTAATCGCTTTTTATTGCAGTAAACTCAGCACTTTTAAAAAATATTTATGATTCTACCTCAATTAAAAATAAAAACAAATAGTGAACCAGTACAAAATAATTAGGCAAAATTTTAATAAAAACTGTATTAATCTATACTTATACACACCTATTAATTTATAACAAAATTAACCAAATTTATAACTGAGAATGAAAATCTTTTTTTTTTGATAACAAACCAAGTATTTGTTTAAATCTTTAAAAATCTGACGTTGGTATTATCTTTTACAAATTGAAATAATATTTTTGTTTAAGAAAACAAACAATAACTTTTATAAATGAGATTGTTATAAAAAGGAATCTTAATCTAGCTTAGAAAAATAGAAAAAGTGTTTGCTTTAGTTTATCTAATTTATAAACAACGTTGTAAACCAATAACCATAATATTTAAAACGTTGACTAATTTTGTTAACAAAAACAAAACTAAACAAAATATTTGTTAACTTTAATTTTGTGTTTCTGAGTAAAAACTTAGATGTACAAAACTAAAGAGGAACGGTTTTTGTAATAAAATTAATTTATAGTAGTTTCCAAGAACGTAATCAATACTAACTTAATGAATTGGCAGTAAAGCTTGAATTTAAATGAGTTTTAAAAAACAATAAATCAAAAATAGTTGAGGAATCGGCAAAATTTTGAAAGAAATGTTAAACAGTTTGAAAAAAGTACAGACATGATCTTTTTGTTTAAAATTAGAAAACAAAGGTCTAGTTTTGACTAGAAATTTATTTTAATCTTATTTTATTTATTTATATTTTAATTTATAAATTTTTGAATGATTTGTTATTACCATTAAATAGATATGAGACTAAATCGTTAAAACAATATTGATTTATAGATAGTTGCCAAAACAAATCCATCGAAATTGTAAAAAAAAAGTTTTTGCCAAACGTTGTACAGATTATAGTTATTTATTTTTTATAAATCTCGAGGGAATGTAACAACAAAGTTCACAGAAAGTACTACCAATAAAACATGTCCGGATAAGTGAATAAGCACTGTACCAACAGAGCTTTATTCTGAATAAACGAAAGTCAAGTTTTGACCACAAAGTTTTTATAAAAGCAGTTTTGGTTTGTCTGTTGTTGTTTTTCAAGTATTTAAGTGTAATCATAAAAGTAATGAATTAAATCAGAACATTTTGTAGATTTTTACAGATTTTGTGCTTCAAAACAACCAACAAACTATTTAAACTTGTTTATTAAAATACACTCTTAAGACACAAGAAGAACCGTAAACACTTCAAAGCTCAGCATATTTTGTTAAGCTTTAATTTGATTTAGTAAAAATAGTTCTAACAATAACACAGTTTTTCAAAGAAAGTTTTATACATAAAGTTTTATGTTTACATAGCTTATTATACCTAAATGCAAACAATATTTGACTAAATTTCAGAAATAACATAAGATAATTTAGTGAAACTTTTCTGTTTTTTAAATAAACCTTTACTTGTGTCCATCAGAACGAAAGTAAACTTAAAATAATATGTATTGGTTAAGTACTTTGCTTAGTCTTAGTACTACTCTTTTTATAACAAAATACTATTATTTAAACAAAATTAGAATGTTTTTAATGTTTATCAAAACCAATGTTAACCAATCTATTTCCTAAACTACAATTCACAAAACACTTTTAAAAATTCTATGTTTAGAAGTTTAATGCAAATGTTATCTATATTCTACATATAAATAAACAAACATTTATTTTTTTTTGTATTTTTTTATTAAAATATTAATATCATAATGCTTGAAAATATTTATCAAAACCATAATTGACCGAATTATACAAAACAACCTCCTACAAAACAAGTAGTTCGTTTTTTATTTTAAAGATTTAAATCATGTTTTTTATGCACTGTACAAAACAGTCCTTCTAACCGAATTAGACTAAACAACAAGCTACAAAAAAGTAGGTCTATTTTTTAAAGTTCTTTATTTAAAATTTTCTATCGTGTTTACTACACGCATACAAAACAAACCGTTATTTTTTTGTTCTTTTTTATACTTAAATTTTAATGTTATAGCACTTGAATATATTTATCAAAACCATCTAACCGAACTATATTAACAAGCTACAAAATAAGTAGTTATCATTTTAGTACTGTAATTAAAAGTTTCAATCGTTTTTTCATTTAGGTGTTTCTATTACTTTTCAAAGATAGAAAATCAAACCAAAGTATATTTTAAATAAATCATTAGGTCATACTATTGGACTTTGTGAATATAATGAAAAATAATACAACTTTCTAGATAGGAAAAAAAACACTTAGTATTCGATCGTTTCATCTAAATGCAACATGCATTATTATTAACAAGAAACACAAAACAACCAGCTAAAATGCAAATAGGTTTTTTCGTAGTTCTATACTTGAAAGTTTTTGTCATGTTTACACACTATACAAAACATTATTATTATTATTAACAAGAAACCTCTGTTCTGCTGTTCCTGCTGCTTGCTGTCCACCTGCGCCACTGTCAGCGGGATCATCTTACCGTTGAGCATGATGTACAGGGGCACGTTGGACGGAAGCACGTTCGCGTTCACCGTCCCCGCTTCGTTGTTGTTCACCGCTATTATGTGCGCCATCGTTCCCTGTTGCGGGGTTTCCCCTTTTTGCGGAGCTGCAAACGTTTTGGTTTGTTGACGGAGTAATAGATGTTGGACTTTTGTAGAGTAAAAGTTCGCTTTTAAATTGTTGGTATATTACATTTAAGCTTGTGTCATTTAGAGCATACATTTTTTATACAACTATTATTAGCTATTCATATAAATTTAACGAGAGACTTTTGATATATTATATATATATATAAAAAGATACCATAAAATTAAGCTTAAAATTTGTTTCCTTTTTATTTTTCTACCTTAGCGCAAAGTTATTTAGCGTTACTAAAAATACTTATAAATAAACACTAGTGTTTAAACTTTTCCAAAAATGATTGCTGTTTTTAAAAACCACATGGTATTCAAATCGACTACCTGTATATTATTTAAGTCCCTGTATACAAAAGGGACTTAAATACCACTTCTTATAGGACAATGATTGTTTTCACGCTCGGATTAATCACTAGAAACTTTGTCACGGAAGAACAAAACAGCTGTAAGTGCGTATTTAGCCATGAAAAAAATAACTAAAAACTAATAGTTTAGTAAAACTTTTTTATTTGTTTTAAGACTTGTATATACAAAAATAGTCTTGAAAAACTTTTGCAACTTTTAATTTTTGTTTGTTATTCTAGAAAGTAAACAATTATCATTAAAACAAATGTTTCATATAGTACTTACATGTTTAAATATTTTCAATAAGTGAAATTTCGAAAAGCTTTTTCATTAATTATAGTAATTGTTTAGTTTTTAAATTTTACAATTTCATTTAAAAATTTAATCAAACTTTTTTTTCATGGAATAACTTTTGTTCTAACAAACTTATTTTATCATATAATAAATTTTTTGTAACAACCTTAAAAAAATATGTCTGTACAATATAGAGTGGTCTTTGTTTTCAAGTTCTTACATTTGTTTGAGTATTATCTTAAAGAAGTTTTATATAATTTATCAAAGAAACTTTGTTATATCTAACTAGCATTTAAAACTGGGTTACCAAAAACTTGTAATTGTTGTACCTTTTTTGGCTATAAGGGTTAATTGCTAGTCAAGGGGAAAAAGTAATTAGGTAGATAAGCGATCTTACTAAAGAGGTCATTTTTATTCTATCAAATGGTAGATGATGCACAAAAGTTCGTAAAACCTTAGTTTAAAAATACCGTAAATTATGTAACATAAATATGTTTGCTATTAACTAACCACCATTGTTGTTCTGCTGATGGTGGTTGTTCTGCTTGCAGTCTTGTTCAGTTTTCCCGATGCTCCTCTTGATGTTCTCCATACACCTGGGACAAAATGGGTTTTTGTCGTCTTGGCACTCTGGGGTAGGGAGGTACTCCATCTTTCAAGTATATCAACTTAAGTTTCTTTTTTTTTGATTAGTTAGTTACAAGTTTTGTTACAAGATTCTAATTAAGTTTTCTATAAGCAGTTTAACAACAGGTTTTTCGTACATTAAGAGTTAAAGTAACCAGCTTATAAGTTAACATCTCTAATATTTTACGTGTGGAATAGTTGATAATGTTAATTTTCACATGCTCACCTTGCAAGCTGTGCACGTGACTTCTAATACTTGTCGCTGATTGGCTGAAACTTGAATGTTGGGGATTTCCTGTTTCACACCGTTGTTGGCGGGGTTTTTGAAGAAGGTGGTTTCGGTGCGGGGGGTTTCCAGGTTTTGGTGCTGAAAGTGTTAAAAGTTATGTATTTTATACAATAATATTTATTTTAATTTGAATAGCCTTTTTACTAAAAACATTTTGAGTTTTTTTACAAAAGTAAAAGTTAAAAAAACTTTCAATCTATTAAACTTTTAGTGGTAGTGATTATTTACTCGACTCTAAGCTTGTAAGGTCAAAACTCAATTGGGTATCTGTTTGAATAAATTAAATTTAATTTTGGTCAATTTCATCAAGAAACAGCTAATATGCTTTTAAACATAAATTTTCTTACAAATTACATACAAGTTTCCACAGTTACATAGCAAGCTTACAAACTAATGTTTCCGTGACATGTAATATATGTATATATATATTCAATAAATTGAAATGAAAATAAAAACAGGTTTCTGTAGCTAAAGGCACAATACCTTAAAAATCATTTTGCGGATGGGACTTTCCACTCATTGTGCGTCAAAACAAATTTAACTGTCAATTAGCAGTTTCACGAAAAGCAGTTTCATGAATCACTGAAAGAATTACATGACAATTACTGAAAATAGTTTCGGAACTGCGTATCTCTGGATGAAGATTAAGTGGTTTTTGTTAAAATTAAATGTTAAATAACAAAAAAGTACTAGGCACTGTTATAAGAACGTGATTTGCAAGAAATTTAATCAACAAACTATTAATAGGAGTTTTGCTATAAAATTCCACCATAAAGTTGTAAATTATTTTTTTTCAATGGGACTTTCTACTCATAGAGCGTCAAAACAACTCAATTGTCAATTACGGTTTCATGAATCACTGAAAGATCTACGTGAAAATTACTGAAAACAGTTTAGGAACTGCGTAGCTCTGGATGGAAATCATGTGATTTTATCAAACTAAATGTTGAATAATAAAAAAATACTAAACACTTATGTAAGGACGATGTTTGCAGGGTATTTAACAAACAAACTATTAATAGGAGTTTTGCTATAAAATTGCAACATTAAGTTGTAAATCTTATTTTCCAACGATAGTTTTTACTACTTTTGCGTAAAAAAAATAGTTACTGAATTACACACGTTAACTTTAAATTTATTTCTGTTATATAACTTTAAGTCTTATATGCTTAAGAAATGTTCCTGCATTATTTTTCAAAATATTTTTTAATGTATTTTTTTCTTATATAAGTACTAATGAATATTTTTATACGAAAAAATATGTTTAAGAGTTTATAAACTGTATCTTGTGTATTAAAATATATACTTGATATAAAAGTTATACATTTTTGAAACTATAGCCATTTGTTGAAAAATAATAAAAAGCAATTAATATTTTAATTAGTAATTATTAAAAATAAAGTCAGTCAGTTAATATTTTGACTATGTCCTAACGAGGAAAAGTACAAGATTCACTTTTTTATAAACATAATGTTTTGAATTATTTACTATGAGTGCTACATATATAAAAAACAAAAATATAACATGCATGTATAATTATCCTGTTCAAGTAATACCGAATACTTCTCATTTAGGAACATTGTATCATTTAAGATTTTAACCTTTTTTGTCTAAAACTGTATTTTTGAACAACTTCAAATACTTATTTTCTAGTAGTGCTTATAAACTTATTTTTAAAGTTTTAAAATTATAGACTTCTACAAGTCGTTTAATATAATTGACACGGTGATATTTTCTTGCTGCATAGTTGACTGCCTGCTGTTCGTAAATAGCAAGAGAGTTTTCGTTTCATACGTCATAAAGGCTTCTGAATGCATGGCTGTAAATTCAAAGCTAACTGGTTTAGATTAAAACTTTGCAATAAAAAGTGCTAGCATCTTTATTTTTTGAAAATAAAAGTTTGATAAAAATATGACAACATTTATAGATAAATTTTTAAAATAAGTCATTGCCATTGACCAAGGGTTTAGTTTTAAATATAAAGCTACAACGTTTTCCTACTTTGTTTGTCATATATCTCGTTACACACTAAAGTTTGTTGAATTGATATTTAAAAAGTTTAAAAAGAAAAGAAAATTTTTTACGTAAAATAGCAATTATAAATAAGATGTAAACTTTATGTTTAATGTTGTGCTGCCGATATAGTGTTTTTTAAGGTATAATACTGTAGAAACTTATATTTTTTAAGTTATCGTTAAAAAGAAAACGTTTTGTTTTTTTAAGTATGCTTTAAATCCTATTTCATGATAGTTGTTAACTTCATTCGGAAGTTTAAATAATCAGAAATACGCAGAAGTAAGTTTCGAGTATCTAACTTTCGAAGTTAATACCACTAATTATACAAATAAAAAAATAAAGATGTTTTTCTTTTATTTGTTACGTCACTAAAAAGCTTTTAAGTGACAAGATTGGAAATAAATAAAAATGAAGTCTGAATAACTAGTAAACTAAACAAACATTATTTAATGTGTTTATTTGGCAACAATGTTTCTACCAAAAGTTTTTATCAACCTAAAAACTCTAAAGTTTTAAAAAACAGTTAGTATGGACAAAAAGACAGTATGAATATTTACAATTGAATTGATAATAATTAAATATATACTTTATTTATGAAAATTTAGTAGTTAATGAAGATAGCAGCATATAGAAATATATATAAGTTTAAAACGTTAAATGACTCAAGCCAGAGTAAATAATAGTAACATAATTGTTGAGTAACTTGACAAGTTTATGACTCAATTTGTATTAATTTAAATTGAATCAACTAGTTAAAACGAATAATAATCGTTTAGTTTAAAATTTAAGTAAGGTTTAAAACATTGTTAAAAGGTTTATAGTATTCGAATTCGTTTAAATAGTATTATTATATTTAAAACTTAACAAGTAAGCTTTGTAAATAGCTATTAAAATGAAAAACATAAATTTTTCACAGGTTATAAAAATTATAAAACAAAACTTAAGTCATTTTTATATTAAACAAATTCGAATACCCACAGTTCTACATTTTGATTTAAGAGTTAAAAACAATAAGTACTATGACAAAATTTAATTAGTACAAAACGTAATAAAACTTTATGAAAAAAATAACAAAAAAACGTACTTCACTGTTTTTAAAACATTGCTTTAATTTTAAAGAAATAAACTCTAAATAAAAGTAAGAATTTAATGAATTATAATACTTAACAAGCTCAGATTTTTCAAAGTGGAAACTAATAATGAAAAAAATTATAATCTGCACATTTATTTTTATATTTCAATAAGCTCTTAACATTTAATAAACAAATACTATTTAGTTAGGAAAAATAACTATAAGTAAGAAACCCCTAAATCCTTAAACTATGTTGAGTAGCTATTATAAATTTATATTAAGAATATTTTCCAAATAGATGCATTATACTGTTTGTATAATTCTAAATTTTATGGTAAAATGAAGAGTTTAGTTTTTCTAATTATTACGTCATGGAGTTTTCCAAGTGTTATTTTGAAATTATTAAACGTAATTGCTGAACTACGTATTTCAAAATTGATGTCATGTGTTTTATGAAATTGCAATTCTTTTTTAGATTATTGATTTCTAATTTATGTTTTTTTTAGATTATGATTTTAAATTATGATTCTAAAGGTTAGAACAAATACCTGCTTATTAAATTAGTGATTAAAAATAGATACTTCTATATGTTTACTATTGTATATATTTAAACAAAGACATATACGTTTTAAGGATATAAGTAAAATCAATTGTTTATTTTAGTCAAAACATCATACATTCATACTTATATATATATATACCTATGTATTTATACTAATTATAAAGATATTTACTTTTGAAAATCTTAGTTTTGTTTAAAATAATTAAGAAAAAGAACATTACAATGTTGTTAACATTTATCTCAGTAATTTATTAGTTGGGTTAACTAATTTACATAACCTAACAGAATTTAGTATACTTTTAACACTCTACATATTACTAATTTCTTTTAAACTATTTATACAATTTTATAAATTGTTTATATTACTGTTTTTCAAGATAAAATTTTTTCAAAAAAAATAAACTACTTTAGTTTAAAACTTAAAAATATCGTAAAGATTTTTAAGTATGATTAAATGTTTAGACTTGTAAAATATGCTTATTGTGAAGAACCTTTGAAATAGTATTTTTCGTGTAAAATATGTTTTAGTTTTGATAAGTATTTTAAAGTGAATCTGATTCTTACGTCATGAAGTCATTCAAACGACAGGTTAGATAAAAAAGTAGTTTTCCTACACTAATCCTTTTAATTTAAGTACATCTTTTTTTTGTTACAAATTAAATGTTTTAAACTTTTAATTCTTAACTTACTCAACTTAAAGCTTTATGTTTTCTTTGAATCTATATATTTATCAAAAAACAACAAAACACTTTCAAACAAGGTTTTGTTATGTGTAAAACAAACGTACAACGAACCTACACGTTCTTAAAGAATTTAAATGATTTGAACTGTATAAGTAAACTATAAATATTTATTGTAAAGTCAAAAATGAAAAGCGCAGTTGAAAAAAATTATAAGCAAAGTCAATGATAAAGGTCAAAAGTCACTAGAGGTCAAGTTTTATTCACAAAATAAAATGAAAACCACTCACTGAAACGATGATCAATAATCTAGCTAGTAACTCATTGAAACTGATTTTAATCTAGGATAAAGGCTTTTAATGACAGTTTGTCATTGTTTTTTAATTTAATACATGTTTTTAAATAATATACTCGTTTTTACAATTCTAGTTGTTGTCTAATGATTTTTGTTTGACTACATAAATAATAAACAAAAGTATTCCACACTAAAACAAACGCTTATTTGCATAATTAGCACAATTTATCATTAAATTTAATTGGTGCAAAAAGTTATTTTGTTCGATCAAAAGTAAATTGTGTATAAAAACATAGTGAAATATGCTAGCAATATTTCTAAGATTTTGTCCTTTAGAAAACGTTTGTTTTTCTGTACATATAAAATAAATGCTGTTGATTTTTATTCTATGTTTCTACATTATATACAGCTGAAATTTAGTGTTCAGTTTTTTTTTACTTTCGTGTATGATTTTTTTAATTATAAGTATGTACAACAAACAGAACTTTGTCATTGTAAAGTCGTAAAACTTAACTGTAACTAACTAATATGTTTTAAATCGCTACTTGTTCTAAAAATACTTTGAAAATATTTTAATGTTGTTTAGTATACATAATAAATGAATTTTTATACAGTTTGATTTATTTTTTCGTTTTAAGGCTTTTTATTTTCTGGACCAAATAATTTTTCTTTTTTATTTCAATCATACAATTATTCATTTTTTTATTTTAGTCTCAGCTTTTTAATAAAAATTAACTTGGAGTTTCTAAATTTACCAAATCTGTTCAAGTTTAGCAATTGTAATTTGTGCTAAAATATATTCACCGAACACAAGTGCTTCTTTAACTAGACAAGGTTTTATAAAACTTTACTAAAAGTTTTTAAATAAATGGACAGAACTACTCCTGTAATTAATAGTTTCAACATACTGCCTTGTAAACATGAACAAAATAAAAGTGCTTCAAGCACAAAAGCACACAAAAATTTAAATGCTACGTCACAATAGTTCGTAAAAGAAAAACAAGTTTAAAAGAAATATTCTGGAAAATAAAATTAACCCTCATTCTAACTATTACTGTTTTAATTATAAGAGTAAGACTTTTACTACATTTTTTTTCTAGAGTTAAGTTTGTATTGAATACATTTTTTATAATATTTTTAAACCGTTTTGTTGCTGAATGAAAACTTCAAAAATTACAAATACTATTTTATACTAGAAAGTTTTGTTTTTAGAAAAATCTTAGATTAAGCGTAAGTTATTTTTGATTGAACTTTAATAATTTTTCTTATAAAAGTATTTTTATGTATGATCATTTACATATTTATTTGAATTTTTTTGTAATTAGTTCGTGAATTCTTTTACTTCAGTCTTCATAATAAATAAAAACCATTTTAGTATATTAATATAACTGTAATAAATGATCTAAAAAATTTCGAATCAATATCTATTATTTCAATTACTAAAAAAACATTCAAAATAGTATAGTATACAACAGACATGTATTTTTTTACCAAATTCTTATTTATTATTCTGTTATGATCTTTTTTTGGTATTTTTGACCAAAAAAAAATATTTTATGATCATAATAACATTTTAGTGAGTTCAAGTTTTTCTATAATCTAAATTTTTAATTTATAAAATCATACTACTTTATAAATAATTGATCGCTTTTTTCAGTTTAGTAACTCTATATTATGAACGAAACTTTAAAAAAAGTATTTTTCTATTTAAAGTTTAATTATTATTTAAAACGAAAGCAAACACGGATATATACAAGTAACTTAATATTTTTTGTAGTAACAAAAATACAACAAAAATTAAAATTTTACATCATAGAGACTACTAGGAAAAACTTTCATCTTAAATAAAATTGCTGATACTGTATCGTTAGGTTTAAATTGTTAACGTTTTATGAAAAAGCTTAAGAAAAAAATAAGGCTTTTACCGATTTTTTTTACTTAATAACTTTGTTTTGTATTTAAAAAAAGTGAAAATCTTTAATTTGTTTAGATTTAAAAAACTACTTTAAAAACACCACCTACTATAATTAAATTAAAAATAAAAATGTTAGAAGTGTTTTAGCTTATATTATGTTTTTAATAATTTAATATTTTTACAGAATTGTTTACACACATCTAAAAATAATTTTCTTATTTACGTTGTAAATGTTGCCATGCAAAACTTTAATATATTTATATGATTAAGTCACATACATGAATTTTCCATATTTTTACACTAAGAGTTAAACCTACAAAATTAAAGTTTTCAGAAACTTTGTTCATATTAGAAAATTATTTTAAAATTTGTTCACATCTTTCTTAGACATAGTTTTAAGATTATTACATGTCCTTTTACCTTTGTACTCTTAATAGTTTTTTTTAGTATAATTTATCCGTTGCTTAAGGTATTTATTTATCAAAGTATAAAAAACAAAAGTATACTAAGTACATTTTTTGCTGCGAAAATAAGTAATGGTAGTCTATAGCATTCATTGATAGAGTATATTTAAACAACTTAGAGTTAATGTTAAGTTGTTTTAGAAGTTTGTTTACATAATGCACTGGCCCGGTGGTTTTTTCTAATATCAACATAATTTTAAAACATACGTTTTCTTTATAATCAACATGTAATAAAATATTTGTTATGAATATAACAAACCTGCTGGTTATGATGTGCCATTTGATTGTTGTTATGCACCATTTGGTTGCTATGCAAACCATCCTGGTTTCCTTGGTAACCATTCTGTTGTTGGTAACTGCTTTGCTGTCCCTGGTAACCATTTTGTTGCTGGTATCCAGAGGGCTGGGTTCCCGCCATGTTCGACTCGTTGCCATACAACAAAGCCCTGAATGAGTAGTTTCTCCTGAAAAGGGCTTCCTCCGTAGGGGCTTCACCGTCGTTGGTACCTTGTATTTGTTAAAGGGATTTTATAAAAAGTGTTGTTACAAATGTAAATTACTATTCAGGAAGTTTTTTGCTTAAATTTACGAAAATACTAAAAACTAAACAATTATGATTCTTCCTATAAATCTATTTACAGGAAAAATAAATAAATTGCTAAATTACAAAAAAAAAACTTTTTTAATTTTTAATACATGAAAAGTTTCATTAGCTGAAAAAAAAACACTTTTCATCACTGTTCTAATTTCAAAAAAAATAAAAAACAATTTGTTTAATTAATAATTTAGTTATAGTAAAACATGAATAATTTATAGTAGTATCATAATAAACGTTAGTTTACTTAGAATTTAATTTTAAAATCAATATCAACTTTTCTTAAAATAACATACAGCTTTTAAAAACCATTTGTTTTAAATAAGTATGTTTTCAATTTTTATTGTCTTTAAATAAAAAATAGTTAAACTTATGCTATTTAAATGTTCAATTTGTAAAGAAAAGAAAAAAGTTTATTTCAGTTTACAGCTGATGTTGTTCCAAACAGACAAATTAAAATTTAATTAAAATGTGGTAAAAATAAAATCCCAAAGGAAAATGTTTTAAGAATTCTTATGACGTCCTCCATTTTGATTTTTAAAAGACTGCTATACTATTAATTGATGATTTTATCAACTTGTGGTATTTTTTCTAGATTAATTAAACTTAAATTTACTTTAAATCAAAAACTATTTAGTTTTATACGTGTTATTTTAAATTTATATTTTTTCATATTAAAAACTGCGGACCTGGTAACTCGAGATAAATATCGTCTTCCTTATTTGGGGGAGCCCCGATTTCAAAAGTGACACCCTTACTCCCACCGTTAGGGGGCGGTTGCGAGTTGTTGTTATTGTTGTTGTGGTCCATACTGTTCGGTTGCACTGGTTGCTGGACCAAGTCTGGCTTCTTCATCAGGTAGTCCTTAATAATTTTGTGGATTTTGATTAAAAATATATATATATATATTACTTTACCACAGATGTTTATTTGTTAAAACTTTACTACAACTAATGAGGTTAAATGTAGTTTAATATTTGTTTTTTACCAAATAAAGATGACAAAAATCTTAACCGTTTTAAATTTAAATTTGTTTTTTTAACAATATTTTCTTTTCTAGTTACTTTAGCCACTAATATAGTTTTAACACAAAAACATCTGTGGTATATATTACGATAAGCTTAGCTTATCAGGATCTCTAGAACTAAACGCCTTTTAATGTTACATCTTATATATTACTTTAAAAAGACGCTTTAGCAAACACACAATAGAAGGTTATGAATGTAAATGTATTAATTTATTCATGATTGTATTTTTCGTTTGTTGTTGGACCATTTTTGGTTTCTTCATCAGGTGCTCCTGGTAAGAACATAAAAAAACATTTTTATATGACAATTTGTAACTTTTTTAATAGAAAGACGGAAGTTTTTTATGTATCATAAATATTTTTTTAAACCTTTTTTTTTTTATTTTTTAGGTAATTTTTTGATTTAGTAGTCCTAATAAGGTTAAATGTACTTTAATATTTGTTTTTTTACAAAATAAAGATGACAAAAAATTTTAACCATTTTAAATTTATATTTGTTTTCTTAACAATATTTACTTTTCTAGTTTTTTTAGCAATTAATATTACTGGAAGGTTTTGTAAGCAAATAAAACGTGGAATATACAGTTTAATCAAAAGTTTCAATTTTACTTGTATATATTTCTTAACTGATTTTTTGAGCAAATTAATTTAAATACTTGATGTTCTAAGGACTAACATTAATTTCTAACTTTTTCAGTGGTCAATTAAAACAAATTGTGAGTATCTATGAATAACTCAATTTTTTATTTCCTCAAAATCAATAAATAAGTTTTCAGCTGATGTAATTTTTTTAAGTTTAACAATTAGGTAAAAAATTAATAAAACGTTTATTCATGTCAAAAGTATTTCTGTTAATTTTTAAGTATAAGTTATCAAACTTTTAAATCGACACTTAATAGAATTTTTAATGTAAAGTAAAAAAATATGTTTATGTAACTACTTATCCGAAAATATTTTATAAGTTTGAAACTGATAACTCGTATTTTTATCAATAACTATCAAAGTATGCATTATTATCAAATAATTTTGTCATGGTTTAGCAAAAATATTAAATTTAACAAAATTGTCACGCACTTCTATAAAACTTTTGTTTCACTGAAATATTTTTCTAAGCAGTTAAAAAATTTCTATAAAAATATTCATTATTATAAACGTCAAAAAAAACTGAACAATAGACACAATTTCGTTTCTATATTTTGGTTTTTAAAACTTTTCAACTTGATTTTGTTTTTGTTCTAAGTCAGGAAACTCATTGCACGTTATGAATAATTCAACACCATTACTTTAACAAAAATAAAAGAATTATTTCTAGTTTTTGTTTATAACAAAATTAAATTAAAAAATTTTCAAAAGTCTTGATTACATTACTGATACTTGTTATTTATCGATTGGAAAAATTACTCAAAACTCAGTTCTCGGAAATTCATGTAAATTTCTTGTAATTTATGAAATTTCGCATGTCTTTATATGCTATTTGAGTTATGTAACTGATATTCTCTAAATATTAAACTTTATTTTAAAACCGATACTAGTAAAAACGTCCTACTAACAGAAAATTGATAAAAACTTTATCATTGTAATTTACAGTTATTTATTAGTGTCTAAATTCTAAATAATTTATTTTAAATAATATATGGTTATAATTCGTAAAACATACCTCCAGTTTAGTTTAAAACAGTTTGCAAGCATTAAGTATAAAAAGCAAAGTGTAATTAGGTGTTTATATGATTTAAATATTGTTAATGCAATATTTTCAAAGTAAGCGTACTGCAACCAGTGCAAAACAAACATAACTGTTAATACAAAACACAAATTATAAATACAAAAGTACAGTTTGCAGTAACAAAGTTTTGTAAGAGTATAACAACTATAAGTCTATAAACTCAATACTTGTTTCTTACATGTTAGATACATTAGGTTACTTTATATTTTTCGCAGTTAAAAACTAATAAGAAAGTCTAAAACTAATTTTCTAAAACTGTTTTTTAATTACCGTAACATAAGTTTTTGAAAACTAAAACATGTTACCTTTAATTGATGTTTTAAAAGAAGTTAAATAAAAAAAATTGTTTAAAGTTTAGTAAAAAATTAATGGATTTAACACTATTAATATATTTTATAAAATTTATTAATTCATTTAAACTTTCAAGAGTATTTCTATGATAAAAAATCCGGTTGATATACAAAATATTTAGTAAAAAAACAGTTAATTTTAACAAAAGGAAATAACAACAGTAAATCATAACAAACCAGTTTAGTTTAGTTTTTTTTTTGTTTAAAAATTTTATTAAAAAAATAATTTCAATCAGTTTTTATAATAAATACCTAAAATACTACATTTTTAAAACCATCTACAAAAATAAAATTCATAAAAGTTACAAGTAGCTTTATAAACAGATACTTGAAATATTCAAAAAAATTAGAAGTGTATTATCAAGTATAAATTTGTTTTTCTAAAAATGTTTAAACAGTTTCATTTTACAACTAATAAACTATAAACAATTAAACATTAAGTACACAGATCAGATCGATATAATCAGATATAAAATATTTTTTATTTAACAATAGGAAATGACAACATTAAAGCTTGACAAACCAGTAATAACAATTTTATATAGTCTTAATAATCTTAACTAGTTACATTTACTAATATAAATAATTAAAAAATAATATTAAAACAAACCAATCCTAAGTCACCGAACATATTTTTTACATGTTGTTTTACTATTATAACAAAATTTAACATTATTTTGTTAATTTATTTATATTAATAAATTAAACAAACAAACCAGGTCGATATCATCGATGTCCATCCTCGTAACTTCGTTCTGCAAACTTGTGAATGAAGGTAATGAAGGGAAATTCCCTAGATCGACACTATCCCTTGATGATGGTAGGAGGGACTGGTTGTTAGGAGGATTGTATGAGGAGTTTAGGAGCGAGGGGAATAACACGTCATCGCACAATGAGGAGTCGGTTGTTGACTGAAAAGTCCATGGAAACATGGAGTCACTAGAAAATAGATAAAGTAATAAAACAACTGAAAACATTCAATTGAAAACATGGAGCATTTAGAAGAAGTTATAATGAATAACTTAGTTTTTTCTTTTAAAACAATCAAATACGAAATTTAAACTAATGAGTAGACTAAAAATAAAACTAGTTATTAAAATATAATATTTGAATTTTTTTTACACAACTCACTAGTCGCATAAATTATAAATATAAATTCAAAATGTTGAATTTTTCGAATATGAAAGAATTTAAAGATTTAGGTTATAAAATTGTGAGAAATTACGAAGTTTATAAAAAGTTATCAAAATATTATCAAAAAGTACATCAGTCACACGGCACATCAGTTACAGGTTAAAATTTGTAAAATTTTCACAACTCTGATTTTGTTTTAAAAAGAATAATACAAGCTATCATTCAAATTTAAACACGTTATTAAAAATAGTTTATGTTATGTTCTGGAAAATACGTTAGAAAGGTATCCAAAAGGTGTACAATTCGATAACCAAAAGGTTCTTCGTGCACCAGGTCCTAAGACCAAATATTTGTAACAAATTTTTGATTATGCTTTGTTCAAAGAAATCGAATTTTACCTACAAAAACATTGATCAATATCTACTTGTAATAACAAATTTAACTTTAAAAATTTTGCTTATAAAACGTGGAATATAACCTAGAAAAAGGAGAAAAGGAAAACGATCAATTAAATAAAATTTATTTGAAAACAATATAAAAACTAATTAGATTTCTATTACTGATGATGCACTAAACTCATTTTCATAAATAAAATAAACAAATCTTTTTTTTTATGTTGACTATTGACACAGTTTAATGTGTTAGTAAAACTAAG
The DNA here is from genome assembly GCF_965202585.1 of Thalia democratica. Classification (NCBI taxonomy): domain Eukaryota; kingdom Metazoa; phylum Chordata; class Thaliacea; order Salpida; family Salpidae; genus Thalia; species Thalia democratica. The sequence goes on along the minus strand of NC_139167.1, from coordinate 22,149,752 downwards.
CTAATAGTCTTAATAACACAAACTTAAGAAAAATATTTGTATATTACTAAATGATTAATAAAACCTAACATTAACACATCTATTATTACTTGATATCTTTACATTAAATTTATTTTACTTTGTCTACTTAGAAATCTATTTGCTAAAATTATAAACATTTTTAAGTAAAAAGATAAGATATAATAAATATAAAAAGTGCTGACAAATACTGACATAGCAACCATGTGCTAATAGTGCCTTATCATAACGTGATTTTCTAAAATTTGATATCTGATATTGATTGTTTAAATGTGCTAAACTTTACTTTAAAACAGTTTTAATATTTACAGTAGTAATAAACCTTTTACAGATATACAGTAGTTACTAATAAATTACAGCAGGTAAGTTTTAAACTTTACTATGAAAAATATCTTAAGTCGTTGTTGTTTGAATTAATTAGAATTTTTAGTTCTGAAAAACTTGCTAAATATTTTTTGTAAATTTGTAAATGAGTTAACTACTACTAAATAGCTGATCTTCACATTTTTCTTTATTAATAGATTACTTTTGAAATTTGTAATATTTTAGTTAATGTGTAAAGTATATATGTTATTATTATCAAGTTTTAAAGCTTCAAAGTATCATAGAATCATATTTCATTGAAATTTAACTTAAACTTTCTGACAAAAGTTTTGTTTGACAAAACCTATGAAAATTTATATTTTTCAATTTATTAAAAGTTTTTGTGATTCTACTTTAACGAGATTTTGTTTGTAAACATTTTGTTTAATAGTTTAATTAACTTAAAAAGTAACACAAATACAGGTTTTTTGCAGCTGTTATTGCTTAAAATATAAATAAATTGCAAATAAAATAGGATATCTTTGAAACTATGATAAAAAGTTTATTATAATACTCTACTATAGATAATAGAGATTAAACTTGAATAAGAAATAGTAAAAATTTTGCTGCCAAATTTTTACAATACGATCATGTGCGTAAATCTTATCAAAATTCTAAATGTTTATTCAAAACACATTTCTCTTTAAATGACTAATATCATTGTTATGTGTTGAGTTGTGGATAAAATAGTAACCTTTGTTCTATTAAACTTGTTATTCAAACAAAAACTTTACAAAGTTATCAATTAAGTAGCAAACTTTTCTTGTAAATTTAGGCGTTATCAAGTTAAATAAACAAATTGAACAATTAAAATAATTTTAAATGGTTTTAATATTTTAATGAGCAAATAACTAATTGACCGATATTCTAGTAAATTGGTAGCAGTAAAAATTATCTGAACTTCGTGATTACTTTGTGTAAACTTTACGGAAAACTTACTATAGTTTGATATTTATAAAAACAGTAAAGACATAAATAGTTTTTCGATTATAAAAAATCATTTTTTTTCTTTAAACTACTATTTTATGTTTTCATTTGATATTTTTTATGCTAAGAAAATATGAACTTTGTTCTAACAAGTTTATTGTTTGGATAAAACTTTTAAAATTTACATGTAAAGTATTTTTTGGTTTAAATACAAACTTTTCATGAATACGAAACCTGATCTTTAAAAACTTAATATTTTAGAAATCCTTTATTTTTGAGGTTATGTTTCAAGAAAATACCTAAACCTTTAATTTGGAGGTTTTTATACTTTATACTATTGAACTTATTGTGAAACAAGTGGACTAAAAGTTCAAGTAGTTTTAAAGAAAAATTTCAAAACAAAGAAAATGTATGTAAATGTTATTCTTTAATGTATCAAACTGTTTTAACATAGGTGTTCCACAGGTACTTGAATATAGACTTTTTACTCAATGTTTCTAAAGTATTAACGGTAATGACAAAAGTTAACACATTTACTTGGATAGCTTAAACTGACAATAAGTACTAGAAGTCTACTAAATTAAAGCAGTCTCAAACTTTGTGTAAGTTTTAATCAGTAACTTTGTAAGAAAGGTCTTTTTTTGAAAGTCTAAAAGTTTTTGTTTTGGAAAAATTTTAAGTATAAAGTAATAGTTTGAAATAAGTAAAGCTTTGAACAAGGCTATTTTAAGTTTTGCTTAAAATCTTTTTTTTTTCAAACTTATAATTTTTTTTTGTTCTTTTACAAAATAGGTATAGGTTTTCTAATTACTTTTTTCAAGTTCTAATTTAAATTTGTACAAGTTTTAACTAGGTTTTTGTAATAAGTATTATGAAATGTAACACTTTTTATCAAATACTCCCAAGATTTTCATTTTATAAAAAAAAATTTTTACTTTTTTGATAAATATTGTGCAATTTCTATTATTTTTAATTCATTTTGCACTAGACACATCATTTTTTTCTAAGAGAAAATATTTTGTTAAATCTTATCAACTACTCCTAAGCATATCTTTCACAAAAGAACATAACTAAAATATATGCAATGGGCATGCTTATCTAATTTTTGATAAGTTTTAGTCAATAATCTATAAGCCTTAGTCTTTCAAAACTAATATTTTAATATAAATCTTCTCAGACGTTTTACTTTAAACTTGATACTTTTAAATCAACAATGCTTATAAAATAGTGTTTGATTATTGCTTTTTTCGTAACAAATTTTACTTTATACATTTTTTTAAAGCTTGTTATTTATTAAACTAACAAATAGTTCTCAAATTTTTTCAGTTTAGTCGAGAATGAAAATATTTTTATGTAAGTAAGACTAGATCTAAATATACATAATGGAATTGTGTCTTTTACAAATAAAAACACAACCAAACAATCAACAAAAAGAATCGCAAAAATACAAATATAACAATTCAACTTTTGATTAATAAATTATTAAAAACTGGTCGTCAATTTAAATATTACAAAAAACAATAAACAAACAACTAACAAGTCGGGGTAGCTCTGCGACGTATATTCATCGCTTCTTGTCGCTGATTGGTTGCTTGTAATTGAGTTTGGAATTGTGATTGGGTTAGACCTGTTCACCTGTAGTTGCGGTGAGCACGGCGGATCTGGAGTTTCCATTCTGACGTCACAGTAGTTGTTATTACGTCACAATGAACTTAAACTGAAGTAGAATGTAGAATGTGCAAAGTGAGAATTGTCTATGACATATTTACGTATGCTAATTAGTAACAATCTGAAAAAAGTTTTTAATATAACAAATGTTTAAAATTACTTATTTATGCTTAACTGTATAAATTGACACGAATTGAAATTATTTTCATAATATTTGTTTCTAAAAATTTCGAAGTTTGTGCTAAATGTGTGTACAATTAATTTATGACTATATAAATATACAGATATATGTGGTTTTGAAATTTTTATTAATTGTAAAAATTATCTAAAAATTCAATATTATTAAAAGTAGATTTACAATTAAATATTTAAACTTGGGGATATTGAAATTTTATTTTAAAACTAAACTACTTAAATTATTATATTGTTAAAAACAATGCAATTATATATATTGTTTTATACTTGTGTGCAAAATATTTCCAATAAATTTTCGACACTTCCAAATCAATAAACTTTCCTTTTTTTTTTTTGAAGTTTAAATAAATAATTTTTTATAAGTCTTCTCAATGCTAGCTCTGTGAGTTCTTTTTGCTTTTTCTTAATTTTAAATGTATGAATAAATTCTATAAAACAACTTATAAAAACTTTAAAAATTTCAAACGGAGTTTTTAATTCACACAAAAAGTAGTTAAAGAATATAACAAAAGTTGTGTGCAAAAGTTCTGCTAAAGTTTCTGAATTAAATTAATTTGTTAAACTAACGCTTCTGAATTTTCGTAAACATAGCTTTCTAATTATTTGAGCTAGAAAATAACTCTTATTATCAAATTTAAGCTTAAAAAAATGTAGAAATTTCGTTAACAACAGATCTAAAAAAAATACTTTGCTCAACTGTATACCACTTAATCGAATAAAAATTCTATCTAAATATCTGTATCAGCAAAAGTATATTTTATTTTAAGTTTGAAAAGTTATAAATAACTTCACAAACGTTTATTTTTATAAATATTTCAGTAAAACTGTTTATATACTTGCATCAGCAAAAACAAAAGAAAGCCACAAGTTGTGAAATATTTGCATATTGAAACTAAATTTTGTATAATTGTTTGCACAGAACGACCTTGCATTTAAATCTAACTGCATGTTTCGGTTAGATGCAGCTTCAAAAAGATCATATGACATCAAGTTCATTTAAGTTCGAATAGTTGGGGTTACTTTTGATCAAACTTTGGCGCTTGAATACACAAAAACGTTTGAAATTTTTCAATTGTTCTAATAAAACGTTGAACATACAAAAGTTAATTTAAACTAAACTTTGTTTGGTTTAATGCGGTGCTTGTAAAACACATAAAAATTTCAAATTAGAGTGGTCATAGTTTGTTTAAATATTTTTATATAAAAAATGTTGACATACGTTCAGATGAACTTTTTAACAAAATTTAAAATCATCAGTTAAATATAGATTTGTCAAAATTTCTTATGAAAACAAAAATATAAATTTAAATTAAACATGAAAGCTAATAATTTAAACACAATAACTAATAAAAAATGTTTAAACGCTTATGTAAAAATAGTTGTAATTAAATAGAATTAAGTTTTAATTTACTCTCAAAAACTTCGAAAACAATGTGGCAAAGTGTAAAAATTACAAAAGTTTAATTTCAAATTTAAAGTGAGTAGAAAAGTAAAAAATAGAATATTTAAATTATGTGGTAATTTAAATATTTACATTTTTAGCACACATTATATAACATTTCACAAAAGTTTAGTATACAAACTTAATAAACTTTTTGATTCAGTTTAATTAAGGTATCATTTTACAAACAGATTTAGTACAAACTTATTAAATTTGATTAAAATGCTTAACTAAGTTTAAAACTTTAACGTTTCAAATTACAGGAAATTTTATACATAAACATTCATTAGCAAACAAAACTGAACTAAAAGTTTCTTTTAGTCATTGATTTTTATTTACATAATATTACCTAGCTTTATTTTTTCCGAGAATTTAGTTGTAAAACTGATTGAATTGATACTTGGTTCTTTATTTGAACTGTATGTGAGCTTACTAATGCAAACAGAGTCGATGGCTTTAAATCGACCAAAACTTTTTGTTTGGTTATCTTAACGAATAAATAAAACTTATAAAAATTACTTTAAAACTTAAATCCAATTCTTTTTTAATGCAGCTTGGAATTAGTTTTTTCTATATGGTATTTTTTGGTTATCAAACGAATTATTTTCAACAATACAAGAACATAACTTCTAGTCAACATATTATTTTCGATTGATAGTTTTTTTTCTTTTATTTACGACAAAACTAGTAAGTTTAAAAAATACAAGTTTGTTTAATTATATAGCTATGTTTATATTAAATAAGGAAGAAAATCATAAATTAATTGTCTAAAAATACTGTGTCGTCAGAATTTTGGTGTAGTTATAAAACTCTTTGAAAATTTAAAACAACCTCGAAACATAACTTTTAACTTATAATTTTTTATTAATTAAATAGAATTTTAAATAAACTAAACCTTATAAAACGAGCATCAAAACGATAATTTTAATTTACAAACATCATATTTGGATCTCAAAAACGTGATTTAAATTATTACCAATTTGATTACGACACAAATAACTAAATTAAACTAACCTATTATGATCTCATACTTATCTAAAATAAACTTTTCACGACTTTATTATATTTGATATTTATCACAAACAAAATTGCGTGAAAAGTATGATATAGAAGACAAAAACTTCCTTAAAGACAGAAAAATTGAAAAAAAAAACCATAATGATAAATTTCTTAACATGAAAAAAATAAATAAACTAAAGCTAACTAACAATTAACCAGCATGTGAACTCTATCAACACCCACAACTAATCTTGTTTGAAATAGTGCGAAATTGACTGAACACCACGCAAAATGCGATCATAGTGCGAAAGTGCATTCAAGCGTTAATTCGCAGTCAAGTGTCTTCAGCGAATAAAGTTTATTCGAAAGCTGGTTGTTAAGAACCGTGTGCAAAAAATCCTTCAACTTTTGCGCTACTTGAGTTATATTTGTTTGATTTATCTCGCTTGCCTCAAGCTGTTGGTTTATCTCGTTTGTTATTTGATGATTACTGTTTATTTGTAGTTTTAATTGTTTTTTTAATACACATATGTTTTAAAAACAAATCTTCCAATAAATGTTTGTCCATTTGTTTGTTGAATTTGATCGTGTTATAAAGATTAGTATAATTTCTAGACACTAAATCAACATTAAAAAAATGTTTTTTATAGTTAATAAGTTAATACTTAGATTAAAAGTTTGTCCGTTCATACCTTTAACTATAATTTAAGCTGTTACAGAAAGTAAATTATTAACTTTATACGTTTTCACACTTTAATATCAAACGTAATATAAAAACCTTTAACTAAAAAAACTTTAATAATCTGAATTCACATTCAAAATGGTAACAAAAACAAGCAGAACACTGAACTGTGCAAACAAAATTTTTCTCTTAACTAATTTTTTTTTCAAACAAAATTGTCATGCTTTACTATGGTGCACGAGTTTTTTGAATAAAAAGGAAATTGTTACGTAGTAAGTCTCTCACAATAGATTACTTTAATTTGTAGTGAATAAGTTTTCTGGTAGTTTTGTTATAGTTATTTTCATTTGATTTTAAATACGTTTTAAACAGAGTTAAATATAATAGTTATTTTTCAAACTTCAACAAGCATTGTTAACTTCAGAAAATACAATGTATACTACAATACTATAAATAATAAAAATTATAAAACAAAATTTTGACTCCAATAAAAGTAATTTTTACTTAAAATGTTTGCTTATTCATACAATATGGTTTATGTAAAAAAATGTTTGTAAAATTAAATCTTAAGGTCAAACTTAGGGCAAGCTTTAGTGCTTAAGAGATTGTACTTTTTAAAACATATGTTTGACTATAAGCTATGCGCTTTTTAAAGTATTAAGCGTTGTTTTTGATATAAATAATTAAAAAACTCTATAGATATTTTATTACAATGTCAAATAAGATTTAAAACACAACAAATTTAAAACAATAATGTTTTTATTTACTTTTTTTCACTTTAAGTAACGGGTTTTGATTTTAATGCAATTTTGTAAACAAAAAAGTTAATAAATTCACCAAATCCACACATAAAAAAATCTACATAATCTAAAATAGTTATTCATTTAAATAAAGAAGTTACAAATACTAAGTTGTAAAAGCACGCGTAATAAGAGTCTGTTCAAAAAAAGTGTTAAGAAATATAAAGTAGCTGTTTTGTCAATTAAGTCGTAAAATACTATGTACTAGTCTGCGATATGCAACTTATCAAATATTTATAAACTTTACGATAACCACAATTTTTACTGATGTATTACAAAATCAACTTGGCCTAGGCAGAGGCTTATTATGAAACAATCGGTAATATTTGTACTACCGACAAATAAATATAAAATCTAGTTACATAAAAATATTACTTGGACAAGAACCAACTGATTAACAAAACTAATAAACATTAACTATGATAGTATTATTAACTATTAACTTACATAAATACGTTGCCCGGGCAGATATTAAGCAACTTGTTGTCTGGGTCAAAAACTGCTTATGTAAAAAATACAATTTTGACAGCATTCAATTTGTTAATAAACAGTTAAAACAGGTACACAAACGGAGAGCTGACTTTTACCGTTATAAACTATCATCATTACGCCTGGACACAATTGTATCAGTAAAGCGAAAAGAGTTGTAAAGCAAGTTCAAATTCGAAATACTTGCAACGGAACACGTGCATGCAAATAGGGGTGTGTCGGTTTTGTGTGTCGAATTTGTGCAGAAAGAAAAAAATATTTCGTTGCGATCAAGTTAAAAGTTCAACTGTCTCTTATTTACTATCTGCTAAGTATTTACAAAGTTTAGTATATTTTACTGAAGTAATTAAACGCAAAAAAGTATATGAATAAACATTATTACCAATTTCTAATATTTTGTTGCAATGTCATTTGTTGCGTGGTAAAAAAAAAAGAATTTAAATTAGCAGGTATTTGCAGCAAACATTAAAAAAGTTCTAAACTTTGGCTCAACATGTTTAACTAATCATTTCGAAACTAAGTAAGCTCTTTAGAATGTCAAAGATAAGTAAGTGACTTATAGTATAACAAGGATTATTATATATAACCTGAGACATGCATTGCATATATTGCATTTTAGTGCATAAATCTAACCTACTACACAAGTTAACACACCCTTTTTTATAGTTAGTGACGAAACTAATCTAAGTCATTTAAATGTAGCATCATCTTTATATATGAATGATGTATTACTACAGTTTTGCATGTTACTGCATTGTGACGTGATTTTTTAACTTTGATACAATATTTACGATAAACGAGCTCACTGACTGCATTAAATAGGTTATTGGGTCAGCTGAAGTGTTTGTTACAATAACATGTGATTTTATAGTTCTATCATATAAATTTCTGACAACTTCAACATTTTATTATCGCTACATTTTCAGATGACTTGTAGATTTAGCCTTAGGTCATCTAATTTTCGCTATTTCTAAGGCTCGCACAAAAAAAAAATAGGCGTTTATTATTTTATAACAAATTAATGGTTTTTAAGCTAACAGAAAACCATGGTAGTAAACATTTAATTTTCAAAAAAAAATTTTAAGTTGTCTTCTTAAATGTTATACTACAATGCATATTTATTTAAAACTTTAGACCTAAACTTGTTTAAGACAAATAAAAAATATACTTGTTTTAACCGAGTAACTGTTCTTAATTTTGTTTACAAATAGAGGTTTATGAAAATAGTGATTTTAGTTATAACGAATATGTAAACATAAAAAGTATAAAATGTCAACCATAAAACTTACTTTGTAAGAATGTAATGTAGTGGAAAACTTTGACTTACTTTCTATTTTGATACCTTTGGGGCTTTAATTAAACAAAATATCTGCAGTTTTTTAAGTTCCTATGATAAAAGTGTTGTTCTTAATTATGAAAAATTGTTTTAATATTTTCGACATGTTTAATTCAAAGTTTTATTTTTATGTAAACATATCTAAAATTTAAAGTAAAATTATGAAATAAGTATATATTTACAAACACTTGTAGTAAAGATTATCAATATTAAAATCTTTATTAATATTTAACTGCAATCGATTATAAATGTTTGTATTTTACTGATTTGACCTTAATCAATCAATTAAAAATAGCTTGTAATTAGGAATTTCTTAGATTTTATTTAACAGGTCTAACGGCTTATCTAAAAAAATTCTTTTAAGCTATTAATATCAACTTTACTAAAATAGAATATTTTTACCGACATGTTATATGTTTGTACGAAATATAAATGTTTATAAATAAGTGCTTAATATAACAAAATTTGTTTGTTTATCTGTTCTTTTTGAAATTTATTTTGATAAATTTTGTAAAAAAATATCAAAATGGTTGTATACCTAATTATGTTTTTAAATTTATCACAATAATTTTAACCTTATGTTTTTAACTTTTAGGAGTTTTTTCTAAGATGACATTTTTTTTTTTAATTGTTTAAATTTTTAGAATCTGAAGAGTAAGATAGGTTACTCAGTATTACTTTCAAAAAATATTCTAAAAATGGTAAACTGAAAACAAGTAGGCATTCTACAAAAAAAAATTAAATAAATAAAGGCTAAATTAACTGTAAAAAGTTTTTTTAAAGCAGAACATTATCAAAAAAAAGAGTCTAAATATAAACATATAGGTATAAAGTATTTTGTTTTTAAAAAATTTATGTTTTTTAAAGTTTGATAATAAAAAGGCAACTAAAATTACATTACTACTTTCACATTTTAATTAATTATAACTAACACACATATAATGTTCGTTAATACGTTTATTTAGTTCAAAAGGTAAACTATAACTCTACTTTATAGCTTTAAATATTTTTCCAAACGAGTATCAAACTTTAGTAACCATTTTAGTCTTATCACTAAACATTTTAATTTAGTAAACAACTGTAAATAAGTTGCTTTGTTTATTAATTAAAACTTTATTAGCTAACGTAATTCATTTTTTGTTGTTTTTGAAAAAAAAATCAATAATTAATGTCATAAAAATAATCAGTTATGTGTTTCCTCTTTTTAAAAGTATCTAAATTATTTTTTTTTCTCAGCAAACAGTTCTGATAGTGAATAGTTTATATAAATTTTCTTATTATTTAAAAAAAATTCTTAATTTTCTTAAAATTTTCTTATTATTTAAAAATATATATGAAAAATAAAATTTAAAACTGGTTAAACTGATAGCAAGAAAAAACTCTTATAGACACATTATTTTCAACTTTAAATTGTAAAATATATATTGGTCATCAATAATTTTATTACTTTTTATATGAAACGAAACAAATTATTTAGACTTATAAAATACATAGAATAATTAAATATTAGAAAAACTAGAAAGTTTTTTTCAAAATTAAAAAAAAAAACAAAATATTTCAATACGCTTTAAGTAGACATAGAAAGCTTTAAAAAAATCAGAGCACACAAAAGAAGAAACACAAATTTATTTGATTAATTAATATAACAAATGGTTTGATAAACAGTTAAACAAATATTTTCAAATACAAATCAATAAAACATATTTTTAAATGTGTGACTCTTATAAAACAATTTTTTCAGTATCTTTTAAAAGTACAATATTACAAGCTATAAACTTTTATTTTACATTAGGTCAAAATTCCAAAGTAAAAAAAATAATGCGGTTTTTCAATATTTGTTGAAACTTAAGTTTTTATGCAATTTATCACTTTATAACTAAACATCAAACGGAATTTTTAATCATATTAAAGTTAATTTTAGAAAAACTAATACAGTTCAGATTATAAAAATAATCTGTATAAAAAATATTTTTTTTTTTAATTTACATAGAATATATAGTTTGGTTTAACAAATTTAATAAGTCATGTAACATAAATTAAGCTTAAATCACAAATGTGTATATTACTTTCTAACCACAATTGTGGTAAGAAATATAAAAGCCTCAAACTATTGAAATTTATTTTTGTTAATATCTTTGTTACCTAATCTTTTTAAAAGGTAAAGATATCATTAACTAAAATCCCTTAAAAAAAACTCAGCAAAAAAAAAAAACTTAGTTTAGGCTCATTAAACTTTTTCATTACAATAAATAAACCATTTAGTGTGTAAAAACTAGTAAAATGTAATACTATCAATATTATATTTTTATAACTCAACTAAAATTTTAGATTTAAAAAAAAAATTGTTAATTGAAAAGTTTTAATTATGTTATGCAAACTATAATTTGTTTACTAATTAAGTTTTAAACTCAAATCCATACTTTTGATAACTAGTTGTTGAAGCTTAATTTTAATTTGAGCAATGATAACAACAAATAATTAGTTCTTTAACTCAATTAATTTTGTTTAAGTTTACTAATTTGTAACAAAAATTTTCTTATGTTATTTCCTTTCTTTTTTTAATTAACACAAAATACTTTTTTCAATATTGTAGTGATTGAAGTAGATTAAAATTCAAGTTTACAGCTCAAATAACACATTTAGTTTTTTAATTATCAAAAACTGTATATTTTTGATACTTATATTATTATCAAATGCTAAATTTAGATTTAAAAAGTTAATGTTTTTGTAGAAGTTGCTACAAGTATACTCTCATAACAAAAATTTTAAGTTCAGTTTATAAGCTCACATGCTTAGAAAAGATAAACACATTTTGATTTATTAGTTTTTGATTATTTTCAATTTAAATTTTGTTACTTAAATTTAATACTTTCCCATACTTGTCATGTTTAGGGTGTTATATAACATTAAGTTTTTTGATTAATACAGGCACTTTTAATTTACTTTTTAATACTTATTATCTTTTTTCTATTTGGTTTCCTTATGTGCTTTATTAACTGTTTGACTAAGCTGTTTACAACACAGCTTTTACAAATAACTTATAGTTCAAAAAAAAGCTTAATGTATAAACAAAACCATTTACTACAACTTTAACAAAAACAACAAATAAAAATGATTCCTTTTCCAGCATTTTTGTTGCAAGAGTTTTATGAATGTCCTCAATTTTAACCCTAGGAATCAGCAAGCATACAATAACAATGGCTTTTATGGCGCTTTTTCATTTTGACACGTGTTTTGTGCTAAGCAGTGAAGAATTTCGAAACTCGATTTGTTGAATGCTAATAGTTTTTGTATTGTTAAGTAATTATAAAGCCTTCTAGTTTGAAAATTATAGTTTTAATGATTTAAATGGAATTTATTTTTTAGTCTTTTTACACAATATTCAATACAAGCAAAAACAAACTTGTTTTAAAAGTTAACTCTATTAATTTATTCATTGAATTAGTATAACGTACTTAGTTTTTTTATCAAAAGCTAAAAGTAAATTTTTCAAACGTTTTCTATTAGCGATTGCATACCTTAAAATATGTATTAAATAAGTTTTTCAAGAGTAGATACAATCATGTGTACGTGGTTTGAACTAATTTTTAAATTACTAAAAGTTTTGTAGAAAATATTTGCTTTTTGACAAATTGCACTAAATTTCATGTTTTTAGATGTAAAAAAATATGATCTTTAGTATGAAGAATAAAAATGAAAGTTTTCAACTTGGGTTCAAGTAGGTAAATATAATAAGTTTAATTAAAACATTAAATTTGCAAATCGCTATTCACTTATGAGAATTTTTAAAAACTAAAGTTACTTAAAACAGTAAAAAGAATTTTTCATAAGTTTTTTATATTATGTATGTTTAAAATAATTATATACTTGTTTCAGTTCACTCTTAAAAAGCATTGAACATTATAGTGTGTTGTGAAAAATAAAGAAAACTTTTAACAAACACTAAAAAATATCGTTATATATTTTCTCTTTTTTTTATACTTTTTTATATTAGTCCTGGACAAGACTTCAACCTGTATTCAAATGATGTACGACTCGATAACTGACAGGTTTTTTAGTATATCAGGTCTTATGATCAATTATTTTGATTGCATTTTTTTGTAATCAATTAGCAACAATAATCAACTTGCTTAGTAGATTTAAACAAATAACGTAGACAATAACCGTTTTTTATTATGAAAAAAGTTTTAAATTTTTAATGAAAAAAATATTTTAAGAAATCGTAATCTTATTTAGTAAGTTTTTAATTTAAATGCTTTGAAACTTTTGTTTAATTTTTACATTGTCTTATAATAGACAAAAATATTCAACTCAAAATTTAGGTTAAAGATGATTGTTACTTGTATGATAGAACTGTACATTAGGGTGCATCTGTTACCTCTCAAATTAAATTTTATTAATATAGGTTAGTCTAATTTTTTGTGCGTGGCAAACCAAATAAATAAACAACACAAAAAAAATTAGCTTCCTAGCTTTTACCACCTCACGATATTCACATTTTTTGAAACAATCCCTATGTAAATTTAATGAGACCATAAAATTTCGACCTTCCAGTTTTTGGCTGAAAATTTTTTTTATATGTAACAATCACCACAAAAACACATTCTACACGTTTTTAGACCATTTGAAAAAAGTTTCATTGAGGTATTTTTGTATTCTCTGATTTTTTTATCATTTTTCGGGGACTTGAGTCTTTTGATGAAACCAAGAAACTCCTCTAAGAAACTTTTTTCAAATTGTTTGAAAACGCGTAAAATTTGTTTTTGTGATGATTGCTACATATAAAAAATTTTTAGCCTAAAACTCGAAGGTCATATAAAAAAGGTCCCATACAGTTTATACAGAGTTCTTTGCAGAAAAGTATAAATAGCGTGACGATTGTAAAAGCTAAGAAGCAATTTTTTCTGCTGTCTATTTATGTGGTTTCCCACATGCAAAATATGGACTGAGCAAAATTCCAATGTTGGAGCAACCCTATAGTACGTATAATTTTGCTTAAAAATAACATTAAATACTTTTTGACGTACTTTTGCATTTCTTAAATATTCTAAAAAAGTTTGAACACATTAAGTATGATTGAAAAAAAGCTTAGTTTTTTGGATATTTTGTTTTTTGGATTTTTTCTTCATTTAAAGACTTTTTTTTTTTAGGGTAGCTAAAATTCGTCTGCGTACGAAATACAACTGTATACAAAACTTTTTATTATTTTCATAGTCAGTATTTATAAACTGTTCTGGATATGCACTGAAACACATTAAAGTTCTAACTTTAAACATTTAAAACTGTAGTTTTACTGCTTATTTCAACTCAACCATAACTGTAGAAGAGATAAGATACATGTAGAAATTATTATGCTACCATTTTATTAAGTATTCATCAACATTCATAGTTTATATAAATCTTTGAAATTTTGATAACTATAACTTTACTTAAAAAAAAGGTTAAAAACAACCATTTAACTATTAAAAACACTTTTGTAAACATTATTACTATAAGAAAACATTTTGTTAAACAGCCATTTAAAATTTTGACTTATTGTTCTACTAAATAGAACTTATTAAAAATTATCAACAATAATCAACTATTTATTAGTTATTGTTGGTTTAAACTGAATGTGTCCGATCCATATTAAATGATGATTTTAAAGATTCTGGTCACAATCGCTGATTACAAAATTTAAAGATTTAATTGTTTAAATTTTGTTTTTAATTGTTTTAAACAAAGTAAATGAAAGGTAATGTTTAAATAACTAAATAAATAAAGTATTTATATATTTAAAAAGTTTATTTTTAACTACAAAAGTTTATACTATGACATTACTATTAAACAGCTACGTATAAAAAGTATAACAAATAAAAATCAGCTAACATCAAAAATGCAGTTTTAAATATTTTCAACGTAATTTTAGTCTTTTAATAAACAATGCTACTATATGATTAAGATACATGAAAACATGTTCCTCTTTATTTTTGTTAATAAAATTTAAATTTATAATTTTTAGTAATCTCAAACTTGTTGTTATATTTTAAATTAAACTATTATTTAACATTTATAACCACTTGTGCCTCATAATTACACACAAAAATAGATATAGATTTGTTGTCAAACAACCGTAGGACTTTAGTTTAAAAAGTACACAAAAAATATTTAATAACATTTTAATATTAAAATAAATGATGCTAATTTTTTTACAAAAGGTATTAAGTAAATAAAGTTTCAATACATGCTTCTAATATATGTTTCTATATGTTTTACTTTGTACATTATTTAACAGCATTTTAGTAAACTTTTACATAAATATACGTAAATAATATTAACTTTTACAAAACATATAACTAATATCTAAGATAGCCTTTGATAAATAGTTTTTTTTGTTGCCTACATTCAATTTATTTTTTAAATACTAAGGTAACTTTATCTTTATTTAACTAACTTTAATTTTAAAAAGTTGAATAGCTTAACTTACTTAAGATTTTTTTTCTTTTTCGCTACTTTTATTCTGAGAAAGATGGAAAAAATAAAAACGTGTCAAAAAACGCAAAACTTTATTACTTTTATAAAATCTTAATATTTACATTTAATCGAAGTTAATAAATACAACTATTCGTGTCGATATTGTCGGTATTATGATTTAATAATATTAAAAAATAATTGATAAAGTTTTTCTTTAATAAACAAAAGATCTTTTTAATGTTAATGTTTTGTAAAAGACTGAGACAGTGGTTTTTTAATGGTTCCTCACCATTTTTTAACTTGGCAGTTTTACATTTAGAAATATCCGTTGAATCAGCAACTTTTGATATATATTTTTTTTAAGAGTTTTTGTGTAAATGATTACAGATGCATTTTTATGTCTAGCAAATATCATACACTACAATTTGTAATACTATTTATTGTATTGTTTGAGTCAGTATTAAAAACAACTGTTACAAACACTGAACGATTATTAGCCAAAAAACCTAAAACCTGAACTGGTTCAAAAAGTTTTACTTATTTACAGTAGAACCATTTCTGTTTGTGTCTTAAGTTCTGCTTGCTTCTAACCTTTGTTTTGTTTTTTCACAAATGCTGTTCTCCCGCTTAGTTTGTAGTTTTTCAATTATGGTTTATCTAATGCAGTAAAATAATTTTATATCTTATAAGGATTAAAAGTTTCTTGTGTTCGGTTTGAATGTTGATAGTTTATGTAAGAAGTTGTGGATTCTTCTTTTTTATTTTGGTTAGCATTCCTAACTATTTTAATTTTCTGTTTCAAATTAACCTTCTAGTTTTGATTTCTTTGTTTACCTACTCTCAAGGTAGTGTTTTTTTATTGTAGCTGTAAAATTTTCTTTAAGACTTTTTAAATATGTACTTAAATTTTCTGAAGTTTACTAACTTACAAGCTTCTTTAGGATCAGCGGTTATTAACCTTTTTTCATGATTTACTCCTTTTTGGAAGCTAACTACCTCATTAACCCCTAATTTACAAACTAGTGTTTAATTTTGAGGAAAAAAACAAAATTTTTTGAACTTTTAGCTTATTAAATATAAAAGGTTGTAAAATTTTAAGAGTTAATCTAGCTTAAAATAGTTACAGTTAAATACAAAGTTATAATTCAAAAAAACAATTAATTAACATTAATTTATAAAAGTTGTAATAAAGAAAATTTACCCTTAAAACAAGGAAGTTTAGCCCCAAGGGTAAGAATCGATTTTTTAGAGTTTATAAGTTTGAAACTAACTTGTACTATTTATGTGTAATAACTTTAATTTTTTTTAAGTATTAATTGCTCTGTAGGTTTAGAAAGTAAATTTTAAAACCAAAAAAGAAATAAGTAAGGATGTTTGTCTAAGTATTACAACTGAAATGAATTAATCTACATTTTAAGTTGTGAGGCTAATATATAATAAACACTCTTTAGTCAAAAATAAGTATCATATTTTTAATATTAATTAGATGTCCTGAGTTAATAAGGATGTAAGTTTTTTAATCTATTGGTAATTATTTTTAGTAATCTATAATTTTGTTTGAAAAATTGTAAAGAGTATTAGTTTATATGCTACATGTGAAAATTTTTATAAGAAGCTTAACTTTATGTTTCAGTAACTAAAAACGCAAATATTTTTTTATAAAACGGCATGATAACAAATTGTTTGCAAAACTTATTAATTTTATTAGTTAGTTTACTATGCATTAAACTTTCTCTTATAAACTTTTGTAGTCGTAAAAATAAGTATCCCATATATAAACTAAAGTAAACTTCATTTTTAAAAGCACACCAATAAAACAGTACAGCAAAAACATAATATATTTGTTTTATTCGACTAATAACACTTGATTGAAATAATGATTAAAAACAAAAGCACAGTACGCAGCTTACCTATTATTACGTCATAATACCTATTCGTACGTGCAGCGTTACTTACCTACAATTACGTCATAATTAAACACAGATCCCAACAGATACCAAGAAAACAAAAAGTTAATTAAAACCCAAACACACACACTTTGAAGAAATAAATAAAAGAAAAAAGACTTTCTAAGAACACAGCTAAAATGTTTGTACTAAATTGAATGAATATACACTTTCATTCGAGATACAGATATTTTAAATGACCAAATGTAAGATTTTTTCTAAATAATTAGAGTGTACAGCCGATTAGTAAATTTTTTAAGTGCATAGTTTTCGAAAAGTGATATATGGACGGACTAACAAAAGGACGGTAAATGAACAGAATAACAAACTAAAAAGAAAAAAGTCAACTAAAATATTTCAAACAATTGAGATTTAAGTATTAAAATAAAGCATGTAATTTTCAAAACACAAAATCGAAAAAGCGCTTTTCATACACGCGCGTTTGGCAACCAGGACAAATTTATCTGACATTTAAAATATTTTTGGCGCGAAATTCTCACGAACGAAAGTGGCGTTTTTAAGAGTGGGCGTTGAGGGCGTCGCACGACGACTTGGCGTCTCCTAGCAACATGGAAACGTTGGGTTTGTAGAAGATGGGGTTGTCAACAGCCGCGTAACCGACACCCAGTGACCTCTTCATTACTACCACCTAGTGGAAAGAAAAATTGTAATTAGATAAAAATCCATTTATGATTTTCGATGTATAGTAAATACTTCAACTTAAATATTTTTGACAAAAATGTCGATTAGAGTCCTAAATTTGGTATTTTGTTGTTATTTTTACAGTGATCTTTTACTTTTGCTTTTCAACTTGTTAATAAAAAATAAAATACAGTTTACATTCTGATACAGTTTTAAGATACACAAAAATGAATAGTTGTATGTTGTTTAAAAAGGTTTTCAAAATATAACGCATGTACTATAAGTCAAGTACAATCATTAAGTAATATAAAATCTACTGAGAGTTAACAATTTCAATATAAATAAACTTGTTTGCATTTTCAAACTTTTAACACAACAGTTTATTTCTGAATTATCTACATTTAAGAAACTGTTATAACAAACTTGTTTAGATTTCCACACTTCTAGGACGGGCATTCCTGCAATGATCGAGTTTGGATCTTCCTGAGCTGCAGAGTTGACCGTGTCGTTGGCACCAATCACCAGTACAAGGTCGGTATCTAAAATATAAACAATTAGTAATCTGAAACACATCTTAATTGTAAATGTACATTATTAGCTCCAATGACCAGTGCTCAACTGGATATCTGTAAACTTAAATCCAGATAACAAATAAAATACAAGCTTTACTCAGTTTTAAGTGCTGTTTTAACTTCAATTAACTGCACAAACTCCTTGAAAAAGATGTTAAAAGGGTAATATCAAGTTTAAAACAATTCAAAAACTTTATTAGATTAATTACAAGTTATGCTCTAGCCTTAGCATTTATTAAAAAATAATTTAACAATACTATAAAAATTTATTTTGACTTAATGGTGTGTCACAGCTTTTTAAATAACAAAAAATAAATTATTTTAGTTTAAGCACGCAATCATGATTATTTACATCAACAAAAACTTGTCAAATTAAATATATAGAGTGTATGCACTATTACTACACTGTAAATTAATCTACAAGTTATTTATTTGAATGTTATCAATATTCAACCTTCGAAATCTTCGTTAATTTCGTCCATTTCAAGCACAACGTCGTAAGGAACTCCTGCTTCGGCCAATAACACGTTCAATTGACCGGGCATTCTTCCTGCTACTGGGTGAATTCCGAATCTGTATTGGATATTTTTATCCTACTTTTTATTTTATATTATATTAGATTCAAATCACTAGGCATTCACTTGCCACTGGGTGAATTACGAACCTAAATAATTGTTTTTACTTAAATAATGACATATGCTTGTCATAAATAGCAAATAATTAACCAAGTAACTAAGCAAAACTAATATAGTTAAATAGAGTAAGATGTGTCGAATTAGGTAGTGTTGTTGAGTTATCATGGTTTAAAGAAATAATGGAAATGTGTGTAGTGAGTACCAACCTAACATTCTTTCCCTTTTTGACGAGCTTAGCAACCATATCAGCAATTGGGTACTGAGCCTTGGCAACACACAGTCCGTATCCTGGTATATTAATATTTGTTTTTAAAGATCTATGTAGGTTTCTATCTGACTTACAACTATTAAACAACTTGAAGTATTTGATATAAAATATTAGTTCAATTTGAACTAGTTTTGACTACTAGAAAACAATATGTTAAATTTTACTATTTAAATTGCTTCTAAACAAACTTAAAACTTTTTATTTATTTTTTTTTGGTATACAAAACGTAGTAATTTTAACTTAACAGTATACAAGAAACTTTTTAAGTAAATACACAAATCAGAAAAATTAACCCATGTAAAAGTAAATTTAATTATTTTCAATCAAAGCAGCCAGATAAAAATAAATATATCATCAAATTCAACAAGCCAGGAACAATGATGATATTTAAGCAAACATAGAAAAAAAAATAATTAAATAATTCAAGTTACAGTAAAAAGAAAATATTTCAATTTGAACAAACCAGTAAAAACTAGCTCATGTTACAGTTAATTAAAATATTTTTATTCAACGAATCTTAACGAAATAAAACTAAATTGTGATTGTTCAAACTTAACCAAACAATCTTACCAGGAACAATGATGATGTTTTGAGCTTCATCGATCATCTGGCTCGTCTCGTCGACGTTCGTAATCGTCGCTTCGCCGACAATTTCCATCGGTTTACCCCCTCCAGTGGACGAAGTTCCGAACCCTCCGAGGATGACGTTTGCCAAGGATCTGTTCATTGCCTGTTTGGAATATAATAGTTATTACAAATATTCTGATATCACGTTTCACATAATATCAAGAAATTGTGAATAATTATTTAAATAAATAAATAAATATATATTGTATAATTCTTCCTAATAATTTGCTAGTGATCTATTCATTGCGTGTGATACAATATTTAGCATTAATCTACTTCCAATATTAAAACGATGTTGTTAAAGATTGAAAAATCATCAAAAATAATTTTACATTCTTTATTTTAAAATAATATCAACCTAAGCTCACTACACATAATATTACGTTACTAACTTAAAATTCATGAATCAACTAACTAACTTATTTAAAACATTTTAAAAACAACTCACACCATATATAATAAATTAGACTATCAGGGATACCATAAAACTATTGTTAGGGCATATATACCAAAAATAGGGAACAGTAATAAAATCTTATTTAAAATATAAAAAGTTATTAAATTAATATATACAACCTAACTCACCACACACATAATGTATGACAATATGGCACCGGAAGATCCGATCAATGAACCGACAATGGTCAACAAGTTGTTGTTCAAAAGGAAACCTTCAGCGCACAATGCCCATCCTGAGTAAGAGTTGAGCACAGTGATCACTACTGGCATGTCTGCGCCTCCGATTGCTGCCGTTAAGGTGTATCCCTGTTGAGAAACAATTGATAAATGTATATTTTAATTGACGATAGTTCTAGTTTTTTATATACTTAAATGATTGTTAGTGTGTATTTATGATAAAGTTTACATATTACATGAAGATAAATTTCATATATAAATCAGTAAAACCTTAGTCTTCTTGTATAAGATTGTCGAAGTACTTTTGTACATTTCAATTTCCTTTATGTTTCTCATTATAATAAACTAGTACATGAGCTTAATTACTTGTTTAGTTTATATTTAAAAACCAGATAACAGGACTATACATTTAAACTCTAACTTATAGCTCTTCAAGATAAAAGTATCAGCTTAAAAAGTTTAAAACAAAAAACCAGGCGCAATGTTTTAGCTCTAATCTTTAAGTAAGTAGTTATAAATCTAAGTTCTTTATAAACAACATATATTAATCACAAACTACAAACCATGACGCTACTGAGCAGAGCAGTGGAGGACAAGCAAGCGAGTCCTGTTGAGTAGGAGGTGTCGGCCATCATGTAGGGAATCATCGGGAGGAAGGCAGCCGACAACAATCCCGCGTTGATCGCGTGCCTGCCGGGCAGCATCAGTGGGGCGGAGTTGAGAAGGCCTGTTTGGTAACATTTTGACGGTTAAAAATATTAAATAAACTTAGTAAAACAATTTAACGGCTTATCCGACCTTTTACTAAAAAAATAAAGATCCTGTAGATTATAACAATATTATAACCGCGCGTTTTTTTTAATACAATAAAGGTAATAATAAGAATCATTTAAAGAATTAAACTGCATTAGAAATGATTTAGGTCATTTCTAAAACATACTTTTTGTGTCCCGACTTTAAAAGTTGAGAAAGTTAGTGACTAAGCCTTAAGCATAACATACACATTATCATAATTAATAATAAGTTTAATTTTACAAATTTTTAACATTAACAACAAACAACTTTTTGCACGCGACCAGTGACCCAGCAAAATGTAGCAACACTAATGTAAGTGCCGAGATGAAAAGAAAATAATTAATTAAAACAAAAATAAAAACTAACCATCAAGTTTTCCGTATGCCACAAGCGATCCAGTGAATGTCACACCACCGATGTAAGTGCCGAGGTACGCCACCAGCTTGATCATGTTTCCCATCTCGCTCTCCGCTAGGTGGGGGTACTCGATCATGTACTCGCTCATGCATGTCATGAGTGCGGCCAGTCCGACCAATGAGTGGAAAGCTGCTACCAGCTGCGGGAGGGAGGTGATCTCTATCGATTTCGCTATGGCGGTACCTTTCAAACGAAAATAGAAAAATTACACTGACACTCATGTTTGTCAGTATTTTCAATTCATATCAGTTTTTTAAGCTAGTTTTTGGAAAGAAGGTAATCTTTATTGATGGTGTTAAAATTTAGTAAATGACAGTACATAAATAGTATATATCGAAAATTCTTTAACTGCTGGTAATTATTAACTTTCAAATTAAAAACGGGGGTCGAAATAAAGTTTTAATTTTTAATATTATGTTTATAGATGCTTTTTATAATGGTTACTTTATATAAAGCTATTTTTAATTAAAGCTAAAGTTAAATTAACTATCATAACTTGGCAACCAATACTTAAGTTATCAAACAAACCTGCAACACCACCGACTGCCATGGTGGCGATCATCTGCGTGAGCAAGTCGGTAGATGGCGCTATCTGGCCCAACGTGGCGGCGATACCACCGCTGACGCCGATGATGCCGAGCGCGTTTCCGCTGCGAGCCGTCTTCTGATTGGACAATCCTCCCAACGCTCCTACGCAGCACAAACCGCTGATGAAGTACATCATCTGTTTATATTATTTATTTATGAAAGTTATTATTTTTTAAAATTTATATTCTAGAGCTCCTGGAAGCATAAACCAAATATGAAGTACATCATCTGTTTGAAGATTAGTTTTAATATTATAATATTGCAAGTTTTTATTTAGTTTTAATTTATTTCTTTTTCATATTATAATGAACCCACGCAGCACAAACCGCTGATCTGCAGAGTTTTAATGTCAAATTAAAGTTATTATTTTTTATTGTTTATATTCTAGAAATCTTGGAAGCATAAACCAAATATGAAGTACATCATCTTTGAAGTTTGTTTGTTAATATAATTATTGCTGTTTTAAATGTCCTACCAAACACAACTGCTTATGAAGTACACCATATGTTTGTTGTCAAACAGTATCGATAGTAATTTGTTATAATCTTAACTTTCCAACTCAGCACAAACCAAAGTAAATCATGTGTTTGAATATTAATTTTAGTCTTAGTTAAATAAAATTTTTAAAATATTTATGTTAATTTATACTTGTAATAAATTAATATTTAGATATAACAAACTTATAAAGTATTCAATTTTTTGTAGTTTTGTTAGTTATACTTAATTGGCTTAATTTAAATTTGAACTACGTTCGTGTACCCTTAACTACCAACCTCAAATCCCTATAACTTTTACTGTTTGTATAAAATTTACAAACCTGGTGGAGGTCAGCAACACCGGACATGTTGCCGAAGTAGTAAAATTAAAATAAATACAAACAAAAATAACTAACAATTAACATTATAGAGTAGTAAATTAAAATAAAAAATAAAATCCAATTGTCAATATACCTGATGGAGGTCAGCAACACCGGACATGTTGCCGAAGTAGTAAAATTAAAATAAATACAAACAAAAATAACTAACAATTAACATTATAGAGTAGTAAATTAAAATGAAAAATAAAATCTAATTATCAATAAACCTGGTGGAGGTCAGCAACACCGGACATGTTGCCGAAGTAGTAAAATTAAAATAAATACAAACAAAAATAACTAACAATTAACATTATAGAGTAGTAAATTAAAATGAAAAATAAAATCTAATTATCAATAAACCTGGTGGAGGTCAGCAACTCCTGACATGTTGCCGAAGTAGTAGCTGCCGAGGAACACTGAAGCGGGAATGGCGTACAAGTAGTTGTGCTCAGCCGGGTCACCAGGTCTCTTGAACATGTCCAGCATGCGTTGGGTCACCAGGAACCCCCCGAATATGTTGATCGATGATATGAACGTGGAAGTTGCTGCGAGTGTCTGTTTGTAATTTGTTTTAAAGAATTAATTTTATCTAAACATGTTTGTTGAGAAAAATAATGTTGATGTTGCTGCTAATGTCTGTTTGAAGTTACCCATATTTTACAAATACGAACTAATGTGGTGAGTTTCTATGTAAGCTTACAAGTAAAAAAGTTTAGAGTGTCGTGCGTTTGCTTGATAAATTAATTGTGCTGGTAGACAAACTCATGTAAACCACATGTGCAAGCTATGTTAGCTTCTTATTTTTAAAAGTTATTGTTGTGATACTGTCACTTAAAATAATATTGTTATTTAGAAAGCTCTGAATATCCTTTTAGGAGAAACAGTAATCGTTGAATATAAAATATATAAAAATATAAATGTAATTTTAATAATTAAGCTCTTATATATTAAGCACTTTAATTCATACAGTTTTATAACTTATGTATAGAGTAATAGCTTTTTAATTTAGAAAATTTAACTAAAAAATTTATTTTCTCACCTGTGGAACTGTGTGTGGAACCATACCGCCACCCATGAGGAACAAACCCCCCGAAGCGGTCAGCCCACTGATGGCGTTGGTGACCGACATGAGAGGGGAGTGGAGCGCGGGGGTGACGCCCCAGACGGTATGGTAACCGACTATGACGCTGATGCCGCAAGTGGTCATCATCTGCGTCACGCCGACGGAGGGGGAGAGGTAGCCAAGCCCCATCAGGGAACCGAGTCCTGAAAATATAAAACATGAAACAATTTGTTTAAACAACTTGTTTCAACTAATCAAAAGTTCATTTAACATTTTGGTTGTTTGTTTAGTAATGAAGTTTTAAACATTTGTAAATAAGTTTTTACAATAAAAACTAAAAACTAGAAAAAAAAAATACAATAGATAATTTACAATATGATTATCAAAGTTATCGAGTCCTGTTCGGATAAGTTTTAATATCTATTTAGAATGCACAATTTTCAAGTTTTGAGTGTGGCTTAATATTCAATAAAGATTGTCTAAACTGTATAGAGTTTTATTTTTTAATTAAACTTGTTTGTCTTTTAATTTGTCTTTCAAATGTAACACTAATATAGTTGAACTGAATGAATTGAACTTAATTAATTGGTAGACAACAAGAAATATATTTTATACTTTTAAAACTATTTAAGTTTGGCCTGAATAACTAGTTGTTTTCAATCGGTCAGCACAGAATTGCATAGTAATTTAAATCAATAAGCCAGCGGTACTATATTTAAACACCACAACATATAAGTATGTTCTGTAACTAAACAAACAAGTTTCGCCTCTTTTATTTTAAATACATAAATGTTTACAACTATATACAATAGATAAAGTTCAAATGTTAATAAATTCAAACCGGTGGTAGTGACAAGTCCCGCTTCCTTCATTTTAACTTGGAACGGGCTGATCGCCACCTCCTTGCTTTCTTCTCCTTGTTTCGGAGGAGAAGCCACCGGAGGAGGAGCGTCGACTTGCGGAGGAGGGAAGGAAACTGAACCTGAGTTGACCACGCAGCTGCCACGTACCTGAGTGGTGGCGGTAAAGAGACGTAAATAACAGTAATATAAGCATCAGGGTAGTATAAATTAAGTTTTTTATTGCTTACAATATTTAACTTTTGAAGTATACACTGAGTTATTTTATATTCTTAGAAATAAATAAAACTAAGTTTTGCGTTTTTACATAACTATGTAGTTATCAATTAATATTATAAAAACATTGTCATACAAATGTGTGTAGTTAACTCAGCATCAAGGTAGTAAATTATACATATTTCAATGCTAAAGCACCATACTTTAGTAAAGCTTTTGTAGTCGTACTTTCAAACCCAATTAAAAAACAGTTTTTAGACTTAATATAAATGTCTAGTCTACATATTTTTTTTTCATACATTATCAACCTTTTATTTTACGTTTAACAAAATTGTGATTCAGCAAACACAACCAACTTAGTACATTAAACTATCATTAATATAAATATATATGCAACAAATTAAATCAACTCACAACATGATCGATGTTACCGAAACCGAAGTCATCCTTGTATACGTAATCAAACTGTTCCTTATCTGGCGACATTGCTTTTATGAGTTTGACCAAGTTGTTGCTGTACAAGTTTGATGCTTGGGTGGGAAGCCTCGATGGAATGTCAGTGTATCCTATTATCTTCACTCCCTGATAATATCTTGAACTTAATATTGTAGAACATTTATAGTTTTTAATAATGATTTATATTGATGGGATATCAATTTACCGTATTGTCTTCACTCTCTGATAATATTTTACAATAATTATTGTAATTTATTTATAGTTTTTATTAATTATTATTATTGATGGGATATCTGTGTACCCTATTATTTTCACTTTCTGTTGATAAATATTTTGATTTTCATATTTTGCTACGCATGCAAACATATATTTTTTATTTATAAGTTACTACAGGCTTGTTTGTTGTAAGGTTTTGTTTTAAAAGGTAATAAAAAACTTGTATTTATAAAAACATAGTTTTTAGAATTATCTTATGAGAACAATAGTAACAGGCATGTAGACTAAACAGCAAATAAGCACCAATTACCATCGATTTTTAAACAGAAACTCACTTTATGGACGTTTATGGTACAAGATACGCAAACTTCAAATATTAAGTATACTTACTATATGTTTTTTTAACACAAACCAACTTTGTGAACATTGATGGTTCCAGGCACGCAAACTTCGCAGTTGCCACCGGCTTCGGCTGCAAGATCTACAATAACCGATCCTTCCTTCATACATTCCACCATCTCCGTTGTTATCAGTTTCGGGGCTGGTTTTCCTGTTAATATGTTACAAATGAAAAACTAACAACAGTTATTAAATGATTTGTTTTTTGTTTCATACATTCAAACATCTCAAGTGTAATGAGAAGGATTTCTTGTTAACAAAAATGTTTAAAAACTTGTACTATCTTATTAATTTTAGCTGAATTATATGTAAATCATTCTACCATCTCATTTGTTATCAATTTACTATAATTGTTAAGACTCTTTAATGCTATTATTATTTGAATATTTTATTTCATGCATTTGTTGTCTCTGAAATAACTTGACCAGTTTTGGTGTTGAAAAACAATATTTGATATAATTTTTCTAGTATATAATGTTTATTCTTATTTTAACTTATGTATTCAACCACATATTTTGTTATGAGTTTACGGCCCAGTTTTCCTGTAATGATATTATTTATGAAATAGTGCTGCTACAAACTAATTTTTAAAATCTTATCTTATTTTTCTATTAACACAAATTTAATAATCTTAAATTTTTGGTTATTTATTCAATAAAATAACTTTTGATTAGTTATAATTTTTAGAAAAAAATCAACACAAAGCGTTTTGTAACAGTAACCTTAAAAGGTCTCGTATATGTTTACTAACATTAAAATTTATACATACTATTTTGATAGAAACATTTCGTTTTATAGATAGAAAAATATGTTATATGTTTTGGTTTCAAGAAAACAAATAAAGAGATCTCAACTACTAGAGGAGAAATTATGAACTTATTTGTTCAAAAATTTATTTTACAAACTAGGTTTCGGTCAAAGACCTCGTCAGTGCTTGAATAAATCTTATTCAAATAGAATATACTTGAGTCAAGATAGTAACATGTTTTAGTTTTATAAACCTTATTTTTCCTGTGCTGATTTCATGCGCAACTGAATTGAAACATTAGTGTTTTTCATCTTGAATAGAGCATTTCGAAAAAATATAAAATGTAATTTAACGATTGTTCGAAATCTCACTAAAGCAAATATTTATTGTTAACTTCAATTTAATAAACAAACACAAAATAAAAGAAAACTTACTCAAGAATTAACAGAAAATATTTTAATTGTAAAGGATTTGGCTTTTGAAAAATTAGAAACATTCCATTGGTCAAAATAGAACAAGACAAGCCTACTTATACTAATAGGTGTGTTAATTTAAAACTGTGTTATACTTGTGGCTTTTTAAACTTCCAGGTACTTATTTTAAACCTAGACATTAAAATACTTATAATTGTGTAAGTAAGCCAGACACTTAGTATAACCAACTTGTACTGCTTTACAGTAGTTCTAGTTGTGAGGTCGAACTAATGTTGTGCGCTGTTAATTAAAATTATGATGTCATAAACACTTAATGACGTATAAAGACTTGTTAACTACATATTTAAAAGATTGTAATGAACTACATATTAAACATGTTTCATAAAAGGCTTTTTTACTGTATATACTTTTATATCTTTATACAATATGTTTTTAAAAATATTACTAAAGTTTATTTTTTACAGCTTCAAAATAACTTTGAAGGATATACTTAAACGAAAAGCAGGAAGTAGATTTAACGTTTTACGAATTCAACCATGTGTCCGATAATTTTTAAATTGGTGAAGTTTGAGCCATATTTACTTGATTGTACCATTTAATTTTAAATCAAATTTCATAAAAAACTCACATGTTTATTGATTAAATTTTTAAAAGTTAAAAATTTGTACTCAAGAATGGTAAAACTATATTGGTATTAAAAATCTATTTAATTTTTTATTATGTAGAATTTATATATATTCTTTTAATTGATATTTTCTTAATTACAGTTTTAAACAGTATGTAATATTTTTAAACAATTATAGGTAATAAATTGCATTTGTACACACATATATTTAAACTCAAATAATTTTAAATCTAATGAAAAACTGGTATTTTTTGTACAACAAGAAATATAACAAGCTCGATATTCTAACAAACAAAAAATTTGTACCCAAGAGATCGTACTTCCACTGTTGTTATCAAAATTATTTCTAGTTTCAGCTGCAGAGATTTCTTACAACTAAGTGTAAACATTGCCGCAAAGAGCTCTAGTAGATATATTTAGTTTAAATAAATTATTTTTAATAAAAATTCTATTTTCAGATAAACTGTTTGTATAATCTCCTTGAAATTAAGTTTAGAATTCTAATGTTACTCTTTAAACAAAAAGTAAATATAAAGTTTGGTGTTTGAGAGCCCACCTTAAAATATTAACTGATTTAAGACTAGAGCGTAAAGTTTGTGTATAAAAAAATGAAAATACACCAGATACTCTATCATTGAAAACATAAAGTATTTGTTAAAATATTTTTTTAACAAAATTAATTAAAGCTGAACCTTATTGTTTTTAGAAATTTTTTTGTTATTAGTTATTTGTAAACTTTAGTGGCTTTTAACATGTTTGTATTAGGCTAAATGCTGGTGAAAACTAAAACTTCCTAGGTACGCACTGCCAGTTGGGTACGCATTTTGGCGCTGTGTTCAAAAAGCGTACCTAGCTGGCAGGCTACTTTACTTTACATCAGTTTCTAACCGGGAATGAGGGCAGAAGTGAACATTTTGTATAAAATAAATAAAAAACAATTAAAAAAAAAATATATATACCACAATAAACAACAAACCGGGAATGAGGGCAGAAGTGATTATGATGTCGACTTCCGACGCCTGCTTCAAAAACAACTCGTTCTGAGCCTTCTTGTACTCCTCCGACATCTCCTTGCCGTAACCTCCGCTTCCCTCCCCTGATTCGTCTATTGGCACCTAAAAATTAGTAACTATTTAGGGAATTTACCTTAACCACCACTACCCTCTCCTGATTCATCAATTTAAACATGTTTCGAATATGGGGAATTTCCCTAAAGTGCTACTAAATATCAACCTGATTACTAACTCCCGTTTTAAAGAAGGTAAGCTACTTAACACGTTACTAAACATAACGTAACATGCTACGTAATATCAACCTGGTTCGTCTGATGATAGCTAGAATTACATCTTACTTAAGCTAATTTGTATACCTACATCTTTCTTTTAATTGTTTTTTTACAAATAAACACGAGTTTGATTCACTTAGTTATCTAATAATTGCTTACTTGGTTTTAAATAATTCTTAAAATTTACTGATATGCTTTTACCGTAAGAGCAAAACTTCTGACTACAAAGATGCAACATACATGATGAAAAAACTTCCGACGGTCTCAATTTTCTAAATTTAATTTCCTAATTTGAAAATCGTATTAACAACAAACACTTAAAACTAACTCTCAATGGTTCGGCTCCCAGTGATTTAAATTGCTCCAATGCGGCTTCCCTGATATCAAACCACCTCACAACTTACAACAAACAAAACCAACTAACTCTCAATGGTTCGGCTCCCAGTGATTTAAATTGCTCCAATGCAGCTTCCCTGATATCAAACCCTCTCACTACTTACAACAAACAAAACCAACTAACTCTCAATGGTTCGGCTCCCAGTGATTTAAATTGCTCCAATGCGGCTTCCCTGATATCAAACCCCCTCACAACTTACAACAAACAAAATCAACTAACTCTCAATGGTTCGGCTCCCAGTGATTTAAATTGCTCCAATGCTGCTTCCCTGATATCAAAACCCCTCACAACTTACAACAAACAAAACCAACTAACTCTCAATGGTTCGGCTCCCAGTGATTTAAATTGCTCCAATGCAGCTTCCCTGATATCAAACCCTCTCACTACTTACAACAAACAAAATCAACTAACTCTCAATGGTTCGGCTCCCAGTGATTTAAATTGCTCCAATGCTGCTTCCCTGATATCAAAACCCCTCACAACTTACAACAAACAAAACCAACTAACTCTCAATGGTTCGGCGCCCAGTGATTTAAATTGCTCCAATGCAGCTTCCCTGATATCAAACCCTCTCACAACTGCTCCCATCGACTTTGCTGCTCCAGCTGCTGCCAATCCTGCTACTCCTCCTCCGTTGATCAGGATCTGGAAATTTACTAACATTAATTTGATCTGTTAATTTATTCTGTTATTTTTTTGATCTGTTGTGTTAGAACTTGATTAAAAAAATTATTGTTCTAAGAAACAATCAAACTGTTTCATCTCAAAGCGGGTTTTCAGATTGTAAATCTGTAGTAAAACAATAATGAAACAAACTACAAATAATTTAAATTTATGTGAATTAAGTTATATGTTGAGAACATCAAAATTTCCTAAAAAAAAATTATTGAACATTAATTATTATTTCTAAATGTTTTAGTTGACCATTTTGTATAATGAAAAAACTGTACGAGAAATCGTTGGTCAAGATCTGGTGCGAGAATATTAAGTTGTAAAAGTATAATAATCAATAATCAGTATAACACATGAAACTTTACAGTATATTAAACAGAATTTACAAGAACCTATGCAGACAAGTCAATGCACGTATTAGTAAACGTGTAATACTTAATATACTTGGTTTAAAAAGTCTCACAACGCTGCATCTTTTTTAATAACAGCTTTCGAACTATACATTTACTTTCAAATGTACAAATTTAAAACAAACAAGAATTTAAGAGCAGTCAAAAATTATAGCAAGCACTAATCAAAGTATTGAGTGTATTTACACATAGTTTTTTTTTCTAGTAGTTTTTTTTATAATTTATAGTAAAATAAGTTCTAGGAACATAATGATGATTCGCTGATCAGAGTATGATGACAAAAAAAACAATGTTTATTTTGTATGATAAATAATTCTTTCTACAATTTTTTTGTCTGTTTTACCTTGGTGTAGAAAATTTTATACATGTTGTAAATAAGGTTTATTTTTCTAAGGTGTTATTTTTATTATATTATTAGCAAATGTCTGAAAAATAAAATACTTAAATATTAGATCAGGGTTTCCCAAACTTTTTTTCAAATGGCCCCCTTTAAAAAAATCAAAAAAGCTATGTCCCCCAAAAAAATATGAGCTCATTGTAATAGTGGCCCCTTTGCTGCTCGTGGCCCCCTGAATACCTGTCATGGCCCCCAAGGAGGCCACTTAGCCCACTTTGGTAAACCCTGTACTAGATACTGTTCAGGGTCTGATTAAGAAAATAAATTACTACTTTTTGACATAAATAGTTTTATACACAAATAGTATTTGTAAAAATTTAATTACTTAGTATGTTTGTATAAAATACTGTAAATCAATGTATACACAGCTAGCTGACCAAGTATAAAAATTTATAAGATGGTATGAAAACCAAACTTTAAAATAATTATATTTTTTATAAAAATTTTAAAGAAGCATTAAGTTATACGATACTAATGAAGCTTTTTTTTTTGCTAACTTAAAATAAGCTACAGTGTAAGTTGGTAAAACAATATTTGTTAAATAATAACCTTACTATTTTTGCTAAAAACTTTTTTACATGTTTAATAACATAATATAAAAAAATATTAAAAACCAATACTCTTTACAATCCTTATATTTCTTTTAACTTTGAAAACTAGAAGAATTTACAAAACTCTAAAGGTTACAAACCTCACTAGTATTTCTTATAAATAATAACAACATTTTGAACACATTTTTATGTAAACTAAGGTTACTTTACAAACAACTATAGTATTAGTCATTGCACTGTTGTTCTTGTCAAAAACTGCATAAATTTCTTTTTAGAAGTAGTATTACAGTTTAAATACATACTAAAATTTCAAACAGCATATATATTTCATATGTTTCAATTACTTTTTAAGTATACAGTTTAACTTGGATATCGAATGGAACACAAACAAATTTGGATTGCACAAATTTTGAATGCAGAAGTCAAATATTTGTTTTGTTTGTGTTGACGCGTTGTAAAAAATTAATGT
The DNA here is from genome assembly GCF_965202585.1 of Thalia democratica. Classification (NCBI taxonomy): domain Eukaryota; kingdom Metazoa; phylum Chordata; class Thaliacea; order Salpida; family Salpidae; genus Thalia; species Thalia democratica. Next base: position 22,117,201 of record NC_139167.1, on the reverse strand, counting down.
TTGTAGAAGTTTACTGACCAGTTAAAACTTTGCTAACCGTTACTAAAAGTTTGCTAAAAAGATTTCAAAACAAAAAAACAAAAAAAAAAGCACTAAAAGCTTATACTTCTTAAAATGGTAATTTTTAAAGTTTAGTTGAAAAAAAAAATCAACTGCTAGTTATTGTTTAAAGATTTAAGATATACTAAATTAATTTACAAAAAGTAAGTATGAAAATTTAGTTAGTTCATTCAAATGAAAATGATTAAAAGAGCCAAAGAACATTTTAAATACTACATAATAAATGTATGTTTAAAAAGTTACTGTTAAATAATTGACCCCTTTATGATTTATTGACATTTTTTAATCATAAATTACTTAAAATCATAACAATACTTCTCGAAATAATACAATGTTAGACATTTGATAGTTATTTATTTTTACAGAGTTAGGTAACAAGGTGATCTTTTATTTACAAGTTAATAATTTTCATTAAAATTGTTTATAGCGCTTAAATATGGTATATAAACATACTATATATAGCAGCTAATTTTAGCATTTTAACATTGAAGTGTTAAAAAAACACTTAAATGCATCAACATATTGAATTTAATACACAAATTAAAACTTTAAACAGTTTTTAAAATGTCTACAAATAAGCTTAAAATTTTTTTTTTTGATTAAAATGTTGTGGAACTCAAATAACTTTCGCACGACAAACGTACGACTTTTTTTAGGAACATGACAATTTAAACATACTTTCGCAGGAGGAACTTTTCCGGCTGCGGTGATCTGACCTGTGAAAAATCTTCCGAACTCGTTAGCTGCCAGCACAACTGCTTTGTATCCTGATATGTTCGCCATTGAAGACAACACGTCGAATGCCTGTCAATTATAAAATAAGTTAAGTTGAAAAAACTATTAATTGATCTGACTGTTAGTTATTGTATTAAAGTAAATAGTATATATATATAAATATAAAGGTAGGTTTGTTATTGAAGACAAAACTTTGAGTGTCAGTTAGATTTAAACACCTTTATTTATCTATTTATTGAAATTCATACTTTATGGCAATCTTGAAAGCTCGCACATTGTATATATCTATGACTATCGTATATTGACAAAAGTTTATAAAATTAAAGTATCAACACACTAAACTAAAATGATAAGATATAAGGATATTAAACTCAAAGTGATTTTAAGTAAATTATTAAAAAAAGTTATTTATTTTTGATAAACAGCAGTAAGCATGAATGCATAAATAAAACAGCTATAAAGGTATTTTAGTTTTAAAATTTATTTTTACTACTGATGGTATATGTATACTAATGTTCATAAATAAAACATTTTTTAATAAGGGTAAAAATTTTTTGTTTTACGGGTCACAATGGGCATCTTAGTAATGTTTAAAGTAAAATTATGATATTTATCTTGGAATATTTTAATTTCATTCGCTCACATTCACTACTTTTTTTATGTGTTATTAGCCAAAAAATTATAAATACTGCCCTTCAAAAAAAAGTTGTACTGATTTGCTTTTCAAACGTTTTAATATGTTTCAAAGCAAAAACTAATTTGTAGGGTAAAACTTTCAACTGAGAGCAGTAGTATAAGCAGTAGCGGCCTTAACATATTAACAACAATATTATGAAAATGAAATTATATGTAACATTTATAAATTTTTATCTGAAGTCAATTGACTCGGATATTAAATACAGCAACTGAAACGTACTAAAATGCAGTGTTTAATAGTTCGAAAGTCAAAAATATTGAAAATTCAGAAGTAAGTAAGATTTAACATGGAACTTCACATAAAAAGTACTGAAAATATTTAGTGTTATTAATAAAAACTTAAAACCTTATTGTAAAAACAAACTATAAATACTTTAAAAAGGGTAATAGTAGTAATATTAACAAGTTTTAACCGCCAATTCGATAAGTTTAATGATTAACACGTAGTTGATAGCGCCACCGAGTGTTGAAAATGTTAAACAAACAAGCTTGCAAGGACACACGTTTCAATTGTGTTTGATAAATATTGGACAATCGATCCACAGGGAAGGTAGAAAATTAATAAGTTGTTATTGAAGAAAAACTATTACAATGTTTTAATGTTAAAATTTTAAATCTTATTCAGATAGAATATATTCAATAATATATAACATAATATTAAATATAATAACATTTCTTAACTCTGTTTGAATTAGATTTGCAATTAAAAAATCCGCTTTGCGGTGAAACATTACAATTGCTTGTTTTTTTAATAATAAATAATTTATTTGATATATTAATAAAGTTTACTTATTGATACTTATACAGTTATAATATTTGAATTTTTCAAGTGTCAAATAGTTTTAAATACTATTATTCGCAAAATTTAAAAAATTAACAATTGATTAAACACTATTTGTCATATCACGTTAGACTATATCAAACTAATAAGATAACTATTATTGAAGTACTATATAGTATTAAATTTAAAACCCAATTGATATTATACACAAACATACATTATTATTATTTACAAGGTTTATGATAAGGTTAAATTTTTAAATAACTATAGGAAGGCATGAATCTCAAAGACATTTATTTTTGTAAACTATATTCAAGTTCATAATCTATTTAACACAAAGAGCAATGGTAGAAATTGAAAACTATTTATTTTAGCAGTTAAACAAAAAAATTTAAAATAACTAATGTTGTTTTTGTTTGTTTTACTTATCATCAACTTTTGTTGTTTGCTTAACAACAAAGGTCAAATGTTTATTTATTGTTTGAAGTAGAAAATAGTTCTATTTTTATTTTAGTAACACAAAAATTATTATATTAATTTTCTTTAACTTAACAAACTACCATATAAACTAGTTTTCAATTACTAAAAGTATTTAACTTGACTAATAATTGAGTTAAATCAGAAACTACATAATTTTAATTGAATTTAATTTTAAACAACATCTTAAACATAAACAAAACTAAGTCTTAATCGCTTGTTTATTTTAAATAACTTAGAATGGTAGTAGAAATATTAACTATAAACACAAAGCATGTTCTTAATATATAGCAGTAAAACCAACAAAAGAAAGAACGATTAAAAGGATAATGATTGTATAAGATTATTTTATGAAAGTAAACTTAGTAATAAAAAACAACAAGTAATCTTATAAGAATATCAAAAAATTATATTAATATTTCAGTTATATGAAACAATCTGTCAAATAAATTAATAAAAAGTATATCTACTAATAAATTGATTAATCAAGCAATATAAATTTTACCTGTGCAATAGTAAACACAATTGTTAAGAAACAAAGATACTTAAAAAATACCAAATTTAATTATTATACTAATATTATATGAACGTTTAACTGTGCAATAGTAACTTTAGGTACTTCGTCCATAACAAATACAATACTTAAAAATACAAAGCTACTAATTAAGTACATAAATAATTTTATTGTAAAATAGAGTAAGTTTGACCCGTGGCAATAGTAACTCTAGGAACTTGGTCCATAGCAAACACATTAACAACAAAAATAACAAAAACAAATAAAACTAAACTACATTTCACAAACCTGGGCGATAGTGACTCTTGGTACCTGGTCCATGGCAAACACAGTCATCTGTTTGTCAGCTAACTGTTTCAACAGGTCAGGATTCTGTGCCGGGTATATGTAACTGAACAGCATGCTGTTTGGGTTGAGCAAGTCCATCTCCGCTGTTTGGGGCGCTCTTACCTGTGTTTTTTTGGGTAGTTACATCAATATATATATACATCAGACGTTTTAACATCCTGTTTATACTAGTGATGTACTGATTTAAACTTATATTAATGATGAGTTTTAACAACATTTTTACTCTAATTAAGATTATATTTGGTATAAATCATGCTTTAAATTAAAAAGATTCAAAATATGACAATACTTGGAAGAAAGGTAAAAAATAACAAGGTCAACAAAACCAACTTTATAAATTGAAATTTCCTTACCTTCATAACAATATCAGAATTGTAAGCTTGCTGCTTATCAACTATTTGTCCACCCATATCAGTGTACATTGAATCGGTGAAACTTGCAGCACCTCCCGCCCCTGATTCAACATTAACCTGTTGTCATGGTGATATGTTGAGTTGCAGTTACCATGGTGAAATAAAGTTACTGTTACTAAGATAATACTAAGGTATTGTTGTCACATCAACTAGAAACTATAACTTAATACCACAGTAGAAATATTGACAGTGTATTTAGTTAGTATGATGTTTTTTTTCGCTTAGCAAGGTACTTGGTTAAGTTTCACTAATTAATAACTCAATTGACATTTTAAGTTACCTGAGTAAATTTCACTAAGTAATAAATTATGTTTCCATAATAGCTAATGTGTATAGCAAGTATGATTGATGATAAGTGAATAGGTATTTTTTAAGTTTGTATATTATTTTCAACACTAGTAGTTTAGTTTAAAAAATGTTACTATATTGTCATCACTGATAATTTTATGTTATACTACCCATTTTTTAATTAAAGCTAAAAATATAATACTTGATTGAGAAGAAGAAATCAAAAAGAAATTTAAAAATTAAATCAAATATCCGAAACTTTTGTATAAAATCTAAATCATATTACACAAAAAACTTGAACTGTTTTACCTTGTACCCAATTTTACTGAGAAGTTGGCAACCCTGGGGTGAGATACCCACCCTTCGTTCCCCGTCGAATATTTCCTTGGGAACACCGACTGTTACCTCGTTGTACTGTTTCCCTGGTAACCAAAAAAAATATTGTGAAAATGTGTTTCTTTACAATAAACTCTTAGTAAACTTATTTTCATATAAACAAATGATGAAAAACTTCTACCAAGTACAGACTTACTTTTTCAAAAAATTATATGACAAAAGTTTTAGGTAAAAAAAACACTTTTCTTCTTAGTAGTAATATAAACTAAAAGTGAAATTGCTAGGCATGTATTTTATTAGTTTAGATAATAGTTTAAAAAACTTCAAGAAGTTTTTATATACTTTGAGTTTTGAGCATTTTTTCAGTGTTAGATAAATATTTCAGAAAACATTTTTTAGTTAGTCAATACTAGGATTAACGAGTGTTAATTTACAAAATATTTTATAAATATTAAAATTAGAGAAAGACAAAATAATTATTAAAAAATAATTCAAAAAAGACTAAAATAAAGCTAAATTTAAACTTTTTTCAGAATAGAACACTAAAAATATTACAGTTAATAGACACAATTTTTACATATGAAAGCAAACCTTTATGAACATTGTGCGCGGATGATGACAGAACAATCCTCCTTTTGATGTCATGGTTCCTCAGTGACAGTCCTGAAGTTTGTTGGTTGCCTAGCAACTTGAAGAAGTTGGATTTCCTGAGAAGTCTGGAAGACATGATCTACTTGATAAGAATTAAATTATATACTCCTGAAAAATAATTTTCAAACATGTTTGTTAACTAGCCTATTTATTTTGTTCAAGTTAAAAAATTAATCTATTCTTTGCAGTTACCAACTAAAAAGTATTTACTCTATGATTTTTTTATTTTGAGAATAAAAAACTTATGCAAATAACTATAAATAAAGTAGTTTTATTTTTATTATTACTATTATATATATTAAAGTTTTATCAAGCTTAATGATGTTTATGTGGACCAATTATTTCAAGAAAATTGTAATGAAAATTTTAAAAAAAACACAGACAAATAATCTATACTTAGAGATTTTGTATGATAGCCTATGTTAATTTTTGTAATAAATACCCTAACTTATTACAATGTTTTTTAAACTCTTTGAATAAAAAAAGTTTAAGCTGCCTACCTTTAAAAAAAAAAAAGACATACTTTTAACGAGTAGCAATAAAAGCTTAAAAAAAAATAACAGTATTTTTTCTTTAATTTCAAATCCTAAACTATTTGACTAATATTACTTACTATATTTTATAAACTTTTTTTGTTGGTATAAAAGTTTTGTTTACAATTTTTTCTTTGTTTAAATTATTAAACCTGCAAAAAGTTATTTAAAAGATTCAAAAACCTTTTTAGTCATTTTAAATACATTTATACTAAATTCATTAGTTTTTATCTATAATTTGATAAAATTAAAAAGAAGTTATTTTGTGTAAACTACAAATTCAATAATTAGGTTTTAAAAATAAGAAAAGTTTTGATTAAGGTAAAATTTAAGTACAAAATAATTTCTGAAAATTTTATTTTTACTATGAACCATTTGTACAGAAATCAAAATGTTTAATAAAGGTCATCTAGTTAGGAATGCCATAGTTATTGAGATGATGTAGCTGAAAATGAATGGAATTTTTTTTAAATGCATTACAAAAAATAGTACAAGTATAGAGGTACAAAAACTCATAACAGGAACAAAAGAAAATAATTATCATTTTTAAAGTTATAATCTACAGTAGTTGTTTTTAAAAAAATAAGTTCATTGTGAGAAAAATATAATTTTTGATTAAAATATAAAAAAATAAAAACAAATATGAAATAAGTTGTGAATAAAAAAAAAAAGAGCTTTCCAAATGATTAAAAAACCAACAAGAAAAAAGCAGTGCTAATTAAAACTAACAAGTTATGAAACAAGTATAACTATAAACTGTAACATATGAACTAAAATTAATACTTGAAACAAACAAAAAGTTTCAAATTGTCAAGCCGGAAAGTTTTTCTTCCAGTTCATTACAAGATGGCTTCATGGCAAGCAAGGCGTCTACATAATTTTGCCTCCTTATCTTGTGACCTCTGGCTTCTTCAAAACTCTCAACAGCTTTTTTTGGATCCACTCCTTTCACCTTAATCAGATAACTGCAAATCAAAAAACCTGTTCTGTTAAGCCCGTGTGTGCAATGAACCAGAACCACTTTGCGGCTCTTCTCATTCTCCCTTTCAAACTGTTCTATGATGTCACAGAACTCTTTCACATATTTCTCCTCAGGCACGTGATGCCCTGGCACCTTGATCTTTTTTACCGCTGCTCCCTCTTTAGTGAAGTCTGTGACATCATAGTACTTGTCGGTGAAGCACAAGTTGATCACCATACCAACCAGGTGGTTCTTGTCCTCGACCATGTCAATTGCGTCCTGGACGCTAAACTTTTCTGAATACCTGAGGTCTTTGAACTCGGATTTCAACGGGACTCTGAGCGGGATTATTTTTGAATTTTCCACCAAACTGCCCATTTTTGAATAGTCAAGCCACCCTTCTGGGATCTGAAACTTTCTGTATTTATTGTACCTTGTCATGCTTGTTTTAATGATTTATATTTATCTGAAAGTATGTTAGTGTTTGGTAAACTTTTATGATAATGTACCAATGATATAAACAAATTAAGCTTTTAATGTTTTTTTTAATATTGTAAATAAATTTAAAGGATGTGCCTGTAATGTAATTTTCAGCTTAAAAGCCACCAGTGTAGAAATTGAAAATTTAAACTATAACTTTTTCTTGTATACAAACTTACTTGTTAACAAAATATATATTATTTACAACTTTATGACTGGAATATATAAGTTAAAACATAATAATGATAATAATATTCAATCAACTCATGTTTGATGTACTATATAAAGTTTTATTCAAAACTACAATCATCTATCTAGAAGTTTTCAATTATTTAAAAAAAATCTTTTTATTTTTGTAAAATAACTATAAACATTCTGCACTCCTGGCAACCTTTAACAAGTTAAAATTCAATAACTTACATAAAAACAGTTAAGGCCTTACGAGGGGTAAACCATGTTTTTTACAAGTTGATATCATTTTATAGAGTTTTTTCTAAGCTTGAAGATGCTTTTTATTGTTTTACAAAATTAAAATTATTTTTTGAGATATGACTAGTCAAAGTCGGACCGCATAATAGGTTCCATAGGAAAGTGAAAACTAAAACAGCAAAAAAAGACTATTTTATTTTAAATCTATCTCCTCCTACATTTTTCAAGCATTCTTCTTCAAACTTTCACAGTTTAATCTTTATACAATAACAAAATAGCGTTACTTTAGAATTAAAAAAAATTGTAATTTTTTTTTTTTTGTGATAATTTTTTTTTTAAACATTATTGAAATTCTAAAGTAAAGTTTTTTCTTTTAATATAATTTCCTTATATTTTGAAGAAGATTGCTTTAAAAATGAAGGAGGAGATAGATTTTTAGTTAATTTTTAAATTTCCTAGAAAATTGACCCCAAAAATTTGCGGTACATACATTTGTATCAGAAACTTTGTAATAAAGTTAAAATATCTCAAAAGTTAAATGGTATTTTTGAATTCTATAAAAACTAGCTTGTAGTTTGTACTTAAAGCTTTCATATAAAAGCCAAAGTTAATTTTTGTAAAAAAAAATGTTGGACCCCCCCTCCCTTATGGCCTTAACATGTGCACTTTGTTACAGTGGAGACACCTAATCTACAAATAATTATTGTTTTGAAGATATTGATATAAAAAATTTTGGTACTAGAAATAAATTAATCAACTTCTAGATAACTTGAAGCAAAAAGAAACAAAACTATTTTCAAATACAAATCTAAGATCGACCCAACTATGTATAACACTTGGTTTTATTTTCTTGTCACCAAAAAAGTTTAAGGCTGCTTAACCTCCCTTTTAATGGCAGTGTTCTATTAGAAGTTGATTCTATTTGTTTAGTCTTAGTAACCAGAAACATTTATTGTGAAATACAAAATTATATTTAAAACTTCTATTATTTCAAAATAAAACACTCTCCGCCTGTAGTTTTTGAATTTTTTTTTTTAAATTTAGGTTATCATAAATTCACATTTGTCTCATAACATGAACTTCCAACGAGTTTATTGTCTATAGTCTTTTTTTTAGAAATAGATTATTTATTATCTAATAATTAGTATTTTGAGATATTTATTATAACCAAGGATCTCATTAACATTGAGTGAATAACTATTTAATAAATAAATTTGTGAACCAATAAATTTGTAATTTTCTTCCTAGATGCAAGTTAGAACTTTGATTGTTTCTTTTGAATTAAACTAAAAGTAAACAAGATTTATGTTTTAAACTATCAGTTTTGTTCTGATTAGAAAACTAAAAAATATAACAATGTATTCATAGTGTTGTCATTGGAAATCTTTAAAAAGGTGTCATAGGTGCTTTTAAGATTTTATATTCAAAAACTAACATTGACCTTCATTTGAAACCTTTAAGACTCAAGGGTGTCAAATAGGACTAACAAATGAATATTTTATGACGTAATAATGCATCATAACATGAATGTACAATTTTTTAAAGACCAGTATTTTGCAGGCAAAACTTATTAAAAACAAGCTTCATTACAGTTTTAATTTTGTTCAGTTATTTTAGAATACTTTTTAAATAATTTAAAGCAAAACTGAAATAAAACAATTGTTTAATCAGCACAAGCTGGAACAGAAAATCAATTTAACTAATGTACACAATATATACTGTTCTTTTTAAAGTATAGTTTGTTTTGTAAAACAAAGTTTCAAACTAAAAATACACCACTGTCCTTTAAGCAATATATTGCTCACTTCTACATTGAAGAAATTTCAAGCTGTTTTTATAATAAAAGTTTATAAATGTGTTCATTTTTCTATTTGAGTAAAGTGCAGCCATTCTTATGACCATTTAATTTATATGGGGTTTAAACACTTTCCTGAAATATAATTTTTCAAAGATAATGTGGCTCACAAAAGAATTTTTCTCTTTGACATGGCTAGCAAGAAACTTATTGCTCATAAAAGCCATCCAGCTTTAGGTACATACTGGGAAAAACTTAATTATAAATAAATATACAAATTATTGAGATATAATAGTTTTTTTAAATATGTTCCAAAAATAAAGAATTACAAAACTTTTTATGCCGATTTTCACTGAAATTATAAGAAAAATTACTAAAAATCTATATTTTAAGGGTACTTATACTAAATAATTTAAAACTAAAGCCAATTTTTTTGAGTGGTTTTAAGTATTAGTTCTTTATAATAATATGTGTGGTCCTATGGCATAGGCTTCCTAACGACTACCTTGAAAACTCTCTGAGTTAAAGGTTGTTAAATAAAAACCTATGGCCTACACTTATGAAACAAAGAGAAACTTTTGATTATTTTTTCATAAAAAAGTTATTGATAATAACTTTTTTTTTAAATGTTCAATATTTCAGCAATTTTTTATCATCTAGCAAAAAGTAATCAGAGAAAATTTGAAATGGATTGCTTAAAAGCTGTGAGAAAATACAAACTTTTATAATGATTATAAGTTCTTTTTTTTTTTAGTTTGATTTTTTTTAATAAATTCATCAAACTAAATAATACTGATGGTATAAAGAGTCCTAAAGACGGGTTTTCAAACTCTCTGAGTTAAATTTTGCAAAACTGAACTGCAAAAAAAAATTGTAATAACAAAAATTTAGATAAGAGTCTTAATAATTACAAAGTAACTGCACACCTAGTTATGAATCTTTATATTCATACTACTTAAGACAAGTACCTTATATTTTTTAAATGTTTTTTGAAAATATAAAACTGTTTATATTCTTTAATTTTAATTTTTACAACTTAAGAAGAAAATCACAATTAATGAACAGATTGACTTAAAACTTAGGTAATTACCTACGATGATGTCACATCAATATCAGGCTGAAATTATATTATATTCAATGTCTTTTCTAATCATAATTTTTAGATAAAAACTTATATTTTATAACTACAAAAATAAAATTTAAATTATTTATCATAAGTAATAAAACTTAAATATTTAATTGCTTTTATTCTACAATATGAAGCACTTATATCCATACAATAACTTGTATTTATTACATTATTGTAAAATAAAATATGTTAAATGTTTTAGTTTATAATAAACAAACTTTATTTTTATTAATTATTTATATACCTTGTTTAAGACAAAGTATCTTTTCAGATTAAACATATTAGGCTTAAAACATTGAGTTTTAGCTTAAAATTAATTTTAAAAAACATTGAACATAATACAATTTCAGCTTGATATTGGTGTGACATCATCCTAGGTAATTACCAAAATTTAAACAATATAAAGCTTTAAAAGTAAGGTCTTCAATGATATGCATACAAGTTTTCTACATGTACTCTTTGCAAAAATATTTCAAAAAAAAATTTGTTTAAGAACAAGAACTGTCCTTCAACTGCCACCACTAAGATGTCTATTTTTAAAGTTAACACAAATGAAAAACACATAGTATTAATGCAAAAAAAATTACTTTTATATAAGAAATACTTACTATTATTTACAATATTTTGTAGCTATGCTATCAGATTTTAATGTTGAGCTTGATAAAGAAATTTCAAGGATTTTTTTTTTGCAATTGGAATTGCAGTGGCAGCTGTTGTAAGAGGTCATTAAATTGTTGTTCGGCCACTGGAGATGCTAAAGATCACAATTAATTATTCCAAAATCAAAGTTCAACAGACTCATTTAAAGTAGGGGTGGGTAAAGGTTCTGGTCCGCGGTAAACTTTAAAGTTTGAAAGCAACTTGTTTGAAACAATCTTGTAATTTTAAATATTTATTTTCAAGTGTGCTTTTTTATTTTTTTTAAATAGCATATATTGATGTCATTAATTTAAGTATATCCAAAGTAGCAGTGTAACTTTACGCTATGATCAAATTAGTTAGATCAGTGTACCAAACCAATATTTTATAGATTAAAATAAAGTTTTAGTTTTCACTTTTTTCTAAAACTTACAACTATAAAATTTTGTACTGTTTAAACAGCGTTAAACTTACCGTATTGTATAGTTAATAACGAATTTAGTATTTAAAACAAAAAATAGTATGAGCTTAATTTAACTTTAAATAAATATAAAAAACACAGTTGATACATTATACTAAATTTTTTTGTAAGTGGAAAATCATTATGTTTAATGATATTTAGATGTGTGAAAATAAAGTATAATGAAATAGTTGTTGAAATGTTGATGTTGCCTACAAAAAAAAAGCCTTTTGTATTGTATATCAAAGTATCCTAAAGTCCTAAAAAGATGGGCAACTCACGGCCAACCAAGCAATATTTTTAGCCCGAAACTATTTATGCAAAAAATAAAATAAAATGAAATTTTTATAGCATTTATAAGTATGTTTAAAAATTGTTTCAATTTAGGTTTACAATAACAGGCTAATTGCATATAATAATATTAACTTGTTGTATTTGTCTAATTAGTTTAAAATAAAAGTTGAAGCTCAGCAGTTACAAAATACTAAAAGATATAAATCTAAATAAATTTAATTACAATTTTTTAAAATTTTAGTTATTAGCTTTTATTCGATGGTTTTTGAATACAAATATGGCTTTAAAGAATTTTTTTGTTTTGATAACATATTTTTTAATATCTTTTATTATTAAAACCTTTATTGTTCATTTACAGTTAAATTCAAAAAAGATGACAAAGTTAAGTTTTTAGAACTTTAATTAAGGGCAAAAATTGAGTGCTTTCTATGGAACACATCTAATCAAATTAATATTTTTCAAACAATATATTTTAAAACTATTACTGCTTTCAAAAAGTTAAACTGAGCTTTACAGATTTAATTTTGAGTTTGTATACACTATACATCTATTAAACATTTTTATAAAAAGTAAATTTCGTGTACGAACTATAAAATTCAAATGAATAATCATTCTTACAAGCTACAATTGATATGTTTCACTGATATCATATAAATCAAGTTACTGAATTTATATCAGTTACTTATTTAAGCTAAATAGATTAAAGTTTATATAAAATAATTTAAAATTTAAAAAAAAATGTTTTCAGTTATCAAAATATTTAATTCTTATTCTCGTCTGCAAAGTGAAAAAAAATTAAAATAGGCTCTTTACAACAGCTAGAGCTACAAAAATACTTATGCTGCTATGCTAAACGTTTATTTCAATATGCGTTGCTGCATGCCTGGTTGCACAGTTGCCAGAATTTTATAGCTATTTTTGCCCTTATATAATTTTCAATGAAAACTTGACATACAAAATATTTTAACCGTTTGGTATCTCACAAGAGCTAAGTTTGACTTACTTTGAATATCAATAAATGCTTAGCTTACTATTAAAAAGTTATAGTATAGTGCTTTTCTCACAAATTTAAAGTTTATGAAAGTAAACTTTTTCATGACTAAATACTTAAACTAAAGCCTTTGCATCAGAGCAGAGCAAATTCCTATACTGTTTTTTAGGTGATTGAAAAGCTACTTTCAAAAATTATATTTTTTTATTTATAAAACTAATAAATATTTCTAAATGGAGAATTTTGTGAGTTCGCACATTCGGTTAAATGTGCAAGTTATGAGTTTGCACTGCTGCTTAAGTTTGCATTTTAAGAAATTGTGTTAATAGTATTTTTTCTATTTTTGCTAAGTAAATTAAACTTGAAAACTTTTTTTAAATGTAGTTATTTTTAATTCATTAACTTCTATTTAATATACTTGAACGAAATATATTAAAAAATATTATGATACAATGCAAAAACTACATTAACATTAAATGGTCTAATCAACAAAAACCATTCGCTAGTTTGCAGTTTTAGCGATATTTTAAAACTAAATTTATATAAGTAAACAATACTTATGCTTTTAAAAACAAAAAATTCCCTAAATACTTTTGTTTCTTTATTAAAAACTTACCTTATTTGTAATAAATATTGCATTCAATGTTTACATTTTTATCAACACCTAAACTATTTTACATTACCTTTAACATTTATAAGCTCTCAGTAAAAAAAATAAGGCTTTTTCATAATTAACATTTTTATAACATGTGAAAGTCATGTAAAAGTTTTAAATGGTTAACTTTTAAAAAAATTGTAAATTAACCCTATAGACAGTAAAATATATTTAACAACAACAGTATACATAGAAGAATTTTTATTTAAATTTAAGCTGGTCTTATAACATTTTTTGTTCATCATAACAATGAAAAATATAAGGATTAAAGCTATTGAAAAAGAAAATAGATACTTTTATTGGTACTTATTAAAACTGAATCATAGAAAATAGAATTTCCGATTAACGGTTATTTTTTATTGATTATTTTTTAGATTTGAAAAAAAAAAGTTCAAATGGTATAAGTTAATCTACAAAAAACGCTTTAAAAAGAATAATAAAAACTAAAGCTTTTTTACAAATAAAAATCAAAGAAAAAGTAAATGTCAATATATAAACTGAAAAAGTTAAGAAACAGTTTATTATTTGTAACTTTGCAAAACTGAAAGTGTGAATACACCCTAAAAACAGTAAAATCTATTTATTAATGAAAGATACATATAAGCTTTATTTTTAATTTGAAGCTGGTCTTATAATCCTTTATGTTCATCATAAAAATGAGAAAACATATGGATTAAAGCTATTTTAAAAATTACTTACATTGGTCTTTATTAAAATTATTTAAAAAATATATATGCTATTTACATTCTTGTTCTAATAGTTTTATGTCATTAGCTAAGTGAAAATGAAAAAAAGATCAAACAACATCAGTAAATATACTTCGAAATGTAAAAAAGTTGATTAAGAATAGTATCTACACTGGTATTCATAATAGTTAAATTTTAATCAAAATGTAGAGCTTAAAATTATAGTTTTAAAAATTGAATTAAAAACTTTCAGTGTGTAATAAAAAAACTAACTTTTATCCATACTTTTAAAAATAAATAAAATCGATGGGAAGATATGGCTTAAAATACTTTTTACACTCATATAAAATTGAATATCAAAAACTACAACATTAATTGAAAGATTACACACTTAACCTCCAATGTACAAGGTAAAAAAATAATTAGTTTAAAGCATTCATATATTACCAATGATGTAACAAACAACAGAGATTAAAAAAAAAAAAAAAATTAATATTAAATGTTTTAAAACATTACATGAGCTTACTTATATACAATAATTAACAATAAGCTATGTTCCTTTAATCTAATTAATTTAAAATTTACTACACAACATTTTTGATCATATAGTATATAGAATTCCATTTTAGAAGTTTTTTTTTCTGAGATTAAAAAAATTAAACTACATGTTTCAAATAACTTACTACAATACAACTTTCAAATAAGTTTTAAATAACTAAGCTTTTAAAATGCATTTTATATTGCAAGCTTGAGTAATTTTGTTTGTTCTACTTAAATATGAAAATCAATTAAAACAAAACATTTTGAAATCAATTTTTAAACATAAACTTATTTAAATGTAGTTTAATAAAAATAAGTATAAAAAACACTAAATAATAAACTTTTTGTCGATATTTAAGTTGACTTAAAAAGTAAAGAAACTTTTAATGCAATCAAAAACTAAATTGCTTTAAACAGTTACTTTTTTTTAGAGTCACCTACTTCTTTAAAAATGCTTAAAGTAGCATCAAAGTTAAAAGAAAATTCACACAAGAAGGAACTTTCTTTTGAAAATTTTACCTTTTCAACATAAAATTATATAAAAATGTTCGTTAAAATGTTATATGTTTGATTTGTTATTAACATGTAGAAAACAAAAACAGCAAAAATATATCTTTTTGTTCAATTTAAAGTAGATTAACACACTCTTATAGTTTAATACAACAAAAAAATAGAATTAAACAGGAGATTTTAAGCACATTTTAATTTAAAAAACAATACTTTATCTAATTGTTAAGACTTTTACACAAATCAGTGATTGATAAAACTATAATTCTAATAAAATGATAAAACAATAGAGGAACATGTTCTTTGTTTAAAAATAAATTAAGTTTAACTTTTTAGAAAAAAAACTTTGAGTGATAAAACTACAAATATGTACTAAACTAATAAATAAAAAACATCTCTAAAAAGTTTTCATTTCCTAAAAACTCAGATGAAATAAAACACTAAGAACAAACTATTTCAATATATCAAGCATACCTAGCTCTGAAGTTTGTGATTTTACACTTAAATCTTAATAAAGATTGCAAAACCTCTAGGAAACACAACAACTTGTTCATAATAATACATACTGTTATCTTAAATTACAAGACATGTATAAAGGTAATTTAAAAATTTTTACAGAGTTTAAAATTTCAGCTTAACCATTTAAAAATGCTTTTAGCATTAAAACATATTCTAAAAAAACAAGTTTCAAACCTCTTGAATTATATTATTGGGTAGTTGAAGCATCTAATGTCGGTCTGCTGTTTTTTGAATTGAAATTTTTAATTTCGGACAAAGAAGCTAATTTGAGGTTTCTATCCAACCACTTTCATTGGTAGTATTTTTCATATCAACCTACAGAATATAAAAAGTAGTTATGCTCCCTTTAATATATATATATACTGGTTATGAAAAGTGCATGAACAAGGGCATTCAAGTAGACCTACCAAAGTCAAAAAAAAAGTCAAGCTATATACAATTTATTCATATAATTTTTGAACTTGTGATTAAAGAGATTTTGATAATAATGTTTAAATGTTCGAGATGATCAACAGAACTAGAATTGACTATTTTCTAAAACTATTTCATAAGAAAAGCATTACAATTTATATGTATAATTTTTGTAGCTTGTTTTACTTTATTTGCTTTAAACAACTTTTACTGCTTTTTAATTTTGGTTAAATTTACAATTTATAATAACAAGCGTTTTTTGTAAAAAAACTGTTACTTGGTTAAACCCATTCATATTACAAAAGACTCTAAAAATAATTTTCAAAATGATTACAAATAAATAATAATTATATATAATATTATTACAAATTTATAAATTAAAAACTGAAAAATTAAATATGAAATTAAAACCTTTCTACTAAATAACTAGAAGTACTTAATTAAATTCTAAAAAAAATAACTCTTTACAAGCAGAACCAATACTACATAATGTTAATAAATTTGGTATATAAAAAATAGTTACAACTTTTGGATGCTTACCAAAATAGCTGATTTCGCCAGCCTTAACAGTAGCCTTGTCAACAAAAAGGAAATTATAAGTCATCTCCAATTTTCTTTTTGAGTAATCCTTGCACATGGGCCAAAGGTCATGTTTTATTACAGCTGTGCACTCGGTACGCCTCAAACCAGCAGCTTGTACTTTATCATCAAACATTTAAGCAATCAGCTGCTTATGCCCAGTATTGCCTCAAGCATCTTAGCTCGAGTTTTAACATGTATTACAGCTATTGTGAATGATGAGGGAGCCTGAAGTAGATTTGTTTTTAAGCCTCCACTACAAATAATTGATTGTAACTTAATAGTAATTATAATTTCAGAAATCTACTTAAATTCTCTTTATTAAAATTAAAAAAAGTCATACTACAAAAACTTTTGTGAAAAAGTCTTAGAGGCCAAAAAAAAAATCAGTAAGTTTAAAAAATGATCTTTGCTCTTTTTCCAAGTATACTTATAATTTAGTTAATTTAAATTTAACTTACTTTTTTGAATTTAGTTTTTATATTCTAAGTTTAATTAATTTTGTGTTTACAAATTAAGCAACAATTACAACACTGTTACATAACTAATTTACAAAAATATTTTTAGAGTACTTCAAAGTTTCTGTAGGGTGAGGTTTGATTCACATTTAGTAAACTTTTAATAAATAAAAATTCATTTATGTCGAATGAACACTCATAGTTAATAACACCATATTACAGAAGGCGCATTCAACTAACGCAGTTTTACAAAAGTACAAAAAATAACTTTAAATAATAGCTATATTTTTATGAAATGTTTTTAGCTCAAATTAATTAAAACTACCATTTGTTAAATGCTGGCTACTTATAGCATGGTGCATTAGAGTAAAACTTTTAGTATTTCGGTAATATTTAAAACCCATCAATTATTTTGTAAAAATAAATAAATTACATATATAATCTGTCCATACTATTTATAGGTTTTGTTTATGTCTGTACAGTTTATTGTTATGTTTATTATATTCTATAACTTTTACTTAGAAAAATAAGTGAACAAACTAAAAAGCATCTAGAAATTTATCAAACTATACAAATATCTGCTGAAAAATATGCATGCAGTTATAAAAATTAAAACAAAACATTCATGCTCATGCATTTCTCTTTTATTAACATTTATTTCATATAAACCTGCTTGCTTTTGATGTAACAATCAAGATTTAAAAACATATTTTAAGAATTTAAACAAATTGTAACATTTCATAGCATAACATTTGTTTCAAATCAACCTGCTTGCTTTTAATGTATCAATTATTTTTTCTTTAAAAAATTTAGTTTTTTTTTTAAAGAATTTAAACAAGTAGAGCAACAAAAAACAACATGTAATTCATAAACAAATTTAACAGGGAAGCTGAATATTGACATATTTGATATCCGTTCTGAGTACAGATATTGAAAGTACACAGTCTAATTTTAGACTAAAGTTAAGGTTAAAAACTGTGTTAAGTAGTATAACAACATTAAAAAGATACAGTTAAGCTACTTCAAATGTGTTAAAAAAAAAACTATGAGAGATTCTTCATGTCAAACCAAAATTTTACTACTTAATATGTAAAAATTGTTAACAATTACAGGTTTTCTAGTAATTTGTTTTGAATATTCAAGGTTTTTCCAGGATTCAAGATTTTTTTACCACTCTGTCAAAAGTTTATCTTTATGTTTTACATAATTTCTATAGTAATTCATTAGTTGGGTCTGTTTTACATTCCATACCACTTGTTAAAATATTTTTAATAAACAGGGTAGCCAGTGATTTAAAAAAAAAATTCTTCCTGGTTATCTGATTTCGTTCTACATTTTAGTTTTTAAGTACAAGTTTAGTTGTTTTTTTAAGTATAAAATTAAACTAAAGGTAAAAAATAATGAAAAGATACTATACAGCTACTTGATATAATGGGTTTTTTATTAAACAAAAATATGAAAAATATTTAAACATATTATCAGTATATAATAGTTCATTTTATAAAGAACTTGTTTAAATTTTTAGTTTAAAATTCAAGGTAAAATGGGGAACTAATTAAGTTTTCTTTTAAAAATTTTTGAGAAAATTTTATAAAGTGTGTTGTACCTTTATACAGGGTTGCCACTTGTTTTCAAATTTTTTTTCAAGGTTTTCCAAATTTCTTCCAGGTTTTTAAAAGTACACACTTTTAGTTTTAAGTTAATTTTTATATAAGAAACTGTGTTAAATAGTATAAAAACTTTGAAAAAAAACTGTAAAGTTACTCTAAATGTGTATTTTAATAAAAAAACATTTTGATGATGACAAAAAAAATTTACTTATATGATAGATTTTTTGTGTCAAACTGAAATTTTACTACTGAATATATCAAAACTATGAAAAATTCCAGGTTTTTCCAGGTTTTTTGATCAAAATTACAGGTTTTTCCAGGTTTTTTTCAAAATTTCTCAAATTCCAGGTTTTTCCAGGTTATTTTTGCCTAAATTGTCTAGTTCCAGGTTATTCCAGGTATAGTGGCAACCCTGTTTATAATCAAATTGAAAAGTATTTCAAAAAACAGTGTAAAATTAAGTGCAGGAGCACAAATATAGAAAACCAATATAATATGACAAAGTGTTAGTAGCCTCCTAAAACAGATCAAACTTATTTTTAGTCTGGAACTATTTAAAAAATCATCAAAGTAAATTGTATATATAAAAATATAACAACTAGTCCAACACTATGCAAAATTAAATCTATTGTTTTAATCAATATTTTCCAATCACCATATAAAACAACAAACCGAACAAAACAGTTGCAAATGTTTCAAAATGACATTAAAAAATCAAGAAGTGATTTTTGTAATTATTTTAAAAATAATTTAAGGGCATTGGGCATATAATCATAAAACACTTTTTTTCACAATTTGATCTTATTTTATATATTTTTACTAAGCTACAAAATGCTTTTTACAGCTTTTAAAAATTCAAAACAATTTTTGAGACATAGCCAGTCAAAGTAAGAGGCAAACATAGGTTCCTTACAGGAGTTGCAGACTAAAACTGCAAAAATAGATTATTTCACTAAAAATTTATCTTCTCCTCCGTTTTTTGAGATTAGGTATTTTAAAAGTCTGGGCCAGAGAGAACCTTGTATACACTAAACACATTTAACTTTGATTATAAAAACTAAAATGTGCAACATTGTATCTACAGGTAGAATTTAAAAAACAAATTTACCACTTCTGTATCAAAACAGATCCTTTCTATTTTTTTTATAAAAATATCCTTTAAAGATTATCCTTTTGAAACAGTTAGTATTTTATAATCTTAAACTAATATATCTACCAAAAATTCAACTTCACAAACTTCATACAAATTTTGTCTTAAATATAAGTCAATTAGCAGCCAGAGAAAAAGCACATTTTCAATTTATAACTTAAAATTTATTAAAAAAAGAAAAAGAAAACATGTGAGGCTCACAACTAAGGTCAATGGATTGGTGTGCAGAAGGACCTTTCAGTCATGGGCTGCGCACCATTTGCTTGTGACTAATACATTGAGCTAAATTTAAAAACAATAATAATAAGTAAAAAATAACCAAAAAACTTAACAACTATTTATACATACAATAAAAAAAATGGAAAGCATTTTTTTTTTACCTATTACTGCCAATATTGACCGTGGAAACTATAGTCTACCATGGGCTCCGCCCACACTGTCTCCTACCCTAAATTTTGATTTTTACATCATTTAAATTTTACTTTTCCCTTTCTACAAGAGCAACCAAAAAAATGCAATAAATAACTCAAAAATAAATAAAAGGAAAGAATTAGTAAATTCTCTACAATAAAATGTTTAGTATAATCATAATACTTAAGAGCACCATGTATTTCAAATATTGTCTAGAAAAATTTTGTATATGTATGTAGGTAAAAATTTTAAATATTTGCTTAACTGTTTTATTGATTTGTAAACTTGTTTTATTGAATAAAACAATTAACATATCCAATCAGCATAAAGTTTGTTTTAATTTAAGTAAATTAAATGAAAAACGTAAAAAAATGTCTAAGTGCAAAAAAGAGTTAAAAAATTTGCTATGTTTACTTATAGAACAATATTCTGGACATTTTAGTTTGAAGTTTATAAAGTTAATTTTTAAGATATAATATGTATAAAATGAAATGATAAAATACTTTCTATCCAAAGGAATAGACATTTTTTAACTAATATACTATGAATTGAGCTGTTTGATTTTTTCTATATGGTGAATAAATATCAGTCTCAAACTCTACTCCTTATTTTATTCAAACAATAAAATTATTTTAATTATCTTAAACTAACAAACAAGATTATTATCAACTTAACCTTTTTAGTGACAGTTTTTAATAAGATTTCTAAATATTTTTTAAGGAAAGAACTGATTGTAATAATTTTACTTTTATCATTCAACAAGCTTAAAGCTAAAATTTAAGTTAATTTAAAACTTATTTTAACAAAAAAATTCATTTTCATACATTAATTTCAGTTTACTAATTATTTATGCTGTTTTACTCTTTATTAAAGGTTACTTTAGAGCAAGAAGCTATTACTAGATGAGCTAAATGTTTGAGTCACCAGAATTTAAAAATTTTAAAGCTTTTAAAAAAGGGGGTTTTATTTATTCTAAAAGCAATTTTTTTATCAAAACGGCAATATTTTTTTCCATAAGCTTATAGTGTAAAATCACTTATTGCAATTATTTAAGGGCTAAAAGCTAATTTATTACCACCTTCCAAAAAAGCAATTTTTTTACTAAGATTTATAGCTTTATAGCTACTTATGGTAACTGTGCCTGGTTGCAAAGCAACTTGCTCCCAGCAAACCTGGCAACAATAAAAACAGGAAAGAGTTTTAGTCTAGTTTTTAATTGTTTAGGACTTTTTGAAAGGTTATTAATTATTACTTTTTTGCTTTTAGTTTTTTAAAGATTAACATTAAATTAGTTTGGAAAACATTTGGAACATAATAAAAATAACTAAAAATATATAAAAACTATTCATCCTTAAGCCTGAGTTTTTTAACAAATAGATTTATATGTTTATTTTTTTTCATAAATTAATACTTTTTAAAGCTAAAAAGTAGAACACTAGCTAATTTTGTTAGGATAAAAGTGTTTTTTTATCAAATGATTGGTTAGAAAAATCTACTAACTTCATTGCACAACTCGGGTCTCGGGTAAGTTTAAAAAGCTTTCGGGTTAAATAAGCGTCTTCAACAAACTTAAAATAAACTAATCAAGCGTTTTAAACCTGTATTTTGTGCATTAAAAACTGTAGATTAAAAAAAAATCATTAAATTTTTCTAAATTGTTGATACCATGTTATAAGTTATAGGGTCATTAATTCTAGCTGTTTTTTGTTATCATTATTTCCCAAGGGAATTTACCAAAAGAATTCTAGTTTATACATTCAAAGACAGAAACTACATAACTTCTTAATGTATATTAATATACTAATAAAAATAAGTGCAGAAAAATTAAAAATAAACATGTTAGTTATTCAATTTTGTTGTTTAAAGTTTATTTTATAGTTTCCTAACTAAGTTACTAAAGTCTGTTTTAAAAATTGACTTTTACTTAAAAAATTGAGTGTTTAGCTTTTTTTTCATTGAAAAATCAGAAAAAGTGCTTTGATACAAACAGTCATTTAAAAAAAAATTAGTCAAGTTTTGCAGACATGTTGTTAAAAGTACAGTTATTTATCTTTTTTTTTTGTTTTATCTAATAGATATAAATTTTTATGATCATCTGAACTTTTCTTAATTTACATTTTTGTTTGCTTTTATCAAAGTACTAGTCATTACCTAAAGCACTCTAACACAAACATTTTTATAATAATAGTGTTGAAATTATACAGACATGTTGTTAGTTTACAGTCATGTACTTAATTCTTTTTTATTGTACTATATAGTATACTAAAAAGGTTAAATTAATTGTACTATTCAATTAAAATTATCATTTTGTCATAAAAGATTTGGTCTAGGTATAAATGACTATGTATGAATTGAAAAAAGAATAAATTCTCGATTACTTTTTAGTTTAAGATTAATTTAATTAAGACTTATATTTTTGCCTTGATATTTTTTGACTTAAAGTCACTTTAGAGCATGAAATAAACTTACTAAAACTGCTGTTTTAATTTTCAAGATAAAGTACACTGTTTTAACTTTTTTTGAAAATATTCATTTTAAAACATTTCTGGTATTAATGACCTCTAATCCTCAGGATTTTTATAGAGCTAAAACAACTAACTATTTTGTTAAATATAATCAACTCTGTTTATGTTTCTGATATATACTGGGTTGCCACACACTCAGGAAACTATGGTTATTTTTAAATTCTATAAAATTTCAGGAAAATTTAGAGAAGCTCAGGGTATTTTGGGTTTTTTTAAACTCAGGTTGACTCTAAAAAGTTTTAATATTTTATAAAAATTTTAGGTTATTTTATTTATTTAAGGTCAGGTTATTTTAGATTTAAGTGGTTTTTAGTTTACTTGTTTTCATTTTTTGTTATTTATGGCCAGTTTTGTTAAAAAACTTCATTTTAATTTAATTTGAAACTTGATACCGTAAAAAAATACAAAAGAAGATTTTATTGTTTCTTGGACAGATTTAAGCATTTTACTTAGTATAAAAATCTTGTTTATATAAAATAAAAAATTTGGGAGCCAAAAAACTTATCAAAAATAAGGGTATAATAATAACTAAAATTTAAGCTTTTCCTTGAAATTTATTAACAACAGACTCAAAGAAAAAGTTGAAATAATTATAAAGGTTTGCAGGGTTCAACTCTAAATTTTTTTAAATGATTTTTTTTTTACGCTGTCTTACACTTTAAAATTCTTTTTAAGTATTTAAGTTAAATAAATAGATAACTTTTAGATGTTTTCTTTATAGAAAATAGTTTACAACCGACCATAAAAAAAAATTAAGACTACTGCTTAAAATTTTTCAGAATGTTCTACAATTTTATTACTTTAAGAAAACTCTAAATCGTGGGTAATACCCAAATTTGTTGTTTACCTCTTTATTTGTTATTGTTACAAGTTAACAAAACATCTAAATATATTTTCTTCCTATGTTAATAGCTGATTAAAAAAAAAGTTTCTTCATTAAATTAATTTGTCTAAAAGTAATTTTTAAAACATGTTTGATTAATTATTCTAATTATTAACTTAGTCCTGGACAAGACAATAAAAAGTATCCAAGTGTGTAATTTTTTTGTACACCAGGTCCTAAGACCAAATAATTTGAGCACTTATTTTTTGTCCAATAAACAATATATACTTATTGTACCCTCAGATCAAACAGAGAACTTTGAATATGAGTTTGGTTGTTTCTGTTAAATTATAATATTTATGTAAGTTCAAGTAACATTATTATAAAGAACTTTACAAAAAAGTTGAAGTAAAAATCTAAATAATATTTTTAAATAATAAAAGAACAAATTTTTAATTAAGCTTAAGTATTCAAAACAGAAATACAGACTGAAAGTTTAATAAAGGAATATTTTTAATTAAACCACGTTACCAAAAAACCTTGAATCCTAAAAAAATCTGAAATTTGATAATTAAGGCTAAAAAACCTGGAATTTTTAACAAATATCACTAAAAAATGGAGTTTCAAACAATTTTTACATGTTAAGTAGTATAATTATAATTTGAAACTTAAAATCTACAATATAGATTGAATATTTGTTATCATAATTTTTTTTTCAACTTATACTTAAAGTAGTTAGGCAGTATTTTTCAATGTTGTTATTCTACTTATCTCAGTTTTTATTCTTAAACTTAACTTTAAACTAAAAATAGATTTAAGTATGTGTATTTTTAAAAACATAAAAGAATTCAAAAAACCTGTAAAAACTTTCTCAAAAAAAAATTACCAATTCTGTTTAAATTATCTTTATTAGAAAACTATGAATTAGAAACCACTATAACATTATAAATAAGAAAGAAATAAGAAAATGTAGTAGTTTTTTGTATAAGTAAAAGTTTACATTGTTGCAAAAGAAAGTAAACTTTTATCAATTTATATTAAAAATTATTTTATTAATATTTCTGATTTGAATACAGGGTTCCCATTTCTTTAGAAATCCCAACAACTTTGCAATATACTCAAAAAATTTCTGTAAATTCGTAGAAAAAGTTAAAAAATATGTAGAAATTGCTAGAAATTATTTTTTTTGGTTGTTAATTTAAATTTAAAATCCAAAACAGTGACACCACGTGGTAAAAAATAAACACATAAAAAATGTTTTAATTGTTTATTTTATCTAAATCTTTGCAATCTCAGTCCATAACTTTGATTTCATGGCGCCACCAAGTATATATATTTTTTCCTTATTTAATTATATACAATTTATGTAAAGTTTGCTAGTTTGATTAATATTAGAGCTAAAAAACCCTTGACTTTCATAAATTTCTTATTAAGACTGTGCTTATAAACATTAAAGACATATTTTACTTTATATATATATATATCTAAATTGTAAAGTTTAAAAGTTGCAGTTTTTTTTTGATAGTTTCCCTATAAAATTGCTATATTTTATGGATTTCCTTATATTTATTTGAAATTTATTTTGAAACCCTATAACTAACTGAATAACTGTAAAATTTAAAAAAAAATGATTGAAATATAAATTAAATGATTAACTTTTAGTTAAATAAGCCTTTTTTTGCTTTTTATTTGTTTGCTATTAAATCCGCTAGTTAAATCTTAAAACCTTTCTTTCAAAATTAAATTTGGTTTTAAACTTTAACATATTGTTATATTAGTTTGAAATTTGTAAAATTCATTCAGGTAGCTTTTAACATAATGGAATACACAGATAAAAATTTACTTCTCATTGAAAGTAAGTTAAACTTAAACTTTTAAAATTGTTTTTTTACAAATCAATTTAAAATGTTATAATTTATGATGCATTTTTATACTAAATACAAATTATAGAGTTTTATATGTAGTAAGTACATTTTTATAATTTGAGTTATTTTTTTTATCAGTTCTAGTATATTTTAAACTATATTCAAACAATGTTGTATTTTTATTTCTCAAAATAATTTTTATTACTAGATATAACAAACAAGCTAAATATTTTAAAATATTATTTTAGCGTTGCTTTCAAAGCGTAGTGTTAAATGTTAAATTTGTTTTATTAAGTAAATGATTTTTGATTTTATTTTCATTATATGTGTTTGAATTTTTAGTTTTGCATAATGTTATTTGGTTTCTATTTATAAACACATTTAGGAATTTTTTATACTAACTGAGTGCATAAAGGATTCTACATCTAAAAATTTACTTTTAGATAAAAGTAAGTTAAACTGACACCTTTCAATTGTTTTTAACAATAGAATATATAAGCTCATAAACTAAGCATATAAGCCCTATATCCTCAATATGTTCTATAATTTAAAAAATTAATTTTAGTATGGTTAATTTGTAAACGAGGTAAACAACATATTTAAGTTTAGCTTATCTGAGTTTTTAATAAAAACAATATTACAGGTATGAATACTACTGATAGTGATAAAAATAACTATTTTTTTGATGATGTGAAAAAAACCAAAGTAGAAGAAAAGTGTTTTGATAAAACCTTTAAAGTTGAAAACAAATTCTCATTAAAGAAAAATAAAGGTAAGAAAGTTTTAATTTACTTGAACATTTTGTGGTATTAGATAAATGAGTATAATCTTGTCTAGAATCAATATCATCCCCTTATGGCGAATTTTATTGCAAACATAAGTTTACTGTGAATATATTGTGAGACATTAAAAAAGTATTAAAGAAAAGTTAAATTCTACAAAATATTTAATAAAAAACCAGTTTTAAATAACAATCCATCATTCTCTTGATTCTTTGGAGAAAAAAGTTCTCTTAAATGTTATAAAGTTTTATACAGTTTTTTATTATAAATTAATTTTAAATAACAAAATTTCCTTATCAACAAGTTTTTTTCAATAACTTAAATTTTTACATTCTAATTCTTACAGAAAAACAGTTTGAACGTCAAATATGTAAAAGAAGTTATTCTACCAAGTACATTCTCAATCAACATATGAAAGTTCATGACGAATCAAAAGCATTCAAGTGTGATGTTTGCTTGAAACTCTTTTGTAACAAATCAAGTCTTAAAGATCATTACAGAACTCATACAGGAGAAAAACCTTATGTTTGTCAAATTTGTGGTAAAAGATTTTCTCAAAAAAGCCATCTAGTTAAACATCACGCTACTCACAGTGAAATTAAACTTTTCAATTGCAGTATTTGTCCAGAAGGAAGATATTTTAAAAGAAAAGAATGTTTAAGAAGACATATGTTATATCATTATGAGCCAAAATTTGCTTGCAGTTTTTGTGATCATAAAAGTTACACAAAAAGTGATTTAAATAGACATGAGAGAAGAATTCATAACAAACTTTAAGTTTGTTTTTTAGTTACTTGTTGAGTTTTTGTCAGTTACCTACTAAGATGCTAAGTATTTTATTTTGAGCTTTTGAGCTATTTTAATCTAAAGTTTAATAAGTTGCATTTAAATTGCTTGTCTAAAATATTTAAAAACATTATTGTTCGGTAAGTAAATTTCTTAAGTAATTATAATTATTTCTTGTCTGCAATTGAATTTGGATTCAAGTTGTTAAAGAATTTTTATTATTTCTGTTACAGTTTATACTGAAATTTCAATTTAAACTAAGTTTAGAACAAACACTTAACAATTTGGTTATAAAATTTTTGATTGTAGAATATTTCTTACAAGTTGGATACGGTTTTGGTTCTTTTTGTTAACATTTTTCAGTTTTATTAATACAATATTTCAATACTTATTCTAAGTTATTAGAAATTTTTGAGAATTATGTATATCTGGCTTGCAAAACTTTCCAAAGTAAAAAACACAATTCTTTTTTAGAAACTGGTTTTAACTTTAAGTTTATTATAGCTTAAAAAAGGTTTGTTATTAGATATCAGTGACTGAACGCGTGCTTCACTTTTTATTTTAATTTTTTTTTTAGAAAGGCTAAAAAAGTTAATATCATTAAAAAAATCATCATTAGTCTTATAACAATTAATTAGCAAACAATAGTTTTACAAATATTTAAAAACATTCTTGATATTGAACACTTACACTTTGTTTAGACAATAAATCACAAAATTACGTTTAATTGTTTTGTTTGTATGTTAACTTGTCGTTTTTAGTATTGTTGAAGTTATGTTTTATGAAGGTGAAGTTATCAAAAATTATTAAGAATATTTCTTAACAATACAATAAGTTTAATATTGGTCTTTTTTCGTTCTAATTGTTAAATTTTTGCACTAAACATTTTATGTACATATAATAATAATTTTACATTGGTTTTATAAACAGAGTGTTATTAAAATTAATATATGTTAAATTTAGTACAAACTGCTCGATTTTGTTTTTATTTTTAATTTCTTTTTGAATAAAATATTTATATTTTTTTATTTTTAACTTTCTTATTATAGTTATGTAGTATTTTGATTTGTGAGCATGATAAAAATGTTAATTGTAGAAAGTTCAAAATCTTCCTTATTAGATTTACCTAGAGTTTTACATAATGTTATTTCGTTTACATAAAAATTTCGTTCAGGTAAATTTTATAATAAAATGCTGCATAATGGAGTCTACATCTAAAAATTTACTTCTAAATAAAGGTGAGTAAAATTTAATATTCTTATTGTTTTAACAAAAATAAATAAACAAGTATTCATTTTATGAATAGGATTTATACTAAATAAATTTTTTTAAATATTAAAAAGAAGAAATTGTATTCTAATTTTAACTTAGATTACTTAGATTCATCAGTTATATTGAATTTTAGATTAATTTTTGTTTTAGATGGTTTTGTTATTAGATGTAACAACATGAGCAAATGTTCATTTTGTTCGTTTTTAAAATTTACAAGTTGGTTAAAATATTTGAAAAATTAAATATTTTTAAGGATTAGTTTATTTATTGTTAACAAAACAAGGTTATACCGCTTTAAACCCTTAGTCAAATGTATAAAAGTTCTTCATTAGTTTTTATAACAACTGTAGTGTTGAAAATATAAACAAAAGCAAACATTGATCACTATTTTAGGTGAATAATTTATGTATTGGTTTTAATACTAAAACTAAAAAAAAAGTTATTTTAAAGTTAAAAAGATAGATTTTATATTTTTTTAGTGTTTTTAGACAACACCGTTCAAACGGAGTTTATGAGCTCACTAACTTGATTGCATATGTTATAATTTGATTATAAAAATATTTAATATTGAATTTATTTATTTACACTAAGGCAACAATGTTTCACCCCTAAGGGATCTCCAGGCCTGCAAAATAAAATAAAAATAAGACGATGGATAACTATAAGTATAAAATAATGCAAGAAATTATAATCAAATTCAAATTAAATTAAAAATCATAATATAAATACAGTGTTAATACTAGGTAATTAATTAACAAAATTAAAATAACAATGATAATGAAATAAATTATCAATAAATTTTAAATATTAAATAGTATTTATACCTACAATAGCTGATTTGTTTTATACAGATTTAGATTTAGCTTATAATGACACAAAACAAAATGGCGTTTAACAAATAAGGGTACAAGCAAAAACAAAAATAATGATAAAATCTTTAATACGCTAAGCTTTAAAATAAAATTTCCTAAAATGTGGGCAGGTGTAGAAGAGCTTTTGCATTTTGTTTAAAATTTGTTTCTTGTTAGCAAGTGCTATATCTATTTTTTCAATTTTGCAAGTCTTGCAGACTTCACCTATATTTTTTATTTCTCTAATCTTATGCATGATGCTCCACCTTAAATCGTAGCAAGTGTTATTGTTTTTTAATCTCTAAATGTACGTGGAAAGTTCGTTTCCCTTGTTATTTTCATTCTTATTATCACTAATGTATGCATACCATCTCTTTTTGAATTGGTCTCCCGTGGATCCTATATATTTCTTTGTTTCAATCTGACTAGTGATTGTTGCCTTATATACAACATTCTCATGCAAGCATTTGCCACTTAAGGGGCAGAAGTCTTTGTCGCGGCAGTTGCACGTTTTATCCTCTTGGTCGTTCTTATGATTCAATTTACTTAGTTTCTTCTTGTTGTGGTCACTTATTAATGATTTGACATTTTCCATACAACAGTACGATATTTTGCAATTGCTTCTGTTAAAGATCTTTTTCATGCTCTCTGTTTTGAATTGTTTGTCAATTAGATCTAAGACTTTTCTTCCAATATTAGTTTTTACTGATTGGCAGTATGGGGGATTAAAGAACATAATTTTTCTTGTTCGTTTACATTTCTTTTTGTCAACGGGTTGGTTTTGTTTTCATTTTCAAGTTTGTGTTTGAAGTTAGGTTGGAGTAGAGCAACTTGATAGCTATGCTTTGCATTATCAAAGGTTCTTAGGTCTGTAGACAATCTATTTAATCTGTTCTCAATCATTGTGGGTAGGTTTTTCTTGATTATTGTCAGGTGTTTGGAGTTACTGTTGATGTATCTGACTGAGGAGTTTTCTTTTCTGTATGGCATATGACAACTGTTTTTTAGGTCTAATGTGATGTCCAAGAAGTTGCATCTAGTCATACCAATTTCCATTGTGATGTTAAAACCAATGTCTTTAAAAGTCTTTAGTGTTTGCTTTTTTATGTTCTCAAAGTCCTGGTTGCTGTTGTGCTTGATAATCGCCAAGCTATCATCCCTGTATAGGCCTATCTAATTTGACATGTATGTTTTCCCTAATATATTAAGAATGTATAGGCCAATAAGGTCGCATAACTCAGCTCCGAAGTATGACCCCATAGGAACATCAAAAGATGATTCTTGATTTTTCTTGGTCCACACTTTTCCATCATAGGTGAGAACTGAGTTATAGGTGTGGGTTATGATGGTCACATCTTCTTCACTTATCTCTGTGAACTTTCTTGCAAATTCTATTGCATTTATAAGGTGTGTCAGTTTGATGCTCGGGTAAAACTTTTGGATGTCAACGTTAACAAAGCATTTGTTCGATTTTTCATTTATATTATTAAACCATTCTATGACTTTGTATGTATTCTTCCATTGCATAATCCAAAAGTTTTAAACGAGCATAAAATTGACACACCTTAAAAATGCAATATAATTCTGTGCAAAAATCTACTTTTGTGCATTTATGTAACCTACCTATTTTGGCTATTATGGGGCGTTTTTTAGTAAAAAGGCGATAAAGTAAATGGGTAAATAATTAGTATGGAAACAATATATAATTAAGAAAAACGATCTTTGTTTTTATTCACTGCAAAAGGGATGTTTATTAAAATTAGTTTTGGAAACCTAATTAATGTTTGGTATTCGAACAAAAATTTTTCAAGTGTGGTAAAATTTATACAAAATTTAAAAATACAGTACTTTTGAATATTTAAATATCGTACCAAAGTTATAAAGTTCTAAAAAAAACTTAAAATATTATTTTTATATTTAACAGAAAAACCATTCAAATGTCAAATATGTCAAAGAAGTTATTCTACTAAGTACACTCTAAATCTACATATGAAAGTTCATGACGAATCAAAAGCATTAAAGTGTGATGTTTGCTTGAAACTATTTTCTAACAAATCAAGTCTTAAAGATCATTACAGAACTCATACAGGAGAAAAACCGTTTGCTTGTGAAATATGCGATAGAAAATTTGCTCATAAATCAAATTTAAACACACATCTTAAATTGCACACAAAAAGTAAGTATACTAATATAAACCAATACTTATTGAACAAATTTTAGCATTTTATTGAAGTTTTATAATCAAAGTAGTTTAAAAATTTTATTCTACTTCACTTCTTAAAATTTAAAGGATAAGATATGTATCAAAAGTATAAGTTGTGTTGAATAGGATGCTTTTAAAACCGGCAAAATTTAAACATTGAGCTAAAAATGTTTTTATACTTACCAAATACCACGAAATCACCCTCTGTAAAACTTTAGCTGGCTTTTATAGAGGCTATTTAAGATTTTCTGATACCATCTCAATGCAAAATGGATCGGACCTAAAATCAGATTTATTAGCTGTATATCTTTTTACATGTGGCCAATTATAACAAAAACACATTGTGCACAGTTTAAAAGAATTTAGAGAAAGTTTTATGGAGACCGTTCTTGATTTTGTATTATTTTTAAACTTTTTGTAAGTTATTTTAATAGAACCTTTTTAAAAAAAAATTAAGAAGCTTCTTAATAAAACTTTCTCTAAATGCTTTTAAATTGAGCACAATTTGTTTATGTGATAATTCGCCACATATAAAAACTTAACAGC
Organism: Thalia democratica; assembly: GCF_965202585.1. Lineage (NCBI taxonomy): Eukaryota > Metazoa > Chordata > Thaliacea > Salpida > Salpidae > Thalia > Thalia democratica. The sequence continues at coordinate 22,085,012 of NC_139167.1, read as the reverse complement.
TAAAAACTTTAAGGTCGAAATTTTTGGATTCTATGCAGTTTTCATTTGGGGTGGTAGATAATAAAATAGCCTCTAAAATTTTTTTTTATTTATCTAAGATTTTGCACAAGTTGGTTTTGTGGTATTTGATAAGTAAAAAAAAAACATTCAGCTGAAAATTCAAAGATTGTCAATTTTATGAGCACCTTAATGCTGATATAAATTTAACTAGATTTAATATATATTGTACTGTAATAGGTTAAAATATTAGTTTTTATTATATAAAAATAAGTTACAATTTCATACAAATTTACTTTGTTTTGAAAAAATGTTATTAGCAAATGTTTTTTTAATAATCTAAAAAACTCTATAATGCATCATTAAAATGTATTTATAATCAGCTTAAGCAATTATTTACAAATACTCACAGAAGAACTATTCAAATGTCAAATATGTTATAGAAGCTACCATAATAAATATCATCTCAATCAACACATGAAAGTTCATGATGAATTTAAAGCATTCAAATGTGATGTTTGCCTGAAACTCTTTTCTAAAAAAAGAGAGCTTGATTTGCATTATAGAACTCATACAGGAGAAAAACCCTTTGCCTGTCAGACTTGTAGTAAAAAATTTGCTCATAAACAAAACTTAGTACGACATCAAGCTACTCACAGAGATGATAGACCTTTTAAATGCAGTATTTGTCCAGAAGGAAGATATTTTAAAACAAAAAATTCTTTAACAATACACATGGTATATCATTATGAGCCAAAATTTTCTTGCATATATTGTCATCATAAAAGTTACACAAAAAGTAGTTTGAAAGCTCACGAACTTCTCCATATAAAACATTAAAGTTAATTAATAAGTAGTTTACTTATTGTTTAATATAAGATTTGTATGAAAATGTTTTGTATAAATTTAAGACAAGCTTAACTAAAGCAAGATACATTAAATTGTTCTGTAGTTAAATTTATTTTAAGTAAGTCTGTTTTTATAGAGAATTTTTATTAAGTTTCTTAAATAAGCTCTTGGCTTTATATTTCAACTAGATTCACGGTTTTAAATACAGTTCACTCTTTCTTGTTGATTTAACTAAAAATTTCAGTTTTTCAAAAGCTATCTCAAAACTCGTATTCAACATTAATTTTATCAAAATTTTTCTGTTGTAAATATTTATATGGTTAAGTGGTAGATTGTTTTTTAGTTTAACCTACTTAACAATTTATTCATGAAGAGCTTTCGAGGCTTGTTTTTTTATTATCAGCAAACTTAGAAAAACATGTACTTTTGTCTATGTGTGATAAAGTATTCAGATTAAATTTTGAGCAAAAGTTGTGCAGCGTATTTTAAATATTTTATACCTGTTGTTAGACAAGTTTGAGTGTGTATAAAGTATAACTTAAAATTTTGTTGTTGTACTTTATAATTTTGTTTTTACTTTTAAATTTGGTTCAGGTTTTTTATATATAGTGATAAAAATTATAATGGATACTACATCGATTAGTTTACTTCTTAATGAAAGTGAATTATATTTAAATTTCGCTCAAGTATTACTACAAACTCTTTGTTTTGTTTTTTTTTGGTATGTAATGATCTATCTTCATGTGATTATACTATATTTATATAAACTATCAATAACTATAGTTTTGTACAATTTTGAAAAATATTTTTAATTTAACTTTTGTTGCTAACAAGTTTTTTTAATTTGAGACAAGATTGCATGATTTTATTATTCGTTTTATTTAGTTAATTATTTTGTAAATATTTTGCTTTTGTTAAATTTAAATTAATCAAGTAATTTCTACAAAACAAAACTTGTATAAAAAAGTTTTCCCCTTTTTCTCTAATATATGGGAAAATTAGTATTTAGTTTTTAAGTAAATTTATTGTTTTATATTGATAAAATCTGGTAAAAATATAGTTTAAGTTTAATATGATTTTATTTTTAATAAAAAACTATTAATACAGGTAAAAACACTGCTGTTAGTAAAGTTAAAAATGACAATTATTATGGAGGTATGAAAAATGTTGAAGCAGAAAAAAGTTTTGATGAATTGTATAAAACTGAAAACAAAATGCCAATAAAGCAAAATAAAGGTAAAAATTTGAGCTATATTTTAAAATGTGTTTGATTGTAAAACTGTAAGTGTGTTAATTTGACATTAAAACAATTATCAGAATACCGATGAAAATTTTCAGAAAATTAGTGATCCAGTTGGTAGGTTTTACAATTTTAAAATTTTGTAATTCATACTACAATAGTGTTTAGCTTAGTATAATATCACTACTTTAGTACAATAAAGTCAAACTAGAATTATATTTACTGTTGATTGACATACCATTACTATTTTACTAAGTTACTATAAAACGTAACAAAAATCATTTGAATTACTTTCATATACTTGAAACAAATTAATGGTTGGTATTTTTTATCACAATTAGTGGTAGGGAGTATAGCATTTTTTTTTGGTCATATTGTAAATCACGTCTATTCATATGGTTCGGATGTGTTTTGGCTTCATTAGAAAATGATAATAATAAGATTTTGCACAAATAAAGTCTGCTCCCCAAAAAGCACTTATTTTATTTTTTTGACTTAATAGTAATTAAGTCACTTAAACATGTTCTAGACTTATATTTATAGGCATACATTTAAAAACATCTAGACTGTTTTTGAAGTATTATGACGTCATAATCACACAAAATATGCAAAATCCTTTATTTTTTGAGAAATTCAAAAAGTATAGCTGGTGTTGTTTAATGTAATTCAAAATATTGTAAATTAAATCTGTGTAGGTATACTTACTTACCTTCAGAATTTAAGTGATGTGATATGTATATTTGCAGTATATGATGTCATAATTCATTTAGCTGTTAATGTTTTAAAAACCTGAAATAATTTTTCAGTTTGCATTACAATAACGAAGTATAAAAAAGTTATAATTTTTTCTAAGCAAGGTAATATTGCATGGCATTAAGCATCAAGTTAACGATTGAAAAATAAAGACTATAATAAAGAAATAAAACGAACATTGCACTGTATCATTTAGTATTAACACTTAACATTACTGCAAAATGAATGGTACTTTTTAAAACAGTGCTATAAAATAACTGTCAAATGTTTGGTAAAATATAATGTCTGTTTCAAATGATTAGGTAAACATAAAATCTATAAAGACACAAAAAACTATCATTCAAGTGTCTTTGAAAGACATCCGATCAAGTAATACTTCTACTTGGAATATGATATCTCAGTAAAAAAGTGATAGAACTTTCATTAGAAACATTCCATTCCCCATCATGTTTACGATCAAAAAATATTCTAAATGCAAGATCAACAAATCACAAAATCTTTTCACTTCGATTTTTTTCCATCTTTAACTCTCATGAGGTGGTCTATATTGTAAGTCTGGTGTTCATTTTTACCTTTACAAGTAGCAATATACCACATTTATTTAATATGTCTAATGACCGTTCACTAATTATGCGGCACATAATATTATATGGCCAGTTTTGCTTCAAGTAGATTAGTCTGAGTTGAGTTATTTGTTGTAGCCGTTGTAAAAGATGAAGGAACCTGGTATTTATAAGCCTACATTACAAGTAATTAGTTATAAACTTAAAAGAACGCTATTTCAATAATCTACTTATATTTTGATTTTTATTAAAATTACAAAAGTTCATACTACAATAAATTTTGTGAAAAAGCATTTGTGGTCAAAATTATTCTAAAAATATAAATATTTGACAATTTTTTAGTAAGTCTGAAAATTAATCCTTTCTGTTTTCATTGTTTACTTATAGGTTAATTTATATAAACTTAATTATTTAATTTAATTAAGTTTTACATTTAATTTTTCTTTAATATATATTTCTTTTTATTAATTTTTTTTCTTCCTACGCCAATCTTATTAGAAAACATGAACTCTTCTTATTTTATGTTTATTTTATGTTGTAAAATCATTAAAATTTTAATACAATTTTTAGAATTATAAATATATTCAGCACAATGGACTGGCAAATGGCTATTGAACATTTTAGTAACTTTGATATTAAACCAAGAGATCTAGTTAATAGAAAAACTAGTATTAACAGAAAAACTATTCAATTGTGAAATATGTCATAGAAGTTATTCTAACAAATGTACTCTTATTCGACACGTGAAAGTTCATGACGAATCAAAAGCATTTAAATGTGATGTTTGCTTAAAAGTGTGTTTAAGCAGATCAAAACTTAAACCTCATGCAGGAGAAAAACCTTTTGCTTGTCAAATATGCGATAGAAAGTTTGTTGTTAAACAATCTTTAATCAGACATCAAGCTACTCACAGAGATGATAGACCTTTTAAATGCAGTGTTTGTCCAGAAGGTAGATAATTTAAAACAAAACGAAATTTAAAAGAACATATGATATTTAATTACCAAAAATTATTTATTATAAAACAAACTTGTATAATTGTTTTACTTGAACTTTCAATGCTTTTTAGAACTTGTTTTTTTCAGCTAAAAGTAGTACTAATTAAATAAATATTTTGTTACATAATAATTTTTAGTGCAAAATATAACACGTCTATGTCACAAAAGACTTTTTCTATTAATTCAAGTCGTCCAACGAAAAATTTTAGATGAATTATTTATGCTACTAAAAGATTAATTACGACTAAAAATAAATTTTTAAAAAGCATTATTAAAAAGTGAAAAGGTAACCTCAAGGTTGTATTTTAGTTTTATTAAATAAAAAAGTGAAGTATTTAATGACTTTGATCGCTTTTATTTCTAAAGTTGTTTAAAAATTAGCAATATTTTTAAAGGTGTTAAATATCTTAGATAAAGCTTTAAAAATTGTCAAAAAAAAATTGAGCCCTCTATTGCCTTATCTTAAAATTTTTTTTTGGTATTCATCAATGGTTGGAGTAAAAAGTTCTCTTAAATGTAATAAAGTTTTACACATTTTTTTTTATAAACTTATTAGAAACAACAAAATTTCTAAATCATAGAATTTTCTTATATAACTTTCTTATCTTATATTCTAATTCTTACAGAACAACAATTTAAATGTCAAATATGTCATAGAAGCTATTCTAATAAAAACAGTCGCATTCGACACATGAAAGTTCATGACGAATCAAAAGCATTCAAATGTGATGTTTGCTTGAAACTATTTTCTTACAAATCAGAACTCAAAGCTCATTACAGAACTCATACAGGAGAAAAACCTTTTGCTTGTCAAATATGCGATAGAAAATTTGCTCGAAAAAGTCATCTAGTTAAACATCAAGCTACTCACAGTGATAATAGACCTTTTAAATGCAGTATTTGTCCAGAAGGAATATATTTTAAAACAAAAGAATGTTTAACAAAACATATGGTATATCATTATGAGCCAAAATTTTCTTGCATTTTTTGTGATCACAAAAGTTATACAAATAATGATTTGAATAGGCATGAGAAGAGAATTCATAACAAACTTTCAATTTGTTTTATAGTTACTTGATAAATTTTTGAAGCAATGAAATGTGATGTTTGCTTGAAACTGTTTTCTACAAAGAGAGGGCTTAAAAGGCATTACAGGACTCATACAGGAGAAAAACCTTTTGCTTGTTAAATATGTGATAAAAAGTTTGCTCATAAAGAAACTTTAACAAGACATCAAGTTACTCACAGAGATGATAGACCTTTTAAATGCAGTATTTGTCCAGAAGGAAAATATTTTAAAACAAAAGATGGTTTAACAAAACACATGTTGTTTTATTATGAACCAAAATTTTCTTGCAGTTTTTGTGATTATAAATGCCACTTAAAAGGTTATTTAAGATATCACGAAAAAACTCATATCAAAAATTTAAACTTTTTACTTAAGTAGTTTAGTTTTTTTAAAGTTTACACATTGTTATTACTGATTACTCATTGTTCTAAAATAAAACAAACCTTTTTAAAACTATTTACTTTTTATTTCTTTATAGTTTATATATGAAGTATTAGAACAACGACTTACTAAATAGTATAGTTACTTAATTTTTATAAATTAAAAAACTCACGTAAAAGAGTTTGTCTTTAGTATGAATACATATATATTTTTTTCCTTATCATTATAATCTTATTACTAGAAATGTTTGAAAAAATACTTGAGAGAAAATTTACATTTATGAAAAATCAAAAAGTCAAATATTTATTTGCTTATAATTTATAACAAACACTAGAAGTTCAAATCTTCAAATGTAACATATTTTGAAGTAAGAATAAAATGTTTGAAAAAAAATCGCTTATTTTATAACTTAAAAATAGTATTTCATGTTTCGTTTTAAATTTTACTAAAAAGTAGTGTATTTAGTTTAAATTGTGAAAATGTAAATATGTAACTTTGAAATTTTCAAATTTTTATGATGCTATTTTCAAAATATCTTGGTAATTTTTACATGCGTTTACTTAATATTTTACTTGTATATAAGCTTTTGTTTAGTTTTAAAAATTTAATATATTTTTAAAATGTTATTTAATATTTCTTTGTTTACCTTTCTTTTCATTTAGATAATATTATATATTAATAAAGTACATAATGGAATCTACATCTAAAGGAATCATTTTAAATGAAGGTAAGTTAAATTTACTTTCTTTGATATTCTTGAAGCAATGTTTAAAATTTTATATTTTCTTTATTTTTATACTAACAGAATAACTATAAACTTTCAAATTGAGAAAACTATTTTTTTTTAATTTTAAGTTAATTGTAATGTAATTTCTAATCTTACTAGGTTAATGCTAAGCAAGCATTAATTTCGTATTTAGTATTTTAAAAATATTTTATTTCTAGATATACCAAACCAAGCTAACTTACTTTTGGTAAACTTGAAAGAAATTATTGATAAGCTTCAATCTAAAAATATTTACTTCCAAACTCAACTAGAAATACTACAAAGTGAAAATAAACAACTGGTTATTTCAAATGAAAATCTTTCTATCGAAGTAAATAGTTTAAAAGAAATTTTGAAAACAAAAGATTCTATGTCAGTTTGTTTTTCTTATTTTGTTTTAGTTGTTTATCATTATGTTTTATTTTCATTAATGTAGTTTGAAATATTTTTTTAAGGTTTTAATTATTTAAGTAGAATTATTAAATAATCATTAGTAAAAAGTAAATATGTTTGAAAGAAATTATTAATACAGAAAAAGTAACAAGACTAATATCAAAAGGAACCAAACTCGATCTAATGAAGTTGAACTTTTATTTACTGATGATGAAATTGTAAGAAATAGTAATAAAGTTGTAAATGGTAAAAATAGTAAGTTGATTATTGTTTAATATTTTAAACAAACCAGTCATTACCAATAAAAGTCGACTTTATTTTATATTTAATATTTATCAGACCACATTGGTCAAGTTGATAGATAAAAAATATTTTTAATTTAGTTTGATTTTATCATTGCTTAATAGTATTTAAAAGTACATATAAAGTTCTTTAACTTTTACTTAAAATACAAAATACAAAACACATTGACTATAAGTAAAATCCCTAGAAGTAGAATTATTAAATGCGAAAAAATAGTATATTTACTATTCAGTATACTTATGAATTTTAAACTCGGATTATTTAAGGTGTAAATGTCATTGAAGAGGATGAAAATCGTTTTGATGGTGTGAAGAACATTCAAGTGGAACAAAATTGTTGTAATGAAACGCATACAGCAGAAAATAACATCTCATTAAAGAAAAATATAGGTAAGAAAATTCAAAATAAATAAAAAAATAATTTAAATAAAGAACATTTTTATAGATTCTAGCAAATATCACAATTATGATAAAGAAAGACAGCAGTTTAGTAATCATAATGGCAGCTCTTCTAATTCGAGTAGTTAGTAATTTTGTATCTATTATTTAAATTTCATATAGACTGAAATTTTTAGTTACAATTTTGTTTAAGTTAAATATCTAAAGTAGTATCAAAAATTTGAAGGTTTATCTTATTTTATTAGGTAATATAACACTATCATTTTACTAGTTGTTTTGTTATAAACAACCTGTTTTTAATAGTATTATAAAATAAATTTAGTTTCGAAAAATTAAAACTTATTTTTTATTTTCTTACTTATTTTAAAAAGTTGCTTAAATATAAATTTGCTTTATATTAAGTTATAAAATAAGCTAAACTTTAATAAAAAATTTTTAGCAATTTCAATAATAATTTAATAAATGTATACTTAATCCAATGTATTGTTATTATTTTGATAAACATTAAATCATTTATTTAATAAAATCTGAATTGAAGTCACATAAACACTCATAGAATATTCAATCATATACCAAATTCAAATGAGAAACATATTTGTTATTATGTTTTCAAAATCAACCATATTAACAGAAAAACTATTCAATTGTCAAATATGTCGTAAAAGCTATTCTAATAAAAGAAGTCTCAATCAACACATGAAAGTCCATGACGAATCAAAAGCATTCAAGTGTGATGTTTGCCTGAAACTGTTTTCTAACAAATCAAGTCTTGAAATTCATTACAGAATTCATACAGGAGAAAAACCTTTTGCTTGTGAAATATGTGATCGAAAATTTGCTTTTAAACGTGCTTTAATTAATCATCAAGCTACTCACAGAGATGATAGACCTTTTAAATGCAGTATTTGTCCAGAAGGACGATATTTTAAAACTAAGGTTTCTTTGAATCAACACACGCTACTTCATTATGAACCAAAATTTTCTTGCAGTTATTGTGATTACAAGTGTCACACAAAAAGTAATTTGAAAAAACACATATATCATATTCATAATAAACCAAAAACTTATTTTGAATAAATTTATCAGTATTTACTACGCTGTTGCTACAAATTCTTTTCATGCATCTAAATAAAGCACAGCAGTTTATCTTTAAGTACTTATTAAAATATTTATCATTAACTTTTTCAGTTGTAAAATTTGTTTAGTGATTTTAAGCGTTAATTTCTTCAAAATTAAATATAAATTCACTGGAGTGGCTATTTTAGCTTCAATAACCTTGAATTAGAAAATAACACATTATTTTTGTAAAACATATTGAATAAAAATAGGTAAGAAAACAATGTTTTTACACTATCTAAAGTTTGATTTATAAAAAACATTTAAGTAGTATTTCAAAGCCTTTCCAATAATTTTATACAATTAAGAATATTTTTACCTAAAACTTAGTCTTTAGTAAAGACCGACAAGTTAACTTGTACTTTGATAATTCTGGGAGAAAATCAATAAAACCCAAAATATAAAAAAATGAAACATTAGTCACCCTCTTTTATTATTTTAAATAAAATTACCATTTTCTATATTTTTAAACCTTTTATTTAAATTACGTGTTAAGTTCAAACTAAACAATAAAAATTCTTTAGTATGATATTTTTTCAAAAGTTTTTGAATTTTTAGTTCTTCTTCAACTTAAGCATAACTGTTTAGATGTTTTGTGAAAAGAAACTTATGAAATTTGTTTTAATTTATCATCAAGTTTAAATAACTGTTAAAAATTGGTTATTAAGATATTTTTAAGTATTTGTCTTTTTAATTTTAAATTTGTACTAGCTTTTAAAAGTAAAAAGAGTTTCTGATCAGTTTACTGTAGTTAGGTTAGTATATTTTTTTATTATAATTTTCTTCTTATTTTTATACGTCAATAGAGTTAATAGTTTCGTTTAGTGAGATTTCTATTTTACTTTTATCAACAAAGAATATTTGAACAAAAACTTTTACGTTTGTAAGGTTTTTCAATAAGTGTTTCAGTTTTCTAACTGAAAATTTAACTTATTTTCACAGTTTACAATACAATTTAATAATTCCAATTTTTTAAAAATAGTAAAGTTTTATAACATGATAACTATTTTGAAATGTTTTATTACATACTACTAAAATTTCTGTTTAAAATTTATGTTCCTTCTTTGTTTCTGTCGTGAAAATTTCGTTCTTAATACTTTTCATATAAAGGCATTTAAATGCTTGTTTTTTAATTCTCAGTAAACTTAGAATAACATGTACATTTGTTTATGTGGTATAAATTATTCAGTTTAAATTTTTAGCAAAAGTTGTGCAGCGTATTTTAAATAACTTATACTTGTTTTTAAAGAAGTTTGAGTTTATATAAAGTATTACTGAAAATTAGTATGTTATCCTTTATAGTTTTGTTTTTACTTTATATTTCGTTCAGGTTGTTTATGTGTAGTAATAAAAAGCATAATGGAAACTACATCCAAAAGTTTACTTGTAAATGAAAGTGAGTTAAATTTAAATTTCGCTTAGGTATTACTCTAAACTCTTTTTTTTTTTTTTGTATTTTTTTGTATCTATCTTTAAATAATTCAATAAATATAGTTTGTACAACTTAAATCATACTATTTATTTAACTAAAGCTGCTAAGTTTTATAATGTCTAACTGTACAGTAATTTCTTATCCTTTTTTACTGTGAAGCGTTAGTCTCTAAACTTGCTTTCCTCGTATAGCAAGGTACCTTTCAGATTCAAAGTTATTGGTTGGGAGTCTATCTTATTCTTCATAAGTTGATAAGTTGAGCTCAGTAGCACAAACGAAATTTTCCAAAACCATACTCTCTACTTGTTTAGCGATCAAAAACTTGGGCGGCATGGACACACATCTTATTAATAGTTCTACAACTCAAATCATAATACCTAATAACTGAAAGTGATTTGATATGTATTTTATATAGTTATCAACATGCAATTGAAATGGCATTAAATTAATAATATCTTTCTGATTGACTGACTCAACACATTCGACATTCAAAATCAAATAAACTGGAGTAATAATTGAGTAACTTAGTAACTTCTCACGGCATATGAAAGTCCAGGTTTTGGCTCTGCAGACTTCCAAATATTTATGTTTTTGTTAAAAGTAAAAACAGGTGAATAATTTGCTTTTATATTAGAAAAATATACTATTTAAGGCCATAGGGGGGGGGGGGGGGTCCACTTTGCTTTTTACAACTTGATCTTATTTTGTAGAATTTAATCTGAGCTATCAGACACTTTTAACCGCTTAAAAAAACTCAAAGTAACTTTTGAGAAATAAGCAATCAAAGAAAGGGCGTTCAATAGGTTCCTTATGGAAGGCGAAAACTAAAAATGCGAAAAAAGACTATTTCATTAAAAATCTATCTCCTCCTTCATTTTTTGAGTAATCTTTCTCAAATTTTTACAGAATGTGTATCATTAAACTTTAAAGAGATCTATTGTAGGAATTTTTTTAATTTTGATTAAAAAAGAAATTATTGTCAAAAAACTACTCTTTTTTTTAGTTTTTTGTGGATAAAATTTTTCAAAATTTCAAAAATTCCAACATTCAGATTCTTCAAAATATTAAAAGGAACATTTCCTGAAAATTTGAAGTCTCTAGGTCAAAAAATGAAGGAGGAGATAGGTTTTTAGTAAATTTTTAAATTTTAATTCAAATGTGATGTTTGCTCGAAACTCTTTTGTAACAAAACACAGTTTAAAATGGGAACGGGTCACATTTGCACGAGCGTCACTTTTGCACGAGCGTCACTTTTGCACGAGGCGACACTTTTGCACGAGGGTCACTTTTGCACGAAGGGTCACTTTTGCACGAGGCGACACTTTTGCACGGCGTCACTTTTGCACGCAGGGTCACTTTTGCACGAGGGGACACTTTTGCACGGCGACTCTTTTGCACGAGCGTCACTTTAGCACGAGGGGACACTTTTGCACGGCGACACTTTTGCACGGAGGGTCACTTTTGCACGAGGGGACACTTTTGCACGGCGTCACTTTTGCACGAGAAGACATTTTTGCACGGCGACGTTGTTACACGGCAAAACTTTTGCACGACGTTACATTTGCATGGCGACATATTTGCAAAGCGACACTTTTGCACGGCGTTATATTTTCACGGATATACTTATAAACTGCGAAAATTTTAACCAATCAGCCAATTTTGGCTGCACGCTTCTAATTTTTATATTCTCAAAAAAAAAATAATTATTTTTTTTTTAACTTAAATAATATTCGATTTTAAACGCAAGTTGTTTTGAATAAATAAAATGTGGTAGATTTTTAATGAATTTTTAATGTAAAATTTTTATTTGAAGTTTTACGTAGAACAATATAATAACGTACCACAATTCATTAATTTATATTTATTAGCTTAATTTAAATAGACTAGATAAATACACATTTTTTATTTAAAACAAAAACAATTTTGAATACATTAAATGAAAATAATCTGAATTTTGTTACTTTTTAAACAGAAAGATAAACTGAGTTTAGTAAAGCTTTAAAACACGAATTTCGAGTAGTATTTTTTACTTATTTTCTCTTGATGTTATAATTTACATCATATAGTTGTTAAATAAGTATTTTAATTTTTTTTTTAATTTCAAACAATTGTTAAGTTAATAAAAAAGATTTAGTTAGTTTATGAAGTGTAAAAGTATTTCAGATTTTACTTGATGTTTATTTTTATTTTTTAATTTAGCGTGAGAATAAAAAAAGCAATAAAATAGCGCATTTTTCATGATTTTAACTTAGATTATTTCATTACTATAATGCCAATGAGAGAGTAACATTTAGAAGTTTGAACTTATGTTTATCAAAAGGATCAAGAGATGCTCACACCAGCAATCCATGGTCATAAAATAAGCCAATGAGAGCAGTTAAGCCAATGAGAGCAATACGTTAGGTTTTTACTTTTTTTGTTAGTCAATGCATTTAAATATTTACTGTTGATCGTTCTACATCAAAGCGAAAATTTATATAAGTTTGTGGTTAAAATTTTGATTTTACGTTAACCTATAAATTTTATATCAAATTATGTTTTTATCTTTTTTAAAATAAACAAACTATATGTGTTATTTTAATTTTTTCTTTATGTGTCTTCCAGTTTAAGTGGTCTTGGTTTTGATGCCTAGGTTCATCATATGAACAATAAATTTGTAACCTTATAGTAAAATATATAAAAAATCATAATTTTTAATTAATATATTAAAATTCAAAATAAACTAGAACATCTTACTTACACTTAAAGTATTTTTTATCCTAGTTTCTAAATAAATTTACTTTTTTGTCCCTGGTATGAATATTTTTTAAATAATTTAATTTTATCTTTTCGGTTGCTTGTTTCTAACATTAACTTTTACTGTTTAAGATTTTTGTTCTTTCGTTTTTTGCCTTCAATATAGGTATATTATAAAATTTAAGTTTTCAGTTTCTTTTTTTGTTACAGATTTGGTATTAGCTATAAAGAATTTAATCGGCCTGCATGCAAAATTGTTTTTCCGTGTAAAAAAGTCATCGTGCCAAAATGTCGCTGTGTAAAAATTTCATCGTAAAAATGTGAGGCTGTGCAAATTGCTGCCGTAAAAAGTTGTCATCGTGAAAAAATAAACTATGCAAAAATTTCTTCTCGTGCAAAAGTGACGCTGTGCAAAAGTGTCACCTCGTGCAAAAGTGACCCTCCGTGCAAGAGAGTCGCCGCGCAAAAGTGTCCTCTCGTGCAAAAGTGACCCTCCGTGCAAAAGTGTCGCCGTGCAAAAGTGTCCCCTCGTGCAAAAGTGACGCTCGTGCAAAAGAGTCGCCGTGCAAAATTGTCCCCTCGTGCAAAAGTGACGCCGTGCAAAAGTGTCTGCTCGTGCTAAAGTGACGCTCGTGCAAAAGAGTGGCCGTGCAAAAGTGTCCCCTCGTGCAAAAGTGACCCTTCGTGCAAAAGTGACCCTCGTGCAAAAGTGTCGCCTCGTGCAAAAGTGACGCTCGTGCAAAAGTGACGCTCGTGCAAAAGTGACACCCACCCAATATTTACAAGCTTCTTACTAGCTTAAAGACTAAAGATAATTAGGTGAAATATATTTTATAAAATTTGAGTATCTCATTTTGAACTTATTTAGTTTTTTTATAAAGTAATGTAAGAAGTGATTATCAGTGAACATACTAAAAATTACAAGAATCGTTTTTTAAAGAATTCGTTAAGTTTTGTAGCTACTAAAACTTATCAACAGTCAATTGAAATATTTGTATAAAAAGCTGAGGTTTATCTAGCATTTACTACAGGAAAACTATTCAGTTGTCAGATATGTCAAAAAAGCTATTCTAACAAATGTCATCTGAATCAACACATGAAAATTCATGACGAATCAAAAGCATTCAAGTATGATGTTTGCTTGAAACTATTTTCTAACAAATCAATTCTTAAAGAACATTATAGAATTCATACAGAAGAAAAACCCTTTGCCTGTCAAATATGTGAAAGAAAATTTACTCACCGACAAAGTTTAGTGAAACATCAAGCTACTCACAGAGATGATAGACCTTTTAAATGCACTATTTGTCCAGAAGAAAGATGTTTTAAAACAAAAGATGGTTTAAGAAATCATATGTTATTTCATTTTGAGCCAAAATTTTCTTGCAGTTTTTAAGATTTTAAATGCCATGTAAAAGGTTATTTAAGATATCACGAAAAAACACATATCAAAAATTTAAACTTTTCACTTAAGTAGTTTAGTTTTTTAAAAGTTTTCACATTGTTAAAATTGATTACTCATTTTAGTTTAAAATAAAACAAACCTTTTTAAAACTATTTACTTTTTAGTTCTTTATAGTTTATACATTAAAGTATAAGAACAACGACTTAGTAATAGTATAAATATCAGTTTTTTATTTATTTTAAAAATCAGTGTTTGGATAATTTGTCTTTAATACGAATACATATAAACTTTTGATTTTGCTTATCATATTAGTCTTATTACTAAATTCTTTGAATTTGATACTTTGAAAACTATTAAAATAGAATTTACACTTAAGAAAAATGAACAAGTTAAATATTTGTTTCCTGATAATTTATAACAAACATTATAAGTTCAAATCTTTAGATGTATCATACTTTGAAGTAAGCATAAAATATTTCAAAAAGTTTCAGTTCTTTTATATTTATAAATTACAGTTCAAGTTATGTTTTAAATTTTACTAAAAAGTAATGTTTTTAGTTTAAGTTGTGAGAATGTAAATATGTAACTTTGAATTTTTCAAATTGTTATCATGCTATTTTCAAAATATCTTGATAATTTTTACATGCGTTTACTTAAATGTTAATTGTATATAAGTTTTTTTTAAATATATTATTATATTGTTATTCAGTATATCTTTATTTACCGTTATTTTCGTTCAGATAATATTTTATATTTATAAAGTATATAATGGAATCTACATCTAAAGGAATTATTATAAAAAAAGGTAAGTTAAATTTACGTATTTTGATTTTCTTGAAGCAATGGTTAAAACTTTATATTTTATTTTGTTTTATACTACAGAATAACTATAAACTTTCAAATAAAAAAAATATACTTCTTTTTAACTTAGTTTAAGATAATTGTAGTGTAATTTCTAATCTTACTAGATTAATGCTAAGCAAGCATTGATTTTGTATTTAGTATTTTTAAAATACTTTATTCCTAGATATACCAAACCAAGCTAATTTACTTTTGGTAAACTTGAAAGAAATTATTGATAAGCTTTAATCTGAAAATATTTACTTCCAAACTCAAGTAGAAGTACTACAAGTTGAAAATAAACAACTGGTTTTTTCAAATGAAAATCTTTCTATCGAAGTAAATAGTTTAAAGAAATTTTGAAAACAAAAGATTCTATGTCAGTTTGTTTTTCTTATTTTGTTTTAGTTGTTTATCATTATATTTTATTTTCATTAATGTAGTTTGAAATATTTTTCAAGGTTTTAATTATTTAAGTAGAATTATTAAATAATCATAAGTTTAAAGTAAATATGTTTGAAATAAATTATTAATACAGCAATAGTAACAAAATTAGTATCAACAAGAACAAAACTCGATCTAATAAAGTTAAACTTTTATTTACTGATGATGAAATTGTAAGAAATAGTAGTAAAATTGTAGATGGTGAAAAAAGTAAGTTGATTATTTATGATATTTTCAACAAACTTTTAATTACCAATCTATTTTTTATATTAAATTTCTTCAGATCAAATTGGCTTAGTTAAGAAAATTTTTAAAAAAGTTCGATTTTATCATTGTTTCACAGTGATTAAAAGTACATATTAAATTCTTGACATTTTACTCATATAAAAAAGTACAAAACACATTGACTATAAGTAAAAACCGTAAAAGTAGAATTTTTATTAAGCAAAATAGTGTATTTACTATTCAGTGTACTTTTGAACTTTAAACTCAGATTTTTTAAGGTGTAAAAGTTAGTGTTGTTGAAGAGAATGAAAACAGTTTTGATGGTGTGGAGACCATTCAAGTGAAACAAAATTGTTTTAATGAAACGCATACAGCCGAAAATAACATCTCATTAAAGAATAATATAGGTAAAAAAATCAAAATTAATTTCTAAAATTTACTTGATTAAACAAGGAACATTTTTCTAGATTCTAGAAAATGTCAGAGTTATGATGAAAAAAGACAGCAATTTAGTAATCAGAATGGCAGCTCTTCTAACTCTAGTAGTAAGTGATTTTCTATATTAAAATTTTTATTTAATTTTTTTACTGGATTTTCTAGTTTCAATTTTGTTTAACTTGAATATCTAAAGTACTATCAAAAGTTAGAAAGTCTTATTTATATAATTAAGTATTATAAAACTATCATTTTACACTTGTTTTATAATAAACAAACCATTTTAAATAAAATTATGAAATAGATGTAGTTTTATAAGTTTAAGACTTTTTTTTCGTTTTCTTACTTATTATAAAAAGTTGCTTTAAAACACATATGCTTTTTATTAAATTTTTATAAAAAGTTTATAACAATTTTTATAATAACTTAACGAATGTTTACTTAATCCAATGTACTATCATAAGTATTTTGGTATGCATTTAATCATGAATTTGATAAAGTGTTCATTGAAATCACATGAATACTCATATAATATTTAATCATATACCAATTTCAAATAAGAAACATATCAACTATTTTGTTTTCAAAATCAACCATAATAACAGACAAAGTATTCAATTGTCAAATATGTCATAGAAGCTATTCTCATAAAAGCAGTCTCAATCAACACATGAAAATTCATGACGAATCAAAAGCATTCAAATGTGATGTTTGCTTGAAATTATTTTCTTACGAATCAAGACTTGAAGCTCATTACAGAACTCATACAAGAGAAAAACCTTTTGCTTGTCAAGTATGCCATAAAAACTATTCTAATAAAGACAGCCTCAATCAGCACATGAAAGTCCATGACGAATCAAAAGCATTCAAATGTGATGTTTGCTTAAAAGTGTGTTCAAGCAGATCAGGACTAAATGATCATTACCGAACTCATACAGGAGAAAAACCTTATGCTTGTCAAATATGCGATAAAAAATTTGCTCGAAAAAAAGATTTAGTTATACATCAAGCTACTCACAGTGATGATAGACCTTTTAAATGCAGTATTTGTCCAGAAGGAAGATATTTTAAAAGTAAGGGTTTTTTGAATCGACACATGCTATTTCATTATGAACCAAAGTTTTCTTGCGGTTATTGTGATTACAAATTTCACACGAAATATAATCTGAAAAAACACATAAATAGTATTCATAGTAAACCATAAACTTATTTTGAATAAAGTTAAGGTCTTTTCTTAGTAAATACTAAGCTATTGCTACACATTCTTTTCTAGCATTTAAATAAAGTACAGTAATTTATCTTTAACTACTTATTTAAAATACGTATTCTTAACTTTTCTGTTGTAAAACTTCTATAGTTATTTTTATAGTTCTTTTCTGCGAAATTAAATATAAATTCACCACAGTGGCTATTTTAGCTGGAATAACCTTGAGTTAGAAAATAAAGACAAAAAGATACCTGAAAAAACTTAAACTTTAAAAAAAAGCTTATATACATCTTATGTGTCAAGAATTATTTTCTTAAACAATTAAAATTATAATAGGTATAAAAATAAAACTGAAAAAAACAATGTTTTTACACTACCTAAAGTTTTAGTTAAAAAAAAAACATTGAAAGTAACATTTAAAAACCTCTCTAATAATTTTGTAGAATAAAAAACATTTTTACCTAGAAATTAGTCTTCAGTAAAAAGGGACAAGAAAATTTGTACTTTGATAATTCTGAAAGAAAATCAATTAAACCAAGAATTTTTTTATATAACTAATGGCCACCCTGGTTCGGTGTTTTAAAAATAAATCACTATTTTTGTAATATTTGAACCTTAAATTGAATTTACATATTAAATTCATACAAAACAACAAAACTTCTTTTGCATAATATTTTTTCATATAGTTTTACATTTTTTGCTTCTTCTTCTAATTAAACTTAACTGTTTAGTTGTTTTGTTAAAAGAAAATTATTAAGCTTGTTTTAATTTATCATCAAGTTTAAATAATTTTGTAATAATTGATAATCGTTACTCAAGACAATTTTAAGGTATTAATATTTTTTATTTTAACTTTGTTCTAGTTTTTCAAAGTGAAAATAGTTTCTTATTAATTTACTGTAGTTGAGCTAGTGTATTTTTTTAATTTTTTTAGTCAACAAAGTAAATAATTTCGTTATGTGAGGTTTCTTTTTTACTTTTATCAACAAAGAATGTTTGAACAAAAACTTTTTCGTTAGTAAGTTTTATCAAGAAGTGTTTTAGTTTTGTAACAGAAAACTACTCACGGTACAATTACTTTAATTCACGGTACAATTACTTTCTAGTACATATTGATACAATTAAAGCTTTACAATATGATACTTATTTTGATGTGTTTTATAACATACTAATAAATTTTCTGTATAAACATTTTTTTGTCTTGAAAATTTAGTTTAAGTAATTTGATACACTAAAAAGAGGCTTAATGGAATCTACATCCAATGGAACGTTATATACACTACTTTTGATTAATTAAAAGCTTTAAACATGTTTTTTTTTCTTGGCTCTTTATCAATATAAAAAAAATATTTTCAGTGCCAACTGTAATTTATTTGTTTTTCTTAAATTAGAATTTTAAGTTTTCAAATTCTGTTTGTATTAAATACAAACTAGTTTTTCACTTTTTTTTTCTTTTTTATTAATAATGTTATTCTTAGATATATCAAATGAGGCTAACTTACTTTTCATAATTTTGAAAGAAATTGTTGGCAAACTTGCATTTTAAAATATTTACTCACAAAAAAATGTAAAAATCTACAAACTAAAAATAAGCAAATGAAAATTTTTTTATAATATTCATTTTAATTTATTTTTTTATAGTTTAATATATTATTATTACTGGGTTGCCAAAAAATCTGCAAACCTGTAAAAACTTCGAATATGACAATTTAGGCTAAAATAACCTGGATTAAACTCAAATTTTAAGTAGTTTTTCATGTCAAGTAATAAAATACGATTTGAAACAAAAATTCTATCATATAGACAAAAAAATTTTCAATCAGTAGTATGTTTTGATTTAAAAGCACATTTATAGTAGCTTTACAATATCTTTTTAATGTTGTGATATTATTTAAGACAGTTTTTTAGTTTAAACTTAATTTTATAATAAAATAAATCCTAAAAGTTGTACTTCTGAAAGTCTGGAAGAAATTTCTCAAATTTCTGAAAAACTGGAAGAAATTTCTCAAAAACTTTTGGCAATGTAACAATTCAGCATTGTTTTTCTCATTCGAAAGCGGTGTTTTTCTTTCTTTTCTCTTAAACTATTCAAACCACTTAAATTCAGTAACGCGCTTGTTTTGGAGAGTTAGTGTCTTAGTGATAACACGTTGATTGCTTGCAAGTGTTTTGTTCGCATCATACTTTTGTACGATGGCGACTGTTTTTTTATGAACTTTTGAATTAAAGTAGCTTATTTTGTGTCTTTCAGTCAGCAATTGTTGTATTTTGATCGCAGTTTTTATACATTGTAAATATACTTTTGTTTCTAAGACTCTATTTCTTTATATACAATTAGTTTAAGCATTCTAACAATCTAAATACTTAATTAGGCTAAGCTTAAATTATAGTCTAAGTTTAATTCGCATTTCATAAGTCGACTTTGCTAAATAACTTAGCTAAGTCAATTCTAAACATTTAAATACCGTCACCGATATTGTTATAACGAGTTGAGTCAGTTAATAGCCAGGTTCGCGTAGCTAAGTAACAACTTTACATCGGTAGATCGGCAAAGCAACCCTTTTATTAAAATATGTTGCTTTTTCATTTCACTACAAACCTCTGAGTGTTTAAGGTAAGTTTCTTATTTCATAACACTTGCACTTTTTGATTTAGATACCTAAAATTTTACAAATAAAACTTTAAAGTAATAGTTCCAGATATTTTACAAAATGAAATTGTAAACTTTCCTAAGACATTGGCTCCTAAGTCAATTTTTGCAAAGTTATTTTGTCTACTAAGGCTATTTATAACAAATTTTAGCCGCGAAAGACTTCTTTGGTAAATCTAGGCAATCTGGAAAAGGTGTTCTCTTACTTTAGGTGATTTAGATGTTACGAATATGTTTATAATTTTGTTGTAGTTTAATTAAAATGAAGTAGATAATTTTCAGGTTTTTTTTAGTTTGTGGTTTCCATAAGGAAGTTATGTGCTCACCGATTTTCCCTTTTATATCAAAGATTAAATAAAAACTTTCAAGATTTTTGAATTTTCAAAGAGCTAAGGTAAATTTCTACTGTAAAAATCAAAGTGTGATATAATTTTAATCAGATGCAAAAAACATATTTAAGTTTAAGTAGATTATTAATTTATCTTTGAATTTATCTAGATATAATTTTTTTTTAAATAACATTTTTAGCTTTTGTAGTCCAGCACTATCTTAGCTAGCGCTCTGAAAATAAAAGGTTTAATATATCTGTGGCGATGAATTTTACTTTTTTTAATGGTATAAAATATTTATGCCATTATAGTAAAAATTCCTACTTGCCAGACATAACTTTTATTTTAAAACTTCGAGGCCTATACAAACCATGATAGAACTGTTATATTTTTATATATGTGATGTTTTGTAGACAGTTTTTTTTTTATTGATGTTTACAATGATTTCAACAATCAAAGGTATTGACAGTACATTTGACACAACTACTGGTAAATGTAAAGAAATTTCTAAAATTGACTAAAATTTTATTTCTTTTTCTCACTTTTCGTTAAGTTCTGTATTGGTTTGAATTTAAAATACAAATCACCCAAAT
The DNA here is from genome assembly GCF_965202585.1 of Thalia democratica. Lineage (NCBI taxonomy): Eukaryota > Metazoa > Chordata > Thaliacea > Salpida > Salpidae > Thalia > Thalia democratica. Next base: position 22,063,890 of record NC_139167.1, on the reverse strand, counting down.
GCTTAAGTAAAAACTAGGTCTCAAAATTCAAAACATTTATTTAGTGTTTTTAGGACAGGGGCCGGCAGAAATTTGATAGTTGCAGGTGAAAATGTTTGCAGGCCGTCATTGTAGTTTTACTTTTTATTATTCTTTACAAGCCTTGAATATATAGGGAAAGGTTTAAATTTCTCGTAAGTTGTTCCTAACACTTTTTGTTGCTTGTCGTTTCAAATCTAAGAATATGTAGTTTAGGTTTTTTAAATTTTCATTTGCATGTTCATAGCTCGCAGGTTATACCTTTCACGGGCTGCATACCATACCATTTAAAATAAACTCATGTTCGCGGGGCACAGTTTGCCGAACCGTGAGTTAGAATTTACCATTTATAAAGTAATCTTTAAATAAAAGACGATGTTTAAACACATTTCAAACAAACAAAAAAATTGCTGTAAAACTGTTGTTTTCTACTTCATACTTTTTATAAGAATGTTTTTTAAATAATACTAAGAATAGCTTATAATACTGTTTTGATTATATTTCAAGTTATAACCTTTGATATTCGCTTTAAATTTTAATTTAAATTTAAGGACGTTCAAACGTAGATTTTTTTGAAACTTCAAGATAAAGTTTTCTAATTACCATTTTAGTTTGCAGTAGATATAAATTTCAAATTATCCGCCTTATCTGTCTTCACAGACTCCGTAGAGCTGCTAATATTTAATGAGCAGCGAAAACAGAAAAAAAAGAGTCAAAAAAGTAATTGCGTACAACAAACAGTTGTTTTGATTTTCCAATTGTCTCTACTTGTTTAAATCTTCAAAATTTAAAGCTTTGTTAAGTTTTATCTCTAAACTGAGTTTTGTTATAAAACTATTTTGTGCTATTTTAAATTAAACTTGTTATAAATTTTCACTAATGTCACAACTATGATCATTTTCCATCAAGACAGACTGATGCATTTCAACAAATGAATATTATACTAATTATCTATTTCTACTAACTTGAAAACTTCGAAATTTAACTAAACTGAGCTTAATGTTATCTCAAATAATAATAATTGTTTTCTACTCTCTTATTTTATACTGAACCACAAACAAACAAAATAGAACTTAAGTACATAATATAATCTAACTTTTAGTTTACATGAGTTTTTTTATGTCTTTTCAAATTAATTTCAAAGTGACAGTAAAGTCACAGCAATTGCAAACTTTTAACAGAAGATCTCAAAGAGCTTAAAAAACTACGTTCAACACATAATTAAATCTCTATTTTATATTTCTACAAATTTACTGTTCTAATAAAGCTCCAAAGATTTGTAGTAATCAAAGAAAAATAAAAAAAGCTGTTAAGAAGTCAACAAACTATTAACAATGAGTTTCTCTCAACAGCAAACGCTTGCAATAGAAAGTGCTAATCTGAGTATAAAACTAAACATAAGTAGAAACACAATATTAAACAATCAAAAGCGAGTTAATTTATGTTCGATTGTTTAACTAAAAATAGACTTCAAATCAGTTAATTAAAGTTTCAGTTTAAGAAAATAATTATTTAACTCGCTCGTAGTCTTTTTAAAGTAACTTTGAAAAAATCCATGTCGTTTAGTAAGCACCTAAAGTAAAATATTAAAAAAATAAAAAAAAAATACTTGGAAAAAATTGAAAAGAAAGCTAGTGAAGTGTAATTTAATGATATTTTTGTGACAAAAAGCGGAAACATAACTCAGCGACCTTTAATGCATCATTAATTCGTAGCAAAAATTAAAAACATAATCACAAGAGTGAAAAAATTTATCTTTTTTTTTTCATAATTAAACATTGGTAACATTCATGGAAATAGTTATAGCGTTGTGTACTTTGAGTAATGTGTTGATAAAGTAATCTCTTTAAACCAATATAATTCAACAAACAGAGATACATGCTTTTGTAATGAAAATCAATTTTGCCTGAGATCTACTAATAATATAGAGTAAATATTTCATCTTGTATTGAGAAAATTGAAATAAAATCTTTGAGAAAACAGTGCACTGTGGCAGTGTTCACGAACTTTTAGGTCCAAAGATAAAACTCTTAACTATTGTTTAAAAACTTGTATCTCTTAAGCTCAAAGAATTTAGGAAAAGAAGAATACATAGGATTATAATTCAAACTAAAAACTAGATAGATAACTTCATAAGTTTTGGTACTTTTAGGTACTATTAAAATGGGCAGCACAAATCCAGAGAAAGAAAACTAAGTATTACATAATAATCAATAACCATATTTAGTGAAATTAGTTGAAGTCATTAGTGAAATTTCCATACAACTTCCAGTATTATGGAAGTTTGTAGATTAGATAAACCAAGTTTCTAGTAAAAAATTATAATGTTTAAATATTAATACATTGCTTATTTTATTCTAAATCTTATTTTAACTATTGATCTAACGGATACACAAATTTCGGATCCGGCAATCAAATACAAATCTCTTTATTGTGTTAAGATGCGACCAGATCCAGATACTTTTTTAACTAAGAGCTGAACGGAAAATTGGGATATCATTTTAAACTAAGTTTCCACCGATCAAATGAATTTACAGCTTTAAAAACTTTTAAAATGAACCGTAGTATTTTATTTTAATCGTTTAAAACCTAAAATAGATTTTATGATACTTTTTTATTTGACCGGTCATATTTAACACAAAATTCTTTTGCGGACCTGATTCATTAATAAAACTTTATTTTAAAGCAAAGTTGTATTGAAATAACCAGTTTTTAAGAATCACAAAAAAAAAATCAAGTTAGTAACATTTTTTTATCTTAGTTTCTTTACAGAAGTTTGTTGTCTAGATGCAAAATGTTTCTGCTTTGCGGGCAAAATTCAGTAAATGGGCCATACGTTGCCCGTTCCCAACTTATGATTATATAATAGTTAAAAACTAAGTCAAATTAGATAAACATAACCAGGCACACAAACTTTAGTTTAATCAATTTTGTCTTAGAATAAAGGTAGAATATATACTGCATGCAGGTAAAATCCTGTTTGCAAATTTATGTTTAAAGATAACAATTTCTATTAAACAAACTTATGAAAAAATAGAAAACAATTCAGTATTTTATAGAACTATAAACCAATGTTTGCAAAAATTTATTGAAACTATTTAACAAAGTTTTCCAAAAAAAAAGATCAATAAAATCCTTTATAAAAAAAACCGTTTGAATTAACGCATGTTTGCCAAATTTAGAGTCATTGCAGTTTAGCAAACATAAACTTTTGATACTTTTAAGTATTATTTAAACTTGAACAAGTAACATAAAGTTTTAAAGCTTATATTCTCTTAAAATGTCTACAAAATTATTTTTAAAAAATATATATATAAACTTTTGATATTATTGAGTATAAATCAACTTGAACAAGTAATATAAAGTTTTGCAAACTCATACAGGAGAAAAGATTTTGCTTGTAGAATTTTTGATAAAAAGTTTGCTCTTAACAGCAATCTAGCTAATCAAGCTACTCACAGTGATGATAAACCTTTTAAATGCAGTATTTGTCCAGAAGGTAGGCTTATAAAACCTAGATTTTTAGATTTAGATTTAAGGAAGATTTTCAAAACAAAAGATTGTTTAACAAAACATATGGTATATCATTATGAACCAAAATTTGTTGCAGCTGTTGTGATCATAAAAGTTACACAAAAAGTGATTTGAATATGCAAAAAAAAAAAGAATTCATAATAAACTTTAAACTTGTTTTATAGTTACTTTTTAAATTAAATCCACAAAAGGAAGGAGATATCTAATCTAAAATAATTTACAAGTTATTCAAAACGACAATGATGGTGATATGTGTGAAGGTTTTTTAAATACAAAGAAAACGCTAAGTATTAAAAGAAAATGAAGAGATAAAAAATTTCAGTGATGTAAAACTAATTCAAATAAAATCAGCTTATAAAACCGATGTACTTTTTTACATAAAAAGTAAAAAAGGAGCATGTAAGAAAACATACTTCCTTTTTTTACAAAGATGTCAAAGACTTTACTGATGTGAGTTGTGAAGGATGAAAATAAACTAGACTGATATTCAGTAGTCGACTAAAACTTGGTTTTTTAATCAAATTTTTTAACCCTACAAAAAAATAAAAATATTGAATACTTTACTGAAGCAAATTGTGGAGATTAGAAAAAATTTTTAAAATAAATTTACAATCAGTTTGATGAACGCTAACAACGTTAGCTGCATCTTAAAAGAAAGCTAAAATAATTTTATTTCAAGTTGTTGTGTTCGTCATAGATAGATATCACTTAAATAATTCTAAAACAAAATTTTAATCAAGTTAAAAAATAAATTGCTTGTTTATTGTTATATGAATAAAAAAAAACAATTAGATTGCAATATAAAGTTAAATTTAGCCTTACTATTAAAAACACATAGTGTTTTTTTGTTGATGTATTCAAAAACTAGTCCACCTAAATGACAACTTTATTAAAGCGAGCAAATAAAAATTCAAGTATTACAGTCTTGGTACTTTAATTTTGTATTGTTACTTATTAAAAGAATGTAATGAAATGACTGAAAAATGTATGAAAGTCAAGTAAAAGTTGGTGGAATTAATAAATCAATTCTTAGATGTAGATATTGTTAAAGCAAAATATAACTGAAGGGTTTTCAGCTGATAAAAGTTAAATTTAAAACGAGACTTTTATAATTTCAGATGGATTTTGATATAAAAATAGTAGATTGTTTAGATTCGTTTATCAAATATTAAAAGGTAAAATTAAATAGCTATGGTAGATAGCTTTCTTTACTAAAAGGTTACGGATAAATTCATGTCAAAGAGGAATTTTTTACCTTAACAAGTTGAAAAAATTTTTGTAAGTTAATGTCTACAACTAAGTTGTAGAAATAAAACTTTTAGCAGGTAATAACTTCCTTTATCAAAAACTATTTAGTTTTATTAAAAGCTGAAGTGTTTAAAAACTTGATTTAGATGATACAAATTAGTTGAGTAAAAAGAAACAAAAAATTTAAAAGAAACCAAAAACTTATGTTTACTACATTGAAGTTGTCGCTAATAATCAAATTTTTTTACTGAATTAATTTAAGCAGAGCAATCTTCAAAAAATATATTTTCAAATACATTACCCAAGTATAGTTGAATATCAGTTTTACAATCATAAATGTAATAGAAAATACTAGATGGAATAGATATTACATGAAAAAGTGGATTAGCAGTTTAAATAAACAAAAGTTAGAAGACAAGTTTTAAGAAAAAGAAGACCTTGAAATTTACAATTTGTGCTAGTAATGAATCTCCTTTAAAAAGAATTTTTTAAGATATAAAAAAAAAATATTTGTCAATTTTAAATTTCAATGATGTACCAACTTTTTATTTGACTGCAAACACCAATTCTGTAGAACTGTATGGTCAAATTAAAAAAACAAAAACTTAGTAGTCATAATATTTTAATTGCTCGAAAGTGTTTTATCATACTTAATTTATTCCGTTCCAGTATTTCACTAATTATAAAGTAGAGATGATTAAAACAAACAAATGTTTGCTCTTAGAACTTATTCAAACTATATAATTCTACAACTGCAAAAAAGTAGAAAAACTGTTATTTCGAGTTTTTAGTATATCTATACAGTAATTGACCAATAAAAAAAAAAGTTTAGGTAAACAGGCATAGAAATTTTAATATACAATTTTTTCATGTATTGAATTGTTTGAGCATTTTCAAGTAAACCTTCTTTTTAAACTACTAGAATTATATCCTGCTATTTTTTAGTATCAATATACCACATCTTATAACTTGATCAATAATTTTAGATAAATCTGTACAAGCTTAGATAAGCATTTTATAACACTGTTTTCATAATGTTTGTGATATTAAAATAAAATGTTTTATAAAAAAGAAAAGAAGAACTGAATTTAAGGCTGTGAAAAGGAGCCCGAAATTAGTTAAAAAAAGAAGCAAAAGATTAAGAGCCAAACGAAAATAAATCAAACTAGTAAAGTCTTCAAAAAAATCAATGACAAAGTCCTTGTTCTGGTTATTACGTCACAATACTATGTGAAAATTTCAAACTGTACTTGATTTTAAACATTTGATAACTTTTCCGAATATCATGCAAAATATGAAAATTTTAAATCTAAGTCATATTAAATCATGGCTTGGTAAACTGCGGCCTGTAAAACAAAAATATGCAGTCGGTAAATTTTTTGCGGCTAAAGCAAACTTTAAAAATCTAACTTCTAGTTTAATAATTAAACCTCGCTTGCGCTCTAGTTTTGTTTAAATTATTATAGTTTTGATTTATAGTATTTTTTTAAATAATTACTAAAGTGTTCTTCAAATCGCCCTCTGATAATTTTTTTCTTAAATGCGGCCCATAAGAACTTATGTCACACTTAAAAGTGATAATTTATTTGTTTTTTTAAACCAAGATATTGCCGCAATCATGTATTCAAAATAGGATATGGTTTTGGATAGTTTAATAAATAATCAAAACATTAAATGCTAAATTACATTCCAAATATTTTTTTACTTGTTTATAAGTTACTATAACTATATTAAATCAGTTAATTAATTTCTCTTTAGTTGATTTTACACTCAACCAAATTGATCTCTAAACATTGAATAAACGAAGGGTTATGCAAAGGTTAAATTTTAATTACTAGCGATCAAAGTTTCATAGACCTGTTGTCTACTTTAGAGCCAAGCTACTTTATTCCGAATACTAAGTACTTCACTGATACAATGCTTCCTCAGATTATGAAAGTTTGGATATAAAAATGTAGCTTGAGTTTTCAGAAACTTCGTTTTTTGTTATTTACAAGTGACATATGGACAAATTTGAAGGCAAAGACATCATATCTTTCTTTAACAGCTCATTGGTTAAATGAAAACTTTGAGTGCAAACACCGAGCTTTGCACTGTAAGAAAATACGAGCTTCTCACACTGGCTTTAATATTTTTGAAAAAGTTAAAGAGATACTTGAAAGTTGGGGTATTTATATGAGTTGCACTCACGTTTTTCTGCGAGACAATGTATTTAACATGAAGGCTGGTATGATGCTGTTATAATTGCTTTTTAGCTTGTTTAATTCACAAGCTTCGACTGATAAATAACGATTCACTGTTTTCAGAAGATAAAATAAGTGTGTTAATAGGCAAGGCCAATCAAACTCTTGGCCTTTTTTATCATTCTTCTACAGCGTGCGAGAAACTAAAAAATCAAGGTCACTTTAGGTTCATCAGTTTCAATGCAAAAAGCCTTGCTACTTGTGCAAGATATTGAAACAAGGTTGAACTGAACCTAAGTTAAGCTGAAAAGACTGAAAAAGTTTTATTCAAGTGTCCCGAACTACGTGGCTAAAGACAAATTTCAAACCGAAAATACTCTTACAAGTGATGAATGGAAACTTGTACATTGTAACGAAGCAGTGTAGTAAAAACAATGCATTGCTGTCAAGTGTAATCCCGCATGCAGCAGTATTAGAAAAGTTTTATGATTGTACAGCTAATAGTCAACCAGGTCAAAGTAGTTCTACAACCTTTGCAGAAAATATAAAGGCTTTCGAGAGAAGGTTTTATACTAACAATAACAGCACACGAATAAACCTTCAAGATAATGACTTGTTTTTACTCTCAACAGCTGTTGATCCACATAATCGTCTTGATTTTTTTCCTGCTAATCTCAAACAGAAGGTTGTAAGGTCACTGAAATCAGAAGTAAAAAACCATAGTTGTCGTGAGACCAAAGTGGTCAACTTCCTCTAGTACGGCTTAATAAACCTAAAGCTTAACTGCCTAAAAATGATGTTCCCAATTTTTTTTGTCGTTCTGTTCTACATATAAATCGGAAACAAGTGCAAACACTCATGAAAGTGAGCAGCAAGATTCAGTTGATCAAGAGATTAAGTTTTTCTTAATAAGAGAATTTTTTTTTTGCTGAAGAAAAATTATCTGCCGAAGAAGTAAAAGAAACTGAAATCTTGTCTTGGTGGATCTTGAACTATAAAAAGTACACACATCTTGCCAAGCTTGCGAAAATGTATTTTTCTACACCACCAACTTCTGTTTATTCTAAAAGGTTATTTTCAGAAGCTGGTAACTTGTACGAATAACGTCGAAATCGATTGCTTCCAAAAACCGGCGAAAATTTTTATTTTTTTATCTTTGCTTGAATAAAGAAGAAAAGTTTTTTTGTAGTGTTGATATGAGTAAATGTTATTTAATAAATCACTTGCTTTTATATATGTAAACCGTTGCCAAAGAAGTTCTTGTTCATCATATAGTTCAAACATTTGTAACTAAAGATTAAGTTTTAAAACTTTGTTCTCTATTGAGCTTTATAAAACTTAAAATATTAAGGATCCTAATTTAAAAACTAAATTCGGGTCCCGTTCCGGCCGGATCTTAAACTCAAAAAAATCTGGATCTGCTAAATAACTAGATTCAAAATAAAGTTTTTTAAAGTATAGAGGTCAGTGATACTGAAATAAGTTTTACAAAATAAAAAAAATAGTTTAATCAAGATAGATTGATATAAAAAGACATTAAAAATAACGAAGATAATATAAATCGATAATAAATTAAATAATATTAATACTTAATGTATTTTCTAATTAAAGTATATAGATACTTTGTTTTATTTAAAATAACATAAGATTAATTTTAATGTTGAAATTTTTTTGCTAAGATTGATATATTTTCAAAGTATTTTAAATTGAAGAAAATGTAAAAACTATCAATGTTTTACTGATCAAGCTACAAAAGGTCGGTTTAAGTCAGAATAAAATTGACCCGATTAGATAAGATTGGGTTAAAAATGATCGGCTCTTTTTAAATATAAAAATATATTGTTTTATTCTTGCTGTATGTACATAACAACGAAAAATATTTCGTGACTTATATTTGCACAATAGTATACCGCAGCATAATATATTTAAATAAAACATTCTGAACTTTTATTGAAAAATGTAATTGTTGTTGAAGAAAACAAGTTTTCTTTATAATAATTGAACACGAATGTAAATTAATATGTTAAAATTACGTTTGTGTTTGTTATCATATATGCTCGAATTTAAAGTTTTAAAAATGGTTATAATCTTAATAAAATAGAATAAAAAACAGTTTACTTTTGTAATTGTACTAAGATTTTGGTTCAATCTTCAAAGTGTAAACAGTTTATACTTTTTAAAAATATATTTTTAGCTTCTTTGTATTTATATAACTTCAGAATGAATAGGTTTCTTGTGTTTTTTATTACTGTTAATAGCTTATTTACTTAAAACTAAATCAAATATGATTTAACCTTACATTTAATATTTAAAGTCGATTTAAGCTATGAAGTGTTTCTTATTGAAAAAGTTAGAAAAAAAATTATATTGATATTAAAAAAAAATCATTTAATTTTATCGTTAGATTAAAAATGTTTTTAAGACAAACATTAAAAAAAAGTACACTACATTCAATTTAAGTTATACCCTGATTGTTATTCATTTTTTTACTTGAAGAAATCTAAATGTACGGTATTACCCTTTTATTTGTTATAGTTACAAGCATACATTATTTCTCCTTAAATATAGAAAAAATAAAAGAAAAGTGTAGAAGACTATTTAAATATGATTTTAAAAATTGTATTAAATTGTTCTCATGTCTTACTTATAATAACTCATACTTATGCTTATTCTTACAATACTAAAATGTTATAATAACAAAAGGCTTAACTTTCATTATATAATATAATAGGAAGAAAGAAAATAGTAAACACTCACAACTATGGTCAATGGTGGTTCAATAATAATATTTAAAAAATCTAAAAGGAAAATACTACAATATATGATAAATATTATAACATAACAATATGAAAATAGAGATTTTTTTTGTTTTTTATGTCAATAAGGTATTAAAATAAAAATTTACCTAATTTTTTAAATATATAAAAGAACATCAGTCTTTTTATAGTATGAAAAATTAATATAGTTTCAAAAGTAAGTTAACTTTTATATCATCTTATTTTAGCTGTAGTTTTTATAAACCGACACTTTCAAAAGTCTTTGTAAATTTAAATAACAAGTAATAATGTAAAAATGATCGAAAAATGTAGTAATAAAATATTTCACTGTCATTAGAATAGTAATTAAAAGGTAAGGTCTTAGGTTTATTTTTACTCAAATTAACAATTTCTGAATATCAAATTTAAAGCAAACTTTGTATTTACTACATCAGAATATTAACAACACCATTATGTATATATGCAATCATTGCCAATAAAATGAATCCAAAATTAATAGATATTAAATTATATTTGTTGAAATAGTTGCACAAACTTAAATAAACCACCAACACTTTAAAGTCAATTTAAAGTTTATACAATAAACAGTTTAAATACAATGATATTTGCCATGAAGGAATGAACAATTCATATCAGAATAAGTTACTAAAAAGTAAAACATTCATCTGTTGCAAAATAAAAGCAACTGCAATATGAAACTAAATGTTTTGGAATTGTGATCATTTGTTCCTTATCATTTGCAGTTTACAAATTTTTGTGTCAGATTTGACTTCCACAAGCCTGCTTTTTTTTAATAAATCTCAAGTTTTTATTGTGCTATAAAAACTACAACAGTGTTTAGATAGCAAATGACTGGAAGGACTTTTTCCACCTATTTTCAATTCAATGCCGAAATTTGGTATCATTCACATTTTTAACTATTTATTTGTTTTTAAATCAGTGATTAAATTATCAGTTTTATGTTTATAAACTTGTACATAAAAGCCCAATCCCAAGTTTTTATAAATAGAAGAAAAGTGATCTTTAATCAATAATTTTCAATCACGAAGTTATTTTTCAAAATACTGTATCATTCAAACTTACTGATAAAACCATGTATAAGAGTGTTACTATGGTCACCATCAAACTTTTCAAAGTATGGTTAACAACTTATAAACTTGAAATACAAAGACTTTATATAAATCCCTTTAAATATTTTATCCATGTAAATCTTATAAAATACTTTTACTAGAGTTCAACTAGGTACACAGCAAACCACTATATTAAATTGTTTATTTCCAGTTTCATTTAATGTTTTTTGTTATTTAAAATCAAAATTTAATGTTTAAATAAAATTTGCTATAAAATTGTTACAGATATAACTTAAAACAATGGATTGCTTAATGGAACCTACTAATAAAAATTAACCTATAAATGAGAGTGAGTGGAATTAGCTAATTAATTTTAATTTGAAATTCTTGAATAAAATTAATTTTATAACACATCTCTTATTGTTAACAATTTTTATTAACTGTTATTTAGTTGCTTATAAAATACCCATTTTTATTAACAAAAAAGTTGATTATACTAATTTGTAATTCAGATTAGGTGTTTTTGTTGATTGTATATAATATGAGCATACCAGATGGCTTCTGCTATGCAGACTTTTGCAAATGTTTTTGTTCATCTTAATTAACTTTTATTTATTTCAGTAAATATTTTAATTAAAAAAAACATTTTGTTTAATAATTAAAGTAGTTGTTTCTAGATATATCACACTAAGTTAATTTAGTTATTGTAAACTTATGTGAGGTTTTATCAACAGAAACACTTTTCAATTGTCTTATATGTCACAGAAGCTATTCTTGCAAGTATAGACTCAATCAACACTTGAAAGTTCATGACGAAACAAAAGCACTCAAATGTGATGTTTGCCTAAAACTGTTTTCTAATAAAGGAAATCTTAAAAGGCATTATAGAACTCACACAGGAGAAAAACCATTTTCTTGTAAAATTTGTTGTAAAAAGTTTGTTTACAAAAGTACTTTCAATCAACACATGAAAGTTCATGATGAATCAAAAGCATTCAAATGTGATGTTTGCTTGAAACTGTTTTCTAACAAAACACAGCTTAATATGCATTATAGAACTCATACAGGAGAAAAACCTTTTGCTTGTCAAATGTGTGATAAAAAGTTTGCTCATAAACAAACTTTAACAAGACATCAAGCTACTCACAGTGATGATAGACCTTTTAAATGCAGTATTTGTCCAGAAGGAAGATATTTTAAAACTAAAGATGGTTTAACAAAACACATGTTATATCATTATGAGCCAAAATTTTCTTGCAGTTTTTGTGATTTTAAATGCCATGTAAAAGCTAATTTAAGATATCACGAAAAAACACATATCAACAATTCAAACTTTTTACACAAGTAGATTAACTTTTTATAAGTTCTCACATTGTTATTACTGATTACTCATTAAGAAAAAATGTTTTAACCGTTTTTAGAGTTCTCTAAAGAGGGCTTTTTGTAAAAAAGTTTGGGAAACCCTGTATTAGATAAATTAGTATAAATTTGTTTAGAATCAAGTTCACCCCCTTATGGTGTAAACATATTACAAAAATAAGTTGAGTTATTATATTGCGTTTCACATTATAAAAAATTAAGAGAAGCAAAGTTCTATGTAATATTTTATTATACATCAATTTTAAATAAGAGACCCAAATTTAATTATTTGAAAAGTTTATAAATAAAAACATAATTTTTTATTATTTAATTTTTACAGGAAAACTATTCAGTTGTCAAATATGTCATAGAAGCTATTTTAATAAATACAGTCTCAATCAACATTTGAAAGTTCATGACAAATTAAAAGCATTCAAATGTGAAGTTTGCTTGAAATTGTTTGCTAATAAAAACGAGCTTGATTTGCATTATAGAACTCATACAGGTGAAAAACTTTTTGCTTGTCAAATATGTGATAAAAAATTTACTCATAAACAAAACTTAGTACGACATCAAGCTACCCACTGAGATGATAGACCTTTTAAATGCAGTATTTGTCCAGAAGGAAGATATTTTAAAACAAAAACTTGCTTAACATAACATATGGTATATCATTATGAGCCAAAACTTTCTTACATTTATTGTCACTATAAAAGTTACACTAGGTGTAATTTGAATGTTCACAAAAAGACTCATTTAAAACATTTAAGTTAATTTATAAGTAGTGTACTATTTGTTAAGTATAAATTTTGTATGTACATATTATGTATAAGTTTAAAAACCTTAACTTTATTATTAAAATTACATATTTTTGAATTTTGAAGTAATTTTAAGTAAGTCTTTTTTGTTAGTTTCTTAAGATTCTTAACTAAATTCTTGTCTTTAGAATTTTTTCAAATTTACGGTTTTGAATACAATTCAATATTCTATTAAATTTAACATAGAATTTTAGATTTAACTAACATAACTCAAAATTCGAATCCAACATTAATCTTAGAACAGTTTTTGTTGTATAATACTTATATAGTTAAGTAGTTTTTTTGCTTTTCTTTTAGTTTAACTTACTTAGCATGAAGGACTTTCAAAGCTTGTTTTTTAATTCTTAGCAAATATAGAAAAACATTTAATTTTGAACATGTGTGATAAAGTATTCATTTTAAATTTTGAGCAAAAGCTATAAACCAAAGTTTCATGCAATTATTGTAATCATAAAATATACAGAGAAAGTAGTTTGAAATTGCACAAAAGTAGAATTCATAACATACCTTGTCTTGTTTTGTAAATATTTTGCATTTTTAACAATTTACTAAGGTGGTGCCACTTATTTTATTTTTCTTTGATACTTAAGTACAAAAAGTAGCCTTAAATTACTGATTGAAAGTGTTTTAAGAAGAAAAATTCAACTTAAAAGTTTATCAAGTATCTTTATTACTGTTTGCCTGCAAAGTTTGAAATATCATAAAAAAAGAATTCATATTAAAATATTAATTTTTTTTTATAATTATTTTGACTTGTTAAATGGGAAAACTTTCAAGGTATTTTGTTAAATCTATGGCTATTAGATTATTTAAACTACTGGTTTGGTATAAAAGTAACTTTTTGTTTTATTTAAGTTTATACCAAAGCTTTTTGATTTGCTTAAAACAAAATAGAAACTTTAAATTAGTTTATACGCATGTATAGAATTTTTATAGCTACTGTTTTCTTTTGTTGTTAAATATTTAGTTTTTTATTTAAGTTAACGCCAAGTTTTTTATTAGTTATTCATTAAGTACTTATAAAACTTGTTTTAATTTTCAGTAATTTTATAAAAATCTGTAGCTAATTTCATAATTTTCACAAGTGTAAAACAAAAATTTGTTTAATTGTTTTGTTTTTATATTAACTTGTTGTTTTTAGCATTTATTTAAAAAACATAGATTATTCTAAATTAAAAAAAAATATTTTGCAGCTAAGGATTTATAAAACAAGACTTATTTGCTAAAAGTGTGTTTATATACAATAAAAATAAGTAACATCAAATTAGTTTTTTGCTTATAGTTTTCCGACTTTCATTTTATGTTTTATGAAGTTAAAGTTAGCAAAAATTTTTAAGAATATTTCTTAATAATACAAATAGTCTAATATCGTTATTACTTCGTTCTTATTTTTAAACTTATTTACAAAAAAAATAATACATATAATAAGATTTTTACATTGATTGTTTAAACAGAATACAGATTGAAAACTATTATACGTTAAATTTAGTACAAACTGCTCGATTAATTTTTCATTCTTTAACTTTTTTAAAATTAAGAGTATAAGTTTGTTTATTTCAAACTTTATTAGCACAATGATGTTATAATTTAAGTTTAAGTTGTTAGCATGATAAAAAATGTTTAGTTGTTGAAAGTTTGAAATCTTACCTGATAGATTTAATTAAAATTTTACATAATGTCATTATTTATTTCAACAGTTTATTACAATCAAAACAATGTTTCACTCCTATACTTGCATATAGGAGATCCTCAGTTGTTGTAAATAGGTCTGAAAAAATTTTTTTAACAAAATAAATGGAAGTGAAACAAAAATAAAAACTAAAGACTAATGTTTTAAGAGCAAAAATAAATCTTAAATATACTAAATTTAAGTAAAAATTTTTTTTAGTTTATGTTACGCTTTTAAGAACTTTGTTGGTAAGATAGACAAAAAAAAAATATAGTGCTATATACGTTAAAATAGTAAAACATGACTCACATTGAAGTTAGTTGCCAGAAAAAACAAATAGAATACTAAACACAACATTTGCAATTGATAATGCTATAAATTGACTGTTTAAACTTAAAGATAAAAATTTCAAAGTTAGGTTTATGACGTAACTATATTGGCGCACAATTTGAATTAATATACTTTAGTTACAAAGTTAAAAAATTTTTGTTAAATTGCCTTATTAAATAAAGATTGTGTAATCAAAAGTTTTAATTTGGTATCGTGCTTTGGTGTAAATAAAAAAGGAAACAATTTTTACATGGGTGATAAAAACTCTTTAAAATTACAAATAATTTAACTTACTAATCAGCGGGTGCTAGTTTAAGTTTTAAAGCAGAGCTTTTGGAAATGTGGACAGTTTGCAAATAGTTCGTACCTCTTATTTAAGTTGACTTTTTTTCTTAGCATTGGCTATCTCTATTTTTTTTTAAAATACAGGTTTTGCAGATGCTATGTATGCTTTTAATTTCCCCAATGTGGTGAAGGATGCTCCATTTTATGTCGTAGGTGATTTTTTTATGTTTCAAATGCCAAATGTATTTTGCTAGTTCGGTCCCGTTATCTTTATAATTTTTGAAACTGTTGTTGTGGTTGTACCATCTATTTTTAAAAGTGTTTCCGGTCGACCCGATATGATATTTTATTTCCTTAGGAGATGTTATCGTAGCTTTGTAATAAACTGTTGAAATAAATATTGGATATAAATCTCCTTAAAGACATTTAAGTCGAGAACTTTAAATTGTTTGATTTAAAACAAGTTACATTATTATAATGTCATTATGATCATACATGTAAATTTCGTTCAGGTAAATTTATGGTAATAATCTGCATAATGGAATCTACATCTAAAAGTTTACTTCTTAACAAAAGTAAGTAAAGTTTATTATTCTGATTGTTTTCAACAAACATATTTAAATAAATATCATTTTTATGATTATTGATAATACTAAATAAAATTTTTCAAATCTTATAACAGGGTTCATGCTCATCAAGCTAAATCAGTTTTTTTGGAAAAAGTTAAAAAAAAATCAGGCTAAATCAGTTTTTTTTACTTTTAAATTTTAAAGTCTTAGTTTTTCTCATTTCAAATGCTTGAAAATTCTTGATTGAAAAAAAAGGATTTTTTTTAAAGATCAAATTGAATTGTGAATTTATTTCTAGATATAAATTTAGGTATTAAAGACAAAATCAGTCAGTATTTGTTAAAACAAATGCTTGAAACTTTTTGAGTTTCTATTAGAAAGTTATGAATTTTTTCTTGTTTAAGTAGAAGATATGCTTTATAATTATAAAAGTTTATTAAGAATTATACAGTTTATATGTTACAGTTAGGGTTCTCAACGATTCAAATTTGGACATTTCAAATTCTTAATCTATTTTATCTGTAAAGAAACTTTGAATTTCATTAAGCAGTAAAAAAGAGTCTTTTAACTAAAATAAAAGGTTACAAATTAAGACCAGCTTATTAATAACAAGGTAAAGTGCTTTATACTCTTTACCTAATGTATAAAAACTCTTCATTTTGTTTTTTATAGTTTTAGTATTGAATTTATAAAAGAGGATAAATATTGCTACTAAATTTAACATTTTTCAATTTCTAATAACAAACCATTATTACAAATATGAATGTTACAATTAGTATTAAAAATAATCTTTATTTTCATTGTATAAAAATCATTCAGGTAAGATAAAGTGTTTATATAAAACCCATATAGCTGAAAACAAGATGTCACTGAAAAATATAGGTAAAAATATTGCTTAAATCTTTTGAAAGTTTTATAAAATTATTCCTTTAAATAAAATTATACTTTAAAATGTGTTCTTGATTATATTTAGAGCTGATAGCAGTGCTGATTAATTATTTAATTTTAAATTAATTTTGTAGTTTTTTTTTTACTTGATAAAAATTTTTTTAAACATGCTGCCCTCAATGACCTTTTTTAAAAATTTTGACCTCCATTTTTTTAGTAAGTCTAGTTTGCAGTCTAGAGAAAATGCTTCCTATTTTAGGTGAATGACTTACATATTGGGACTAAAAATCATTAAATAAAAAACTGTTTTAAAATAAATAAGATAGATTTTATAATCTTTTTTAGTGTTGTTAGAATATGACTTCATAAGAAATTTATGAGCTCACTCACTTTGCTGTTTTTGATAATTCTGTTCCTAGATGTATCAAACCAAGCTAATTTGCTTTTGTCAAATCTAAAAGAAATTATTGACAAGCTTCAATCTGAAAATGTTTACTTCAAAACTCAAGTAGAAAAACTACAAGTTGAAAATAAACAGCTGATTATTACAAACAAAAACCTTTATAAAGAAGTGAATAGTTTAAAAGAAAATTTTGTAAGAAAGAATTCTTTGTAAGTTTCTTTTACTAACTTGATTTGATCGATTTTCATTTAAGTAAGCTAAATTATTTTTATCTAAGTTTTTTAAGTTGTATTAAAGACTATTCGAAATACTGATAAAATTCTGTTTGTTTAATTTTAATTATATTTATTGATAAAAAACAACAGATTGTGTTTTGCACTAAAGCATAATGCTCTAAGTGTTCATAAACTTTTATTATTATTAAATTTAACTTGTTTTTGGTTTTACAATAAACATAATTCCCTCTTCTCATATACAAAGCACAGAAAAAATTTCAAACAGTTCTAATTTAAACAACAAAATATCAAATTTTATTTATATACTAGTTAAAAGCAATTAAATAATATTTAAATGATTTTATTTATGCAGAAAAAGGAACAACATTGATAACAAAAAGAACCAAACTATTTCGCATCAAGTTGAACTTATATCTACTGATGATGAAATTGTAAGAAGTAGTGATGAACCTAAAAATTGTAAAAGCAGTAAGTTGAATTTCTATTTGGAGTGAAAAAAACACTTTTTCTTAACAGTAGACTTATCTTAGTCTATTAAAAGTTTATACAGTTTTATATCTGAGTTTTTATGACAAATTATATTACTTAATTTAAAAAACATATTTTTTTGTTTAAATCTTTGTTTTTACATGTTTCACTATTTTTTCACTCATTTTTTATTTTTTACTCAAAACACACTATTCATACAATTGTTGGCAGCATACAGTTAGTAAATGACCAGAATTTATAAAAATAATTTGGTAGCTGCTGTAATTTTAAAGTTGTGCTAAAATTGTTAAAACGTAGTTCTTGTGAAAAATGATATATCTGATGACATATCCGATGTTTTTTTCAAACCATAACCATATGTGTAATATTAAAATTTCAAAATACATAACTATTACAGAGTTGCACAATGCACAAAATGAATTTTACGAAAAAATGAGTCATGTTTTATAGATAAAGGCAGGTTCTTATCCGCTTTGACCCCTGATCTAACATTATCCATAAAAAAATACTGTGCAGTGTTTTTTATGTTTTTAAATTCAAACTTTTTTATTAAATTATGGTAACTGTCATTAAAGACAATAAAAAGTATTTTGGTGGTTTGAGTATCATCTAAGTGAAACAAAAACTTCAAAACTTAACAAAATTTAACAAAAAAAGTATTATTTAAGTGAAAAAGTATATTAAACGCTGAAAATAACATCTCATTAAAGCAAAGAATAGTTACAACATTGAAACTATTTTAAAAAATCTAGAGTTCTAATTGAAAATAAAAATATTTTTTAGTTTTTACTAAATCTCAGACTCATGATAAACATTTCCAAAGTTTTAGTTATCAAGTTGGTAGCCCTTCTGATTCACATAGTAAGTAATTTTATTTTGTAAAAATGAGTAAAAAAGCACATTAAAAGTTAATCGATCACTATATTAAGTTTTATTTTACAACTTATTTTATAAAACTTAGTTGAAAAAAGAAGAAGTAATCAAATGCTTTAGTTTATTTAAAAGCTTTGTACTAAAAATTGTAGGGTGTTAACTTTTTTTATATCAGTATTTAATTAAAGTTAAACATTTATTAAAGTAATAATAGTCTTGATAAGTTATAGTAAATAAAAAAGTTTTTGATTATATATATTTTTTGATATAGAAAATCAACAAAAGTAAATTAAAAATAAACTTTATTCGTACACAAATATCGATTGTTAAACTTTCATTTGTATATTAAAATAAATTTTTAAGCAACCTGAAATGTCATCTTCTAATTAATACAGAAAAACTATTCAATTGTCAAATATGTCATAGAAGTTATTCTAGCAAATATTATCTTAATCAACACATGAAAGTTCATGATGAATCAAGAGCATTGAAATGTGATGTTTGCTTGAAAATATTTTGTAGTAAATCAAAACTTGCAGATCATTACAGAACTCATACAGGAGAAAAACCTTTTGCTTGTCAAATATGTGATAGAAAGTTTGCTGTAAAACCAGCTTTAACCAGACATCAAGCTACTCACAGTGATGATAGACCTTTTAAATGCAGTATTTGTCTAGAAGGTAGACATTTCAAAACAAAACGAAATTTAAAAGAACATATGGTTTATCATTTTGAGCCAAAATTTTCTTGCAGTTTTTGTGATCATAAAAGTTACACAAAAAGTGATTTGAATGTGCATGAGAAAAGAGTTCATAACAAACTTTAAACTTGCTTATATTTACTTTTTAAATTTTTGTTAATTACTTTCTAAGGTGCTAAGTATTTTATTTCAAGCTTTTAAGCTGACTTAAACTAAAGTTTAATAAACTGCATTTAATTGCGTATATTAGAAAAAAATATTATTCATTCAAACTCAGTTATTTTTTATAATTTGCTATAAAATAAGTTTTAGTCTATCAGAAAATTGAGTGAAGAATGTTTTTTTTTGACTTTCAAAACTTTTCAAAGTTAAAAACATTTTAAAGTAATTTTTAAGAAACTGTTTTTAACTATAAGCTTATTTTAGCTTTAAAAATGTTTTTATTTAAATAAGTTTTCGAAGTCGTGCTTTACTTTTTATTGGAAATTTTAGTGTTTTCAAAGATTGGAAAATTTGATACCATTACAAGGATAGTTTCATTATTAGTTTTAAATCAACTAATTAGCAACGAATAATTTCACAAACATTAAAAAGCAGTCTTATTATTGAACACTAACGACACTTCGGTTAGACATTAAATCACATAATTATGTTGTGATTGGCTTGTTTTTATATCAATTTTTTGTTTTTAGTATTGCTTTCAAAAAACATAGATTTAAAATTAAATTTAAAAAGCATAAATTTGAAATTAGAAAAAATATTTTGCAGCTTAAGATTTATTAAAAAAGATTTCATTGCAAAAAGTTTGCTATATATACAATAAAAATAAGTTACAACAAATTAATTTATTGTTATAATTTGACTTTTATTTTTATGCTTTGTTTTATGAAGCTGAAGTTAGCAAAAATTGTTGAAAGTATTTCTATGTGTTACAATAAGTTTAATATTGTTCTTACTTCACTCTGTTTTTGAAATTTTGTACTAAACAGTTTATGTAAAAATAATAAGATCTTTAAATTGATTTTATGAAGAGAATATAATTTAAAATGTTGTACATCTTAAATTTAATACAAACTATTCGATTTATTTTTCATACTTTATTTTTTTAAAGTTTAAAGTTTAAGTTTTTTTAATTTAAACTTTATTAATATAATGTTGTAGTATTTTTTTTCGACATGTGAGCATGATAAAAAAGTTAATTGTAGAAAGTTTGAAATCTTACATATTAGATTTAACTAAAATTTTACTTAATGTCATTATGATAATACATTAAAATTTCGTTCAGGTAAATTTTATACAATAATCTGCATAATGGAATCTACATCTAAAAATTTACTTCTTACTAAAGGTAAGTAAAATTTACTATTCTGATTGTTTTCAACAACCATATTTAAAACTTTTGAGATATTGTAACTTTAATACAAAGTTTCCGATACAAACGTATGGACCGCAAATTTTTTTGGTCAATTTTCTCGGAAATTTAAAAAACTCACTAAAAATCTAACTCCTCCTTCATTTTTCAAGCAATCTTCTTCAAATTTTCAGAAAATATTCCTTATATTAATAAGAAAAAATGAACTCTAAAATTTTAATAATGTAAAAAAAAAATTATCACAAAAATTAAATTAAAAAAGTGTTTTTTTTAATTTTTTTATTTTACATAATTTTTTTTTTTAATTCCAAAGTAATTTTTTTTTTATTATTTTATAAAAATTACACAGTGAAAGTTTGAAGAAGATTGCTTGAAAAATGTAGGAGGAAATAAATTTTAAATAAATTAGTCTTTTTACTCTGTTCAGGCTTTGGCTCTGTAGACTTCCAAACATTTATGTTTTTGTTAAAAGTAAAAACAAGTTAATAATTTTCTTTTTATTTTAGATAAAAGATACTAACTAAAAGACAAAACTTGCATATTTTGTGTGATTATGACGTCATAATATATCAAAAGCAGTTGAAATGACCTCAAATGTTTGCCTTTATATATAAGCTTTTATTTAATATATAAATGTAAGTAAATCTAGGAAATGTAAGTGACTTTATTACTTATTAGTTAACCAAAAATTAAAATATGTGACTTTAGGATGCAATTTTTTTTTTTTTGCAAAAGTTTTGATTACTTTTTTTTCATTTTAATGAAGCCTAAACACATCTGAATCATACGTTTTAATTTGTCCTGCAAAAATCACCCAAAAGTTCCCTACCCCTATCTCAATACCTCCAATTAAAATATAAAATCATAAGTAAGCAAGTAAGTTTTACTATTTAACAAGTTAAAACTTAAAAAACATACAGCAAAATAATATTCAGTAAAAGTTTGAAAAAGAGAAATTATTTAAATATATAAAACGAAATTTGGTTTCACAAAATATAAAACAATTTGAAATTTTAAAATCTCTGATTTACATATATTAAGTTATGGTTCGGCATAAAAAGATTTAAAATGTGTTCTTAACTTTTTTTTCACTTAACAGTACTGCTAAGTAAGTAATCACTTTATTACAAATTTGATTTATTCTTTTTATCTTTAATTTTCAAAGTTATTTGGCCCTCTAAGACTACTTTTAACAGATCTTAACCTCAAAAGACTTTTACTGATGAATCGGCCAACTAGAAAGTTTACCCCTATTTTAGATAAACGTTTTATATATAACGACTAATTGTTTAGTTTGGAAGTAGCTTAAATAAAAATTAAAAAAGCTACATTTTAGGTTCAAGTTAGTTTTTTTAGTTAGTGCATTGATTGTACTCACTCATTTAGATTGCTTATATCATAAAAGTTACTTTAGATTTTTCAAAAATTTAAGTTTCAAATAGCTAATATAGAACTCTACAAAATTTAAAAACTAAAGTGTACTATGGCATTGATCATATGCAAAAATAATTTTTATTCAACTTATTTTTAAGTTATAAAAAGATAGTTCTTTTAAATAAAATAAATTTATATACAAATTTAATTAAAACTTGATAAAAATAACAAAATTTAATTTCTTAATTAAAAAATCTTCATAAAGTACTTAAATTTTTATCTTTTAATTCCAACAGAAAAACTATTCAATTGTGCAATATGTCATAGAAGTTACTTTAAGAAATATAACCTTATTCAACATATGAAAGTTCATGACGAATCAAAAGGATTTAAATGTGATGTTTGCTTGAAACTGTTTTCTTACAAATCAAGACTTGAAGCTCATTACAGAACTCATACAGGAGAAAAACCTTTTGCTTGTCAAATATGTGATAGAAAGTTTGCTTTAAAACATGCTTTAACCAGACATCAAGCTACTCACAGAGATGATAAACCTTTTAAATGCAGTATTTGTCCAGAAGGTAGATATTTTAAAACTGAACTAAATTTAAAAGAGCATATGATATTTTATTTTTGACTATTAATTATTTTATATTCAATTTGTATAATTATTTTACACAAATTTTAAATGCATTTTATAACTTTGTTTTCAGCTAAAATTAGTACTAATTAAATAAGTTACAAAGTGATTTATTAAGACTTAATTTAAATTTTTTTAAAGCTTTAAAAACGAACTATTATAATTAGTATTATAGAATAATTGTAGTTATTTAGATATAAAATTAAACTTTTTTTCATATCTATTGTAAAAATTTGCAAAAATACACATATGCTTTTTATTAAGTTATTGATTGAGTCAAATTTTAGCAAAAAAATTTTAGCAGTTTCAATATAAATTTACGAATATATACTTAATCCAATGTACCGTTATTATGTTAATATACATTTAATCATTTATTTAATAAAATGTTCATTGAAGTGACATAAACACTCATAGAATATTCGATCATATACCAAATTCAAATAAGAAACATATCGGTTATTATGCTTTCAAAATAAACCATAATAACAGAAAAAATATTCAATTGTCAAATATGTCATAAAAGCTATTCTAATAAAAGAAGTCTCAATCAACACATGAAAGTCCATGACGAATCAAAAGCATTTAAATGTGATGTTTGTCTGAAACTCTTTTCTAACAAAACAAGTCTTAAAGTTCATTACAGAACTCATGCAGGAGAAAAACCTTTTGCTTGTCAAATGTGTGATAGAAAGTTTGCTCGAAAAACAGATTTAAATAAACATCATAATACTCACACAAAAAGTAGTTGCATAAATATTAATTATATTGATTAATAATAGTATTTATTGATTTAAACAAAGTTTAAACTGTAATAAGTTATATAAAGTTAGGTTTTATGGTAGAAAAAGCTTACAAATTTATACTAGCTTACACACTAAGAACAAGTGAGTAAGATGTAGTTTATTAAGTTGTTTTATATTTATTTAGTTTCTCAAATAAAATTGTTAGAAGTTATGACGTCTGTAAACTTGTTAAAAATCCAAAGTAAAACTTATTAAGTATTCAATTAAATTTGCAGCCACTTAAAATTATTCATGAGTCAATTGAAATGTGCTTAGACAACTTAAATTATAAATTTAAATTCTCACAGAAAAACTATTCAATTGTGAAATATGTCAATGAAGTTATTCTAACAAAGATAATCTCAATCAACACATGAAAGTTCATGACGAATCAAAAGCATTTAAGTGTGATGTTTGTCTGAAACTCTTTTCTAACAAATCAAGTCTTAAACTTCATTACAGAATTCATACAGGAGAAAAACCTTTTGCTTGTCAAATATGTGATAGAAAGTTTGCTCGAAAAAGCAATCTATTTAAACATCAAGTTACCCACAGTGATGATGGACCTTTTAATTGCAGTATTTGTCCAGAAGGTAAAAATTTTAAAACTAAAGATGGTCTAAAAAAACATATGGTATTTCATTATGAGCCAAAATTTTCTTGCATTTATTGTCATCATAAAAGTTATACGAAAAGTGATTTGAATGTGCATCAGAAAAAAATTCACAATAAACTTTAAACTATATTTATACTTGTATATATATATTACCTATATTCTAAAGTACGTATCAATTTGTTGTCTGCAATTTAATTTGAATTCAAGTTGTTAGATAATTTATTAATATCATTTCTGTTTAAGTTTAAACTAAAGTTTTAATTGAAATTAAATTCAAAATATAAACTTATAATTTTGTTATAAACGTTTTCGATTGTTCAATATTTCTTTCAAGTTATAAACAGTTTTGGTTCTTTCTATTATACCCAAAAAAAATTTTTATAGATTATTTTAAAACTTCTTATTTATTAAAATTTTTTAGAAAATTGTGTTTTTGATTTGCAACAACTTTTAAAAGTAGAAGACACAAGAAAAAGTTTTAAGAAACTCTATTAAACTAAAAGTTTATTTTGTATATTTATTATATAAGCTTTTAAAATGTTTTCAATTAAATACTAGTGAATACTCTTGTTTATTTTTAGTATTTTAAAAGGCTGAAAAAGTTGATATCAGCAAAAAAAATAGCATCATAAGTCTTATATCATCCAATTAGCAAAAAACAGTTTTGCAAATATTAAAAAACAGTCTTAATATTGAACACTTACAGTTTTTTAAAACAATAATTCACAAAATTTTGTTGTAGATGTTTTGTTTTTATACTGTTATGTTGTTTTCAGTATTTTTTTCAAAAAACATAGGTGGTTTTAAATTAAAAAAAAAAGCAGATAAAGATTTAATAAAGAAGACTTATTTGCAACAAGTATGATGTATATAAAGTAAAAATAAGTCACATTGAATTAGTTTTTTTTTAATTTTAAACTTTTATTTTTTGTGCTATGTTTTATGAAGCTGAAGTTAGCAAAAATTGTTAAGAATATTAAGTTTAATACTGTTCTTCATTCATTTTTTTTTCAACTTTGGTACTAATCAATTAGTGTACATATAATATAAATTTTACATTGATTTTATAAACACATAACAATTCAAAAACTAGTATATGTAAAGTATAGTACAAACTGATCGATTTATTTTTCATTCTTTATTTCTTTTTAAATTAAAAGTTTTAGTTGTTTTGTTTTACACTTTATTAGTATAATGATGTTTGTTTTTGAGTTGAAAGCATGATTTTTGAGTTTAAAGCATGATAAAAATTGTTATTGTAGAAAGTTTGAAAACTTACCTGTTAGATTTAATTAAAATTTTACATAATATTATTTCGTTTATACATCAAAATTTCCTTCAGGTAAAATTTATAATAGCTGCGTAATGGAATCTACATCTAAAAAATTACTTCTTAATAAAAGTAAGTAAAGTATAGTTTTCTAATTGTTTTCAACAAACAACTTATTTTAATGATTATTGTTAATACTAAACGAGAAAAACAAATCTTATAAGTATAAATAATATTTTAATAAATTTATTCTTTTAAGACTTTATTTTGCAAACTAAGTTTCGGTCAAAGACCTTGTCAGTGCTAAAATAAAAAATCTAAAAGTATATGTAATAGTTATAGAAAATAGTATTTAAACAATTAAATAAAAAGTTAAATAAGATTTTCATTTTATTAAAACTGACTTGTAGTTTGTATTTCAAGCTTGCATATAAGATCCAATGTTATTACAAGTAAAAAAAAATGTTAGACCCCCCTACGCCCTAAAGATTAGCATTTATTGACTCTTTTTTTCTCTTTCATGATCTTAACCTTTTGCTCAAACGATTTCAGTTTAACCAAAATCTACAACCTACAACCGGTTTGTCCTTATTAGGACTCCTCAGCCAACCATAATTGCATGAAACCGCTGCTGAGATCTGAGAGGGCTTAACTGAAGTAAATTTTTTGGACTTTATCCACAACATCCTTCACTGCACATGCATTTAGACCCGATTGGTTTAGATCTTTTTATTATAGCAGCAGTATTTTGCAACTATGCCTGCCTGATGAGTCCCAATAAGGACAAAACTGGTCGTAGGTTGTCTCGGATAGTACTGTTGATGGTTTCATGTGGTAAAGTTCATTATTTACGGTTTTATTTAAATAATTTTTATCATCTAAAATCGGATTGTAATGTTTGACTAAACAGTACATTGCTGTTCTTTTTATAAGATTCTACTTAAACTGATCGATTATGAAGATTAATAAATATTTACCTGTAAATGAGAGTGAGTAGAACTACTTGATTAATTTCAAGTTTAACTTCTTGAATAAATAATAAAATGTTATAAGTATAACATTATCTATTTTTTCTTAACTATTACTTTGTTGCTTTAAAAATATACATCTTAATTGTTTTTTTTTTATTTCAGTAAATGTTTAACTGATAAAAAAATATTTTGTTTAGTAATTAAACTATTTGTTTCTAGATATATCACACTAAGTTAATTTACTTATTGTAAACTGATTCGAGGTCTTATCAACAGAAATACTTTTCAATTGTTTTATATGTCACAGAAGCTATATGTCAAGTACATTCTCAATCAGCATATGAAAGTTCATGACGAATCAAAAGCATTCAAGTGGATGTTTGCTTGAAACTGTTTTCTAAAAAAGGAGAGCTTAAAGGGCATTATAGAACTCATACAGGAGAAAAACCTTTTGCTTGTCAAATTTGTTCTAAAATGTTCACTTACAAACATAATCTCAATCAACACATGAAAGTTCATGACGAATCAAAAGCATTCAAATGTGATGTTTGCTTGAAACTGTTTTGTAATAAAACACAGCTAAAAGCTTATTACAGAACTCGTACAGGAGAAAAACCTTATGCTTGTCAAATGTGCAAAAGAAAATTTTCTCAAAAACATGCTCTAATTAGACATAAAGCTACTCACAGAGATGATAAACCTTTTAAATACAATATTTGTCAAGAAAACAAAGTATTTACAACTAAAAAAGTTTTATTTTTATTATAGCATTCCAGTAGTAGTTAAGATTTTTTTTGTAACTAATTTAAAAACAAAACTTCTCTTACAACAGTTTTAAAATTTGTAGAACATAACCTTATTGTATTAGTAGTTTTTAATTTTGTTAAGTATTCACTCAAAGAACTTAATTTGATGTAAGTTACTATAAAGTTATTTAAAATTAATTACTAAAAGTTATTAAGCTAACTATAACCAGTCACTTTTCATTATTAAATAGTTGTAGTATACAAAAACAGACTGTTTAAATGGTAAAAGTGTTTTGCTATTTTTTTGAAGATTGAATAAATTTAGATATGCAATTTTCGGACAAATAGTGCTTTTAATCTAGTTGTATATAAACAAAAATTAATATAATACTCTTGTTCAAAATTTAAAAGTTTTATGTAAAGCTTGTGTTAAACATTTTATAACAATTATGTCAGTTAGTGATGGTTGTTTTATTAATTTTTTTTTAGTTTAGGTCTGTGTTTATTTATACTTAACTAAAAACTATTAAGCTTGTTTTAATTTCTCTGTATATTGGGATAAATTGTATTTATAACTGTTGTAAGTATAGGTATTTTTTTAAGTATTTAGATTTAAATATCAGTTAGTTTCGGGTTTTTCACAGTTGATTAATTACTTCAATTAGTTCACAGTAATTATAATGATTTATCAATTTTTCGCAAGGAAGTTTGAAAGTTTTTTATAACTTTATTAAGCTTATATTTTCTAAACATTTTATGCACAAGTTCTTTTTTATGTCTCTTGAGTTATATATTTTTTTAGTATTCACTTTTTTTATACTGCACTTCAATCACACAAAAAATGTTTGTTGCATTTTTTTATACTAAAAACTAAAGTATTTACATTTTCATTAGTATTCAAGTAGAATTTTTCAATAAAGTGCTAAATAAATGATTCAAAATAAGTTGGAACCGAGTAGTCTTTAAATAAAGTTTTCCAATATTTTTTATTTATTTAATAAAATTTTGTGCTAAAGTTATTAAAAGAATATTGAAATATTTCATTCTGTTTTATTTTGTTTACTCTATGTACATCTTTTGAAGAATTTTTCTTTAATTTTATAAGATTCTTATTTTACTTCAATATATGTTTAATTAAGAATAATACATTTATTATCGCATTTAAGTCTTTTTAAAATATGAACATCATTTCTTAGCACTAACAAACTTATATCACATTTAGTATAAGTCGTTAGCATGATGATGTGTAGCTTTCAGTTTTTAAATTTTTATACGTATTTATTTCAAGGTTTTAATAGTTTTTATCTTGCATTGATGTAAAACTTTAGATATAGTAAGTTTTAGTTTTATTTAAAATTCTATAGGTTAACATAGTGTTAGTTTAAAACTAAAAATTTTGTTCAGACAATTTTTTATACTAATAAAGTGCAAAATGGAATCTACATCCAAAGTTTCACTTATTAATGGGGGTAAGTTAAGTTTATACTTTTTGCTTGAACTGAAAATCTTTAAAAATACTTTAATTTTTGTTATCTGTCTTTGTACTGGAACAAAATTTTATAAACATAAATTATAACTTGTAGTTTGTTTGTCAAATAGTTTGAATTTTTCACCATTTTTGATATATTTTTAATTAAAAAAAAAAGTGTTTGTATGCTGTTTTTGATAATTATGTTCCTAGATGTATCAAACCAAGCTAATTTGCTTTTGTCAAATTTGAAAAAAATTATTGATAAGCTTCAATCTGAAAATAATTACTTCAAAACTCAAGTAGAAAAACTACTAGTTGAAAATAAACAGCTGATTATTTCAAACAAAAACCTTTATAAAGAAGTGAATAGTTTGAAAGAAAATTTAGTAAGAAAGGATTCTTTGTAAGTTTCTTTTACTAATTTGATTTGATCAATTTTCATTTAACTAAGCTAAATTTTTATCTAAAGTTTTTTAAGTTGTATTATAAACTATTCGAAATTCTGACAAAATTCTGTTTATTTTATTTCAATTATATTTATTGATAAAAAAACAACTGATTACAAATGTTTTGCACTGAAGCATAATGTTTTAAGTGTTTGTCAATTTTTATTATTTTTAAATTTAACTCGTTTTTAGTTTTAAAATAAACATAATTCCCTCTACTAATATACAAAGCAAAGAACACTTTAAACAGTTCTAATTTAAACAACAAAATATCAAATTTTATTCATATACTAGTTTTAAAGCAATTAAATAATAGTTAAATGATTTTATTTATGCAGAAAAAGGAACAACATTGATAACAAAAAGAACCAAACTATTTCGCATCAAGTTGAACTTATATCTACTGATGATGAAATTGTAAGAAGTAGTGATGAACCTAAAAATTGTAAAAGCAGTAAGTTGAATTTCTATTTGGAGTGAAAAAAACACTTTTTCTTAACAGTAGACTTATCTTAGTCTATTAAAAGTTTATACAGTTTTATATCTGAGTTTTTATGACAAACTAAATTACTTAATTTAAAAAACATAATTTATTTTTTTGTTTTTAGATGTTTCACTAATTTTTTACTCATTTTTACATTTTTACTCAAAACACACTACTCATACAATTGTTGGCAGCATATAGTTAGTAAGTGACCAGAATTTATAAAAATATTTTGATAGCTGCTGTAATTTTAAAGTAGTGATAAAATTATTAAAACGTAGTTCTTGTGAAAAAGTTTTTTAATATGTACTGATGTTTACTACAAACCATAACCATATGTTAATATTAGAATTAAAAAAAAAAACATAATTATAACAGAGTTGCACAATGCACAAGATAAGTTTTACGAAAAAATTAGTCATGTTTTATAGATAAAGGCAGGTTCTTATCCGCTTTGACCTCTGGTCTAACATTATCCATAAGAAAAATACTGTGCAATGTTTTTTTTTTTTGTTTTTAAATTCAAACTTTTTGATTAAGATATGGTAACTGTCATTAAAATCAATAAAAAGTATTTTAGTGGTGTAAGTGTTATTTAAGTGAAACAAAATAATTTAATTAAACTCTGAAAATAACATCTTATTAAAGCAAAAAATAGTAACAACATTGAAACTATTTTAAAAATCTAAAAATTTTTTATTTGAAACAAAATAATCTTTAGATTCTACAAAATCTCAGTCTCATAATAAACAATTGCAAAGTTTTAGTTATCAAGTTGGTAGCCCTTCAGAATCAAATAGTAAGTAATTTAATTTTGTAAAAAGGAGTAAAAAAGCACATTAAAAGTTAATAATTATAATAAGTTTTATTTTACAACTTTTTTTATAAAACTTAGTTGAACAAAGAAGAAAAATTGTCAAATGCTTTAGTTTGTTTAAAAGCTTTGTACTAAAAACTGAAGGGTTTTAACTTTTTTTTCATATCAGTATTTAATTGAAGTTAAAAATGTATTAAAGTAATTATAGTCTTGATAAGTTATTGTCAATAAAAAAGTTTTTGATTATATATATTTTTTGATATAGAGTAAGTTAAAAATAAACTTTATTCGTACACAAATATCGAGTGTTAAAATTTCATTTGTATACTAAAATACATTTTTGAGCAGCCTGAAATGTTATCTTCTAATTAATACAGAAAAAATATTCAATTGTCAAATATGTCATAGAAGTTATTCTAGCAAATATTATCTTAATCAACACATGAAAGTTCATGATGAATCAAAAGCATTGAAATGTGATGTTTGCTTGAAAATATTTTGTAGTAAATCAAAACTTGCAGATCATTACAGAACTCATACAGGAGAAAAACCTTTTGCTTGTCAAATATGTGATAGAAAGTTTGCTGTAAAACCAGCTTTAACCAGACATCAAGCTACTCACAGTGATGATAGACCTTTTAAATGCAGTATTTGTCCAGAAGGTAGACATTTCAAAACAAAACGAAATTTAAAAGAACATATGGTTTATCATTATGAGCCAAAATTTTCTTGCAGTTTTTGTGATCATAAAAGTTACACAAAAAGTGATTTGAATGTGCATGAGAAAAGAACTCACAATAAACTTTAAACTTGCTTATATTTACTTTTTAAATTTTTGTTAATTACTTTCTAAGGTGCTAAGTATTTTATTTCAAGCTTTTAAGCTAACTTAAACTAAAGTTTAATAAACTGCATTTAATTGCGTATATTAGATAAAAATATTATTCATTCAAACTAAGTTATTTTTTATAATTTGCTATAAAATAAGTTTTAGTTTATCAGAAAATTGAGTGAAGAATGTTTTTTTTTGACTTTCAAAACTTTTCAAAGTTAAAAACATTTTTAAGTAACTTTTAAGAAACTGTTTTTAACTATAAGTTTATTTTAGCTTTAAAAATGTTTTTAATTAAATAAGTTTTTGAAGTCGTGCTTTACTTTTTATTGGAAATTTTGGTTTTTTCAAAAATTGAAAAATTTGATACCATTACAAGGATAGTTTCATTATTAGTTTTAAATCAACTAATTAGCAACGAATAATTTCACAAACATTAAAAAACAGTCTGAGTACTGAACACTAACGACACTTCGGTTAGACATTAAATCACATAGTTATGTTGTGATTGCCTCGTTTTTATATCAACTTTTCGTTTTTAGTATTGCATTCAAAAAACATAGATTTAAAAATAAATTTAAACAGCATAAATTTGAAATTAGAAAAAGTATATTGCAGCTTAAGATTTATTAGAAAAGATTTTATTGCAAAAAGTTTGTTATATTTATAATAAAAATAAGTTACAAAAAATTATTTTTTTGTTATAAATTTACGATTTTTATTTTTATGCTGTATTTATGAAGCTGAAGTTCGCAAAAATTGTTAAAAGTATTTCTATATGTTGAAATAAGTTTAATATTGTTCATACTTCGCTCTATTTTAAAAATTTTGTTCTAAACACTTTGTGTAAATATAATAAGATGTTTACATTGATTTTATGAAGATAATATAATTTAAAAAGTAGTACATTCGATTTATTTATTTTTAAGTTTTAAGTTCAAGCATTTTATTTTAAACTTTATTAATTTAATGTTGTAGTATTTTTTTTCGACATGTAAGCATGATAAAAAATATTAGTTGGAAAAAGTTTGAAATCTTACCTATTAGAATTAACTTAAGTTTTAAAAATTTCGTTCAGGTAAATTTTATATTAATAAGCTGCATAATGGAATCTACATATAAAAATTTGCTGCTGAATAAAGGTAAGTAAAGTTTACTATTTTGATTGTTTTCAACAAGCAAATTTAAACGAATTTCTTTTTATGATTAGTGTTTATATCCTAAATAAAAAAAAATTATATCTTATGAGTAGAAGTTGTATTAAAATTTTTACTTTGAGTATATTTTAGATTCATTTTAATTGTGAATAGCTTTATTATTAGATGTACCCATATTTTCTAAATGTATTTTGGTAAATTTAAAAGTTAAAAAAAAAGAGAATATGTTTTTATGGCTTAGTTTTTTGTTGTAAGCCTAATAAGAGCCTAATAAGCTCATTAGCTTAATCTGTTTAATCTGTAAAGTTTTTTTAAACTTTTTTCAGCAGTATATACAGGTTAATGATTCAGATAAAATGATACAAATTAAGCCCAGCTTATAAAAAGCAAGGTATATATATATTTATACTCTTGATCCAATGTATAAAAAATTTTCATCATGTTTTATATCAAGTTTAGTATCAAATTTACAAAAAAAAAGTGAATATTGTTATTAAATTATTTTTTATTTTTTATTATTACTAATACTAATGTTGCAATTAGTTGAAACTTATGATATTAAATTACCAAAATAAATTACTATAATACCAACTTGTATAATTGTTTTACTTGAATTTTAAATGCTTTTTATAACTTGTTTTTTCAGCTAAAAGTAATACTAATTAAATGATTATTTTATTACATACATCTTTTTTTAGTACAAAATAAAACAAGTCCAAATCACAAAGATTTTTTCTGTTAATTCAGGTCGTCCAGCTAAAAATTTTAGATGAATTATTAATGCTACTAAAAGGTTAATTAGAACTTAAACTAAATTTTTAAAAAGTTTTGTTAAATGTTGAAAAAGATGAACTTAAGGTTGTATTTTAGTTTTATTAAATAAAAAATTGAAGTGTTCAATGATTTTGATAGCTTTAATCTCAAAAGTTGTTTAAAAACTTGCCTGATTTTTAAAAGTGTTAAATGTCTTAGATAAAGCTTTAAAAATTGTCAAAAAAAGAACCCCTCTATTGCATTATCCCAAAAATATTTTTGGTATTAATCTAGTGTTGGAGAAAAAAGTTCTCTTAAATATTATAAAGTTTTATACAATTTTTTGTTATAAACTAATTTTAAATAACAAAATTTCTTTATCAAAAAGTTTTCTTCAATAACTTGAATTCTTATATTCTAATTCTTACAGAAAAACAATTTGAATGTCGAATATGTCGAAGAAGTTATTCTACAAAGTACATTCTGAATCAACACATGAAAGTTCATGACGAATCAAAAGCATTCAAGTGTGATGTTTGCTGGAAACTATTTTGTAACAAATCAAGTCTTAAAGATCATTACAGAATTCATACAGGAGAAAAACCTTTTGCTTGTCAAATATGTGATAAAAGATTTTCTCAAAAAAGTCATCTAGTTAAACATCACGCTACTCACAGTGAAATTAAACTTTTTAATTGCAGTATTTGTCCAGAAGGAAGATATTTTAAAACAAAAGATTGTTTAACAAGACATATGGTATACCATTATGATCCAAAATTTTCTTGCAGTTTTTGTGATCATAAAAGTTACACAAAAAATGATTTAAATAGGCATGAGAAAAGAATTCATAAGAAACTTTAAATTTATTTTATAGTCACTTGATAATTTTCTGTTAGTTACTTACTAAGATGCCAAGTATTTTATTTCAAGTTCTTCAGCTAATTTAAACTTTAGTTCAATAAGTTGCATTTAAATTGCTTGTTTAAAATATTTATAAACAATATAGTTCAGTAAGAAAATTTCTTAAGTAGTTACATCAATTTCTTGTCTGCACTTTATTTTGGATTCAAGTTGTTAGATGATATTTACTATTTCTGTTACAGTTTATACTGAAATTTTAATTTAAAGTAAGTTTAGAACAAAAAGTTAACAATTTGGTTATAAAATTTTTTGATTGTAGAATATTTCTTACGAGTTGTATACGATTTTGGTTCTTTCTGTTAACTTTTTTTAGTTATTTTAATTAACTACTTTAAAACTTGTTCTAAGTTATCAGAAATTTTTGAGAAATATTTATTACTGACTTGCGAAACTTTCCAAAGAAAAAACACAATTTTTTTTAAGAAATTGGTTTAAACATTAAGTTTGTTCTAGCTTAAAAAAAGTTTATAATTAGATATCAGTGACTGAAGGCGTGCTTTACTTTTTATTGTAAATTTTATTTTTTAGAAACGCTGAAAAAATTGATATTATTAAAAAAAAATTCATCATTAGTTTTTTAAAAATAATTAGCAAACAACAGCTTTATAAATATTAAAAAGAATTCTTAATATTAAACAATTACAATTTGTTTAGACAAAAAATCACATAAATTACGTTTAATTGTTTTTGTTTTATGTTAACTTATCGTTTTCAGTATTACTTTCATAAAACATAGATTATTCTAAATTTAAAAAAAGAATATTTTGCAGCTTAAGATTTATAAAACAAAAATTATTTGCTAAAATTGTTTTATATATACAATAAAAATAAGTAACATTAAATTAGTTTTCTGTTATAGTTTTCTGACTTTCATTTTATGTTTTTTGAAGTTGAAGTTACCAAAAATTGTTAAGAATATTTCTTAATAATACAATAAGTTTATTATTGTTCTTATTTCGTTCTAATTGTAAAACTTTTGTACTAAACATTCTATGTACCTATAATAAGATTTTAAATTGATTTTATGAACACAATATGATTTAAAAAAATATATATGTTAAATTTAGTACAAACTGCTCGATTATGTTTTCATTTTTTATTTCTTTTTGCATTAAAAGTTCATGTTTTTCTTTTCAAACTTTCTTATTTTAATTTTGTAGTATTTTATTTTTGAACATAATAAAAAATTTTAATTGTTGATGAAAAATGTTAAACATTTTTCCTTTTAGATTAAACTGAAGTTTTGCATAATGTTGTTTTGTTTAGACATAAAGAATTTGTTTAGGTAACCTTTTATAAAAATAAGCAGCATAATGGAATCTACATCTAAAAATTTACTTCTAAATAAAGGTGAGTAAAGTTTACTATTCTGATTGTTTTAACAAAAATAAATAAAAAGTATTTATTTTTATTGTTAGTGTTTAGACTAAATAAAGTTTTTTAAATATTATAAGAAGAAATTATATTTTAATTTTAATTTAAACTAAATATTTTTATCAGTTCCAGTAAATTTTAGATTAATTATAACTGTTGATAGTTTTATTTAAGATGTAACAACATGATCTAAATATTATTTTTTTTAATCAATAAGAATAAATATTTTTTATGGATTAGTTTAAATAAAGTGAGCAAAACAAGGTATACTGCTTCATTCCCTTAATACAATGTATAGAAACTATTCATTATATTTTATAATAAGTTTTGTATTGAAAATACAAACAAAAGCAAACATTGTTATTAAAGTTAGTTTGTTTAAATTTATTATAATAAAGTATAAATACATATATAAATGTTGCTGTTAATATTACAAATAATCATTTTTTTGGTTGTGTGAAAAATATTGAAGTAAAACAAAAGTCTTTTGATAAAATTCACATGGCTGAAAAAAGATATCATTTAAGATAAACATAGGTAAAGATATTTTTAAATTTTGTGAAAGTTTTATAAAAATAGGTCCTTTTATAAATACTATTTTAAAATGTGTTCTTAATTTTGTTTAGAGCTGAGGGCAGTGCTAAATTAAAAAAAAATATTACAACTTAAGTTTTGTAAAATTCTTTTCAAGATCTTTTTTAAGAATTTTGACCTCAAGGATTTTTCTAGTAAATCTAAGCTGCGAACTACAAAAATGCTCCCTAGTTTAGGTGAATGACTTACATATTGAGACAAAAAGTAAAAAAAAACTTTTAATTTGAGAAGATAGGCTTTATAATAATTTTTAGTGTTTTAAGACTATGACTTCATAAGAAATATATGAGCTCACTTTGATCGCATGTGTTTCAATTATTATTTTAAACTTTCTTAAGTTGTTAAAAGTAGTGGATAGCTAAGATATATCTATACCAATTTTAAAAATCAAGTAGAATCCCTCTATGACATTGATCCAATGCAAAATAAGTTTGGTATTCATCTTGCGCAGGGTGTAAAGTGCACCTTTTACAGCCTTTTTGGCTCAAAACGGGTTAGTTTTGCACGGAAGGTAAATTTCGCACGAGTGATAGCTTTGCAGGGCAGAACGAATTTTTTACTGACCCGAAGGTAAGGTAAGGTTAGGGGAAACAGTGATAATACAAAAAGGATATTAAAAAGGAAGATTAATAAAATAGAAAAGAAATAAAAACTTATGCAAAATTGAAGACTTGCAAACGAGTGAATCTTTGTAAATTTTTACCTTTGTGAATTTTTGTAACCTACCTGTTATGGTTTATGGGATGTTTACAATTAAAATGGCGTAAAAGTTAATGGGTAATTAGTTAGTAAGAGACCAATATATAATAAAGGGGCGATCTTTAGTTTTATTAACTTTTTGAGTGGTGATTGTGAAAATGAATTTTGGAAACCTTAATCTACTGTTCGATATTTGAATATGTATTCAAGAGGAGTACAACTTTAAAAAAGATTTAAAAATAAATTACTTCTAAATAATTAAGTATTGTACAAAAGTTATAAAGTCTTCAAAAAAACGTTTTAATTTTATTTTAATTTTTACAGAAATACTATTCAATTGTCAAATATGTCACAGAAGTTATTCTAACAAAAACAGTCTCAATCATCACATGAAAATTCATGACGAATCAAAAGCATTAAAATGTGATGTTTGCTTGAAACTATTTGCTAGTAAATCAAAACTTAAAGCTCATTACAGAACTCATACAGGAGAAAAACCTTTTGCTTGTCAAATATGCGATAAAAAATTTGCTCGAAAAACAGAATTAACCAGACATCATAAAATTCACACCAAAAGTAATTGTGAAAATTAAATATAAATTAAACATAGTCTTTAAAATAACTTATGCATCAATTAAGTTTTATAACTAAGATATTTACAATCTTCTCAATAACTTAAACAAAATAGATTAGTGGGTGGTATGTTTTTTTATAAACTTTCGAGTAAGTCATTTTGAATATAATTATAATTTTTTATTTTTAAGAAATTTTGTTATTAGTAAAAATAATAAAAATCAAAAGTACAGCATTTTAAAGAATTTGTTTAGTTTTGTGATTACTAAAACTTATCATTAGTCAATTGAAATATCTTCATGATAAGCTTGAGGTTTATCAACCATTTACTTCAGGAAAACTGTTCAGTTGTCAGATATGTCAAAAAAGCTATTTTAACAAGTGTAATCTCAATCAACACATAAAAATTCATGACGAATCAAAAGCATTAAAATGTGATGTTTGCTTAAAACTGTTTTGTAACAAATCAAGTCTTGAAGCTCATTACAGAACTCATACAGGAGAAAAACCTTTCGTTTGTCCTATATGTTATAAAAGATATGCTCAAAAAAGCAATCTAGTTGAACATCAAGCTACTCACAGCGATAGTAGACCTTTTAAATGCAGTATTTGTCCAGAAGGAAGATATTTTAAAACAAAAACTTATTTAACAAAACATATGTTATATCATAATGAGCCAAAATTTTCTTGCAGTTTTTGTGATCATAAAAGTTTTACAAAAAGTGATTTGAATGCGCATGAGAAGAGAATTCATAACAAACTTTAAATTTGTTTTATTGTTACTTTTTACTTCTTGTTAACTACTTACTAAGGTGCAAAGAATCTCATTTTAAGCTCTTAAGCTAATTTAAACTTAAGTTCAATGAGTTGCATTTATCTACTATTAAGATATTTGAAAAATACTTTTTTCATTAAGAAAATTTCTTAAGTCAATAGATTAATTACTTTTCTGCAATTTAGTTTTATTTTAAGGAGTTAGATAATTTTTAATATTTTTGTTACAGCTCGAACTGAAATTTAAATTTAAAGTAAGTTTTGAATAAAAACTTAATAACTTGGTTGTAGAATTTTTGATTGACGAACATTTCTTTCAAGTTGTTTGTAGTTTTGTTTATTTCTGTTAATCCCTTTTCAGTTATTTTTATAAACTAGTTAAACTTTTTTTAATTTACCAGAAAATTTTCAGAAATATATATTTTTAACTTGCAAAACTTTCAAAGTAAAAAACACAATAATTCTTTTTTTGAAGAAATTGGTTTAAAAATTAAATATCAGTGTCCTTAGTTGTGCTTTACTTTTTATTATAATTTTATTTTTTTAAAGGTTAAAAAGTTGGTACCATTAAAAACAAGTTTCATTATGAGTTTTATAATAGCTAATTAGCAAATTATAGTTTCACAAATATTGAAAAAAACAGTCTTAATATTGAACACTAACACTTTGTTTAGACAATAAATCACATCATTATTTTGTGATTTTCTTGTTTTTGTACTAACTTGTTACTTTTAGTATTTGTTTCAAAAAACATAGATTATTCAAAATTTGAAAACTAAAAAAATAAATTTGCTGTTAAAGGTTTATTTAAAAATACTTATTTCAGAAATGCGTTATATATATAAAATTAAATAAGTTACAACAGTTAGTTTATTGTTATAACTTTCCGACTTTCATTTTTTGTGTAATGTTTTTTGAAGCTGAAGTAGACAAAAATGGTTAAGAATATTTCTTAATAGTACATTAAGTTTAATTTTGTTCTTACTACATTCTAAATTTTAAACTTTTGTACTAAACAACTTATGTAAATATAATAAAATTCTTACATTGATTTTATAAATCAAGTATAATTTAAAAACTAGTATATGTAAAATACAGTACAAACTGCTTGATATATTTTTCAAGCTTTATTTCTTTTTAAAATAAGAGTTTAAGTTTTTTTTTTGTTTTGCACCTAATGAATATAACATTGTAGTATTTTGATTTGTGAGCATGATAAAATTTTTTTAATGTAGAAAGTTTAAAATTTTTCCTATTAGATTTAACTTAAGTTTTACATAATGATTTTTTTTTATACATGAAAATTTCGTTCAGGTAAATTTTATAATAATAAGCTTCATAATGGAGTC
This sequence comes from Thalia democratica, assembly GCF_965202585.1. NCBI lineage: Eukaryota > Metazoa > Chordata > Thaliacea > Salpida > Salpidae > Thalia > Thalia democratica. Next base: position 22,024,423 of record NC_139167.1, on the reverse strand, counting down.
TACATCTAAAAATTTTCTTCTTAACAAAGGTAAGTAAAGTTTACAATTTTGATTGTTTTCAACAAACAAATTTAAACAAATTTTTTTTTGTGATTAGTGTTTATACTAAACAAAATTGTTTAAATCTTTTAAGTAGAAATGGTATTTAACTTAAATTACATATTCTTATCAGCTTTAGTAAATTTTAGATTAATTTTTGTTTTGGATGGTTTTGTTATTAGATGCAATAACATGAGCTAAAGGTTCAATTTAATCATTTTTTATATTCAAAGTCGATTAAAATATTTGAAAAAATAAATATTTTAAGGATTATTTTGTTTGTAATGAGCAAAACAAGGTTATACCGCTTTAAACCCTTAATCCAATGTATAAAAGTTCTTCATTATATTTTATTATAAGTTTAGTATTGAAAATACAAAGAAAAAAAAAAGTTATTGAACGCCACTATTTTTTAAATTGTTCTTAACTTTATTTTCAGCTAACAAAAGTGGTAATAAAATGATCATTTAATTTTTTAATTTTTTTCTATCTGTAATACAATTTTTCAAAATTATTTGGCCCTCTAAGACTACTTTTATCAAATTGTAACCTCAAAAGACTTTTTCTGATACATCGGCCAACTAGAAAATTCGCCCTTATTTAACATGTAAAAGTTTTAAATATTAGGACTAATTGTACATTTTTGAAGAAGCTTAAATAGATAATAAAAAAATTAAATTTTTGGTGTAAGTTTTTTTAGTTAGTGTATTCATAATACTCACTGACTTTGATTGCTTATATCATAAAACTTACTAATAAATTTGTCAAAATGTATAAAAGTTTCAAACAGCTAAGATAAAATTCTACAAAAAGTAAAAATTAAATTGTACCATGGCCTTGGTCCCATGCAAAAATAATTGCTTTTCATCTAGTGTTTGAGAAATAAAAAGAAAGTTTTTTGAATGAAATACATTTTTATACACTATTAAACTATATACTTGTTTTGGATAACAAAATTATATTTCTCAATAAATTTTCTTGATTTTATTATCTTATCTTTATCTTTTTTTATTTTATAATTTTTAACAGAAAAATATTCAATTGTGAGATATTATGTCGTAGAAGTTATTCTAACAAATGTAGTCTTATTCGACACATGAAAGTTCATGACGAATCAAAAGCATTTAAATGTGATGTTTGCTTAAAAGTGTGTTTAAGCAGATCAGAGCTTAAAATGCATTACAGAACTCATACAGGAGAAAAACCTTTTGCTTGTCAAATATGTGATAGAAAGTTTGCTGTAAAACAATCCTTAACTAGACATCAAGCTACTCACAGTAAAACAAAACTTTTTAAATGCAGTATTTGTCCAGAAGGTGGGTTTTTAAAACCTTCATGAAATTTAAATAAACATATGATATTTTATTATCAATTATTAGTTAATGGAAAACCAACTTGTATAATTGTTTTACTTGAGTTTTAAATGCTTTTTATAACTTTTCTTTAGCTAAAAGTAGTACTAATTAAATGATTATTTTATTACATGATAACTTTTTGTGCAAAATAAAACAAGGCCAAATCACAAATACTTTTTCTGTTAATTCAGGTCGTCCAACTAAACATTTTAGATTAATTATTTATGCTACTAAAAGATTTATTAGGACTAAAATTAAATTTTTCAAAAGCACTATTAAGGCCATAGGGGGGGGGGGGTAGGCCATGTTTTTTACAAGTTGATCTTATTTTATAGAGTTTTTACTAAGCTTTAAGTTGCTTTTTACCGTTTTTAAAAATTCGAATTAGTTTTTGAGATATGACCGGCCAAAGTCGGGCCGCATAACAGGTTCCTTATGGGGAAGGAAAAACTAAAACGGCGAAAAAAGACTAATGCATTCAAAATCTATCTCCTCCTTCATTTTTTAAGCAATCTTCTTCAAACTTTCACAGTCTATTCTTTATACAATTACAAAAAAACGTTATTTGTGACTTTAAAAAATTTCAAGTAAAAATACCTTTTTTTTGAAAAAAAAAAAATTTTGATAAAAAATCACTTTTTTTTTTTTTTTTTTGTCATAAAATTTTTATTTTTTAAAATTATTGAAATTCACAAATAACGTTTTTTTCTCATAATGTAAGGAACATTTCCTGAAAATTTGAAGAAGATTGCTTGAAAAATGAAGGAGAAGATAGATTTTAAAGCCCGTTTTTAAAAACTCGAGAAAAACGGCTTTAAAGTTACCCTTTATATACCCTTTATAAAGACAACCCTTTATATAACCGGTCATAAAAAAAAAGTTACTTAATATTTTTAAAATCTAAAAAAAGCATCTGAAAGATTATGAAATTTACTATAATATAAGTCTATATGTTATTTTTGGTCAAAAAATGGCTTCTACCCCCCCTCCCCCCTATGGCCTTAAACAGTGAAAAAGATGACCTTAAGGTTGTATTTTAGTTAAATTAAATAAGAAAGTGAAGTATTCAATGACTTTGATAGCTTTTGTCTCAAAAGTTGTTTAAAAGTTTGCCATATTTTTAAAAGTGTTAAATATCTTAGGTACGGCTTTAAAAATTGTCAAAAAAAGGAACCTCTCTATTGCCTTATCCCAAAAAATTTTTTGGTATTCATCTAGTGTTGGAGAAAAAAGTTTACTTAAATGTAATAAAGTTTTATATATTTTTTAGTTATAAACTAAATTAAATAACAAAATTTCTTAATCATAAAGTTTTCTTAAATAACTTAAATTCTTATATTCTAATTCTTACAGAAAAACAATTTGAATGTCAAATATGTAATAGAAGCTATTCTAATAAAAACAGTCTCATTCGACACATGAAAGTTCATGACGAATCAAAAGCATTGAAATGTGGTGTTTACCTAAAACTGTTTTCTACAAAAGGAGAGCTTGAAATCCATTATAGAAAACATACAGGAGAAAAACCATTTGCTTGTCAATTTGTGATAAAAAGTATTCTTACAAACATAATCTCAATCGACACATGAAATTTCATGACGAATCAAAAGCATTTAAGTGTGATGTTTGCTGGAAACTGTTTTGTAACAAAGCAAGTCTTGAAGTTCATTACAGAACTCATACAGGAGAAAAACCTTTTGCTTGTCAAATATGTGATAAAAAGTTTGCTCATAAAGAAACTTTAACCAGACATCAAGCTATTCACAGAAATGATAGACCTTTTAAATGCAGTTTTTGTCCAGAAGGAAAATATTTTAAAACAAAAGATGTTTCAACAAAACACATGTTATTTCATTATGAGCCTAAATTTTCTTGCAGTTTTGTTTAAATGCCATGTAAAAGGTTATTTTAGATATCACGAAAAAAACTCATATTAAAAATTTAAACTTTTCACTGAAGTAGTTTAGTTTTTTTAAAGTTTACACATTGTTATTACTGATTACTCATTGTTCTAAAATAAAATAAACTCTGTTGATACTATTTACTTTTCATTTCTTTATAGTTTATACATCAAGTATTAGAATAACGACTTACTAAATAGTATAGTTACTTAATTTTTAATAATTAAAAAACTAACGTAAAAAAGTTTGTCTTTAGTATGAATACATATATATATATTTTTCCTTATCATTATAATCTTATTACTAGAATTGTTTGAAAAAATACTTAAGAGAAAATTTACATTTAAGAAAAATAAAAAAGTCAAATATTTATTTGCTGATAATTTATAACAAACACTATAAGTTCAAATCTTCAAATGTAACATATTTTAATCATATATATGTTTGAAAAAAAATCGCTTATTTTATTATTTTGAAATTGTAATTCAAGTTTTGTTTTAAATTTTACTAACAAAGTAATGTATTTAGTTTAAGTTGTGAGCATGTAAATATGTAATTTTGAATTTTTCAAATTTTTATGATGCTATTTTCAAAATATCTTGGTAATTTTTACATGCGTTTACTTAAAATGTTAATTGTATATAATTTTTTTTTTAATTTTAATATATTTTTATAATGTTATTCAATATTTCTTTGTTTACCTTTCTTTTCATTCAGATAATATTTTATATATAAAGTAAATAATGAAATCTACATCTAAAGGAATTGTTATAAATGAAGGTAAATTAAATTTACGACTTTTTTGAAGCAATGTTTAAAAATTTATATTTTTTTTATTTTAATACTACAGAATAACTAATTGAGAAAATGATTTTTTTTTTTGACTAAGTTTAAGTTAATTGTTATGTGACTTCTAATCTTACGAGATTAATACTAAGCAAGCATTAATTTCGTATTTAGTATCCTTTAAATAATTCATTTCTAGATATACAAAACCAAGCTAATTTACTTTTGGTAAACTTGAAAGAAATTATTGATAAGCTTCAATCTGAAAATATTTACTTCAAAACTCAAGTAGAAATATTACGAAGTGAAAATAAACAACTGGTTATTTCAAATGAAAATCTTTCTATCGAATTAAATAGTTTAAAAGAAATTTTGAAAACAAAAGTTTCTTTGTAAGTTTGTTTTTCTTATTTTGATTTAGTTGTTATTCATTATTATAATCAATTATCATAAATGTAATTTGAAATACCACTAAATGTTTTTAATCGTTCAAATACAATTATTTAATAAAAATTAAATAATAATTAATGTGTTTAAATAAAATTATTAATACAGCAAAAGTAACATGATTAATATCGACAAGAACCAAACTCGATCTAATAAAGTTGAACTTTTATTTACTGATGATTAAATTGTAAGAAATAGTAGTAAAGTTGTAAATACTGAAAATAGTGAGTTGATTAGTTTTTAATATTTTAAAAAAACTTGTCATTACCAATAAAAGACAACTTTGTTATTATATTTATCATTCATCAGACCACATGGGTTTAGTTAATTGAATGAAAATAATTTTAAATTAGTTTGTTTTTATTATTATTTCACAGTATTTAAAAGTACATATAAAAGTCTTTAACTTCTACTTAATATACAAAATACATTAACTATAAGTAAAAACCCTAGAAGTATAATTATTATATAAGCAAAATAGTGTATTTATTATTCAGTGTACTTTTCAATTTAAAACTCGGGTTTTTAAGGTGTAAATGTCATTGAAGAGGATGAAAATAGTTTTGATGGTGTGAAAAACATTCAAGGGAAACAAAATTGTTTTAATGAAACGCAAACAGCCGAAAATACCATCTCATTAAAGAAAAATATAGGTAAAAGTTCAAAATTAATTTAAAAATTAATTTAATTAAACAAGAAACATGTTTCTTAGATCCTAGCGAATCTCAGAATTATGATAAAAAAAAATCAATTCAGTAACCAAAATAGCAGCTCTTCTAACTCTAGTAGTAAGTAATTTTGTATCTTATAATGTTTTTTTATAATTTTATATAGACTGTAATTTTCTAGTTACAGTTTTGTTTAACTTAAATATCTAAAGTAATATCAAAAATTAGAAGATTTTATTTATTTAATTAAGTATAACAAAACTATCATTTTACTACTTGTTTTATAATAAACTAAGCATTGTTAATAAAATTATAAAATAAATGTAGTTTTATAAATTTAAGACTTATTTTTCATTTTTTTACTTATTTTAATAAGTTGCTTTAAAACACATATGCTTTTTATTAAGTTTAGAATTTTAGTTAAACTTTGATAAAAAGTTTTTTAACAATTTTTATAATAATTTAACGAATGTTAACGAAAGTAACGTTTTTTTTGTTATTATATAAAGATTAGACTGTGAAAGTTTGAAGAAGATCGCTTGAAAAATGTAGGAGGAGATAAATCTTAAATGAAATAGTCTTTTTTCGCTGTTTTAGTTTTCCTTTCCTATAGGCAACCTATTATGCGGCCCGAATTTGACTGGTCATTTCTCAAAAATTAATTTGAATTTTTTAAAACAATAAAAAGCATCTTGAAACTTACAAAAAACTCTATAAAATGAGATCAACTTGCAAAACCCATGGTTTACCCCCCTCCCCCTATGGCATTAATTTTAGGTTCAGGTAATTTTTTTTAGTTAATGCATTCAAATTACTCACTGATTTTGATTGTATATATCTTAAAAGTTATTTTAAATTTAGTCAACATTTTAAAAGTTTCAAACAGCTAAGATATAACTCTACAAAATGTTAAATTATAGTGTTCTATAACCTTCATCCAATGCAAAAATGATTTGTAATCATCTAGTTAATGTTTTTGTTAAATAAAACATAGTTTTTTTGAATAAAATACATTTCAATACACTGTATCCTTGTTTTGAGTAACAAAGTTAAATTTCTCAACTATTTTTCTTTATTTTATTATCTTTATATTTTTTTATCTTATAAATTTTAACAGAAAAACTACTTGATTGTGAAATATGTCATAGAAGTTATTCTAAAATAGTTAATCTCATTCGACACATGAAAGTTCATAACGAATCAAAAGCATTCAAATGTGTTGTTTGCTTGAAACTGTTTTTTAACAAATCAAAGCTCATTACAGAACTCATACAGGAGAAAAACCTTTTGCTTGTCAAATATGCGATAGAAAGTTTGCTGTAAAACAAGCTTTAATCAGACATCAAGTTACTCACAGTAAAACTAAACCTTTTAAATGCAGTATTTGTCCAGAAGGTAGCTTTTTAAAACCTAAATAAAATTTAAAAGAACATATGATATTTTATTATCAATTATTATAAAACCAACTTGTTGATTGTTTTACTAGAATTTTAAATGCTTTTTATAACTTTTTTTTAACTAAAAGTAGTATTAATTAAATTATTATTTTATTACATAATAGTTTTTAGTGCAAAATATAACAAGTGCAAATCTCAAAAGACTTTTTCTTATAAATAGTTAGTTGTTTTTTTAATTGTTAATTCGGGTCGTCCAACTAAAAAATTTAGATGAATTATTTTTGCTACTAAAAGATTAATTAGGAATAAGATTATATTTTTGAAAAGCATTATTAAAAAGTAAAAAAAGATGAACTTAAGGTTGTATTTTAGTTTTATTAAATAAGAAAGTGAAAGGTTGAATGATTTTGATAGCTTTTACCTCAAAAGTTGTTTGAAAATTTGCAATATTTTTAAAAGTGTTTAATATATTAGATAAACCTTTAAAAAATGTAAATAAAAAGAACCCCTCTTTTGCTATATCCCAGAAAGTTTTTTTTTTTAATATCTAGTGTTGGAGAATAAAGTTCTCTTAAATGCAATTAAGTTGTATACATTTCTATTATAAACTAATTTTAAATATAAAAATTTCTTTATCATAAAGTTTTTAAATTACTTAAATTCTTATCCTCTAATTCTTACAGAACAACAATTTGAATGTCAAATATGTCATAGAATCTATAACAGTCTCATTCGACACATGAAAGTTCATGACTAATCAAAAGCATTGAAATGTGATGTTTGCTTGAAATGATATTCTTACAAGTCAGAACTCAAAGCTCATTACAGAACTCATACAGGAGAAAAACCTTTTGCTTGTGAAATATGTGATAAAAGGTTTTCTCAAAAAACCCATCTAGTTAAACATCTAGTTACTCACAGTGAAATTAAACTTTTTAAATGCAGTATTTGTCCAGAAGGAAGATATTTTAAAACAAAATGTTGTTTAACAAGACATATGGTATATCATTATAAGTCAAATTTTTTTTGCAGTTTTTGTGATTATAAAAGTTATACAAAAAATGATTGAAATAGGCATGAGAAGAGAATACATAACAAACTTTCAATTTGTTTTATTGTTACTCGTTATATTTTAATTAGTTACTTACTAAGATGCTAAGTTTTTTTTTTCAAGCTTTTGAGCTATTTTAATCTAAAGTTCAATAAGTTGCATTTAAATTGCCTGTCTAAAGTATTTAAAAACAATATTGTTCAGTAAGTTAATTTTTTAAGTAATTTTAATTATTTCTTGTCTGCAATTGAATTTGGATTCAAGTTGTTAGAGAATTTTTATTATTTCTGTTACAGTTTATACTGAAATTTCAATTCAAACTAAGTTTAGAACAAACACTTAACAATTTGGTTATAAAATTTTTGATTGTAGAATATTTCTTACAAGTTGTATACGGTTTTGGTTCTTTCTGTTAACAATTTTCAGTTTTATTAATACAATATTTTAATACTTGTTCTAAGTTATTAGAAATTTTTTAGAAATATGTATTACCGGCTTGCAAAACTTTCCAAAGTAAAAAACACAATTCTTTTTTAGAAACTGGTTTTAACTTTAAGTTTATTATAGCTTAAAAAAGGTTTGTAATTAGATATCAGTGACTGAACGCGTGCTTTACTTTTTATTGTAATTTTTTTAGAAAGGCTGAAAAAGTTGATATCATTTAAAAAAATCATCATCAGTTTTATAACAATTAATTAGCAAAGAATAGTTTTACAAATATTAAAAATATTCTTGATATTGAACACTTACACTTTGTTTAGACAATAAATCACAAAATTACGTTTAATTGTTTCGTTTTGTCGTTTTAAGTATTGTTGAAATTATGTTTTATGAAGGTGAAGTTATCAAAAATTGTTAAGAAGATTTCTTAATAATACAGTAAGTTTTTTATTGTTCTTATTTCGTTCTAATTGTTAAACTTTTGTACTTGACATTTAATGTTCATCTAATAATAATTTTGCATTGATTTTATAAACAGAATGTAATTAAAAATAGTATATGTTAATTTTAGTACAAACTGCTCAATTTTGTTTCTATTATTAGTTTCTTGTTAAATAAAAAGTTTATATTTTTTTATTATAAACTTTCTATTTATAATTATGTAGTATTTTAATTTATGAACGTGATAAAAAATGTTAATTGTAGAAAGTTTGAAATCTTCCTTATTAGATTTAACTGAAGTTTTACATAATGTTGTTTCGTTTACAAAAAAATTTTCGTTCAGGTAAATTTTATAATAATAAGCTGCATAATGGAATCTACATCTAAAAACTTACTTCTTAATAAAGGTGAGTGAAATTTAATATCCATATTGTTTTAACAAGTATAAATAAACAAGTATTAACTTTTATGATTAGTGTTTCTACAAAATAAAGTTTTTTAAATATTATAAAGAAGAAATTATGTTCTAATTTTTACTTAGACTACTTAGAATCATCAGTTATTTTAAATTTTAGATCAATTTTTGTTTGGATGGTTTTGTTATTAGATGTAACAATATGAGCAAATCTTAATTTTGTTAATTTTAATAATTTATAAGTTTATAGTGATAGAGGACCTAAATGCTTATTATATAAACTAAGTATTAATATAAAAAGCCAACCTTGCTAATACATTTTAAATAGTATCTCTTTGTGATATTTACCTAAGTACTGTTCAAAAAGTTTTACAACTTGTTACACAATTCAATATATACAAAGGAAACACACACTAAAAAGAATACATAATCACAATAGTTGACTAAATAATACTCAGCTTAAAAAGAGTTAACAGGTGGCTTTGGCTCACCATTCTACCAAAAACAATGTTTATTCAAAGTTATCATGTTTAAGAATTGAGAAATTAATCTTTTTTTTTGCAATCTTTTCTCTTATATAAATAAGAAAGCAGTAAAGCATGCAATACTGCTACAAGTTGGTTAAAATACTTGAAAAACTAAATATTTTTAATGATTAGTTTATTTATTATGAGCAAAACAAGGTTATACCGCTTTAAACCTTTAGTCAAATGTATAAAAGTTCTTCATTAGTTTTTATAACAACTGTAGTATTGAAAATATAAACAAAAACAAACATTGTTATTAAATTTGATTTGTTTTAAGTTGTAATAATAAACTATTATAACAAATATAAATGTTACTATTAGTATTACATAATATAGCAAAAGGTGTTTACATGATTTTATGTACCAATTAATTGCTAGAGTTAAACGCTAAGTTTTAAAATAAAATTTCATAAAGCGCGGGTAGGTGTAGAAGAGCTCTTGTCTTTTGTTTAAAATTCGTTTCTTGTTAGCAAATGCTAAATTTATTTTTTACAGGTTGCAAGTCTTGCGGATGTTACCTGTATTTTTTATTTCTCTAGTCTTATGCATGATGCTCCACCTTAAATCGTAGCAAGTGTTATTGTTTTTAATTTCCAAATGTACTTGGAAAGTTCTGTTCCCTTGTTACTTTCATTCTTAATATCACTAATGTGTGCATACCATCTCTTTTTGAATTGGCCTTCCATGGATTCTATATATTCCTTTGTTTCGATCTGACTAGTGATTGTTGCCTTATATACAACATTCTCATGCAAGCATTTGCCACTTAAGGGGCAGGAGTCTTTGTCGATGCAGTTGCACGTTTTATCCTCTTTGTCGTTCTTATGATTCAATTTACTTTGTATCTTCTTGTTGTGGCCACTTATTAATGATTTGACATTTTCCATACAACAGTACAATATTTTGCAATTGCTTCTGTTGAAGATCTTTTTCATGCTCTCTGTTTTGAAGTGTTTTTAAATTAGATCTAAGAATTTTCTTCTAATATTAGTTTTTACTGATTGGCAGTATGGGGGATTAAAGTACATAATTTTTCTTGTTCATTTACGTTCATTTTTGTCAACGGGTTGGTTTTGTTTTTCATATTCAAGTTTGTGTTTGAAGTTAGATCGGAGTAGAGCAACTTGATAGCTATGCTTTGCATTATCAAATGTTCTTAGGTCTGTAGACAGTCTATTTAATCTGTTCTCAATCATTTTGGGTAGGTTTTTCTTGATTATCCTCGGGTGGTTGGAGTTACTGCTGATGTATCTGACTGACGAGTTATCTTTTCTGCATGGCATATGACAACTGTTTGTTAGGTCTAATGTGATGTCCAAGAAGTTGCATCTAGTCATACCAATTTCCATTGTGATGTTAAAACCAATGTCTTTAAAGGTCTTTATCGTTTGCTTTTTTATCTTCTTGAGGTCCTGGTTGCTTTTATGCTTGATAATCACCAAGCCATCATCCCTATATAGGCCTATCTGGTTTGACATGTATGTTTTACCTAATCTATCAAGAATGTATAGGTCAATAAGGTCGCATAACTCAGCTCCAAAGTATGACCCCATAGGAACTTCAAATAATGATTCTTGATTTTTCTTGGTCCACACTTTTCCATCGTAGGTGAGAACTGAATTATAGGTGTGGGTTATGATGTTCACATCTTCTTTACTTATCTCCATGAACTTTCTTGCAAATTCTATGGCATTTATAAGGTGCGTCAATTTGATGCTCGGGTAAAACTTTTGGATGTCAATATTAACAAAGCATTTGTTTGATTTTTCATTTATATTATTTAACAATTCTATGTTTTCGTATGTATTCTTCCATTGGATAAATCAAAAGTTTTACCCGGGCATCAAACTGACACGCCTTATAAATGCAATAGAATTTTGTGCAAAATTCTACTTTTGTGCATTTGTGTAACCTACCCATTTTTGCTATTATGGGGCGCTATTTAGTAAAGAGGAGATAAAGTAAATGGGTAAATAATTAGTAAGAGAGCAATATATAATTAAGGTTAAGATCTTTGTTTTTATTCACTGCAAAAGGGGTGTTTATGAAAATGGGTTTTGGAAACCTAATTAATTTTTGGTATTTGAACAAAAATTTGTTCAAGTGTAGTAAAGTTTATACAATATTAAAAAATACAGTACTTTTGAATATTTAAATATCATACCAAAATTATAAAATTCTAAAAAAAACTTAAAATATTATTTTCATATTTAACAGAAAAACTATTCAAATGTGAAATATGTCAAAGAAGTTATTCTACTAAGTACACTCTAAATCTACATATGAAAATTCATGACGAATCAAAAGCATTCAAGTGTGATGTTTGCTTGAAACTCTTTTCTAACAAAACAAGTCTTAAAGATCATTACAGAACTCATACAGGAGAAAAGCCGTTTGCTTGTCAAATATGCGATAGAAAATTTGCTCATAAATCAAATTTAAACACACATCTTAAATTGCACACAAAAAGTAAGTATACTAATATAAACCAATACTTATTGAACAAATTTTAGCATTTTATTGAAGTTTTATAATCAAAGTAGTTTAAAAGTTTTATTCTAGTTCACTTCTTAAAACTTAAAGGATAAGATGTTGTCTAAATTAAAAGTTGTGTTGAATAGGATGCTTTTAAAGTCGGCCACATTTAAACATTTTACTAAAAATGTTTTTCACTTACCAAATACCACGAAATCACCCTCTGTAAAACTTTAGCTTATTTTTATAGATGTTATTAAAGATTTTCTCAAAAACCATCCCAATGCAAAATGGATCGGACCCAAAATACCTCAGAGTTATTTGCTGTATATCTTTTTGCATTTGGCCAATTATCACAAAAACACATTGTGCACAATTTAAAAGGATTTAAAGAAAGTTTTATGGAGGCCGTTCTTGATTTTACATTATTTTTAAACTTTTTGTAAGATATTTTAAACTTTTGATCCTTTTTTCAAAAAATTAAGAAGCTCCTCCATAAAACTTTCTCTAAATGCTTTTAAATTGAGCACAATTTGTTTATGTGATAATTCGCCATATATAAAAACTTAACAGCTAAAAACTTTAAGGTCGAAATTTTTGGATTCTATGCAGTTTTCATTGGGGGTAGTAGATAATAAAATAGCCACCAATTTTTTTTATTTATCTAACATTTTGCACAAGTTGGTTTTGTGGCATTTGATAAGTATAAAAAATCAGCTAAAAATTTAAAGGTTGCCGATTTTATGAGCACCTTAATGCTGATATAAATACTAGATTTAATACATATAGTATTGTAAAAAGTAGAAATAAAATAATTTATTATATAAAAATAAGTTACAATTTCGTATGAATTTACTTTGTTCGAAAAAAAGTTATTAGCAAATGTTTTTTTTTAATTATCTACAAAACTCTATAGTGTATCATTAAAATGTATTTATAATCAGCTTAGGCAATTATTTACAAATACTAACAGAAGAACTATTCAAATGTCAAATATGTCATAGAAGCTACCATAATAAATATCATCTCAATCAACACATAAAAGTTCATGATGAATTTAAAGCATTCAAATGTGATGTTTGCCTGAAACTCTTTTCTAAAAAAAGAGAGCTTGATTTGCATTATAGAACTCATACAGGAGAAAAACCCTTTGCCTGTCAGACTTGTAGTAAAAAATTTGCTCATAAACAAAACTTAGTACAACATCAAGCTACTCACAGAGATGATAGACCTTTTAAATACAGTATTTGTCCAGAAGGAAGATATTTTAAAACAAAAAATTCTTTAACTATACACATGGTATATCATTATGAGCCAAAATTTTCTTGCATATATTGTCATCATAAAAGTTACAGAAAAAGTAGTTTGAAAGCTCACGAACTTCTCCATATAAAACATTAAAGTTAATTAATAAGTATTTTACCTTTTATTTAATATAAGATTTGTATTAAAATGTTTTGTATAAATTTAATACAAGCTTAACTAAAGCAAGTTACATTAAATTGTTCTGTAGTTAAATTTATTTTAAGTAAGTCTGTTTTTATAGAGAATTTTTATTAAGTTTCTTAAATAAGACCTTGTCTTTATATTTTAATTAGATTCACGGTTTTAAATACAGTTCACTATTTCTTGTAAATTTAACTTAAAATTTCAGTTTTTGCAAAAGCTATCTCAAAACTCGTATTCAACATTAATTTTATCAAAAAACGTTTTTCGTATAATATTTGTATAGTTAAGTAGTAGATTTATTTTACTCCTTTTTTACTTAAACTTTTTAATAATTTATTCATTAAGAACTTTCGAGGCTTGTTTTTTAATTTTCAGTAAACATAGAAAAACATGTACTTTTGTCTATGTGTGATAAAGTATTCAGATTAAATTTTGAGCAAAAGTTGTGCAGCGTATTTTAAATATTTTATACTTGATGTTAGAGAAGTTTAAATATATATAAAGTATTACTTAAAATTTTGTTGTTGTACTTTATAATTTTGTTTTTACTTTTAAATTTGGTTCAGGTTTTTTATACATAGTGATAAAAATAATAATGGAAACTACATCGATTAGTTTACTTCTTAATGAAAGTGAGTTATATTTAAATTTCGCTTAAATATTACTACAAACTCTTTATATTGTTTTTTTTTGTATGTAATGATCTATCTTCATGTGATTCAATAACTATAGTTTTGTACAATTTTGAATAATATTTTTAATTTAACTTTTGTTGCTAACAAGTTTTTTAATTTGAGACAAGATTGCATGATTTTATTATTCGTTTTCATTAGTTAATTAATTTTATAAATATTTTGCTTTTGTTAAATTTAAATTAATCAAGTAATTTCTACAAAACAAAACTTGTATAAAAAAGTTTTCCCCTTTTCCTCTAATATATGGAAAAATTAATATTTAGTTTTTAAGTAAATTTATTGTTTTATATTGATAAAATCCGGTAAAAATATAGTTTAAGTTTAGTATGATTTGACTTTTAATAAAAAACTATTAATACAGGTAAAAACACTGCTGTTAGTAGAGTTAAAAAGGACAATTATTATGGAGGTATGAAGAATATTGAAGCAGAAAAAAGTTTTGATAAATTGTATAAAACTGAAAACAAAATTTCGATAAAGCAAAATAAAGGTAAAACGTTTAAGCTATATTTTAAAATTAATATGTGTTTAATTGTAAAAATGTAGGTGTTTTTCACTTAACATTAAAAAAATTCTCAGAATACAGATGAAAAGTTTTAGAAAGTTAATGATCCAGTTAGTAGCTTTTATAATTCTAAAAGTTTGTAACTCATACTATAATAGTGTTTATCTTAGTATAATATCACTACATTAGTACAATAAAATAAAAATATATTTACTGTTGATTAATACAGTCGTATACCAATATTAATTTACTAAATTACTATAAAACTTTACAAAAATCATTTGAATTACTTTCATATACTTAAAACAAACTAATGGTTGGTATTTTTTATCACAATTAGTGGTAGGGAGTATAGCATTTTTTTTTGTTTTGGCTTCATTAGAAAATGATAATAATAAGATTTTGCAAAAATAAAGGTTGCTCCCCAAAAATCACTTATTTTATTTCTTTGACTAAATAGTAATTAAGTCACTTAAACATGTTCAAGACTTATATTTATAGGCATGCATTTAAAGACATTTAGACTGTTTTTGAAGTATTATGCAACATAATCACACAAAATATGCAAAATCCTTTATATTTTGAAAATTTCAAAAAGTATAGCTGGTGTTGTTTAATGTAATTCAAAATATTGTAAATTAAATTTTTATAGGTATACTTACTTACCATCAGAATTTAAGTGATGTGATATGTATATTTGCAGTATATATGATGTCATTATTCATTTAGCTGTTAATGTTTTAAAAACCTGAAATAATTTTTTCATTTTGCATTACAATAACGAAGTATAAAAAAGTTATGATTTTCTCTATTCAAGGTAATATTGTATGGCATTAAGCATCAAGTTAAAGATCGAAAAAAAAAGACTATAATAAAGAAATAAAACGAACATTGCTCTGTATCATTTAGTATTGACACTTAACATTACTGCAAAATGAATGGTACTTTTTAAAACAGTGCTATAAAATAACTGTCAAATGTTTGGTAAAATATAATGTCTGTTTCAAATAATTAGGTTAACATAAAACCCATAAAGACAAAAAACTATCATTCAAGTGTCTTTGAAAGACATCCGTTCAAGTAATAGTTCTACTTGGATATGATATCTCAGTAAAAAAGTGGTAGAACTATCATTAGAAGCATTCCATTCCCCATCATGTTTACAATCAAAAAATATTCTAAATGCAAGATCAACAAATCACAAAATCTTTTCACTTCGATTTTTTCCATCTTTAACTCTCATGAGGTGGTCCATATTGTAAGTCCGGTGTTCATTTTTACCTTCACAAATAGCAATATACCTTTGTTATTAAATATGTCTAATGACTGTTCACTAATTATGCGGCACATAATATTATATGGCCAGTTTTGCTTCAAGTAGCTTAGTTTGAGTTGAGTTATTTGTTGTAGCCGTTGTAGAAGATGAAGGAACCTGGTATTTATAAGCCTACATTACAAGTAATTAATTATAAATTAATAAGAATGCTGTTTCAAAAATATGCTTATATTTTGATTTTTATTAAAATTACAAAAAATCATACTACAATAAATTTTGTGAAAAAGCATTTGTGGTCAAAGTAATTCTAAAAATAAAAATATTTGACAACTTTTTAGTAAGTCTGAAAATTAATCCTTTCTGTTTTTATTGTTTACTTATAGGTTAGTTTATATAAACTTAATTGTTTAATTTAATTAAGTTTTACATTTAATTTTTTTTTAAATATATATATATTTCTTTTTATTTAATTTTTTTCTTCCTACGCCAATCTTATTAGAAAACCTGAACTCTTCTTAAATTATGTTTTTTTTATGTTGTAAAATCATTACAATTTTAATACAATTTTTAGAATTATAAATTCAGCACAATGGGCTAGCAAATAGCTATTGAACATTTTAGTAACTTTAAAATTAAACCAAGAGATCTAGTAATTTATTAATAGGCTTCTACTATTAAAAATGGCTTTGGTTCTATTCTGCTTGAAGTATTCTAAAAGTTATATAAGCTTTAATGTTGCAAATGTTTACTTTTTTAAAAAAGAAAAAAAGTTGAAAAACCTCAAATTTATATAAAAATTAAGGCCAACAGCAACTGCTAGAAAATACCTTAAAAGCTTTTATATAAAAACGTTTTTTAGGGTTTTTCTTTTCTTCGGTTTAGTCTTAAAAGTATCAGGATTCTTTGAAAATTTGAAAAAAAAGTGTATTTTTTCTCATTAAAAACACTGATATTCTTCTGAAAATTTCATTGATGTATTTATGGTAATATACTACAAAGTATTTTTAAAATAGAATATTTCAACTGCTTGGTGCTAAAATATTTTATTTTTTTATGTTTTAGCAAATATGATAAGAATTCTATATACAATTTTACAAAATAAAAATCATTAGGAAACTAAATAATATTAGGTTTATACAAGCAACATCCTGATGCCTATTTGCACTTTTTTTTTTGAAAAAATATCAAAAAAAAAAACTAAGTTAAAAATTTATAGGTTTATAAATAACTTATTGTATTTTTCAATACTTTTTCAACAAAGTTTAAGAAAAATGCTAAAAAAGTTTCTCTAAATTAGTTGTACAGAAATTTTTCTCTAACTTTCTGCAAGAAAATTTTGTCAAAACTATGAAGAATTCGGAGAAGTTTTTAAATTGTATATGCAAAAACTGGTTGGATTTAAACTTAATAATTTCTTAAATACTTAAAGCAAATAACAAAAAAACCAGTTTTAAAACAAAGAAATCAAAATTTGTTAAACTCTATTTAACACTTTGTACAATTTTTTGGAGCAAGTTTATTTTATTATAACCAATGGCCGCTTTAACCCGTTTTCAGCATACTGTGATCAGGTAAGTTAATACAAAATGATAATATTTTAAGAAATAAGCATGCATAATTTACCCCATTTATGAAAAAAAAGAATAAAACCTGTCACTGAAGTTTTAATCATGAATATCTACCAAAACTACATGCATGGTTGCCACAGTTCAACCCTTTAAGACTATTTTCAACAAATTTTAACCACAACAGACTTAAACTGGTAAATTTAGTTGTCCTACTAGAAAATTTGCCTCTATTTTAGATAAATCTTTTAAAATATTTGGACTAATTGTTAAGTTTGCAAGAAGATTTTTTAGAAAATAAAGAATTTAAATATTAGGTTCTACTAAGTTTTTCATTTACTCATTCTTATTACTCACTGACTTTTATTGCTTGTATCTTAAAAGTTACTTTAAGTTTTGTCAAAATTTTTAAAAGTCTAAACAGCTAAGATAAAATTTTACAAAGTATAAAAATTAAAGTGTACCATGGCCTTGATCTCATAAAAAAAGTTTTCATCTAGTGTTTGAGAAATAAAAAGATAGTTTTTTCTGAATCAAATACATTTTAATACACTATTTAACTATAAACTTGTTTTGAATAACAAAATAAAATTTCTTAACTTATTTCCTTAATTTTGTTATCGTATCTTTAACTTTTTTTATCTTATAATTATTAACAGAAAAACTATTCAATTGTGAAATATGTCATAGAAGTTATTCTAACAAATGTACTCTTATTCGACACATGAAAGTTCATGACGAATCAAAAACATTTAAATGTAATGTTTGCTTGAAAGTATGTTTAAGCAGATCAGAGCTTAAATCACATTATAGAACTCATACAGGATAAAAACCTTTTGCTTGTCAGATATGCGATAGAAAGTTTGTTGTTAAACAATCTTTAATCAGACATCAAGCTACTCACAGTGATGGTAGACCATTTAGATGCAGTATTTGTCCAGAAGGTAGATATTTTAAAACAAAATGAAGTTTAAAAGAACATATGATATTTGATTACCAAAATTTAGTTATTATAAAACAAACTTGTATAATTGTTTTACTTGAACTTTAAATGCTTTTTAGAACTTGTTTTTTCAGCTAAAAGTAGTACTAATTAAATAATTATTTTGTTATATAATAATTTTTAGTGCAAAATATAACAAGTCTATGTCACAAAAGACTTTTTCTGTTAATTTAAGTCGTCCAACGAAAAATTTTAGATGAATTTTTTATGCTACTAAAAGATTAATTACGACTAAAACTAAATTTTTAAAAAGCATCACTAAAAGGTAAAAAGGTAACCTCAAGGTGTTATTTTAGTTTTATTAAATAAAAAAGTGAAGTGTTCAATGACTTTGATCGCTTTTATCTCAAAAGTTGTTTAAAAATTAGCCATGTTTTTAAAAGTGTTAAATATCTTAGAAAAAGCTTTAAAAACTGTAAAAAAAAAATTGAGCCCTCGATTGCCTTATCCCAAAATTTATTTTTTGTATTCATCAATGGTTGGAGTAAAAAGTTCTCTTAAATGTAATAAAGTTTTACACATTTTTTTATTATAAACTTATTACAAAAAACAAAATTTCTTAATCATAGAATTTTCTTATATAACTTAAATTCTTATCTTCTAATTCTTACAGAACAACAATTTAAATGTCAAATATGTCATAGAAGCTATTCTAGTAAAAACAGTCTTATTCGACATATGAAAGTTCATGACGAATCAAAAGCATTTAAGTGTGATGTTTGCTTGAAACTATTTTCTTACAAGTCAGAACTCAAAGCTCATTACAGAAGTCATACAGGAGAAAAACCTTATGCTTGTCAAATATGCGATAGAAAATTTGCTCGAAAGAGCCATCTAGTTAAATATCAAGCTACTCACAGTGAAATTAAACTTTTTAAATGCAGTATTTGTCTAGAAGAAAGGTATTTTAAAACAAAAGACTGTTTAACAAAGCATATGGTATATCATTATGAGCCAAAATTTTCTTGCAGTTTTTGTGATCATAAAAGTTATACAAAAAATGATTTAAATAGGCATGAGAAGAGAATACATAACAAACTTTCAATTTGTTTAATAGTTACTTGATAAATTTTTGTTAGTTACTTACTAAGATGCTAAGTATTTTATTTTGCGCTTTTAAGCTAATTTAATCTAAAGTTCAATAAGTTGCATTTAAGTTGCTTGTTTAAAATATTTAAAAACAATATTGTTCAGTAAGAAAATTTCTTAAGTAATATTAAATTAATTTCTTGTCTGCAATTTAATTTGGATTCAAGTTGTTAGATAACTTTTACTATTTCTGTTACAGTTTGTACTGAAATTTTAATTCAAACTAAGTTTAAAACAAAAACTTAACAATTTGGTTATAAATTTTTTGATTATAGAACATTTCTTACGAGTTGTATACGGTTTTAGTTCTTTCTTTTAACACTTTTCACTTGTTTAAATAATCTATTATACTTTTTCTAAGTTATCAGAAATTTTTGAGAAATATGTAATTTCGACTTGCTAAACTTTCAAAAGTAAAAAAACACAATCTTTTTATAAGAAACTGGTTTTAATTTTAAGTTTGTCCTAGCTTTAAAAAAGGTTTGTAATTAGATATCAGTGAATGAAGGCGTGCTTTACTTTTTATTGTAAATTTTATTTTTTAGAAAGACTGAAAATGTTGATATCATTTTAAAAATTTCATCATCAGTCTTATAACATTTAATTAGTAAACAATAGCATTACAAATATTAAAAAACTATCTTAATATTGAACAATTACACTTTGTTTAGACAGTAAATCACAAAATTAAGTTTAATTTATTTATTTATTTATTAACTTGTTGTTTTCAGTATTTCTTTCAAAAAACATAGATAGTTCTAGGTTTTGGAATTAAAAAAAAGTTATGCAGCTAAAGATTTATAAAACAAGACATATTTGTAAAAAGTATGTTGTATAGACAATAAACATAAGTTATAACAAATTAGTTTTTTCAATAGTTTATTAACTTTAATTTTTTGTGTTATGTTTTATGAAGCTGAAGTTAGCTAAAACGGTTGAAAATATTTCTTAGTAATAAATTAAGTTTAATGTTATTGTTAATTCATTATTCTTTTAAACTTATGTACTTAACAATTTATGTACATATAATAAGATTTTACATTGATTTTATGAACAGATTATAGTTTGAAAACTAGTATATGTTAAATTTAGTACAAACTGCTCAATATATTTTTCGTTTTTTATTTCTTTTTAGATTAAGAGTTTTAGTTGTTTTTATTTTGAACTTCATTTATATAACATTATAGTATTTTAAGTTGTGAGCATGATAAAAAATATTAATTGTAGAAAGTTTAAAATCTTTCCTATTAGATTTAACTGAAGTTTTACATATTATTATTTTGTTTTGACATCAAAATTTCTTTCAGATAAGTTTTATAATAATAAGCTTCATAATGGAATCTACATCTAAAAATTTTCTTCTCAACAAAGGTAAGTATAGTTTACTATTTTGATTGTTTTCAACAAAAAAGTTAAACAAGTTTCTTTTCGTGATTAGTGTTTATACTAAACAAATTTTTTTTTAATCTTATAAGTAGAAATGGTATTAAACTTAAATTACTTATTCTTATATGTTTTAGTCAATTTTAGATTAATTTTTATTTTGGATATTTTTGTTATAAGAAGTAACAACATGAGCTAAAGGTTCATTTTGTTCAATTTTTATATTTAAAGTCGGTTGAAATATTTGAAAAATAAATATTTTTCAGGATTAGTTTATTTGTTATGGGCAAAACAAGGTTATACCGCTTTAAACCCTTAATCAAATATATAAAAGTTCTTCATTGTATTTTATAATAAGTTTAGTATTCAAAATACAAACAAAAAAAAAACAAAGTTATTGAACGCCATAATTTTTTAAATTGTTCCTAACTTTATTTCAAAGTAACAAAAGTGCTAATAAAATGATCATTTAATTTTGTAATTTTTTTTTCTATCTGTAATACAATTTTTCAAAATTATTTGACCCTCTAAGACTACTTTTATCAAATTGTAACCTCAAAAGACTTTTTCTGATACATCGGCCTACTAGATAATTTACCCTTATTTGACATATAAACTTTTTAAATATTAGGACTAATTGTACAGTTTAGAAGAAGCTAAAATAGAAAATAAAAAAGTTAAATTTTAGGTTTAAGTTTTTTTAGTTAGTGCATTCATAATACTCACTGACTTTGATTGCTTATACCATAAAACTTACTAATATTTTTGTCAAATGTTTAAAAGTGTCAAACAGCTAAGGTAAAACTCTACAAAAAGTAAAAATTAAATTGTACTATGGCTTTGATCCAATGCAAAAATAATTGGTATTCATCTAGTGTTTGAGAAATAAAAAGATAGTTTTTTGAATGAAATACATTTTTATACACTATTAAACTATATACTTGTTTTGAATAACAAAATTTAATTTCTCAATAAATTTTCTTGATTTTATTATGTTATCTTTATCTTTTTTTATTTTATAATTTTTAACAGAAAAACTAATCAATTGTGAAATATGTCGTAGAAGTTATTCTAACAAATGTAGTCTTATTCGACACATGAAAGTTCATGACGAATCAAAAGCATTTAAATGTGATGTTTGCTTAAAAGTGTGTTTAAGCAGATCAGAGCTTAAAATATATTACAGAACTCATACAGGAGAAAAACCTTTTGCTTGTCAAATATGTGATAGAAAGTTTGCTGTAAAACAATCCTTAACCAGACATCAAGTTACTCACAGTAAAACAAAACTTTTTAAATGCAGTAGTTGTCCAGAAGGTAGGTTTTTAGACCTTCATGAAATTTTAAAGAACATATGATATTTTATTATCAATTATTAGTTAATGGAAAACCAACTTGTATAATTGTTTTACTTGAGTTTTAAATGCTTTTTATAACTTTTCTTTAGCGAAAAGTAGTACTAATTAAATGATTATTTTATAACATGATAACTTATAGTGCAAAATAAAACAAGTCCAAATCACAAATACCTTTTCTGTTAATTCAGGTCGTCCAATTAAACATTTTAGATGAATTATTTATGCTACTAAAAGATTTATTAGGGCTAAAATAAAATTTTTCAAAAGCACTATTAAACAGTGAAAAAGATGTCCTTAAGGTTGTATTTTAGTTAAATTAAATAAGAAAGTGAAGTATTCAATGACTTACATAGCTTTTGTCTCAAAAGTTGTTTAAAAATTTGCCATATTTTAAAAAGTGTTAAATATCTTAGATAAAGCTTTAAAAATTGTCAAAAAAAAAAGGAACTCTTCTATTGCCTTATCCCAAAAAGTTTTTGGTATTCATCTAGTGTTGGAGAAAAAAGTTTACTTAAATGTAATAAAGTTTTATAAGTTTTTTATTTATAAACTAAATTAAATAACAAAATTTCTTAATCATAAAGTTTTCTTCAATAACTTAAATTCTTATATTCTAATTCTCACAGAAAAACAATTTGAATGTCAAATATGTCATAGAAGCTATTCTAATAAAAGCAGTCTCAATCGACACATGAAAGTTCATGACCAATCAAAAGCATTGAAATGTGATGTTTGCCTAAAACTGTTTTCTACAAAAGGAGAGCTTGAAATCCATTATAGAAAACATACAGGAGAAAAACCATTTGCTTGTCAAATTTGTTGTAAAAAGTATTCTTACTTACATAATCTCAATCGACACATGAAAGTTCATGACGAATCAAAAGCATTTAAGTGTGATGTTTGCTGGAAACTGTTTTGTAACAAAGCAAGTCTTGAAGTTCATTACAGAACTCATACAGGAGAAAAACCTTTTGCTTGTCAAATATGTGATAAAAATTTTGCTCATAAAGAAAGTTTAACCAGACATCAAGATACTCACAGAAATGATAGACCTTTTAAATGCAGTATTTGTCCTGAAGGAAAATATTTTAAAACAAAAGATGTTTTAACAAAACACATGTTATTTCATTATGAGCCTAAATTTTCTTGCAGTTTTGTTTAAATGCAATGTAAAAGATTGTTTAAGATATCACGAAAAAAACTTATATCAAAAATTTAAACTTTTCACTTAAGTAGTTTAGTTTTTTAAAGATTGTTATTACTGATTACTCATTGTTCTAAAATAAAATAAACTCTGTTGAAACTGTTTACTTTTCATTTCTTTATAGTTTATACATAAAGTATTAGAACAACGATTTACTAAATAGTATAGTTACTTAAATTTTATTAATTAAAAAACTAACGTAAAAAAGTTTGTCTTTAGTATGAATACATATATATATTTTTTTCCTTATCATTATAATCTTATTACTAGAATTGTTTGAAAAAATACTTAAGAGAAAATTTACATTTAAGAAAAATCAAAAAGTCAAATATTTATTTGCTGATAATTTATAACAAACACTATAAGTTCAAATCTTCAAATGTAATATATTTTGAAGTAAGCATAAAATGTTTGAAAAAACATCGCTTATTTTATAATTTTAAAAATAGTAGTTCAAGTTTCGTTTTAAATTTTACTAACAAAGTAATGTATTTAGTATAAGTTGTGAGCATGTAATTATGTAACTTTGATTTTTTCAAATTTTTATGATGCTATTGTCAAATTATTTTAGTAATTTTTACATGCATTTACTTTAAATGTTAATAGTATATAAGTTTTTGTTTATTTTTCTAGTTTTAATATATTTTAATAATGTTATTCAATATTTCTTTGTTTACCTTTATTTTTATTTAGATAGTATTTTATATTTATAAAGTTAATAATGGAGTCTACATCTGATCGAATTTTTATAAATGAAGCTAAGCTTAATTTACGTTCTTTGATTTGCTTGAAACAATGTTTCAAAATTTTAAATTTTCTTTATTTTAATACTACAGAATAATTATAAACTTTCAAGTTGAGAAAATAAATTTCTTTTTTAACTTAGTTTAAGCTAGTTATAATGTAATTTATAATCTTACTAGATTAATGCTAAGCAAGCATTGATTTTGTATTTAGTGTTTTTAAAATATTTTTTTCTAGATATACCAAACCAAGCTAATTCACTTTTGGTAAACTTGAAAGAAATTATTGATAAGCTTCAATCTGAAAATATTTACTTCCAAACCCAAGTAGAAATACTACAAAGTGAAAATAAACAACTGATTCTTTGAAATGAAGATTTTTCTATCGAAGTTAATAGTTTGAAAGAAATTTTGAGAACAAAATATTCTATGTAAGTTCATTTTTCTTATTTTGAATTAATTGTTTATCATTATATTTTATTTTCATAAATGTAGTTTGAAATACTTTTTAAGGTTTTAATTTTTTAAGTAGAATTATTTAATAATCATTAGTTAAGAGTAAATATGTTTGAAATAAATTAATAATACAGCAATAGTAACAAAATTAGTATCAACAAGAACCAAACTCGATTTAATGAAGTTGAACTTTTATTAACTGATGATGAAATTGTAAGAAATAGTAGTACAGTTGTAAATGGTGAAAAAAATAAGTTGATTATTTATGTGATTTCAACAAACTTTTAATTACCAATCTATTTTCTATAATAAATTTCTTCAGATCAAATTGGCTTAGTTAAAAAAAATAAAAAAAAGTTCGATTTTATCGTTGTTTTTTTTTAGTATTTAAAAGTACATATTAAATTCTTGACATTTTACTCTTTTAAAAAAAGTACAAAACACATTGACTATAAGTAAAAACCGTAAAAGTAGAAGTTTTATATAAGCAAAATAGTGTATTTACTATTCAGTGTACTTTTGAATTTTTAACTCTGATTTTTTAAGGTGTAAAAGTTATTAGGAGGATGAAAATAGTTTTGATGGTGTTGAGAACATTCAAGTGGAACAAAATTGTTTTAATGAAACGCATACAGCTGAAAATAACATCTCATTAAAGAAAAATATAGGTAAAAATTCAAAATTAGTTTAATCTTTTTTTAGTTAAACATAGAACATATTTTTATAGTTCCTAGCAAGTATCAGAATAATGATGAAAAAACAACAATTTAGTAATCAAAATGGCAGCTCTTTTAACCCTAGTAGTGAGTAATTTTATATCTTATAATGTTTATTTTATTTTCATACGGGATTTTCTAGTTTCAATTTTGTTTAACTTGAATATCAATCAAAAGTTTGAAAATTTTATTTATTTAATTAAGTAACATAAAACTATCATTTTACTACTTGTTTTATAATAAACAAACCACTTTAAAAAAATTATAAAGTAATTGTAGTTTTATAAATTTAAGACTTATTTTTTCTTTTCTTTACTTATTATTAAATGTTGCTTTAAAACACATATGCTTTTTATTAAGTTTGAAATTTTAGTTAAAATTTGATAAAAAGTTTTTAACAATTTTTATAATAATATAACGAATGTTTACTAAATCCAATGTATTAGCATAATTATTTTGGTATGCATTTAATCATGAATTTGATAAAGTGTTCATTGAATCACATGAACACTCATATAATATTTAACCGTATACCAATTTCAAATAAGAAACATATCAACTATTTTGTTTTCAAAATCAACCATTTTAACAGAAAAACTATTCAATTGTTAAATATGTCATAGAAGCATATAAAAGAAGTCTCTATCAACATATGAAACTTCATGACGAATCAAAAGCATTCAAATGTGATGTTTGCTTGAAACTATTTTCTAATAAATCAAGACTTGAAGCTCATTACAGAACTCATACAGGAGAAAAACCTTTTGCTTGTGAAATATGTGATAAAATGTTTTCTCAAAAGACCCATCTAGTTAAACATCAAGCTACTCACAGTGAAATTAAACTTTTTAAATGCAGTATTTGTCCAGAAGAAAGGTATTTTAAAACAAAAGACTGTTTAACAAGACATATGGTATATCATTATGAGCCAAAATTTTCTTGCAGTTTTTGTGATCATAAAAGTTATACAAAAAATGATTTAAATAGGCATGAAAAGAGAATACATAACAAACTTTTAATTTGTTTAATAGTTACTCGTTAAATTTTTGTCAGTTACTTACTAAGATGCTAAGTATTTTATTTCAAGCTTTTGAGCTAATTTAATCTAAAGTTCAATAAGTTGCATTTAAATTGCTTGTTTAAAATACTTAAAAACAATATTATTTATTAAGAAAATTACTTAATTTATTACATTAATTTCTTGTCTGCAATTGAATTTGGATTCAAGTTGTTAGATAATTTTTACTATTTTTATAACAGTTTGTACTGAAATTTTAATTCAAACTAAGTTTTGAGCAAAAACTTAACAATTTGGTTATAAAATGTTTTGATTGTAGAATGTTTCTTACGAGTTGTATACGGTTTTAATTCTTTCTTTTAACACTTTTCACTTATTTAAATAAACTAGTTTAATACTTGTTCTAAGTTATCAGAATTTTTTGAGAAATATGTATTTCTGACTTGCAAAACTTTCCAAAGTAAAAAACACAATGTTTTTCAAATAAACTTGTTTAAACTTTAAGTTTGTTCTAGCTTTAAAAAAGGTTTGTAATTAGATTACAATGACTGTAGGCGTGCTTTACTTTTTATTGTAAATTTTATTTTTTAGAAAGGCTAAAAAAGTTGATATCATTTTAAAAAATTATCATGAGTCTTATAACAATTAATTACCAAACAAAAGCTTTACAAATATTGAAAAAAAATCTTTATATTGAACAATTACACTTTTTTTAGACAATAAATCACAAAATTACGTTTAATTGTTTTGTTTTTATGTTAACTTGTCGTTTTAGTATTGTTGAATTATGTTTTATGAAGGTGGAGTTATCAAAATTTGTGTTTTCTTAATAATACAATAAGTTTAATATTGTTCTTATTTCGTTCTTATTGTTAAACTTTTGTTCTAAGCATTTTATGTACATATAATATTAATTTCACATTGATTTTATGAACAGAATGTAATTAAAATTAATATATGTTAAATTTAGTACAAACTGCTCGATTTTGTTTTGATTTTTAATTTCTTTTTGAATAAAATATTTATATTTTTTTATTTTAAACTTTCTTATTATAATTATGTAGTATTTTGATTTGTGAGCATGATAAAAAATGTTAATTGTAGAAAGTTTAAAATATTCCTTATTAGATTTAATTGAAGTTTTACATAACGTTATTTTGATTAGTTATAAAGATTCTGTTTAGGTAACCTTTTATAATTACAAGCTGCGTAATGGAATGTACATCTAAAAATTTAATTCTAAATAAAGGTGAGTAAAGTTTACTATTCTGATTTTTTTAACAAACATAAATAAACAAGTAATCATTTTTATGATTAGGGTTTATACTAAATAAAGTTTTTCAAATGTTGTAAGTAAAAATTATTTTTTAATTTTAACTTAATTAGTTATTTTCATCAATTCTAGTAAATTTTAGATTGATTATAACTGTGGATAGTTTTATTTTATATGTAGCAAAATGAGATAATTGTTTATATGTTAAATTAATAAGAATAAATATTTTTATGGATTAGATTAAATATAGTGAGCAAAACAAGGTATACCGCTTTATTCCCTTAATCCAATGTATAAAAATTCTTCATTATGTTTTATAATAAATTTTGTTTTGAAAATACAAACAAAAGCAAACATTATTATTAAATATAGTTTGTTTAAATTTATTATAATAAACTATTAATACAAATATAAATGTTGCTGGTTAGTATTACAAAAATTATTATTTTGGTTGTGTGAAAAATATTGAAGTAAAACAATAGTGTTTTAATAAAAAATCACATAGCTGAAAAAATATATCATTAAAGAAAAACATAGGTAAAGATATTTTATAAATTTTGTTAAAATATTATAAAATTACGTCCTTTTATAAATACTGTTTTAAAATGTGTTCTTAATTTTGTTTAGAGCTGAGGGCAGTGTTAACTTAAAAAAAAAATTACAACTTATGTTCTGTAAAGTTTTTTTATATGTAATAAAATTGTTTTCAAGATATGCTGCCCTCAAAAACCTATTTCAAGAATTTTGACCTCAACAATGTTTCTAGTAAATCTAGTCTGCAAACTATAGAAATGCTCATTAGTTTAGGTGAATAATTTACATATTTAGACAAGAAGTAACAAAGAAAATGTTTTAATTTAGATAGATTTAATAATATTTTTTAGTGTTTTTAGACTATGACTTCATAAGAAATTTATGAGCTCACTCACTTTGATCGAATGTGTTTCAATTATTATTTTAAACTTTCTTAAGTTGTTAAAAGTAGCGGATAGCTAGGATGCATCTATAAAATTTGTAAAATCAAGTAGTACCCCTCTATGATATTAATCCAATGCAAAATAAGTTTGGTATTCATCTTGCGCAGGGTTTCCCAAAGTGCACCTTTTACAGCCTTTTTGGCTCAAAACGGGTCAGTTTTGCACGGAAGGTCAATTTCGCACGAGTGATAGCTTTGCACGGTAGAAGGAATTTATTACTGACTTGAGGGTAAGGGTTAGGGGAAACAGTGATAATAAAAGATAGGATATAAAAAAGCAAAATTAATAAAATAGAAAATAAATAAAAACTTATGCAAAATTGAAAACTTGCAAACAAGTCAATCTGTGTAAAATTTTACTTTTGTGAATTTTTGTAACCTACCTATTATGGTTTATGGGATATTTATAATTAAAATGGCGTAAAAGTTAATGAGTAATTAGTTAGTAAGAGACCAATAAATAATAAAGGGGCGATCTTTAGTTTTATTAACTTTTTGAGTGGTGATTGTGAAAATGAATTTTGGAAACCTTAATCTACTGTTCGATATTTGAATATGTATTCAAGAGGAGTACAACTTTAAACAAGATTTATAATTAAATTACTTCTAAATAATTAAGTATTGTACAAAAGTTATAAAATCTTCAAAAAAACGTTTTAATTTTATTTTAATTTTTACAGAAATACTATTCAATTGTCAAATATGTCAAAGAAGTTATTCTAACAAAAACAGTCTCAATCATCACATGAAAATTCATGACGAATCAAAAGCATTAAAATGTGATGTTTGCTTGAAACTATTTGCTAGTAAATCAAAACTTAAAGCTCATTACAGAACTCATACAGGAGAAAAACCTTTTGCCTGTCAAATATGCGATAAAAAATTTGCTCGAAAAACAGAATTAACCAGACATCATAAAATTCACACGAAAAGTAATTGTGAAAATTAAATATAAATTAAACATAGTCTTTAAAATAACTTATGCATCAATTAAGTTTTATAACTAAGATATTTACAATCTTCTCAATAACTTAAACAAAATAGATTAGTGGGTGGTATGTTTTTTTATAAACTTTCGAGTAAGTCATTTTGAATATAATTATAATTTTTTATTTTTAAGAAATTTTGTTATTAGTAAAAATAATAAAAATCAAAAGTACAGCATTTTAAAGAATTTGTTTAGTTTTGTGATTACTAAAACTTATCATTAGTCAATTGAAATATCTTCATGATAAGCTTGAGGTTTATCAACCATTTACTACAGGAAAACTGTTCAGTTGTCAAATATGTCAAAAAAGCTATTCTAACAAATGTAATCTCAATCAACACATAAAAATTCATGACGAATCAAAAGCATTAAAATGTGATGTTTGCTTAAAACTGTTTTGTAATAAATCAAGTCTTAAAGCTCATTACAGAACTCATACCGGAGAAAAACCTTTTGCTTGTCCTATATGTTATAAAAGATATGCTCAAAAAAGCAATCTAGTTGAACATCAAGCTACTCATAGTGATAGTAGACCTTTTAAATGCAGTATTTGTCCAGAAGGAAGATATTTTAAAACAAAAACTTATTTAACAAAACATATGTTATATCATAATGAGCCAAAATTTTCTTGCAGTTTTTGTGATCATAAAAGTTTTACAAAAAGTGATTTGAATGCGCATGAGAAGAGAATACATAACAAACTTTAAACTTGTTTTACAGTTACTTTTTACTTCTTGTTAACTACTTACTAAGGTGCAAAGAATCTAATTTTAAGCTCTTAAGCTAATTTAAACTTAAGTTCAATGAGTTGCATTTATCTACTTATTTAAGATATTTGAAAGATACTTTATTCATTAGGAAAATTTCATAAGTCAATGGATTAATTTCTTGTCTGCAATTTAGTTTTATTTTAAGGTGTTAGATAATTTTAATATTTTTCTTACAGCTCGAACTGAAATTTTAATTTAAAGTAAGTTTTGAATAAAAACGTAATAACTTGGTTGTATAATTTTTTGATTGACGAACATTTCTTTCAATTTGTTTGTAGTTTTGTTTATTTCTGTTAATCCCTTTTCAGTTATTTTTATAAATACTTTAAACTTTGTTAATTTACCAGAAAATTTTGAGAAATATATATTTTTGACTTGCAAAACTTTCAAAGTAAAAAACACAATAATTTTTTTTAAAGAAATTGGTTTAAACAATAATTTAATTTTAGCTTAAAAATTAAATATCAGTGTTCTAAGTTGTGCTTTACTTTTTATTATAATTTTATTTTTTTGAAAAGTTAAAAAGTTGTTACCATTAAGACAAAATTCATTAAGAGTATATAACAACTAATACGCAAAGAATAGTTTCACAAAAAATAGAAAACAGTTTAATGTTGAACACTTACACTTTAGTCAATAAATCACAAAATTATGTTGTTAATGACTTGTTTTTGTAGTAACTTGTTACATATATTGTTTCTTTCATAAAACATAGATTATTCAAAATTTGAAAATTAAAAAATCGATTTTGCTGCTAAGGACTTATTTAAGAATACTTATTTGAGAAATTTGTTACATATACACAATAAGTTGCAAAAGCTAGTTTATTGTTATAACTTTCCGACTTTAATTTTTTTGTATTATGTTTTATGGAGCTGAAGTAGACAAAAAAGATTAAGAATATTTCTTCGTAATACAACAAGTTAAATATTGTTACTTCATTCTTGTTATTTAACTTTCGTACTAAACAGTTATGTACTAAGAATGTTTAATTGATTTAATGAACAGAATATAATTTAAAAACTAGTATATGTAAAATATAGTAGAAACTGCTTGATATATTATTCATGCTTTATTTCTTTTTTAAATAAGAGTTTAAGTTTTTTTATTTTGCACTTTATTAGTATAACATTGTAGTATTTTGATTTGTGAGCATGATAAAAAAATTTTTATGTAAAAAATCTAAAATCTTTCCTATAGATTTAACTTAAATTTTACATAATGATATTTTGTTTGTATTTAGAAATTTCTTTCAGGTAAATTTTATAATAATTTGCTTCATAATGGAATCTACATCTAAAAATTTTCTTCTTAACAAAGGTAAGTAAAGTTTACTTTTCTGATTGTTTTCAACAAGCAAATTTAAACAAATTTCTTTTCGTGATTAGTGTTTATACTAAACAATATTTTTTAAATATTTTAAGTAGAAATGGTATTAACTTAAATTACTTATTCTTATCAGTTTTAGTAAATTTTAGATTAATTTTTGTTTTGGGTTGTTTTATTATTAGATGATACAACATGAGCAAATGTTCATTTTTTATATTTAAAGTCGGTTAAAATATTGAAAAACTAAATATTTTTAAGGATTAGTTTATTTATTATGAGCAAAACAAGGTTTAAACTCTTAATCAAGTGTATAAAAGTTCTTCATTATACTTTATAAAAGGTTTAGTATTGAAAATATAAACAAAAAAAAGTTATTTAACGCCACAATTTTTTAAATTGTTTCTAACTTTATTTTCAAGTAACAAAAGTGCTAATAAAATGATCATTTATTTATTTTTCTATCTGTAATACAATTTTTCAAAACTATTTGGCCCTCTAAGACTACTTTTATCAAATTGTAACCTCAAAAGACTTTTTCTGATACATCGGCCAACTAGAAAATTTACTCTTATTTAACATATAAACGTTTTAAATATTAGGACTAATTGTACAGTTTAGAAGTAGCTTAAATAGAAAATAAAAAATTTAAATTTTAGGTTCAAGTTTTTTTAGTTAGTGCATTCATAATACTGACTGACTTTTATTGCTTATATCATAAAATTTACTAATAATTTTGTCAAAATTTAAAAAAGTCAAACAGCTAAGATAAAATTCTACAAAAATTAAAAATTAAATTGTACCATGGACTTGGTCTCATGCAAAAATAATTGGTATTCATCTAGTGTTTGAGAAATAAAAAGATAGTTTTTTTGAATGAAATACATTTTCATACACTATTAAACTATATACTTGTTTTGAATAACAAAATTAAATTTCTCAATAAATTTTCTTGATTTTATTATCTTATTTTTCCCTCTTTTATTTTATAATTTTTAACAGAAAAACTAATCAATTGTGAAATATGTCGTAGAAGTTATTCTAACAAATGTAGTCTTATTCGACACATGAAAGTTCATGAAGAATCAAAAGCAATTAAATGTGATGTTTGCTTAAAAGTGTGTTTAAGCAGATCAGAGCTTAAAATACATTACAGAACTCATACAGGAGAAAAACCTTTTGCTTGTCAAAAATGTGATAGAAAGTTTGCTGTAAAACAATCCTTAACCAGACATCAAGCTACTCACAGTAAAACAAAACTTTTTAAATGCAGTAGTTGTCCGGAAGGTAGGTTTTTTAAACCTTCATGAAATTTAAAAGAACATATGATATTTTATTATCAATTATTAGTTAATGGAAAACCAACTTGTATAATTGCTTTACTTGAGTTTTAAATGCTTTTTATAACTTTTCTTTAGCGAAAAGTAGTACTAATTAAATGATTATTTTATTACATGATAATTTTTAGTGCAAAATAAAACAAGTCCAAATTACAAATACTTTTTCTGTTAATTCAGGTCGTCCAACTAAACATTTTAGATGAATTATTTAAGCTTCTAAAAGATTTATTAGGGCTAAAATTAAATTTTTGAAAAGCACTATTAAACAGTGAAAAAGATGACCTTAAGGTTGTATTTTAGTTAAATTAAATAAGAAAGTGAAGTATTCAATGACTTTGATAGCTTTTGTCTCAAAAGTTGTTTAAAAATTTGCCATATTTTTAAAAGTGTTAAATATCTTAGATAAAGCTTTAAAAATTGTCAAAAAAGAAAGGAACTCTTCTATTGTCTTATCCCAAAAAGTTTTTGGTATTCATCTAGTGTTGGAGAAAAAAGTTTACTTAAATATAATAAAGTTATATACATTTTTTAGTTATAAACTAAATTAAATAACAAAATTTCTTAGTCATATAGTTTTCTTAAACAACTTAAATTCTTATATTCTAATTCTTACAGAAAAACAATTTGAATGTCAAATATGCCATAGAAGCTATTCTAATAAAAGCAGTCTCATTCGACACATGAAAGTTCATGACGAATCAAAAGCATTGAAATGTGATGTTTGCCTAAAACTGTTTTCTACAAAAGGAGAGCTTGAAATCCATTATAGAAAACATACAGGAGAAAAACCATTTGCTTGTCAAATTTGTGATAAAAAGTATTCTTACTTACATAATCTCAATCGACACATGAAAGTTCATGACGAATCAAAAGCATTTAAGTGTGATGTTTGCTGGAAACTGTTTTGTAACAAAGCAAGTCTTGAAGTTCATTACAGAACTCATACAGGAGAAAAACCTTTTGCTTGTCAAATATGTGATAAAAAGTTTGCTCATAAAGAAACTTTAACAAGACATCAAGTTACTCACAGAGATGATAGACCTTTTAAATGCAGTGTTTGTCCAGAAAGAAAATATTTTAAAACAAAAGATGTTTTAACAAAACACATGTTATTTCATTATGAGCCTAAATTTTCTTGCAGTTTTGTTTAAATGCCATGTAAAAGGTTATTTAAGATATTACGAAAAAAACTCATATCAAAAATTTAAACTTTTCACTTAAGTAGTTTAGCTTTTTAAAGTTTACACATTGTTATTACTGATTACTCATTGTTCTAAAATAAAATAAACTCTGTTGAAACTATTTACTTTTCATTTCTTTAAAGTTTATACATGAAGTATTAGAACAACGACTAACTGTATTGTATAGTTACTTAATTAATTAAAAAACTAACGTAAAAAAGTTTGTCTTTAGTATGAATACATATATATATTTATTCTTATCATTATAATCTTATTACTAGAATTGTTTGAAAAAATACTTGAGAGAAAATTTACATTTAAGAAAAATCAAAAAGTCAAATAGTATTTGCTGATAGTTTATAACAAACACTATAAGTTCAAATCTTCAAATGTAACATATTTTGAAGTAAGCACAAAATGTTTGAAAAAAAAATCGCTTATTTTATAATTTTGAAATTGTAGTTCAAGTTTTGTTTTAAATTTTACTAACAAAGTAATGTATTTAGTTTAAGTTTTGAGAATGTAAATATGTAACTTTGAATTTTCAAATTCTTATTATGCTATTTTCAAAATATCTATGTAATTTTTACATGCGTTTACTTAAAATGTTAATTGTATATAAGTTTTTGTTTATTTTTCAAGTTTTAATATATTTTTATAATGTTATTCAATATTTCTTTGTTTACCTTTATTTTCATTCAGATTGTATTTTTATTTATAAAGTACTTAATGGAATCTACACCTAAAAGATTTCTTATAGATGAAGCTAATTTTAATTTACGTTCTTTGATTTGCTTGAAGCAATGTTTCAAAATTTTATATTTTCTTTATTTTTATACTACAGAATAATTATAAACCTTCAACTTGAGAAAATAAATTTCTTATTTAACTTAGTTCAAGCTAGTTATAATGTAATTTCTAATCTTACTAGATTAATGCTGAGCAAGCATTAATTTTGTATTTAGTATCTCTAAATATTTTTTTTTCAGATATACCAAAGCAAGCTAATTTACTTTTGTGAAGAAATTATTGATAAGCTTCAATCTTAAGACATCTACTTCCAAACTCAAGTAGAAATACTAGAAAGTGAAAATAAACAACTGATTCTTTCAAATGAAAATCTTTCTATCGAAGTCAATAGTTTAAAAGAAACTTTGAAAACAAAAGATTCTATGTAAGTTTATTTTTCTTATTTTGAATTAATTGTTTATCATTATATTTAATTGTCATAAATGTAGTTTGAAATACTTTTAAGCGTTTAATTATTTGAGTACAATTATTTAATAACAATTAGTTACAAGTAAATATGTTTAAACAAATTATTAATACAGCAATAGTAACAAAATTAGTATCAACAAGAACCAAACTCGATCTAATGAAGTTGAACTTTTATTTACTGATGATGAAATTGTAAGAAAGAGTAGTAAAATTGTAAATGGGAAAAACAGTAAGTTGATTATTTATGATATTTCAAACAAAATTTTCATTACTAATAAAAGTCAATTATTTTTTCTATTAAATTTCATCAGATCAAACTGGCTTAGTTAAGAAAACAAAATCATTTTTAATTTAGTTCAATTTTATCATTGTTTCACAGTATTTAAAAGTACATATTAAATTCTTAACATTTTACTTTTATAAAAAAAGTACAAAACAAATTGACTATAAGTAAAAACCGTAGAAGTAGAATTATTATACGAGCAAAATAATTTATTTACTTTTCAATGTACTTTTGAACTTTAAACTCAGATTTTTTAAGGTGTAAAAGTTAGTGTTGTTGAAGAGGATGAAAATAGTTTTGATGGTGTGTAGACCATTCAAGTTGAACAAAATTGTTTTAATGAAACGCATACAACAGAAAATAACATCTCATTAAAGAAAAATATAGGTGAAAAATTCAAAATTATTTTATACACTAATTTGGTTAATCAAGAAACATTTTTATAGTTTCTAGCAAATGTCAGAAATATGATGAAAAAAAAACAGCAATTTAGTTACCAAAATCGCAGCTCTTCTAACTCTAGTAGTGAGTAATTTTGTATCTTATAATGTTTATCTATAATTTTATATAGACTGAAATATTTTAGTTACAGTTTTGTTTAACTTAAATATCTAAAGTACTACCAAAGTTTGAAAGAATGTTTTGTTAATTTATTAGGTAATATAACACTATCATTTTACTACTTTTTTTATAAAAAACAAACTAATTTAAATATTATTATAAAATAATTGTAGTTCTAAAAAGTTAGAACCTAACTTTTATTTTTGCATATAATAAAAAGTTGCTTAAGTTCACATTCGCTTTTTATTAAGTTATCAATTCAGTTAATTTTTAATAAAAAGTTTTTAGCAACTTCAATAATAATTTAACGAATGTTTATTTAATCCAATGTATTATTACTATTAATTTGGTATACATTTAATTATTTATTTAATAAAATGTTCATTGAAGTCACATAAACACTCATAGAATATTAAATCAAATACCAAATTCAAATAAGACACCTATTGGTTATTATGTCTTCAAAATCAACCATTTTAACAGAAAAACTGTTCAATTGTCAAATATGTCATAAAAACTATTCTAATAAAAGAGAGTCTCAATCAACACATGAAAGTCCATGACGAATCAAAAGCATTCAAATGTGATGTTTGCTTGAAAGTATTTTCTTACAAACCAAGATTTGAAGCTCATTACAGAACTCATACAAGAGAAAAACCTTTTGCTTGTCAAGTATGCCATAAAAACTATTCTAATAAAGACAGCCTCAATCAGCATATGAAAGTCCATGACGAATCAAAAGCATTCAAATGTGATGTTTGCTTAAAAGTGTGTTCAAGCCGATCAGGACTCAAAGCTCATTACAGAACTCATACAGGAGAAAAACCTTATGCTTGTCAAATATGCGATAAAAAATTTGCTCGAAAAAAAGATTTAATTAGACATCAAGCTACTCACAGTGATGATAGACCTTTTAAATGCAGTATTTGTCCAGAAGGAAGATATTTTAAAACTAAGGGTTTTTTGAATCGACACATGCTATTTCATTATGAACCAAAGTTTTCTTGCAGTTATTGTGATCACAAATGTCACATGAAATATAATCTGAAAAAACACATAAAAAGTATTCATAATAAACCATAAAATAATTATGAAAAAACTTAAAGTTTTTTCGAGTTTTTAATAAGCTATTTCTACACATTCTTTTCAAGCATTTAAATAAAGCACGGTAGTAAGTTTTTAAGTTTATAAAGTTTTTTTTTTTGATTTTTCATCAGATGTATAAAACTTAATGAATTTTAAAATAAACAGATCATTTTTTTATTGTTTTTAACTACTTTTATCAACTTAAAACAAAATAAATACGAATTTTATCATGCAATTTGTATTTAAACTCAAATTAAGTTAAAAAAAATTTTCCTTTTGATAAATAATATTTGGAAGATAATGTTTTTATTTCAAAAAATAGCCGTTAAACTTTATCGTTACATTACAATTATTTTTTAAGAATATATTTGAAAAAATTAAAATGTTAGGCTACATTCAACTTAAGTTATACCCTGATTTTTATTCAATTTTTGTTACTTGAAGAAGTCTAAAATGTAGGGTAATACCCTTCTTTGTTTTTATTTGTTGTTGTTACAAGCACACATTATTTATATTTTCCTGAAAAATTAAAAAAAAAAGAACAAGTGTAAATTATATAAGTTTGATTTTGAAAATTATTCTCATATTCTTTCTAAAACTAACTTATACTTATGATTAATTTTAATGTAACTATGTATTTCTCTGCATAAGGTTTATCTTTAATTCAATATAGTTATTATTTCTATGACATTTTACTATTTAATGAAAATTAAATATCAAAATAAATAAAAAGAATGTTACAGAAAACTTATTAAAATTAAATTAATGTATGTAAAAATTTTGTAAAAATATTAAGTAAGTTTGCCTACAATGATGACACATCAATATCAATTTGAAAATATGCTAAATTTATAACTTATTTAACCACATTTTTAGGAGAAAAAATTATATTTTATAAATATATAACTAAAATTAAACTTTTTTATCATAAACTAATATAACTTGAATACTTAATCTCTTTTAATTGACAATATAAATCAATTGTGTTGTAAAATAAAGTTGATTAAGTATTTTAGTTTATCATAAAGAAATTTAATTCTTAGTATGTATTCATAAAGTTTGTTAAAAACAAAATATCTTTTAAGATTAAACATATTAGGCTTAAAAGATTGATATTCAGCCTATAATTACGACTTTAAAGTTGAAAACACTAATAAATATAATATATTTTCAGTTGGATATTGGTGCTGCATCATCCTAGGTAAATACCAAATATAAATATTTATTTTTTTTATTTTTGTCAACAAGGTTTGAAATTAAAAAAAAACTTAAATTTTATAAGTATATGACAAAACAGTCCTTTTATAGTAGTAAAAATTAACATATTTGATAAAGTAGTAAAATTTAATTTCAATATCCATCCTATTTTAGATGCAATCTAAAAAAACTGACACTGAGTTACTTAGTTGTAAACTTTGGTCAACATGTAATAATATAAAAACAATAAAATTTTAGTAACAAATATTTCAATGTCTTTATAAGAGTAACTCAAAGTTTAAATCTTAAGATTTATGTTTAACTAAATCGTTAGTTCCCTGAGCTCAAATCTGAATCAAAATTTGTAATTAATACAACTAATAAGTACACTGAGTTCATTTTTTTGTGCTTCCATTGCCAATAAAATGAACTTAAAGTTAAAAGATTAAAAAATATAATGGAACAGGTATACAAATTTACATAAATGACCTTCATTTTTAAATCAGTTTAAAGTTCTAGACAATATAGAAGTTTATTATTAATAATATTTAGGAAAAAAACAATAAAATTAGAATAAGTTACCAAAAGTAAGACATACGTCTGCTATAAGATAAAACAACAACAGTAGACCTATTTGTGTGTTATTTTGGTCATTTAGCCTTTAAATTTGCAGTTTACAATTTTTTTATATCAAGTTTGACTCCGTAAAGTTTACTTTATTTGTAACAAATTTGAAGTTTTTATTTTGTTATAAATATTAAAACAGATAAAAACTGTTCTTTCATTAATAATGGTGCGTAACCACGTTTTTACTTATTTATTTTAAAACAGTTGAATTATTTGTACAGATTAGTCAACTATAGTTTTAAAGTATAAAAGCATACATTACCAATTCTTTATATTTATAAGGTCGGACATAAAAATTTATAATGTTAAACCCTTATGAATAGAAGGAAAAGTGATTTTTGTCCCATAATTATTAATCACAAAGTTTTTTCTTTGAAATTGTTGTTATTTAAATTTACTAACAAAATTGTGTAACAGTGCTACACTGCTACTATAACATCATCAAATCTTTAGAAAGTATACAGTATCAACTTATAAACTTGAAGTAAAATACATTTATTACAAAAAAAATAACATTAAGTTAAATTATTTTTGCATCCATTGCCAATAAAATGCACACACAATTAAGAGATTAAAAAAAATGAAGTAAAAAACTTCTTTTTTTTCAGGTAAGTTTTAAAACAAAACTATAGTTGGAGTTAACCTAGGTACACAACATATAGTTATATTAAATTTCTTATTTCTAAGTACATTTTAATGTATTTTATCATATAAAAGCAAAATAATGTATTTTACTTAACAGCATTTGGCTTTTACAAATGTTCTTACAGATATAACATAAAATAATAGACTGCAAAATGGAACCTATTAATAATGATTTATCTATAAATGAGAGTGAGTTGAATTAGTTTATTAATTTTATTTTCAAGCTTTAAGTAAAAATAATTTCAGAATGCATCATCTAGTTTTTCTAAACTGCTATTTAGCAGCATTGAAATTATACATCTTAATTAATTTTATCAGTTTCAATAAATATTTAAACTGATAAAAGAAGGCTTTTTGCTTAATGTTTTAAAGAGTTATTTCTAGATTTATCATACCAAGCTAATTTACTTATAGTAAATTTATTTAATTT
This sequence comes from Thalia democratica, assembly GCF_965202585.1. Taxonomy (NCBI): domain Eukaryota; kingdom Metazoa; phylum Chordata; class Thaliacea; order Salpida; family Salpidae; genus Thalia; species Thalia democratica. The sequence continues at coordinate 21,984,119 of NC_139167.1, read as the reverse complement.
TTTACCAACAGAAACTCTTTTCAATTGTCTAATATGTCATAAAAGCTATTGTAGCAAGAATAGTCTCATTCGACACGTGAAAGTTCATGACGAATCAAAAGCATTGAAATGTGATGTTTGCCTGAAACTGTTTTCTAATAAAGGAGAGCTTGAAGGGCATTACAGAACTCATACAGGAGAAAAACCATTTGTTTGTCAAATTTGTGATAAAAAGTATTCTTACAAATATAATCTAAATCGACACATGAAAGTTCATGACAAATCGAAAGCATTCAAGTGTGATGTTTGCCTGAAACTGTTTTCTAACAAATCAAGTCTTGAAGTTCATTACAGAACTCATACAGGAGAAAAACCTTATGCTTGTCAAATATGTTATAAAAGATTTTGTCAAAAACACACTTTAACTAGACATCAAGCTACTCACAGAGATTGTCAACCTTTGAAATGCAATGTTTGTCCAAAAGAAAAAGTATATAAAACTAAAGAAGGTTTTAATTTACACATGGCATACCATTTAAAGCCAATATTTTTTTGTAACTAATTAAAACCAAACTTATGTAAAACAGTGTAAAAATTCATAAAACAAAACCTTATTGTATTAGTTTTTTAGGAATTTGTTAAGTACTTCCTCAAAAAACTTTTACTGATGTAAGTTACTATTAAGTTAATAAAAATTAATGACTAAAAATTATAAAGTCAACTGTTACTAAGCACTTTGAATCATTCAATAGGTTAAGTATACAAAAACAGACTGTTTAAATGGTAAAAGTGCTTTGTAATTTTTTTGAAAGATTAATTAATGTAGATACACAGTTTTAAAAAAATAGTGTTTTTGATATAGTTATATATCAACAAGAAGTTTTTTTTTTTTCAAAAATTAATTGAGGTTTTTGTAAAGCTTGTGTTGAAAAATTTTATAAAAATTAAGTCAGTTAACAATAATTTTGATTCTTTTGTTTAGTTTAAGGGCATAGGGGAGGTAAATCACTTTTTTCACAAGTTGATTTTATTTCATTGAGTTTTAACTAAGCTACTAGATACTTTTTACAGATTTTTCTTGTTAAATTTTTTTGCAGTTATTGTGAATTTAAATGTCACACAAAAGGTAGTTTGAAATCTCATGAAAAGAATAAGCATATCAAAACTTGAACTTATTTAATAAGTATTTTGATTTTCAAACTGTTTTATTTAAGTATGTATAAAAAAACTATTCACGTTCCTAAAGTTAACCTAAATTAACACTAGCTATTTTTGTTATCATATATATAGTTAAGAAACTTCAAAGAAGACTTGTTACATGGAAAAACTTTATTTTGTTAAATCTATAGCAGTTAGTTTAATAAAGTTTCATTTTTTAGTAAATAAGCAAATATTTTACTTCATTTGATTTTGTACTAAAGTTGTTAGTTTAGTTTTTCATTAAAATTGATTTCTAAAATTAGTTAAAAAAATGTTATGCATTTTTCGTTTTAGTAAATGTTAAGCTTTAAATTATTTTTAGATAAAATAAATTTGAAGTTTGTTTTAGTATTTAGTATAAAAAATAAAGTCTGTAGCTTTTAAATTTTGAATTTTCTAAAGTTTAAAACAAAATTTAGTTTTTGTTATACTTCTATACTTAAAAAATCTCTGTAAATATTTCAGAATATGTACATTAGTGTTGCTTTCCAAGTATATAGTTAAGTTTTATATTTCTTTTATGAAGTTGAAGTTTTTAGATTTTAATTTTCATTATATATGTTTACTTTTTTAGCTTTCATAATGTTATTTTGTTTCTATAATAAACTTATTCAGGCATTTTTTTTCTTATTAAGTACATAATGGAATCTACATCTAAAAGCTTACTTCTAAATGAAGGTAAGTTAAAAAGGGTAAGTATTCACATATACAAAACGAAATTTGGTTTCACAAAAAAGACAGTTTGAAATTTTTAGATATATGTTTTAAATTAACTTATTTATGTTTGGCATCAAAATATTTGAAATGTGTTCTTATCTTTTTTTTTACTAAACAGTAGTGCTAATTACATGGCCATTTTGTTTCAAGTTTAATTTCTTTTTTTGTCTGTAATACAATTTTTCAAAGTTATTTTGCCATTTAAGACTACTTTTAATAAATTTTAACCACAAAAGACTTTTTCTGGTAAATATAGTCAACCAACTAGAAAATTTGCCCTTATTTTAGATAAAGTTATTAAATATTAGGACTAATTGTAAAGTTTAGAAGAATCTTAAATAGAAATCAAAAAAGCTAAATTTTAGCTTCAAATTATTTTTTTTAGTTAGTGCACTTATAGTACTCACTGACTTTGATTGCTTATATCATAAAAGTTACTTTAAATTTTGTTAAAATTTAAAAGTGTCAAACAACTAAGATAAAACTCTACAAAATGTAAAAATTAAATTGTACTATGGCCTTGGTCCCATGCAAAAATAATTGCTCTTCATCTAGTGTTTGAGAAATAAAAAGATAGTTCTCTTCAATGAAATAAATTTTATACACTATTTAATTATAAACTTTTTTCAAATAACAAAATTTCTATTTACAAAATTTTCATAAAGCACTTAAATTTTTATCTTCTAATTATAACAGAAAAACAGTTCAATTGTGAAATATGTCATAGAAATTATTCTAACAAATATTGCCTTTTTCGACACATGAAAGTTCATGACGAATCAAAAGCATTTAAATGTGATGTTTGCTTGAAAGAATATTCTTACAAGTCAGAACTCAAAGCTCATTACAGAACTCATACAGGAGAAAAACCTTTTGATGGTCAAATATGTGATAGAAAGTTTGCTCTAAAACAATCCTCAACCAGACATCAAGCTACTCACAGTAAAACGAAACCTTTTAAACTCAGTAGTTGTCCAGAAGGTAGGTTTTTAAAACCTTCATGAAATTTAAATAAACATATCTTATTTTATTATCAATTATTAATTATTATAAAACCAAGTTGTATAACTGTTTTACTTGAGTTTCAAATGCTTTTTATAACTAATTAGAATTTGACTGTTTAGATAAGTGTTTGTTATATGGTAAAACTTTAAAGGTATTTTGAATAATTTATTGCTATTAGTTTAATAAAAATTACTGGGTTTAGTATAAAAGTAAGATTTTTGTTTAGTTTAAGTTTATACCAAAGTTGATTAATTAGTTAATAACAAATTTAAACTTAAAAATTAGTTTATTAAGCGAATGTACTGAACCTTTATATTTATTGTTTTGTTTAGTTGTCAAGTATATTTTTTAATTTTAGTTATTGTTAAGTGCTAAATTATTTTTTTATAGAATACTTTTGAAACTTGTTTTAATTTTTAGTATTTTTAAAAAAGTCTGTAGCTATTAATTTCATGATTGTTAGAACTGTAAATCAAAATTTTGTTCGAATTATTTTTTTGTTATGCTTATATACTTGAATATTCTTTGGAAATATTTTAAAATATTAACATTAATCTTATTTTCAAATAACATTGTTAATATATTTTTTGTTTAATTAAGTAAAAGATGTTCGATTTTTTTTCATTATGTAAGTTTAAGTTTTTAGTCTTACATAATTTTATTTCGTTTCTATTAACAAACACGTTTAGGAATTTTTATACAAATAAAGAGCATAATGGAATCTACATCTAAAATTTTATTTTTTAATGAAAGTAAGTTAAAATAACAACTTAATTTTTCAACAAAAAAATAAATAAAATCATAAATCCAATAAATATAGATAGTTATTTTTTTGTTTTTTTCAAGATTTTTTTTAACCAAAATACATTTTGATTAATTGCAGTAAGAATGTATGTTGTAGTATTCTTTAAACTTTTACTTCTAGATATGTCAAACAATTTACTTAAATTAAATTTGAATGTTGTTCTTCAAAAAATTTAAGAAGATATATTTAGTCATGATTTGGTCAGTTTTTGGTTTGCACCTTATATAAGTTACTTTTTCAAGTCTCACTTTAATGTCTTTATTTATAAAATTACTTTGAATTTTGTTAAGCAGTAAAAAGTATCTAGTAATTAATATAACACACCACAAATAAAATAAGTTTGAAAAAAAAGCTAATTGAACTCCCCTATGCTCATATCAACTGGGTAATTAAAAAAATTTATTTATATATTTATCAAACAAGGTAACATCTTTTATAAGTTTAACTTATTTGAGTTTTTAATGAAAATAATATTACAGGTATGATTACTGCTTGTAAAGATAAAAATAAGAATAATTTTGATAGTGTAAAAAAATCTGAAATAGAACAAAAGTGTTTTGATAAAACTTATGAAGTTAAAAACAATTTCTCATTATATAAAACTAAAGGAGAACATATTTAATATTATTTGAGTTTTAAGTGGTACTTTATCAGGGTTTCCAAAGCGAAGTTTCCAGAAATTTAGGGGGTAAGAAGCAGCAATGGGGCCAAAGGGGGGCATGAGCAGTAAAGGGGTCACAAGGGAGCCTTAAGGTCATAATTTGAAACTAAATATTAAGGAGTTGATGATAAAGGGGAAAAAAAATCTTAAGCGTTTTTAAAGTTCCCTAAAGGGGGCCTTTTGTAAAAAAGTTTGGGAAACCCTGTGTTAGATAAATTAGTATAGGTTTGTTTAGAATCAAGTTCACCCCCTTATGGTGTAAACATATTACAAAAATAAGTTGAGTTATTTTATTGCGGTTCACATTATAGAAAAAAAAAAGCAAATTTCTATGTAACATTTTATAATACATCAATTTTAAATAACAGAGCCAAATCTATTAATTTGAAAAGTTTATAAAAAAAGCATAATTTTTATCATTTGATTTTTACAGGAAAACTATTCAGTTGTCAAATATGTCATAGAAGCTATTTTAATAAATACAGTCTCAATCAACACATGAAAGTTCATGACGAATCAAAAGCATTCAAATGTGGTGTTTGCTTGAAACTCTTTTCTAGAAAATCAAGTCTTGAAACTCATTACAGAACTCATACAGGAGAAAAACCTTATGTTTGTCAAATATGTGATAGAAAATTTGCTCAAAAATCAAACTTAAATACACATCTTAAATTTCACACAAAAAGTAAATATAATTACATAAATAAAACATTACTTGAACAAATTTTGGCAAATTTTTTGTTTATTTTTATCATTGAAGTAGTATACAAACTTAATTTTACTTAACATGCTTTAGTTTAGTGGCTAAGATATTTACTAAAAGTATCAAAAATATTGATATAAATTCAGCTAAACTTAGTTTATATAGTATTGTAAAAGATTTAAATAGTAGACATTTTATAAATACAAATTGCAATTGTTATGGTTTTTTTAATTTTGAAAAAAGCATATTTAAATATATTTTTTCAATTTTAATACAAACACTATAATGCATCATTTGAAGTATTTTTATAATAGCTTAAGCATTTATCAATCAATACTTACAGAATAACTATTTTATTATGAAAAATGTAATAGAAGTTATTCTAACAAAGGTAATCTTAATCAACACATGAAAGTTCATGACGAATCAAAAGCATTCAAATGTGATGTTTGCTTAAAAGTATTTTCTAGTAAATCAAGTCTTGAAGCACATTATAGAAGTCATACAGGAGAAAAACCTTATGTTTGTTAAATATGTGATAAAAAATTTACTAATAAACAAAACTTTGTACAACATCAAGTTACCGACAGAGATGATAGACCTTTTAAATGCAGTATTTGTCCAGAAGGAAGATATTTTAAAACAAAAACTTATTTAACAAAACATATGGTATATCATTATGAGCCAAAATTTTCTTGCATTTATTGTGTTCATAAAAGTTACACTAGGTGTAATTTGAAAGCTCACAAAAAGACCCATATAAAACATTTAAGTTAATTTATAAGTTGTATACTTTTTGTTTTGTATAATTTTTTTATGTACATATTTTGTATAAATTAAAAAAAAGCTAAACTTTATTGATAAAATTAAACATTTTTGAATTTTAAGTTATTTTAAGTAAGTCTTTTTGTTAATTTCTTAAGTTTCTTAACTAAATTCTTGTCTTAAGATTTTACTCAAATTTACGGTCTTGAATACAATACAATATTCTGTTAAGTTTAACATATAATTTTAGATTAAACTAACATAACTCAAAATTCGAATCGAACATTAATCTTATCAAAAGTTTTTGTTGTATAATACTTATATAGTTAAGTAGTTTTTTTCTTTGCTTTTTTTTTAGTTTAATTTAATTACCATGAAGGACTTTCAAAGCTTGTTTTTTAATTCTTAGCAAATTTAGAAAAACATTTAATTTTCAACATGTGTGATAAAGTATTCATTCTAAATTTTGAGCAAAAGTTTCATGCAATTATTGTAATCATAAAATATACAGAGAAACTAGTTTGAAATTGCACAAAATTAGAATTCATAACATACCTTGTCTTTTTTTGTAATATTTTGAATTTTTAAGAATTTACTAAGGTGGTGCCACTTATTTTGTTTTTCTTTTAAACTTAACTACAAAAAGTACCCTTAAATCACTGATTGGAAGTGTTTAAGAAAAAAATTCAACTTAAAAGTTTTTAAGTATCTTTATTACTATTTGTCTGCAAAGTTTAAAATATCATGAAAAAAATAATCATATTAAAATTTTAACTTCTTTTTCTAAGTATTTTGACTTGTTAAATGGAATGACTTTCAAGGTTTTTTGTTAAAGTTATGGCTATTAGTTTATTAAAACTACTGGTTTGGTATAAAAAAAGATTTTTGTTTCATTTAAGTTTCTACCAAAGTTTTTTGCTCAGCTTAAAACAAAATGTAAACTTTAAATTAGTTTATAAGTATGTATAGTATTTTTATAATTACTGTTTCTTTTGTTGTTAAATATTTAGTTATTTATTTAATTTAATGCCAAATGTTTTATTAGTTATTCATTAAGTTCTTTCAAAACTTGTTTTAATTTTCAGTAATTTTGTAAAAATCTGTAGCTAATTTCATAATTTTCATAAGTGTAAAACAAAATTTTGTTCAATTGTTTTGTTTTTATATTAACTTATTGTTTTTAGCATTTATTTCAAAAAACATAGATTATTCTAAATAAAAAAAATATTTTGCAGCTAAAAATTTATAAAACAAGACTTATTTGCTAAAAGTGTGTTATATATACAATAAAGTAAGTAATATCAAATTAGGTTTTTGCTTATAGTTTTCCGACTTTCATTTTATGTTTTTTGAAACTAAAGTTATCAACATTTTTTAAAGAATATTTCTTAATAACACAAATAGTTTAATATCGTTGTTACTTCGTTCTTATTTTTAGACTTATATACAAAAAAAAATACATATAATAAGATTTTTACATTGATTGTTTAAACAGAATATAGTTTGAAAACTAGTATACGTTAAATTTAGTACAAACTGCTCGATTTAATTTTCATTCTTTAACTTTTTTTAAATTAAGAGTAGAACATTTTTTATTTCAAACTTTATAAGTACAATGATGTATTAATTTAAGTTTAAGTTGTTAGCATGATAAAAAATGTTTAATGTAGAAAGTTTGAAATCTTACCTGATAGATTTAACTAAAATTTTGCATAATGTCATTATGATTATACATGAATTTTTCTTTCAGGTAAATTTATGGTAATAATCTGCATAATTGAATCTACATCTAAAAGTTTACTTCTTAACAATTTGTAAAAATCAAGTAGTACCCCTCTATGATATTAATACTAAAAATAAGTTTGGTATTCATGTTGCGCAGGGTGTAAAGTGCACCTTTAAATAGGATAAAAAAATCTTGTGCAAAATTAAAGACTTGCAAACAAGTCAATCTTTGTAAAATTTACTCATAAACAAAACTTTGTACGACATCAAGCTACTCACAGAGATGATAGACCTTTTAAATGCAGTATTTGTCCAGAAGGAAGATATTTTAAAACAAAAAATTCTTTAACAATACACATGGTATATCATTATGAGCCAAAATTTTCTTGCATATATTGTCATCATAAAAGTTACACAAAAAGTAGTTTGAAAGCTCACGAACTTCTCCATATAAAACATTAAAGTTAATTTGTAAGTAGTTTACTTATTGTTTAATATAAGATTTGTTTGATAATGTTTTGTATAAAATTATTTAATAATTTAAAAATTTAATACAAGCTTAAGTAAAGCAAGTTACATTAAATTTTCTGTAGTTAAATTTATTTTAAGTAAGTCTGTTTTTAAAGAGAATTTTTATTAAGTTTCTTAAATAAGTTCTTGCCTTTATATTTTAATTAGATTCACTGTTTTAAATACAGTTCACTATTTCTTGTAAACTTAACTTAAAATTTCAGTTTTTGCAAAAGCTATCTCAAAACTCGTATTCAACATTAATTTTATCAAAAAACTTTTATCAAAAAACAAAAAAACAAAATTTTGTATAATATCTATATAGTTAAGTGATAGATTTATTTTACTCCTTTTTTAGTTAAACTTTTTAATAATTTATTCATAAAGAACTTTCGAGGCTTGTTTTTGTGTCTTGTCTAAGTGTGATAAAGTATTCAGATTAAATTTTGAGCAAAAGTTGTGCAGCGTATTTTAAATATTGTATACCTGTTGTTAGAGAAGTTTGAGTGTGTATAAAGTATTACTTAAAATTTTGTTGTTGTACTTTATAATTTTGTTTTTACTTTTAATTTGGTTGAGGTTTTTTATATATAGTTATAAAAATCATAATGGAAACTACATCGATTAGTTTACTTCTTAATGAAAGTGAGTTATATTTATATTTCGCTTAAGTATTACTAGAAACTCTTTATATTGTTTTTTGGTATGTAATGATCTATCTTCATGTGATTCAATAACTATAGTTTTGTACAATTTTGAATAATATTTTTAATTCAACTTTTGTTGCTAACAAGTTTTTTATTTGAGACAAGATTGCATGATTTTATTATTCGTTTTCTTTAGTTAGTTATTTTATAAATATTTTGCTTTTGTTAAATTTAAATTAATCAAGTAATTTCTACAAAAAAAAACTTGTATAAAAAAGTTTTCCCCTTTTCCTCTAATATATAGGAAAGTTAATATTTAGTTTTTATGTAACTTTATTGTTTTATATTGATAAAATCCGGTAAAAATATAGTTTGAGTTTAATATGATTTTATTCTTAATAAAAAAACTATTAATACAGGTAAAAACACTGCTGTTAGTAGAGTTAAAAATGACAATTATTACGGAAGTGTGAAAAATATTAAAGCAGAAAAAAGTTTTGATAAATTGTATAAAACTGAAAACAAAATGCCAATAAAGCAAACTAAAGGTAAAAGTTTGAGCTATATTTTAAAACTTGTTTGAGTTTAAAACTGTAGGTGTGTTAACTTGACATTAAAACAATTCTCAGATTACCGATGAAAAGTTTCAGAAAGTTAGTGATCTAGTTGGTAGCTTTTATAATTCTAGAAGTTTGTAACTCATACTATAATAGTGTTTTTTTTACTATAACATCAGTACATTAGTTCAATAAAATCAAACTGAAGTTATACATACTGTTGATTAATACAGTCGTATACCAATATTATTTTACTAAATTACTATAAAACTCAACAAAAATCATTTGAATTACTTTCATTAACTTAAAACAAATTAAAATGGTTGGTATTTTTTATCATAATTAGTGGTAGGGAGCAGTGGCGTCGCGTGGTATTTTTTTTAGGTGGTGCAGAATTTAAAAAAATATCAATTATTTTAATAAAAATATGTTTTTACTGTCAAGTTTGAAAACAACTGAACTTTTGCTACACCTGAAGATAAGCTTTGCTTTTAAGGGCATAAGGGGGATGAAACAATTTGATCTTATTTTATGTAGTTTTTACTAAGCTACAAGATGCTTTTTACAGATTTGAAAAATTCAGTATATGTTTTAAGATATAGCCGGTCAAAGTCAAAGGCAACAAAAGGTTCATAATGCGAGGCACAAACTAAAACAGTGTTTAAAAAAATGTTTTACCCCCCCTTTATGCATTAACATCTACTTTAGAAATATTTTACTGAAATTACTTTATACAGTTTTAATTTAACTACAAGTCATCTTTTATCAATATAAAAAATTCTTAAAATTTTTGAGATATGGTAATTCACAGTCAGAGGAACAAATGAATCCTTATTTTTATAATATAAACTCATACAACAAATAAATCAAATCACTAAAATCATATCTTTTTTTTATAAGTTGGCCTCAAAATCTTTAGATGTTTTTTTTATAAAACAAAAAAAAAATGCTAAATTAGATATTTAAAACACCAAGAAAAAAAGAGTTATAACAAAAGTTTTTTTTTGTATATATAAAAATATATATTGATAATTAAAAATTGAAAACTTCTCTTCAACAAAATTATAAAGTTTTAAAAAAATTAGAATGAAAAAATTAAATTAAAAATTGTTTTAAAAATGATGGAGAATATAGGTTTTCAATAAAATTGTATTTTTTGCTGTTTTGGTTTGCTCCTTGTATAATAAACCATTGTACTCTCTGGTTTTGACTGGTTGTAACTAAAAGTTTATTTGGAAATTTCAAGTTTATTAAAGAGTAACTATTAGCTTTCAGAAAAAGTTAAAATAAGAACAACATGTAAAAAAGTGCCTATACACCCTCCCCCCCTTACTCCTCACTAATTTGCACATTTTTTTTACAAACATTAACATTTTTATTAATTTTTTTTCTAATTTTAATGTTTTTTGTTGGAGGTTTAAAATTCAATAGTTTTTTAAGGGTATCTTTTCTGTATTTAATATTTATTTGTTTTTCATTTTGATGACAGTATTTTTCTCAGGAGCTCAACTTTTTTAAGTTTAGTTGTGAGGCTGATGAACTTTTCAAGAATTTTAAAGATAATCTATAAATATGTAACCATTATAGAAGTAAAAGTTTGGTTAGTTAGTTTTCATGTGGCCATAGGGGTAAAACACTTATTTTTTAATTTTAAATAACCTTGTTATTTTCAGAGTAAAAATTAAAACTGCTTTAGTCAGCCTGAATATTTTTCTAATTTGGTCTGTTTTAATTTATTTTGGGTCATCTTGAGTTTTTAACATTTCTAAGTTATCCTGATTATGAGGCAAGGCAACAATGTTTCAACAATTTTATCTAAAATTTTTGCTTTGTTTATGAAAAAATTAAACCAAAAGTTATATAAAGTAGAGGTAGACTAAATTTTCCTAAAATGTTAAACTACTCTAAGTAATCAGAGTTTCTAAATTAAGGCTATTTACTTTATTTAAATATGTGATTGTTTCAATAATATTATTTTTTATTTAATATAAATCTCAAATATTTTTCTGTAAGAGTGAACTAGAAGTTTATAATAAACTTCTTAATTCTTTTTTTCAGAACTTGAACTTTATTATTTATTTTATTAACTTTATGATAACAATAATCAGATATAGTTAAGTTTATGTATGCAGATTAAAATAGAAAATCAAATTTTTAAGACTTTGGTGATTTAGGGTTTTTATCTTTTTTTTCAAAATATGCAATTTATGACAAATCTTTTAATAGAAGTGATCTGTTAAATTTAAAAAATCATGTGGGTACATAAACTCAAGTTTAATCCTTTGCAGTAGCTTGCTTTGTTTTTATTTTATGTTTACAATAGCTTGTAGATGATACTTAAGCAAGTCCTGTTTTAGGGAATTTTCAACTTAGCTTACTTACCGCGGTAATCCGCGGTTGATTTTGCGGTAATCCTTGAAGAAATTTTGCTTTTTTGAGTTCATTTGCGGCAGTCAGCTAAGAGTTTGCGGCAGTGAAGAGGGCAAAATGGTCGTTTTCAAAATTGAAGTTTTAAAAGAGATTTAGTTCAAAAAAATAACGAAAACGTTATAGATACTTATTTTTTTCTTAGAAAATTTCAAGGTGGTGCAGTTGCGGCAGTGCAACACCCCACGCGACGCCTTTACTAGGGAGCAGCCATGTTATAATCAAGATGCCAGTTAATTAAAGCTGTTAATATCAGCTGTTTACTATAGCAACTAAAATGCTAAAGTAACAATTTGTAGCTAACTTTTTCACATTTTTTACCTTATATTAAAATTTCATAAGTAATTTTTTTTTATACTTTTGTTTTAAATAAAATTAGTAAAAAGTTAACTTTTAAAATTTTTAATTTACATTGTACTTTATTATTATAACATTTTGTTTGTAAAATTAAAACAGTATATCATATTAATTTTATACATAAGCTCTTTCTTTTATAACAAAAATAAAGTTCTTTAGCTTAATGCTTTAAAAAAAAAAAACTTATAAAGTACAAAAAAAAATTTTCTGTGATTTTAAGTTTTAATTAACATTTTTGTTTATTGACTATAATTTTTTGTATCATGTGTTTAAAAAAAATACATAATTTCTTCAAGGTACCACAAATTTAAATGTTTCAACATCTTAATATATTTATAAAAGTTTTTAAATTTTAAATTTTAAAAATTTTCAGGAAAAGTTCTTTGAAATATTAATGATATGGTTATACTTAATAAAAAAACAAATTAATATCAAAATGTTAAAAAATATATTCATCCTCCTATGATCTTAAAAATCAATTTTTTTTTCTTTTATTTCTCATTAACAACAATTTTTAATGGGCCATAATAATTTTGGTTAAATTCAATCTATAAAAATAGAACAATTAAACCAACGCCAGGCTTTAAAAACAAGTTTATTGTTAATGAAAAATTGTTTTTAGATTTTTAAATGTAGTTAAAACTTAATAATATATATTATTTTTATAAATAAAATTTTCAATATAATGGTGAAACTATTTTTCATCCTTGTTATTAGTGCAACATAAACCTTGGCAAATTATTAATTTTTAATTTAAATTAATTTATTTTTAAACTACATTTTAAAATCTAGAACAGTTCTATTTATTAGAGAAAAGATTAAACATTGCATGTAACATATTGAGATGAATATTTTACCCTTATTTATGTAAAAATATTAAAAGACAGTTATTCTACAATATACTATAAATAATTAAACTTAACTATGAAATTCACCTCTTTTATAATTTTTTTTTAAATATAAACAATTTTGAAAAAATTATAAACAGGTAAATTATACACAGAAACTAATTACCCAAAACACTAAACCTAGTGTTAAATTAAAATGAAATAATTCATTCACCTAAAAAAAACAATTAAATTTTAAAATATGCTAGATAAACTTATGTGTATTATCATTGTTTTACTAAGAAATGCTACAGATTATCAAACTGCATACAAAAACTGCTTGTTCAAGTAGGGTAGTTTTAGAATATTTTAATAGAAACATTTAGCAGTTTTATAAAGGATGTTCATTTAATTTTACAAGATGAAGGCATTGATAATTAAGTAATTTTGTAAAATTCTTGGAAATTTTTTCAATTTTAATCACACTTTAATGAATTTTAATTAACCTTTTACCATTCAAAGGCTTGTTTTTAAATATAAGGAATTTAGTAAATTTAAACTGACAAAATCTGGTATTTTTTTTTATTTTAGTCAAATTTCCTGACTGTTTTCAAAAAAAGATTTACTTTACTATTCCTGTTATTTGTCTTTTTTTTCTGCTTTTCCTGAGTTTTCTGACTTTTCCTGACCTTGTTTCAACTCTGCTTAATTTACAAAACTAGTTGTAAAAACCTTGAGTTGTACACTAAAACTTTCAGGTATAATTTTTTTTTAGATAAATTACCTAATTATAATAAAAAAAGACTCAATAAATTTGCCACATTAAAAATTAAAAATTTTAAATAGATTTCTACTTAGCAAATAGTAGTTTCAAGTTTGTAAACGAAAATAATAAATTATATTCAAATTACTTTTAAGTGAAATCTATGTCTTAATAAAATAATTTATAATGATTCTTAAAAAATTATAATAGTCAAACTTTATTTTCAAGTTTAAAAATTCAAATAATTTGATAAAAGTAGGATATAAGAAAAAAAAAATTTGTCTATTTCATCTAATTTTTGGAAAAAAAAATCAAATAATAAATTAACTTAACATCAATTAGTTCCAAAGCTACAATGTTTTTAGTTTATTAACCATTTAAATAAGTGGAAGATACTTTTCTTTAATTTTTCTAACCAAACATTACCTACAACTATAAGGTTAAAAGGTAGTTATGATTAAATTAACAATAAAGTGACTAAAATTAACCTTATGAAAATAAAAAACATAAACTTACATTTAAGGCATTCATATTTATAAAAACAATATGGTTTTAAATATGTTGGTGTAATTGAATATATGAAACTTTTATGTTCTCAACTTGTAAAATACAGCTTTTTCTTTCATAAGAAATTTTAATTCTATTGCCGGGGATTTTATTTTTTTATTCTACTGCGGGGATTTTGTGCTCTGCGATTTAACATCTCTGGTAGGGAGTATAGCATTTTTTGTGTTTTGGCTTCATTAGAAAATTATAATAATAAGATTTTGCAAAAATAAGTTTGCTCCCCAAAAATCACTTATTTTATAATTTGACTAAATAGTAATTAAGTCACTTAAACATGTTCTAGACTTATATTTATAGGTGTGCATTTAAAGACATTTAGACTGCTTTTGAAGTATTATGACGTCATAATCACACAAAATATGCAAACTCCTTTATTTTTTGAAAAATTTAAAAAGTATAGCTCGTGTTGTTAAATGTAATTCAAAATATTTTAAATTAAATTTTTGTAGGTATACTTACTTACCTTCAGAATTTAAGTGATGTGATATGTATATTTACAGTATATATTATGTCATAATTCATTTAGCTGTTAATGTTTTAAAAACCTGAAATAATTTTTTAATTTGCATCACAATAACGAAGTATAAAAAAATTATGATTTTCTCTATGCAAGGTAATATTGCATGGCATTAAGCATCAAGTTAACGATTGAAAAATAATGACTATAATAAAGAAATAAAACGAACATTGCACTGTATCATTTAGTATTAACACTTAACATTACTGCAAAATGAATGGTACTTTTTAAAACAGTGCTATAAAATAACTGTCAAATGTTTGGTAAAATATAATGTCTGTTTCAAATAATTAGATAAACATAAAACCCATAAAGACACAAAAAACTATCATTTAAGTGTCTTATTTGGACTAATTGTTAAGTTTGCAAGAAGATTAATTAGAAAATAAAGAATTTAGATATTAGGTTCCACTAAGTTTTTCATTTACTTTATTCTTATTACTCACTGACCTTGATTGCTTATATCTTAAAAGTTACTTTAAGTTTTGTCAAAATTTTTAAAAGTGTTAACAGCTAAGATAAAATTCTACAAAGTATAAAAATTAAAGTGTACCATGGCCTAGATCTCATGAAAAAAAGTTTTCATCTAGTGTTTGAGAAATAAAAAGATAGTTTTTTTCTGAATAAAATACTTTACAATACACTATTTAACTATAAACGTGTTTTGAATAACAAAATTAAATTTCTCAATTAATTTCCTTAATTTTGTTATCTTATCTTTATCTTTTTTTATCTTATAATTTTTAACAGAAAAACTATTCAGTTGTGAAATATGCCATAAAAGTTATTCTAACAAATGTACTCTTATTCGACACATGAAAGTTCATGACGAATCAAAAGCATTAAAATGTGATGTTTGCTTGAAAGTGGATTTAAGCAGATCAGAGCTTAAATCACATTATAGAACTCATACAGGAGAAAAACCTTTTGCTTGTCAAATATGCGATAGAAAATTTGTTGTTAAACAATTTTTAATCAGACATCAAGCTACTCACAGTGATGATAGACCTTTTAAATGCAGTATTTGTCCAGAAGGTACATATTTTAAAACAAAACAAAATTTAAAAGTACATATGATATTTAGTTAACAAAAATTAGTTATTATAAAACAAACTTGTATAATTGTTTTACTTGAATTTTAAATGCTTTTTAGAACTTGTTTTTTCAGCTAAAATTAGTACTAATTAAATAATTATTTTGTTACATAATAATTTTCAGTTCAAAAATTCAAGTTCTCCAACTAAAAAATTAGATGAACTGTTTATGCTACTAAAAGATTAATTACGAGTAAAACTAGATTTAAAAAAAGCATTATTAAAAAGTAAAAAGGTGTTCTCAAGGTTGTATTTTAGTTTTATTAAATAAGAAAACGAAGTGTTCAATGACTTTAATCGCTTTTATCTCAAAAGTTGTTTAAAAATTTTCCATATTTCTAAAAGTTATAAATATCTTAGATAAAGCTTTAAAAATTGTCAAAAATAAAATTGAGCCCTCCATTGCCTTATCCCAAAATTTTTTTTTGGTATTCATCATTGGTTGGAGAAAAAAAATTTATTAAATGTAATAAAGTTTTACACATATTTTTATTATAAACTTATTACAAATAACAAAATTTCTTAATCATAGAATTTTCTTATATAACTTAAATTCTTATGTTCTAATTTTTACAGAACGACAATTTAAATGTCAAATATGTCATAGAAGCTATTCTAATAAAAACAGTCTCATTTGACACATGAAAGTTCATGACGAATCAAAAGCATTCAAATGTGATGTTTGCTTGAAACTATTTTCTTACAAGTCAGAACTCAAAGCTCATTACAGAACTCATACAGGAGAAAAACCTTTTGCTTGTCAAATATGCGAAAAAGAGAATTAACCAGACATCATAAAATTCATACGAAAAGTAATTGTATATATTAAATAAATATTAATTAGTTATAGTCTTTGAAATTAATTATGTATTAATGAGGCTTTATAAGTATAATATTTACAAGCTTCTTACTAGCTTAAACACTAAGGATAGTTAGGTGAAATATATTTTATGAAGTTTTGAGTATCTCATTTTGAACTTATTTAGTTTTTTTATAAAATAATGTAAGAAGTTTTATTATCAGTGAACAATTTAAAAATTAAAAGAATAGTTTTTTAAAGAATTTGTTAAATTTTGTAACTACTAAAACTTATCAACAGTCAATTGAAATATTTATATAAAAAGCTGAGGTTTATCTAGCATTTACTACAGGAAAACTATTCAGTTATCAAATATGTAAAAAAAGCTATTCTAACAAATGTCATCTCATTCGACACATGAAAGTTCATGACGAATCAAAAGCATTCAAATGTGATGTTTGCTTGAAACTGTTTTCTAATAAATCAAGTCTTGAAGAACATTATAGAATTCATACAGGAGAAAAACCTTTTGCTTGTGAAATATGTGGAAGAAAATTTACCCACCGACAAAGTTTAGTGAAACATCAAGTTACTCACGGAGATGATAGACCTTTTAAATGCAGTATTTGTCCAGAAGGAAAATATTTTAAAACAAAAGATGGTTTAAGAAATCATATGTTATTTCATTATGAGCCAAAATTTTCTTGCACTTTTTGTGATTTTAAATGCCATGTAAAAGGTTATTTAAGATATCACGAAAAAACACATATCAAAAATTTAAACTTTTCACTTAAGTAGTTTAGTTTTTTTAAATGTTCTCACATTGTTATAATTGATTACTCATTCTAGTATAAAATAAAACAAATCTTTTTAATACTAAATACTTGTTAGTTTTTTATAGTCTATACATTGAAGTATAAAAATAATGACTTACTAAATAGTATAAATATCAATTTTTATTTATTATAAAAATCTGTGTTTGGAAAATTTGTCTTTTTATACGAATTCATATATACTTTTGATTTTGCTTATCATTTTAATCTTGTTACTAAAATTGTTTCAATAAATACTTAAAATAAAATTTACACTTAAGAAAAATAAACAAGTTAAGTATTCGTTTACTGATAATTTATAACAAGCACTATAAGTTCAATTCTTTAAATCTATCATATTTTGAAGTAAGCATAAAATGTTTTAAAAAGTTTCAGTTCTTTTATATTTATAAATTACAATTCAAGTTTTGTTTTAAGTTTTACTAAAAAAGTAATGTATTTAGTTTAAGTTGTGAGCATATAAATGTGTAACTTTTAATTTTTCAAATTTTTATGATGCTATTTTCAAAATATCTTGGTTATTTAATATGCGTTTACTTAATATGTTAATTGTATATAAGTTTTTCTTTATTTTTTAATTTTAATATATTTTTATAATGTTATTCAGTTTTTCTTTATTTACCGTTATTTTCGTTCAGATAATATTTTATATTTATAAAGTATGTAATGGAATCTACATCTCAAGGAATTATTATAAAAGAAGGTAAGTTAAATTTACGTATTTTGATTTTCTTGAAGCAATGGTTAAAATTTTATATTTTATTTTGTTTTATACTACAGAATAACTATAAACTTTCAAATAAAGAAAATATACTTCTTTTTAACTTAGTTTAAGATAATTGTAGTGTAATTTCTAATCTTACTAGATTAATGCTAAGCAAGCATTGATTTCGTATTTAGTATTTTTTAAATATCTTATTTCTAGATATACCAAACCAAGCTAATTTACTTTTGGTAAACTTGAAAGAAATTATTGATAAGCTTCAATCTGAAAATATTTACTTCCAAACTCAAGTAGAAATACTACAAGTTGAAAATAAACAACTGGTTATTTCAAATGAAATTCTTTCTATCGAAGTAAATAGTTTAAAAGAAATTTTAAAAACAAAAGATTCTATGTCAGTTTGTTTTTCTTATTTTGTTTTAGTTGTTTATCATTATATTTTATTTTTATTAATGTAGTTTGAAATATTTTTTAAGGTTTTAATTATTTAAGTAGAATTATTTAATAATCATAAGTTACAAGTAAATATGTTTAAAAAAATTATTACTACAGCAATAGTAACAAAATTAGTATCAACAAGAACCAAACTCGATCTAATGAAGTTGAATTTTTATTTACTGATGATAAAATTGTAAGAAATAGTAGTAAAATTGTAAATGGTGAAAAAAGTAAGTTGATTATTTATGATATTTTCAACAAAGTTTTAATTACCAATCTATTTTTTATATTAAATTTCTTCAGATAAAATTGGCTTAGTTAAGAAAATTTAAAAAAAAGTTCGATTTTATCATTGTTTCACAGTGATTAAAAGTACATATTAAATTCTTGACATTTTACTCATATAAAAAAGTACAAAACACATTCACTATAAGTAAAAACTGTAAAAGTAGAATTTTTATATAAGCAAAATAGTGTATTTACTATTCGGTGTACTTTTGAATTTTTAACTCGGATTTTTTAAGGTGTAAAAGTTAGTGTTGTTGAAGAGGATGAAAGTAGTTTTGATGTTGTGAAGACCATTCAAGTGAAACAAAATTGTTCTAATGAAACGCATACAGCCGAAAATAACATCTCATTAAAGAAAAATATAGGTAAAAAAATTCAAAATTTATTTCTAAAATTTACTTGATTAAACAAGGAACATTTTTCTAGATTCTAGAAAATGTCAGAGTTATGATGAAAAAAGACAGCAATTTAGTAATCAGAATGGCAGCTCTTCTAACTCTAGTAGTAAGTGATTTTCTATCTTAAAATTTTTATTTAATTTTTTTACTGGATTTTCTAGTTTCAATTTAGTTTAACTTGAATATCTAAAGTACTATCAAAAATTAGAAAGTTTTATTTATATAACTAAGTATTATAAAACTATCATTTTACTAGTTGTTTTATAATAAACAAACCATTTTAAATAAAATTATCAATAAATGTATTTTTATAAATTTAAGAATTTTTTTTTCGTTTTCTTACTTATTATAAAAAGTTGCTTTAAAACACATATGCTTTTTATTAAATTTAAATTTTAGTTTAATTTTGATAAAAAGTTTTTAACAATTTTTATAATAATTTAACTAATGTTTACTTAATCCAATGTATAATCATAAGTATTTTGGTATGCATTTAATCATGAATTTGATAAAGTGTTCATTGAAATTACATGAACACTCATATAATATTTAATCATATACCAATTTCAAATAAGAAACATATCAACTGTTTTGTTTTCAAAATCAACCATAATAACAGAAAAACTATTCAATTGTCAAATATGTCATAGAAGCTATTCTCATAAAAGCAGTCTCAATCAACACATGAACATTCATGACGAATCAAAAGCATTCAAATGTGATGTTTGCTTGAAAGTATTTTCTTACGAATAATGACTTGAAGCTCATTACAGAACTCATACAAGAGAAAAACCTTTTGCTTGTCAAGTATGCCATAAAAACTATTCTAATAAAGACAGCCTCAATCAGCACATGAAAGTCCATGACGAATCAAAAGCATTCAAATGTGATGTTTGCTTGAAATTGTGTTCAAGCAGATCAGGACTCAAAGCTCATTACAGAACTCATACAGGAGAAAAACCTTATGCTTGTCAAATATGTGATAGAAAATTTTCTCAAAAACCAGATCAAGTTAAACATCAAACTACTCACAGTGATGATAGACCTTTTAAATGCAGTGTTTGTCCAGAAGGAAGATATTTTAAAACTAAGGTTTCTTTGGATCAATACACGCTATTTCATTATGAACCTAAATTTTCTTGCAGTTATTGTGATCACAAATGTCACACAAAAAGTAATTTGAAAAAACACATAAAAAGTATTCATATTAAACCATAAACTTATTTTGAGTAAAGTTTAAGTCTTTCATAAATTTTTACTAAGATATTACCTATACATTTTTTTTTCAAGCATTTAAATAAAGAACAATAACTTATCTTTAATTACTTGTTTAAAATATTTAACTTGAAATTTTCTTAATGCAAGAATTTTCTAGTGATCACAATAGTTCTTTTCTGCAAAACTAAATAAAAATTCACTGGAGTGGCTATTTTAGCTGAAATAACCTTGAATTAGAAAATATAGGCAAAAAACGCAAGAAAAACTATAATTTCAAAGAATAAACAAGTATATAAATCTAAAGTATCAAGAAGTTTTGTTTCAAAAACAATGAAAATTAGAATTGATAAGAATGAACTGAAATCAAAACTTTATTACATAATCAAATTTTTATTTTTTTTTTTATTTATAAAAACATTATAAATTGCTTTTAATAAATTTTCATGATTTTGTTTAATAAAAAACTGTATACCTAAAAATTTGTCTTCAGTTAAAAGTCACAAGAAAATTTGTAGTTAAATTCTGGGAGAAAGTCAATGAAACCTAGAAAATTAAAAAAACAGTGGCCACCCTGGTTGAGTGTTTTAATTTAAGTTCACTATTTTTCGAACCTGATGTTTAAACTGCATATTAAGTTCAAACTAAACAATAACACTTCTATTGTATGATATTTTCCATTTAGTTTTAAAATTTTGACTTCCTCATTCAGTGAAACTAAACTGTTTAGTTGTTTTGTTCAAAAAAACTTATGAAGTTTGTTTCAAGTTATCATCAAGTTTGAGCAACCTTTAAAAATTGGTGATTAAGACAATTTTTTAAGTAATTGTCTTTTTTATTTTGAATTTATACAACATTATTAAAGTGAAAAGGGTTTGTGATTAGTTTACTGTAGTTGTCGAGTTAGTGTTTTTTTTATTTGTCAATAAAGTAAAAAATTTCGTTAAATGAGATTTCTCTTTTACTTTTATCAACAAAGAATGTTTAAATAAAAGTTTTTTCGTTTGTAAGTTTTATCAAGGAGTGTTTTAGTTTTATAACAGAAAATTTTACTTAAGTTCACGGTTTACATTACAATTTTATAATTTTCATTCAATAAAAATATTAAAGTTGTATAATAAGATAAATATTTTGATGTGTTTTATTACAAACTAATAAATTTTCTGTACAAACTTTACATTTCTTTCTTTAATTCTGTCTTGAAAATTTCGTTTAGGTAATTTTATATACTAAAAAAAGCATAATTTAATATAGATCTAATAATTTACTTCTAAATGAAAGTAAGTTAAATATACAACTTTTCACTAACTACAAATTTTAAACAAGTAATTTTTTTCTTGGCTCTTTATTAATATTTGAAAACAATCTTTTCAGTGACAACTGTAAATTTATTTATTTTTTTTTAATTAAAATATCAAATTTCTAAGTTTCTGTTTGTAAAAAATTCTAACTAGTTTTCCACTATTTTTATTGATTATAATTTAAATAAAGTTTTAAACTTTTAAGTTTCTGTTTGTATTAAATTTAAACTTTTTTTTGTTATTTATATCAATAATGTTATTCTTATATATATCAAACAAAACTAACTTTCTTTTGATTAATTTGAAAGAAATTTTTGGCAAACTCAAATTTTAAAATATTTACTCCCAAAAACAAGTAAAAAAAAAAGAAACTAAAAATAAGCAACTGAAATATTTATAAATTTTAATAAATAATATTATTTTTATATCATTTTTGTTTTTTTTTTACTTACATGTTTTAATATTTTATTATAACAGAGTTGCCAAAAAATCTGCAAACCTGTAAAAACTTCGAATATGACATTTTAGGCTAAAATAACTTGGATTATACTAAAATTTAAAAAAGTTTTTCATGTCAAGTAACAAAATTTTGATTTGAAAAAAAAATTCTATCATATAGATAAAAATATTGTTATCAGTAAAGTTTTTTTAATCAGTAAACACATTTACAGTATCATTTTAATGTTGGGATATTATTTAAGACAGTTTTTTAACTTAAACTTAATTTTATAGTAAAAATAAATCCTAAAAGTTGTACTTCCGAAAGTCTGGAAGAAATTCTTAAAACCTGAAATAAGTTTCTTAAAAACCTTTGGCAACCCCGTTACTAGAATATGTTGTTTTTTGTTTCGTTATAAACCTCTGAGTGTCTAAGGTAAGTTTCTTATTTCATAACACTTGCGCTTTTTAATTTAGATACCTAAAATTTTACAAAAAAAGATTAAAGTAATAATTTAAGCTATTTTACAAAATTATATTGTAAACTTTTATTAGACATTGGCTCCTAAGAAATTTTTTGCAAAGTTATTTTGTCTACTAAGGCTTAAAATAACAAATTTTAACCGCAAAAGACTTCTCTGTTAATCTAGGCAAACTGGAAAAGTTGTTCTTTTACTTTAGGTGATTTAGATGTTACGAATAAGTTTAAAACTTTGTTGAAGCTTAATTAAAATGGAGTAGATGAAATTCAGGTTCTTTTAAGTTCTTTTAGTTTGTGGTATTCATAAGGAAGTTATTTGCTAGCTGGCTTTCCCTTTTATATGAAAGATTAATTAAAATCTTTCAAGATTTTTGCAGTTTCAAAGAGCTAAGGTAAATTTATACAAATTGTAAAAATCAAAGTGTGATATGGCCTTAGTCGAATGCAAAAAAAAACATATTTAAATTTAAATAGATTATTAACTTATCTTTGAATTTATCTAGATATTAATTTTTTTCTAGACAAGCAGTTAGCTTTTGTAGCCCAGCACTATCTTAGCTAGCACTCTGAAAGTAAAATGTTTAATATATCTGTAGCGATGAATTTTACTTACTTTTTATGATATAAAATGTTTATGGCAATATAGTAAAAATTCTTACTTGCCAGACATAATTTTTATTAAAAAACTTTGAGGCCTTACAAACCATGATAGAACTGTTATATTTGTTTATATGTGATTAATTGTAGAAAGTTTTTTTTTTGGATAACTATGGTTACTTAAACAATCAAAAGTCTTGGCAGTGCATTTGACACAATTACTATTAGTATAGACTAACTTTGAAGTCTTTTAAGAGTTTTTTATATGTTTTAAAGTTAAAAGCTTACTTATCAAACTAAGCAAAAAGATATAAAAAACAAATATAACTATATTATTTCTTTAAGTTTTGTATTGGTGTGAAACATATCACATAATAGCTAAAGCAAAAATTAGGTTTTAAAGTACAAAACATTTATTTAGTGTTTTTAGGACAGGGGTCCGCAGACATTACAAGCTTTAAAATATACAGTGAAAGTTTAAATTTCTCGTGAGTAGTTCCTAAGAATTTTCGTTGCACTTCATTTCAAATTCTGAATTTCTAGTGCAAGTTTTTTTGTTTTGCAAGCAATATTTGAACGTTCATAGCTCGCAGGTTATGTCTTTCATGGGCTGCATACCACTTAAAATAAACTCATGTTCGCAGGGCGCAGTCAGGATTTACCATTTATTGAATATTTATTTATAAAAGGCAATGTTCGAAGACATTTCAAAAAAAAAAAAAAAAATCTACTATAAAACTGTTGTTTTGTACGTCATAACTTTTATAAAAAAACTTTTTAAAGATCGGTTTTGATAATATTTCAAGTTATATCCTTTAATGTCAGTTAATATTTTAATTTTATGTTTAAGGACGTTGAAACGTAGAACTTTTTTGAAATTTCAAGACAAAAGTTTCTTATTACCATTTAAGTTTGCAGTAGATATAAAACCTAAGTTATCCGCCTATTCAACCTTCACAGACTCCGTAGAGCTGCTAATATTTAATGAGCAGCGAAACTTTTCAAGTCAAATAAAGTAATTGCGTACAACAAACAGTTGTTTTGATTTTCCAATTGGCTCTACTTGCTTGGATCTTCTGAATTGAAAGCTTTGTTACGTTTTATCTCTAAAATGATTTTTATTATAAAACATTTTTACTTTGTTAAATTAAACTTGTTATAAACTGTCATTAATATCACAATTTTGATCATTTGTCATCAAGATAGACTGATGTATTTTAACAAATGAAAGTTTTTACTGATGATTTATTTTTACTAACTTAATTTTGCTGAATACAAGATGTTAATCTTTCTTAACTTAATGTTGTCTCAAATATTCAGAATTGTTTTCTACTCTCTCATTTTATACTGAACCACAAACGAACATTATAGAACTTTAGTACATTAAAGAACCTAACTTTCTATTTACATTACTTTTTTCGTGTCTTTTCAAATTAATTTCGAAGTGACAGTAAAGTCACAGCAATTGCAAACTTTTGTCAGAAGATCTAGAAAAGTTGAACAAATTAAATTAAATTTATGTTTAAAACTCTCTTTTATAATTCTACAAATTAAATGTTTTAATAAAGTTCCAAAGATGCCGAGTTAACACAGAAAAGATTGGCAAGAAAACAGAAAAATAAAAAACCCACTTAGTGAAGCTGTTAAGAAGTCAACAAGCTAGAAGCAATTAAATATTTTTGTCAACAATTAAAAGTTTTCAATAGAAAACGCTGAGCTGAGTATACAACTAACTGTAAATAGAAACTTTAAACAATCAAAAATGAGTCAATCTATGATTGATTGTGAAACTAAAAATACACTTGAAATAATTAAATTAAAGTTTTAATTTAAGAAAATTAATTTAAAACTTGCTCTTAGTCTTTTTAATTATTTTTGATTAATGTCGTTCAGTAAACACGTAAAGTAAAATATTATAAAAATAGAAACAAACTAAATTGAATAGAGAAGTGGTTTTACCAGCTGAGTACGGTGCTTTTGGTGGGTGCTGGAAAAATGTGAACAAAAAGCTAATTAAGTAAAATTTAGTGAAACTATTTGTGATTAAAAGCAAAAACATAAGTGAGCAACATTAAATGCAATATTAAGTAGTAACAAAATTAAAAATTAAGTACTAAATCAGAGTAATAAAAAGCTATAACGATTTTCTTTTCACTTTTTATGAATTAGTCATAAGTAAAGTTTATAGGAAAGAAAGGCTTTTTCTACTTTGAGTGCTTCTTAAACCAATCCAATTTCAACAAACAGAGATGCATGATTTTGTAATGAAAATAAAATTTAACCTGAGGTTTTCTATTGATAGGGAGTCAATATTTCAACTGGTATTGAGAAAATTGAAAGAAAATCTTTGAGAAACCAGTGCACTGTGGCAATGTTCACAAACTTTTAGGCCCAGAGATAAAACGGTTAACGATTGTTTATAAACTTATACATCTTAAACTCAAAGGGTTTAGGAAAATAAAAATACATAGGATTATAATTTAAAGTAAAAACATTTAAACGTTTTAGATAGCTTTCGCTGTTTTAGAAGCTATCTTTAAGTTCTTTTAAAAAAGAGGAGCAAAAAGAGAAAATTTTAAATGCTACATAATAATCAATAATGATATTTTGATAAATAAAATAATGATAATTCATGAACTTTACTTCAAGAGCAACAGCATCCGAGTCAGCCTACGACCGGTTTTGTCCTAATTAGTCAGGCATAGTCGCGAGAGACCGCTCATGAGAACTTACCAAAGTACTGAAGCGCTTAATAACAAAGTACTGAAGCGACTTTTTGTGAGCAAAGTTGAAAAAAAAGTTAAGTCAAGTTGCTCTTATTGTTGGTCGTGGTGTGAAGTTTTTTTTAATACAACTAGTGATCTAACGGATCCACGAATTTCGGATCCGGCCGGATAGAAGTATTTTTTATTATGTTAAGATCCGGCCGAATCCGGATTAACTATAATTCGTAATTTTATATTATAGCTAAGGTCCGTTAAGCTGTTGGCATCTTTAATCGTTGATCTACAGCGTGCAAGAAACTAAAAAAAAATCAAGGTCACTTAAGGTTAATCAGTGTCAATGCAAAAAGCCTTGCTAGTTGTGCAAAGAGGAACTCAATCTACCTTATGCTGAAAAGAATATAAAAATTAAAAACTAGTGTCCAGAACTACGTGGCTATCAACAAATTTAAACCCAAAAAGAATTCTTACAGCTGATGAATGGAAACTTGTTAGTCTTATTTATGTACTGCTCTAATCTTTTACATACTAACAAAGCAGCGTGGTAAAAAAAAACGCATTGCAGTCAAGTATAATCCCGCAGCACTAAAAACGCTTTTTAAACGAAAAGTTTATAGTCCACTATGTCAAAGTAGATCTGCAACCTTAGCAAGCTTTGCAGATAATATAAAAGAGACTTTTGAAAGAAAGTTTTATACTACTAGTAACAACATACAAATAAATATTCATGATAACGGCTTGTTTTTACTCACAACAGCTGTTGATCCACGGTATCGACTTGGTTTTTTCCTAAAAATCTCAATCAGAAGGTTGTAAGGTTACTGAAATCAGAAGTAAATAATCATAGCTGTTGTGAGACTGAACAAAGTGGTCAACTTACTCTAGTACCGCCTAATAAACCTAAATCTCAACTACCTAAAAATGATGTTCCCAAAAAATTGTCGTTCTATTCAACATTTAAATCGGAAAAAAGTGCAAACACTCATGAAAATGAGCAACAAGATTCAGTTGATCAAGAGATTGGGAGATTTTTTTTTTATTTTGGCTGAAGAAAAATGATCTGCCGAAGAAGTTACAGAAACTGAAGTCTTGGTGAAACTCAAACTACAAATACGCACATCTTGCCAAGTTTGGAAAAATATATCTTTCGACACCACCATCTTCTGTTGGTTACATGACTATTCAAATTCGGACAATTCAAATTCCGACAACTCAAATTCTAAAAAAAAAATAAAACAGACACAAATAAAAAAGTAATGTATAGTTGCAAAAAGCAAAAAATACATATGTAGATCTTATTAATATCTACAAACTACTTTTTTCTTTTTGAAAAAAATTAAATATTATTCAAGATATTTTAAAATTACTAAAAGTAACTATGTTTTTTATTTTATTTAAACCATATCTCAAAAATTATTTAATTATTTGAAAAAAAAATGGCTTGTAGATATTAATATGATCTACATAAGTATTTTTCATTTTTGATAAATATATATAACTTTTTTATTTGTGGCTATTCCAATTTTTTTAAGAATTTGAATTGTCGGAATTTGAATTGTCCGAATTTGAATAGTCGTGTACCCCTTCTGTTTAATCAGAAAGATTATTTTCAGAAGCTGGTAACTTGTACGAATAAATTCGAAATCGATTGCTTCTCAAAAACCAACGAAAAACTTTTATTTCTTTGTAACAACTTGAATAAACAAGAATATGTTTCTTTGTAGCTTAATAGCGTTGATATGAGTTAATGTTGTTTACTAAATTACTTACATTTTTGTAAGTAAACCGTTGCAAAAGAAGTTATTGTTCATTTTATAGTTACCACATTTTAAATAAAAGTAAAATGTAAAGCTCATCATTAAAAAAAAGTTCTCTTTTTTAAAGCATTGTAACATTTAATCTCTTTTTCATTTTAGACAAATAGGCACAAAAATTAAGTTTAGGCGTATAAGTAGCTTGATATTAAACAATTATTATATATGTATTTTTTACAATGAAATTTATTTTAGTGTTCAAATAAAATATTTGAAGAATAGCATCGTTTATTTTATAAATTTTAAATCAAATAATTTTTATGATTTTTAAAAGTATTATAACGATTAAATTTTATAATTTTGTTCACTATTAAAACTTAAAAAAGCTTAAAAAATTAAGTATCTTAATTTAAAATCTAATTTCGGGTCCCGTTCAGGCCAGGTCTTAAACTCAAAATAAATTCGGATCTGCTAAATCATTAGATTCAAAAATTAGTTTTTTTTAAACTTAGAGGTCTGTGTTACTGAAATAAGTCATATAACATTTAAAAAAAGTTTAACCAAAATAGATTATAATAAATAAATATTAAAAATCACAAAAAAATATAAATCTATAATAAACTAAATAAAAATAAAACTAAAATTATAATTTATTTAAAGTATTTAAATACTTTGTTTTCTTTAAGATAACATAAGATTAGCTTTAATCTAGATAATTTTTTGTTAAGATCGATTTATTTTAATAATATTTTCTAACTAAATAAAATGTAAAAATTAACACTGTTTTACTGATAAAGCTAAAAAGACTTTTTAGATCAGATTAATATTAACCAAGTTAGATAAGATTGGTTTTAAATTATCGGATCTTGTTTATACAGAAATATTTTGTTTTATTCCTGCTGCATATACAAAACAATGAAATAAATTTTATGATTTATATCCGCAGAATTATATATTTAAATAAAATATTCTAAATTATTATTGAAAAATGTAAATATTATTTACAAAACCAGTTTTTTTTATAATAATTAAACAAGAATAAAAATATTGAAAATTAATTTTGTTTTTGATGTCTTATATACCCCAATTTAAAGTTTTCAAAAAGTTTTATTATCTTAATATGATAAAAAAAAACAGTTTTCTTCTGTCATTGTATTAAGATTTTGGTTCAAACTTTAAAGTGTAAATAGTTTAAACATCTTTAAAATATTTTTTTTGCTTCTTTTTTTTCATTAAACTTTAGAATAAACATTTTGCTTGTATTTTTTCTCTTGCTCTGAATAGCTTATTTTACTTAAAACGAAATAAAATATAATTTTAACCATTTAATATTTAAACCTTGATTTAAGTTGAAAAAGTGTTTCTTAGTGAAAAATTTAGAAAATAAATAAGATTTAAAATAAAAAAAAAACATTTAGTTTTATCGTTACATTACAAATGTTTGTAAAGCATACATTAAAAAAATAGTAGGCTACATTTAACTTTAGTTCTACCCTGATAGTTATTCATTTTTTGTTCTTTGAAGAAATTTAAAATGTATGGTAATACCCTGCTTTATTTTTATTTGTTATTGTTACAAGCATACATTATTTCTCCTTAAATGTAAAAAATTAAAAACAAGAACAACTGTAAATTATTTAAATTTGTTTTTAAAATATATACTGTGATATTCTCATATCTTACTTGTACTAACTCATACTTATACTTTCCCTACAATACTACTATATTATCAAAATGTTTAACTTTCATTATACAATAGAAAGAAAGAAAATAGTGAATCTTCACAACTATGGTTAATGGATAGTCAATATAAAAAAAATCACAGAAAAGTGCTACAAAATTTTAAAAATAATTATAAAAAAAAAAATATATATTTCTTTCTTTTTTTCCTTGTCAGTAAAGTATTAAAGTAAACATTTACTTAATTTTTTTTTAAATATACAACAAAACATAAGTACTTTTATAGTTTTAAAAATTAACATAGTTGAAAAAGTGAGTTAACTTTAACATCATCTTATTTTAGCTGTAGTTATTACAAACTGACAGTTTCTAAAGTCTTTGTAAATTTAAATAACAAGTAATAATGTAAAAATGATCAAAAAATGTGATACCAAAATATTTCACTGTCATTAGAATATTAATTAGTAAGTAAGTTGTAAAATTTATTATTACTCAAATAAAAAATTCCTGAAGCTCAAATTGAAAGCAAACATTTGTGTTTACTACAACAGAATATAAACAACACCATTGTATATATGCAATCATTGCCATTAAAATGAATCCGGAGTTAATAGATTAAAAATTATATTTATTAAAATAGTTGTACAAACTTAAAGAAACCACCAAAACTTTAAAATCAATTTAAAGTTTATACAATAAACAGTTTAAATATAATGATATTTGCCAAGAAGGAATGAGCAATACATATTAGGATAAGTTACTAAGAATAAAACATTCATTTGTTGTAGGATAAAAGCAACTGCAGTATGAAACTAATTGTTTTGATATTGTGATAATTTGTTCCTTGGTATTTGCAGTTTACAAATTTTTGTGTCAAATTTGACTTCTACAAGTCTGTTTTATTTTTAATCAATCTCAAGTTTTTTTGTGCTATAAAAACTAAAACAGTTTTCAAAAAGCAAATGACTTTTTCCACCTATTCTCAATTCAATGACCATATTTGTTATCGTTCACATGTTTAACTATTTATTTGTTTTTAAAATCAATGATTAAATTCTAGTTTTATATTTCTAAACTTGTACATAAAAGTCCAATCCCAAGTTTTTATAAATAGAAAAAAAGTGATCTTTAATCAATAATTTTCAATCACAAAGTTATTTTTAAAAATACTGTATCATTTAAACTTACTGATAAAACATGTATAACAGTGTTACTATGGTCAACATTAAACTTTTCAAAGTATGGTTAACAACTTATAAACTTGAAATACAAAGACTCCATGTCAGTCCATGTAAATCTTATAAAAAAAATTTTACTAGAGTTCAACTAGGTACACAGCAAATCACTATATTAAATTGTTTATTTCCAGATTATTTTAATGTTTTTTGTTATTTTAAACCAAAATTTAATGTTTGAATAAAATTTGCTATAAAATTTTTACAGATACTACTTAAAACAATGGATTGCTTAATGGAACCTACTAATAAAGATTTACCTGTAAATGAGAGTGAGTAGAATTAGTTAATTAATTTTAAGTTTGAATTTTAACTATTATTTAGTTGCTTATAAGATACCCATTTTAATTAACAAAAGTTTGATCATACCAATTCGTAATTTAGATTAGATGTTTTTGTTGATTGTATATAATATGAGCATACCAGATGTCTTGTCTAGTCAACAATGTATTGAACGTTGCAAAGACAATGCTGACAACTTGAGCTTTGTCTCACGCATACGAGAGTCCAGGCTTCTGCTCTGCAGAATTTCGCAGATGTTTTTTTATCTTAATTAACTTTTATTTATTTCAGTTAATATTTTAATTAAAAAAAAAATTGTTTAATAATTAAAGTATTTTTTTATAGATATATCACACTAAGTTAATTTAGTTATTTTAAACTTATTTGAGGTTTTATCAACAGAAACACTCTACATTTGTCATATATGTCACAGAAGCTATTCTTGCAAGTATAGACTCAATCAACACTTGAAAGTTCATGACGAAACAAAAGCATCCATATGTGATGTTTGCCTAAAACTGTTTCCTAATAAAGGAAATCTTAAAAGGCATTATAGAATTCACACAGGAGAAAAACCATTTTCTTGTAAAATTTGTTGTAAAAGGTTTGTTTGCAAAAGTACTCTCAATCAACACATGAAAGTTCATGATGAATCAAAAGCATTTAAATGTGATGTTTGCTTGAAAGTATATTGTAGTAAATCAAGTCTTGAAGTTCATTATAGAACTCATACAGGAGAAAAACCTTTTGCTTGTCAAATGTGTGATAAAAAGTTTGCCCATAAACAAACTTTAACAAGACATCAAGTTACCCACACAGATGTTAAACCTTTTAAATGCAGTACTTGTCCAGGAGGAAGATATTTTAAAACAAAAGATGGTTTAACAAAACACATGTTATATCATTATGAGCCAAAATTTTCTTGCAGTTTTTGTGATTTTAAATGCCACATAAAAGCTAATTTAAGATATCACGAAAAAACACATATCAAAAATTTAAATTTTTCACTTAAGTAGATTTACTTTTTATAAGTTTTCACATTGTTATTACTGATTACTCATTATATTCTAAAATAAAACAAATCATTTTAAAACTGTTTACTATTAAGTTCTTTACATTTTATACACTAAAGTATAAGAACAACTTCTTACTAAGTAGTATAGTTATCTAATTTTAATAATTAACTAATAATTAATAGTTTTAATAACTAAATAAATCAGTTTCAAAAAATTTATCTTAACAAAAATACATATATTTCTTTTTTTGCTTATCATTTTTATCTTGTTACTAAAATTGTTTCAAAAAATACTTAAAATAAAACACATACTTTAGAAAAATAAACAGGTTTAATATTTTCTTGCTGATAATTTATAACAAATTTTTTGACTTCAACACTTCAAATGTTAAATATTTTGAAGTAAGCATACAATATTTAAAAAAAAT
This sequence comes from Thalia democratica, assembly GCF_965202585.1. Classification (NCBI taxonomy): domain Eukaryota; kingdom Metazoa; phylum Chordata; class Thaliacea; order Salpida; family Salpidae; genus Thalia; species Thalia democratica. Next base: position 21,951,664 of record NC_139167.1, on the reverse strand, counting down.
CATTTCTTTTATTTTTTAAAATTAGTAGTACAAGTCTTAATTCAAACTTTACTAACAAAGTAATGTATTTAGTACAAGTTGTGAGCATGTAATTATGTAACTTAAAATTTTTTAGTTTTTTATGATGCTATTGTCGAAATATCTTGGTAGTTTTTACATGCATTAACTCAAAATGTTAATTGTATATAAGTTTATTTTTTTCTTTTTTTAGCTTTAATAGTTTTTATAAAGATATAAAATATTTCTTTGTTTACCTTTCTTTTCATTCAGATAATATCTTATATTTATAAAGTACATAATGGAAACTACATCTAAAAGAATTCTTATAAATGAAGGTAAATTAGATTTACGTTTTTTTATTTTTTTGTAGCAGTGATTGAAAATTTATTCTTTTTTTATACTACAGAATAACTATAAACTTTCAAATTGAGAAAATATATTTATTTTTTTTTAATTATTTTAAGTTGATTTTAATGTAAGTTCTAATCTTGCTAGATTAATGCTAAACAAGCATTAATTTTGTATTTAGTAGTTTTAAAACATTTTACTTCTAGATATACCAAATCAAGCTAATTTACTTTTGGTTAACTTGAAAGAAATTATTGATAAGCTTCAGTCTGAAAATATTTACTTCAAAACTCAACTAGAAATACTAAAAAGTGAAAATAAACACTGGTTATTTCAAATGAAGATCTTTCTATCAAAGTAAATAGTTTTTAAATGAAATTTTGAAAACAAAAGATTCTATGTCAGTTTGTTTTTCTTATTTTGTTTTAGTTTATTACCATCATGTTCAATTCTCATAAATGTAGTTTGAAATACTTTTTTAAGGTTTTAATTATTTAGGTACAAATATTTAATAACAATTGATTAATAGTAAATATATTAAATAAAATTATTACTAAGCAAAAGTAACAAGACTAATATCAAAAAGAACCAAACTCGATCCAATAAAGTTGAACTTTTATTTACAGATGATGAAATTGTAAGAAATAGTAGTAAATTTGTAAGTGGTAAAAACAGTAAGTTGATTATTTTTCTTATTTTAAACAAACTAGTCATTACCAATAAAAGTAAACTTTCTTTTTATATTAATTTTTTTTTAGACCAAGTTGATTTAGTTAATGAAAATGATATTGTTTTAAATTAATTTCGATTTTATCATTCTTTCACAGTATTTAAAAGTACATATTAAATTCTTCAACTTTTACTTTTATAAAAAAAAAGTACAAAACACATTGACAGCAATAAAAATCCTAGAAGTATCATAAAAAAAATGTGTTTTTACTATTCAGTGTACTTTTGAATTTAAAATTCAGATTTTTTAAGGTTTAAATGTCATTAAGAGAATGAAAATAGTTTTGATCGTTTGAAAGAAATTCAAGTGCAACAAAAATTTTTTATGAAACGCATACAGCCGAAAATAACATCTCATTAAAGAAAAATATAGGTAAAAAAATTAAAAATTATTTTATACATTAATTTGATTAATCAAGAAACATTGTTATAGTTTATAGTTAGAAAGTTTAGTAAAGCATAAAGCTACTCACAGTGATGATAGACCTTTGTAATGTATTATTTGTCAAGAAGGAAGATATTTTAAAACAAAAGATTATTTAAGAAAACATATGGTTTATCATTATGAGCCAAAATTTTCTTGCATATTGTCACCATAAAAGTTTCACTAAGTATAGTTTAAAAATTCACAAAATGACCCATATAAAACATTCAAATTAATTATTAAGTAAATTACTTTTTTTTTAAGTATGTTCTCTAAGTAAGGTATTTTTAAGTATTTTTAGTAAGGCAAAATTTATAGTAACAGAAATTTCTTTCTATTACGATTTTTGTTATGCTTCTATACTTGAATATTTCTGTAAATACTTTAAAATATATACTTTAGCGTTGCTTTCAATATGTACTGTTAAATGTTATATTTGTTTTATTAAGTAGATGATGTTCGAATTTTTTTTCATTATATACGTTTAAATTTTTAGTTTTACATTAAATTATTACGTTTCTTTTTATAAACACATTTAGGAAATTTTTGTACTAACCGAGTGCATAATGGATTCTACATCTTTACTTTTAATTAAAGGTAAGTTAAACTAACACCTTTCAATTGTTCAAAACAAAAAAAAGCTCATAATTTTTTTAAAGTATGAATAAATGTCTAAATTTATTTTAAGTAAGATTTTTCACTAATTATAATACATTTCAGTTAACTGTTAATAATAATGTATGTGTAGTATTCTTTAAACTTCTATTTTTAGACATATCAAACCAAACTTATATACTTATATATTATGGTAATTTTAAAAGCAAGTTTATCTATTTTCAGACAAGAAGTAAAGGAGAAGATATATTTTTAGTGCACAGTTGTAGTTTAGTCTTTTTTTGGTTTTCAACTTTATGAGTAACTTTTAAAACTTACCATTTTAATCTTTTTTGTCTACTTTGAAATTTGTTAAATACTAAAAAGCATTTAGTAATTAAGATAAAACACTAAAAATCAATTTGTAAAAACAAGAAGTGTATACTCTTTGCACGTAATCCCTTGTATAACTTTAAAAACAAATTTATCTTTGTGAGTTATTAAATAAGGTATACACAGTTTTTAAGTTTGACTTATCTGAGTTTTTAACAAAAATAATATTACAGGTATGAATAACACTGATAGTGGTAAGAATAACAATTATTTTGAGAGTGTGGATAAAAATGAAGTAAAACAAAAGTGTTTTTATAAAACTTATAAAGTTGAAGATATTTTATTATTAAATAACATAAAGGTAAGAATATTTATATTTATTTGAGTATCAAGTGGTATTAAATAAATAAGTACAAACTCGTTTAGAATCAAGTTCACCCTATTATGACGACTATTGCAAAAATGAGATTAGTATTTATGTAGTGTTTGAAGTAAAAAATATAATCAGCTGTAAAATTCTATAAGAATATTTATACACCAACTTAATGTTAGATTTATTATACCATTTATTACTATACCAAAATATTATACACCAATTTTAAAAAACAAACCATCATTTATTGGTTAAAAATAATTAAAGTATAGACGTAATGTTTTTTTTTTAGTTTTTACAGAAAAACTATTCAATTGTGAAATATGTCACAGAGGTTATACTAATAAATATAGCCTCAAATATCATATTAAAGTTCATGACGAATCAAAAGCTCTGAAATGTGATGTTTGCTTGAAACTGTTTTTTTACAAATCAAGTCTTGAAGCTCATTACAGCATTCATACAGGAGAAAAACCTTTTGCTTGTCAAATATGTGGTAGAAAATTTACTCACCAACGAAGCTTAGTACAACATCAAGCTACTCACAGTGATGATAGACCTTTAAATGCAGTATTTGTCCAGAAGAAAGATATTTTAAAACAAAAGACTGTTTAACAAAATACTTGGTATATCATTATGAGCCAAAATTTTCTTGCAGTTATTGTCACCATAAAAGTTACACTATAAGTAGTTTAAAAGCTCACGAAAAGACCCATGTAAAACAATTAAATTAGTTTATAAGTAGTTAACTTTTTGTTAAGTGTTAATTTTTATGTTTATATTTTGTATAAACATAAAACAAGCTTAACTAAAACAAGGAATATTAAATACTTCTGTAGTTAAATTTTAAGTAAGTCTGTTTCGATAAAAAAATTTAAGTTTCTTAGCTATATTTTTGTCTTTAGATTTTATTAAAATTCACTCTTTTAAATACAGTTCACTATTTCTCTTAAATTAAACTTAATTTAAACTAAGTTAATACAAATGAATTTAATATTAAGTTTATCAAAAGTTTTTGTTGTATAATATTTATAAAATTAAAATGTAGATTCTTTTGCTTCTTCTTTAAGTTTAACTTTCTTAACAATTTATTCAAAAAGTACTTTTAAAGGTTGTTTTTTTATTATCAGCAAACTTAGTAAAATATGTATTTTTAACTATGTGTGATAAAGTATTCAGATTAATTTTCAGCAAAAGTTATGCACCGTATTTTAAATATTTTATACCTGTTGTTAGGCAAGTTTGAGTGTATAAAAGTATTTCTTAAATATTTATTTTTGTACTCTATAGTTTTGTTTTTACTTTTAATTTTCGTTCAGGTTTTTTATATATATTAATATAAAGCATAATGGAAACAACATCTAAAAGTTTACTTCTTACTGAAAGTGAGTTGAATTTAAATTTCGCATCAGTCTTACTTTAAACTTTTTATATTGTTTTTTTTGTAGGTAGTCATTTACCTTTATATATTCAATAACTTTAGTTTTGTATAATTTGAAATCATATGTTTAATTTAACTATAGCTGCAAAGTTTTATAATTATAGACAAGATGCATGTTTTACTTATTCGTTAGTCATAATTTACTAGATGTTTTGAATTTGTTAAATTTGAAAGAAGTAATTGAAATCTACTCTCTGATATTTTTTACTTCTATACTCAAGTAGAAAATTTACAGTTAGAAAATAAACTATGACCTCTCATAATTCAAATAAAAAAATTGTCCCTATGAGAAACAGTAAAAAATACTACTAGCTAAGTTGAATAAATCTAATATAATATCAACATGTAAAAAGTATTTAAATTCCCTATGCCCTTTTGGGCATGGTGGGGGGTTACCTTTATTTTTACAAGTTAATCTTATTTTATAGAGTTTTATCTGAGCTATCTAGCATTTTTAACCGATTGAAAATATTCACAGTAATTTTTGAAACATGAGCGATCAAAGCCAGTGACCTTAATAGGTTCCTAATGGAAGGCGCAAACTAAAAACGCGAAAAAAGACTATTTCATTAAAAACCTATCTCCTTCATTTTTTAAGCAATCTTCTTTAAATTTTCACAGAAAGTGTATTATTGAATTTTTTAAAGATTAAGTGCAAGATTTTTTTTTAATTTCGAAAAATAAAATTTAATTAATAAAAACTATCTTTTTTTTTTGTTTTTTTAATCTTAAATTTTATTTTTTAATTGTTTTGGAGTTCAAACATTGAAGTCTTTAAAACTATATAAGGAACGTTTCCTGGAAGTTTGAAGTCTCTAGCTAAAAAATAAAGGAGAAGATATATTTTTAGTGATTTTTAAAATTTCAGAGAAAATTGACCCCAAAAAATTTGCGGTCTATACGTTTGTATCGGAAAGATTTCACAAAAATACAATATCTCAAAAGTTAAATAAGATTTTTTAATTCTATAAAACTGGCTTGTAGTTGGTACTTAAAACTTTCATATAAGATCCAATGTTATTTTAAATAAAAAATGTTGGACCTTCCCCCCCTTATGCCTTTAACCCAAAGTGTTTTGAAATGTTAGTTATGTCTTTATCAACACGCAATTAAAATAAAATTATATTTGAAATATTTTTCTGATTGACTTTCTCAACACATTTAACATTCAAAATTAAATAAACTAAAGTAATAACTCACTGTAATTCAGTAATATCTGACGGCATATGTAATACCAAGCTTTGGCTCTGTAGACTTCAAATTAAGCATGTTTTTGTTAGAAATAAAAACAGGAGAGTATTTTGCTTTTTATACTAAAAAAACACCATTTTCAAGACAAAACTTGAATAATTTGTGTGGTTATGATGTCATTATATATCAAAAGCAGTTAAAATATGCTAAAATGCTTGCCTTTAAACTAAATATAAATTTCATTTAAGATATAAATTATAAATCTAGGAAATTATAAGTGACTTTATTATTATTAAGTTCATTATAACATAAAATATGTTACTTTTAGGGTGCAAACGTTTTTTTTTTTGCAAAAGTTTTGACTTTTTTTCTATTTAATGAAGTCTGAACATATTTGAATCATATATTTTAATGTGTCCAGGAAAAATCACCTAAGTATTGCCTACCCCTATCTCAATACCTCAAGTTTTAAAAAAAAAATTCATGAGTACGTAGTTTTATTGTTTAACAAGTTAAAACTTAAAAAAAATACAACAAAAAAGTATTCAGTAAAAAGTTTGAAAAGGATTTGCATATATAAAACAAAATATGGTTTCACAAAAAAAAACAATTTGAAGTTTTAAAATATAAGATGTAACGTTATAAGGCGTTAAATCCTGGAGATCCTGATAAGCTAAGCTTATCGGAATGTATATCACAGATGTTCTTGTGCTAAAACTTTATTTCAACTAACGGCGTTTCACTGCTCTCAAATAAATTTAAGAACAGATCTACGGAGTCTATAAAATGTTAACACACATTAGAAAAAAAGCAGAAAAAAGCATGTATAATTATGTATAGTGTTTATCTAGGTACTAACTATAAATGGACTTTATGGTTTAAAAACAAAGTTTGGGATAAAAGCATAAAATTATAAAATTATCTACAAAAAAAAACAAATTTAATAAAAGTAGGCACTAACACCTCAAAAAGCTCTAAGAATAGGCAGGTTTTAAAAATGAAAATTAAATTGAGTTGTGCAGAAATGTTACGTCATAATAATTTTAACAAATTGTTCAATAATTTATACAGCTTGAAAACATGAAGTATTAAACTTGCAAGTATATTTAAGTTTTGTGAAATAAATTAGTACATAAGTAGACAGAGTTATTTAAAGTAGAATCGTCGGTTATGGGGACAGATATTCGATAAATCTTGCCGCTTATTCAGAAGTAGGTCTTTATCTTCTGCTGCAATTACTGCTCTTTCTGTATTGCAAGTTGGGCAAATTCTACTTACTCCGTTGGATGCATGTTTTATCTTTGAAACAATACTCCACTCCATGTTTGGCCTTTTACCGTACCTGTGAAAAAAAAACTCCAGACATAATCCGATAAACGCGTGCTTTGTTTTTTATTTATATTTTTAAAAGTATGTTTATGATTAGCATATCTATCCTTGAAACTACCTGCTGTACTTCCGATATAAATTTTATCTGGGCCCTTACTTTCAACTTTAACTTTATAAATAACATTTTTAATTAAACAATTACCTTTTAATGGGCAGTTATCTTTGTTTAATTTACGGCAATTACATGTTTTAGGCATATTACTTAACTTATTACTATTAGGGTTAGTTGGTTTTGAATATTTATTTATAGTTTTATTGTTATGCATTTTGCTTATACTTTTAGCGCTATTGTCGCTTACTTGTTCTAAGTTTTCTTTTATCATTTTAGAAATACTTCTAGTTATACGTTGATTATTATAATCTACACTATTGTTAGTACTATTGATATCAATATTATATTATTATAATATTATAATATTATATATCAATATAATATTGATATCAATAGTACTAACAATAGTGTAGATTATAATAATCAACGTATAACTAGAAGTATTTCTAAAATGATAAAAGAAAACTTAGAACAAGTAAGCGACAATAGCGCTAAAAGTATAAGCAAAATGCATAACAATAAAACTATAAATAAATATTCAAAACCAACTAACCCTAATAGTAATAAGTTAAGTAATATGCCTAAAACATGTAATTGCCGTAAATTAAACAAAGATAACTGCCCATTAAAAGGTAATTGTTTAATTAAAAATGTTATTTATAAAGTTAAAGTTGAAAGTAAGGGCCCAGATAAAATTTATATCGGAAGTACAGCAGGTAGTTTCAAGGATAGATATGCTAATCATAAACATACTTTTAAAAATATAAATAAAAAACAAAGCACGCGTTTATCGGATTATGTCTGGAGTTTTTTTCACAGGTACGGTAAAAGGCCAAACATGGAGTGGAGTATTGTTTCAAAGATAAAACATGCATCCAACGGAGTAAGTAGAATTTGCCCAACTTGCAATACAGAAAGAGCAGTAACTGCAGCAGAAGATAAAGACCTACTTCTGAATAAGCGGCAAGATTTATCGAATATCTGTCCCCATAACCGACGATTCTACTTTAAATAACTCTGTCTACTTATGTACTAATTTATTTCACAAAACTTAAATATACTTGCAAGTTTAATACTTCATGTTTTCAAGCTGTATAAATTATTGAACAATTTGTTAAAATTATTATGACGTAACATTTCTGCACAACTCAATTTAATTTTCATTTTTAAAACCTGCCTATTCTTAGAGCTTTTTGAGGTTAGTGCCTACTTTTATTAAATTTGTTTTTTTTGTAGATAATTTTATAATTTTATGCTTTTATCCCAAACTTTGTTTTTAAACCATAAAGTCCATTTATAGTTAGTACCTAGATAAACACTATACATAATTATACATGCTTTTTTCTGCTTTTTTTCTAATGTGTGTTAACATTTTATAGACTCCGTAGATCTGTTCTTAAATTTATTTGAGAGCAGTGAAACGCCGTTAGTTGAAATAAAGTTTTAGCACAAGAACATCTGTTTTAAAATATATGTTTTTTATATATTTAGTTATAGCTGGGCATCAAATATTTAAAATGTGTTCTTAACTTTTTTTTCTCACTTAACACTAGTTCTAATTAAGTGATCATTTTATTACAAATATGATTTATTTTTTATCTGAAATACGATTTTTCAAAGTTATTTGGTCCTCTAAGACTACTTTAAACAAATTGTAACCTCAAAAGACTTTTTCTGATAAATCGGCCAACTATAAAATTTACCCTTATCTAACATATAAACGTTTTAAAATTTTAGGACTAATTGTACAGTTTGGAAGAAGCTTAAATAGAAAATGAAGAAAATAAAATTTAGGTTCAAGTTTTTTTAGTTAATGCATTTATAGTAATCACTGACTTTGATTGCTTATACCTTAAAAGTTACTTTAAATTTTGTCAAAAATTTTAAAAGTGTCAAACAGCTAAGATAAAACTCTACAAAATGTAAAAATTATATTGTACTATGGCTTTGATCCAATGCAAAAATAATTGCTTATCATCTAATGTTTGAGAAAAAAAAAGATAGTTCTTTTAAATGAAATAAATTTTATACACTATTTAAAAATAGGCTTTTTTTTTAATATTTTTAGTTACAAAATGTTCATAAACACTTCGATTTTTATCTTCTAATTATAACAGAAAAGCTATTCAGATGTGAAATATGTCATAGAAGTTATTCTAACAAATATTGCCTTTTTCGACACATGAAAGTTCATGACGAATCAAAAGCATTTAAATGTGATGTTTGTTTGAAAGAATATTCTTTCAAGTCAGAACTCAAAGCTCATTACAGAACTCATACAGGTGAAAAACCTTTTGCTTGTCAAATATGTGATAGAAAGTTTGCTCTAAAACAATCCTTAACCAGACATCAAGCTATTCACAGTAAAACGAAACCTTTTAAATGCAGTACTTGTCCAGAAGGTAGGTTTTTAAAACCTTAGTGAAATTTAAAAGAACATATGATATTTTATTATCAATTATTAATTATTATAGAACCAACTTGTATAATTATTTTACTTGAATTTTAAATGCTTTTTATAACTAATTAGAATTTGACTGTTTAGATAAGTGTTTGTTATGTGGTAAAACTTTAATTGTATTTTTTATAATTTATTGCTATTAGTGTAATAAAAATTACTGGGTTTAGTATAAAAGTAAGTTTTTTGTTTAATTTAAGTTTATACCAAAGTTGATTAATTAGTTAATAACAAATTTAAATTTAAAAATTTGTTTATTAAGCGAATGTATTGAATTTTATGTTCATTGTTTTGTTTCGTTGTTAAATATATTTTTTAATTTTAGTTATTCTTAAGTGCTAAATTATTTTTTTATAGAATACTTTTAAATCTTATTTTAATATTAGTATTTTAAAAAAAGTCTGTAGCTATTAATTTCATAATTGTTTTCACTGTATATCAAAATTTTGTTCTTAGTATTTTTTTGTTATGCTTATATACTTGAATAATCTTTGGCAATATTTTATAATATTAACATTAATCTTATTTTCAAATTAGATTGTTAATACTATTTTTGTTTAATTAAGTAAAAGATATTCGATTTTTTTCATTATGTGAGTTTAAATTTTTAGTTTTACATAATGTTATTTCGTTTCTATTAACAAACACGTTTAGGAATTTTCATACAAATAAAGTGCATAATGGAATCTACATCTAAAATTTTATTTTTTAGTGAAGGTTAAAATAACAACTTTTAATTTTTTCAACAAAAAAATAAATAAAATCATAAATCCAATAGATATAGATAGTTATTTTTTGGTGTTTTCAATATTTTTTTTAAACTATAATACATTTTGATTTATTGCAGTAAGAATGTATGTTTTATTGTTCTTTAAACTTTTATTTCTGGATATGTCAAACAATTTACTTAAATTAAACTTGAAAGTTGTTCTTCAAAAAATTTAAGTATAGGATATTTTTAGTCGTAATTTGGTCTCTTTTTGGTTTGCACTTAAATAAGTAAATTTCTCACTTTGATGTCTTTTATTTATAAAACAACTTTTAATTTCGTTAAAGAGTAATTAAGATAACACAACACAAATAAAATCAGTTTGTAAAAAAAACGAATTGAAATCCCCTATGCTCATATCAACTGGGTAATTAAAAAACAATTATTTTATATATTTATCAAACAAGGTAACATATTTTATAAGTTTAACTTGTTTGAATTTTTTAATGAAAATAATATTACAGATATGATTACTACTTATAGTGATAAAAACAACAATAATTTTGATATTGTAAAAAAATCTGAAATAGAACAAAAATGTTTTGACAAAACTTATGAAGTTAAAAACAATTTCTCATATATAAAACTAAAGGAGAACATATTTAATATTATTTGAGTTTTAAGTGGTACTTTATCAGGGTTTCCAAAGCCAGGTTTCCAGAAATTTAGGGGGTAAGAAGCAGCAATGGGGCCAAAGGGGGGCATGAGCAGTACAGGGGCCACAGCGGAGCTATGAGGTCATAATTTGAATCCTATACTAAATATTAAGGAGTTGATGATGAAAAAGAAAAAATGTCTTAACCGTTTTTAAAGTTCTCAAAAGGGGGCTTTTTGTAAAAAAGTTTGGGAAACCCTGTATTAGATAAATTAGTATAAATTTGTTTAGAATCAAGTTCACCCCCTTATAGTGTAAACATATTACAAAAATAAGTTGAGTTATTTCATTGCGTTTCACATTAAAAAAAATAAAGAGAAACAAAGTTTTATATAATATTTTATAATACATCAATTTCAAATAACAAACCTAAATTTATTAATTTGAAAAATTTATAAATAAAAACATAATTTTTTATCATATAATTTTTACAGGAAAACTATTCAGTTGTCAAATATGTCATAGAAGCTATTTTAATAAATACAGTCTTAATCAACACATGAAAGTTCATGACAAATCAAAAGCATTTAAATGTGATGTTTGCCTGAAACTCTTTTCTAGGAGATCAAGTCTTGAAACTCATTACAGAACTCATACAGGAGGAAAACCTTTTCCTTGTCAAATATGTAATAGAAAATTTGCTCAAAAATCAAACTTAAATACACATCTTAAATTTCACACAAAAAGTAAATATAATAACATAAATAAAACATTACTTGAACAATTTTTGGCAAACTTATTGTTTATTTTTATCATCGAAGTAGTATACAAACTTAATGTTACTTAACATGCTTTAGTTTAGTGGCTAAGATATTTACTAAAAGCATCAAAAATATTGATATAAATTTAGCTTAACTTAGTTTATATAGTATTGTAAAATGTTTAAATAGTAGACATTTTATAAATACAAATTACAATTGTTATGATGTTTTTTAATTTTGAAAAAAAGATATTTAAATTTATTTTTTCAATTTTAATACAAACTCTATAATGCATCAATTGAAGTATTTTTATAATATGCTTAAAAATTTATCAATCAATACTTACGAATAACTATTTTATTGTGAAAAATGTAATAGAAGTTATTCTAACAAAGGTAATCTCAATCAACACATGAAAGTTCATGACGAATCAAAAGCATTCAAATGTGAAGTATGCTTGAAACTGTTTTGTAAAAAAACACAGCTAAAAGTACATTACAGAACTCATACAGGAGAAAAACCTTATGCTTGTCAAGTATGTGATAAAAAATTTATTCATAAACAAAACTTTGAACAACATCAAGCTACTCACAGAGATGATAGACCTTTTTAATTGCAGTATTTGTCCAGAAGGAAGATATTTTAAAACAAAAACTTGCTTAACAAAACATGTGGTATATCATTATGAGCCAACATTTTCTTGCAGTTTTTGTGATCATAAAAGTTACACAAACATTAGTTTGAAAGCTCACGAAAAGACCCATATAAAACATTTAAGTGAATTTATAAGTTGTTTACTTTTTGTTTTGTATAATTTTTTTATGTACATATTTTGTATAAATTTAAAAGCTTAACTTTTTTATTAAAATTAAATATTTTTGAAATTTAAGTTATTTTAAGTAAGTCTTTTTTGTTAACTTCTTAAGTTTATTAACTAAATTCATGTCTTAAGATTTTATTCAAATTTACGGTTTTGAATACAATTCAATATTCTGTTAAGTTTAACATAGAATTTTAGATTAAACTAACATAACTCAAAATTCGAATCGAACATTAATCTTATCGAAAGTTTTTGTTGTATAATACTTATATAGTTAAGTAGTTTTTTTCTTTGCTTTTCTTTTAGTTTAACTTACTTAGCATGAAGGACTTTCAAAGCTTGTTTTTTAATTCTTAGCAAATTTAGAAAAACATTTAATTTTGAACATGTGTGATAAAGTATTCATCTTAAATTTTGAGCAAAAGTTGTAAGCAAAAGTTTCATGCAATTATTGTAATCATAAAATATACAAAGAAAGTAGTTTGAAATTGCACAAAAATAGAATTCATATCATACCTTGTCTTGTTTTGTAAATATTTTGCATTTTTAAGAATTTACTAAGGTGGTTCCACTTATTTTGTTTTTCTTTGAAACTTTAGTACAAAAAGTAGACTTAAATTACTGATTTGAAGTGTTTTAAGAAAAAAAATTCAATTTAAAAGTTTTTTAAGTATCTTTATTACTATTTGTGTGCAAAGTTTGAAATATCATGAAAAAAATGTTCATAAAATTTTTTTTATTTTCTTTTATAAGTATTTTGACTTAATAAATGGAATGACTTTCAAGGTGTTTTGTTAAATCTATGGCTATAAGTTTATTGAAACTACTGGTTTGAAAGTATAAAAGTGACTTTTTGTTTCATTTAAGTTTATACCAAAGTTTTTTGATTAGCTTAAAACAAAATTTAAACTTAAAGTTAGTTTATTCGTATGTATAGAATTTATATAATTACAGCTTTCTTTTGTTGTTAAATAATTTGTTTTTTATTTAAGTTATTGCCAAGTATTTTATTAGTTATTCATTAAATACTTTTGAAACTTGTTTTAATTTTAAGTACTTTAGTAAAACTCTGCATCTAATTTCAAAATTTTCATAAGTGTAAAACAAAATTTTCTTTCTATTACAATTTTTGTTATGCTTCTATACCTGAATACTTTCTGTAAATTTTAAAATATATACTTTAGGGTTGCTTTCAATATGTATTGTTAAATGTTATGATTGTTTTATTAAGTAGATGATGTTCGATTTTATTTTCGTTATATACGTTTAAATTTTTAGTTTTACATAATGTTATTTCGTTTCTATTCATATTCAAATTTAGGGAATTTTTATACTAACTGAGTGCATAGTGGATTCTACATCTAAAAATTTACTTTTAAACAAAGGTAAGCTGAACTTCCACCTTTCAATTGTTTTAACAACAAAATATATAAGCTCAAAAATTAAATATATTAGCCCTATATCCTCAAGATGTTCTATAATTTAAAAAAAATATTTTATTATGGTTATTTTATTATATAAGGTAGACAACATATTTCAGTTTAGCTTATCTGAGTTTTTAGTAAAAGCAATATTACAGGTATGAATACTTCTGATAGCGATAAAAATAACTATTATTTTGATGATATGAACAAAACTGAAGTAGAAGAAAAGTGTTTTGATAAAACTTACAAAGTTGAAAACAAATTCTCATTAAAGAAAAGTAAAGGTAAGAAAATATTAATTTATTTGACAATTTAGTGGTATTAGATAAATGAGTAAAAATTGTCTAGAATCAATATCATCCCCTTATGGCGAATTTATTGCAAACATAAGTTTATTGTGAATATATTGTGAGACATTAAAAAAAGTATTAAAGAAAAGTTAAATTTTACAAAATAGTTAATAAAACACCAGTCTTAATTAACAAACCATCATTTATAACAAAAATAAAATTGAATAGAGACGTGATGTTTTATTTTTATGTTTTTACAGAAAAGCTATTCAAATGTCGAATTTGTCACAGAAGCTATTCTAACAAATATAGTCTCAATCATCACATGATAATTCTCACGAATCAAAAGCATTCAAATGTGATAATTGCTTAAAAGTGTGTTCAAGCAGATCAGAACTCAAAGCTCATTACAGAATTCATACAGGAGAAAAACCTTTTGCTTGTCAAATATGCGATAGAAAATTTGCTCGAAAAAGCCATCTAGTTCAACATCAAGCTACTCACAGTGATGATAGACCTTTTAAATGTAGTGTTTGTCAAGAAGGAAGATATTTTAAAACAAAAGACTGTTTAACAAAACATATGGTATATCATTATGAGCCAAAATTTTCTTGCATCTATTGTCACCATAAAAGTTACACTAAGTATAGTTTGAAAATTCACGAAATGACCCATATAAAACATTCCAATTAATTATTAAGTAGTGTACTTTTTTTATTATAAATTTCAAGTAAGGTATTTTTAAGTATTTTTAGTAAATCTTGTATTGTGAATACTTCGCATTTATAAAAATTTATTTATCTTTAAAATGTTAAAACTTAAAAACTAAAAGAAGCCTTTAACAAATTATAATTACTTTTATTGGAAGTCTTTTAAAAAAATAAAGTTCAATTCAAATGTTTATTAAATCACCTTTTTAGTACTAGTCTGAAAAATTTAAAATATCTGAAATAGAATAATCATTTAATATATTTTTGTTATTAGTATTTTGACTTGTTAAATAAAAAAACTTTCAAGTTACTTTATTAAATTTATGGCAATTAGTTTAATAAAGTTACCGGGTTGAGTTAATAGTTAAGTTTTTTGTTTAATTTAAGTTTATATCAAAACTATTCATTTAGTTTATAACAAAATTAAACTTAAAACTAGTTTATTGAACGTATGTATTGAAATTTTATACTTACTGTTTTGTTTGATTGTTAAATATTTTGATCATTTATTTAAGCTAATGCTAAGTTTTTAATAGTTTTTTATTCGAATACTTTTGAAACTTGTTTTATTTTTCAATACTTTTGTAAAAATCTGTATCTAGTTTCATAATTTTCATAAGTCTAAAACAAAATTTTGTTCCTATTACAATTTTTGTTATGCTTTATACTTGAATATTTTTGTTATTGAATAGTCTTTGTAAATATTTTAAAATATATATTTTAGCGTTGCTTTCAACATGTAGTGTTAAATGTTATATTTGTGTTATTGAGTAGATGATGTTCGATTTTATTATCATTATATATGTTTGAATTTTTAGTTTTACATAATGTTATTTCGTTTCTATATATAAACATGTTTAGGCAAATTTAACACTAAAAAAAGTATAATGGATTCTACATCTTTACTTTCAAATAAAGATAAGTTAAAATGAATGAAAAAATTAGCTGCTTTTGTAAGTTTTAACAGTTTCTTAATGTCAAAAAGATGTTTAAAGTTCATATAAAACTTTAAAAACTTTTACGCAATCAAAAAAAGACAATGATAAAATAAAATAAAAAATAGTTCTTTTTAGATACACGTCTTTTAATTTTTTCATTTAAGTGTTTTTATAACGGTTTTTGTAAATATAAAAACAAACTTTAAAAGTTCCTTTTGGAAAGTTGAAGCTTTTAAAACAAAAGTATTTGCATCTAGAAGCAGAAACACACATAAAATTTAAAAGATTAAGGTTTTTTTTTAAACTCTGTATTGGATACTTAAGACTAACTTATTCGTTCTTAGCACAAAGCCAAAAAAAAATTTTTTAATTAATTTACTGTTGTATGTACATTGTATACAGTAATACCTCAAACAATATCTGATAAATTTTGAATGTAACTATAACTACTAGCTGAAACCGTCAATACTTATTATGCTCGTAAATAATCTACATTCCTGGGCATGACGTTAAACTATTCTGGTGTATGACTCGGTAACCGAAAAGTTTTTTGTACACCAGGTCCTTGGACCAAACTTTTTGTGCGTATTTTTTGTCGTTCAATAATCAAAGCAGAGTGCATACAGTTAAGAGCCCAAAATTTTGTATAATTTTATATATAATTTTTAATGAAGCTAGAGTTTGGGAACTTTTTTGGCTTTTGTTTATTTTATTTATTTATACTTTTTAATGAAGTTAGAATTTGTAGGTTTAATGATTTTAGTTTTGTTAATTCTTTTTAATAAAACTAGAATCTGTGGGTTGTTTGATTTTAATTTAATTTTATTTATAAATTTTTATGAAGCTAGAGTTTGTGGGTTTTTTAATTTATTTTATATAGTTTTTAATGAAGTTAGAAGTTGTGGGTTTTTTGATTTTAGTTTAATTAAATTTATAGTTTTTTTATAAAGCTAGAGTTTGTGGTTTTTAAAATTTTTGTTTTATTTAATTTATTCATTTTAATAAAAAATATTAATTGTATAAAGTTCAAATGTTATATATTAGATTTAACTAAAGTTTTAGATAATGTTTTTTTTTATACATAAAAATTTTTTTCAGCTAAATTTTATAATAATAAGCTGCATAATGGAGTCTACATCAAAAAATTTACTTCTTAATAAAAGTAAGTAAGATTTACTAATCTGATTGTTTTCAACAAGCAAATTAAAACAATTTTTTTATGACTAGTATTTATATCCTAAATAAAAAAATATATATGTTATGAGTAGAGATTGTATTTAAGTTTTAACTTAAATTACTTTTTTTTCACTTAAAGGTAAATTTTGATTTATTTTAATTGTGAATAGCTTTATTATAAGATGTACTCATAATTCGTAAATGTTTTTTAGTAAATTTAAAAGTTTAAAAGAAAATTAAAACGAGAAAATATTTTTATGGATTAGTTTTTTATTGTAAGCCTAATAAAAACCTAACAAACTTAATAATTTAATCTGTAAAATTGTTTTAAATCTGTTCAGCAGTATAAACAGATTAATGATTCAGATAAAACGATGCAAATTAAACCCAGCTTATAAAAAGCAAGGTATATACATTTATACCTTTGATCCGATGTATAAAAACTTTTCATTACGTTTTAGATCAAGTTTAGTATCAAATTTACAAAAAAAAAAGTTAAAGTTGCTATTAAATTAAATTTATATTTTATATAAATAATAGAATAATGTTTGGCGAGGCATGGAGACACATCTTATTAAGAATTTCACAACTCAAATCATAATACCTAATAACTGAAAGTGGTTTGAAATGTCTGTTATATCTTTATAAAAACGCAATTAACGTTAAATTAAAAAATATTAAATTAAAAAAATATATTTTAGTTTTTTTCTTTTTTATATTGACTTAAATCAGAGAATAAAAAAAAATTATTATAGTAGTTTTTTATACTAAAAACTAAAGTATTTACATTGTCATAAATATTGATAAATTTCAATAAAGTGCTAAATAAATGAATTAAAATAAGTTGGAACCAAGTAGTTTTCAAATAAAGTTTTCCAATATTTTTTTCGTTTTATAAAATGTTCTGTAAACTAAAAATATCGAAGGTAAATTGAAATAATTTGTTCTGTTTTGTTTTGTTGAGTTTACTTAAAAATTACTCTATATACATCTTTGCAATTATATAAAATTTTAAGTAAGTTTTAGTTTATTTAAACGTAGTTAACATAGTGTTATTAAGTTTA
The DNA here is from genome assembly GCF_965202585.1 of Thalia democratica. NCBI lineage: Eukaryota > Metazoa > Chordata > Thaliacea > Salpida > Salpidae > Thalia > Thalia democratica. The sequence continues at coordinate 21,933,785 of NC_139167.1, read as the reverse complement.
GAGTTAAAAAAATTTGTTCAGACAATTTTTTATACGAATAAAGTGCATAATAGAATCTACATACCAAGATTCACTTATTGGTGGAGGTAAGTAAAGTTTTTGCTTGAATTAAAAAAAACTTATAAATTCTTTTTTTGTTCTATCTTTCTTTGTACTGGACAAAAATAAACATAAACTATAACTTGTAGTTTGTGAGTCAAATAGTTTGAATGTTTACCATTTTTGATATATTTTTAATCAAATTTTAAAAGCATTTTGTTTTTATGCTGTTCTTGATAATTTTATTCCTAGATATATCAAACCAAGCTAACTTGCTTTTGTCAAATTTGAAAGAAGTTATAGATAAGCTTCAATCTGAAAATATTTACTTTAAAACTCAAGTAGAAAAACTAAAAGTTGAAAATAAACAGCTGATTATTTCAAACAAAAACCTTTATAAAGAAGTGAACAGTTTAAAAGAAAGTTTGAAAAGAAAAGACTTTTTGTAAGTTTATTTCACTAACTTTATCTGATCAATTTTCGTTCAGCTAAATTTTTATTTAAAGTTTTCCAAGTTGTATTATAAACTATTCAAAATACTGATAAAATTATTTTTTTTTAATTTTAGTTATATTTATTAATATCAATAAACAACAGATTACAAATGTTTTGCACTGAAGCATAAAGTTTAAGTGTTTGTCAAAACTTTTTTTATTATTAAATTTAATTTTTTTTTAGTTTTACAATAAACATAATTCCTTATACTTATTTAAAAAGCACAGAAAACTTTCAAACTGTTCTAATTTAAACAACAAAATATCTAATTTCATGTACATATTAGTTTTTAAGCAATTAAATAATATTTAAATGAGTTTATTTATACAGAAAAAGTAACAACATTGATAACAAAAAGAACCAAAATGAATCGAATCAAGTTGAAATTTTATCTACTGATGATGAGATTGTAAGAAGTAGTAATAAACCTGAAAATTGTAAAAGCAGTAAGTTGAATTTCTATTTGAAGTGCAAAAACACTATTTATTAACAGGAGACTTATCTTAGTCTATGAAAATTTCATACATTTTTATTTTTAAGTTTTGATGACAAACCATATTACTTAATTTGAAAAACATAGTTTATATTTATGATTCAATTCTTATTTTCTAATGTTTCACTATTTTTTGACTCATTGTTTTTTTTTTTTTGAAAATACACTATTCATACAATTTTTGGCAGCATATAGTTAGTAAATTACCATAATAAATAAATAATATTTTGATAGCTGCTGTAATTTAAAGTTGTGCTTAAATTATTAAAGCGTAGTTGTTGTGAAAAAGTCTTTCAATACGTACTGATGTTTAGTTTCATTTAAACCATACCATATGTGTAACATTTAAATTAAAAAAGAAAAAAATATTACAGAGTTGCAAAATGCACAAGTTAAATTTTAACTAAAAAATGAGTCATGTTTTATAGATAAAGGCGTATATAAATGCAGATTCTAACCAGCTTCGACTCCTGGTCTAACATTATCCATAAAAAAAAATACTGTGCAATGTTTTTTTTTTGTTTTTAAGTTCAAACAATTTTTTTGATATGGTAACTAACTGTCATTAAAGACAATAAAAAGTATTTTTGTGGTGTGAGTATTATTTAAGTGAAACAAAATAATTTAATAATACTCTGAAAATAACATATCATTAAAGCAAAAAATAGGTAACAACATTGAAACTATTTTTTTTAAATCAAAAAATGGTAATTAAAAACAAAAATAATTTTTATGTTTTACTAAACCTCAGACTCATGATAAAAAATTTCAAAGTTTTAGTCATAAAGTTGGTAGCCCTTCTGATTCAAGTAGTAAGTAATTTTATTTTGTAAAAAGGAGTAAAAAAGTGCATTAGAAGTCAGTTAATTACTATAATAAGTTTTATTTTATAACTTCTTTTATGTTTGAAAAAAACTTAGTTGAAAAAAAAAAGAAATAATTAAATGCTTTAGTTTTCATAGAAGTTTTGTGTTAAAAATTGTAGGCTTTTAACTTTTTTTCATATCAGGAAAACATTATAGTTAAAACAGTATTAAAATAGTTATAATCTTAATAAGTTTTAGTCAATAAAAAAGTTTATGATTATTTACATTTTTTGATATAGAAAATCAACTAAAGTAAATTAAAAATAAACTTTATACATACACAAATATCTAGTGTTAAACTTTCATTTATTTATTAAAATACTTCTGTAAGCAACTTTAAATGTTACCTTGTAATTAAAAACAGAAAAACTATTTAATTGTGAAGTATGTCATAGAAGTTATTCTAACAAATATGGTCTCAATCAACATATGAGAATTCATGACGAATCAAAAGCATTCAAATGTGATGTTTGCTTAAAAGTGTGTTTAAGCAGATCAGAGCTTAAATTACATTACAGAACTCATACAGGAGCAAAACCTTTTGTTTGTCAAATATGTGATAGAAAATTTGCTGCAAAACATGCTTTAACCCGACATCAAGCTATTCACAGTGATGATAGACCTTTTAAATGCGATGTTTGTCCAGAAGGAAGGTATTTTAAAACGAAACGAAATTTAAAAGGACATATGATATTTCATTATGAGCCAAAATTTTCTTGCAGTTATTGTGATCATAAAAGTTATAGAAAAAGTGATTTGAATGTGCATGATAAAAGAATTCATAATCAACTTTAAACTTGTTTTATAGTTATTTTTAACATTTTTGATAATTACTGACTAGGATGCAAAGTATTTTATTTTAAGGTCTTAAGCTAATTTATACTTAAGTTTTTTAAGTTGCATTGAATTGTTAGTTATAAATATTAGAAATCGTATTATTCTTTTACACTGAGTTTAAGATAAAAACTTAACAGTTGGTTATAAAATATTGATTGTAGAATATTTCTTTCAAATTTTATACAACTTTGGATTTTTTGTTAACCCTATTCAGTTATTTTTACAAATTTCTACAAAATAAGTTTTACTTTAAAATAAAATTGAGAGAAATATGTTTTTTTTTACTTGCAAAACGTTTCAAAAAAAAAAAAAACTTACTTTTAAAAGACTGTTTTAAACTATAAGTTTATTTTAGCTTAAGAATGTTTATAGTTAAATATTAGTTTATAAAGTCGTGCTTCAAGTTTATTAGATTTTTTTTTTAATGTCATAAAGGTTGATATCATATAAAAACAAGACATCATAAGTTTTATAACTATAATTTAATGTCTTAATACTGAACACTTACATTTTGTTTAGACATTAAATCATAATTTTTTTTTTAATGATTTCCTTGTTTTTATATCAACTTGTTGTTTTTAGTATTGCTTTCAAAAAACATAGATTATTATAAATTTTAAAATTAGAAAAAATATTTTGCAGCTTAAGATTTATCAAACAAGACTTCTCTGCAAAAAGTTTGTTCCAAATAATTACAAATTAATTTTTTCTTATAATTTTTCAACTTTTATTTTCATTTTATGTTTTATGAAGGTGAAGATGGCAAAAATAATTAAGAATGTTTCTTAATAATACAATAAGTTTAATATTGCTCTTACTTCATTCTAATTTTTGAACTTTTGTACTTCTGTACATTGATTAAATGAACAGAATATAATTTGAAAAGTGGTACATGTTGAATTTAGTACAAACTGCTCGATTTATTTTTCATGCTTTATTAGTGTTTAAGTTTGAATTTTAAGTATTTTAATTTTGAACTTCATTAGTATAACGAGATAGTATTTTTTTTCGACTTGTGAGCATGATAAAAAATATTAATTGTAGAAAGTTTGAAATCTTCCCTATTAGATTTAACTTGAAATTTACATAGTGTTATTTTGTTTATACATTAAAGTTTCGTTTAGGTAAATTTTATAATAAAATGCTGCATAATGGAATCTACATCTAAAAATTTACTTCTTAATAAAGGTAAGTAAAGTCTACTATTCTGATTGTTTTCAACAAGCAAATTTGAACAAATTTATTTTTATGATTAGTGTTTATATTAAAAAAAAATTTTCGTATCTTATGAGTAGAAATTTTATTCTAATTTGACGTAAATTTCTTTTTTTTAGTCACTTGGAGTAAAATTTATTACTTTAGAGTAAAAATAAATAAATCCATTTTAAATATGGGTAGTTTTACTATTAGATGTAACTACGATTTCCTAGTTTTTTTTTTTTAATTTAAAAGTTAAAAAGTAAAATAAAATAAAGAAATATTTTTATGGATTATTTTTTTTATTGTAAGCCATACACATCATCGCATTGAACTTGATCTATTTTATCTGTAAAGTATATTTGAGTTTTGTTTAGCAGTTAAAACAGTCTAATAACTGAGATAAAACTATACAAATTAAGCCCAGCCTATTAAAAACAAGGCTTAACTATTTAAACCTTTATCCCTTTAATGTATAAAAACGTTTCATTATGTCTTATATGAAGTTAAGTATCAAATTTACAAAAAGATTGTTATTAAATTCAGTTTATATTTCTTTCTAATAATACTATTATTACTAATATTAATTACTAATATTAATGTTACTATTAGTTGCAATTTTTGACTATGTGTTAAGCACCAAAGTAAAACAAAAGTGTTTCGATATAGCTAAAAATAGTATATCGTTGATATATATTACATCTCAGGATTACTTAGGACAGCTCAGAATATTTTGATTTTTTTAACTCAAGCTGACCTAAAAATAGCTTTGTTTTTTGTTAATAAACTCAGGATAGTTTTAAGATTTTTAAAAAACCTCAATACATATTTTTTCTTAATTTTGAATGAGATTCAGTTGATTAAGAATCAACATTTTGTTGTTTTAAAACTAATTTTGTTGAAGAAATTTGTACTTATTAGTTTTTGATAAACGTGTTTATTGGGAATTTTAAAAAACTCAGGATGACTCAGGACACTTTAAAGCTCACTCAGGGTAGTTTTTGGTCGCTCAGGGTAGTTTTTAGACTGAGAAAGTGTCAACCCTCTTTTAAAATCATCTCACACTAGTATAGTTGAATTGATTATTTTATTTCAATTTTGATTGAAAAAAGTAATTTAATGTTTCAATGATTTACTGCTTTCAAAGACCGTTTTTAACAAATCCTGACTGCAACAGATTTTTTGAGTAAATTTAGGCTGACTAGAAAAGACTCCTCCTATTTTAATAAGTTGATTTAAATGTTAGTAACATAAATGAAAATTTTTGATGTTTTGTTGGTAATAGAAAGATAGTTTTGGGTTCTTTCGTTGTTTTTTAATATAAACCTTCCATACAGAAATTATAAACTAGGGGTCGGCAAACTGCGGCCTGCGGGCCAAATGCGGCCCTCAAAGTCAAAATATGCGGCCCGTGAACGCCTTTTCAGCCAAAAGTATACAATTTAAAAACATTAAAATTTATATGTTTTGTGATAAAAACTTAAATTTAGGCTCTTAATTAAATGAATATTCTTTATTAACGCTCAAAAATTGTTTCATTTGTTATATTTTTGATCTTAAGTATTATTTTTCTAATGATTACTAGAATTGTTTAAAAATAAATGCTGCCCTCAAAGGTTTTGTTTTTTAAATAGCTCGGCCCAAGAGCAAATTTTTCTAGGAAAATTACCCCGCAAGTCACATAAGGCTGCCTACCCCTGTTAATATAATTTTGAAAGTGTTTACTCAAAGGTTCTTAAGAACTTTGTCAAGTTGTTGAAAATTTTAGATTTCTAATAAAAAGCTGTTGTTGTAAACGAGTTATAAAAATTATGGTGACCCTCCTATTCCTTAATCCAATTTAAAAATAAACATTTTTTCGTAAAATGAAGTAGATTTAAAATAAAAACGCATTTAAATGAAGTAAAATTTCACATAATAGTTGATATTACTCTATTAGTAAGAAACAAAATATAATTTGTTACTTATTTAGAAAATGTTTAAAATAAAACTAAATATTTATCAAATAAATATCACATAAAAACAGTTCAATTGTCAAGTTTGTCATAGAAGCTATTCTAAGAAATGTAATCTCAATCAACACATGAAAGTTCATGACGAATCAAAAGCATTCAAATGTGATGTTTGCTTGAAAGTATTTTGTAGTAAATCAAGTCTTCAAGTTTATTATAGAACTCATACAGGAGAAAAACCTTATGGTTGTCAAATATGCGATAGAAAATTTGCTTGCAAGTCTAATTTAAGTACACACCTTAAACTTCACACAAAAAGTAAACGAACTTATATCAATAAAGTATTTTTTCAAAAGTTTAACAAGTATGTTTTTTTAAGTTTTATAATTAAACTAGTTTATAAAACTTATTCTTCATCGAATGCTAAGGTTTAAAGGAAAATATTTTTACTCAAAGTATTAAATAAGTTAATTAGGGTGCTTATGAAATCAGCAACCTTTGAATTTCCAGCTAATATTTATTACACTCGGCAAATACCACAAAACCACCCTATGCAAAATTTTAGCTGACTTTAAAAGCTTTTTCAGAGACTATTTCAGGTTTTCTGATACCACTCCCAGTGCAAACTGTATTGGACCCAAAACATTTTTCCTTATAGTAGTCGTAAGCTGAATTTCTTTTTACATGTGACAAATATCACATAAACACATTGTACACAATTTAAAATGATTTAGAGAAGGTTTTATGTAGGCACTTCATGATTTTATTTGTTTTTTATCACTTTTTGTAAGTTTTCTTGAATTGTTGGAATTTTATCATAAAATCAAGAAGCACTTCCACAAAAGTTTTCCTAAATCTTTTTAAATTGAATATGCCCAATGTGTTCATGTGATAATCGCGCATATGTAAGAAAAAATAGCTAAAAACTTTATGATCGAATTTTTTGTGTCCTATACAGTTTGGATTGAAGTGGTAGGTAATAAAATAGCTTGTAAAAATACTTTTTCAAATCATCTAAAATTTTGCACAAGGTAGTTTTGTGGTATTTGCCAAGTGTAAAAAAATTAGCTAAAAATTCAAAGGTTGCCGATTTTATGAGCACCTTAATGCCGATATAAATTTAAGTAGATTTAATATATATAGTATAGTAAGAGTTCAAAATATTAGTATTTATTATTTAAAAAACAAGTTACAAATTCATGTTAATTTACTTTGTTTAAAAAAAAAGTTATTAGCAAATGTTTTTTTTTCAATTATCTACAAAATTTTAAAATGCATCATTAAAATGTATTTATAATAAGCTTAACCAATTATTTACATATACTCACAGAAGAACTATTCAATTGTCAAATATGTCATAGAAGCTACCATAATAAATATCATCTCAATCAACACATGAAAGTTCATGATGAATCAAGAGCATTCAAATGTGATGTTTGCTTGAAACTGTTTTCTAAAAAAGAAGAGCTTAAAAGGCATTACAGAATTCATACAGGAGAAAAACCTTTTGCTTGTCAAATGTGTGATAAAAAGTTTACTTTAAAACAATCTTTAACTAGACATCAAGCTACTCACAGAAATGATAGACCTTTTAAATGCAGTATTTGTCCAGGAGGAAGATATTTTAAAACAAAAGATAGTTTAACAAAACACATGCTATATCATTATGAGCCAAAATTTTCTTGCATTTATTGTGATCATAAAAGTTACACTACAAATAGTTTGAAAGCTCACGAACAGACCCATATAAAATATTCAAAATAATTTATAAGTTGTTAACTTTATGATTAGTACAAGTTTTGTTGTACATATTATGTATAAATTTATGGTAAGTTTAATACATTAAATAATTCTGTATTTAAATTTATTTTATGTAAGTATATTTTTATATAAAAATTTTTCTTAAGTATTTTAAATAAGTTCTTGTCTTTATAATTTATTTAGATTCATGTTTTAAAAAAAAGTTCACTATTTCTTGTAAATTTAACTTAAAATTTCAGTTTTCCAAAACTTATCTCAAAGTTTGTATTCAACATTAATTTTATCAAAAAACTTTTTTTGTATAATATTTATATAGTTAAGTGGTAGATTTATTTTACTCCTTTTTTAGTTAAACTTTTTAATAATTTATTCATAAAGAACTTTCGAGGCTTGTTTTTGAATACTCAGCGAACTTAAAAAACATGTACTTTTGACTATGTGTGATAAAGTATTCAGATTAAATTTTGAGCAAAAGTTGTGCAGCGTATTTTAAATATTTTATACCTGTTGTTAGAGAAGTTTGAGTGTGTATAAAGTATTACTTAAAATTTTGTTGTTGTACTTTATAATTTTGTTTTTACTTTTAAATTTGGTTCAGGTTTTTTAAATATAGTGATAAAAATCATATCTACATCGATTAGTTTACTTCTTAATGAAAGTGAGTTATATTTAAATTTCGCTTAAGTATTACTACAAACTCTTTATATTGTTTTTTTGGTATGTAATGATCTATCTTCATGTGATTTAATAACTATAGTTTTGTACAATTTTGAATAATATTTTTAATTTAACTTTTGTTGCTAACAAGTTTTTTAATTTGAGACAAGATTGCATGATTTTATTATTCGTTTCTTTAATTAATTATTTTATAAATATTTTGCTTTTCTTAAATTTAAATTAATCAAGTAATTTCTACAAAACAAAACTTGTATAAAAAAGTTTTCCCCTTTTCCCCTAATATATGGGAAAATTAATATTTAGTTTTTAAGTAAATTTATTGTTTTATATTATTAAAGTCCGGTAAAAATATAGCTTAAGTTTAATATGATTTTATATTTAGTAAAAAACTATTAATACAGGTAAAAACACTGCTGTTAGTAGAGTTAAAAAGGACAATTATTATGGAGGTATGAAAGCTATTGAAGCAGAAAAAAGTTTTGATAAATTGTATGAAGCTGAAAACAAAATGCCAATAAGGCAAAATAAAGGTAAAAAGATTGAGCTACTTTAAAAAATTAAAATATGTTTGTTTTCAAAATTGTATGTGTGTTAACTTGACATTAAAACAATTCCCAGATTATTGATAAAAAGTTTTAGAAAGCTAGTGATCCAATTGGTAGCTTTTATAAATCTAAAAGTTTGTAACTTATACTATAATAGTGTTTATCTTAGTACAATATATCTACATTAGTACAATAAAGTCAAACTAGAATTATATTTACTGTTGATTAATATAGTCTAATACCAATATAAATTCAGTAAATTACAATAATAATTAACTCATTTGAAATATTTTCATACACTTAGAAAAAATTTCATGGTTGGTATTTTAAGCGTAGGGAGTACAGCTAATTTTTTTGGTAATATTGTTAATAACATCTAAAAATATGATTAGGATGTGTTTTGGTTTCATTAAAACAAGGATGATAATACTTATTTTGCAAAATCAAAGTTTGTAAACCAATAATCACATATTTTATGTTTTTTTGACTTAAATAGTAACAAAATCACTTATATGTTCTAGACTTACACTTATAGGCATACGTTTAACGATATTTAGACTGCTTTTTACCCCTATTAAAAATAAGCTTTTTAAATATTAGGACTAATTGTAAAGTTTGAAGAAGCTGAAATAGAAAATAAAGAAGTTTAATTTTAGGTTCAGGTATTTTTTTTTAGTTAATGCATTCATAGTACTCACTGATTTTGATTGCATATATCAAAAAAGTTATTTTAAATTTAGTCAACATTTTAAAAGTTTCAAACAGCTAAGATATAACTCTACAAAATGTAAAATTATAGTGTACTATAACCTTCATCCAATGCAAAAATGCTTTGTAATCATCTAGTGTTTGAGAAATAAAACATAGTTTTTTTGAATGAAATACGTTTCAATACACTGTATCTTTGTTTTGAATAACAAAGTTAAATTTCTCAACTATTTTTCTTAATTTTATTATCTTATCTTTATCTTTTTTTATCTTATAATTTTTAACAGAAAAACTATTTGATTGTGAAGTATGTCATAGAAGTTATTCTAAAATAGTTAATCTCAATCAACACATGAAAGTTCATGACGAATCAAAAGCATTCAAATGTGATGTTTGCTTGAAAGTGTGTTTAAGCAGATCAGAACTTAAAATACATTATAGAACTCATACAGGAGAAAAACCTTTCGCTTGTCAAATATGCGAAAGAAAGTTTGCTATAGAACAAGCTTTAATCAGACATCAAGCTACTCACAGTAAAACGAAACCTTTTAAATGCAGTAGTTGTCCAGAAGGTAGGTTTTTAAAACCAAAATGAAATTTAAAAGAACATATGATATTTTATTATCAATTATTAATTATTATAAAACCAACTTGTATAATTGTTCTACTTGAATTTTAAATGTTTTTATAACTTTTTTTTTTAACTAAAAATAATACTAATTAAACTATTGTTCTATTACATAACAGTTTTTAGTGTAAAATATAACAAGTGCAAATCACAAAAGACTTTTTCTGTTAATTCGGGTCGTCCAACTTAACATTTTAGATGAATTATTTATGATTTTAAAAGATTAATTAGTACCAAGATTATATTTTTGAAAAGCATTATTAAAAAGTAAAAAAAGATGAACTTAAGGTTGTATTTTAGTTTATTAAATTAAAAAGTGAAGTGTTCAATGACTTTGATAGCTTTTATCTCAAAAGTTGTTTAAAAACTTGCTATATTTTTAAAAGTGTTAAATATCTTGGACAAAGCTTTAAAAATTGTCAAAAAAAAGAACCCCTCTATTGTCATACCAAATTATTATCTAGTGTTGGAGAAAAAAGTTCTCTTAAATGTTATAAAGTTTTATACATTTTTTATTATAAACTAATTTTAAATAACAACATTTTTTAATCAAAAAGTTTTCTTTAATAACTTAAATTCTTATATTCTAATTATCACAGAAAAACAATTTGAATGTCAAATATGTCATAAAAGCTATTCCAGTAAAAACAGTCTTATTCGACACATGAAAGTTCATGACGAATCAAAAGCATTTAAGTGTGATGTTTGCTTGAAATTTTTTTATATAAAATCAAGTCTTAAATTTCATTACAGAACTCATACAGGAGAAAAACCTTTTGCTTGTGAAATATGTTTAAAAGGTTTTCTCAAAAACCCCATCTAGTTAAACATCAAGCTACTCACAGTGAAATTAAACCTTTTAATTGCAATATTTGTCCAGAAGGAAGGTATTTTAAAACAAAAGATTGATTAACAAGACATATGGTATATCATTATGAGCCAAAATTTTCTTGCAGTTTTTGTGATCATAAAAGTTATACAAAAATGATTTAAATAGGCATGAAAAGAGAATACATGACAAACTTTCAATTTGTTTTATAGTTACTCGTTAAATTTTTATTAGTTACTTACCAAGATGCTAAGTATTTTTTTTTCAAGTTTTTGAGCTAATTTAATCTAAAGTTTAATAAGTTACATTTAAATTGCTTGTTTAAAATATTTAACAACAATATTGTTCAGTAAGAAAATTTCTTAAATAATTATAATTATTTCTTGTCTGCAAATTAATTTGGATTCAAGTTGTAACATAATTTTTACTGTTTCTGTTACAGTTTATACTGAAATTTTAATTCAAACTAACTTTAGAACAAAAACTTAACAATTTGGATAAAAAAATTTGTGATTGTAGAATATTTTTTACGAGTTGTATACGGTTTGGTTCTTTCTGTTAACACTTTTTAGTTTTTCAATGAACTATTTTAAAACTTGTTTTAAGTAATCAAAAATTTTTGAGAAATATGTTTTTCCGACTTGCAAAACTTTCCATAATAAAAAACGCAATTTTTTTAAGAAACTGGTTTAAACTTAAAGTTTGTTCTAGCTTTTAAAAAGGTTTGTAATAAGATATCAATGACTGAAGGCATGCTTTACTTTTTATTGTAATTTTTTTTTTTAAGAGAGGCTTAAAAAGTTGATTCCTTTTAAAAAATTCTTCATGAGTTTTATAGCAATTAATTAGCAAACAATAGTTTTACAAATATTAAAAAATATTCTTAATATTGAATAATTACACTTTGTTTAGACAATAAATCACAAAATTAAGTTTAATTGTTTTGTTTTTATGTTAACTTGTTGTTTTTAGTATTGTTGAAGTTATATTTTATGAAGGTGAAGTTATCAAAAATTATTAAGAGTATTTCTTAATAATATAATAAGTTTAATAATGTTCTTTTTTCGTTCTAATTGTTAAATTTTTGCACTAAACATTTTATGTACATATAACAATAATTTTACATTGATTTTATGAACAGAATGTAATTAAAATTAATATATTTTAAATTTAGTACAAACTGCTCGATTTTGTTTTTATTTTTAATTTCTTTTTGAATAAAAAGTTTATATTTTTTTATTTTAAACTTTCTTATTATAGTTATGTAGTATTTTGATTTGTGAGCATGATAAAAAATGCTAATTGTAGAAAGTTAAAAATCTTCCTTATTAGATTTAACTAGAGTTTTACATATTGTTGTTTTGTTTATACATAAAGACTTTGTTTAGGTAACATTTTATAATAATAAGCTTCATAATGGAATCTTTATCTAAAAATTTACTTCTAAATAAAGGTGAGTAAAGTTTACTATTCTGATTGTTTTAACAAAAATTAATAAACAAGTATTCATTTTTATGATTAGTGTTTATACTAAATAAAGTTTTTTAAATATTATAAGAATAACTTATACTTTAATTTTAACTTAGATTACTTATTTTCATCAGCTATATTAAATTTTAGAACAATTATAACTGTGGATAGTTTTATTTTATATGTAGCAAAATGAGCTAATTGTTTATTTGTTAAATTAGAAAGAATAAATGTTTTTATGGATGAGTTTATTTATTGTGAGTAAAACAAGGTATACCTATTTATTCCCTTAATCTAAAGTATAAAAATTTTTCATTATACCTTATAGTAAGTTTTGTATTGAAATTACAAACGAAAGCAAACATTGTTATAAAACTTATTTTGTTAAAATTTATTATAATAAACTTTTAATACAAATATAAGTGTTGCTATTAGTATTACAAATAATTATTATTTTGGTTGTGTGAAAAATTTTGAAGTAAAACAAAAGTGTTTTAATAAAAACCAAATAGCTGAAAAAAGATATCATTAAAGAAAAACATAGGTAAAGTTATTTTTAAATTTTGTGAAAGTTTTATAAAATTACGACTTTTATAAATGCTAAATTAAAATGTGTTCTTAATTTTGTTTAGAGCTGAGGACAGTGCTAATTTAAAAAAAAATTATTACAACTTAAGTTTTGTAAAGTTGTTTTATATGTAATAAAATTGTTTTCAAGATATGCTGCTCTCAAAGATCTACTTCAAGAATTTTAACCTCAAAGATTTTTCTAGTAAATCTAGTCTGCAAACTATAAAAATGCTCCTTAGTTTAGGTGAATGATTTACATATTGAGACAAAAAATAATAAAAAAACTGTTTTAAAATAAAGAAAATAGGTTTTATAATTTTTTTTAGTGTTTTTAGACTATGACTTCATAATAAATTTATGAGCTCACTTTGATGGCATGTGTTTCAATTGTTACATTAAACTTTCTTAAGTTGTTGAAAGTAGCGGATAGCTAGGATATATCTATACAATTTTTAAAAATCAAGTAGTACCCCTCTATGATATTAATACTAAAAATAAGTTTGGTATTCATCTTGCGCAGGGTGTAAAGTGCACCTTTAAGTATGATATAAAAAGGAAGATTGCTAAAATAGATAAGAAATAAAAACTTATGCAAAATTGAAGACTTGCAAACAAGTCAATCTTTGTAAATTTTTACCTTAATGAATTTCTGTAACCTACCTATTATGGTTTATGGGATGTTTACAATTAAAATGGCGTAAAAGTTAATGGGTAATTAGTTAGTAAGAGACCAATATATAATAAAGGGGCGATCTTTAGTTTTATTAACTTTTTGAGTGGTGATTGTGAAAATGAATTTTGGAAACCTTAATCTACTGTTCGATATTTGAATATGTATTCAAGAGGAGTACAACTTTAAACAAGATTTAAAAATAAATTACTTCTAAATAATTAAGTATTGTACAAAAGTTATAAAGTCTTCAAAAAAACGTTTTAATTTTATTTTAATTTTTACAGAAATACTATTCAATTGTCAAATATGTCAAAGAAGTTATTCTAACAAAAACAGTCTCAATCATCACATGAAAATTCATGACGAATCAAAAGCATTAAAATGTGATGTTTGCTTGAAACTATTTGCTAGTAAATCAAAACTTAAAGCTCATTACAGAACTCATACAGGAGAAAAACCTTTTGCTTGTCAAATATGCGATAAAAAATTTGCTCGAAAAACAGAATTAACCAGACATCATAAAATTCACACGAAAAGTAATTGTGAAAATTAAATATAAATTAAACATAGTTTTTAAAATAACTTATGCATCAATTAAGTTTTATAACTAAGATATTTACAATCTTCTCAATAACTTAAACAAAATAGATTAGGGTGGTATGTTTTTTTATAAACTTTCGAGTAAGTCATTTTGAATATAATTATTTTTTTTATTATTTTTTATTTTTAAGAAATTTTGTTATTAGTAAAAATAATAAAAATCAAAAGTACAGCATTTTAAATAATTTGTTTAGTTTTGTAATTACTAAAACTTATCATTAGTCAATTGAAATATCTTCATGATAAGCTTAAGGTTTATCAACCATTTACTACAGGAAAACTGTTCAGTTGTCAAATATGTCAAAAAAGCTATTCTAACAAATGTAATCTCAATCAACACATAAAAATTCATGACGAATCAAAAGCATTAAAATGTGATGTTTGCTTAAAACTGTTTTGTAACAAATCAAGTCTTGAAGCTCATTACAGAACTCATACAAGAGAAAAACCTTTTGCTTGTCCTATATGTTATAAAAGGTATGCTCAAAAAAGCAATCTAGTTGAACATCAAGCTACTCACAGCGATAGTAGACCTTTTAAATGCAGTATTTGTCCAGAAGGAAGATATTTTAAAACAAAAACTTATTTAACATAACATATGTTATATCATAATGAGCCAAAATTTTCTTGCAGTTTTTGTGATCATAAAAGTTTTACAAAAAGTGATTTGAATGCGCATGAGAAGAGAATTCATAACAAACTTTAAATTTGTTTTATTGTTACTTTTTACTTCTTGTTAACTACTTACTAAGGTGCAAAGAATCTCATTTTAAGCTCTTAAGCTAATTTAAACTTAAGTTCAATGAGTTGCATTTATCTACTTTTAAGATATTTGTAAAATACTTTTTTCATTAAGAAAATTTCTTAAGTAAATAGATTAATTTCTTGTCTTCAATTTAGTTTTATTTCAAGGTGTTAGATAATTTTTAATATTTTTGTTACAGCTCGAACTGAAATTTTAATTTAAAGTAAGTTTTGAATAAAAACTTAATAACTTGGTTGTAGATTTTTTTGATTGACGAACATTTCTTTCAAGTTGTTTGTAGTTTTGTTTATTTCTGTTAATCCCTTTTCAGTTATTTTTATAAACTACTTAAACTTTTTTTAATTTACCAGAAAATTTTCAGAAATATATATTTTTGACTTGCAAAACTTTCCTAAGTAAAGAAACAATAATATTTTTTAATGAAAGTGTTTTAAACTATAGTTTTATTTTAGCTTAAAAATTAAATATCAGTGTTTGAAGTTGTGCTTCACTTTTTATTATATATTTTTTTTAACGATTAAAAAATTGATACCCTTAAAAGCAAATTTCATTATGAGTCTTATAACAACTAATTAGCAAAGATTAGTTACACAAATATTAAAAAACAGTCTTAATATTGAACACTAACACTTTGTTTAGACATAAATCACAAAATTTTGTTGTAACTGTTTTGTTTTTATATTAACTTGTTACTTTTAGTATTTCTTTCAAATAACATAGATTGCTTAAAATTTGAAAAAAAGAAAAAAAAAGCAGTTTTGCTGCCAAAAATTTATTTAAGAATACTTATTTGAGAAATGTGTTATGTATATAATATTATTGTATATAATATATAAAATAAGTTACAAGAGCTAGTTTATTGTTATAACTTTCTGACTTTCATTTGATGTTATGTTTTTTGAAGCTGAAGTAGGCAAAAACGGTTATAAGAATATTTTTTAGTAATACATTAACTTTAATTTTGTTCTTACTTCATTCTTATTTTTTAACTTTTTTACTAAACAATTTATGTTAATATAATCAGATTTTTACATTTTTAGCATACATATAGTTTATGAACACAGTATAATTTGAAAACTAGTATATGTTAAATATAGTACAAACTGCTTGATTTATTTTTCATTCTTTATTTATTTTTAAAATGAAAGTTCAAGTTTTTTTATTTTGCACTTTATTAGTATAACATTGTAGTGTTTTGATTTGTGAGCATGATAAAAAAATTTAAATGTAGAAAGTTTAAAATCTTACCTATTAGATTTAACTAAAGTTTTACATAAAGGTTTTTTTTTATACATAAAAATTTCGTTCAGGTAAATTTTATAATAATAAGCTTCATAATGGAGTCTACATCTAAAAATTTTCTTCTTAACAAAGGTAAGTAAAGTTTACAATTTTGATTGTGTTCAACAAGTAAATTTAAACAATTTTTTTTCGTGATTAGTGTTTATACTAAACAAAATTTTTTAAATCTTTTAAGTAGAAATGGTATTTAGCTTAAATTACTTATTCTTATCAGTTTCAGTAAATTTTAGATTAATTTTTGTTTTGGATGGTTTTGTTATTAGATGTAACAACATGAACTAAATGTTCATTTGTTCAATTTTTTATATTTAAAGTCGGTTAAAATATTTGAAAAATAAACATTTTTCAGGATTAGTTTATTCATTATAAGTAAAGCAAGGTACACCGCTTTAAACCCTTAATCAAATGTATAAAGTTCTTCATTATACATAATAAGTTTAGTATTGAACATACAAAGAAAAAAAAAGTTATTGAACGCCACAATTTTTTAAATTGTTCCTAACTTTATTTTCAAGTAACAAAAGTGCTAATAAAATGATCATTCAATTTTTTTAATTTTTTTCTATCTGTAATACAATTTTTCAAAATTATTTGGCCCTCTATGACTACTTTTATCAAATTGTAACATCAAAAGACTTTTTCTGATACATCGGCCACCTAGAAAATTTAAACTTATTTAACATATTAACGTTTTGAATATAAGGACTAATTGTACAGTTTAGAAGAAGCTTAATTAGAAAATAAAGAAGTTAGATTTTAGCCTCAAGTATTTTTCAGTTAGTGCATTCATACTACTCACTGACTTTGATTGCTTATATCATAAAACTTACTAATAATTTTGTCAAAATGTTTAAAAGTGTCAAACAGCTAAGATAAAACTCTACAAAATGTAAAAATTAAATTGTACCATGGCCTTGGTCCCATGCAAAAATAATTGGTATTCATCTGGTGTTTGAGAAATAAAAAGATAGTTTTTTGAATGAAATACATTTTTATAAACTATTAAACTATATACTTTTTTTGAATAACAAACATAATTTTCTCAATAAAATTTCTTTATTTTATTATTTTATAATTTTTAACAGAAAAACTATTCAATTGTGAAATATGTCGTAGAAGTTATTCTAACAAATGTAGTCTTATTCGACACATGAAAGTTCATGACGAATCAAAAGCGTTTATATGTGATATTTGCTTAAAAGTGTGTTTAAGCAGATCAGAGCTTAAATGCATTACAGAACTCATACAGGAGAAAAACCTTTTGCTTGTCAAATATGTGATAGAAAGTTTGCTGTAAAACAATCCTTAACCAGACATCAAGCTACTCACAGTAAAACGAAACCTTTTAAATGCAGTATTTGTCCAGAAGGTAGGTTTTTTAAACCTTCATGAAATTTAAAAGAACATATGATATTGTATTATCAATTATTAGTTAATGTAAAACCAACTTGTATAATTTTTTTACTTGAGTTTTAAATGCTTTTTATAACTTTTTTTTAGCTAAAAGTATTACTAATTAAATGATAATTTTATTACAAAATAACTTTTAGTGCAAAATAAAACAAGTCCAAATCTCAAATACTTTTTCTTTTAATTCAGGTCGTCCAACTAAAAATTTAGATGAATTATTTATGCTACTAAAAGATTAATTAGGACTAAAATTAAATTTTTGAAAAGAGTTATTAAAAAGTTAAAAAAATAAATTTAGATTTGATTTTAGTTTTATTAAATAAGAAAGTTAAGTGTTCAATGACTTTGATAGCTTTTATCAAAGACATTGTTTAAATATTTGCCATATTTTAAAAGGTCTTGAATATCTTGAATGAACCTTTAAAAATTGTTCAAAGAAAAGTGAACCCCTTTATTGCCTTATAACAAAAAGTTTTTTGGTGTTTGACTAGTGTTGGAGAACAAAGTTTTCTTAAGTATAATAAAGTTTTATAAATTTTTTAATATAAACTAATTTTGAAATAAAAAAATTCTAAATTATAAAGTTTTCTTAATAACTTTAATTTTTATCTTCTAACTCTTACAGAAACACGATTTAAATGTCAAATATGTCATAGAAGCTATTCTAAAAAAAAACAGTCTCAATCAACACATGAAAGTTCATGACGAATCAAAAGCAATTAAATGTGATGTTTGCCTGAAACTCTTTTATAACAAAACAAGTCTTAAAATGCATTACAGAACTCATACAGGAGAAAAACCTTTTGCTTGTCAAATATGTGATAGAAGATTTGCTCAAAAAATCCATCTAGTTAAACATCAAGCTACTAACAGTGAAACTAAACTTTTAAATGCAGTATTTGTCCAGAAGGAAGATATTTTAAAACAAAAGACTGTTTAACAAGACACATGTTATTTCATTATGAGCCAAAATTATCTTGCAGTTTTTGTGATCATAAAAGTTATACAAAAAGTGATTTTTATAGGCATGAGAAAAGAGTTCATAATAAGCTATAAACTTTTTTTAAAGTTACTTTCTACTTTTTTATTAATCACTCACTAAGATGCCAAGTATTTTAATTCTAGCTCTTCAGCTAATTCAAACTTAAGTTCAATCTGCATTAAATTGCTAGTTCAAATATTTGTATAAAACAATATTTGTTACAAAAATTTTTTAAGTAAATTTATTAATATATTATCTGCAATTTAATTTATATTCAAGGTATTAGATAATTTTTACTTTTGCTGTTATAGTTTAAACTGAAGTTTGGTGTTAAAATCAGTTCAAAATAAAAACTTAATAATTTCGTTATAAAATTTTGTGACTTCAGAATGTTATTTTAAAGTTGTATATAGTTTTTGTTCTTTTTGTTAAACCTTAAACATTTATTTTTATAAATTAGTTTAAAACTTGTTTCAGTTTGTTAGATAATTTACAGTAGTATATATTTTTGACTTGCAAAACTCTCTAAAGTAAAAAAAACACAAGAAAAAGCTTTAAGATGCTTGTTTAAACTTTAAGTTTATTCTAGCTTAAAAAAAAGTTTTTTTATCAAATACCAATGATTTAATTCGGGCTTTACTTTTTATTATATAATATAGTTTTTTTAAATGCTGAAAAAGTTGATATCAATAAAATAAAATTAATCATAAGTTTTATAACAATTATTCAGCAATGATTAGTTTCACAAATAAATTAACAAAAATTTCAATATTAATCTTTTATACTTTAGTTACTAAATTACAAATTTATGTTGCGATTGTTTTGTTTTTATATATTAACTTGTGGATTTTAGTATTTTTTTTTAAACATAGATTATTGTAAAAGTAAAAATTAAAAAAATATTTTGCAGTATAAAACAAGTACAAGACTTATATGTTAAAAGTGTGTGTATACGATAAAAATAAGTAACATCAAATATTTTAATTGTTATAATTTTCTCACTTTCATTTTATGTTTTATGAAGTTTGAAGTTAGCAAAAATTTTTAAGAATATTTCTTAATAATTCAGTAAGTTTAATATCGTTGTTATTTCGTTATTATTTTAAAACTTATGTACAAAACTATAAATGTACATATAATAAGATTTTTAAATTGATTTTATGAACACAATATGGATTTTTAAAAAATATATGTTAAATTTAGTACAAACTGTTCGATTTATTTTTCATTTTTTATTTCTTTTTAAATCATCAGTTTTAGTTTTCTTATTTTAAACTGTATAAGTTTAGTTATGTAGTATTTTGTTTTCGAGTTTTTAGCATTATAAAAATGTTAATTGTAGAAAGTTTGAAATTTTACCTATTAGAGTTAACTTAAGTTTTGCATAATGTTGTACTGTTTAAACATAAAAATTTCTTTCAGGTAAATTTTATAATAATAAGCTGCATAATGGAATTTACATCTAAAAATTTACTTCTTAATAAAGGTAAGTAAAAATTACTATTCTGATTGTTTTCAACAAATAAATAGAAATGGATATTGTTTTTTTGATTAGCTTGTATACAAAATAAAAACTTTCAAAACTCATAATTGAAAATCGTATATTAAATTTAACTTAAATACTTTTTTTTATTAATTATAATAAAATTTAGATAAAAATTTAATTGTGGATATTATTTTTGTATGTATAAATATAAGCTAAATGATTTTTTTCTTAATTTCAAAATAGGTTAAAAAATTAAATAGAACAAATAATTTTATGATTAGTTATTTTACTGTGAGCCATACATAAGAACCTTATAAGCTCATTAACTTAATCTATTTTTAATCTATCTATTAAATCTAAGTAGCTTTGAATTTTTTGAAGCAGTAAGAAAAATATTAATAATTAAATAAAATGATACAAGTTTATACCAGCTTATTTAAACAACGTTTATCTCTGTATATCTTTAATCATAAGTATAAAAGTTCTTTATTATACTTTATAATAAGTTTCCTATCGAATTAAAATAAAAGAAAACATTATTATTAAATCTATTTTAAACTCAAAGAATAAAATATAACTAAAATACATATGAATTGAACAACTAGTATTACGAGAAAGTATTATTTTGACCGTGTGAAAAAAAATTCACCAAAATATAAGTGTTTACGTAAAATGCATATAGCTGAAAATTAAATGTCGTTATAAAAAAAAACATAGGTAAAATGATTTTTCGCATGTGATTCAATTATCATTTTAAACTCTCCAAAATTGTTAAAACGGGCGAATAGGTCTTTACAAGTTGCAAAAATCAAGGAGTAACTCTTTATGGCCTCAATCCAATGCAAAATAAGTTTGGTGTTTATCTTATGCAGGGTTTCTGAAAGTGCACCTTTTACAGCCTTTTTGGCTCAAAACGGATCAGTTTTGCACGGAAGGTCAATTTCGCACGAGTGATAGCTTTGCACGGTAGAACGAATTTCTTACTGACCCGAAGGTAAGGGTTAGGGGAAACAGTGATAATAAAAAAAGGATATAAAAAGGAAGACTACTAAAACAGAATAGAAAGAAAAATCTTGCGCAAAAGCGAAGACTTGCAAATAAGTCAATCTGTGCAAATAGTCTACCTTAGTGCATTTCTGTAACCTACTTATTTTAGCTTATAGGGCGTTCATAAGTAAAGCGGCGAAATAGTTTATGGGTAAATAACTAGTAAGGGAGCAATCTATAGTAAAGGGGGGGCGATCTTTGTTTTATTCACTGCAAAAGGAGTGTTTATGAAAATGAGTTTTGAAAACCCTAATCAATGTTTGATATTCGAATAAAAATTTATTTAAGTGTAGTAAAATTTATACAATATTTAAAGTTACATTACTTTTGAATACTTAGATATCGTACAAAAATTAAAAAATTCCTAAAAAAAAAAACTTTAATTTTATTTTAATTTTAACAGAAAAACTATTCAATTGTGAAATATGTCAAAGAACTTATTCTACCAAGTACATTCTCAATCAACATATGAAAGTTCATGACGAATCAAAAGCATTCAAATGTGATGTTTGCCTTAAACTCTTTTGTAGCAAATCAAGTCTTAAAATACATTATAGAACTCATACAGGAGAAAAACCTTTTGCTTGTCAAATATGCAATAAAGCATTTGCTCGAAAAACAGAATTAACCAGACATCATAAAATTCACACGAAAAGTAAATGTATAAATTAAATAAATATAAATTAAACATAGTTTTTAAAATAAATTATGTATTAATGAGGCTTTATAAGTATAATATTTACAAGCTTCTTACTTGCTTAAACACTAAGGATTAGTGGGTGAAATATTTTTTACCAAATTTCGAGTATGTCATTTTGAATTTATTTAGTTTTTTTATAAAGTAATGTAAGAAGTTTAATTATCAGTGAACTAACTAAAAATTAAAAGAATAGTTTTTAAAGATTTTTTTTTAAGTTTTGTAACTAATAAAACTTATCAACATCCAATTGAAATATTTTTATAATATGCTGAGGTTTATCTAGCATTTACTACAGGAGAACTATTCAGTTGTCAGATATGTCAAAAAAGCTATTCTAACAAATGTCATCTCATTCGACACATGAAAGTTCATGACGAATCAAAAGCAATGAAATGTGATGTTTGCCTGAAACTTTTTTCTACAAAGAGAGAGCTTAAAAGGCATTACAGAACTCATACAGGAGAAAAACCTTTTGCTTGTCAAATATGTGATAAAAAGTTTGCTCAAAAACAAACTTTAACAAGACATCAAGTTACTCACAGAGATGATAGACCTTTTAAATGCAGTATTTGTCCAGAAGGAAGATATTTTAAAACGAAAGGTGGTTTAACAAAACACATGTTATTTCATTATGAACCAAAATTTTCTTGCAGTTTTTGTGATTATAAATGCCACATAAAAAGTTATTTAAGATATCACGAAAAAACTCATATCAAAAATTTAAATTTTTCACTTTAGTAGTTTAGGTTTTTAAAGGTTTACACATTGTTATTACTGATTACTCATTGTTCAAAAATTAAATAAACTATGTTGAAACTATTTACTTTTCATTTCTTTATAGTTAATACATGAAGTATTAGAACAACGACTTACTAAGTAGTGTAGTTACTTATTTTTTATTAATTAAGAAACTAGTGTTAAAAAATTTGTCTGTAGTATGAATACAAATATATACTTTATTTTTTCCTTATCATTTTAATCTTATTACTAAAATTGTTTGAAAAAAAACTTAAAATAAAATTTACACTTAAGAAAAATAAAGAAGTTAAATATTTATTTGCTGATAATTTATAACAAACATTATAATTTCAAATCTTCAAATGTAACATATTTTGAAGTAAGCATAAAATGTTTAAAAAACAAAACAATTAATGTACATATAATAAGATTTTTACATTGATTTTTTGAACACAATATAGTTAAAAAAAATTTATATGCTAAATTTAGTACAAACGGTTCGATTATTTTTCATTCTGATTTTTCTTTTTAAATTAATAGTTTTAGTTTTCTTATTTTAAACTTTCTTATTATAGTTATGTAGTATTTTGAGTTATGAGCATGATAAAAAATCTTAATTGTAGAAAGTTTTAAATCTTCCTATTAGACTTAACTTAAGTTTTACATAATGTTACTTCGTTTATACATTGAAATTTTTTCAGGCAAATTTTATAATAATAATAAGCTTCATAATGGAATCTACATCTAAAAGTTTACTTTTAAATAAAGGTAAGTAAAATTTAGTATTCTGATTGTTATTTACAAACAAAATTAAACAAGTATTCTTTTTGATTGGTGTTTGTACTATATAAAGTTTTTTGAGTAATGCTTTGCAATAAAAGTAATAAAAATTTAGGGCTATCTTCTTTTGTTGAATTGATTATTTAACTTCAGTCAATTTTTTTAAAGGTTTTTACATTTACTATTTGACTCTGTGATATCTAATTAAATTAGTTCAAATTAATCTAGTCATCCTAGTAGTGTTCCTAATAAAGCTTTTTAAATGTCTATATTTTTTAATAAGTGATTTGATTATTTAGACGCTTAATAAAATGAAAATCACTATATACAGGGTTGCCGTAAAAAACATTAAGTACATGACATTTGAGAAAATTTGAAAAGTATCTGAATTTGACAAAAATAACTAAAAAAAAAAAACTAGAATTTTAAACAAATAATACACATTAAGTGATATAGTTTCGATTTCACACAAAAAAAACTATTATATAGATGTATATTTATATTTATAATTAGTTTATTTTAACTAACAGTATTGCTTTTTTTTTACCTTAAATTATATTTTATACTAAAAAAAGACCTAAAAACTTGTACTTTTAATTACTTTGAAGAAATTGTGAAAACCTGAAAAAAGTTTCTCTAAAACCTTTGGCAACCCTGTATATATAAATATGTTGTTTCAGAAATTAACTAAATATGTTACAAAATATTAAACAAGTATAAGTTTGGCAATGGACACACTCATTTGTTTTGTCTATTTTAGTTTATATTTTATGCAGATAAATAAACAAAATAAATTTTTTCCAGTGATTTAGTTATTCGTTTTTCAAAAATTACCTCTTTGAGAATAAAGGTTATTTAAATGTTAGCAGAACAAATTCTCATTTTTAGTTTCTATGGTTTTTTTATAATACATTTTAATCTAATTATTTTTTCTAGTAAAACATACTACTTTTTATTTATAAATGAAATATTAATATTGTTTTTTAAAGGTTGCTTGTCAGTTGGGGAGTGTATTGGATACAGTCATGATTGTAGAGTCCGTGGTAAGCTATGTGTTACAAAATTATAATAGTAAATAACTTCTTTTTTTTCAACATTGATTTTTTAAATAAAAAGTTGTAATTTTATTTTTTATATCTGATTTTTTTATCTTTTATGAATACCTATGTAGTTGAGTTTGTATAGCTTCAAATTTTATGGCTAAATTATAAAAACGGTTGTCAAACTAATCATGTTATTTTATTTATTTTCTAGAAAATAATCGTTTATATATTGATAGTTTAGCAAATGTTCCAATGGTATGATAAGACATTAGTGGGTTTTTTTTAATAAAATTGGTAAATATTTGTGAAATAAGTAACAAAACTTTTTTCTTTCACATTGCTTAACTTTATTATAAATTTGAAAAAAAAAATTGTTTGAAACACAATAATTTTCTTCTATCTTGTGAACACTATTCCTTTAAAAATAGTATATAAAATGCTAGAATAGGTAGCTTGATTTGGGAAAGCAGTAAAAAACTTAATGAAATTTAATAATAAATTATAAAAGTATTTAACAAAAAAAAAAATTAAGTCATTATAAGCCATTTACACTATATACTAGTATACTATACTACACTATTAGAAACAGTCCACTTAAAAAAAACTAAATGACACTGCGACCATAATTTTAGTGTTTACAAACTAAATTTTATATTAAACAAAGTAGTGTACACATATCAATAAGAAAAATATATAAATTTTACATAGTTAAATTAATACTAGTACTAAAAGGGTATGTATTATTCCTAACACAAATAAAAATATAGATATAATACTATAAATAACCATAGTTTTATTAGCTTATTTGTTGTGTTACTATCAACATTATGTCTTTTTTTTTTAAGTATTAGAACTATAAGTTTTTATATAAAAATAAAATTAAAAAAAAAGCAATATTTAACTTACATTGTTAAATCTGTTGTTATAACAGTATTTCAATTAACTATTATTATTATAAAACATTAAATACTGATCAATATTTCAACAAAACAATGTTTTTATGTAATGTTTATTGAATTTTTTTAAATCTTATCTAACATATCATAAAAACAAAATTAAATTTAGTTTTTTTTTTCTCAACTATATAACTTTTTCTCATTTATTCAAGCTTTTGTTTAAAATATTTATTTTAATCTTAGCTTAAAACTTTATTTTAAAAAGACAATTGTAGTTCTATAACTATTAAGTTATAAGCTCTTAGATAGAATTTAGTTATTTGTTGCTTTTGTTTGAAAAAGATTTAGTTTTATTAAATTTATTCAATATTGAAAAAACAATAAAAACAAGTTCGTTGAAATTAACAACTAATTCAGTAGGCTTAAAACCAAAATAAAAGTTTTTAATTATTCCAAGTTTGCAGCTAAAATTTATTAAAAATTTTGATTATTTGACTATCAAACTTTTACTACTAGTTTTTACTAAATGTTCTACGAAATATGTTAAGTTACTAATTTAAGACAAAATAGTTTAAAAAGTTTTTAATGATTATCTTTAGTTTTCAAAGCTTAACAAATGATATTAAAAATTGTTATTTGTACTTCAATTAGTTTCATTTTGCTATAATTAAGTCAGCCAAATAGTATTGATATTTTGTTTTATTATTAACGGTTACTTATTTAAAATTAAATAGTCTATTTGAAATGTTCATAAACTTTTTAACGATTATATAAGAAACATATAATTTTATATCTTTGTTAAATATTAAGTAATAAGATGTAAAGGTCACCGACTTATAAAATTGAAATAATGGTAATAAATGTTCTTATTATTAAAAATTAAGTTCTAGCAATTTTTTTTTCACAAAATAAATAAAAACATATATGCTATGTTTTAAAGATTATGTTTTTTGTTTACTTGTTTTCTTATTTTAAAAGTGCTTTTTATCTGTTTTTCAATTCAAGTTTCGAAAAATAAATTTATAATTACTGGTAAGATAGTCTTTTTTTAATGTAAACACTTATACTGTTTCATCTGTTTACATTGTAAAATTGTTCAAATTAGTAACCTATCAAACGTATTAAACAGAAGTAATTAGTAACCTATCAAACATTAAACAGAAGTTATTAGTAACCTATCAAACATTAAACAGAAGTTATTAGTAACCTATCAAACATTAAACATAAGTTATTAGTAACATATCAAACATTAAACAGAAGTTATTAGTAACCTATCAAACATTAAACAGAAGTTATTAGTAACCTATCAAACATTAAACAGAAGTTATTAGTAACCTATCAAACATTAAACAGAAGTTATTAGTAACCTATCAAACGTTAAACAGAAGTTATTAGTAACCTATCGAACATATTAAACAGAAGTTATTAGTAACCTATCAAACATATTAAACAGAAGTTATTAGTAACCTATCAAACATATTAAACAGAAGTTATTAGTAACCTATCAAACATTAAACAGAAGTTATTAGTAACCTATCAAGCATATTAAACAGAAGTTATGAGTTCACCATAACTTTGCTATGCATGTTTATATAAATAACCTTACCTTAATATCTAATTTATATTTGTAATTAATAATTTTGTTTGTATATGTTTTTTTATATAAGTTTAACAATATAATTAAATTAATTTAAAGTTGTAAAAAAAATCAAAACTGCTAATGTAATACTTAATATTTGAATATTTTTAAAGTAAAACAACTTACTACTTAATACTTTATGATTAATATCATTATTTCCAATTTTAAAGCCAAAATTGTTTTCATCAAGTTTGTGTTTTATTTTAGTTTTGTATTTTAAGCATAATTTTCTTGATAGGGACAGGATTTTAAAAAAGTTAAATATAAACACTTATGTTTTTATTATGCTAAAAATTGAAAAAAAAAATTGTTTTAGCCTTTTATAAAACATTAAACTTAAGCTAAAATTTCATCAAAGTTAACTAAACATAATTGTTTTACAAGTTTACCTTACCTCTACAGTTATTTTTAAGTGTATAGTTGTTAAATTATATGATACAAAAGCAATTTTTCTAAGATTTTATAAAAAATACTTTTAAAAAATTGTGCAATATTTTTACTTAACTGTCTTAAACTATAGTTCTAATAGTCACAGTAGGCAGTTAAATCAATGCACATTATATAATATAAAAAAGTGTAGATAAATGTTTGAATTTTTTTAGGCTTATTTAATTTATATTTTTTTTAACTGTGAAGCCGATCTTACATTTTATTTTTGTTAATTTAATAAATAAATTCAATATATCTTGTTCTTTTCGAAGTAGAGACCTCGAAATAATTGCTAATGTTCAAGCCTATAATATATTTATTCTACAGCACTTACTATTCACTATTTAAATTTACTATTTTTGTTTAAGTTGCTTACAATTACATTTGTTTATCAAATTATAGTGTAGTTTTGTTTACAAACTCTTTTTTTTTGGATATTTTGTTTATATTGTGCATGGTTTACAGTTTTAATATACTGTACAGTAACCATTACAAATGTATAAGTTTAAATATTGTTTGTATAAATATGACAGAGTTTGAATTAAATAACTATTAAAGTTAAATATATTTATCTATAATAAGCCAAAAAACAACTTATAATAATGTTTAGCATTTTAAAAATAAGTTTATTAAAATTTAACTTTTCATAAATACAACATAGTGTTAAATATTTTATTCAAAACAATTTAAACACAAAACTCTTAAAAGTACTTTTTCTCCATACAGTAGGCTTTAAACCAATGAATGTACAATTGCTAATAGCTTGCAGACTAAAATAATAAAAATAAACTTTATTTTTAAATGTAAAGATGTTATTCTTTAAATGCATGCTGAATGCTTTTTGTAGTATTTTTAACTTGCGATATAATTCAGTTGTAGCTTTATAACTAACTATATTTATACAATTATACTTACAATAATCTTATTTTTTATACAATTTTTAATTGTATTCAATATCTAACTTTTTTGGTCAATTAAACTTATAATTAACATCAATTTTTTGTTCAAAAACTTATTTGTTAATCTACACTTACCACATTAAAATAACTGGCTTGTTAAAACTTAGAAGCAATTCACTAGATCAACTACTTTGATAATATCTTTGAAACTGCTAAAATGTTAAGCCTTTTGTAGCTTTTAATAAACTCATTAGTAAAAAAAATTATGTTTCTTTAAATGATTCTGCTTTTATATTGAAAATAATCGTAAATACTTGATTAGCTTCTTTAATTTGAATCAATTAGTTATAATTATTTTGTACTGTAAAATTTTTTCAAGTGGTCATTTGTGTAGATTATTAATTTGATTATTAAAAAAATAATAAGTTTCAAACAATACTTATCAATATTGTTAAAAAGTTTGTGCTCAAAATTATTTAACCAAAAACTAAACAACTATCTAAAACTTAGTTTTGTACTATAAATATATACTGGTATAAACAATGTTATTCTATCTATTTGATGTTTCTGTAATATAAGGTTGGCAACTTTTGAAATAGTAAGTTCTTATATTAGTTTTCATGTCACTGAAACTTTTTTTTTTATTTTTACAAATAAACAAATGTAAGTAAACAGTTTCTCACGTGCTCTACAAATCATCTCGACAAACTTCAATGAGGAGGAAAAAATTGGACTAAAAGGAAAGCTTTGGAGGTATATCATAAATATTTTTTTAATATTTTATAGGTTTTGTAAATACAAAAGTCTGGCATTTTTATGATGAGGTTTTGTTTGTAAAATTTGTAAATAAATTTCGCCATACACAATATTTCATACACAGTAACCTACCACTTAAGTACCATTTATTGAGTACGCGTTGCCAGTTAGTTATGCAGTCTTTAGCCGAAAAACGCTGGGTTCAATAAGGTTTTTTTACCTTTAAATTTGAAAACAAACATAAAAAAAGTAATACAAAATTACTATATTTTGAAAACAAATTATATTGTATAACATTAGAATATTTAATAACTATAGGAACGGCAAAAAGGTTGTATTTGAAACAAATATGTTATAATATATTTATTTAAAAAAAATAAACAGTGCAATTTAAATTTCCATACCCCGAGGTTGAAAGATAAAGATAAAAATTATTTAAAAGTTTATCAAAAGTTCAGATAAAAGCAAGTAATGAGTTGTGCAATTAACATATATCATGGTGGCTACAAAACCTGGAATCCTGGAATAACCTGAAAGTTTAAACATTTTTTATATGCTAAGTAATGAAACTCCAATTTAACACAAAAAATCCAACTCTCCCATGTTATTATACCATTTGTATCAGCGGTTCTCAATCTGGAGTAAATTACCTTGTTTTGAAAGTAAATTTTCTTGGTTACCTGTTATGTAAATTTAATACTTCTAAACTGCATTATTAATTTTTTAACTAGTATTTAAACTTCTTATCTTTTTTAGTTACATAATTTCTTAAATATTTTATTTAATAAGCTGAAGGTTCAAGAAATCTAGTCTTTTTCCTTAAAATTAATTAACATTTTATATATTTGTGTAAAATTAGTATTTACCTTACATAAAACGGTAAGAACCGCTTATTTACACTATTAAACACAGTTTTTTTACTTTAAACTTAAACTAAAAATTGACCCAAAAACGTGTACTTTTAAAAACGTGGAAGAAATTCAGAAAACCTTGAATTTTTTCCCCAAACATATGTTATTCTTTTTATTTCACCTCTACCAAGTTAAGTAAAATTCTTTATTTATATTGTTTATCTAACTTTGATGTTGATATCCGATTATACAAATTTATATTCAAATTATTTCTATTTTAGGGTCTGAATAAAAAATTTACTACAGTAACCTCTCGCTTATTTACGCACATTGTGTCCCCAGAAAAAAATCGTAAAGATACGAGAGATCGTAAAGATACGAGAGGTACCAAATATATGGCTGTTTTTGATATTGCTTCTAGTTAAAAGCAGACTGGGGACTCTTCACTTTTAACAATTTGTTTAATTTATTTATAAATATGAAAACAAAAGATAAAACTATACATATATCAATTTCAACGCTTGCTGTGCAAAGCAAGTAATACAGAAGAACTTAAACTAAAAAAAAAAAGCGTCAAATTAAATTTAGTGATATGTTTACTAATACAATTAATATATGTATAAATATATGATGTAAAACAATTGAGATTTGTGTTAACTGTAAGCTCTATATTTATTAAGTATCACTGCTACTTTTTGCTAGGAAGTTTCATTAGATTTCATTTTTATATGTTTATTCATACATAGGGCAAGAGTGCTATATTATTTACTTGTGTTTTAAACCCTCATTATTTCATTATACTTTCATTATTTAACAAGGTAATATTTCTTTCAGAATTTTAATTTAATCTCTTATTGTTAACAAAATTTCTGAAATAATGAGGTATAACTAAATGTTTATCAATTAGTCATGAAACATAAGTTTACAAAGTCTAAAGATATAGTGAGATAGTTAGCATTTAAAAACATATTTAAAATCATAAATCTAATTTGTGCAATATTGAAAAAATTTGAAAATTTATTTTTTGAATTTTTAGAATTCTAAAATGCGTAACAAAACGATAGTGCGTAACGTCATAAGTGCGTAAAGATGAGAGTGGTTACTGTAGTTATTTCAAAAAAGGTAAGAGAAGATAGATTTTTGCCGTTTTAGTTTGCGCCTTCCATAAGGATCCTATTGCTGCCTCCGACTTTGACCGGCTATATCTCAAAAAAGTTTTTAATTTTTGTAATCTGTAAAAAGCATCTTGTAGCTTAGTAAAAACTATATAACATAAGATTAAATTTAAAAAAAAACTGTTTACCCCCCTTATGCCCTTAGTCAAATACACAAATAATATAAACCAATATATAGCAAATAATCATTTTGTAAACAATTTACAAAGTCAATAATGTCTTTTGTTATTCAATAAATACAAATTCGATGTGAAACTTGAAATTTTACTAAGCCTAATAAAAAGAATTTATAATCTTTTTGTATTTTATAATTTAATTTTTACAAATAGTGATCACATTATAAAAACACTTAAAATTATCTGAAACATCAACAATAACATTTAAGATAATATTAACTTTTTTTATGTATGTGATCATATTTAATGAACTTGAATTAAAAATAGGTTGTTAAATACTGTACCCAAGGTTAATGATTTGTACGAGTTGAAATAATACAATACGTATAATTGTAAATACGTACTCACAAAATTGAAACATACAAGGAATAATGTTGTTTAAATTTAATTCAAGTGATATTTTTAAATGTGAAGACTTGTATGAACTTGATTTTAAAAAACATAATTTAAGCTTTATTTTTTAGATGATATTAGTTGTAATTTGTATATGGTATACCTTTAATAAACTTGAATAAAATATAGGTAGGTTAAAACATACTGTACCCAAGGCTAACGGGTTATAGGTTATATGAATTTAAATTACTTCTAAATACTGTTCACCGTAACATAAAGATTACATATTGTTTTATAAAGTAATTATGTTTCATAGTTTTAGAAAAATTGATGTTTCA
Organism: Thalia democratica; assembly: GCF_965202585.1. NCBI lineage: Eukaryota > Metazoa > Chordata > Thaliacea > Salpida > Salpidae > Thalia > Thalia democratica. Next base: position 21,901,698 of record NC_139167.1, on the reverse strand, counting down.
CATTAAATTTATATTTATTAATTTAAATAGGTCATTAATAATTTGATAAATTGTTGAAAAAATGATAATTTGCGGTAAATTTATTTATATTATTTGCATGTTTTATTAAAACTATATTTTTAATATTCGTTGTATATTAGTGTTATATTGTTTGTATACTAAATTTTAAATTGCAATATGTTAATTACAACACGATTTGATTGAAATTTGTTAAAAAAGATATTAAATTGAATATTAAATAAACAAAGTTATAATTGTATAATTCTTTTACATATAAATATGATACATAGAAATATATATTGTAATAATATGTAAGTTGTCATTTAAAATTTATACCCTGGGTCAGGAATAATTTGAATTTAAATTGAATATTAATATCAAAATTGAATATAAAATTTCGAATTTTTCTTTGAAAAGTTTTGATATTGAAAAAGCGTAATCACTTTAATGTTAATAAAAAAATTGTCTAACTTTTTTGAAGAAATAAAAAAAGTTATGATGAGTTATATATTTCAATTAAAAAAATTGACTTTTAGTGTGGGACCCCTTAAAAAAAAAGATTTTTTTTATCAATTTTTACTTAGCTCGAAAAAAAATTATAAAATGTAAATATAAAAAAAATATAAAAAACATTTTTTTTTTTTAGTATTCATATTTATTAGCAAATAAATTTTTTTTAAGATTTTTTTTCCAACTGTTAATATTTTGTACTATTTAGCCTTATTCTAGCATTCCTAATTCTGGCTATTCGAGCTAAGTAAAAATCTATAACAAAACTCATATTTCGTACTGTTTGGCCTTATTCCGGAATTAGAAATTCTAGAATAAGGCCAAACAGTACGAAATATGAGTTTTGTTATCGATTTTTACTTAGCTCGAATAGCCAGAATTAGGAATGCTAGAATACGGCTAAATAATACAAAATATTAGCAGTTGGAAAAAAAAAAGTGTTAAAGAAAGTTTTTTTTGCTAATAAATATGAATACTAAAAGAAAAATAAAAGTTTTTTTTTTCAATTTCGAGCTAAGTAAAAATTGATAAAAAAACTCTTTTTTTTCTAAGATACCCCACACTAAAAGTCAAGCCCCAATCGAATTGATTTTTTTAAATATTTAAAACAAAGGACTGCTCTCTAAAATGAAATAAAAAGTTTTTATTTAGCTATTAAGATAAGAAAAATAATTTGATCTAAAGTTTAGAAATTTTTTTTAAATTTATTCAAGCGAACTTCACAATCGTTATTAAAAAAAAAATCTTTTTTTCAACTTTATATTTGTTTCTTAACCTCTAAATACTTAATTGATAAAAATTTTGGCTGTTTACTATAATATTATTATAAAAATTATAATTTTAATTGAGTAAAAAAATTAGTATCTTGGGCTACTGAACTGAATAATGTAACATAAAGAAGTTATATCTGATAATTTAATTTATCTGCATATTTTGGTGTACTTGTTATACATTTAAAAAAAAAAAAACGATTTTCGAACTACATTATTACATGATAAAGTTCAATTTTTAAGTACCATATTTTATTATTAGTTATTAACCTATAAATTAAAGTATATATTTAACATTTGAGTTAAATTTTGTATTACAATGATATCATTTGAGTTAAAATTAATGTTATGTTTTATCATAAACACAAAAGTTTTTTTTTTGGGGTACATAACTAAAATAAAAACAATTGAAAAATACGTTGCATTTTTATTTAAGTAGAAAGTTTTTCAAAACACGCTTTCCAACTACTATTGTGTTTAGGTAAGCTATAAAAATTAAACTGACAAAAAATTTACAATTTAATTAAAGTGCGTAACATATGTCATTTAAGTATTTTAGAATCTCTTTTTATAAAAACATATAAACTAACAAAAGTTTTTTACAGTACTAATTTGTATAAATTTTTAATGTTGTGTTTCTTTTTTTAAGTTAGTTCTATTTTAATGATTATTATATAATTTACTTTTAAAACTGTTTTAAATTTTTTAACTATATTTTTTATATTTGTTCGGATAAATAAGCAATATTTCAGTATCATGTAAATTTTTATAATAGCTCGTTGATTAATTTTAAAAAACAAACTAAAAAGTACACGAGCAACTTATACCTTAAAAAATTTCATTTTAAAATGAAAACTTACACTTGACTATAATGCGCTCTGCCACGCTTAGTGACGTCATAGGATTTTTACACGCAGAAAGTAATTTCCGCTGATATATAAAAATATATGGTGTTACACAATGGTATTCAAATGTTGATTCCAAGAAAATCAAAATACTTTTAATTTTAAAAGGCACAGCTTTGTGCCTAATACTACTTTCACAAAAGCTAAAAAATTTTTAGCATTTGACAGCACTGAAGCAGTTGTTGTTTACAATTGTTGTTTACAATTATTGTTTTAAAGTTAATATATAATTTTTTTTTTAGAACAATCAAGTAATAATTTAGTTTAAAACGATACGTTGAATGAAGAGTTATACATATATGTCTTTACGTTTGAATTAAAATTGTTAATTCTTTATTGAATTTTTATTTGGTTTTGTTCGAACATAATTATCATGACGATTTTTTTTTCATTCTTAATTGTAAAAGCTTTAATTGTTTAATTAACACCTATCCTATTTTCATCCAAGTAAGAATAGATTGTAGAAAAAAAAAGTTTTATAAATGTTTAAAAAAAGCTTTTAAAAAGTATTTTTTATATAAAGATTGTAAACAATACTTTTAGAGTGACTTAGATATATGTTAAAATCTTAACGACTTTTAAGTAGTTGATAAACTAACAGATACACCAATACACCATTTTTCCCAATTCTCATTAACGTTTGTGAACTTATACATTTTTCTTTGTTGTTGTAACAATTGTTTAGACTATATATTGTTTATTTTACTTGATTCATTTTATAAAGTATCTTTTTTTTAATAATCTCATGTATTTAAGTGCTTACCTGTTAAACCGCCTTATCGATGTTCCTGCTATATTATAAATAAAAACTTTGTCTCTAAACCGGTGTTTTCCAAAGTAGGCCATAAGCTGCAAAAGGCCCACCGGATGGGGACTGTGAGTCGTAAAGGAGATTATTTAAAACTTACGCCAGATATTCTAAAGTTGACGGGTAGGGGGAAAAAATCACAAGGTATCATTTTACTAAAAGATAGTTTTAAACTTTTAACATAAGTATATACAACATCTTTGTAAAAAAATGTGATATTTTTTTAAACTTGTGTTTTTTAATTATGAACTTTCAAAACGAAGTGTTTGATGCAAAGCACTCTTCATGCATTTGAATTGAAATTTCTTTAATACATACAATTTACACAAAAAAACATTTTGACTTAATTTTGAACTAAGCGCTTTTTGTCTAAAAACTCATCTGTCCTTCAAAACAACATGCAACATCTAAAAAATTTTATTCAATTTAATTTTTGTTGAGCTTTAATTTTGTTTATTTTTAATACGTGAAGAAATTAACCTGATCCTGTATTAGAAATCTCTTTCATTTAAAACGTCGGTAACTTCTTAAGCTTTTTAGCTGTATTGTTTTATTTATTATTATTTCCATCGGCTGTAGACTGTGTTCAAATCTTCTTGTAGACACATTGATAAACCGTTTGTGAGTTTAGTAAATTTAAATTGACTTATTAAAACATTTAGATATCTTTTTTTGTTTTGAAGCAAAGTTATTTTTTTGTTTATAAACGAAAAGTTATGTCACAATTTGTTTTTTTTTTTTTGTTATATGTAAATTGTTTGTACCAAATGTAAACTTTGAATTGAAGATTGCTTTGCATAAAACATATAATTATTTTGATATTTCGTATTTTGAATTAAACTTTTTCAAATATATTTGTAGATATGGTAATCGCTTACTTACAGTTTTGTATATATATACAAAGTTACTCAAGTTTTATACTAGAAATATCTGATACAACTTAAAAGTAATCATAGTGTTAGTAAGTCTACTTAAATAGAAAGTTTTGTTTAATTGCCATTTAAAATACTTCAGATATAAGTTTTCATTATGTTTATAATAACTTAAAGAATTAATTATATTATTTAATTTTCCAAATTTAAATACATTTGAAAAAATTTAAATAACTAAGAAAATGAATATGATAGAATAAGTCTTAAGATTTTTCATAGTAAGTATAGAGCATAAAAATATTTATAGAATAATATTTTCTTAAGTTATTTTTATAAAAACATAATTATTAAAGAACCCAGTAAATTTCAAATACTTTTGGTTTCTATTAATTTTTTTTTTAATTGTATTCATGAAAATTAAACCTTTTTAAAATGTTTAAACTTTTAATTACAAATAATTTCAAAATGTTTTATAATAGTATAGATTAATTTTTTTATACATAAAATTAAAAAAAAAACCTAGAAATTTAAAGAAGTTCTTAACTGAAAAAAAAACTTCTTTTTTAAATTTTAGTCACAAAAATACACATGTTTGCGAACGTAACAACGAGCCGAAAACACTCATAGTGATGTCACAATAACTGCATATAGGTTTGTGACGTCATAATTTACAAAAGCAACTGCTGGCTTACAAGCTATAGGTTGGGTGTCGAGTGGAAAGTACTTATTAGTCAATGTTGATAGCGTAGTTCTGCTACTAATTTTTACACGTTGTTAATACAACGCTTACAATAAACTCAATGCTTGCAAGTTACACAACTAAGTTCTGTGTAATGTAGAAGTTTTTTAGAATTATTCATTCGTTGGGTTATTTAAGCTGTACAATTATTTAGCTGTATAATATGAAGCTACCTCCTGTAACGCTAAGATTTGTAACATAGGTTAAAACATTCAGTAATTTTATAGTTTAGCATGTAAAGTGTAATTTGTTTTATATAAAGTAATTCTTTTTAAAAAAAGATTTTGGCTGTTTAAAATTTTTAATTTTTTTAGTTTTGAAAACTGTTTAAGTGTCTCATAGCTATTAATCAAAAAAGTTAAAGTAACTTCTAATAATATTTGTCAAATATATCATATTTGTAGAATACTGTTATAAATAAACTATAAATTAAATATATTTCTTTAATTAATTATCATACAGTATTCATTTCGATTTTTTTATAGAAATTTAATTGTTTATTTGTTTATTTAGGAAAACTTGTAATAACATACTAGTTTTTGTAATAGCACGAAGCTTAACTTAGAAAAAAAAGGTCTTCATAATTTAGTGATATACTGAATTTTAATGAATCTGTAAACTGCTTAAACTAAGCTTGAATAAAAATATATATGAAAACTTTATTTGAAAAAAGTGTGGTTCTTAGCTCAATATTTAAACTTTTATTTCCATTAACTTTATAATTAAGTTTTTATTTTTTAAGTAATATTATAATGTCAACTACAAAAGTTTGAACTTAATCGATGAAACTAGATTTTTTTTAAATATACAAAACATTAATATATAAGTTTATTATAGTTTATTCTAATCCAAAGTTTTATTAAGTGTTTTAAACTAAAATAGTTCATAACTTATATAAGTTTTCAATAAAGACTTTTCACAAAACCATTGTAATAATCATTATTGTATGAATTAAGCTCTTTTATCATCAGAATGCATTCTGCCACGCATAGTGACGTAACAATGAATTTCCAGCAGTTTCAGTTAATTTATGTCAATTATATTCTCACCAGTTTTAAGGATTCACAAGTTTTTTTAAAGATCCGAAACTTTCCTACTATTTAACACGCTGTTCCAACCAGCGTTTTATATCTCGTAATTAAAATTTTTTCACTTAAAATAATTTTCATTACAAAGAAATATCTGTTACAAAACTCGATCAAAAACAGTCAGTTTAGTTTCAATAAGCATTGAATTTCTTTAAATAGAATATATAGTTAGCTTTTATTTAAAGTTTGTATTTTTAGTTATTTAGTAGACTGGTTTGTTAAAAAGTTTTATGTTCTAAATTTTCTTTAAAATAAATTCTTTTTACAAATAAAGCCAAGTTTTTTTTAATTACTATGTTTTACTTAAGTTATTCCTAACACTATTCTGAACAAAATAATTGTTTACTACTACGTTTTTTTTATTACTGTTATGTTCGAAGTTTACCAGTTAATGTATTATAATAATTTTGAATTCTAAACCTAATGTTGTATAAATAACAGTAAAACCACCATCTTTTTATTTAAAATAATTGCTTTTTAATTGTATTGCTAAAAAAAGCAAGCCTTTTGTTGTACATTTCATTCTTAACTTCACTTATTTACAAAAAAATATTATAGTTTTTTATTTGAAACTTTTAGTTTTTATTCTTTAAATGAATTTAAAAAAATATATATATAATTTTTTTTTTGTTATGGCATCATACGTAAATGAGGCGGAAAATAAGTTGGTAAAAAAATTACTGGGTTCAAGGTTTAGATGAATTTAAAGTTTTGTCGAGATTTGATAAATTAGAAAAATATTTTATATTATTGTTTAAATAATTTTATTAGTTACTTTCTTACAAACATTGAAGTATTATTTTGTATGCTGGTTAATTATAGTTTGTATAAAACACCTATATAAATATGTTTTACTAATAGTTTTACAATATTTAGTTTTAAATAAAATTGAAGTAAACTGTTACATATTTAATATATTACCATCTATCCCAAACATTATTAAATTGGATGTTCATTAAAAAGCTATAAATATTAAAAGGTTTATGTTCTTATGTGATCAATATTTTGTGATAAAAAGTTAGAAGTAGTTTTTGTACGAGAATTATTAGCACCTTGTAAATAAAGTTTTACTGTTGAATTTTTGTAATTAAAAAATAGTAAGCTTTCGTTTGAAAAACAAATATTGCACTTTCAAATATAACCCTTATCTTGAATTATCATGTATATCATATTACCAACTTATAAATAATCTAGTTCACTTATTTTTATTTTATTTGTTTTTGTTGCATAAACTAACACTTTTTTTACACGAAGTTTTAATTTTGTGTTTATTTTCATGTTATTAAAAAAATGTTAAGCTTGCAACTTGATATTTAACAAGTTTTAATTTTTTAACAAATAATAATTAACTCGTACCTCTGCTACGCAAGAGACGTTCACATAGAAAAGTATTTAACTTTTACGAACTGTTATTTATTATAAACATAATTTAATTACTTATTTTAAACATTTTTATTAGTATTTAACTTTCACTAATTATTTAATAAAGAATCAAATTACATTAACTGCTTTCATTAAAGCCTAACTTATATTAGTATTATAAGTGACATTACATTATATATGAGTATTAAAATTTAGTATTCATATTATCACAAACACAGATTTTTTCACAAATATTAGTTCAAGCATTATAAATTTAAAACAATTAAACAGTAATGTCTTGTTTTAACTAAAAAAAGAGCTTTTGCAGTCATTAAAAAATTCAACGTATATGTTAAAACATTAATTGTAATTTTGACTGCTAAATAAGTTCTTATGATAAGGTTCAATTTTAAGTTATTATTGTATTGAAATACTTGGTAAATATAATTCATTATTAATAAAAACTATATAATTCTAAATATTTTTTTTGATAAGTTCACACCACCACAGGCATCAATCATTGTTGCCATGCAAACATCATTTACGTCACTATGGAAACGCTGATGACGCAATGAAACCGGAAATAACCTGATGTGACGTAATTGCTTTTTATTCCATAATTGTTGTAAAACAAGTAGTTGTCTGATGTTTAAGACTTATGTGCTTCTTGAATTTATGTACTTAGTTTTTATTATCTTCTTACTACTTTTAATAAGTTTGTTTTTATAATGGTTCAAATAAAAGTAGTTTACAGGGTATTTTTTTAAGTTTATTTCTATTAATAAAGTAATTATGTAAGTTTAGAAACCTGGTAAAAAGCTACCTAATCATATGCACCTCATATAATTTTTTTTTTAATTTAACTTTGTCAAAAGTATTAAAAGTTGTCAAAGCAAAATAAACTTGAATATTCCTGAAGTTTTTGAATATTTATTAAATGACTTACTTTTAATAAATAAGATTAAATGTCTTACTATGAAATACCAATAAAACTTAATTTAAAACCTTTGGAATACAGAAAAGTTGAATTTTATAGTATTACTTTTATAAACTAGTTTTATAAACTCCATTAATTTACAATCCATTTTTGGGGTTGCACAACTATTCAAATACGAACAATTAAAATTCCGACAATTCATCTTCTTAAAAAAGAATTAAAAGGGTCATAAATAAAAATATTCTGTATTTTTGTCAAATATAAAAAACACATATGTAGGTCATATTGTTATCTACAAGCCTTTTTTTTCGCAAAACATTAAATATTTTTTGAGATATAGCTTATACAAAGTAAAAAAACATAGTTATTTTTAGTACAGTAACCTCTCGGATCTTTACGCACTCGTGACGTTACGCACTCTCGTTTAGTTACGCATTTCAGAATTCTAAAAATTCAAAAACATTTTTTCTTATAATTGCACAAATTAGGTTTATAGTACATACTTAAATTAAAATGTGTTTTTAAATGCTAAAACACCTCTCTATATCTTTAGACTTTGTAAATTTATGTTCCTTGACTAATTGATAAACATTTGGTTATACCTTAGTATATCAGAAAATTTGTTAACAAAAAGAGATTTAAAATTAAAATTCTGAAATAAATATGACTGTGTTTAATAATGAAAGTATAATGAAATAATGAGAGTTTAAAACACAAAGAAATAATACAGCAGTCTTGCCCAATATATTAATAAAAAGCATTTTAAAAAGCTTTATAATTGTAAAGAAATGCTTAATTATAAGTTGAACTTGCTAAATAAAATAGAATATAAAGGTCACGTATAAATAAAGATAAAATCTACTTATTATTAAAATAGTAAAATTATTTCTACTCGTATTATTATTTTATAGAAATTCAAATCCTTTTTTTGATATATGTATAGTTTTATCTGATGTTTTCATATTTATAAATAAAGTAAAGAAATATTTAAAAAAGGAAAGTGCCCAGTCTGCTTTAAACTAGAAGCAATACTAAATAACAGCCATTATAGCGAGTATATTTGGTACCTCTCGTTTCTTTACGTTCTCTCATATCTTTACGCACTTTTTCTGTGGACACAATGTGCGTAAATAAGCGAGAGGTTACTGTAATTTCAAAATATTTTCCAAAATATTTAAGAGGTTGCATAAAAGAAAAAAGTGGCTTGTATATATTAATAAGATCTACATATGTATTTTTATCTAAATCGAAACTATATTACTTATTGAGATATAGTCTTATAAATATTTTTTTAAGAATTTTGGTTGTCGGAATTTGAGTTGTCCGAATTTTAATTGTCATGTAACCCCATTTTTGAACTTTGTAAAAGTATTTATTTACTGAGAGGTAATAACAACAAAAACGACAACATTTCAATAATTATTTTCTCATTGTTCAATTTAACAAGAGGCTAACAATTGAAAAAGTTTCAAGGTGTAATATTAAACAATTTTGTTTAAAGCCCAAAATGTTCGATTTTAAACAAAATATTTATCTCTAAAAATTTCAATTAAAATCTTTTGTGTTTATCCCTATCAATATTTTTTTTTAATTTAAGAAAAAAAATACTTTCTGCAGTAGATATATATTATATAAAATTTTGTAATTTTAATGTTATTTAGATTTTCAATTTTGTAACTGATTATTAAAGAATTAACAATTATATTTTTCATTTTTGTTTCTATTTTCTTAACTGTATTTCTTTTCGCTAATTCTTGTATTTTTGTTTAGCTAAATATGCCATTTTGAGTTTGTTGTTAGTTTGTTAATGAATGTTTTTATTTTGTTTTTTGTGTTTCACTATAAATTCTAAATTACGATACAATTCGATAAATGGAAATTTTTGACTTTTATTTTGTGTCTTTTAGGTTAAATTACTCAGAATCTGTTAATAAGGTTCAACGTTAAATGATAAAAAAACATTAACAAGTACTGTTTAAATTACTTAACTTATAAGTTTTTTTATATGTAATTTTGTAGTGGTTATTAAAGTTTTGTGAAAAATAGCATTTGAATGCTGGAAAAACATATCGTTAGCACTTAATATTTATGTATTTTAGCTTTTTTTATTATCATGAAATAGTTGCCATAACAGTAAATATATTAAACAAAAATATCAACTGATTTAAAATAACTATTTTTACATCCATATTATCACATCTTCTCTACCTTCAAAAAGCGTTTTTGTGCTTTTTTTTTTGTAAAGTTTTTTTTTTCAATCGAATATAGTGCTTAAATGAAGTTATTTTAAGTAGTAGTAAATTTCGAAAATATAATTAACAAAAAGTATCGTACGCAAATGTATTAATAAAACATATAATTGCAAAATTGATAGTTTAATAAAATATAATTTTATTTGTGTTAACACTATATCTTTAAATATTTGTTGTTATATTGACAGTTACTTTTTATTTGTTAAATAGAGTTTTCAGCATGTTTATACTTTTTTACTATAGCTAATAGTTAATTAAAACATAAAATCTGTAAAATAACAAAAATAAACAAGTTTAACAGGTTTAAGATAATAAACTTAAATTATGTAACTAATTGTAATCAATTGTCTGCATTCGGCTGCACTACTGACGTAATAAGCTTTTTGTACTTGAATAAACCTTTCTATTTACATATAAATATAATTTCATAAAATATTAACATTATGATGCATCTGCTGCACTGACCTTAAAGTCAAACTAAGTTGAACTTTTTGTGCAAATCAAATAAACAAACAACACAAAATAACTAGCTTCTACCATTATCCTTCTTTTTACATTTTCTGAAAACCACCTAATTATGTAAATTGTGAGTGAGTATCACTTTTGTACGAGGGGACACTTTAACACTAAGTTATTTTTACACGACCTTGCATTTGTACGTTGAAATCTTTGAACAGCGTCACTTTTGCATGGCAACTTTTTGGCACGACGTTAAATTTTGTTCACGGAGACACTTTTAAACAGAGCTTCACTTTTGCATGAGCGCCCCTATTGAACGATTTTAGTTTCTAAAAATAAATTGAATGTGACCTTCCGAGCAAAAACGACGCCGTGATAATGTTTCGTCGGGCAAAAACATCGCCAAATATAACAACGTAATGCTGTGCAAAAGTATTGCCGCGCAAAGATGTTGCTGTGAGAAAATTTCGCAGTGCAAATATAAAATGTAATGTCTTGGCATAAGTGTTGCTGTCCGAAAATGACGCCGTACAAAAGTGACCCGTTCCCGTAAATTATATGGGACATTTAAAATTTGACCTCCGAGTGTTTTCGGCTGAAATTTTTTGTCTATGTAGCAATAATCACAATAATAAAACTCTACGTGTTTTAATACGATTTCAAAAAATTTTCAGGGAGGAGTTTTTTGACTTACTGTATTTTTTATCATTTTTTGTTAACTTTAAATTTTTTTAAGAAATCAAGAATTGTCTCCATGAAGCTTTCTACAAATCGGATTTGCACACAATTTATAAACTAATTTATTTAAAATATAATTAAGTACAAGTGAACTTTTTCTTACTCAAAAGCGTATACATGATAACTTATGCTCTATAGATTATGCTGGAAGAATATGTTTTACAAAAAATTTTATTCCGTCAAAGTTAAATTACATTTAGAAAATTAAGTTCTGTTTTAGTCTTTTTCAAGTTTTTGTGAAAAATACAATATTTAATCAAAGTTTTATAAAGTTATGGCTTCTTTTAGCTTTTTAAGATAATAAATTTAGAGAGTTTAGTATTTATTTGTATATAATTTTAAAAGTATTTATCAAAAACATTATGATCAACTAATTTTTAAACTGATATATCAACTTTAGGGTTTAAAACTTACAACTGTTAGAAAGAAATGTTAATGAAAATTTTTAAACTCAACTACATACATTACAACTGCTGTATAATAAAAAAAAAAGTATTTAAGATTTATAAAATTAAAAATGTGTTTAAATAACTATTAAACATATTTTATCAAAACTTTTTATAAATATTCAGTGTACAACGGGGCTTTTTCAAGTATATTTCCAGTTAGTTTAAACAGTTTTGAGTGTATAAACCAGAGTTTCCCAAAGTGGGCGATTTTAATAAGTCGGGGGGCGAGTTTTAGTAAAGGGGCGATTTTATAATTTTGGGCTTTTATTATATTTTTATTTTCCATTATGTTATTTTACTTATTTTAGCTTGCCATTAAATATTTGACCCTGAGGTAAAACTTAACAAAAAAAGTTCATTTTGTTTATGTAAAGTATAGATTTCACTCCGAACATGTAGATAAGAATGTAGAGTTTTTCAGAAAACGTCGAGATGAGAAAACAAAACAGTGTAAAATCACAAACATGTTCAAGAAATATACACAAAGTATTAAAGATGGACGGTTAGCTTCTTATTATCTGTCTCTCATAGTTATTAAACAAGGACTACCTCACACCATTGGAGAGAAAACGTTTATTCCTGTCTTATAAACAGCTTTGGAAAAAGTCATTCATTATAAAAACACCAGTAATGTTTTACTCTCTCTTCTATTTTAGGACTGTGAAAAGTCGTAGAGATGAAATGTCAGAATGTGTCGAACAAAAGTTAGTTCGAAGGATCGGCAATAATTTTTTCTATGCAGGTTGACTAAAAAGAATGTCTTTTTCTTGTTTACGTGCGTTTAATAGTTGGTGATACAACATACGAAGAACTAGCGTTCTCCCAACTTATGGAAACGCATAGCACAGGAGGGTTTGTGTTTGAAAAAATAAAAAATATTTAAAGTAAATAAAATTCCTTCAAAACATCTTAAAGAAACTGCAATAGATGGTGCTCCGTCTATGATAGAAAAGTACCGTTAAATAATCACATATTACAAAGAGTTGAACCTTGATATATTTACTATTCATTGCGATATACACCGCCACCATTTAGTTGCAAAAAATTGAGCGTCCGTTTAAATGACTCTTAAACTTTGTGATAAAAGCTGTCAACGAAATAAATAGGCATGCTTTACAAAGTTGTCTGTTTAAACAATTGTGCAATGACAATGATGAGGTTTTTGATAAGTTGATAATGTAAACAGAAGTGAAATGGTTATCAAAAGGAAACTTTTTAGAAAGTTTTTGGCTGTTTTTAATTCAGTTATTGATTTTTTTTTTCTGAAAAGGATAAGGTATTGGCAGACAATCTTGTTAAAAGAAAAATAGACATTGCTTACATATCAGATTTATATGGTAAGATCAACAATCTGAACTAAACTTTACAAGGTAAAAACTTGAATCTTGTAAAAGTCAAAAGTAAGATAACTAGTTTCAGAAACCAACTTGAATTGTATAGAAAAAATTCAAAAATAATAAGTACTTACAGTTTGCAAGTTTGGAAAACTTAAAACTTCAAATAAGTGAAGGTGAAATAGAAGTATTTTCATCTCATCTGGAACAGTTTAAATGTGATATTGATAAACAGTTTACTAAATATTTTCAATTAAACGTCCCAAAGTGGATTATGGATGCCTTCGAAGCAGATCTTTTTGAAGTAAACGTTGACTTACAGGAAACTTTCACAGAATTACAAATTGACCTTATACTTAAAGTAAATTTCTCCAAAGAACGATATGAAATCTTTCGGACTAAACAAAAACTAAGGCAAAGTATCCAATCATTTGGGAGGAAGTTAGATTGTTGTTTATAGTTTTTTACTTCTAGCTATGTTGTTGAGAAAGATTTCAATTCACTTATGAACATCTTGAGCAAAAGATATAATCTAGATATTTGTAAAGGAGGTGATTTGAGGCTTTATTTGACTGATTTAGAACCAGATATAGAAAAACTTGCAAGCAGTAATGAAGCTCATCTTTCACATTAGATTAGACTTCGGTTGTAGACATTATTTTCTGCAAGGTCTTTAATTTAAGTTGATTTTTTAAAAGATTTCTTATTTAAGCTGATTTGTATTGTATTTAAGTAGTCTTTTTATAATAACAATTTTATTAAGTTGTTTATTCTACAACAGGTTTGCTTAATGCCTAATGAATATTAATTACGGTAGACTTCTTCTTGAGTTCGCACTACTTACCCAAAAAAATTTGCACATTTATAATTTCTTAAATTTAAGTTAAATAAAGTATATAACTAACTAAGTACTAATAAAAAAAAATTGTATTATACTTAATAGCTTTTATAAACTAATTTTTTTTAATGAATGTTTATTTTATGCTTTGGTGGATTTTACGTTTATTCATAACATTACAGTGACCTCTCGCTTATTTACGCACATAGTGTCCACATAAAAAATGTGTTAAGATATGAGAGATCGTAAAGATACGAGAGGTACAAAATATACATACTATATTGGCTGATTTTTGATATTGCTTCTAGTTAAAAGTAGACTTTCCTACTTTTAACAATTTTTTTACTTAATTTACAAATATTAAAACAAAAGATAAAACTATACATAAATTAAATAAAAAAATAATTGAAGTTTGTAAAAAATAGTAATACTGGTAGAAAAACTTTACTAATTTTAATAATAAGTAGCTTTTATCCTTATCTTTATTTGTATGTGACTTATTTGATACTTTACATTTATATTCTTTTCTATGTACTTAGCAATATCATTTTATAATTAAGCATTTGTTTACAATTTAAAAATAGTGTATTTTGCTAGCAAGTTTCATTAGATTTCTTTTTAGATGTTTATTCATATATAGGGCAAAAGTGCTGTATTATTTATTTGTGTTTTAAACTCTCATTATTTCATTACACTTTCATTATTTAAAACAGTCATATTTCTTTCAGAGTTTTAATTTAATCTCTTATTGTTAATATAATTTCTAATATACTGAGGTATAAATAAATGTTTATCAATAAGTCAAGGAACATATGTTTACAAAGTCTAAAGATAAAGAGAGGTGAATTAGCATTTAAAAGCATATTCTAAATTTAAAAATATACAATAAACCTAATTTGTGCAATATTAAAAAAAATTTTTTTTTTTTTATTTCTGAATTTTTCGAATTCTAAAATGCGAAACTAAACGAGAGTGCGTAACGTCACGAGTGCGTAAAGATGCGAAAGGTTACTGTATTGCATTATAATGTATTGAAATTTGCCATTTTGTAAAAAATTATAATGCATTTTTGAGTTTGCACTTTTTGATTTTGTCAAAGTGCAAATTCAAGCGGAATTCTACTGTATTTATTGAGTGGTTTATGTTTTAAAGTTATTAATAATTATGTTTTGACTTGGTTAATTTTGTTTTTTATATTTGTCGTTTTACATTACACTAAAAGTGTTTATAGCATAGTGAGTAAAATATTTGTTTAAAAGATATTTATTTGACAGATATTTGTGATTACTTGTTTAATCTGTATAAGTAAAAAAATCTTGTAACCATTAAAGTTTTTAGTTAAAAAAATATTTTATGACTTTAAAAGTGTATAGATTTGAAGTCCTCTTTGAAATGACTTTAACTATTTCACTAAAAAGATTCTTAAAGTCAGTTTTATTTTCTAACTTGATTTGTTAGTGTTAAAAATCTGTATATTAAGGAATTTTAAACTATTAGTACAGCTGTTTTTAATTTTATCTTAATTCAAAATATTTTGACCCTTCAAATATGTTTTTTTTTTTAATTTTAACCCTAGCTTTTAATTTTTCACTATTTTCCTTTGTTAAATTATTATAGGCTGATAGCTAGAAAACAAATTCATTTTTGAACAAATAAAATAAACCATCGAAAAGAATGCTACAGTTAATAAACAATATTTAAGTCTAATGATTTTTTTAAATTCACAATATTCTGTTCACAAAATTAACTATAAAACCTTTAGTTTTTATTTTTTAATTTAAATAAAGAAAATAAAATATTTTGTTTTTTTTAGTTTTTAAAGGGTTATTCCAAGTTAAATCTAATACGAAACATATAGTTTAAGAAGTTAAAAATTGAATTTTATACTTTACAACTAACTTGCTTATAACATCTTTTAGCATTGAAATTAATAATTTTTCTGCATTAACAGAAGCTATTGATAAAACCACTTTTCATGTGAGATAATCAACCAGTTGGTCAAACTTCCTAAAACTATATAAGCAATGATGTTTTAATATTTATTTTATAATGTGTAAAATAAGGTGTTCATTCTTGTGTAGGTTTTTAATCTATGGTTTAGTAACTTCAGAATATGCCTATTTATAAAACAATTTAAGTATATTGTGCGGCTTAAATAAGTTACTTAGCATTCACTTCTAAATGTTTGAAATTTGTTATACAAGAGATTATTATAATGTCAGGTTTTAATAAAGATTTTAGATAGGTAACAGATAGATACAGTCAAAAAGATAGATACAGTCAAATTTCGGCCCGCTAAGTAACTTGAAAACTACTTGTGCAAAACAAATAAAATTTAGTTTTTTGGTACTTAAGATTTTGAAATACGCTTTCAATTTGGTTTTCAGTTCACAATAGTACTTCCTAGATTGCAATAAAAGTAAATCAGATTATTACAATTTTGCTCTAGTTTTTTAATTTTCTTATATGTTAGTTTCTTAAATAACGCAGCCCGCAAGTACATTTTTTAACAAGTCGACACTAGAAAGGATTTTTTAGTAAAAATGACTTACTGACTACAAAAGTTGTCCACAACTAACCTAAAGGTCTCATTAGTTTGAAAAAAAATCATATTTTAACAGCATTGATTACAGATTACAAAAGGCTTTTTAACATTTAAGTATTTTAATACACTTTACTGGGCTTATAAGAAAATAACTGTAAATTATTTTTTCAAGCCCTGTAAATTACTTGAACACAGCCCAAAAGTGCGTGCATAAAAAGTTCTAAACTAAATTACTTTTTGAATACAACTTTTTTGGCTCAAAAGTGCGTACTCAAGAAGAAAAAATACTTTATAAAATCATGGGGGGCGATTTTTTTTCAAATTTCTGAAAAGCGGGCGATTTAATAAATGAGTTTAGGAAACCCTGGATTAGACTCTAGAGTTTGTTATATCAAATAATAGATTTATTATAAAGGTCTACAGTACGTTTCTATAAATTTTTGATCATACCACTTAGATCATAAGACCACAAATTTTTGTTTCAATTGAAATTCGAACCTCAACACATGTTTAAGTCTAGTATTAGACTCTGTAAAACTTTTGCCAACGTTTTCTTGGTTTAAAAGTTTGATTAAGTTAAAAGAGTTTTTGTTTTAAGTTTTAGTTGTGACTGTTGTGAGTTTGTAAACATTTATCAATGGAGTGCAAGCTCGAGTTATTTTTAACCATTTTAAAAAACTACCATTACTTATGAGTATATTTTGCTTATTAACTATTACAAAAAATTTATCTAAGATGTACATAAGATAACAAACATTATAAAAAGTATATATCAAACATAAAGTCTACATACTTATTGTCAACTAATTTATCTCAAACATAACAAAAAACTCCACTGTCAGTTTTGTATTGCAGTTATAACACTTCAAAAAAACAAATTAACTCCTATTTAGGGATTTACTTCTAACTGCTAACTAGATTCAACAATTATATGAATTATGTTAAAAAAAAGTTATAAAGAATAAGACATTACTTTGAAAATAATAAAAAATTGCATCTCATACTTTTCGAATTCATTTCATTTTGTGTTAATAAATATTTTTATTTTATGTCAAAGTTATTTAAAAGTTTTAGTTCACCTCAAGTCTCTCTATCGTACATTAGTTTTTCTTAAAATGTACTTATTACTTATGTACTTGTGTTAGTGCAGCAATTTATTTAATAAAAACTTTATATTTTATTATTTAGTTGTTTGTTGTAAGAATTTTTATCAACTGTTTAATTGTATGCAGTTTTGTTCTATTTCATACAGTTTTTATTAATTCATAACTTACCTAATTGATTTTTATTAGATGATAAAGTTTTAAAATTTTGTTTCATTCGATAACCGAAAGGTTCCTTTGTAGAATTTAAAAGTTGTTTAAGAAGAATTTAAAATTAGTTACTTTTAAGTTAGAGTCGACACGTTTTTAAAAACAAATATCATACAAAAATTTATCAGTTTAAGTCACTTGTATCATAACAAAAATTGAAAGTTACAAGCTACTATTTGCATTTACTACTATTACTATTTACTACTAATACAGATCCTAGCTCGCTGGACTATATAATAAATACAATCTGCACCCTACTTATTTTCTATTCAACTATTAAATGTTTATCTGTGTTAAACAAATTAACACAGCTCTACGGAGTTCGGTAGAAAATAAAAAGCACCGAAAGAAAACAATAGAAGACAAATTTTAGTTAGTTCCATGAAAAAAAATACTATGCAAATTGTCTTTGTTGCAACATAATATAGCTGTAAAAAAATTTTTATTACAGATGCTTACGACTCATGAAAAATGTTTGAATTGCAAATTAAAAAAGACGTTGTTTGACATTTATTAGTAGAACTGACAAACATACTGAACTTTTATAACAAACAACAATTAAGATTGTTTTATTATTGGTTATTTTATTAAATTTAAGGTTTTGTAACAGGATATCAAGTTGCACTTGATTACTGTTTAGACTTGGTTGGAAGTTTTGAGCTAAAAGTTTATTCAAGCGGTTAAGAGAAAGCTCTCAAGGTCAAGTTTATACTGATGCAAGTTTAATACAGTTGAAAAATGAGAAAATAAAGTGCAGACCAGAAATTACTGATGTAATGTTGCAAAAAGTTAAGAACGCTGCTATATAAATCAGCCACAGAAAGCAGTGGGGGATTCTAGCCACAGCCTGCTGCAGTAAACGTGATAATTAAGAATAGACATTTATATTGTTTTCTTGCGTTTTATAAAGTGTTTTTTGTTAGTGTTATTTTCATAAGTTTTTCTTATTTACATTCCAAGTAATTAAATCTTATTTTGTCTTATACGATCTTAAAGTATATTCTTGCTAGATTAAATCTTGTATAAGGTTTTGACCACATTTAAAGTGTTTTTAAAATTTGATGTTCTGTATATATTTGTTAGTGTTTGCAATTGTTCTTTATATAAAATATATGAACTTATGTCATGCCTAGTTTTTAATAGAGTAACCCTAAGTATTATTGAATATAAGCATTTAGTATAAGTTAAGTTTGTGATCTAAAGGTACCTACATCCATAGGTTACAATTTGAAACGGAACTATTTCGATTGATTACTACAATTGTTCTAATTAACTGCGGCCCGCGAAAGACTTTTTATACAATTTGTAAGAATAACGGCTTGTCCTTATAAAAGACTTGGTGATATTTAATAAGCACAAACTTAATTGTGAAATTTAAGTCAAACCATTGGAGTCTGTAACAAATGTAACAAAATCATCCGAAAATTTTCGCTGACTTTTCGTCGCCATGACAACGCGAGCGCGTAACATTAGAACTCATCTTAATAAAATCGATTACAAACAAAAAACGATAATTTCAATTACAAACTTCATAAAGTTGAAAACTTTTCACTGAGGAAACCACACATGAACAGACGTTTCTCGCTGCTTTTCGCGGCAATTTTACTCGCTGTTTTGGGGAATGCCCGCGCGTGCGACAGGCTGCTGTCCAGCGAGTCGATCGGGCCGATAGCCTCGAACGTTTGGGACTGCGCCGACTACAACTTCTACGTGCACCGGGAGACGTGCCTGAACGGGGACGACTTCGTGTCCACGTGGCACGTCAGCGTGGAAAACTTGGAGGGGGTCTGCCCGCTGGACTACTCGGTGGTCAAGGTCTGCAACGGGGACTGCGGTTTGGGTTTGAGGTAATTTTTGTTTTTATGTTCAGTTTTGTTTAAGTTTGTATAAACCTACTGAAAGCCTATTAATATGCAAAACTTTTAGTAACACTTTTAAAGTTTTTATATAAGACATATTCAATTGTAAGTTATGCTTTTCAAGTGATTTAAGTATTGTGTGATAAATTTTTGTATTAATGAATTTTGTTTTACTGAAAACCTTAACTTGGTTAACTATATTTATTAGTATAAAGCTGATAACTTCCTTTTATATCTTTTAAATTAAAAGCATTAAATAGGAAAAATTCATTTATAAGTTATGCTTTTCTATTGATTAATTTTTATAGTAATACGTTCTGTTTTAATTAAAATTGGTTATAAATAATCATTAGTATAAAGTTAATAACTTCCTTACATATTTTTTAAGTTTCAAACATTACATTTGATTGAAGTTTTCTTGATTATAGTTAAGTTATTTTATAATTAAGTTTATATAAACTGCTAGCAGATTTTTAGTTTATACAAGATTTTTTGTATGCTAATGTTTAGCAACAATAAACTTTTTTTTTTAATTACGTTGTGTTACTATTTTATATAAGCTCTGATTCTTTTAAAGTTTAAGTTGTACTTACAATGATCTATACATCTTTAAGAGTTGTTATTACTTTTGATATTGTGTTTTTAGTTATAAATGAAAACAAAAAACCACAAGAACAATTAATTTTTGATTTTAAATTAACATGTTCTTATATTTTTATTTTTACAGACCTGAATTACAATTTGAAACTTTTTTAAATATTGGTTTAGTAATAATTGGTTCGAAAACATATTATTTTTTTACTAAACATTTATTTAAATCTAGGTTTTTCAAAGCTATGAAACAAATTATATGACTAATTTATACGCTTCCATTACACTGCGACATGAACAACTAAATCTTCTTTACGTTTAATTTGACTTTTACAATAGTTTTTTTTTTTTTTTTTTTAATTTTTCTTTACTATAAAGTGTTTCTATGAAGGCATTTCATACTCTAATGTTTTGTTTAGTGTTCTATGTCAAGCTTTTATTAAAAACTCTATGAATAATAGTTTAATATAATGTTAGTTGTTAATTTTTTACAGTATAACTTAGAAATTTCAAGAATAATAAATTCAAATTTAACTTGAAGTTACTTATTCTTAAAGACCACTTTTTAATACACTGCTATACTTATTAACAGTACTCATCGGTTTCAAAGCATTTAAAATTAAAAAGTCTGATTTTTATTTGATTCAAAGTTTTTTTTGGTTTGTAAAACCTATTTAGGGTTACCATTACTGTTACTTTATACTTATGATACTTGTCAATAGACTTTTATTTTCTTAAATTATCTTTGCGGTTTAAAAACTGTTGAAATGCCAAAAGTTTTATCCTTTCTTTTTTTAGGTTATAATAATAAACAGTAATTTCTAATTTTTTATTTACAAATTAACAAATTAACCCAGAGTTAGTTTAGTTAAAAAAAGCGTGCTACATGCGGTAACTTTGTTATCTGATAACTGAAAAAATATTTGTATGCATAGGAATAGTTTTTGAAGAAAGCTTGGTCGTTGAATATTAAACCCAAAATTTAAAGTACTTGTTTTATTTTAAATGATTTTCGCCCCGCGCTAATCAGAAGCAATAAATAAGCTATTTACCTATTGCTTCTGATACCAATATTAAAGCGCCCTTTTGTTGATGTGACGAAAATTCCCTAATATTTGCTGAGTCAGCATAAAAATTATAAAAATTTTATGTTTTAATTAATTTTTAATGTGTTTGGGTAAGGTGGGTTAGGGATAAGGGTATAAATAAAAAAAAATAAAAATATTTAGGGTAAGGTGGGTTAGAGTTAGGGGTATAATTATTTAAAAAAATTAAAAATGTATATATATTTGATGATTTAGCAAATATTAGGGGAATCCCGTCACATCAACAATCGAACCATAAAGTACTAGGTTACTTAAAAAACAAAAACAATAAAACAACGCGAATAAGTTCCAGCGAAACTAACTACAAAAAAAAAACTACATAATGAATAAATAATCGTTGACACATCTTTATTCACAACATTACCAGGATCCTGGGCAGCCTGTACATCGAGTGTCCCCAGAAGCTGCTGCTGACGGGTGGGGTGGAGCACGACGGCAACATAACCTGCCCCTTCCTCTACGAGGTCTACGACTGCCCGGCCGAGTGGGGATGGCGGGTGGAGAGCACGTGCGAGGGAGGGAAACCCCTCAAAGTGAGAACGAGCGTGTGCTCCGATTGCAGGGGAGAGATCGTCGATGAGGTTTTTATTTTGAATACCTTGTACTTGTTAATACAATATGATATGGTTAAATATATTGTTAGTGATGATCAAACTACTGGTCAGTTTATATGTCTTAAATAAGTTTTTTTGTTAAAACTTTAAACAACTTTAAACTTTTTAGTGTTTCAGGTGGGATTTTGTCACACTGATTATTGGTGTATTAAAAACTCAAGTTACTTTAGTTCAACTTTGGATACTAAATAGCTTATAAACACTTTCGTTTGAATAAAAGACTACTGCTTAAATTAAAAAGTTAACACCTAAAGTATTAAGAGATGTAAGGTTCAAAACTTTATAGAATGACTTGAAATTTAAAAATAACGAATCTTTATAATTATTGGCATATTTTAAAAGTCGTTTTTCTTCATTTTTATGTTTGCATGGTATAACTAAAGCAGAAAATTTTTATTGATTTTTTTTCTAGGACTTTTGCGGACCCAGGAATGAGTCAATGGCATTGGAAGAAAGAGAAAGATGTCCTGTTGATGATAGGTTGTTATAGTTTTATTGTTTGCTATAATCTAATTATTTAATATAGCTGATAAGAGGTACTTTGTATAACTGTATAATTTTAAATAAATGATATGGTTAAACCATTTTCTACAGTTAACGACAAGTTATCAAAAAAACATGATTAAAATTTTTAATATAGCAAGCTAAATAGATTTAGTAAAAACTAGATGTTTGAATACTATTTAGCACTTACTTCACATAGAATTAGTTGTAAAAAGGATGTATTTTAAGTAGTTTTCAATATAACTTTTAATAGTGAAATAATTAACTGTGATTATGTATAGCTATAGCTAGCTTTTTGTATGACAAAGTTATGTTAAAATATTTTTTACTGCATTCATTTGAATTATACTCCAAATGACACAATCTTACAAAAACTGTTCCTAGACCTCACCATTTTATAGCCTAATCATCCAGGCAGCCTAACCTTTTTAAAGCAAACTGCTCAGATTACAGGGACGTTGCAGTCTCACAATGAAACATATAAACTGTTTTCACTTCATTTGCTCTCAATCAACCGTCACAGACACTTTACTCGAACACCACCACAGCTTGAGCTTCCATACGCTATACCTAATATAATATTCACCACAGATACGTGTTGGAGAGTGTGAACTCCCAGCTGTCTATCACAAATATAATAAAATGTTAATTGAAACTGGTACCACTCGGGCCAGTTCACTGACTGCCTTAATTTTTTTCTCAAAATGAATATCACTAAAAAAAATTTAAACTTTTTTACTTTTATATATCATTACAGAGTCTTCTATTTGTTTTTCAATAATTAAAAAAAAATTTTACCACAGATACCACTACGGTTGGGAGGAAAGGGAATTTTGATTAAACAATTTTAACAAGTACTTTTTGGCTTTATGCCTTGGACCAATATTTATGCTTTACACACAACTTTGCAACTTACTCTAACCAAGTTCCACAAGTTTAAACAAAATTTGCAAACAGGTACCACTACGATTGGGAGGAAGGGGAGTGCGAGTTCCACCACCCCAGCTGCTACCCGACCCGAACGTCCACGAGGAAGTGCAAGGACGAGACGTGGTCGGTGAACGGACCGCTGTGCGAGCAGGAAAATTTGGAGGTGACCCTGAAGTGTGAGCTGGATTACAACTGCTGCGAGTGCAAGTTTGTTGCGAGTGTTTATGTTTGCAGTTATACAATGTACAGTTTGTTTAAGACTTCCACTGCTTTAAAATCATGCAAATCATATGCATATTTGATGAGTCAGCTTTTATAAACTTTTTTTCATATTGTTTTTAAATTTAGTGTTAAAATTTTATTTTTAGATTTGTTTTATTTCATATTTGGGTAAAATAGGGTTGAGGGTAAGACTGTTGCGAGTGCAAGTCGGTTGCGAGTTTGTCTTATCAAAAGTATCAACTTGGGAACATAGCAGTTGCTTTTTTAATTTAAAGTTAGAGTAAATTTTAAGGTGATTAACAGAACTTTTAAATGAAGCTTTAAACTGGAAATTAAGTAAAAAAAAATCAAACCAGCATAACTAGTAATTAAAGCACCTTTGAAAGTTTAATATAATAAGTTGCGAGTGCAAGTCGGTGAAAATTTCTATGTTAACAGTTGAATAAAGACGTGCAAATTAAATACTTTATACCCGTAATATTTATTTACGACCCGGTTTCGGTAGCAAAAAATTGCGACCTTTTAAAGTATAACAAAATAGTAAACTGTAAATAGTAAAACATGTGCAGTTTACTATTTTATTACACTTGAAAAGGTCGCAATTTTTCGCCACCGAAACCGGGTCGTAAATAAAATATTTAGTTTTCAAATATTTGTTTAAATAAGCTCTATATATTTCAGAAATATGAACAATCTTTTTTAGTAAAGAAAAATAATCATACATCTTAACAGATAAATAATACACAGTTTGTTTCTATATGGAGCTTGTTTGTAAAATGTTCAGCTCGTAATTTGTGTTTGTGCATGTGGGAAGAACTACTTTTCTTCAATATTTTTTGCTCTGAGTTCAAATGTACTGTTACACAATTAGGTTCGCTCTAATAAGTGAAAAAAAAATGAACAAAGCATTTTTCTGGTAAAAAGTGCGTACCTTACCGGCAGGGCGTACCTTGGAAGTGTGTACCTAGTTGGCAGGTTGCTGTAATTAAGTTTTTGGTTGAATATTTGTTTGTAAATTGATCAACTCGTTGTAAAAGTTAAGTAAGTTTGTTTGTGTAAGTTAAAGAAAATATTAGTGATTTATTTTTTTTTGGCATAGAGATTCAACAATCACACTTTAAGTTTATCTAAACTAAGCTTTTCAGACTTTTTGAATAGTCTGTATTAAAATTAAAAATATTATACCTTCTTATTAACAATATTAAATACTAAACATACTTTCTTATTACATATAAATAAAACTTTTTAATTAAATTATCTTCAAAAAAACATTTTTAAGAACAAATATTTTTTTTAACCAACACAGTTTTGTATCTCAGTTTTAATTTAATTTTTTTATCACCATAGGAACAGGACGTTGTGCGAAGCTTGCAGTGACGATTACCCCATCGGCATCTATACCGGCGATGACGTCATCAATGATGCCAACAACCCCATGGAAACCACCTCGACCGAAACAACCCAGGTACAAACTCTAATTCAGAAAAATGTAGAAAAAACTATCTAAAAACTAGCATATATTTATTATACAGTAAAAACCACACCACGTGACAGATATGATACAAACATTTAAATATACATATATATATATATATCTTTTTTCAATATTTAGTCTACCTTTATACTAGAATAGAAATAAAAACTCAGGTGTCCACCACCAGCGCCGTTACTCAACCGGAAACCCCCAAAACCACGAAAAAACCCGAAACGACCACGGATGACAGCCTGGAAGGG